>NW_027556098.1:61598822-62798822 GCF_003287225.1 Phascolarctos cinereus
TGCACATACTGAAGGAATGGTTTGCAGTCTAAAAAAACTTAGAGGCAAAGGAGTCACAGGGTCTAGGGGTCAACTACACTCAGTTGTAACTGGAATGGGCTGCTCACTCCTCAGGCTGCTGTCTAACTTGGTACCAGGTTCAGTCTCATAATCCTAAATTTGGGGAATATTTGAATAGTTCCTTGTTAATTACTAACATTGTTATACGGATGGAAGCAGGAAGTAGCAGGCAGGATCCGAGGGTGGAGAGACAAAAATAACAGTCCAAGGCTAGTGCAGGGGTCAGCAAAACCAGAAATGAGGGATCAGAGGGAGGGCCCAGACTCCTTCAAAGAGCTTGCTATCATTGGTCATGCTCAGTGAGCTAAGAGGCACCCCCCCCCCAGGGTGCATTAGACTAGTCTGGCTCACCTAAAGCCTCTAATGGGTCACAGCTGTTGGGAAGCTTTAGCTCACCTTGGCATCCTCCTGAATGGGAGGCAGCTGTGTTTGGGACAGTAGTGGACTCCTATGACCCACCAAATAAAGTAGAGATCATGGTGTCACAAATTTAGGGCTGGAAGGGAACTTATAAACCTTCTGGTCCCATCCACCTCTTCATTTTATAGATGTGGAACTGGGGTTCAGAGAGGTTAGGTGACTTGTCTGAGTTCATACAAGTAACAGAGCCAGGCATGGAACCCAGTTCTTCTGACTCCAAATCCAGTACTTATTCAACTATACCAGATGACCTCCATAGGGCCATCTTTCAGCCTTTAACATGGATACACATGTTCCAGCTCACTACCTTCCTTCTCTTCTATTTCTCAGTCCCAGTCTTTTCTTCATTTTCAAATTTTACTTCTTCCTTCCACTGTCCTTCCCAGCCCCCTGACTATGTTCTACCTGATATTGGACACTGACCAAAACTAGGAATGAATGAAGTCCATCATGTTGATTGATTCCTCCCCTGCTTGGGGAGTGAAGAAGGTGGAGGTCAGAAACTCAGTACAACAAGCAGATGTCAAGAATGGAAAAGACAAGTCAATGAACTGGAAAGGACAAGAGGTGGGAGGTGGGGGCTAAAGAGGATAAAAGAAAGAAAATCCCAATAAGGCACCAGGGGAAGTGTGGTGGGAGACCACCTTAGGAGCCAGAGCTCCTAAGGATTCTACACTGAATAATAAATAAGGGGTGAAGACAGCCCGAGTGCTGTCTTACGTTCAATTTGTTGCACTAAAAGGTCTCATAGACATCTTGAATTAAGTCCAGCCACATGAAAACAGGTCTTACCCTCCAGCCTCACCCAAATTCCCTTCAGCTGAAAATCTTCCCCTTGTACCATAACCCTCTTTAACTTCTATGGACTCTAGCAACATTACCTACTGGTTCCACCAGCCTAGCCACTCTGCATTCTGTCCCACTTCCTCCTTTCCATTTTGTACCCAAGCTGGACATGCTGGTTTAGATTGGCCAGGTGGATAATGAGTGAGAAACTCTACCTGGGACCATCCCAGAAACCACAGGGGATGTCCAGGTAGCAGGAAGATCTGCAATTACCAAGGGTACCCTTCCTTATTCCCCCCTCCCCTACTCTCCTGCCCCTGGCCATCTCAGAAATTATCCAGGCTATTTTTCTGCTCACACAAGTTGGATAAGAATCATCAACTTATTCTTTTTGGCAAAGTGGAAGACCACGAGATCTTACCTTCTGCTCTTCCTTTCTATTCTGCAGACCACTGGGGCAATGTCCTTTGACTCATTGACTTAACCTAAGAACCCTTAGGCCTTGTCATCTGCTCCTCCAATGCATTCCAATGGACTTCCCAAGCTTCCTATATGCCCTGTAACTGAACTTTCTTTTATGTGTGGTCTCCCTTTTACTATAGTTATTCCTTCCACATTGTGACTTACCCCATAGAGGTTTCAATATATCATGGGTCAGCATAAGAAATTAAATGGGAATTTTGGGGGAGTTTTGTGGAAGCTGCAAATGACACTCGAAGGCCAGCAGATGACCTAGAAAAAAAGTTTAGAAACTCAGAAATGCATAAAATATATACATAGTATTGCATAATATCAACATATTTTATCTTTTAATGCCATAATAATTCAGATTTCTTCTCTGGTACAAAGGGAGGGCCAAAATATTTTACATGGATTTTCCAGATCAATGGGGGTGGGGGTGGGGCACCTGTGGCCCCCATGATGTGGAAGGGATAACTATACTTTATTTATTTGTTTGTTTGTTTGTTTGTTTGTTTGTTTGTTTGTTTGTTTTGCTGGGCATTTAGGGTTAAGTGACTTGCCCAGAGTCACACAGCTAGTAAGTGTTATGTGTCTGAGACCACATTTGAACACAGATCCTCCTGACTCCAGGGCCAGTGCTCCACTTAGCTGCCCCCAAATAACTATACTTTAAAAGCCCACCCATACACTCAGTCATTGGCTATACAACATTTCAAATACTTCAAGAAATCTGAGTTCCCATGAATTCTAGCAGCTTCTTCATAATGTGTTTTGACTATAATCAATTATAGTGTGAACTCCTTATGATCACAGACTGTCTTGATTTTTCTATTTGTATCCCTACCACTTAACACTGTCCTTGGCACATTATAAGCATTTAATAACAAAATGCTTTTTCTTTCATTCGTTCTAATGCTACAAGGCTACAACAAATTCTACCTGGTATCAGTTTCAGCTCATATTCTCCCTTACGCAGTTAGAGGTCTGGTCTATAGCTATTATTCTTACTAGGAAGGAAGTAAAAGGTCACCCCCTTTCTTTTTCAACCAAGGACCTCAAGTCCTCCACCTCCAGAAGTACCAATAGTTAGAAGTGTATGGAAAACTTTAGTCACTTGCCTAAGGAAACATGAGGCAGAAAGGAAACTGGAATATCTTTAGGAGGCTTCTTTAGGAGGTAACTAGGTGGTTCAGTAGACAGAGCACTGGCCCTGGAACCAGGAAGACCTGAGTTCAAATCCAGTCTCAGATACTTACTAGCTGTGTGATCCTGGGCAAGTCATTTAACATCTGTTTGCCTCAATCCACTGGAGAAGGAAATGGCAAACAACTCCATCTCTTTGCCAAGAAAACCCTGGGGACAGTATTGGGGTGCTACAGTCCACAGGGTCACAAAGAGTTGAACAAAACTAAACAACATTATGACCTCTTTCCCTTTCAATAAATCTGAAAGGCCATGAGCCATAAGCACTAATTTTAAGCCAAGTCATTTAGAAATGAGTCAATATCAATCTTTACTCCAATTCCCAGTTTCATAACTTCCAGAAGAATGAAGAAAGCAAAGAAATGGAGGCATGCTACTCTTGGATTATGTGTATGGGGCCTAGTTTTGTGCTTTTGTGTTTGATCTGTCCTAATAGGTATGACCTCTTCAATTCCTTTATTCTGTTTACTTTGATAAAGAGGCCTGCTAGCTATTCATAATGGTCTTTTCTTTAACCAGCATTAAGCTAGCAATAGTAGGCTAAATGTTACTCTTTCCTTCTCCTTTCCAGAGCTATTAGGAGAAGATCCTTTTATTCTGAACCCTATATCACACAATATTAGAATCATACTCCCAGACTACAAATTTTTAAGGTGTGGTAGACAGATATAATGCTAGCCTGGTGCCTCTCTTGGAGATAGGAAGAAAATGCCCAGCCATAGTGGTCCAGGATCCTGCGTGCTCCTCCTCCAATAGGCTGATGGTATGGGCCTGGCCTTCTTCCTGCTCCCACAAAGGTGGAAATCACAGTATCCCTTCAAGGCAGGTTGGTCCAGAGCCAAGATCAGATCCAAGCCACGTTCAAGCCAGCAGTCTCCATATTAGGTAGCCACCTACAATATCCCTTACATAGGTAATACTGTGTGACATAGGTGTCTCTGTTTGTGTCTTATCCTCCTACTGGACTGGGAGCTATATTAAGAAAGGGAGTATATATTATCTCAGTTTTGGACATTCTTCACATGAAGTTCTACAGGCATTAAGCACTTAATAAAGTTTTGTCAGATTAATGAATGAACAAATGTACAGTCCAGACTCAGAACCAATAACACTGGAGAAACATCAGTGAGCTTAGGCAATTTAAAAAGCAGAGTTAATATAAAGAGATTGGCACACACACTGCTATACTCTCCTGGCATACAGTCAACCTTGCAGCAAACCCAGCCGTTCGAAGCTCTTAGTGCTAACAACCAGAGTGACAGTCCAGTCTTGAGATTGCTGAGAGAATGGGTGACCAGTGAGAGGAGGCAGATCCCTGGGCAAGGGGCTGACAGACAAAAGGAAACTCATTTTCCTCCAGAGCTGAGGAGGTGAAAGAGATCCACTTAGCTGGCTTTGCCTTGAAAAGGGTTTAACTGAGAAGCTGCAGTCACAGGAGAGTGATGGCCTCATTTGCCTTTTTGTATATATAGATTGCAACCTGAGATTTCCCACACTGGAGCAGATTGTGAATTGTAAAAGGCTGACTGAGAGGGTAATGACCTTCCTGATGGTTCCCTAAAGAACAGGGGTCCTGGAGAAGAAAAGGGGAAAAGGCTTTGGCCCAATGTCACAATCTAAAAAGCTGTCGGTCTCTCTGTCCTTTGGGCAAGAATAGCAAAGGAAAATTCAGGGAGCTTTCTGAGAATGTTTCAGGTGCCTTATCCCAGGTGGGATGTTAGTTTAAAGGTATGTCTGTGGGGATGGAGGACTTTTAGAACCACTGCAATCCAGGGATTTTTTTGGAGAAAGAGCAAAGAGGATCCCAGAGGCATGGAGTACAGGGTCTTGGCCCCAGGAAATCCCATCTCCCCTACCTCTATTTGCTTTTTGATCATTATCTTCTGGAGAAGAATCCAGCCCACAAAGTCAGAGATACACAGGAAAGGAGCCCCCTCCCCCCTCCCAGGAGAATCCTGCAGAGAATTGCTTAATCCTACCACTGGCCACTCCTACTTCACCAGGATTAATCCTCCACCATTGGCTTGTGTCCATGGAGATATTTCTCAGAAACACTAATGAATATTTTCGGTATAGATGAAGTGTGGGCTCCTCAGGCACTTGTTGGATGTATTTAAATACTCCCAAATATCCATTTATGGCTTTTTCCCCCTTTTTTTCTTCTCTGCTTCTGTCTCTATGTTTCTTACCTCCTCACTCTTCTCTCTTCCTCTTCATTTCCCAAGAGGGACTTGTCCTCTTTCTAGCTCTGCCATTTCCCCCACTTCCACCTCCAATTCATAAACCTTTAGATAAATAGTGGCATCCCACGAGCATGACTGACCTCTGGTCTAAAAAGATCCCCCCAACTCCATTAACCAGAATCTGAACTAGGATAGGCAAGACAGATAGATATCTAGGGCACACGAGGCAGAGGCTGCAACCAAGTTTGCTTTTTAATATGATTCTTTATAAATGTGCCACGATCTCATTAATATAGGTATTCCCTCCATTGACACAGGTCACAACCCATGCATATCTTCTTACCTTTTGTGTGTTTTTATCAGGGTTCCCCATAGATTGTGAACTCTTTGAGGGCAGGGACTGTCTTTTGCCTTTCTTTACTTCCCCATCACTTGGCATAGTGCATGGCACTTCATAAATATTTATTGACTAACCAACTGACTGAAGGCCTTCAAAGAATCTACCCAATGTTCTGGAGGCCTCATACCAATGCAGTTGTCCATCTCTCATCCTTTGCTTTTACTGCATAGCTGGCCCACCTCCTTTTTCAATCCTATTTTTTTTAAATGATATACCATTTTTTTCCCATTTCTTGCACAGAGACTAGTATTCCAAGTTTGGCAAATCTACAACATCAGTAAGAGGCTATTGATGTTAAAAATACAGAATTTTGAATTGGCAAGCAACTGAAATCTTTAAAAGCACTGTTCAATGTCCCAAATGCAATTCAACCTGCTCTCTTCTTCTTATTTCATTTTTATTAAATTAATTATTTAATCAGCCATCTTTAGTGCCTGTCAAGACATAGGTTCTTATGGACCAGTTCAATGGGCTATCTATCTTTCTATCTATTTATCCAACTGCATGCAACAGTCTGGACAATAGGCCTTTTCCATCCTTTTTATTTTTTCCTGAGTGGATTATTGGGCTTTTGAGAAGCTGGGAATCTTACTTTATGCAATCAGCATCATGTCATCGGCAAACAGGAGCATCTGTAGGACCTTATCAAATGCAGGGACTCCCTCTTCAACTCGTATTCACCATATGACATCCTCCATAACTGGGGTGAGCACCATTGGTGAACAGTGAACTCCTTGTTTTATGCCTCAGTTGATATTGATATTGTTATTGATAAGAGAGTTGTTGAGCAAAGTTACCTCTGGGTGTGTCTATTAAGGAAATCTTGTTATGATCCTAGCATATGCACCATGACACGATATTGAAAAAGAGTCTTTAAGGCTTTATTTAGCTCTATTGAGTCAAATACTTTTTTATAGTCAAGAATCAAAAATTAGCAGGATTTAAATTCTCTACACATTTTGGTCAATTGTGTTTCTGCCTATTCCCTTCTCACACTTTCAGCAAGGGTACCTTCAGTACATATATAAAGTATTCTCATAAATATTTTAGAAATATGAGAAAATTAATCTGTCAGACACTAGGAAACAGTTCTATTCTTTTTTTACCCTCCTTTTCTTCTTTCTTTTGCACATGGGGGGAAGGGGGAAGGCAGAGGAATATATATGGATGAGTTCAAATATGGCAGTGGTGGGATTCTACATTTCCCATAAGGCTCTGGACCTGAGATATAGATTTTGATTGCAGAAAAGCAACTTCTTACTTTCCTAGAAGGCTGTTGGGATCAGGGGCTAGTGCAAACTGGTAGAAAGAGGAAAGGGAGGGAAGAAGATGCCACAAAGGGAGAACATAACCGCAGTTCTTAGGAACGTAGTAGTAGCAGAAGCAAGGTCTTTTGTTGTGGAACCAGCAGGGAGAAGAAACTCAATGGCTGGAGGTACAAATTCAAGCTTTCCCCTATTGGAGTCATGAATCTCTTGGTAGTGCAGGTGCAAACAACTCTGGAAGGAAAGGGAATAAGATGGTACTAAATGGAATGTGGGCAGCTAGGTGGATAGTGTGCTGGGCCTGAAGTCAGGAAGATTCATCTTTCTGAGTTCAAATCTGGCCTCAGACACTTACTAGCTACGTGACTCTGAGTGTTTTAACCTTTTTTGCCTCAGTTCCTCATCTGTAAAATGAGCTGGAGAGGGAAATAGCAAGCCAGTCCGGTATCTCTTCCAAGAAAACCCCAAATGGGATCACAAAGAGTCAGACATGACTGAAACAACTGAATAACAACAACAACAAAAATGAGAATATAGGATTTCATTACTTTCCCTTGCCTTAGTGTTTATGTCTAGGACGAATGTCCTATATTTCTAATTTTAATGTTGGTACTGATTTCATAGAGGTCATGGAAATGAATACTCTAGACATTAACTAACTTCAAAAGTCTTAAGAGTTACTGGTGAAAATAAGCCAGAGAGTTTGTTAGTGACTGAAAAGTCCCCACAGTGAGTATCTGGTTCATAATGTCAGAGGAGAGTGGCTGACAAATTGGGTAACATAGGCATATGGATCAATAATTATTGATGTCCTCATAATTTCCTTTTGGGGTGATATCTTCTATTATTCTCCCTTTTTGATATTTTTTTCCCTCTATAAAGAAGATATCTTATAAAATGACCCCTTGATGTTTTAAAGATTTTATCACCTCCAGCATGGATTTCTTCTATTTGTATTTATTTTAGTTCAGTTGACTATTCATCTTTCTTAAGTGCTATTGTTATTTCTTTTATATATATATATATATATATATGTTTGATCATGGTTATTTCTTGATATCACACATGTGGAACTGAGGCATGAGAGTCCAAATATATCCAAAAAATTGCCAATGATAATTGGAAAGGAAAAATATACTTTCCATTTTCCATCTATTTGTTCTCCTCCTGCCAATTTCAACTCTATGCCTTAGTTGGGTCACAGATTCAGTTTTCTGCACATTAGTCTTTGTTTCCAATAACTTTTTTTTTGTTTGACCAATTGATAGTGCTTACAATTTCCCACCATCCTGCTCTGTGGTGTTTAAAAAATGAGTGTGTATTCTAAACCAGTGTTACACTGGGCAATGACCTCCCTCTGGCATAGTGAATGGAGTCGGGAAGACCTCCTTTCTGTTTAGTCTCAACAAGAGCAATGTAAGATGAGAAGACCACAAGTCCTGGGAAATCATGTTTCATATTGACTCCAAGGACCCAATGAAATCAGCTCTTTTGCTTGCTTCTATAAAGGACTTCTATAAGTGGTGACTTGCTTTTTTCTTCTGTTTTCATTTAACATGAGAACGTCAATATTAAAGCAGTTCACTTTTTCTAATAGTTGTTATTCAGTCCTTCAGCTGTTCAGTCTGACTCTTCATGTACCACAATTTGTTTAGCCATCCCCTAATCAAAAGGCATCTACTTTGTTTCAATCAGTGAACAGGCATTTATTAAGCACCTACTATGTGTCAGCTGCTGTGCTAAGCTCAGTTTGTCCTTTACCACTGCCAAAAAGTGCCACTATAAAATTTTGTTGTATATGTGGGCTTTCTTCCTATCATTGATTTCTTTGGGGCATAAGCCAAGTAATGGAGTGTCTGAGTCAAAGGGTGTGGACATTTTAGTCTCTTCATTCGCATAATTCTAAATTGTTTTCCTGTTTTGGAAAAATCAGTACACCTGTTTTGGTGTACTAATTCATTGCTCCACCAACAATGTACTAATGTGCCTATCTTCCCACAGCCCCTCCAACAATGTCCATTCCCATTTGACCTGAGTTCTAAAGATAGTTGGTGGTTCCAAGAGGCATAGGTGAGAAGGAAAAGCATTCCAAAAATGGGAAACAATATGCAAAAAGAACCAGAGGGAGGAAATAGAAGAGGGGTAATAAGATGTAATCAGGCAGGAAAGATAGGCTTAAACCAAATTCTGATGGGCTTTAAATGTGAAGCAGGGGAGTTTTGCACTGTATCCTAAAGGCAACCAGGACGCACTGAAACTTCTTGGGAGATGAATGACATGGATAGATCTGTACTTTAGGAACATTATTCACACAAGGCAAGCATTCACATGATGGTCAGAAGAAGCAGTGCAAGGATACTCTCAAGGTCTCTCTGAACAACTTTAGTATCAATTGTGAGACATGGGAGGGGCTGGTACAGGACTGCCCAGCCTGGTATACCCATTTCAAAGAAGGCCTCAGACACTTACTAGCTATGTGACCGTGGACAAGTCACTTAACCCTGTTTGCCTCAATTTCCTCATCGGTAAAATGACCTAGAGAAGGAAATGAGAAACCACTCTAATATGTTTGCCAAGAAAACCCCATAATGGTACTAAAGTCTAAAGAGGAGAATTGGTACAAGACAAGTGGGAGAGTTGCAGCGCTAGGAGAGGGTAACCTAGGTGGCACAGAGGATAGAGGGCTGATCATGGAGGCAGGGAGACTCATCTTCCCAAGTGACCCTTGACCAGTCACTTAACCCTGTTTGCCTCAGTTTCCTCATCTGTAAAATGAGTTGGAGAAGGAAATAGCAAACCCCTCCAGTTATCTTTACTAAGAAAACCACAAATGGTATCACAAAAAGTCAGACATGACTGAAAAACAACTGAACAACAATGAGGCGCATATAGTTTGAGTGTTTCCCATCCAGCGCATTCTCTAGTGATGGACCAAGGAAGAACTACACATCAAATAACAAAATACTTAGTCAGGGACTGAATAGCAATGGAAGATAGAAAGTCAAACGCTAGAATGGTACTCTGGCCCACCATACAGGAAGGGGCATAAGCTCTCATACTGTCACACTGGTTTGGGAAGAGAAGCAGGACTGGAAAATTCATGTTCACTAGGTAAAGAACGGCACCCTGGCTGGAATCTCTCTCATGGCCCTATCTCCTAGCAACCGAATATGCTTTGATAGTTGATATTTCTCACTTCTGTCTCCCTCAGCTCCCTTGCTGCAGAGGCCCCATGTCACCTCGGCAGCTATGGCCCACTGAAGTTCTCTCATCTTCTGAAGCTTAAAAGTTAATGGTAGAGCCAGCAAGAGAAGAAAATCCACTGGATATAGGGTCAGGAGCCATGGGTTCAAATTCCACACCTGTTATTACTTAGTACTTGAAAGACCTTGAGAAGTCATTTCCCTGTTCCAGGCTTCAGTTTCCTCATTCATAAAATACAGGGTTGAATTAAGACTGTACCTAAGAGATGCCTTCCAGCTTTTAGCCTATAATCTGACCTGGCCCTTCTCCTGTAAAATTTACCTAGGGCAGTGGTTGGCAGGGAACCAAATTCAGAGGTGTTGCTATGCTGCATAGTCAGTGGAAAACATCAAATCTTGGACTGGCCCCTTGGCCTCATTTAAAATTTTTAGGATTTCAAGTAATATCCTGAAAACTCCCCACAGTGGCATCAGATCCTTTTTATTTTTCCATATTTTGCAACTCTAGTCATCACAGCCAGGGCTGATCAGGGAAACTGGGCATTTTGAAAGTGGAAATGAAATTTTGAAACATGTAATGCTTGTCTCTTCCGATTTCATCTGTCTTTCTGTCTAGTCTTCCTTTCCATTACCACTGATTGTACTGAGATCACAGCTGGAACATTCCTCCACGTGTGATTTTTTTTTCTTTTTACCATAGTAAAGCACAATAAACACGGATGGCCCAGCTGAGCACGCTAGTACTTGCTATTCTCTGGTTACAAAGTAAAATTAGTTAGCAAGTGGCCAGGGCAGAGATTTATTTTGGTCTGAAGTCAACCCACATATTAACGGCTTTGGCAAGAATTATAAAGGAGAGGGAAATCTTTTTGACAAAACTGTGTGTTTGCATATGCATTACTCCCCTCAGCTCAGTGGCCAAGGTTAGGCATAGTTGGGGTGTGCAAAAACAACTTTCTATTCCCTGATAAAACACCTAACCTCATGTCAAGAACTGGTCATGGTATATAAGAGCACATGCCATAAACAGTCATAGGCAGCTAGGTGGCAGAGTATTGCGTGCCAGGCCTAAAGTCAGGAAGACTCATCTTCCTGAGTTCAAATATGGCCTCAGACATTTACTAGCTGTGTGACTCTGAGTAAGTCACTTCACCCTGTTGGCCTCAGTTTCCTCATCTGTAAAATGATCTAGAGAAAGAAATGGCAAACCACTCCAGTATCTTTGCTAAGAAAACCCCAAATGGAGTCACAAAGAGTTGAATGTGACTGAAAAAACGATTGAATAATAACAAAGGTATACAGTGGATAGAGCACTGGGTCTGGAGAGAGGAAACCCTGAGTGTAAAATGTAATGGAAGCATTTTTGTGCCATAAGGGCAGTTAGGTGGCACAGTGGATAGAGCTCCAGCCTTGGAGTCAGGAGAACCTGAGTTCAAATCCAGCCTCAGACACATAATATTCACTAGCTGTATGACTTTGGGCAAGTCACTTAACCCCAATTGCCTCACCAAAAAGAAAAAAAAAAGAAGCAACCTAGACAGGCAGCTTGGATTAGTAGCTGTGTGGCCCTAAGGAAGTCATTTAGTTATCTAGGCAGCTCTCCAAGCCTGTAAGTTGAAGAGAAGGCACCAACCTACATGGGTAGGAGTTTCCTCTCCCCCAGGGAGAGGAAATTTTAGTGAAATCATAGGTCTATCCCTAATTCTAAGAAACAACAAATATGAATATAAGATATGTATGCCCTATAAGAAAGGTGTGTCCACATGGATTGTTTAAATGTACAGATTCAACTCCCAGATAGCATGGATAGACATCTCTACAATCTGACCCATCTCTGAAGAGAAGAAAGCCAGGGAATATGTCTCTCAGCAAGCTAAGTAGGTGAGAGGGGTAGGCAAGCCCCAGGTTAGGTATTCTTTTCTCCAGTCCTGGAAAGGGGTGTCAGACTAGAATCATATCTACCTCTATTCCCAACTTCCCCAAATATATTGCTGGTCTACAAGTACAATAGGTTTAGAACAAAAACTTCTTCTCTGGTCATGCTTAAGGTAAAGAATAATTTTTAGCTTAACCTCTTCCCACCAAATATTGGTTACACAAAAGACAATCACAAATAGTCAATAGGAAGCATACCCCTCTATCCTTTGTTATTTTTCAGTTGTTTCTGTTGTGTTCAACTCTTTGTGACCCCATTTGGGGTTTTCTTGGCAAAGATACTAGAGTGGTTTGCTGTTTCCTTCTCCAACTCATTTTATAGAGAAGGCCAACAGGGTGAAGTTACTTGCCCGAGGTCACACAGCTAGCAAGTGTCTGAGGCCAGATTTGAACTCAGGAAGATGAGTCTTTTTGACTTCAGATCCAGCACTCTATACCCTAGCTGCCCCACAGCTATCTATCCTAGCAAAGAGTTACGAGAAATTAAACAGATTGGAATACATTAAAGAACATACCAATGAATTAGCTCTTTGGAAAGTTAAGAGATAAAACCCCCAGGACAAGCCAAAGAGAGGTCCTGATCTATTTCACTGAAGGATAAATTCTCTCTGAAGCTTCTAGGCAGGCAAGATATGGCATCAGTTCCACCCCTTACTCAAGTAGAACCCATTACTTCCACATTGTCTCCACCAATCAAGAGTCCCATCTTCTCACTGTGCACAGTAACAGCAATGTTGTAATGATGATCAACTGTGAAAGAATTGGCTACTCTGATCAATACAATGATCAAAGACAATTCCAAAGGACCCATGATGAAAAAATGATATCCACCTGCGGAGAGAGAAATAATTAACTCGGAGTACAAACTGAAGTATAATCTTTTCACTCTCTTTATTTTTCTTGCTTTTCTGGAAATATAGCTAATATAGAAATGTGTTTTGCATGATTTCATGTGTATAACTGAAACATTGCTTGCCTTCTCAACGGGCTGGGGAGCGGCAGGAGGGAAGAAGAGGATATGGAACTCAAAACTTAAAAGGAGAAGAATGTATAAAATAAATTTTAAAAGGAGTTGCATCTCTTCCTGCAAATGTTGCGACATGCACAATGCCTCAGGCTTTGTTGGAAGTTCTGTGGAATGAAGAATTCAGAGAAATTTGAGAGACCTCAATAAACTGATGCAGAGAAGCCAACAATTTAAATTCTGACCACAATAACATAAAGGATAATGACACAGAAAGACATCAAAACTCAGATCAATACAGTGACCAAGTGTGTCTTCAAAAGAATGATGGTGAAATATGCTTCCTTTCTCTTGGTAGAGAGTTGACAGACTACAAATGCAGAATGAGGCATCTGCCATAACCCACATTCACTGTTTTAATTCATTTGGTGCATTTTTTTAATATATGCATTATAACATGCATTTTAAGCATAACAAAATGTTTTTTAAGATTCAATTCAATATGTATTTATTATGCATTTATTAAGTGTGCACTACATAAAAGGCAAAGTGGTATAGTCACATGTGTGCTAGTGAATGTTTAACAACCAGATCACACTTTTAAGTCTAGTTTGCATTATTAGCATTTTCTCCCTCACTTTCTTAAGTCTAGGAATCAACAAAACAATAAAACAAGGCTCACACTGAAAATTTAACTGGTGGCTCTCAACGGAAGCCCTAAGTATTGTGGACAATGAGCAGCTTTGCAAAGAGGAAGATCTTTAATTTAAGTCCTACCTCAGAAACGTGACTCTGGGCAACTCCTTAACACCTTCGTACCCCTAGGCAACTTTCAAAGACTATAAATTGAAGTATAGTTGTGAATCAGCTTTGAGAGAAGTTGTTCCCTATGTTAATGATCGGCTTTGCTCACAGGGAGTTACCTCCATTAAAGAAATCATGTACCCAGACCAAAACAAATAACATGTATGTTTATACATATATGTATGCATAGAAATGTGCATAAACATTGATAGTGGTATGCTTCTGACTGAGTAAGGAGCAAAAGGCATTTGACAAGAAGTTACTCCTTCTTGGCCCCCCCTTATGATGATGGCTCCTTTGTTCCCAGCCCCACCCTCTGGGCTCCAGCTTTCTCTTTAGTGAAGGACCTCCTCCTAGCCCTCCAAAGATGGGCTTCCCTTTCTTTTTTTAATGGTGGCCAGGTGGAACTGTGGCAGAGGCAGGGAAATTGCCTGAGACATCATCTCAGAAACCAACTAGCTCATTCGGAGACCAGCTCCAGATTCACTTAATCTTCTCTGCCTTGGGGAATCGAGTCTCCTTTGTTTGACTCAACATTCAGCTGACACTGCCAAAGATTAGATGGGAATCTCCCCCTCTCTGTTTACCTGGCAGACTTCCTAGCTTTCTTTGAGCAAATAGAATGCAAAGAGGCCATTAATGAAAGTTTAGCTTAATAGAGGCAGGTGTACAGAAATGCATAACAGACTTGAAAGAAATAGCAATCTCTATGTGAGAGATATACAGTTGCTCCCAAGTAGTAGGATTGTGGGAGGTAGAATTACCATCTTTGGATCAGTCCTTCTACCAGTTTCAGCCACTGGAATCTGTCTAGATATTCCTCCAAGACTTGCAGTCCAGAGTGGAGTCCAAAACTGGTCTCATTGACATAGCCAGCACTATTTCTGATTCCATGGTCACTATTCTCCCCGGCTTCTGCTGGCCTCGGTCTCTCATCTGGTGAGATTGTTGCCTGGCACAAGCCACCTCTGTGTCTCCACTTTCAATCCTGGTGGCAGCGGCAGTGGCTCAGTTATGTGGAGTTACTGGAAAAGTAGCAGCAGTAGCCTAAACCCCTTTGCCTCCTCCTTGGTGTCTGTCTTCTCAAACTTTGTGGTATTGAGAGGCTTTGAACCCTACCTGCTTTGAACTTTCCCATGAATTCCAGGAACCCAGCCCGGAACTCAGATCCCCAGCGTTTGCCTGAGGCATCAGAAAATAATCCTTTTAACTGCCCTTTTGTTGAGGCCCTCTCAGTCTGCACCTGGCCCCACCCTAGACTGCCAATCCTTGACTCGATCTAGATCCACTCCTTGATCACTGTATATAAGGGTCCATCTTGTCCTCATTAGATCACTCAGATTCTTAAAATCTGGCTAATAGCTCGGATTCTTAAAATCTCGCCCATCTCAATCGGTGTTTTAATAACCCCTATCTCTGACTGAAAAAAGGCTTAAGTCAAATTCTTTTGAGGCAGGACTCCTGTCTTCTGACCTTTAATTTCAGTACCCCTATGCCATAACAATATCATCACCTCCCTTCTAGCGTCTCCTTTAGGAAGAAAAGGAGCTACATTTTCAGTTACTATCTCATAGCTCTCCAAACATTTAAATAGATATGCAATGGTGAACACCTAGTTACATTTATACACTACAGGCTGTTCCCACGTCTCAGTTTGACTGAAGCAACACACTCATTCAGTGATTAAGGCTGTTTAAGGAGTGAGCTAAGACTTGGCCCCTTTAACTTAAAAAAACAATCAAACTGGGAGGGGAGGTTGTACCTGAACCTTGAAGGAAGTTAAGAGATCTAAAATGACCTACAACCATAAGCCCTGACACCTGCAAAAGAACCTGTTTCAAAACTGAGTGTGTTCTACCTGGCTTCTCCTCCATACTTGCCCTGGGCATCTGCTTGCCCTCCAAGGGTCTGGGTGTCCACTCCCAGCTAGACTCCATGGTTATGGAAGCCTCATACGGCTTCCCAAGGTTGTCAGATCTGTAGGGAGCTTTGAAGAAGAAGAAAACAAGGAAAATCAGAAAGGATGAGAAGAGCTTTCCTTTCTTCATTGCTTTCCTACTGTGCCACCACTACCAAAATGAGTGAAAGGCAGCACCTTCGGGATAGTCAAGCCATCCCACAAGTAATGATGAACTCTGTACTGTGTATATGGCATGGTAGGAAATTTCAACATGTATGAGAAGCGGTTTCTGCCCTTGAAAAAACCTACAAACTAGTCAAGGAGATAAGATACATATACATAAAATTTTATTGTTTGTTGTTCACTTGTTTTTCAGTCATGTCTGACTTTTGATGACCCCATTTGGGGTTTTCTTGGCAAAGATACTGGAATGATTTGCTATTTCCTTCTCCAGCTCATTTTACAGATGAGGAAATTGAGGCAAGCAGGGTTCAGTGACTTACCCAGCGTTGCACACCTAGTGAGAACTCAGGTCTTCCTGATTCCAGGCCCAGCACTCTATTCACTGTGCCACCTAGCTGCCCCACACATAAAATTAAGGAGGGGTGAGGACGAATGCTTAGTGGCCTTGTGCCCAAATCACCATGACCAGGCATCACGGTAAAGGTATTCTCTTGTGGGCTGACAGTCTCTCCCAGATGGAAATGAGACAGTTGAGCTCTTTCCAGATGGAGAGAGAATGATGGATCAAAAATGAAAGGGCATGTGTTGGGGGGAAAGAATGCTGGACCAGGGCTCTGATTCCAAGATTCACAGGATCACAAGACTTAGAGCTGGAAGTGACCCTGAGAACCATCTCTTCCAACCTCATTCTACAGATAAGGAAATTAAGACCCAAGGAGAAAAAAGAACCAGCCCATGGTCACATAGGCAGCAAGAGGCAAAGCTAGAATTTGAACTCAGGTCTTCTGATTCCAAATTTTATGTTCTTTCCATCACACATGTGACTTTGGACAACTCACTTTCCCTCACTGGTCCTCACTTCCTTCATCTTTAAAATGAAGTTGGATTAGAATGATGTTTGTTAAGGCCCCTTCCAGTTCTTAGTATTATATGGATTTATTAGAGAGCCTCATTGAGGCAGGAAGATCTGAGTCCAAATCTGGCTTCAGATACTTACTAGCTGTGTGACCCTGGGTAAGTCACTTAAATCTGTTTGGCTCAGTTTCCTCATATGTAAAATGAACTGGAGAAGGAAATGGCAAATCACTTCAATATCTTTGCCAAGAAAACTCCAAATGGAATCAGAAAGAATCTGAAACATTACAGAGCCTCAGATATTCCCATTTGTCTTAGCAGGATTCAATTCTGTGTCCTTTCTGGGCAATGCAAGCAAAGGCATATTTATCCACATCATTGTTCCATTATAGTAATTCTTACCAGCATTCTTTTTAATTGGTGGGGGAGGGAGAGGTAAGAGGAAGGGGGTGGAATGAGAAAAATGGGGGAAGGGATATGAATTGCAATTAGAACCAGTTTCACTTGACTCAATGCCCTTCCAGGGACCCAAGAACTGGGTGCTCCCTTACAAATGTAAATATCAAACCAATAAATGCTAATGTAGCATGGAAAAGTGTTGCTTTGGGAGAGAATTCCAATCATTTAGAGAGCAGTGTCTCGTAAAGCACTTAGGTGCTCCTTTCTGCAAATAGTTCTGGGGAAGTAATGAGGGGGATGGAATTCTTAGTTACCTTCTCTGCCTCACCCCCAACCCCCGTGGAAGGACACCATGAAAAGGAGAGGGTGATTGCTCCATTTGGCTTGGAACAAAAGACAGCCGGTAAAAGGAAACAAGTGTCAGGTTCCCAGACTTCCCTCATGAGTTCAGAAACAGACAGGAGACAGACAACCCAAAGGCCTATTTTCAAGATCTCCTTGAACTTGAGACTTCTTGGATTTGAGCCTTCTTGAAAGAGCATTGAAATCCTGGCCAGGTTCCTAAAGATGGGCTCATCTCCAGAGAAAGCTGACCTTTGTATAACTGGATTTAGTACTGTCTAAACATGAGCTTATCCATCCCCCTCTTCACCTCATCTCCCCCTCCATGTCCTTAGTCCCTTTCTTCCCTTTCCCAAGTCCCTAAATAGGGCACACAGGCCTGCCCAAAGTCAGATCATCATTTAAAAAGACCAGCATTGTCTATAATAGTCTGAAGACAAGAAAAGAGTAGGGGTCCCACAGGACTGTATGTAAGAATTTTGTACTAATAGGGCCTCAGAAATAGTTGTAGGATATAAAAGTGTCACTGAGTGAGAGGGTAGGACTTCTGGCTGAGCCCTGATAGCCACAAACAGGAAAATGGCCCCAAATTGTCCTTGTGATTGTAGTCCCAATATTCAATAAGTCATTGTTGCTTTAATTTGAGCTGACATTGGCCTTTGGGGAGTCTGGAAGGAAGCTAGAAAAGTAACCCTAATTAAAGGACTACAAATAGACATAACCCCAGGTGAGTTATGCCTTTCCCACCTGCTTGTCTGAGATCATAGATTATACACAAGTCCTGAGTTCTGTTTCTGATTGTCTCATTAGCTAGATACTTGAATTTGATAGCATAGTCTATAGGGTACTGGACATGGTCAAATCCCATCTCAGATGCTTACTAGCTATGCAACCACAGGCAAGTTTTACTCATTTTGCTTAACCTGTGCCTCAGTTTCTTTATTTGTAAAATGAGGGAGTTGGACTCAGGCACCTCTAAGGCACTTTTTAATTTTAAATCTACGATCCCATGAAAAAAATCACAATGCTGTTGCCAAAAATGCGGATGAGAAATTCATTGATGGATTCATGGTAGACTAAGAAATTTATCCATCCATTCATAAATAACTTAATAATCTATCAATCTTTTCTCTCTCTCATTCTCCATATTCTCATACAACTAACAAGTCCTCTCAAGTCTACCTTTGGAATTTCTCTCCCATCCATCTTCTCTTTTTCATCCCCTTTTTGCAACCACTGGGTTCACTGGCACCTCTCTCCAAAACCAGTATGATGGTCTCATCAGGCACTGCCTTCAGTTTCTCCCAATTCCAAGTCATCCCTCCTATTGCCCTCAGAGGAAGCACTGCTTCCAAAGCACAGCTCTGATCACGGGATACACTTGCACCAAAAGTGACGAGTACTCTTAATCTACCAAGTAAAGGCCAGACTCCTTGATGTAGTTTTTAAAGCCCTCTTATAAACTATTCACAGGCCTCTTATCCTCTCAATCAATAAATATTTATTAAGCAGCTACTGTATGCCTAGCACTGAGCTCAGCATTGGGGAGACAACAAGCAAAAAATACATGCTGACAAGCTATCGTTTGACCTTCATTTTCAAAGAGGACCAATGACATTACAGGGTGACTTGAACATGAATTAGATTAAGTAAGGCAGAGGTGTACAAAGTCATTAGCCTCACTCTTTCTTCCAGAGTCATCGAAGTCCAGTGGCAAGACAAAAATCAGGATAACAGGCCCAAGATACAGTGGATGACCCTGGTATCTTCCATGTCTGACTAAGCTCTAAGTCGCCTTCATGGCCATTGAAACAAATTGTTCTCATCTTCTCATCCCACCTGGGTAAGTCTTCACATGCTTGGGGTAGACATCACTCTAACTCACCAACTTTTTTGAGGCCTGTTGGTTACCTTCAATCTGGTTTAGTCTCTCTGCCAAGACAGTTCTACCACCAGGGTGTGGCTTCTGCTTGTGCTACAGCTTCTTGGAGCTACAGGTGAGAGTTGGACGAGAGGCGGACACCAAAGGTGGATGAGCAGCCCTGAAAAGGGCCTAGCAAGCCCTCACACCGAAGGTACTAGTCCTCCCTAAACACCCCATACACACCACAAACAAGTTACATACAGGATAAATACAAGAGATAATTAACAGGTAGGGAAGGTATGGAATTAACAGGAGTTAGAGAAGGCTTCCTGCAAAAAGTGGGATTTTAATTGGGACTTAAACAAAAGGTAGAAATAAGAAGGGAGAGCATTCCAGGAACCAGTGGCTGCCAGAGAAAACGTCTGGAACCAAGACATGGAGTGTCTTCTTAGAGGACAGCAAAGAAGCCAGTGTCACTAGATTGATGAGTATTCTTTAGAGAGTAAAGCATAAGAAGATTGGAAAGATAGAAAAGAGCTAGGTTATGAAGGGCTTTGAAGCCCAAACAGAAGAGTTTGTATTTGATTCTGGATGTGATATGGAGCCAAAATTAAAAAATAAAATAAAATGAAGTCAGAATTGATAAGGAAAAAAAAATTATCTAAGCAGAGGTGGGATCTGCACTTTAGGGAAAATCACTTTTATGGCTGAATGGAGGCTGGATTGGCTTAAGGCAGGCTGATCCACCAGCAGAATATTGCAGTAGCCCAAGCATGAGTTGATGAAGACCTTCACCAGAATGGTGGCTGCATTAGAGTAGAGAAGGGGGCATATTCAAGAGATGTTGCAAAGATAAAACTTTGGTAAGGTCATGATAATAGACTGGATATGGGAGGTGAGAGTTAATAAAGAATCTAAGATGACATCTAGATTGTGAGCCTGAGGGACTGGGAAGATAGTGTTACCCTTGAAATAAATAGGGAAGTTAGGGGAGGGGAAGGGTTCACAGGGGTGGGGAACCCGTGGCCTCAAGGCCACATGTGGCCCTCTAGGTCCTCAAGTGCCACCCTTTGACTGAATCCAAACTTCACAGGACAAATCCCCTTAATAAAAGGATTTGTTCAGTAACATTTGGACTCAGACAAAAGGCTGCCCCTAAGAACCTGGAAGGCCACGGGTGGCCTCACAGTCACAGGTTCCCCACACTTGTTAAAGGAAGAGATAGAGAGTTCAGTTTTGGACATACTGGTTTAACATGTCTACTGGATTGTCTGAAAGGTAGTTGAAAATGAATAACTGGAAGTCAACAGAAAGGCTAGGACAGGTTATTTGAGAATCATCAGCATAGAGATGACGATTAAATCCATGGGAGCTGATGAGATCACCAAGAGAATTAATGTAGAAAGAGAAAAAGAGATGGCCTGGGACAGAAACCTGAGGGACACCTGTGGTTAGAGGACATGACCTGTATGAACATCTAGCAAAGGAGACTGAGAAGAAGCCATCTGATGAGTAAGAGTAGAGCCAGGAGAGAGTGATGCCCTGTATCAAGGAGACAGTGTCAAACCAACAGTGTCAAAGTGCAGAGAGGTCAAGGAGAAATGAGGATTGAGAAAAGGCCATTGGATTTGCACTAGTGGTCTAAGAGACCATTAGCAACTTTGAAAAGAGCAGTTTTTGTGGAAGGATAATGGTCAGAAGAGATTGTAAGTGATTAAGAAGAGACTGAGAGGAGAGAAAGTGGAGACACCTATTGTAGATGGTCTTTTCAAGCAGTTTTGCTACAAAGGGCAGAGAAGATATAGAATGGTAGCAGAGATGTGGGAAGCATCAAGTGAGGGATTTTTCATGTTGGGGGAGACATGCACATGTTTATAGGCAGTAGGGAAGGAGTCAGTAGACAGGGAGAGATTAAAGTTAAGTGATAGAGCGAGGGCAATCTGTTGAAGGAGATGACAGGGAATGGGATCCCTTGTGTAGGTCTTTGGGAAGGAGTAAGGCTACCTCTTTGTGTGAGAGAAGGGTGAAGAAGGAGAAAGTGCAGAAGCCATCTGGGGGACATGAGATGAGGAAGAAGGGAGAAGAGGGAGCTTACAGCAATTGGCCTCAATTTTTTCAAAAAAAAGACGAGGCAAAGTTCTCAGCAGAGAAAGTGGGAGGTTTGAGGAAAGGATGAAAAGGTTTGGAAGAGCCCTTGTGGAGAGTAGGATAGTGAGTTGTTAAAGGAGATATAGTAGGATTTCCTTGCAGCAGTGAAGTCCTGGCTGATGTTATATAAATTTGCACTGGACTCAGTCAGAATGGATGTATGATTTTCTCCAATCTACATTCATCTGCATGAAAGTAGGAGTGAACGCAATGGATGGTGAGGGTGATCCAAGGCTGAGGCTTGGCAAACCCAGGGAATCAAGAGAAGAGAACACAGAGTTCCTCAAGATGAAGAAAAGAGGAGAGAGTGGCTAATGCAGGGGCCACACTGTGGGAGAGAAGTGATGGGATAAAGGATTAGAGATCACGGTATGGATAGAAAGTAGAGTTTGGTAAGAAGGGAGAGGATGAGCTGGAAAGCCAACAGATTATGGTGTGATAAGAAGATTTTGGAATCCTTGAACCTGGAAGTGATGCACTTGTGGATGATGACAAGATTAAGGGCATGACCAGCTTTGAGTGTGGCTAAGGTGGAGTGGAGGAGTAGATCATGGGAAGTGAGTAGGTTGAGGAAGTGAGTGTTTAGTGTTTTGGAAGGAAAGTCAATATGTATATTAAAGTTTCCTAGTATGAAGGCAAGAGTCGGGGAAGAGAGAAAAAAATGTGAGTCAGGTATTAAACTCATTTAGAAAGGAAGGAGAGGGACCTGGAGGTCTGTAGACAACCGCTACCAGGATTTTTGGTTGAGTGGTAGATATGAATAACATGAACCTCAAAGGAGGAAAGGTTAACTGAGTGATAGAGGTAGGGGGAGAACCTAGAAGTGGCAATGGGGAGCAAAGCGTATTCCAACTCCCCATCTCGACCAGTTAGCCAAGAGGAATGAGAGAAGGTTCAGCCAAAGGATGGCCAGGATGGCTAGGGAAGATGTGTCATGGTGGGGAGGGTTTCAGTAATTGCTCATAGATGAAAGGAGTGGGAGAGGAAAAGATTTAGGATGAAGAGAAGTCTGTTACCTATGGAACAGACATTCCCAGAGGGCATAGTGGATGAAGTAGAAGGCATTTGATTGAGACTTTGGGATGGGAAGACTGAGAGGGTTGAGAATAAGGAATTAGATGGGGGAGGGGGGAGGGGATTTGGATGATGACCTGCAGGGGTTCAGAATCCCTGGGATATGTAGGTTATGGCCAGCGGTAACAGTGGTCATCATTGATTGGAAGGTACAACTCCTCTTCCCAGAGGAGGCTGGAGATCGGACAGGAGATGATGCAGGAGGAGATTGAAGCCCTACTCCCCACTGACTTTTCTCTTCCTCTTCCCTTACAGGACAGGGGGAGCAAGAGATGGAAAGCCTGAGGTCAAAGAGAAGCTTGGTCCTTTTCTTACCAGAGGGCAGTAGGAGTTAGAAGTTGCTCGGTGCTGGTGCATATAGAAGCTGCAGCAGACCCCTAAAAGATTTCCCTCAGGGTACACACGCAGTTGAAGATTCGTGTGGCATTAGGGTCAGGGAGACCCTCCCCTTGTTACCTGTGGCTGGAGATCAGGCCAGTGCAGCAGGAGGTGCTATTACCCGTATTCACATTGCCTATGCTACGGTCAAGCTAAAACAGTCGATATTGCCCCTTTGATGTTTCTACTTCTGTATCTTTGCCTCCACTGTCCCCTCTGTCCACATTATTCTCCCTGCCCATGCCAGCACACCAGATTCTTCACAGATGGCCACAGGAAAACAACCTGTGGCGTTGGAACAAGCTCTGAGCGGGAGAAAACAAACCGCTCCTGTACAGAGATGCTTGCATAGATACAGGCAGGCCTACGTCTCGCTGACTACACACTAATTATCCGGCAGTTTTATGACCTCTCCTCATCCCTATCACTCTTCATTGGAGGAAGAAAGAGCATGGCAGATCCACAGAGAGTGGTTTAATTACATCAAAAGAAGCCACAAACAAACCCAGGGCCAAGACCAAAGACAGCTGATAAAGGTACATTTGGAGAAATGTGAAAATGACAGACAACGGGCTTTTTGGAAGGTAAGGGCACGGGCAGGAAGCACAGAACCAGTCTGGCCCTAGCTCTGTCAGGGGTCAGCTTGGGAAACCAGGTCACTGCCATCATGTGAGGCTCGTTCTGTGTGGATCCCTCCTGGAATGCCAGAATGGTAAGATTCAGGCTCTCTGCTGGTGCATAGGGGCTAGGTTGATAAAATACCACCGCTGCTTTGCTTCACAATACTTCTATATATGAGCTCCATTCATCTTTTGGTACTGGTCCAGGTACAACCGTTTCCCTACAAAGTCCAACACATAATTGTTGTCAATGGATCATGGCTGTCACAGCTGAAAGAACAAGAGAGAATGAGGGCATAAGTATGCAGCAGGTGAAAACATTTATTACTGAGGGCCACAGCCTGAATTTACATCAGCTACTACCCTACCAGAAACACTTAGCCTACGTCTATACTTGCCAGTTAGGGCACCTCGGTGGCGCAGTGGAAAGAGCACCAGACCCGGAGTCAGCAAGACTTATCGTCTTCAGTTTGAATATGGCCTCAGACATTTACTAGCTGTGTGATCCCGGGCAACTTGCTTCACCCCATTTGCCTCAGTTTCCTCATCTGTAAAATGAGCTGGAGAAGGAAATGGCAAACCTTTCCAACATCTTTGATCTAAATGGAATCATGAAGAGTCAGACACGACTGAAAATGCTTACCAGTGTCAGTGATTCCTGGGTTGCTAGCCATCTGACAGATCTTGGTGAGCTTGCATGGTAGGACAGTGATGCTGAGGGACTCTACAGCTACAATACTCTTATAAAACCTCATTATTCTGCCCCCATGAAACTCCTTCATCATCCAGTGACCCTCTGTGTGAATTTGTGTGTCTCTTTCTAAGTCGTATCTTTATGGATATGGCACAAGGGAAATTTATCCTCTCTGTGTTCCTGAGGTGCTGGGAAGCCCTCAGGGTTCTGTTTGTTGAAGGTGAGAAGGAAGTATTGAATTGCTCAAATTGCTACTAATGATGCCTGCTCATGAGAAATGATCAATAAAATATACATAAAAAATAAAAATATTTTAATAACAAAAAAAAAGAAATGATCACTAACTAGGCTGATAGCACAGCTCTGAGGCTCCCCCATCTCTACTACCATAGGAAAATACCTGAAGAAGAAGACAACACCCCCTTCAATATATCTCTACTTTTCAAAGTTCTAAGCATTGAAATCTTACCCATTGTTCAAGGTCCAACTCAAATACTCTCTCCTACAAGAAGCCAGCAATGACCTCTCCATCCTTGAATTCTGAATGAAAAGTAACAATAGGACAAAAGGAGGCAAGAAATTTTCACAGTAAAAAGCAGTTTAACATTAAACTGGTTAGCTATAGCACTGGTCCCCATACTTTTTGATTGTATTGCTAGCAATAAAAATGTTTGACTTGCAATATATGTGTGTGCATACATGTATGTATGTGTATACATACATATACACAATTTATAAGTTACATACGCAAACTGCTGTATTCAACATTATGTACGTTATAAAATATATGTGATAGAAAATATACATATAGAACATAGAAATGAAAATGTATATGAAGTAGACATATTAAAAGGATATAATATTTTTAAATAAAAATTTTATTTTCTCTTAAAAATACAATGTTTTTTACCTGAGTCAGGGTACTTAGAAAATGTGTGCTGTTATTATAGTGAATGCAAGGGAAGGTAAGTCAGGAGCACTCAGCTAGGTACCACACTTGGAAGATCCCTAAACTATAGGATCAAATTTAAGAAGGGAAGAAAAAAGCCAGAGGAAGAGTCGTGGCCAGGGAGAATGAAATATAAACTTAGGAGGAATGGTGAGATGGAATTAAAGGGCTATGGTCAGAGGGAAGAATTTCAGAGGTCTAGATCAAGAAGTAGAACCCTTGTGGGTGATGGTGAAATCAAGAGTATTGTTGTCTGCGTATCTGAAGTACGGTGAAAGTGAAGGAAGTTGATGAGCTGGGAAGCCAAGGTGTTTGAAAGAACATATATTGACGTTCCCTAGTATATATTTAGGATGTAGAGGAAGAATGTGGTCCAGGTTCTGAACTCCTTGAGAAAGGGGGAGGAATAGTCCTAGGGGCCTGCCTTGATGTTCATGAGTGATCTCGGCAGAACATATGTGTTCTAAGTAAGCAGTAGTGGAAAGTGAGGAGGATGCCTATTCTTTTTCCTGGTCCAGGTGTCTGGGAGTATGAGAGAAGATGTATGTGGTTCTGGAGGGACTAGACAGGGTTGCAGTGTTTTGTTAGGGAGTAGGAGATGAGTCAGGTTTTCATTCAAAACAGTTTTCCCTTCCACATCGCAGGGCTCAGGGGTACCATGCCACTCCCCCTGCCCCACTCCACAATCTGGAAAATCTGCATAAAATTTTTTGGCCCTCCCTTTGTGCCTGAGAAGAGGTCTGAATTATGGTATTAAAAGATAAAATGTGTTGATTTTACACATATACATATATTTTATACATTTCTGAGTTTCTAAACTTTTTCTGTGTCATCTGCTGCATGCCATCTGCAGCTTCTGCAAAACTCCTCAAAAATTCCCATTTAATTTCTTATGTTAATCCACAATGTATTGAAAGCATGATGTAGAAGGGATAACTTCCAGAATTTGGAAGGGCCATGAGAGAAAGAGGTCTTACTTGCAGGAAAGTTTGCTAACAATATATTTGGGATTAGAAGAGGCACAATAGAAGGAGTAGGAGCTGGGGGAAGATTAGAAGGAGACAGGCCTGAGATAGATTGGGTTAAGAGACTGGTGAGTGAGAGCAGAAAAGGGGGTTGATTTTCACTTAGACTAGAGTTTCTGCCCCACTAGGATTGGGAGAGTAAAAGGCAGGCATTTGCTGGCCCTAGGATGAGAATGAGGTACCTTTTGACTGGGCCTCCCATCCACAAGGGTCTTGTAATTGGCAGAGAGTGGCATTAGTTTTGTTGGGGTTTTTTTTTCAAGCATTAGGGAAGATGAGAGACTGCGCTAGGTGTCAGTGACCCTTCCTGAATATAAAGGCTAGACAATGAGAGTTCCATTATCTGAGTATTTGGTTCTAGGCTGGGTCTTTGAGCAGAGAGCCTGATGGTGGAAGCAAATTTATACTCGATGTCAGTTAAACTTCCTGTTATATCAAATGGGATAATAACTGTAAAGCACTTAGCAAAGTGCATGGTACATAACAAGCTCTATATAAATGTTATTTATTATTACTATTATGGACAAAAAACAGACTAGGCTGTTTTGATAAGGGGTGGGTTCAGAGGTGAAATGATCATTAGTCGAGTATGTTAGTGGTGGAGATTCTTTGGGGATATCAGTTGAACTAGATAGACACTAAGTTTCTTTCCAACTCCAAATTCTATGCCTCTGAAGTTCTAGTACTAAAGGTGAGGTTCCAGTCCTGAAGAAGCCTAGAGCCTGGGGCTCCATTTCTAGAGATGAGGAGAATGAACTAGATTCTGTAAGTGAAAGTCAAGGTATATGAGGCTCTGGTCCCAGGCTAGTAATAGTTTAAAAAAAAAACACCCTGCTGCTAGCATTTACATATCACTTTAAGGTTTGGAAAGCACTTTACAAATATTATATCACTTTATCCTTGCAATAACCCTGGGAGATAGGTTGTATTATTATCCCCATTTTACAGATGGGGAAACTAATGCTGAAGGAAGTTGAACGATTTGCCTGGATCACACAGCTAGTAAGTGTCTGAGGCTGGATTTGAACTCAGGTCTTCTTGACTCCAAATCCAGCATTCTATCTACTGTGCCACCTACCTGCCTCCAAAAAGATGCTGTAACACTGATGTAGCAAGTCAGAGCAGAGTAGCAGTAGACCTCAGAATAGTGGATTAGAGGAGAGGGGCTAAGAAAACCATTCACAGTACTGGAAGTTACGGGCCCCCATCTCTACTGATGATGGCTGATTTGAGCTCATAATAGACTGCAAGTTTCCACCTTCCCTTGAGGTTTCTACTCTACCACGGGCCCCTATAGCTTGAAGAGCAAGAAGGTGTTTAATACCTCTTTGTAAAAAGAATGAATTTTTTTTTTAAGTCAGAAGACCCAAGTTTGAATCCTGATGCAAGAAATTTACCATCTCTGGGGCCTTGGGCAAGTTATTTAACTTGTCTGAACATCATTTTCTTCATTTGTAAAATGGGAGTTATAATACTTGTATTGTGTATCTTACATTCTCACGTTAGGAGAAAAGTGCTTTATCAGCAAACATGAATCAAATACCTGTTAGCTTCTTCAAGGCAAGGACTTTCAGTACCTGGCACAGTGCCCAGCACACAGTCAGTGCTTAATAAATGTGTGTTGCTTGATACTAGATAGTAGGCACTGAGGGTAGGAAGATAAAAATGAAACTGTCTTTGTCCTCAAGAAGTTTACTTTCTACTGAAAGGACATAACATGCACATAGATGAGTAAAAACAAAGTACTTTTAGGACTTAACAACTTTTTTTTTCTTTTTGGTGAGGCACTTGGGGTTAAGTGACTTGCCCAGGGTCACACACCTAGTAAGTGGGACTCAACAGCTTTTAAGATTAACAACTATTGGACTCAGGAAAGGCTTTCTACAGGAGATTGTGCCTGAGGTGAGCCTTGAAGAAAGCTAAGGATTCCAAGAAGAGGAGATGAGGAGGGAGGAAATTACAGACATAGGGGACAGCCTAGAGATAGAAGCTGCTATGTGAAGTCTGGAGAACCCAGATGTGTGATGGTAAATGTTTATTTTAATTTTTTAAACATTTTTATTTAAAGTTTTGAGTTCCAAATTCTAACCCTCCTTCCCTCCTTTTCCTCCCCCTTCCCTAAGATGGTAAACTATCAGATATCAGTTATACATGTGCAATTATGTAAAACATTTCCATATTAGTCATTTTGTGCAAGAAGACTCAAATTTTTAAAAATGGAATATAGACTATTTTTCGCTTTCTGTAGAGGTGGATAGTATGCTTCATCATTAGTCCTTTGGGATTGTCTTGGATCATTGTATTGCTGAGGACAGCTGTCATTCACAATTCTTCATTGAACAATATTGCAGTTACTGTGTACAACATTCTCCCGGTTCTGTTCACTTCACTCTGCATCAGTTCATGTAAGTCTTACCAGGTTTTTCTGAAATCAACCTGCTTATCATTTGTTATAGCACAATAATATTCCATTACTATCATATACCACAGCATATTTATCCATTTCCCCAGCTGATGGTCATCTCTTTGATTTCCAAGTCTTAGCCACCACAAAAAGAGATGCTATAAATATTTTTATCCTTTTCCCTTTTATCGGATTTCTTTGGGATATACACCTAGCAGCTAGATCAGAGGGTATGAACAACCCTTTGGGCATAGTTCCAAATTGCTCTCCAGAATGGTTGGATCAGTTCACAACTCCACCAACAATGCACTAGTGTCCCAGTTTTCCCACATCCCCTCCAACATTCAATATTTTACTTTTTTGTCATATCAGGATGGCAAATGTTTAACTGGCTCTGGATGGTGGTGGGATAGAGGAAGGGGAATTAATGTACACAGGGCACAATTTAAATTTAATATTCATTATCAACATTTCCTCCATCCTTTTCTTAAGTTTAGACAATCAAAGCCCAGAACTGTAGCCTTTGCCAATATCCAGGGTGTAAATGCTCACATTGAAAATTTAACAATAATTCAAGCTGGCCCCAGCACATGCCTAGTCCAGGAAACCTCAAGTAAACTGTAAGGCATTGTGTAAATTCTCATTACAAGTGAAACTAAATTAAAATGAACGTTATGTGCAGCCCTGAAGGGGAAAAGAATTCACATTCTCCAGCCTGGGGAGTGGGGAAGTAGGGAATTGTCATTCCTCCCTACTTTGCCTTAGCAACAGTGAGCTGGGGGAAAAAGAAAAAAAATAAAGGAAGGAAAGGATGGGTGGATTATGCACAAATAAATGCAGGTATTAGTTTGGTGCTAAGATCTTACTAATTGGGGAAACTCCCTCTGAATTTTACTGTCATAGAGAATTGTTTGGGGATGCTGAGAAGTGACTTGCTCAGAGTCATACGGCTAGTATATAGCACTCAGATCTTGAAATTGGGTCTTCTTGACTCTGCGTCAACTATACCATGCTGCCTCTGACAAATATAAATGACAGACAGAATAACAGACAAATGATTAGAGAGATGACTAGACAGATGGACAAATAATAGATTGATACAGACTGATAGACAGACAGACAGACAGACAGATAGACAGACAAATGGATGGACAGACAGACTTTCTTCCAGACTGCTTCTCTGAATTGCTGCTCATTGGTCAGCTACTAGAAGAGCTCTGTGCCTAACGGATAGCTTGGTTACTAATTTTTCAGCGTGAACTAAACTGGTTACCTGTGTGAGGGATTCTGCTTTTCTGGATTCATTCTTCCCTTCTTGTAAATGTCATGCAAATCAGCCAAGACATTCAAGCCTGCAAGAGAACAAGCGAGAAAGAAGGAAGAATGTTCATGAACGTGGTCCATATAGCTCCCAGTACTGATACCACCATCTTCAGCCTATAGAACCAAGTTAGAGCTGGAAGGAATCTCAAAGTTTCTCTAGGTCAACTCCCTCATTTTACAGAGAAATAAACTGACATTTTAAGAGATGCCAGCAAAAGTATGGTGCAGGGTTAGTTTTCAAATCCAAGCCTTCCACCTCCAAATTTAGCCCTGGTCCTGCTGCACCAATGCTGCTCATTAGAAGATAACCATAATCAATAAACTAGTATGCCAAGGTAGGGATGGCTGGAAGTCTTTATCTACGGACAGGATGACTTTGCCTGTCTTTCCATGCATTTTCTTCCCAATATCCATATTTAAGCATACTAACAGGTATGTGCCTACCAGAAATACTAAACAAAGCCCACTGATTTCTGGCAGATATATATATACGCTAAAGACAGGAATTTAGAACAAAGGAACTAACCCTAGGCAGATAGCCATCCAACTTAACCTAGCTTTTCTGTTTTTACCCCCAGCCTACATGCAAGCCAACCAAAGGTATTATGGGGGCTGAAAGGAACTGTAGTTCCTCTGGGGTTTTATTGGAGGGGGTCCCCAGAATTGTTTGAAAGGATGCAGACTGACTGACAATTGGAGATCTGATGGGAATCAAAAGGAATCTTCTAACTCCAAGTCAGATAGTTGGCAGAGGCCACGGACTTAGGGGGGCAATAGAAGAAAAGTGAGTTAAAAGAACAGATTTCATTCTAGCCTGAGAGTTGTGACTATCTTTTGTTGCCTACCAGGCTGGGTGCAGCCGTCACAGCCCTTGTACCATATCCTGGGTCGATACAAAGTTAAAAAAAAAAAGTTTCATAGGAAAGACTTACCAGCAGCTATACCCCAGCAGATGGAGGAAGAGAAGAACAGATGGCACAGAGAGACTGAAAACCAGTGGATGATAGCAGAGAATAGTTCAGCAAACAATGCAACTAAAAACCCAAGGGAGTGCCCAACATAGATGACGCTACAGAGAGTGGGGATACGGTGCCTAACCACGTTCGTGGCATTCACATGGCGTGACCAAAGGACATCAGGACATTCTTAGTATCTGAATTATGAGTTGCCTTAGCCTCATGTTTCCCTCCATGTATCCTGTCCCTACTTATGTTTTAGCCATGTTCCTCACTTGTATGCCTCTCCATTTGTGTTCCCTAGACATTTGCATTCACAACATATGTGTACTCTGCCACTGGTGACTAGGTCACCTGTGGGAGCGTGTACACCTGAAGGTATCGAGGGACCTTTTTTTGGTCACTTAATTTGCTATGCTGTTTGATTTAAATGAATGTCTTTGGCTTTAAATAACTGTTCTTTTTGGTGGATATAATCAAAGTAAATACATCAGTAAACATGCATGAATATGATTTTGAGTGGATGAACTAAAAACCCTATGTACCTTTCTAAGTACCCAAATTGAAGGGGGTAGGGTTCTGAGTACCCTTTGTCCATCAAGAGTGAAAAGCCTAGTCAATCAAACGTTGTTCATTGGGTCTGCTGAAAATTCAGTCAATAGGCAACCAATTAAATGATGTTATAGCAGGGTTATCTATATTTCATTCCTCTCTGGACCACACTCTGGACTTCTACCATGCCCCAGAAACTTCTTCATTCTGGGTACTTGATCCAGCCCTGGAATTTACACATTGGAAGAATGGCGCTGCTATGGCCTCTCCCTTTGACTGGTTGGCTCTTCATACACCCTCCATTTTGGACGGTGCCCAGGCCAGCCACATCTGATTGCTCTCTAGGCTACAGGCTTGGCCTTTCTCAACCAGGTTCCTCGCTCCCCCCCCCCCCCGCCCCCAAGCCATTCATCTTCCTTTTATTTGTTATCTTCCTCCATTAGAATATAAGCTTCTTGAGGGCAGGGACTATTTTGTAATCTCTTATTCCCTAGATTTAGCTTGGAGTCTGGTCCCTAGTAAGCACTTAATAAATGCTTGTTGACTGACTGACCAGGTTTCCTGACTTTACAGAGAGTTTGGAAATAAGGTATCAACAATACTATTGCAAAACGACACTGTACAGGTCAGTCTCATGCATGCCCGCCTGTTGTCACAGTAGGGCAGTTCACTGGGGAAGGAGTGGATTGAGCATGGCTGATCACCACCTCGGAGAACTGGAATGAACTGCTGGGGGTTAGGTAGGTAAGGGGTGGAGGTGGGGAGAGTTCAGGTGTAAAATGCACATTTGGGCTGCTTTCAGAAGGAAGAATGAAGTTGCCTTGCTAGTATCTCACATTTTTGACAGGCAGCCACACACCAGCACGCAAAATTCCTCCAGGCAGGTCCCTTCTCTTTCCTACAAGGGAATAATCAGGCTTTAAAATATACAGCACAAGCAGGGAACGCACACTTTTATTGCTGTGACTAAATATGATTTTGGCAGAGCACGCCTGGTTGTTCTTTGAAGGAAGAAGATTTTAAATCAATGTGCTGCTCCCACACCAAGGGAAAAACAGGCTTGCAGCAAATCTGAGGCTGGCCTGAAAGTGTCTCCTCTCTCTACTAGCAAGGGGCCCTTAGATAGACCGGAAAATGGAAGTAAGGTGGGGATAACTCCCACAGTCCAAAAGAAAGAGGCAACGAAATCTTCCGACCCTTTTGTTGTGATTGTCCTCACTTCGAGAAATTTTGTTTCTGGCTTACTATGTCATCCTTTTAATCATACTGTCCTAAGAATGAAGAAAAGTCACTTCCAACCCATCATAGTTCCTTGGGTCCTCCGGTGCCCCCCATGCAAATCAGAGGCTGTAGGAAATTTCAAAATACTAGCAATCTGCTTGGGGATTTTAAAGGTTACAAAAGTCCAATTACAATTCATTTTTGGTGTGAATTGAGTAACTCCGGGGGAGGTGGCCCGGGTGGAACGTTCAGGGTCGATACTGTGTTAATGAAAACAGCCCTTTGTTCCCCCAGAGCTGAGATGCTGACAAGTGGGCTGTTTCCTGAAAAGCTATGACATTCTTTGTCCCCGTCCAGGTGCAGGAAGCAGGATAGAGACTGCGACTGCCTTTTTTTTTTTTAAATCATTTTAGGGTGGGTTGTTTTTTATTTTTCCATTTTTAAAAAATCAAAGGAAATGCAGCCCAGGAAAACATCTGAGCCTTTTCTTGTGGCTCTGATAGCAAGACCCCTGCTCTAACATGATTTGATCGACTCTGTGTCTGGGAAATAGCTATTATCTATCTTTTGGTCCAGGTGCCACTTTGTTCTCTCTAGGTGGGTGGATGGGCGGGTGGATTCAGGCTCAGGGTTCTGAAGGGAAATGGGGAGAATGGGAAGGCTGAAGAAGAAATTAAGGATGGGCGGGCAGAAATAGTGAACATTTTTGAGAGATCTGGAGCGCAGGGACTTTCCACACAGGTGGTATGCTTCTAACATCGCAAACTTCCTCTTTATCAACATTAGTGGTCAGTTTCATTCCAGCCAAAAAGCAAAAGCAAAAGCAAAAGCATAAAATAAAGTTTTCAGATATCATTCAGTCGAGTTTTGTGAGCCCAGAATTCTCCCCCTCCCCCACCCCACTCCCCAATAATAGGCTCCTTTCCCAACACATAAGAACTAGGCCTTCCACAGAATCAGAGACCATTCATTATCTCTTAAACAGCTATTGCTGTGTCTAAAGGGCTGCAATCTACTCCCAGGAGTTGTTACTTCCCTTTCAGTCCAGCAAAGGCTGACTTCAGCCAAAGGCCAAATAGGCTAACTGCTTATGTGTGGCTAGATCACAAGAAATTGCCCCCTCCTCTTCTTGCTTCCCCCCTCTCTACCCTCCCCCCACCTCAGGCCCACCCCATCATACACACAAAAGTCAAGCGGTAGAGAGGATGTAGCAGCAATGGATGGAAATTTCGAAGAGGCAAATATTTAGGTATGACGTTAGCAAAAAGCTGCTTTAACAGAGATATCCACAAATGAAATGAGCTTCCTTGGTAGGTAGTTATATTCCCTTAACCGGAAATCTTCAAGCAACTGCTGTGTGACCACTTGTCTTGGATACATACTATAATGGGGATGCTTCTTTTTAACTTGTCCAAGGTCATACAGGTAGGACCAGTTAGGATTTGAACCCAGGTTGTCTGGCTCCACAGTCAGGACCCTTGCCATTGTATCAGCTTAGAGCTGCCTTCCTTGGGGATTAGTGCCTTTTATTTTGGCTTATTTGGGGAGGAAGCCCTTCTTTGTTGTCCTTCAGTTTTATGGTTGTGTCTGACTCTTTGTGGGCCTATTTGGGGTTTTCTTGGCAAAGATACTAGAGTGGTTTGCCATTTCCTTCTCCAGCTCATTTTACAGATGAGGAAACTGAGGCAAAGAGGGTTAAGTGACTTGCCCAGGGTCACACAGCTAGCAAGTGTCAAGTGTTTGGTCTGAGGCCAGATCTGAACTCAGGTCCTCCTGACTTCATGACGGGTGCTCTATCCACTGCACCACCTAGCTGCTCGCTGCTTCACCACCTTTTGAAGTAGAACAAAGTATGCCCTCAGCATCCTTGACTCCCTTGTGTGACCTTAAGCAAGTTACTTAACCTCACCCTACCCCCCAAGGCTTCCATTTTCTCATCTAGAAAATGAGGGGTTTGTACAATAATATAAATGAAAATAACACTTAAAGGCAGCTGAGCTCATATTAAATGCAGTGAGTAAGTAACTTCGACCCTGGAAAACAGATGATAAAACATAGTTTACTTTTCTTGAAAGAAAAACGAGAGCCTACAGATGCAGAATGTTACATATGCTGTCAGACGGAGTCACTGTGCCCCCTCGACTTTACTGAACTGTTTTTCTTTGTTAGGAGGAAGAGAGAGAGGCAAAGGGAGAAAACATCAGGAAATGACCAGTATAAAAAAAGAGGCATTAATACAACTTTTAAAAATCAAATCAAATGAGGGGGTGATCGATAAGATGGCCTATAAGATCACATCCAGCTCTGAAGTCCTACGATTCTATGCATCTTCCTCTTTTGCAATGCCCTCTCCTCACTCATGGAGCTCTCTATACCTCCATTTATTTACCCAATGCCCTCATATGGATCCATGACTATGCAGGGCCCACCACTCTTGGGTCTGCTCTCATCTCTTGGGGCCCAGACCTTACTTACCCTATTTTCTTTCGCCCTACTAAAACACACCTATGCTGATTCCATAAGCATCCTGTGCTATGCCTTCCAAAGTTAATTTCAATAAATTAATCCTGTGGTGAGGTATTAATGGCTATAATGGAGAGAATACTGAACTTGGAAAAGATGATTTGTGTTCAGTTCCTAGCATTGATACTTGTATGTAACTATAGGCAGGAGCAGCTAGGTAGCACAGTGGATAGAGTGTCAGGCCAAGAGTCAGGAAGACTCATCTTCTGAGTTCAAATCCATCTCAGACACTTACTAGCTGTGCGACCCTGGGCAAGACACTTAACCTCGTCTGCCTCACTTTCCTCAACTGGAAAATGAGCTGGAGAAGAAAATGGCAAACCGCTCCAGTGTCTTTGCCAAGAAAACCCCAAATGAGGTCCCGGGAGAGTTGGACATAACAACAACAATGACCTTCGGCAAGTTATTTAATCTCTCTGGGGCTGCTTCCTCATCTGTGAAATGTTACCGCAGTGGAACAAGTCAGGGAATCTGGAGTTGACCTTAGTAGAGCTCTACTATTTAGCACATATAGGATTTGGGGCAAAAAAAAAAAGGTCACAACTTCTCTGGGCCTCAGTTTCCTCTTCTGTATAATGGGGATGGACTGGCTGGCCTCTGAGATCCCTTCTATGATCCTAGGATTTCTAAGGTCTCTTCTAACTTTTGTGATTCTGTCTTAACCCAAAGGAATGAACTTCTCATGGTGGAAGACTGTCAGGCACTGGGATAAACATATTGGTAATGCCCTTAAAACTCCAATACTCCTGACCAAACTTAAAAGCTGGACCTGGTTGTGGTCCAGGAGAGAGGAGAGAGGCCTATTTCTGGAACATGAAGGGCACTTGAATGTGTGAATCGCTAACCTGCCAAAGGAAGGGCTCATCTTTCCAGAGTCTTAGTGCTGTGGGTACATGGTTCCTGAGGGATTTCTCTCCCTCCCCTCCTCACTCCACCTTCCTGGAGTTAAGTTTAGAACTACACCAGGGCTTGCTCTCAGCTGGAGATGTTTTAACTTACACTGCCTAGTTGGTTCAGAGAAATTCAGGCAGCTGTAGAGAAGAATAAAAATAGCTTTTCTCCATGACCAATTTCTTCCCACTTCCCTGTAATCTCTCTTTGCCTTTCCCTTCCTCTCACATGAGTCCCTACAGGGCCATCTGTGGAACTGGTATTTACCTAAGGTGGGAATGCCCCTTGGGATTAAGTGGGCACTGGAGTGTCCTATTCACTTAAATCTCTGGCTCCACAGACTCGGCAAGGGTGATTCAAACGGAGCCCAAGGAGAGCGCTTCTCTCCTATTATTTCTCGAGCTCCACAGGGCCTCCCGAGCTCTTCACTGCAGCCAGAACACTGTCAAATGTGTCCTTACAGGAAAAGCATCTGCTGCTTCCTTCAGCAGCCCTGGCTCAGACAGGTACGGCCATCGCCGATGACCAAACGTGCGCTCCGGTGCTGGGAAACCAGCCTGGCACGCCTGCAGCCCCCCGAGCTGAAGGCGCTTCCACGCTCCTGGGAGGCTCAGGGGTTAAGGAGCTAGCTGAACCAGCCTCCCTGCGGGGGAAAGATGTCCCTGGGCTGGCTGGAGGGGAAAGCACCGGGCTATGCCCACAGTCTCCAGGAGGTGTCCCTAGTCTCCCGGCCTTCTCGAAAGGGGAAGAAGCCGAGCATGACAGGAGGCGGTTAGGAGCAGAAGATGGAATCCGAAAGTGGTCATTAATCTTTCTAGTTAGGAAGCAGGAACTCGTACACGGGGGACGTCAAACCGATCAGAGAAAGAAGTGGCCTGCTACAAGCTTGGTTCCCCAACGCTAGGGGCTTGCCGGAGATGGGATAGAGATGCGTTTAGGAGAAGCCGTGAAACCAAAAGCTGTCAAAGCAAAACTCGGGCAATTCCCCAATCCTTTAGGAGAGGGAGAACAGCCCGCAGGGGCAGTCTGGGGTTTCCATGCATTTTAGCTCAGAGCCACCCAGGAGCTTGTAAAGGGTCTCTCCACTTGAAGCCTGGGGGCCACTGTGAAAAACCCTGCAGGGCCCTAGCTCTTCAGTCTGGTTTGTCTTTTCAAACATAATCTCTCCCTAGGCTCAATAGGGGTCTTTCTTCACCAACAAAGTGTTTGATTGACATGGTCAAGAAATCCACAATAGGAAGGTCTTCAGCCACACTAGTTGATTAGCGCTCATTAACGCAGCCTGAATACTTTTTTTTTCCCCACTTCGGCTCTGCTACATGTGGACTGATTAGCAGGAATGCAGATAGGCTCCTAGAATTTAAAGTTGGAAAGGACTCCTTAGAGATCAATAATACCTTTAGAGTGGGAAGGGGCCTCAGGGGTCATCTAGTTACAAGCCCCTCTTGTTTTATAAATGAAAAACTGAATCTCAAAAAGGCAAAATGACCTGCCTAATATCACGTAGCTAATTAGTAACAAAACCAGATTGGAGCCAAGCTCCTCCGGACTCCAAATCCAATGTTCTTAAGACTGTGCCGTGTTGCCTTGTTTTGGCAACCAACCCTGATCCTTTCTTTGTCACTCATCTACCCTCAGAGCTTCCACTGTCTCCGTGGCGGCCTTCCTCACGGATGAGGTAGGGGACAGTTGTGTTGAAAGAAATGGGATGGGAAGTGGGGAGAATTATTTATAAGGAGATGCAGTGGAGCTGATGGGTGAGTAGAGAGAGAGCAATTTGGGAACTGTATAAACTGGGCTGGACGGTAACAACTGAAGAAGTGCCTACTTTCCTTCCTTGCTTTAGTAGGACTAAACAATCTTCCAGAAAGCATCTAAGGCTTTCATGTTGTTTTGCTGGCTACATAGGCCTCTCCCTCCCTCTGTGTTGTCTTTCCCCACCTTCACTCTTTCCCATCCCTATCCCCCCCCACTTTCTTTTGGCATCTTGGAACCTTTTCCCTATATTCCAGACTTTCTATAGCCAATCACTCTTTCTCTGGTGATACTTTCCTTCCCTAAATCCCATTCTTTCAAGGACTCTGAAAGACTCTGTTAGAAAACTAATGAGTTACCATTTTGGTCATAATATAGGCACCCTAAAAAGGAGATCTTTTTATAAGAAAAAAATATAGATATAGCTAGATTGATAGATATAGATATACACTAAAAATAAAACCACTTGCAGGTGACTATATTTCGGTTTTATACAAGCTAAGTTTAAAGAAGAAAGTATGGCCTACATTTGGACTAATGAATAATCTATATCGATGTGACAGTGGAACATAACGGTTAATGACTCAGACTTTCCCAAGTAATACATTTGCCTTTGATCACAGGCCTCCAGAAGACACAATATTTGAATCTAAAATATACATTGACTGGATTGTTCATCCATAACTATTTGCCCCTCACTCCACTAGTGACTTGTTGAGGATTTCCTAGTATGAACCCCCTTTTCCACTCCAGGAAGTATCAAAGTATCTGTAAGTCTCTATCTTTTTCTTACCTCTGAGCCGCCAACCAGAGAGACAGCTTCTGGCAAAACACCTCAGTGGTAGCTCTATCTGTATCTCTTCTCTGAATATTTGCCCTTCACCTAACTCCTCCTAACTGTAGTCTCCATAAATGCACTCTGACTAGCAAATGTTAGTTATTAATTATACTTATAAAGAGAAAGTAAACATTTAAAACAAAGAAAGGCAAATAGCAGACTTTCCTATATCTAGAAGAGAAGGCTTAAGGCTTCCCATGAAAGAGCTCAAGGGAAAACTGGAGATACAGGATTATTACTTTGGGGTTTGTAGTTGGAGGAGGGGATGAACCAGCAAAACAGCTTCTGTCTTAACCTACCTAATGCCTAAGCATCCTCACTCCAAGAATTATGGCCCTTTTCTTTGTGGCATCTGCTTGTACTCCCTCCCAACTCCTTGCAGATTCTTAGTTTCCCATTCCCCAGCTCCACATGTCATCTAGTCATCCTATTAGGAACTGGATTTCTTTTTAAGTCTGTTTTCTAGATTCAGGAAACTAACTTTTAAAGATCATTTGGAGGTGTGGCCTATCACTCTTCGTTTTATAACCTGTTGCTTTCTTTCTGATTCACTCAAGGGACTAATTCCCACTTCATAAAAGGATCAATCACCAAGAGTTCTTTTTTTTGGGCTGAGCCCAATTTACCTTTTTCTTTGAGGCTTTACATGAAGCCATTTTGACATTGTTATCCTTTTCTAAGTTTGTGCCTTGATCCTCCCTGTCACCATAGTAACTTTCTATGGCCAAGTTATTTTTTTTTGTTTTGCTCATTTTTTCTGCCTATTTTGTGACTTTGTATATTTATGTAAGAGTTTGGCTGTTCTCCTGCACTGTTCCAAGCTTCTGACAAGCAGAAGGGCTGGGGCCTTGCTTCTGACTTTCCCTGGGCCTCAGGGCCTACCTGCTGGCTTTCATGAGAGTGGGGGGAGGGGGACTCCCTGATGGTTTGTACTGGAGGGGGTGGGGCCTCCCTGTTGGCCTGCCCTGAGAGTGGGGTCTCACTGCAGTCCCCCTGCGGTAAGGCCTGCTGCTGCTGCTTGCTGACCCATTCCCCTCCTATCCCAGGGAGGCAGACCTTTCCTGCTGGACTGGTAAGTTGATTCCCTACTCCTAAACTGATTCTGATGTATTTTTCAAGGTAATTTGGAGGGGATTTGGAGAGGGCTACAGGGAATTCCTTCCTCACTCCACCATCTTGACACCAAAAGTCTGCATACATGATTAAAAAAAAAAAACCAAACCCAACTCTTTTACTTGCTTCCATAAAGATAACTGGGAGCCATCCTTCCAATTACCTATAACCTCCTTTTGTCTTCAGGTTTCATTCATAATGAGAAAAAAATTAATAAGATTCTTTTTTTCCATGTGAATATCTATTCAGGGATCACTGGGCAAAAATCTCACATTTAGTGTACCAACTATTAAATGAATGTTTATGAATGGTCTAAAAACTATGTAATTCTTAGCAAGCACTGCCTCTTTTCCACCACTCTGCTAACATCACTGAAGATGAAAAATGCAGAGAAGATAGTGTATGTAAATCTTTTTGTACGATTTAAAACATTATGTAAATGGGAGCTGTTATCACCATCATCATCATCATTTCCAATAATAGAGAGGAAAATTCTCTACAAAGTTTCTTTTTTTTTTTTTTGGCAAGGCAATTGGGGTTAAGTGACTTGCCTAGGGTCACATTGCTAGTGTCAAATGACTGAGGCTGGATTCAAACTCAGGTCCTCCTGACTCCAGGGTCAGTGCTCTATCCACTGCATCATCAAGCTGCCCCCAAAGTTTCATTTTTTCATAGAGAAAATGACTACATATTCTTATTACTATGTCTGAATGTATGGCTCTCATCATTTCTGCAAGATAAAGTTGACAACATTTTTGTTCATGTTTGGGGGGGGTGAAAGTATCTTGTAGATGTGTATAAATTGCCAACAGAAGCAACAAATATTAGGAATTCAGAAAAATGTGGGAAGACTTTTATGAACCAATTGAAAGCTAAACAGTGCAGAAAATAAAAACAGGAGATTGACTGGTTGTTGACTATAATAATATAATCGAGATGTTCCATTGTTTTCAGTCATATCCAACTCTTTGTGACTCCTTTTGGGGTTTTCCTGGCAAAGATACTGGAGTGGTTTGCCATTTCCTTCTCTAGCCCATTTTACAGATGAAGAAACTGAGCAAATAATACTAAAAGATAGCTGAACACTGATGAATTGTAATGACCCATTTTGATCCCAGAAAACAGATAATAAGGAACACCTCTCGGGGGGACTCAGTATGGAATGTTAAATTGTAGAGCACTCCTCTGTCAGTTTTGTGTAATGGGCTTGGTTTGTTGTTATTGTTGTCAGAGAGGATTCGATTGTGGGGGGCAAGGGTGGAAATGACTAATTAAAATATTAATCAAAATTTCCTTTTAAAAAATAAAAGAAAAAACCCCAAAGTTCACTGAAGTTATTGACACTTTCTCATAACAACACTATGCTGTATGTAAAGTGCTTTACACTTCATAAAACACTTTTATAAAAGTCATGTCATTGATCTTCACAACAGGCCTTTTAAGCTGGCAGTTTTATCATTTTGCAGATGGGGAAAACAGGTGCTGTGATTTTCCTGTAGTCACAAAGCAAGTAACTGACAGATCTAGAATGCAGGTCTCCTGATTTCTAGTTAATGTTGTTATTGTCATGGTGTTATTTGGGCCACCCACACAATTTATTTTGTTTATCTCAAACTAACTCCATGTAAAATAAACGCTTAGGGTGTAGCCCATACTGATACTCCCATATTCAAAGATAACCTATAGGCTGGCACATCTAAAAGCTATATGGCTCATGAGCCCCCACCAGTAGAGTTACTTTTAATAGTTAGCCAGTAAACACAATTAGTTCAAAGCAAAGTCATTTGCAAAAATGTCATTGTCAGAATAGTAGCTATATAGCATTCACCTCATAAACCTGGGGTGCACTGGCCTACAAATACACATAGCATCAGTGGGAAGAGCGTATGCTGGCAATGAGGAACACACGGAGAGAACACATGTGGCCAAGACAACTAATGTCGCCAGCATTGAGGAGCCTGAATGTCTTTTCCCTTCTTATGCTGACTTTATGTGGCTCTCCCCACCCCACCCCCAACCCCTCACAGCATCTTTTCAAGGCAGCTTGCTGGATAGGTTTGTCCCTCTCTCTGAAATTCAAATCTCAGCTGCCAGAGCTAGTTCTCTCTTGAATCCATACTTGGCTCTCTTTTCTGCTGACAGAGGTGACACTGCTTGAATTTGCTTTCTTACCCCCCTCCCCCAATACATTTCTTGGTGTGTCTGTCTCTTTCTCTCTTCCACTCTGAATGTAGTATCTCATAATGGGCAAGGAACTCTGCTCTTGCTCACTGGCAGAGGCACAAGAGTCCCAACCCACAAGGCTGCTTCCAGCCTTGGCTGCTTCCAGAGTTGCTAGGCTTAATTAATTTAAAGGCCACCAGGTGTGTGGCCAAACTCCAATAGTCAGTGGCCAGCATGCTTCGGGATTCCATCAAGGAAGCTTCTTCACATTTTATCAAGGAAAAACAGGGTTAGACTCATCGCCGCATCATTTAACACATTAACAGGTTGTTACTTACACCTTGCCTTCTATGATTATACCGAACGGATTGAAGGTATGGAAACCAGCACCCACTCCCCCACATATACACTTCATAGGAAAAAGTACAAACTGCAGCATTTAAAACTAGACAGAACCTCAGGGGTTATACGGTTCAAGCCTCTCATTTTCCAGATAAGAAAACTGAAGCTCAAAAAAGGAAAGTGATTTGCCCAAAGTCATTCAGGTAAAAAACAACAGAGACTAGATTTGAATGCTGGTCATCTGATGACAAATGCCCTATTATTTCTACTGTACCGTAATATCATACCCTTATATTCCAACATTTTTTAAACAGTTTGAGGGAGTCTCTTGTGATATCCTTGTAAAAGAGAGCCTAAACATACATAACCTATATCAGATTGCATGCCATCTTGGGAAGTGGAGAGAGGGAAAGAGAAAAATTTGGAACTCAAAATCTTATAAAAATAAATGTTGAAAACTATCTTTACACATAATTGGAAAAAATAAAATACTATTTACGAGAGAGAGAGAGAGAGAGAGAGAGAGAGAGAGAGAGAGAGAGAGAGAGAGCAGTATTGGTTAGTTGATTGCATATTTGTAATTCATTAATAACCAGATCCAAAGAATGCTAACAGATTAATGTCAGCCTCGATGTCAGGCCCTGCTCCCAGCTGGTGCCATCTAAAACACATCACCTCCATCCTCTTTCTCTCTTCATCCTTCTTATCCTTCCTAGAGTTTCAGATGCTCCAAATGCCACAGTATCACCAGGTCCTACTCACATCTGACACAATATGGGCTGAGATGCCACCTTCCTCTTCCTCACTAGGTTCCTGGATTCCCCGAAGGATACAATCCCTGCTTAGAGGGGTCTAAGGGCCTGCCTCTTCACTAGTCTCACAGTAGCCCTAAAAGCTACAATAATGGCAGGCTCACTCTAAACGAGGCAGCCTCTTGTTGAAGCATACCACCTCCTGATCATGCCCTCCAAACAGATACCTTGTAGGACACAGCAACATGACAGGCCGTACGGAGTAAGGCCGTGCTAACATCTAAAAGGTCAACCGTAAACTTTCTAATTACCTCCCTTTAGTGTACTCCCTGTTGCAGAAAAGGCCTGACTCAGGCCAACCCCTTGGTGGTTTAGGTACAAAATTGAAATGAAATGAGACCTTATAGAACATTCCACAGTTAACAAAAGGAGGAATTACCTAGCCATAGTAAGGGAAGGATAATCAAGGAGAATATTCAGCAAGGACACTGCATTGATTCAGCTGAGTACAGCTCCCCTGACTCAGAGTGGTCTGCTGCCCAAGCACCAGGGAGCAGCTGGAGCTTTCTTGTGGGTTTTTTGTACTCAGGCAACCAAGAAGCCTCATCAACTGGCTGAGCCTTCGTCCCCTGAGCTAATTAAATCCTGAGGACAGTTTCAATATCTTTTAAGGAAAAACTCGCTTAAGCTGTAGGGGTCAGGACCTTAGGGTATTGTTCCCACCGCATATTCCCCTTGGTGCCAAGGTCCTAAATATGCTCACTTCTGCCACTTGAATGGCCTTCGAGCTGTTACTGACAAACCCTGACCTCAGGAGTGCAAGAAGCCGGGAATGAACAGCATCAGAGGAAAACAAAATTCTAAACCAGAAAGGTTTTAGAACAAAAACAAATGACAGGAAGCAGGAGTGATTAAATCTGGGAAAACAAAGACCGAAAATCCTAAGCTCTGTTTCCTCTCTTCGGAATGAGTAAATCCCAGGGCAATACAATCCAGTCTACGTGGTGGGTGATGCCAAATATCTGCCAGTTCATAGTGTGTCTCCTGTTACAAAGAGCTGACCGGAAGCAGGAGTAAAACCAGTAAAATAGCAAACATAGAAGCAGAACCAGGAATCTAACTGGGGCTGGAAGCAAAGGCAATTAAGCCTGCTGAATTACCAGTAGTAAGGCAGCTAGGAAGTGATTGGCAGGTAGGTGGTGCAGTAGATGATACACTGGACTTGGAACCAAACAGACTCATTTTCTTGAATTCAAATCCAGCCTCAGACACTTATTAGCTGTGTGTCCCTGGGCAAGTCACTTTACCCTGTTGGCCTCAGTTTCCTCATCTGTAAAATGAACTGAAAAAAGAAATGGCAAACCACTCCATTATCTTTGCCAAGAAAACCCCAAATGGGGTCACAAAGAGTCACAAAGGAAGAAGCTAGGAGGTAATTACTCTTTTATATGCAACTTGTCCCAATGCCAGGGTCAATACTGAGAGTCACCCTGTACCACTAGCCACATATTTAGTGTTTCTTGGCCTACCAGCCATGGAGCCCTGTGGCGGAGGAAGGGTTGCAAAAACCAAAATTGTTCCCATTTTGAAGTCTCTGAGGGACTTCCCTGTTTCTGTGAGGACTGGGTAGACAATTTTTCCTCTCCCCATCACCAGAAGTCAAAACCCTTCAATGCTACCCCTTGGTTCTCCACGTTCTCCCTGGGAAGCAGTTATCCCATGACTATTGGGTATTGCACTGGTAACAGTGTAGAGGGACCCAGTACAGTAGCTCCATATTGCAGTGAGCAAACAGTTATGCTGGGCCTGTCTTTGCCATTGTCTATGTTAGTGCCTACTCTGTTGGGACCCATGCCATGCCATGACACTGTCATTGGAAGCAGAACTGAGGTGCTGTCACTGCTAGGGCATGAGTTCTGCCGTGGGTGTTGCCAATTCTCCTACCCTGGGGCAGGAGTGTGCTGGGGCAGGTACTGCTACTTCCAGGACCTGAGTTCTAGCCTCCTATGCCAGGTCCTAGCAATACTGCCCTGTGCTAGGCTGAGCACTACCCCCCTGGACAGCGCACACTGCCAGTGCTATCATAATAGGCTCTAGGATATCATTGCTCCTGGTTGGTTGGCTGGCTGACCACAATGATGAAGTCAGGATGGTTCAGACAACTTCCAGAGGGCTCTGGCCAGCCAAGTCAAAGCTTGAGTTCCTCCTCCTGCTGGAGCAGTCATCCTCTTCAATGCAGAAAAATCTTCTTTATGACAGTCAACCCTCATAGAAGGAAGCAAGAGCTCTTTACATCTTAAATTCATAAGGATGCCACCAAGGCTAGTGATGGAGATCACCTGGCTATGCTAACATGAAAAGACACAAAGCCAAAGACTCCTCTAGGCCAATATATGTGCTCTCCTTGCCATATGCAAGTGGTTGCCATGTTCTACAGGGGACTGATTTAGGCAGGGCCTAAAGACAGAGTTACAGTTCACAGTTCACAGTTCTAGAGTAAGAGTCTGACCTGCACCCCCTAGGACCTCTCATCTGTCACTTTAGTAACACCATTCCAACCCAATACTACACAACTCATCAAATGTTGGAAGAAAGGTCTGACTCAGGCAAGCCCTCTGGTAGTTTAGGTTAAATAGTGGAATGAAATAAGACACTTATAGAGTATTTAGCATTAACAAAAAGAGATTTACCTAGACAAGTATAGCAGGGATGCCTAACCAAGAAAGATGTTCAACAAAGACACTGAGTTGATTCTCTGAGCTGTCCAAGGTGGTCCACTGTGAGTCAAGCATCACGGAGCAACTGGTGCCTCCTTGTAATTTTCTATATTCAAGTGACCAGAATCCCTATCAAAAAGTCTGAGCCTTAGTACCCTGAGCCAATTAAATCTTGAAGACAGTTCGAATACCTTTTAAGGAAAAACTAACCTAATTTGCATGAGACAAGGTCTTAGAATATTGATTCTACCACACCCCCACCTCCTCTTACTCTTCTGCTACACTCCCCCTCTAGATGTTGAAGGACAAGTCTCTTTTCCCTCCAGTTTCCCACTACATAATTTTTGTGATTTTTTTAACTTAAAATAATTCTTTTGCAATCATTTTTATCCATCCCTGCCACACCCCCAACTGAACAATGAAAAAAAAATCCTCATAACAAATATTTGTCATCCAGCAAAACAAATTTCCTCACTGGCTCCATTAAAATATGTATTTCCTTCTGCATGTTAGGTCCATCATTTCTGTGACAAGAGGTGGGTCCCAATCCCTCATTTCCATCTACTTCAATACAACCTCCACAATGTCCTATTCCACATCTGCCTGCCCCTTCCACTGTGCTCTCTGGTACATGCTCCATAATTAACAAGCTTCCTCTCATCTTACACCAATTCCTCATTTGCTCCTTCCATCTTATGGCATTCACTGAGATCTGGCTCCTTCCTGATGACACCTGCTGACACGTCTCCAACTACCCTCTCCACTACTGGCTGTACTTCTATTCATATACCCAACTACTGGTTGTGGCTGGAGAGTGGGAATACTCCTTGCTCCCCAGTACTACTCCCACACTTTCCCTCTATGTCTATCATTAAGCAACCACTCCTTTGAAATCCAAATTTGTCACCCAACCCAGATTCTGATAGCCATTACCTACAGATCCCCAGGTCATTCACCTGCTTTCCTCAATGAGTTCAGTGCCTAGCTTTCAGTCTTCCTCTCTGCCCCAACTCTAGCCATCATTCTAGGGAACTGCAATATATGTGCTGATGTTCCTTCACATACCTTAATTCCCCAGTTCTTCAATCAGCTCCTCTCCCATGACTTATTTCTCCACTCTACATCAGCTACAAATAGGGATGGTTTGATCTTGATTTTGCCATCACCCACAACTAATCCAATTCCTTGTTCAAGAACTCTGAATTTCCTCCCTCTGCTCATGATCTTTCATCTTTCCATCTTTCCCTATGCTATTCTCCTCCTGAACCTACTCTTTGTCCTCACCATGACCTCTGATTCCTCCATTCCCTTAGCCCTATTCCATCAACTCTGCTCTGGTAATACTCTCTTCCCTTACCCATCTCAAATCCTTGGTGAACCAATTCAGTTCTATACTCTATCCTCAAATCCCTTCTACCCTTGTTCTGTCATAGGCCATTCTTTTGCCAAACCCAATCCTGGATTATTTCCACTATCTACACCTATTAAAAAGGACTGGAGAAAATCTCTAAACAATGCAGAATGGGTCTACTATGAATTTTTGCTAACTAATCTTCACTGGGCCCTCACTCTAGCAAGATAACCCTAATTCAATTCCTAATTGATTCCCTATCCCTTTCATCTGTGAATATTCTAGCTTATTTGTCTCTCCTCAAGCCTCTGGAGCACACCCTCCCCCCATCTCTCTCAGCTCAGGACCTGAATTCGCTCTTGACTGAATTAATTGAGGCCAGCTCCCTCTCTTCCCCCCCTTTTTCATCCCACATCCTTCTTGTGTCATCCACCACTATCTCCTCCTTTGCTTCAGCCTCTGATAGCCCTGTAATTGCCAGGGCTAAACCTTCTATAGGCATCCCAGATCCTCTCCCTTCCTATCTTCCCCAGCAGATTACTCCCATTGTCATCCCCACTCTCTGTTCATCATTCTTTCCCTTTCTACTGGTTCCTTCCCTGCTATCTACAAACATTCCAAACTCTCTTGCATCCTTAAAAACAAAAGCCAAAGAAACAATCTCATAGTTTATACCTCATAGGGGTATAGTACCATAAATCTCCTTTCCTTCATGGCTAAACTCTTTGAAAAAGATGTCTACACACGTGCCTTTATTTCCTCTTCTCTCACCCTCTACAGTCTGGTTTCTAGTGTCCTCATTCAACCGAAATTGTTCTCTCCTAAGTAACCATGGATCTCTTAGAGTAATTGCCAAATATGACGATCTTCTCACTTTTCCTAATCCTTCTTGAACTCTCTGTTCAAGACACTGTTAACCATCTTTTCTTCCTGGATACTCTTCCTTCCCTTGGTTTTCAGGACTTTGTTCTCTCTTGATTCTCCTTCTACCTGACCACTCTTTTGCTTATCTTCATCCATGTTGTGCCTCTTAACTATGGGTGTCCTCCAAGATTTTATCTTGAGCTCTCATCATCTTTCTCTCTCTCTCTCTCTCTCTCTCTCTCTCTCTCTCTCTCTCTCTCTCTCTCTCTCTCTCTCTTTCTAAGCAATTGGGTTTAAATGATTTGCCCAGAATCACATAGCTAGTAAGTGTCAAGTGTTTGGTCTAAGACAGGATTTGAACTCAGGTCCCTCCTGACTTCAGAGCCAGTACTCTATCTGCTGTGCCACCTAGCTGCCCCCATCTTTCTCTTTATACTCTCTCATTTGGTAATCTAATCAGCTGCTATGGGTTCAAGTCATCATCTCTATCAAGATTACAGTCCCCTGATATATTTATCCAGCCCTGGTCTTTTCTGAGCTCCAGTCCCACATTAACAACTACTTATTGGATATCTCAAACTGGGTGTCCCATGAGCATTTCAAACTCAGTCTATACAAAACAATTCATTATTTCTTTCCCAAAGCCCATCACTTTTTCTAAGTTCCCTCTTTCTATTTGTAAACCAAGCTCCAAGGTCCAGTGATATGGGACTCTCTCCTCATTGATGGAAATCAATGCCCCATGACTTTGTAGGAGATAAGACAGAGTTGTAGATCAGGAGAGAAGAGAGATCCAGTCTCTCCAGTCTCTTAGGGAGGTTCTTCTGGCTTCTAGCTTCAAGAGAGAAGATGCTCAATGCCACATTCTCTCTTTAGACCACAAAGAAAGAAAAAAACCTGGGAAAGAAGCCAATATGGGAGGGACTGGCAATCCCTATGATGTCCCTATCCACAGCTGGCTATGCTAGAGACTTTAGGGAATTTTCCCCTTGAGTGAGATCTGGGATTCTCTCTCTTGGTTGAGCTGAGTTACCTTGATCCCAATGGCAGAGCTCCTTCATTCCATATTGCCTGGTTTATATTTTTCTATGTATATTTCTCTGATTTCTGTTTTGCTAATGACTTGGATAAATGGGTTTCTTTGCTATTTGCTGTGTGTTTGCTGTGGAACTGGTATTTGGTGGGAAAGGAATCAAGCCTTAGATAGAAAGCTTTGGACCTTCCTTTCCCCATTAATGAACAGCAATCAGAAGTTTAGCTTAAACCTGAAAACTACATCATCTAGGTTAATAATATTTAAGGAAGCAGATAGATATGATTCTAGCTGGTACCTCTCTTTGTGAGGAAAGCAGAGTGGCAGTCTTTGGCCCTATCCCCATGCGTCCCCTCCAGACAGGAATTAGTCTCCCTTGAAGAAGAATGGGATGAGAAGAGACTGGAAATGTGTATTATTGCCTCCCTGAGAGCCATACATGACACACCATGTTATATTTCTAGCCTTTGCTACACATCAAAGACACTACTATCCTTCTAGTCATGCAGGTTCTAAAATTTAGTACCACTTCTGCTTCCTCTCTCACACTCATCCCATGTATATAATCATTTGCCAAATGTACGATGTCCTTCTCTGCATCTCTGGAATATGTCCCTCTCTCTTTACCCATTCAGCCACTACCCTAGTTCAGGTCCTATCACCTCTTGCCTTATATATTGCCATAGCCTCCTAATTGGACTCCTTACCTCAAGCCTTTCCCCAGTCCAATCTATCTTCTCTATAGCTGCCAAAATTATTTTCCTAACGTGTAGGTCTGATGGTCCTGACTCAATACACTCCAATAGCTCATTGTTATATCCAGGACCAAAAATAAACTCTACTGTATGTCATTTAAAGCTCTTCACAAGCTGGCTCCCTCCTACCTTTCTATCTTTTAACACATTACTCCCCTCCATGAACCCCACAACCCAGCCATATCGGCTGATGTTGTTCATCACATACAATGCTCCCCCAAACCTGGAATGTTCTTGCTTCTAACCTCTGCCTCTTAAAATCCTTGGCTTCCTTTCAGACTCCTGCCTGACCCCGTCCAGTAGCAGCCCAATGACAGGGCTACCAGTCCAGTCCAACCCAGTGAGGACTCAGCTCCCTAGCTGAGGGACCTACTGGACTGAGCCTAGCAGCATATTAACTCATCCGACTGAGACACTGAGCCCTTCAAGTCTTTTCCAAAAAACTTTTTAAAAAAAAGCTTAAGAGCTGCCTTCTCTAGAAGATCTTTCCTCATCCCTCCCTCTTCTCTCCAGGTGCCAGTGCTTTCACTTTTCTATCAATTCCTTATCTTTTCTTATGTACATTGTTTGGGTATGTGTTATCTCCCCATTAGAATATGAGTGTCATGAGGCCAAGAACCAGGTGTATGCTGGCTTGGAGAGGGAAGAGGAGAGAGTATACGCACACCACATTTTTAAAGTTTAATTACTCATTATTAATCCAATGTTATTAACATTTTCTCTATTACTTCCTTAAATTTAGACAATCAACAAAACAAATCAATCCCTGGTTGGTAGCATTGCTGATTTTCGAGGTGTAAATGCACACTCCTTTTTGGAAAAGACATGTATTCAAATGGCATAGCAAGAGCAGTCATTAGAAAACATTTCTCCCTGAAACCTGGGACACATTCTCCTACAGATATATACATGGGGTTCTTAGTGGGGAAGAGTAAGCCAAAGTTTATAGTCTAAGGCAAATGAGGCACACACATCGTGTAAGGAATACACAATGACTGAGGTGACGCATAATTCCAGAAGCCAAGCCCCATTTCATGGGGTCTCAGAGGGGGAAAAGCCCAAGGCCACTTTATGGCCGTGTCTCTTAATGGGCATTATGGACAAAGGAATCAAACCAAAAACTATTGAGCAACTGTGGCTGAAGAGAAAGGATGAGGCAAATCCAGGACTTTTTGAAGGAGTACACATTCTGGCTACACAGCCAATCAAAAAGTCTCTCCTAACCATGTGGATTGCAGAACAGCACAAGTCACAGAATGTACCCACATGCCTAAATCGGGGCACTACCATTACACCTGATCACCAGTCTGTCTCCCAGAAGCAGGACCCTCAGCCTGTCCATGTAGAACGTGACATCAGAGGAGGTCTACCCACATGCCAATCCCCATTATAATTAATTGGAGGATTGCTGGCACACCGTAGACCTCTGTCTTTGGCTCCATCCTGTTCAACACTTTCATTAATGACTTAAATGAGAACACAGAGAGCATGCTTATCAAATTTATAGAGAACACAAATATTGGAAGAAAAGCTAATGCATTGGATAACAACATTATCAGAATCCCAAAAGATCACAACTAGCTAGAACAATGGACTTTGTCTAATAAGATGAAATTTTTTAATTTAATTTTTTTCAATGAGCAAAAAAATCTATTTTTCTCTCTCTCAGCTCCCCATTTCCACTAGAAAAAAAAAGAAAATGGAAGAAAAAGAAGCCATGATCCATGTTAACAAATATGCTTAGTCAAGCAAAACAAATTCCTGCATTGGCCCTGTCTCATTCTGGAGAGTCAAAAGCGGGCATCATGTTCAATGTTCAGTCCTTTGGAATCATGGTTAGTCATTGCCATGATGAGAGTTAATAAGTCTTTCAAAATATGAAATTTTTTTAGACAGTATGAGTGTAAATTCTAGATTAAAAAAAAATAAACTAGAGGCAGCTAGGTGGCACAGTGGATAGAGCACTGGCTCTGGAGTCAGGAGGACCTGAGTTCAAATCCAGCTTCAGACACTTGATCATTTGATACTTACTAGTCACGTGACCCTGAGCAAATCACTTAACCCCAACTGCCTCACGAAAACAAAAAAAAAACCTATCTGAAAATAGGAGAGAGAAAACATAAAGATGGCTAGATAGCAGGTCCTCATAAAAAGACCCATATTTTTTAGCTAACTGCAAGCTCAGTATCACTGAACACTGTGAGACAGCTATGTGAAAAAGTCTTATGTGACATTAATAGAACTATGGAGTCTGAAAGAGCAAGGCAACAATATTTTATAATTCACACTATTCTAGGCATAGAATGAGGGAAATGTGAATTAGTAACAAGCTCAGCATGAACCAATAGTGTGATATTGGCTGCTAAAAATAAAGAAAATATCACTTCAGATAGTACTAATAGAAGCGTAATCTAGAGATCAAGGGTGGCAATGGTACCACTGTCCTGTGGGTGCCACTCTTAATGGATGCACGCTGGCAACCTGGAGGGTTTGAAGAGAGGGCATCCACAGTGGTGGGTGGGCTGATGACTATGTCACATCAGCATCAGTTGAAGTAAGTGGGAGATTTTTGCGTAGAAAAAAGACTTAGGGAGTAAATAGCCTCATAGACTCAGCGTTGGAAATTACTTCAGAGATCATCTGGTTGAAACCTTACAGATGAGAAACCTAAGGGGCCAGAGGTTACATGATAGTTGTCTTCAAATATCTAAAGGTCTGTCACATAGAATGATGATACATTCTGATGGGCCACACACAGAGACACACTTTAATCATCACCCTCCGAGAGAGAAGAAGGCAAGGTCATGCTAGCCAACAGGGCATCTGGACGCTCTGTTTTTGACTTGCAGAGCAATCTGTAGTTTTCAAGGCATGAGTGAGACAATAATAGCATCCACTGATCACTTCCACCACCCCATTCCATAGTCACGTAATACAAAATGTCAATAACCCCTAGAAGCACAATTAGCCATAGTCCTATTAGCTTTGCCCAATAATGGGAATAGGACCTGACTAATGAACAGATCTCATCCCATGCAGGTAAGGGTTGTGAGGGAGGGCTTGGTTCTGGATGAATAACATTCCACTCTTTTCTCATTCCTCAAAGACTTTCTTCATAATGGTAAACTTTCCCTGGAAACCTACCAGCAGCCTCTTTCCCATCATAAGCCTCATCAATGCTGACAATTCAGCATTCAGAGGGCAGCTCCTCTTTTTGCAAAAAGTTTTCTCTTTTTTTTTTTTTTCAGCTGTCTCCATACACAGGCCACACAGCCATGTTGCAGAATCTGCCCGAGTATCAGGGCCTCGGGCTGCAGATAGCAGCAGCCCTGAGGGAAATATGTTTGGAGACACCCCAGGCTGCTCCCCAGAGAAAACCTTGTTGACCTAATAGACAAGTCCCTTCATACCCTGTTAGTTAAACTGACTTAGGCAGGAACAATCCATCTATAGGATGGAGTATGCCTAACTGCTCAAATACTTTCAAGGTGAACCAAGTATGGCCTTAATCCAATTCCCTCATTTTACAGATGATGAAACTGAGTCCCAGTTCATCGCTGTCCGTTTCACTGAACTGATTCCGAAACCTAGGGCACTCTCCATGTTGCCCAAATTCCCTTCCCCATCATCCCATCCTCTCCACCCCCTGCATTCCCTCCAACACTTATTTGGTTTCTGATACTTAGTGTTTCTATCAGGAACTAAGAATCTTTTAAATGCTTTCCGGTGAGTCATTGGAGTCAGGGAAAGACCCAGAGTAAATCTTGGCTTACACTTTTAAAACTCCTCTCAGCCAAGCCCTAATACCAAGTCACAATCAGGCCATATTTTACATGGCTCATTGGGATGAAACCTTGCTTTATTTCTTCCCTTGCTCTGTAGCCCCTGTCAATAACCAAACCTCTCAAGGACCAGCCAACTCTGAGGCACAAGACCCCCATCCTGACATGGTGAGTCCCATTGAGTTTTCAAAGTAAACCAGCACATTTCCTTCCATTTCCTTCCCCCTCCCCCTCCCCACACACAAGTAGTAGAATAGGGGCTTTCACAACAACAGTTAACGTGCCCTTCAAAGTGACTTTCCCTAAGCCCTCTGTAAGAGGGCCTTTTCTTAGCCTAAGGGAGAACCAACAGAAATTCAGATGGCCAAGCTAGCAAAAAAGGCATACTGGACTCAACCATGATATGAAAATAAGAGCCAGGCAGGAGAAGCAAAGGGAGGCAAAATGTTGGGAGAAAATGCTATTTGGGCAGAGAGCAAGTCTACTTTCCAGAAAGATGTGTTCTTTTCCATAATTAGTAACCATATCAGGAACCTGTGTACTCAGCCATTCTTAGAAACATTGTAAGTTAAGGGGCAACTAGGTGGCGCAGTGGATAGAGCACCAGCCTTGGAGTCAGGAGGACCTGAGTTCAAATCCAGCCTCAGACACATAACACTGACTAGCTGTGTGACTTGAGTCAAGTCACTTAACCCCATTCCTCACAAAAAGAAAAGAAAAGAAATATTGTAAGTTATCAAGTGATGCCTCATTTTTGTAGTTGTTGTGTCATTTTCAGTCATGTCTGACTCTCTATGACTCCATTTGGGATTTTCTTGGCAAAGATACTGGAGTGGTTTACCATTTCCTTCTCCAGCTCACTATATAGATGAGGAAACTTGGTAAACAGTTAAGTGACTTGCCCAGGGTCACATAGCTAGTAAGTGTCTGAGGCCAGATTTGAACTCAGGACAATGAGTTTTCCTGACTTCAGGCCCAGTACCCTATCCATTGCACCACCAGCTTCCTTGACACTTCATTACCTACTAACTATTTGGAATGAGGTGAGGGAAAATAATGTCTCACTCTTCCTCTGAGGAGCTAAGTGGAAAATATCCCTGATATCTCAGGTTGATCAGGTTGAAGAGGTAGCTTTCTGTGTATGAACAGGGCAGGAACATAATTTAAAAATATGGTTCTCAACAAGTCATGTTGAGAGAACTAGACTAAATGCCTCTGGTCCATCCACGTCTAGATGATCCACATCAATGATCCTATGGTCCTACGCTTAAGGAAATGGCTGTCATGAATAGGGAGGACCCCCACGCCCACCATGATTCAAAATACTCCTTCCTTGGAAAAGGAGGAACTGGATTTGTGCAGGGCCAGCTCTGATTGCCATTATAACAATCTCTTGGATTATCTACCGTCAGGACAAAGACAGGGAACTCAGCCTATCCTAGGAGTGGGCCCATCCATATCGTTAGTGGTTTCTTCTTTCTCCAGATTGCACAAGTCAGGATAGTGAAACCACAAGCACAGAATGGACTTCAAGCCTGTCACTAGTGAAACACAAGGCTTTGGCATGGTAAAGACTCCAAGGTCGAGGCCTTCAGCAGAATGAATATCCTATCCTGCCTCAGACCTTGGCATTTCAATAATCATCTCCTCTTCTGAGACCACCTCAGGGCTAGGCTAGGCAGAGAAACTTGGTTTCAAGAAGAACCCTAGGACAGAAGGCTATCTGGGATTTTTGAGTGAAAATGTCCCCACATGTCATATTATCCATCTCCTGGAATTTGAATTGTAGAGATTAGGGGGAAAGGTATGGCAAAGGTACTCCCAGGAGGTATCCCTCTTGGCTCCAAGGCAACAACCATGATCAATTATCTATTCCACCTATAAGTCCCACACAAGATCTCTCCTGAGCTCCATGGTTGGGGGTAGCAAGTAGAGGTTAGGGTATCTCACAGGTATGGCCATCCCTCAGAAGCCAGGAAAGGCAGAGGATGATGGACCTATAACTAGCCCTTTCCAGATTGGGACCAGGTGACCTAGAGAACCTCAAGTCAAATTTGACCTCACACATATTGCTGAGACAAGTGGAATGAGACCCATGATTGGGAATGTGACCTTCTTCAAAAGAAATTTGGTAGATAAAAGGAGGGTGCCAATTATAATATCACTATATTTTAAGAACAAAAACTCATGTCTAGGAATTCAGGAACCAGAAGGGACTTGAAGCTTGGTGGAAAGAATTTGTGTAAAGAGATACCAAGGCAAAGACACAAATATAGAAAATGGAATATCACACTGAAATAGGGAGCTAGGTGGTATAATGGATAAAGATCTGGACTCACAATCAGGAAGATCAAAGTTCAAATCTTGCCTCAGGTGCTGACTAGCTGTGTGAATCCAAACAGGTTTAATAGCAAATAGTCAATAAACATTTATTAACGTACCAGACACTGTAATGAGTGCTGGGTATGCAAAAAGAAGCCAAAGATAGTCCCTGTCCTCAAAAAGCTCACGATCTGATGGGGGAAACAACAAACAATCAACTATGAATGAACAAGCTATAAAAAAGATAAATAAGAAATAATTAACAGAGGGAAGGTACTAGAATTAAGAGAAGTTGGGAAAAGCTTCCTGCCAGACTTTAATTGGGACTTGAAGGAAGCCAGGGAAGTCAGTAGTCAGAACAGAGGAGGGAGAACATTTCAGGTATGGGAGACAGCCAGAGAAAATTCGGGGAGCTGAAACATGGGGTGTCTTGTTCTTGGAACAGCCCGCAGGTGATACATGAAGAAGGTTGCAGGGGGAAGAGAACAGGTAGCTTATGAAAGGGCTTTGAATACCATTTTGTATTTGAACCTGAAGATGTGAGGGAGCCTTTGGTATTCATTGAGCACAGCTAAACCTGCACTTTGGGAAAATCCCTTTAGTGGCTGAATGGAGGATGGATTAGAGTGGGAAAAGACAAGACAGGAAAACCCAGCAACAGGCTATTGCAATAAACCAGGGATGTGGTGATGAGGGCTTGTACTATAATGGTGGCAGTGCCAGTGGAAAGAAGGGGACATATATGAGAGATCTTGCAAAGGTTAAAACCACAAGCCTCAGCAACAGCTTGGATATGGGGTGTGAGAGATAGTGAGGAGTCCAGGATGACTCCTAGGTCAAGAGCCTGAGGGACTGGGAGCATGGTGATGTCCTTTATAATCATAGGGATGGAAGGAGGTGACAAGATTTTAGGAGGAAGGATAATGATTTCCTTTTGGGACATGTTGAGGCTTAGTTTCTTCATCTATAAAATGGGGATGATAATATCACCTGGGAATAGTAATAGCATCTACCTCACAGGGGTATTGTGAAGACCAAATGGGATAACAAAGTGAGATGAGAAAGTATATTACAAACTTTAAAGTGTGATACAAATATTATTATTACACAAATTATTATTATTATTATTATACAAACATTATTGCTATCTTTATTGTCACATAGGCACCGAGGGAATAGCAAATAGGCCCAGTTGGCTGAAACGTGGATTGCATGGCAGGAAGCAACGTGAAAATCATCTGAAAAGTTGGACTGGAACCAGATCCTGCAAGGTTTTAGATGCCAATAGGAGGGAGTGATATTTTATCACAGAGACCATAAAAAAGGTCTAGAACCAGTGAATCACATCTACTTGCCACCTCCTCCCCATACTGACTTCTTTACCACTCCTAATCATAGAGACAGTCATGACCCAGAGAGAGGGTCTGGGACTGGTGTCTGGGAGGGAATCAGAATTTGTGATTCTTGGCACCCTCCTCCAGTTCTCCTCCTCCCATGACTCCTTGCAGAACCACCACCATCAGCCCAGCTCAGACATTTCCTTTTCTGCCTCTCTAACTGACGAGGCCATGGCTTTCTGAGATGAGCTAAGAGGCATTTGGGAGGAGGGACTTAGCCGCCTGTGTTACAATCCTCCAGTCCCAGACACACCTTTATCACAGGCTCTGTCACCTATACCCCTTCCCAAACAAACATGTCTTAGGTCCAAGGTGAATAGATAATTGTGAGGGATGGAGAGAAATTTGGGTAGCTAGACTCCTAAGTTCTGAACATTTGGGAAATCTGTCTTCAGCCTCTCTGTCCACCTTTCTCTACAGTCCACAACTCTTTACCCAAGGGCCTTCTGTGGATACTGTGGATTGGTCAGGGCAGGAGCATACCATTTGCAGAACACTCTAGTACAGAATACTCTAGTGCCCAGGGAGAGAATACAAATTAGGGCAAGAAGAAGTCTTAGACTCATACAAGGGCACCCCCAGATCCACACCAGGGCCCTGTTACAGGAATCAAGTGCCAACTAGCCGCTTTGTTACCCAGTTCTGGGTGACAAATTCAGGGCAGAGTGAGAAGAGGACCTGCTTAAGGGTGTGGCATTCCCCAGGGTCCTAAGTGGTATATAGAGAAGGAGGAAGCTTAGAAATCAGCAGCTGCTGATGCAATAATGATGTGTCTTAGACCTCAAGCACTAACCAGGGTCTCACTTACAACATCTAGCCCAGGCTGCAGAAGAATAACCAGATCAAAGGAGAGCCTGCAATTCTGCGACTCTGAGCCAACAACGCTTTCCGGCTGGCCAACAGGAGCAGAGTTCAGCAGCAGTCTACTCTTACTCAGACCCAAATCCAGGTTGGGAACTTGCTGAGCTCAGACCAGGGGGGTAGCAATCAGACTTTGCTCTGGAGCATAGCACTTGTGGAACACTGAAAGCTTTCAGGTCCCAACCTGTTCCTGAGATTCTAAAATAACACAATTCTTAACACCCCTCAAAAAGCAGCAACAGGACTAGCCTAGACCTTCTCCTCCAGAAGTGGAGAGTCCAGCCCTAATATCAAGTCTGAAGTCAAGAAGTAGGATGGAAGAATGAACAAACCAGAATCATCATCATCATCATCATCATCATCATCATCATCATCATCATCATTATCATCATCATCATCTCATCATAGAGAGCTGTTATGGTGGCAAGGAAGCTCAAGACACAAACTCTGGAGAATGACTCTAAAACATCTATGTGCAAAGCCTTAGAGAAAAATACTGCATGGACAAAAATCCCACTAGAATTCCTGGAAGAGATGAAGCAAGAATTTATAAAAAAAAAAAAGAGTTTAAAATTTTTTTTATAAATGGAATGAGAATGTTTGAGGGGGGAAAAAATGGAAAAGAAACGAGAGCTATGGAAGAAAGAATTGGAAAGGGACTTAACAGTCTGGCATAAAAGGCACAAAATCTTACCCAAACAACAAATTTCCTGAAAATTAAAATGGACCAAATAGAAGCCAATGACTGCATGAGACAACAACAAATATTAAAACAATATCAAAAGACTAAAAATATAGAAGAAAATGTGAGGCATCATACAACAAAAATGATTGACCTGGAAAACTGAGAAGAAAAAATTTAAGAATCATTGAACAACATAACAAATACACACACACACACACACACACACACACACACACACACATCTATCTGAAAGACATTGGACATCACATTTCAAGAAATCTTAAAAGAAAGCTGCCTAGGGGCAGTGAGGTGGTACAGTGGATAGAGCACTGGCCTTGGAGTCAGGTTGACCTGAGTTCAAATCTGTCCTCAGACATATAATACTAGCTGTGTGACTCTGGTCAAGTCACTTAACCCCAATTGCCTCACCAAAAAAAAGAAAAAAGAAAAGAAAGCTGCCCGCATCTCTCAAAAACCAGAGGACAAAGTGGAAATATAAAGCATTTTCCAGTTACCTATTGAAAGAAATCTCCAAATGAAAACTCCCAGGAAAATCATAGTCAAAATCCAAAGTTTTTAAGGTCAAAGAAAAAAAATTACTGCAAGCAACCAGAACGAAAGAATTCAAATACTGAGAAGCTGATGGGAGACAAGATTCATGCTAGACCCCTAAAAGGAAAAGACCATGTCTTTGGGACCAGGAACCCAAAGCCCCTGAATTCTGGAATTCACCTGATGCACCAGGTACATCCCAGTCAATAATCCTTTTAACTGCCCATTTCATTGTGACCCTCATTGTCCGCATGTGGCCCCACCCCAGGCTAATTGCCACTCCTTAATCCCATCTGGATCTTCCCACAGTCTTTCTGTATAGAAGTGTCCATCTTGTCCTCATTAAATTGAACAGATTCTTAAAATCTCACCCACTTCTATTGGTGACATAATAAACCTTGTCTCTGACTGAAAGAAGGCTTGAATGGTAGAATTCTTTCAAGGCAGACCTGTTCCCTTTGCTCTTGCATTTCGGGGTTTCTAGTATCCCTAGACCACAACAATGCTACAATTATGATCATGTATGATTTAACAGCCACCACTATTATAAAGTAGCAGAGAACTAGAAATATGACATTCCAAAAGACAAAGGATGTAGGTTTATAGTAAAAAATAATTTATGTAGCAGAACTAAGTATGCTGGAGGGTGGTGGGTAGGGAGGTGGGAATGGACATTTAATAAAATAGAGGATTCCCAAACATTCCTGATTTAAACAAAAAAAAACCCAACAGAACTGCATAGAAACTTTGAAGTTCCAACACAGGAGGGAAGAGAAACATAAAAAGGTAAACCTGAATGAACAATGATAAAAGACTAAACAATGATAAACTGTCTATGTTTGAATATGGGGAAATGATACTTATGTCTCCTCTGAACCCCGTCATCATCAAGGTCATAGATGAATTCTAATTACACAAGACCTGGGAGTGGTTCTATTATGTCTTGATTATCTTAAGATAAGAATGGAAAAAGATGGAAAGAGGAATGTGCTGGTGGGGGAAGAGATCTCCCAGAATCAGGGTGTGCAAGCAAATATCTATACAAACCAGGAGTGGGTTAGGAGTAACATCTAACATTTGAACTTTACTCTCTTCTGAACTTGTCAAAACAAGGAAGAACACACTCATACTCACACACTCGATCACTCACTTGAACACACAAACATACACACAGGTGGGTATGGAAATACATTTCATTCAACAGAGAAATGGAAGAGAAAAGAGAGAAGGGAGAAGGAAGAATGAGAGGGAGGAGAGATTAAGGGAGGGATTAGTCCTAAACAAAACACACTCTAAGGATGCACAAAAAATATTTATAACTCTTTTTGAAGTGGCAAAGAATGGGAAGCTGAAGAAACGTCCATACATTGAGGAATGGTGTATAAATGTGATAGAATCCTATTGTGCTTTAAGAAATGACGAAGGAGACAGTTTCAGAGAAACCTGGCAAGACTTGTATGAATGGATGCAAAGTGAAGTGAACATACCCAGAAGAACAATTGCTACAATGACAGTATGGTAAAGGTAAATGACTTTGGAAGAATTAGGAATTCTTATCAGTATCATGACCAACCATGATTCCAGAGAACTAATGATAAAACATACTACCCATCTCCTGATCGAGAAGTGAAGAATGAGACATATATACATAAACATTATATAATATAAGCATATCTATATAAATACATAAAATATAGATTTATATATTTATCTCATTCTTCACTTCTCGATCAGGAGATGGGTAGCATATTTTATCATGCTATACTAATGTGGAAATCTATTTTGATTGACTATACATGTTGTAATGGGTTTTGGGTTTTTTTGGAGATAGGGCTGAGGTGGGAGGATGAGAAGGAGGATTTTTGCAAAATGAAAGAGAAAAAATGTTTCAAAGGAATATATCTCTTTGGGAAGAGGGGACATTTTATTTTTATTTTTATCTTTGTATCCCCATCATGTGTCAGTGTCTGACACACATAAGTCCTTCCTGAATTAAATTAAACACATGGAGGGGGCACACCCAGAGGAAAAACATGTGGAGGGGTAGCTCATGCCTCTGATGCTTCAGAACCACAAATGTTTTCTGGTGATGTCATTATATTGCTCCCCACGTACCTGCTCTCCACTGGGAGTAGCACATAATCTCTGCCAAGTGTGACTCCCATTCCCTGGCTGGGGACTGCTCTCCTGGGCATATTGTTCTGCAGCCACCAGCTTTTATTTTCATCTGGAGGCCTCCACTGAGATGCCACCTCTTTCCCATTAGAGAAAGAATAGGCTCTGCCATCTCGCTTTTCCTTTATAGTCTTGAGGCTTAAACTCCAGCTTTTTTAATGAGAGAGACAGAGCTTTTAATGAGGCTGACTTGTAGATGCTTTGTATTTCCACTTTGCCCTCTGGTTCTAAGAGATCTGGGCAATTTTCTTTTAAGATTTCTTGAAATATGATGTCTAAGTCTTTTGTCATGTTGTTCAGATAGTGCAATGACTCTTAAAATTTTTTTCTTCTCTGTTTTCCAGATCAGTTATTTTTGCTGTGAGATACCTTACATTTTCTTCTATATTTTTAGTTTTTTTATTTTGTTTTTATATTTCTTTTTGTCTTGTGAATTTATTGGCTTCTATTTGGTCCATTTTAATTTTCAGGGAATCTGTTGCTTAGGCAACGTCTTTGCACACCCAGTCATCATACAAGGAAAAAACTCTCAGTTGATTTTTCTCCCTAAGGAGATGCCCCTGTCACTTTTCAGATCCTTGGCTGTGTGTGTGACTTTTCTCTCCAGAAAGGGAATCTGACCCTCCAGGGGCCAAGCTCTTTTGGAATCAATCAGCCACCTAAGTGGAGCTCAAATGCATTTTGTAGGTCCTTGAGCCTACTTCCTGCATTAATTCTTTTTGTTTTTGTTTTTGTTTTATTTAAATTTTATTTTTATTGTTAGTTCCACATTCTCTCCCTCCTCCACCCTTCCCCCACCCAGAGATAAAGTCAGAAATATGATACCCATTATAACAGTTATGGCATTAATTTTTAATGGCCAATTTACATCTCTTAAGAAGCCTGTTTAGAGGGCAGCTAGGTGGTGAAGTGGATAGAGCACCGGCCCAGGATTCAGGAAGACCTGAGTTCAAATCAGGCCTCAGACACATAGCACTTAATATCTGTGTGACCCTGGGCGAGTCACTTAACCCCATTGCTTAACCAAATTTAAAAAAAAAAGAATCCTGTTTAGAACCCTTCAACAGCCCAGCAAGGCTCGTTCAGATCTGAGGACCTTCAGTTTTCCTCAGCCACCCCCTCCTCAACAAGATCTCCCATGGAAATTAAAGAGAGAGGAGAAAGCTCAAATGCTGCAATGGATCTGAGATGTTATTGATCTGCACATTCTCGCAAACGATGCCAATGGCAGTCCATCCATGCCTTCCTATCCTTTGCAACTCTTCACATCCTCCTATAAGCTTGCCATGTTTTGTCTACCCAATGTACCAGAGGCCTTCCTTGCTTTCTCTTGTTATCTCAAAGATGTCAGTGGGGCACTCAGCCTCTCCTCCAGTCATCTCTCTCCTTGATGTGGAACCAATCTAACTTCTCTTCCTGTCTTACATTTCCTCAGCAACATTTTTTACTTCTATTCTTCAAATTTCCTCACTGTTATAAGTTGTAGTCTGCTCAAACCCACTATCCACCTCTCCATTGCCCTCTTTGTGATGTTCAATTTCAGTCCTTCAGAGACTATTGTTTTCCCCATGAACAAATCAGGCTTTGGAAAGAACAAATAATAACAGAATCTCCTGCGTAGCCTTGCGAGTGATTTCTCTCAGCATCAAGTCTTTGTTCCAAAATCTTGTTTCCCTGGCTTTGAGCAGCCTGGCCCAAACATCATGCAATGGGGGGAAAAAAAATGCTAATCCTCTTCCTGATTGAAGATGAGATAAATAACTAAAGACAATAAATAGTTCATGGAGTCCCAAAATGCCATCCTGGGCCATATCCCCAAACCAACATGGCACTCCAACTGGGTCCTCAAAGAAATATCATTGCTGGTAAAACTATGGCTTGTTTATATGAGTTATCTTCTATCTAAATGTGTTTTAAAATGTCTTGAACTGAGGGGCAACTAGGTGGCTCAGTGGATGGAGCACTGGCCCTGGAAGCAGGAGGACCTGAGTTCAAAACCAGGCTCAGACAGCTATGTGACTCTGGGCAAGTCCCTTAAACCTGATTGCCTCAACAAAAAAAAAAGTCCTGAAGTGAGGAAAAAGGTCATAATAAATCTCTTAAGATATGTTTGGTAAAATCAGGTTATAAAATGCAAAGTTAAGTAAAACAACAACAAACCCTAATACTCTGCTTATGCCTGCTACCCATTAGGAATAAGAGTAAACTATCTCCAAACTAGCTTCTATAATAGATGTTTTTAATCTTTTTGTATGTCCTAGACTGCCTTGGCAGTCTGGTAAAACCACTTGAACACCTTGCAAATTGATGTTTTTAAATGCACAAAGTAAAATGCACAGAGTTACAAATGAAACCAATTATGTCAAAATACAAATATCAAAATATATTTTAAAATGAGTTTACAGAGAAGAACCTTTGGTTTAGGAGAATCTCTGCTTAGAAAAAATAGTCACTCCCTATACTAGGGAAGCTCATAGTTAAATAGTTCTTTCCCCTCAACAATCTGAGAGAAAATGTGTATGACCTGATGCTGCCGGGAAGTAAGCAGAGGGAAGGCACCATGAGTTATTAAGCACCTACTGTGTGCCAGGCGCTGCACTAAGGGCTTTACAAATATCATCTCATTTGCTCATCACAGCCACCTGGGAGGCAGGTGCTACTATGACGTCCGTTGAGCAGTTGAAGAAGGTGAGGCAGACAAAGGTGAAGTGATTTGCCCAAGATCAAACGACTAATAGATGTCTCAGCCCAGAGATGGACTCAGGTCTTCCTGACTCCAAGCCCAGGACTCTATCCGCTGCACTCACTGCCTAGCTGAATCAGGAAAACAAATAGCATGATTACTACAATCATATAGAGGAAAACAACACTGGAAGACTTCAGAACTCTGATTAATACATTGATCAACGGTGATGGCAGGCTGCCAGTGAACAATGCCTCCCTGGTAGACTATACCTATAGAATAAAGCCTAGTGCCTTCAGACATGGCGAAGCGTGGATCTGTTTTGTTTAAGCATACTTTTTTGATAAAAGGGAGAGTTTGGGTTGGGGTGAGTCAGTGGGAAGTGACAGTGATTTATTTTAAAGGGATCATTATTAATTTTTTTTTAATCGAAGTAGGAGGTCATAGATCCATAGATCAGCTGGAGGCGTGCAGATGCATACCTATTATCCTCCCAGCTATCATGCAACACAACTTGTTCAGCCATTCCTGTGCTATAAAAAATGTTCGATGACCTTAGAAAAACATGGATAAACTTACATGAAATGACGAAGAGGGAAATGAGCAGAACCAACAGAACATTGTATACAGTAACAACAATACTGTATTGAGAACAACTTGAGTGACTAAGCCGTTTTGACTACTATAAATACCCAAATTAACCACAAAGGACATATGAAAGAAGATGTTATCTGCATCCAGCGAAAGAACTAATAAATAGAAGTATTATAGAACGCTTTTAAATACATATTTGTGTGTAATGGTAGCCGTCTCTAGGGCGGGGAGAGGAGAAAAAAAGGGGGAAAAAAGAAAGTTACATGATAACTTTATTATATATTTAAAAGGAATAGCAAGTTGTATATAATAGATTTGCAGTTTGATGTGCAATCATCTTTTTTCTATTCTACTGTTATGAAAATGCTTGTTTATTTTGTAAGTTCAGGATAAAATAAATTTAATTTTAAAACTAAATAAAATAAGCATTGTAAAGATCTTAAATAATAATAATAATCCCAGTTATCTGGGTTGCTAAGGCTGTAGGACCTGCTGAGCTGAAGTGGCCTAAATCAATGCGGTACCCACACTCAATTCTGCATTAAAGAGCCGAGCCCCCAAGAGGGGGCTGCCCTAACCAGCTCAGGTCAGAAACAGAGTAAGTCAAAGCCCACAAGCAGTAGAAGTAACCTGTGAGTAAGTCTCTGCTCTTCCAGCCTGGGCAGGATAAGAAAACCAATCTTTAATTTTTTTCCCCCTAAATAATCATAGACCCAGAGCTGAAAGGGATCTCAAAGGACAGCATGGCCACCTCCCCGATGAGGGAACTGAGACCCAGAGAAGTTGTCCATGTAAACTTGTCCAAGATCACACAGATAAAAACAGGTAGAACCAAGATTCAAACCCAGTTCTCTTTATTACACTGTTCACGGATGAGATAGTAAGTGAATCTCAGCCAGACAAATTAACTTGGCCAAGCATCAGCCACGGAATAAGTACGGGAGCTCAGACTCAAACCCAAGTCTTCTGATTGTAAGACTCCTGCTCCTTCAGCTACACCAAACTGCTCCTCAAGGACGTGGTTGTGGAGTTACCTTAACCTTCTTAGTCTTTCTTTCTTTTCTTGTTTGCCAAACAGACCTTGAGCACTTGGAATTTAGGAGTCTTCCTTCTCCATCATTAGATGGTAAACTACTTGAGGGCAGGGCTTATTTGTTTGTTTGCTTTTTTGCCTTTCCTTGTATCCCCAGAGCTTAGCATAGTACCTGGAATATTTGTTGTTGTTCAATCATGTCTGACTCTTTGTGACTCCCATTTGGGGTTTTCTTGGCAAAGATACCAGAGTGGTTTGCCATTTCCTTCTCCAGTTCATTTTACAGATGAGGAAACTGAGGCAATCAGGGTTAAGTGACTTGCCCAGGGTCACACAGCTAGTAAGTATCAAGTGTCTGAGGCTGGATTTGTACTCAGGTCCTCCTGACTCCAGGGCCACTGCTCTAGCCACTGGGCCACCCAGCTGCCTTAATAAGCGTAGGGTCTTTTGGTTCTTGGTAGTGTCTACAATACTATTTACCTCCAGTAGGTACTCAGTAAGTGTGTCCATTGAGTGAGTGATAAGGGACTGCTATTGAGTCAGGTCTCTAGCTAGAGGGCAGATGAATTACTAAATGGAAAATGCCCCTAACGGCTGAGTGATGCTGGCCACCAGAAAGCCTAGTAATAGCCTGGGACTTTTTAAAGAAGTAGGGTCAGGGAAGTACTTAATTTGTATCTCAGTGTTTGCATATTTTTGCTACCTCTAAATTGTGTATCACTTTTTAGTAATTAGAGATTACTTAAATTCTCTGCTCTTGAATTTTAATTTTTTAATAGAAAAAGCATTATTAATCATTCTCTCTGTCTCTGTCTCCCTCTCTGTGTCTCTCTCTGTGTCTATCTGTGTCTGTGTCTGCCTGTCTGTCTGTCTATTTCTCTCTCTCTCTCTCTCTCTTCACCCACCCCTCCCCAGCAGAGTCAATCTAGTCACCAGGTCTGGTGGCAGCTGCCTGAATTTCATGCATGGGCTCAGGAAGAAAAATAGGGTCTTTAGGGCTCAAGTGAAAAACGGAATCTTCCCCACTTTCTCTGTTCCCTTCTCACTCTGTTACCTGCAGGTGCGTGGGGTGGGGTAGGGTGTTGCATAAAGAAGGGACTAAACCTACTCTTCCTCTGACAGTAGCACATAGCCATAAGAGCATAGCTGGAGAGCTGGACGGGTCAGATCTTGTCTAACCCCTCTGATTCTTCAAGTGAGAAAACCAAGTCCCAGAGTCATGAAGTGACTTGCTCACAAGTAGTGACAAAACAAAGTGACAAGAGAAAGAGAAAGCCTCCAATGTGTTGGGGAGGCCAAGGACAAGAGTCTGACAAGAGGGGCAGGAATGGATGGGGTGCTGTCTCCAAGTGGCTCTTCCCTATCTTCAGCCTTTCTCAGCAACCTGTTCCAAAAGCCTCTCCCTTAACAACTCAGGTGACTATCAGGTGAACTTCGTTCATACGCTTATAGTTGACATATGCACTAAAATTGGAAGGAGATAAAGATTAGCATGGTCCTCGTGCAGGAATGAAACAGAAATTCCTGAAGTGAGGCAGCTAGGTGGCACCTTAGTGCACAGATCACAGAGGCTGGAGTCACAAAGACCTATCCTCAGACATTTAGTAGCTCTGTGATCCTGGGCAAGTCACTTAACCTCTGTCTGCCTCAGTTTCCTGTGCACACATAGTATATAGAGCACTAAGCCTGAAGTTAGGAAGACCTAAGTTCAAATCTAGCATCAGACATTTACTAGCTGGGTGACCCTGTGCAGGTCACTTACCCTCTATCTGACTCAGTTTCCTCAACTGTAAAATAAGGCTAATTATTACACCTTCCTTCCAAGATTGTTGTGAGGCTCAAACGAGATAATATTTGTAAAGCACTTAAGAAAACTACTAGATGTTTAAGAAATGCTTGTTTCTGCCCTTCCATATTTTGTGCTACTTGGATTCTTCCCTCATTCTTCTAACTTGAAAGGGTTCTTGAAGACCTGAGTTCAAATCCTGGTTCTAGTAATCACTACCCACGCAGCAGTTAAGTCTTGGGCAAAACATTTAAATCATCTGTGTCTTAGTTTTGATATCTATAAAGTGAAGGATTTCAACTAGATGACCCAGAAGTCCCTTCCAAATCTAAACTATGAGCCTCCTACATCTGAGTTCGATGCATGCCTCAGCATACACCATATATTTGGCCCTGGGCAAATCACTTAACCTCTCAGTGTTGTAGGCTATTCTCTAAAATAATATACTGCCCAACTGTTTTAGATCCACATTGGCAGAGGGAGTTTCCATAGCAGTAACTCCAACATGACAACTAAATCACCGGTTAGGTAAGAAAAAGAAATTAACCTACTTAACCCGTGTTCATTTGTTCAATAAGCATTTATTAAGCGCCTGCTATGTCCGAAGTTTGTTATTGTTTAGTTATGTCTGATTCTCTGTGACCCCATTTGGAATTTCTTTGGCAAAGATACTGGAATGGTTTGACATTTCCTTCTCCAGCTCATTTTACAGATTAGGAAACAGACAAATAAAGTTAAGGGATTTGCCCAGGGTCCCACAGCTAGTAAGTATCTGAGACTGGATTTGAACTAAGGAAGATGAGTCTTCCTGACTCCAGGCCAGGCAGTCTATCCACTATACCATCTAGCAGCCCTGTGTCCAAGGTAATAGGAATAAAATGGAACACAGAAGTCCCTGCCCTCGAGGCACAGCTGAAATCAAATCCTACATCTCCACAAATCATTTCCTGATTCTCTGATCAGAAATGGTCTTTTCTTCCGTGGAATTGACAAAGCACTTTCCATCAACCTTATCATAGCATATTTTTTTCCATCATAGGCATCTTATTCTCCTACTAGATTTTAAACTCCATGTCCTTCCTCCTCAAAGTTTCCTAGCTCACTTTGGACCTATCTTTTGCCCCCATTGTTCCCTTCCTTGTATAATACAAATAAGAATACATGTGTCTCTATCCCTACCACTACCAATGTAATGAAGCTTCTTTGAGGCATATACTTTGTCATTTTTCTTTCCAGGGATTTGCCTTCAGTGGAGCTTAATGGGCATTTGTTGAATTTGTTAAGCCATATTTCCCCTTGTATTGACACAACAGGTTAAGTTTTTCTTCCTAACTTCTCTACATCTATGGAACTGGTCTCCCAACCAACCAAAATTAATATTCTTCCCTAACCTAACATGTCTATAACAGAGATTAGGACAACTATACTCACATGTTACCTAGGTTGAATGGTCCCCTCTGTCTTTAACTACTACTGGCTCATTTCCCTATTATTAAAAATACATAATTTCTATTATTGCCTAATTAGTTAGCTCTGAGCCCCCACTTCAGTTTATAAACTGAAACCTCTTTTACCATAAGCTCTGGCCTACACAATTGCAATAGCTTCCTAATGGGTCTCCCTGACTCAAACATCTCCCCAATCCAATCCATCCTCCACCCTATCACTTTCCTTCTCAGTAAAGTCCTGTGAGTCCTTATTACCTGTAGGGTCAAATATAAACTCCCCTATTCAACATTTAAGATCTTTACAACCTTCCTGCCCTCACTACATATTCCTCCCCACCATGTACACTCTACATTCCAGGCCTGCCAGCCTTCTTGCTTCACCCCAGGACAGTACATTTCAATCTCCCATCTCCATGACTTCGCACTGGCTTTCCTCTCTGCTTGGAATGTTTTCATTTCTCGCCTCTGCTTCTTGGAATCTCTTCTTTCCTTCAGAAATTCAGCTTAAATACCACACTCTGGAGGAGGCCTCTCCTGGTCCCTCCACCTGCTAATGTCTCCTTTTCCTCTCTCCCATTCCCTATCCTTAAATGTTTATTTTTTTCTTTGCATATATCCTATCTATACCTGTACATGTACATATATCCCACCTCCCTCCCCATTAGAATATAAGCTCCAGGAGAAAAGGCATTCTTTTGCTTCAGTATTTTTATTCCTAGAGTCTAGCTTGTTAAATAATTGATTGATAAGATGATTTCTCCATGTCTTCTGATCCTATATGACTTTCTTCCTTCTGTAAATTCTCCTTAAAGAATATGCCTCTTGAGGGTATCAATCTAAAACTCAGGCTATTTATTTCCTGTCATCCCTACTAAATGATTTGCCAATGGTCTTACCTAGAATTCAAACTTTCATCCCTGTTGTCAAACAATGGAATGAGGCATCATAGGGTTCCCACTGCAGCTGAGGAGTCATCTTCCCTGATAAGCTTTCAGAAGAGGTTAGCTTAGCTGCCTATCTCTCAGTCCTTCAGAGGGTTTTGAAAGTCCCTTTATTGTCATCACCACTAACAAGCATTCATCAAGCACAGTTCTGCTACCCTTCATGCATTTTTTTTGCAGGTCAAGCTTCCCCGGGCAACTACTACCTCAGGTTCAAGAAACTCACTTAGTGGCTCCATACTCCTAAATCTATAGTTCACAAGCCTTCATTAATGGCATTACTTTTGATAATCAGCCAGTAGGAGGGAAAGAAAGATATAAGCATTTACTGAGTAACTAATATGTACCAGGCACTGTGCTAAGTGCTGAACAAATATCATCTCATTTGATCAGCACAATAGCCCTGGGAGATAAGTGCTATTATTGTCTCCATTTTAGAGTTGAGAGAACTGAGGCCAACAGTGGTTAAGGGACCTGCCCAGGATCACATAGCAAGTGTCTGAGGCTGGATTTGAACTCAGGTCTTCCATAGTGGCACACACCCTATAATCCCTTATACTGGGAAACTAAGACTGGTGAATCACTTAGGCTCAGGGATTGAGTAGACCCAAAGCTAATACAAGGTCTACACTAACCTAGAACTGTTATGATGAGTCACTGGAAACAGAGGACCACCAGGCTACTTAGGGAAGAAAACAACTGGACCAGAAATAAAGAAAGGTCAAATGTTGACCAGCTGATCAATAGTGGGGCTGGGCCCACGAGTGGCAGCTGCACTTTCAACCTAGACAAGACAAAGAGACCTAGGTTATTATTATTGTGTTGTCGTTTTAATCAGCCAGTAAACACAATTAGGTCAAAGCAAAGGCATTTATTGAGATAGCCTAATAAGAAGAGTAGCTATACAACATCTCCCCCTCCCCCCCATTAATAATCCTGGAGCATCCTCTCCTACAAATACACACCTAGCATCAGTGGGAAGAGTGGGCAGTTAAGGACACAAATAGGTACCTACATGTAGCCAAGGCAGCTTGTGCTTCTGACATCGCAGGAGGCAGATTTCCTTTCTATTCTCCTCGTGCCACCATGCTGCTCCCCAGTGGGCACATCTCTGTTGGTCAGGTCACTCAGCTGGGCTCCCTTGGCCTAGTCTTCTCATAGCTTGACCCAGAGCTAATTCTTTCTTGAAGCTATATCTGGCTTTCTCAGTTGTTGCCAGAATCACACTGTTTAGGGCTATCTAAGGGATCACCTCTTTCTGGTCTTCTCCCTATTGCATACAAAGAGCTCCATGGATAGATGCCATGGTAGGGGAAATCAGTTGGACTCCTGATCAATTCCCCCTTGTGATACATATATGATAAGTGCCAAATAAGGGGTGTAGACAATAAGACTTATGGAGTTCACAGAGAGGAGGCTATCACTGTGGCCTGGTGTGCACCCCCAAGAAGAATTTCAACAGGCAAAGGACAGGCAAGGCCAGGAGGTGCATGGAGGGAAGAAGAATATTATGGAGCGTATGCCTAAGTGAGGAGACAGCAATGTGCTGGTCTATGAGTCTGTGAGGTTGTTTTGAAATAGTCTGAGTGGTCTCTAACAGCAAGCCTCTCCTCCCCCAACTAAAACAACATAACTTAGGAGCCTCCTCAGTGGCTGACTCGGACAATTGAAAATTTGCTTTCTTTGTACAGTTTTTGACTCTTGTTGACAGTGCCTGGAATGGGAAGCCCAGTCTAAGGAGCAGCCTGAGTCCTTGGTGTATATGTTGCAGATTTTTTAAAGTCAGATCAGGGACACAGCGTGTGAATGCCCTAGGCAGAGTATGAAAATTGCAGAGGGGAGGATAGAAGAGCCTATGTTATTGCTCATTGGAGACTTAGAGGCTTCAATATAGCACATGTGGCTTTACAACTCAAAATAAATGCTTACATGCTTTAGACAGCGGAATTTTCTAACATTAAAAATGTGTGCCTTTATAAAAAGCATTATTAAAAAGCGTCATCATCCCGTGCCTCTGCTCTGCTCCTGATATTTAGCACCAACCCCTAGTCCTAGCTCTGATGAAAGTCCAATATCTATTCCCCAGTTTAGCCAAGAGGTCCAGAGGCATTACCTAAGGCTGACCTTTAATATTTGAGGAAGGAAACAGAAGGGGGTCGACTAGTACACCCCTCTGCCAAGTAGCCCGTCTGTCTGTGGTAGTCAATAAATTATTCTGATAGAGGGCTCCTATTGTGGAGAAGTAAGGCAGTGTGTCAATGTAAGTATGGGGAAACCTCTCTATTTTTCTATTATATTTTTAACTGACATGGTTTCAGTTGACTTCCTGCATGCAGGAATTCAATTGAAGGAGGTAGGAATAAGAAGCTAGTAAAAACCTTTTAAATCCTTGACAGCTTTTGTGCTTTTTTCAGTCATCAGAAAATAACATACTGTGGATATATATTAAATGGAATAAAAATGCAGAAATCTTTCTATATGTAAGATTTGAAAGCATTTTATATATGCCTATATACACATATATGTATATGTATGTGTGTGTGTGTGTATATATACACACACACACACACACACACACACACAGAGCACAGAGAAAGACAGATATAAACACTTTTGGGGAAAAAAAGGTAGCTTGATTAGCTTGAACACCACAAGAAATTTAGTTTAAGAAAAAATTGGATAATTGAAACAGCCTAGAATATGGAGAATGTTAAATATACAAGTCAGCTGAGCATGTAGCATTTATGGTGAACTCTGATTAAACTGAAGTCTCAAATAATCAAAGTTTTAATGACCCAGGCTTATTTGAATTTCTTCTGTAGAAAAAGGAGATTAGATAGTTCAAGTGACAAATTTGTTGGGATAGTTCTCGTTCTTCCCAATTTGCACTGAGTCAGAGAAATGGCTGAGGTTTGGGATTGTTGTTGGTGGTGTATTTCCAATTCAGTCTGTCCAAAAGACAGAGAAGACAGGGCTTTCCACAAATGTGTTTATCCAAGAAAGTCTTCTGAATGTGCTGAAAATTCTCCTGAGAAAAAGGGACCCTGCCCATCATATGAGTAAGACTCAAAATCAAAGGCACATCAGAAACCTGAAAAAGGTCAAGCAATACGAATTTATAAACTTCCATAATGTTTATTGTAGGGATAGCAATTATTCCTACATCTCAGCCCTCTCAGAGCCTTAGACCAGAATATTTCCACAGAGAAATGCATTTGACACTACTTAACAAATGATAATTCCAGATGTGCAAGCTGGAAAAAAAAACCAGCGACCAAAGCACTCATAATTTTTATGAAATCCTCATTGGGTACTGACAGCCACATGGCTCTTCTCTTTCCCCTTTTTCCTGGCAAAAGGTCTAGTCATACAGTACCTGGTCATTGTATTCAGGGGAAACAGCCACCCAGTGACAGGGAGGATTTTCTATTCACCTCGAGAAACATGGTGCGTCACATTGGAAACATGATTTCCTAATGAAATGGCTGGAGCGTACATAATTTATACGGTGGTAGGGAAGGCTGACATGACACAAAGGACATTTGTTCCTGCCATTCCAGTAAGTACACATGGGTCAAATCGCTCAGGAATGAATCAGGCTAGCATTCCCCCGGAAACTGCTCAGAGAATTGCCTCCTTCAGCGCCTGCTCTATAAAGTGTTAAAGATATTTACTACCTGTGTGAAAACTTGGTGATTCAGGCCCCTTTTTGGTACACAGAGTTGGTGAGAGTTGAACCCCCGCTGGTCCCAACTTCTTTGAGCTAGAGTAAGAAAAGGGGATTGTTCGACATAATCATCCTTTGGCTTTCGATTACACTTTTCCCCTGGGACTCATTTTGCAAACATTAAACATCACAATGCCCCATTAAAAGGAGGCGAAGTGCTCATTTCACAGGTGGTGAGACCAAGACAGGGCTTGGTCTCCATGACACCAAACGACCTTCATAACAGACTTGTCCCACTGTATTCACTGAAATGACCTAGTAGAATTAATTCTAGCCAAAGCAGTCTAGAGTCCCTCACTTAAGGTCATACTTACAGTCATCCTCAAACACAGGGGCAGAATACTGAACTCTGTAGTCTCTGTGTCTTGTTTGTTCTTGGGTAGAATTGATGGCAAATGCTTATACAACCAAGAGACCTTCCTAGCACGGAATATGACACTTCTAACTTCAGCTGAGGGGGAGCAGCTTGAGAGAGAGAGAGAGAGAGTTCTGTTTAATGTGTTGGAGATAGCTGTGTGACCCTGGGCAGGTCACTTAACCCTGCTTGCCTCAGTTTCCTCATCTGTAAAATGAGCTGGAGAAGGAAATGGCAAACCGCTCCAGTATCTTTGCCAAGAAAACCCTAAATGGGGTCATGAAGAGTCAGACAAGACTGAACAACAACAGTCAGTTTTTGAGCCTCATGATGTAATGGATTTGGGAGGAAGAAAGTTTAGGTTCAAATTCTGCCACCCCCTCCTCAGTTGTGCCATCTTCATAAATCACTGGCTTTCTTTAAGTTCCATTTCATCAACAGTTGAGTTAATAATACCTAACTTACCTGCTTCACGAGGATGAAGGTTAGGATTAAATGAGATCAAGTATGTTGATGACTCAATTCTACCATAATGAAACCAAAGAACTGGTTTGTTGTTGTTGTAAGTATAGCTTTAAAAAATAGTACAGGGAATATCATGATCTTATTTTGACCATTGGGGGGGGGGGAAGACCATAACTGTGATTTTAACAGCAAGAAACTCCATATGTGGAGACACCAAGAGGTAAGACTGGAAGAGCAGAGGGCAGCTAGGTGGCACAGCGGATAAAGCACCGGCCCCGAAGTTAGGAGCATCTGAGTTCAAATCTGGCCTCAGATCAAACACTTGACACTTACTAGCTGTGCGACCCTCGGCAAGTCACTTAATCCCAATTGTATAGAAATTTTAAAAATAAATAAAAGAAGACTGAAAGTCCAGAGCTTTAGAGATAGTTGGCCAAGAGGCCAACTATTTCAGCCTCCTAGAGAGGCTAAGGGACTTACCTCAAAATCACAGAATTAGGATTTAAACCCAGGATCTCTGACTCCAGATCATAACATTCTTTCCACCGTACCATTCTAGTCTTTCAAGTAGGATCATAGGTCATAAATATAGAGCTGGAGGGCACGTAAGAGCCCCTTCATTTTATGAATAAGGACACTAGAATCCAGAAACTGAAGTCTCTTGCCCCAAATTACACAAGTAAGTCTAAGTGATTGACTTGAGGCTCCAACACAGTTTCTTTCCCTCCAAAAGCAGTATTCTTTTCAAACAACTCTCCCAGTGGAGGACACCCAGAGAAGAGGTAATGAAACGTATCTCCTCCTTCATAGCACAGAGGCAGGGGACTATTAAGACAGACTCTCATAGACATTGTCAGACAAGACATCTGTATGTCTGTATCAGATGTTTTCTGCTTAATTGTTTTTCTTTGTCTTAAGAAACGGTTCAATCTAGGGTCAGGGGATGGGATGTGACCACATGCAAAGATAAAAGGCATCAGTAAAACATTTTTTAATGTAGCAGAGGACAGGCTGGAGCACTACCCATGTGTTCTGGTCCATTGCAAATGAGCGTGCAGCACCAGAGGCTCATATGTCCCTTCCTATGGAGTCAAAGGACATATGCTCAGTGGGAAGTGTTCCAATGCAACCCCTCACTATCCCCTCTACCCCCACCCTCATTTAAACATCAATTGACTTGCCCATGGTCACACTGCTAGTAAGAATCAGAGGCCGATCTGATTCTAGATTCCCTACCATCTGGTCTTCCTGACTCCATTGCCACTACTTTATCTACTACACAATGTTCCTTAATATCCTGTTCTTGAAAATTGTAAGACTGCTGACATGATCATTCAGGTACTGAGATTAACTTTGATAATGTGGTACCATCAGCTAAGTTACTCAGTGGATCTAGAGCACTGGACCTGGAGTCAGGAAGGCCTGAGTTCAAATCTGGCCTCAGACATTTACTAGCTGTGTGACCCTGGACAAGTCATTCCACCCTATTTGCCTCAGTTTCTTCATCTGTAAAATGAGCTGCAGAAGGAAATACAACTCCAGTATTTTTGCCAAGAAAACCCCAGCTGGTGTCACAGAGAGTCAGACAAGACTGAATACCAGCAACAACAATCAGTTTGTGAGTCTCGTGGTGTAATAGATTTGGGAGAAAGAAGGTTTAGGTTCAAATTGGCCATAAATTTTGTGATCTTCATAAATCTCTTTCTTTGAGTTCCATTTTATCAGTAGTTAAATTATGTTAATAATACCTAACCTATCTGCTTCACCAGGATGAGGTAAGGATTAAATGAGATCAAATATATAAAAGCACTTGGAGAGTATAGAGTGTTTTGCAAAGTAGAGTGTCAAGTATTCCACTTACGCCATTTTGGATGCTTAGGGGTGAATAGCAATATCACAGTTAGAGTAGAAATCCCCCTCTGACCTCAATCAATCAACAAACATTTATTAAGTGCTCCCTAAGTGGCCGACATTATGCTGTGGATGTATGCATGTAAGAGCAGGAGATTGCAGCCATGATCTAAGATTTGGCCATGATATGGAAGTACATATCTCGTCTGACAATTAGAATTAGGCATACAAGGAAAAAGAGAAAATAATCCCTGCCCAGAAAGAGCGTACATTCTAGTGGGGCAGACAACTTGGACAAAGACAGGAACGTGTAAGATATATACAAAGGAGAGATACTTGGGAAGAGTAGAAGAAGAAGCTTTAGGAAAGGGTCAAGGGGAGGAGTCAGGAGAAAGACCTGGAGAGGCTTCCTGCAGAAGGAGCTTCTCCACCTGAGTCCTGAACGAAGCAGTGGGTTCCAAGAGTCAGAGGGGAACGGTGAGTCCGTTCCACATGGAAGACAGCCAGTTTGAAGGCCTGGAAAGGGCGGATGAACAGCAACGAAGCCAGTATGGCTGGATTACTATTAAGGGTGTGGAGGGGAGTAATATATTTTAAAAAAAGAAAAGAAAACCTAGGAAGATAGGAAGCGGCCCATTTGTGAAGAATTTTGAAGGAAGAGCATCTATGAATGGTGCTAGTGCCTTTAAAAACTTCAACCTACCCACCTCAAATAATAACTGCCTTGAAACTTTTTATACTATACACCGTGTCCCAAAAGTCTTAGTGGACTTGAAGATTGCTTCAAAAAAGCTCCGGTTGTCTTCAGCCATTAAGATGTAAGCAGGGTCTGCCTGCTCTGTTTCCTTGTATGCCTAATATTTAGCTTAGCACACATTTTTACTAAGACTTTTAGGATACCATATATAGGTTCTTTTCAATCTTGAGACTTTCACTAAAAGACAAATCTGTTTCTTCTGCTCTGTCTCCCTGGGTTTAATCCTGGTACTCCTGAGTATGTTAGGAGTTCTGTTCTGGACCTCCTTGAGACTCTAACTTCCTTCTGTAATATACAGTGCAGTATTTGTCTCCAGTCCATCCATTAGGTTGTTGGAAGTGTATGTAATTCAGTTTAATTCAAAATGCCTACTGTGTGCAAGGTACTATAAGATTGTATGTATAAAGTCAAAATTCCAGTGAATGATTAGGGGATTCCCTTAGGCCCATCATAAGGATAGAAGGACATAGTCTAGACTGAGCCAGAAGACCTGATACATGCATTATAAGTTACCAGCCTAAGAATCGTCAATGGTTACTACTCTCAAGTTATTTCAGAGGCAGGGAGGTGGCGCAGTGGATAGAGTGCTGGACCTAGGGTAAGGAAGACTTGAGTACAAATCTGGCTTCAGAAACTTACCGGCTATGTGATCCTGGGCAAGTCACTTTACCTCTGCCTCAGTTTCCTAATCTGTCAAATGGGGATAATAAGAATACCCATTCCCAGGGTTGTGGTGAGGATTAAATGAGATAATATTTGTAAAGTACTTTGCAAACCTTGAAGTGATATAAAAATGCCAGCTATTATAATTTACTTGTGAACAAAGTGTGGAATAAAAAAGGAGGAAGAGAGTTTTAATTTAAACTATGATATTAACTGCATGAATGCAATAGAACATTCCTGTGTTGTAAGAAACAATGACTGTTATTAATACAGAGAAGCATGGGAAGACTTTTATGGACTGATATAAAGCAAAGTGAGTGAAACCAGGATAACAACATACACGGTGACTACAACAATGTAAATGAAAAGTACAACTACAAAAAACTTGAATGCTATGAAATTATAATGGTCAAGCTTGGCCCCAAAGAAGAGATATGTAAAGGTACCACCCTCACTTCTTTGCAGAGGTGGGATGCTCGGAGTAAAGAACATTACATATAATGTTGCACTTTTTCAAAGTGCTAGCTAGTTTTGCAGCACTCTTTTTCCCTCTCTTTTTTCTTCTTTTTACAGGATGTGCATGTTACCCATGCAGTTCATGTGTATGTCCATAAATGCTTTCAGGGCTATATATGTATGTATGTATGCATGTATGTATACACACATATATGCATATATGGTATATATGTACATGTGTGCATGTGTGTATGTGTGGGTGTAGGGGGTGTCTTTGGGAGCCTGCAGGGAGACTTTGATTCCTACCTAGGAGAGAGCAGGAGATTGGGGACATGATCCTGGCTTATACTTAGTTCTCCTTAGAAAAGGGATGCTAGGCTAGAGTTATATCTATCTGCTCCTTTAAATATTGCTAGCGTAGGGAAATGATTTTTAGATCAGGACATTTTCCTGGTAGCTATTCCTTAATGGGAAAGGAAGGCCCCAAGCTACATCCAAAGGTTTGACTTCTTTCCCAGAAAATGCTACTTACACAAAGACCATTACAACTAGCAAACAGCAAATAAACTTATTTATCCAAGCCAACAGCAAACAAAAATCAGAAAAGTTATAATAGATTAGAACATACCACACAAGACACTTATTGAATGAACACTCCCATTGAAAGTAAGATATCCTAGTTTAACAGAGAGAGGGGAAATTTTCCAATTTCAGCCAAGAGGAAATTCCCCAAAAGTTGCAAGTATAACAAGATGGAAATCGGACACTTGTCAAGTCACTGGCTCCTCTATGTATCTTCTTCCCAAAGCCCTTTTTTTTCCCTCCAAAAGACTCTCTATGAAGTCAGCCATGACCCAAGGTAGTCTTCTCTCATAGCTAGAAACCGAAAGAAATTCTCTCTTCTCCCAAACTCTCACCAATTTGATCCCTCAAACAGGCACACATAGTTGAATAATCATTCTCTCCACCAAATGAGGTGAGTTTTATCCACATGCACCAGACATGATCTCTGGGTTACATATGTCAGATGGGATAGCTCTCCAGGAGAAGAAAAGGAAGACTATGTTGGGAAACTCAAGAAATGCAAAAGTAAATGATACCAATAAAATTTTATAAAAACAAATAATCCAAAAAGAAATTTCTATTAATGCCCTAAAAATCTTACATTCCACTGGAATCCCATCCCTATTCCCATACCTCAACATCTTGCCCCTGGTGATTCCTAGAAACAACTTTCAGGTGGTGCTAATGAGGCAGGAGTTCTGGTCTGACACACCCAACAGACTTAGGAGAGAGAACTCATATTTGTCCAAAGAGCAAGGTTTTGTTTTGTTTTGTTTTTGATCAAAGGAATCCCAGTTATCTACTTAGAAAATAATCTAGCCAAATCTCTTATCCTTCTTGAAGGGGGAAACGGAGACAAGCCAATCCAAATGACATCACTGAAACTAAAAAGGAAGCAAGAGATCTTAAAGACAAATCTGAAAGTCTTTGTAAGAAGATTTTATGTTAACGTAACTCAAATGTTAAGGAGCACTGGCATGCAACAAGAAAATGTGGGATAGTTCAATCAAACTCTTTTGAGATCTCCTTTCGAAGATATTACGATGTTAGTAACACTTGATTAAATCAGCACAATACTGTCTACAACTAGGAGCATATGGAAGATGTCACAGTTGGTATGGTGGATAGAGCACAGGGTCTGCAGTCAAAGAAGATTTGAGTTCAAATCTAGCCTCAGACATTTATTAGCTGTTTAATTCAGTTTTCTCAACTATAAAATTAGGATAATAATAGCACCTACCTCATGGTGTTGTTGTGAGGACCATAACGAGGTAATATTTGTTTAAAAACCCGCAAATATAAAACCCTTAGCACAGTGCCTGGCACATGGTAGGTGCTATGCAAATGCTTATTCCCTTCCTATCCATATAGGGAATCCTTCTCTAACTTGGCCTCCATGCTGAACCTCTTTTCGTGACAGTGATGGACATTTTTACGAAGCACCTGCAGTTTTAGACTTTCTTTGATACTAACAACCATAGGATCAAACAAAGTCATAGTTGTTGTCATATCTTTCAAAGAATCTTATATACCTGAATATCAGAATCTTATAATCTGATAACTATGTCCATCGTTGGACCTGAGGAGCTCAGGCACTATGCCCTCTCCCTCTCCACTAAGAGACACATCCGGTCTGGACCCAGGTATGTAGTCTGGACTGACCACCTAAAAGAAGGGTCAGACTCTTTTTCTCAGCCTAAAACCTTGGGAAGGATTTATTTAAAGCTTGTGTTTGTTTCACATGTAGGATCTCCACAAAGTGGGAGTATCAAGGTATTCAATGGACAGTGTAAATCAGATAAAGGACATGTATTTATTTCATGCACACAAAAAGAATGCTTAACATAAAAGGCTGTCAAACACATTGACAGGAATTTTAAATACTAATAACTTCTGGCATAATTAGTTTTATACTGGCAGGTTGAGATAAATAGAAAAATGTAGCATTTTTCAGGACCCCTGAATACACATTGTTACATCTTGCCTCAGTTTCACATTGCCCAACAATTTCCTCGAGGTCCATGTCTTCTGGAAAGCCAAATCACAGGTTGCATTCCTTCCCTTACCAGTAGTATGCTTTAAATACTGCAAGTCAGCTCCAGTAAGGACCCAGGATCTCTAAACATCTCAGACTCATAAGGTTGCCTCCAATACTGGACATATTCATCTTAGAACTACTGTTCAGTTACCTATATTCAAGAAAAGAAAAAGTGGCTCTCCCTGCTCAGTGGTCAATAAGGGGGATTTTCTCATTATCCCCAAAGCACATAAGTTCTTCAGCATTGATCCACACGTGGCCAGTTTGAAGTAAGCAAGGCAGTCAAGTATTGTGCTAGCCATCGAGAATGCAAAGACAAACTCTAACCAATCCCTGCTCCCAAGCAGCTCATATTCTCTCTGTGGTGGTAAAGATATGATCTACTGTGGAATGAGGTGACACAGAGGATAGAACAGAGGGCCTGGAGTTGGGAAGACCTAAGTTCAAATCCAGCCTCAGGCACTTACTAGCTGTGTGACCATGGGCAAGTCACTTAACCCTGTTTGCCTCTGTTTCCTCATCTGTAAAATGAACTATAAAAGCAAATGGCAAATCACTCCAGTATTTTTGCAAGAAAATCCCAAATGGGGTCATGAAGAATCAGACAAGACTGAAACAACTCGACAACAATGGTGAAATGTAACTTGCTTGCCTTTTAAATCCTCTCATCAAAGAAGTCCTCATTGTGGTAAATGATAAAGTAAGCATATAGTTCAGTGGTAATTGATATGCTTACCTTTTCTGAGTAATAATGATATCTGATATTTTTTTCTACACCTTTGGTACCCTCCCCTCTCTCAGATACCTTGAGAAAAGTCCCTTGATTTGTGTCTGGCACGAATCTCCTCTGTGTATATTTGGTCTAGTCCAGCTGCTTTTTCCCTCTTTGTTTTCTTCAGTGTCATTTCACCTCCTCAAGGAGCACATCTGGGAATATGATGTTATAGGCCGAATGTGGTAGACAATGCTGTCCTTGGTGAAAAAAGTTTATTACAATAACCTTTGCAGATCAGTTTCATTTTGTTGTCCTCTCTCCACTTTCATCTTTAAATGCCTTCAGGATGATTTTGCTTAATTGGGTCTATCAGAAAGCTTTCTTCAAACTTGTTTTCACTGCTTCTTCTGTTCTGTAAGGCAATATTACTCATAAACTTTCACTATCTTTAGTCCTAAGATTGTCTTTAATATGTTAAATTGCTATTACCAATTGGCTGTTTTCTGTCTAAATGACAGACATGTAAAGAATTTCATTTTTATGATGTTGTTTGATGCTCAACATATTAACATATCTCAATTTACATTCATGTATATGTTATATAGATATGAGTATCTATATTCTATGTAGTTTATATATATATATATATTCTATAGTCTCCATATATTCCATTAGTCTACAAACCCTTGACCTCTTTCATACCTCACTCCAGAGCTCTATTTTCCAATTTTTCCCTTTATGCTCACCTTTAGAATGAAGTCATTGAGTATCAAAATATATGCTGATGTCATTTGGAAGGTCTTTCTCATGTTCTCTGTAGAACTACATTGGCTTTCCATCCTCTTCATCTGGTAGTAACACATAAGCCACTATTATTTTCATAGTGGTCTTTTGGCAAATACTCATTGTGAGCTCTGAACGATGAAGCAACCAAATAACCCACGAAATCGTGTTCCTTTGGATAGCCCACAAAATCATGTTTCTTATTGCCATTGGACAACAGACTTTAAGCTCTTTCATGGTATTCAATGACATCCCCAATAACCTATAAATAAGGATTGGAGAGCAGATTCCCCATGTGAAACCCCTCTTTCTCCCTCCCTTCCTCCCTCTTCTCCATCCAAGGTATCTAGGGCTTGCAGCAGAATGAAAGCTCAGTCCCATAAAGCTTTTCTGCACTCCTAGTTGATTCTCCAGGTATCTAAAGAAGCATCTGTAGGGCTTATGCTATTTGGCACCCCTCAGAGCAAAAAATGAAAAGCTCAGTACTCAGAGCCCATCCTGCAGGCATTACAGGAAGCAGCATACCAAGGGACTTGGCCAGAGCAGAGACACTGAGAGAAGGGAGGATATCCGGGGAAGACTACGTATCACTGTTTGTTAAACTTGGCTAACTGCAAAAGCATTCATTTGCTCAGGTCCTCGGGTTTTAAAACAGGAAGAAACCTTAGCGATCATGTAGTCCACCCTCTCATTTTAGAGATCACAGCACCATAAATCTAGAGCCAGAAGGGACCTCAGAGGCTGCCTCCCAAAAGGACACATTTTCTCAGCTTTATTCCTGCTTCAAGAAGGTTGGTGAGAAGTCCTGGCACAGGAGGATCAGTCAAAAAAGATGGATATGGATAGCTCAGAGAAGAGAAGGCTTAGGAGGTGGAACAGGAATAGGGCATACTGAAGGGCTGCCATAGGGAAGAGGGATTCAATTTGTACTACTTGGCCCAAGAGGCCAGAACTAGGAATGACGAAGCAAATTGTGGTACCCAAATGTATGGAATATTACTGTGAGATGAGAAATTACATGTTCGGGGAAGCTTAAATGAATCAATGCTCAGTGGAGTAAGTGGAACCAAGAAAAAATACATATACCATGACAACAACAAAGTAATTGGACAGAACAACAAAATCTTAAACAATTGTTGCATAATTAAAATAACCAAGTGTGACCCCCTAAGAAAAGATAAGAAAAAGCACCTCCCTCCCTTCTTTGCAGAGGTAGGGGACTATGGATATACAGCATCACATATACTACCTGATTCAGTTCATGTGTGGTTTGGTTTTAACTGAACTGTTTTCTTTCTTTCTCTTCCTTCCTTTCTCCTCTCTTCCTTCCTTCTTTTTTCTTCCTCCCTTTTTTCTTCCTTCTTTTCTTTCTTCTTCCTTCCTTCCTCCTTTTTTCTTCCTTCCTTTTTTCTTTTTTCCTTCCTTTCTTTCTGATTCTCTATCTCACCCATGCTTCCCCCCCTTCTTTCTTTCCTCTCCTTTTCTTGTCTTTTTCTTTTCTTTTTTTTTTCAGTTTTTTTTTTTAGGCTGTTTCCCTATGTCACCCATGGTACAGGTTCGATAGCCACTCACCCAGCCAGCCCCACCGTTGCCCTGTTTTTCTGATCTGTGCTGATTTGCCTTGGGGCCCTCTGCTCCCAGGAATTTACCATCCTAATGCTCCCCCCCATTAACTTTAGCCCGTCTGTAGCTCACAACTCCTGCACTCAAGTGATTCACTAGGCTGACCCTCTCCCAAAAGCAGGGATTACATCACATGACACCACACTTGGCTTTTTTTTTCTTTTTCTTTTTTATTCTTTGCTACAAGGAATGACTTCTTGGGTAGGGGAGGGCAAGACAATATATACAGTCAAAAGTGATGGAGATACAAAAGGAAAAGACATGAACAAGAAACAGTTTTTAAAGAACCAAGAGCAATAGGTGAAAGTTGAAGAAATGCTTATTTCAGTTCAACATAAGGCAAAATGTAGTGACATAGCTATCTAACATAAATAGAATATGCTACCTTCGGAGGCAGTGAGCTCCCCATCCCTGAGGGTTTTCCAGCAGAGCTTTAAAATTTCTTATCACAGATACTACAGAGGGAGTATACATTGCACTGGATGACCTCTGAGACCTCTTCCACACTGAGATTCTGTGATTCTAAAAATACACCTTTTTTCATAGGCAATTCAGGACAAATTAGAATAGATAACTTTGGGAAATGGATGTTGGTGACCTGAATTCCTAAACTTGTGTTTCTTAGCCCCTGAGTGAAAGTGGACTGGTTAACCTGAAACATTTCCTTAAAACAATTCTCCTTCTTCCCCTCCCCCTCCCAAGCACATCTTACTTTTTCCCCAGAAGTAAGCCAAGAAAACATTTCCCCATTTGATAGATTTATTAATGGAAAAACTGAGACAGAGAGGGATTTAAGCGATTTGCAAAATACTGCCTGGAAGTCAGCACTGGTAAGGGATTGGGAAAGCAGTCAACAGTCAGTTCAGGGCATAACAGATGACCTAACAGTGTGGCTGCAGAGAATATCTCACAGGTTCCCAAATGAACTCCATGTGCCTTGTCCCAGGACCAAATAGCACCTTCAGCCTTGAGCCCTTCAAAGCCCTCTGAATTGCATTTGACTTGACCGACTTACACCCTGGCCAGGTGTATATCTGGGATGCAGCTTACAGCTCCTGTCACAGAAACCAGTGAACAGCTGTGAGGTCACAATGCAGTCTGGTATCTACCAGCCTGGCCTGGATTGAGACTTTGACTAGAAAGGTGAAAAGCCCTGTTTCCCATTTATGATCCTCTCTACTACCTGCCCATTACTTCTTTCTGATGCAAATTAGAGAAAGAAACATATATACTTAGATGGTTTTGATGATGAGTGCGGAGAAAAATGGGAAAAGTCTGCTGTCTGCTATGGTGGCTCAATATCTCACTGAGACCATCTGGAGATTCAGAGCTTCCAATTATTATTATTAATAGTAATAATGATATGAAATCTCCCTTGAAGAAGTGGGAGGGGAGGAAGATGCTAGAGATCTTCATTTTTGGCTTCACTGTGAGTCCCATGTCACCCCTTCCTTCAATAATAATAATGATAATTTAATCAACATTTTAGAGAGCTTAAGGCTTAGAAAACCTTTCCTTACTACATATCTCTGAGGCAGACAGTGGAGATATTGTTCCAGTTTTACAAATGAGAGAACTGAGTCTCACACAGGTTACATGACTTGCCCACATAGCTACTAACTGGTCTCCTGGCTTCAGATCTCCTCCCTCTGCAATCCATCCTCCATAGAGCTGCCAAGGTGATTTTCCTAAAGTTTAGGTCTGATCATGTTACTCTTTTACTAAATGAATTCCTATAGCTCCCCACTAGGGCAGTTAGGTGGCATAGTGGATAGAGTGCCAGGCCTGGAGTCAAAAAGACTCATCCTCCAGAGTTCAAGTCTGGCCTCAGGCACTTACTAGCTGTGTGACCCTGCGCAAGTCACTTAATCCTGTTTTGCCTTAGTTTCCTCATCTGTAAAATGAGCAGGAGAAGGAAAAGGCAAACCACTCTAGTATCTCTGCCAAGAAAACCCCAAATGGGGTCATGAAGAGTTGGACACAACTGAATGACAAAATAAATATGTCCCACTCAAGCAGTTCTTGTATTGTTAGAGAACAGTGTGGTACAGTGGATGAGATATTGGACTCTAAGTCATCAGAAGCTGATTTCAGATCCCATCTCTGACATTTACAAACCATGTGACCCCAGCAAACTGCTTAATTTCTCTCAGCCTCAGTTTCCTGATGTGTACAGTGGATAAAATGATAGTGCTTACTTGCTTGTTGTGAGCATAAAATGAAATAATAATAATAATATATTATTATTATTATTATTAAAAGGGAGGGCTTACAAAAAAGGCCTTGTTTATCTTGTTATCAAATGATAAGGAAGTCCTTTCTGACATTTACTTTTGCTTCAGAACTCAGCATTTAAACTTTAATCACTAAAAATGATTACTAGCAGAGTATACTAACTCCCATCCCAGTAAGGAAGATGGTATGAGGTCCTATGCTTAACTCCCAAAGGGCACCAAATGCTGCTGATGGAAATGGTGTGTTGTGAATTTTATTTGCTATGGGGGGATTCAGTTAAACTCCTTCTTATTAGTTTTGGCCCTCAAAATTTTCATCTTGGACAAACTGCTGACGGCGAGCGAGGTTCCTGGCAATGTATTATGTGTGTTTTAGGAACAAGACAAATTACCTACAAAAATGAAAGGGATTCTATGAAATTTAATAAAAAATGAATGAGGTCAAAACCAAAAAGAAAGCCAAATCAGAAATCATTGGTGTTCATTCCAATTTAGAGAACAAGGCAACGTAGTAGAAAATGTGCTGCATTTGAAGTCAGGAGAACCTAGTGAGAATTTATATGGAAAAAATCATGGGTATCTAGAAAGAGGACCTAAGTTCCAATCCTGATCCTGCAACTTAACTCATATGACCTTGGTTAATCACCTAACTTCTCTGTACTTCAATTTTCTCACTTGTAAAATGAGGAAATTGGACTCCATGATTTCTTAATGCCCTTTCCAGTACAAAATCCTATGGTATTGTGATAATATCTACCAGCATTTCCTCACAACATAGATTAGACCCACTCCTCTTGCCCTCCGGCAACAGGGATTCATTTTCCCTAAAAGACAAAGCAGTTTAAGGAACTGATTTGTCCCCTGTTTCTCTGATGCAGCATCCTGGCCACATAAGGGCATAAAAAGTCCCATCAATGAGAAGTCCGGGCCCCAGTGACTTGCTGACACCCATGTGAGTCACCATGTCCTTCATCAGCATTATAACCAGATGCATTTCCATATGGAGACAAAGGGGGGCCGTTTCTAGAAAAGCTAAGTGACTCTGTGTCTTTCCCCCTTCCCCATATCTCTGTTGTGTAAAATAAAATTCCTTTAAAGTTCAATGACTTTCCCCTGCCTTATTTTTATTTTGTCCCAATGTTGAATCTGAACTAAGAGAGTCCTGGTGTCAAAGCCACCTCCAACAGATACAATCAATTGATCAGTGAATCAACAGACTTTTATTAAATGCCTAAAATGTGCCAGACACTTATAATGGGGGACTGGTGCATGGGCAGCCCCGTCAGTTTGCTAAGATAGTGTCATCCACATGGACCACATTAAGGAGTTGCTTCTGAGAGAATCTTGTGGATTGTACTACGTGTGGGCATTCTGTTACTGCCCTAGTTGGCATATCATGAGGTTGGGAGGAGACTTTTTCTATCAGCTGTATAATTGGAACCATCAGAATCTTCAAAAGGGCTTGAGTCAGCACTGGCTAAAGCTTTACTGTATTCTCATCTAAGGGGATGAGGTGATTCATTCACTTGTTTCTGGTGAGAGAACTAGACTAAGGGGGAAGGGCAGCAGAGCCTTTCTCTGCTTCTTATTCCCCTGAGGAAAGGGCTTGAGTTCTTGGCCTTTTCATCCTCTAATATGGGTCTGGAGCAGGAGTAGTAGTAATATGAGAAACCAGGAATACAGGCTGGATGTTGCAACCAGCCCAGCATCAATATCCTGAAAAGTACAGATCCAAGACTCCAGCCCAATGGAGGCTTTCATTCAAGCCACATGTGGATACTAGCTATGTAAGAACTGAGCTAAGTTTAAGCCTACTCCTTTAGAAACCAAGGTGATGTAGGAGAGATTGTGCTCCCTGAGGTGTTGGGGAAAATATTTGTATTCTTGCTCTATCTGTGAAGCAAATATCCCTTTGTACAAGCCAATCAATGTTTAGTGGTTAAATGGCACTAGGGTACAAGGTACTAGCCCCTGAGGGAACACAGCCCAAGCGAGGCTCAAGCTGATGGCACAGATTAGAGATTTCTTCCAATCCCTCAAACCAGCTGAGAAGGCTGAGAGGGGGAGAGGTAACAGGCCTGGCCCTGAGAAAGTGGAGCCAGAGTCAACCATGTTATACACTGTACTAGGCACTGGGAATGCACAGGTAAAAATGAAACAGTCTCTACCTTCAAATAGATTACATTCCACTGGAGGAGATAAGACACACATAAGCAAATATATCCAAAATAAATACAAGTTAAATTTTCCTGAAGAGCCCTAGGGACTGGAAGGAATCAGGAAAAGCTTCATTAAGTGTTGCTTGAGCAAGGTTTTGAAGGAAACAAGGGATTCTGCAAAGGAGAGGTGTGGTGGGAATGGATCATTCTAGGAATATCAGGGCAACAGAATGGAGTCAGGAGGTGGGATAGCCTGTGTGTGACAACCAGCAAAGAAAACCAATGTGGGAGTTGTGTGGAAAGCAGAATAACACATAATGAGGTTGAAAATAAATATAGCAGGGGCAGCTAGGTGGCGCAGTGAATAGAGCACCGGCCCTGAAGTCAGGAGTACCTGAGTTCAAATTCGACCTCAGACCAAACACTTGACACTTACTATCTGTGTGACCTTGGGCAAGTCACTTAACCCCAACTGCCTTAAAAAAAGATTTTTTAAAAGAAAAGAAATAGAACAAATGAATGAACATATACAACAAATATAACAAATGAATGAACAAATGTAACAAAATGAATGAATGAATAAAACCTCATAAAAAGGGGTTTTAGCCAAGATGGGAAGGACTTTAAACCCAAACAAAAGAGCTTACATTTAATCTTAGGAGTAATATGGAGCTTTTGGTTCTTGTTCAGTCATGTCTAACTCTTCATGACTCCATTTGGGGTTCTCTTGGCAAAGATACTGGAGTGATTTGCCATTTCCTTCTCCAGCTTGTTTTACAGATGGGGAAACTGAGGCAAACAGGGTTAAGTGACCTGCAGCGAGTAAGCATCTAAGGCCAGATTTGAACTCAGAAAGATGAGTCGTCCGGATTTTAGGCCTGGCACTCTGTGCGCTATGGAATCACCTAGATGCCCCAAACCCAGAGATACAAACTACTAGGATAAGAATCACAATTGGACAAAAACTGCTAGGAAAATTAGACATCAGTCTGGGAGAAATTAGGCTTAGATCAATGATTTCGTGATGCACCACAAAAAACTTTAAATGACTCAGATATAAAGGGTCATATAAACAAAATAGAAGAGAATAGAAAATACTATTTACAACTATGGTTAAGGAAAGAGTTCTTGCTTAAACAAAGGAGAAAGAAGATCAAAGGAAATAAAATGTATAATTTTGATTAAATAAATTGAAAAGTTTTGCATGAATAGTCAATGCAGGTAGAATTAGAAGGAAAACAATTAACTGGGAAAAATCTTTATAGCAAATTTTTCTGTTAAAGGTCTAATATCTAAGATATGCAGGGAATTGACACATTGAGAACAAATGATCAAAAGATATGAACAGATAGTTCTCAAGGGAAGAAATCCAAGTTAGCAATCAGCATACAAAAAAGTAATTCATATCACTAAAAAGAAAAGGAAGGAAAATTAAAACAATTCAGAGGTTTTACTTCACATTGGTCAAATTGGAAAAGAGGACAAAATTGGAAAATAACAATTGTAGGAGAAGCTTGGAGAGGACAGGCTCCACAGTGAGTGGAGTTGTGAATAGGTGCCACCATGCTAGAAAGCAATTTGAAACTATACCCCCAAGACACTATACTGTGCATACCCTTTGACTCAAGGATACCATTTCTAGTCATATTCATCAAAAAAAAAAAAACAAAGAAAGGGACCTGTATGGACAAATAGCATTGATAGCAGTTTTTGTTGTAATAAAGAGCTAAAAACAAAGTTGGTTCTCTTCTTTTCAGGAATGACTGAACAAATTAAGCTATGTGAATGTAATGGAATACTTTTGTAACTTAGATTATTTGATTTATTGGCATATAATTGGGCAAAATAAAACTCCTAATAATTGTTTTAATTCCCTCCTTATTAGCAGTGAATTCACCCCTTTCATTTTTGATACTGATAATGTGGTTTTCTTCTTTCCTTTTTTAAAATCAAATTAACCAATGCTTTATCTATTTTATTGGTTTTTTCATAAAACCAGCTCCTAGTTTCATTTATTAGTTCAATGGTTTTCTTACTTTCAATTTGATTAATCTGTCTTTTGATTTTTGAAGATTTCCAATTTGGTGTTTAATTGGGGATTTTTAATTTGTTCTTTTTCTAGTTGTTATAGTTGCATGCCCAATTCATTGATCTGCTCTTTCTCTATTTTATTGATGTAAGCATTTAGAGATATAAATTTTCCCATAAGTACTGCTTTGGCTGCATCCCATAAATTTTGCTATGTTGTCTCATTGTTGTCATTCTCTTTAATGAAATTATTGATTGCTTCTATGATTTGTCCTTTGACCCACTTATTCTTTAGGATTAGATTATTTAGTTTCCAATTAATTTTCAATGTATCCCTCCACTGCCATTTATTGAATGTCATTTTTATTGCATTATGATCTGAAAGGGATACATCTAATGGTTGTGAGGGTTTTATGCCCTAATACATGGTCAATTTTTGTGTAGGTGCCATATAGAAAGGTATATTCCTTTCTATTCCCATTCAATTTTCTCCAGAGATCTAGCATATCTAAATTTCTAGAATTCTGTTCACCTCCTTAATTTCTTTCTTTTTTTTTGGTTAGATTTATCTAGTTCTGAGAGGGGAAATTTGAGGTCCCCCACTAGTATAGTTTGTCTATTTCTTTCTGTAACTCATTTAATTTCTCCTTTAAAAATTTAGATGCTATACCATGTGGTGCACATATGTTTAGTACTGATGTTACTTCACTGTCTATGGTACTTTTCAGCAAGATAGTTGCCTTCTTTATCTCTTTTAATTCGATCTATTTTTTTGCTTTTGCTTTGTCTGAGATCATGATTGCTACCCCTGCTTTTTTTTATTTTAACTTCAGCTGAAGTATAGTAGATTCTGCTCAAGTCCCCAACCTTTACTCTATGTATGTCTCTCTGCTTCATACATGTTTCTTGAAAACAGCATATTGTTAGATTTTGGTTTTTAATCCATTCTGCTATCTGCTTCCATTTTATGGGTGAGTTCATCCCATTCACATTTATAGTTATGATAATTATTTCCTGCCATCCTATTTTTCTTCTTTTTTATCTTTCTCTCTCTTACCTTTCACTCTGTCTCTTCTCACAAGTGTTTTACTTCTTACCTCCTCCACTGCCTCCTCAAATCCACTCTCTTTTCTATCAGTTCCCCTCCCCTTACCCCCATCTCTTTTTATTTCCCTATAGGGTAAAATAGATTTGTATATCCAACTGACTGTGTATGTTATTCCCTCTTTGAGCCAATTCTGATGAGAGTAAGGTTCAAGAGTTGCCTGTCACCCTGCCTCATCTTCCCCTCCACTGTAATAGCTCCTTCACCACTCTTTTATGTAAGGTAATTTACCCCATTCTATCTCCCCCTCCCCTCTTCTCTCAGTGCAATCTTCTTTTTCACCTCTTAAGTTTGATTTTTTGGATACCATCCCATTATTGTCACACCCATACCCTCTGTCTATGTATTCTCCTTCTAATTGCCCTTATAGTGATAAAATTCTTAAGAGTTACAAATATCATCTTGCCATGTAAGAATATAAACACTGCCCCCTTATTGAATCTCTTGTGTTTTCTCTTTCTTGTTTCTTTTTTTACCTTTTTATGTTTCTCTTGAGTCTTGTATTTGAAGATCAAATTTTGTATTCAGCTCCTGTCTATTAATTAGGAATGCTTGAAAGTCCTCTATTTCATTAGATATTCATTCTCCCCCCCCTTCAAGAATTATACTCAGTTTTACTGGGTAGATGAATCTTGGTTGTAATCCTAACTCCATTGCCTTCCAGAATAACATATCCCAAACCCTCCAGGTCTTTAATATAGAAGCTACTAAATCCTGTATAATCCTGATTGTGGCTCTATAATATTTGAATTGTTTCTTTCTGGCTGCTTGCAGTTATTTTCTCCTTGAGCTGGGAGCTCTGAAATTTGGCTATGATATTCCTGGGAGTTTTCATTTTGGAATCTCTTTCCCGTGGTGATTGGTGGATTCTTTCGATTTCTGTTTTGCCCTCTGGTTTAAGGATATCAGAGCAGTTTTCCTTGACAATTTCTTGAAATATGATGTCCAGGCTCTTTTTTTGATCATAGCTTTCAGCTAGTCTAATAATTTTTAAATTACCTCTCCTAGGTCTATCTTCCAGGTCAGTTGTTTTTCCAATGAGCCGTTTCACGTTTTCTTCTATTTTTAAAAAAATTCTTTTGATTTTATTTTATCATTTCTTGATATCTCATGGAGTCATTAGCTTCCACTTGTCTAGTTCTGATTTTTGAGGAATTATCTTCTTCAGTGAGCTTTTGTACCTCCTTTTCCATTTGGCCAATTTTATTTTTAAGGAGTCATTTTCTTTGGTGAATTTTTATATATCTTTTTTCCATTTTTGTTGTGTATTTCTTTTACCAAAGCATTGACTTTTTTTTCCCACTATTCTCTTGCATTACTCTCACTTCTCCCAATTTTTCTTCTACTCCTCTTATTTGCTTTTTAAAATCCTTTTTTAAGATCTTCCGTTTTTTTTTAATTTACATTTTTCTTTGAGGCTTTACATGAAGCCATTTTGACACTACTGTCCTCTTCTAAGTTTGTGCCTTGATCCTCCCAGTCACCATAGTAACTTTCTATAGTCAAGTTCTTTTTTATTTTTTGCTCATTTTTCTGCCTGTTGTGGACTTTGTACTTTTATGTAAGAGTTGGGCTCTGCTTCTGCACTGTCCCAAGCTTCTTTCGCCCAGGTTTAGGACCTTGCTGCTGGCTTATACTGGAGGGGGTGGTGGGGCTCCCTGCTGGCTTGTATGGGGGGCAGAAGGCCCTCCTCCCCCCTGCTGGTGGTTTGCCCCAGGGCTCAGAATTTCACTGCATGCCCCCTGGGGTACAGCCTGCTGCTGCTCGCTGACCCATTCTCCTCCTAACCCAATGAGACAGACTTTTCCTGCTGTGCTGGTAAGTTGCATCCCCACTCCTAAATTGGTCCTGAGGCATTTTTCAAAGTTGTTTGGAGGGGAATTCGGGAGTTCCGGGGAGTTCCCTTCTCACTCCACATCTTAATACCAGAAGTCTAATGCTGTCTTTTGAAGGTGTTCCCAGGTCTGGTTTTTATAACTGCAGCCAATCAAAGAGATTACTCTCCGCCATCTCTTCATCAAATCAGAATCACCTACACAAAGTCCATCCGTGCTCCACAGTTTCTCCAAGGCATTTCCACCAAAAGCTATCATAACTCTTCCAAAAGCAGGATTTCTCCTCTGCAAGTCCTCCACAAATTAACAGAGCATACTGATATGCTTGTATGAACTGATACAGAGTAAACAGAGAGAACACAGAAAATGTAATACATTGACTACAACACTATAAAGGAAAACAACTTTGAAGGCAGAAGAACTCTGATGAGTGCAGTGACAATCAGAACTCCAACAGACTGATTAGGAAGCATGCCTCCCACCCCTTGGTCCAGACTTTAGGCTCAGAATGAGACATTTTTAAAATTAAATATTTTTAATCAATAGAAATCTATTTTCTTTCCCGTGGGCAGCTAGGTGGTACAATGGATAGAGTGCCAGGCCTGAAGTCTGGAAGATGAATCTTCCTGAGTTCAAATCTGGCCTCGGATACTTACTAGCTGTGGGACCCTGGGTCAGTCACTTAACCCTTGTTTGCTTCAGTTTCCTCATCTATAAAATGAGCTGGAGAAGGAAATGGCAAACCATCCCAGTACCTTTGCCAAGAAAACCCCAAATGGAGTCAACAAAAGTTGGCCGTGACTGAGAAAATGACTCAACAAAATTTTCTCTCCTTCCTACAACCCTCCAGGAAAAAAGAAAAACAAGTCTTTTAACAAATATACATAATCAAGTGAAATAAATTCTCTCATTATGTTCAAAATATATATAGCTCATTCTGCAGCCTGAATCCATCACCTCTCTGTCAGGTGGTAGACAGCATCAGTCCTTTGGAATCATAGATGGTCACTGCATCACTAGGATTTCATATAGGCGTCAAAAGTCACGCATTTTGACGGTGTTGTTATTATTATGTAAATTGATCTGGTTTTGTTCATTTCATTCATCAGTTTATGCAAGTCTTCAAAATTGTTTTTATAATATTGATGTTGTAGTGTAGAGACATAGTATTTGGGCTTTTTTTTTTAGATTGAATTTTACTTTATTTTCAGGTCTGTATTCTTTTCCACCCACCTCTCCATCTCCTCAAGAAAGAAAGAAAATCAAAATTCATTATAAACATGTATAGTCAAGTAAAACATTCCTGCATTGGCCATGTCCTCTCAAAAAATGATTCAATATGCATCTAACAGAGAATGCATCACCTTGCTATCTGGAGGTAGATAGCATGTTTCATCATGAGTCCTTTGGAATTATGGTGGGTCAGTGTGTTGTTCAGAGTTCTCAAGTATTTCAATAGATCTTTAAACGTGAGTATTACAGCACTAATTTGATTTTGCTTGATTATATTCATTTGTTACAAGGTCAAGTTTTATGAGGGGCATGGGGGCAGCAGTAGGGAGTCAGGGGTGGCAATAGTGATGCAAAAATAGGGGATAGAGGGAAGATCAATGAAATATCTCCTCCCTTGTAAGAAATAGATACATTTACATAAAGCAAGCCAACACATCAGCCATGACTAATGACATATGCCTCATTCTAGACTTATAGTCAATCTCAACTTTCTCCTAAGAGGCAGAAGGCATGCTTTATCACCTGCAATTCTCTAATATCACAATTAGTTACTGAATTGATCTCAGTTTTGATGTCTTTTACTCTTATTTTCCTTTACGTTATTGTGAACATTTTCCTCCTTTTTGCTTTACACTTGCTCATAAAAGTCTTTCCAAGTTTCTCTGAATTCCTCATATTTGGTGAAAAATAAAGGGAATTGGACTAGATGACTTATGAGGTCCCTTACAGCTCTAAATTTATGACCCTAAGATATTTCTCACACACAACAACATTTCATTATATTCAGATACAACAATATGTTTGGCCATTCATGAATCCATGGGCACCCACTTTGCTTCCAAATCTTTATTCTCACTAAAGTGTTGCTAACAATCAGTCAATTGATCAACATTTATTAAGCCCCTACTATGTTCCAGGCACTGTGCTAAGCACTAGGCATACAAAAAGAGACAAAAGACAGCCTCTGCCCTCAAGGAGCTTACAATCTAATGAGGGAAACAACATGCCAACAAATATATACTAAACAAGCTACATAAAGGATGAATAAGAAATGATTAAAAGAGGGACGGCACTAAAATCAAGAGGAGTTGGGGAATGCTTCTTGTAGAAGAGGAAATTTTAATTGGAAATTGAAAGAAGCCAGGGAAGTCAGTGGTCAGAGCAGAGGAAGAGAGTACATTCCAAGTATGGGGGACAGCCAGAGAAAATGCCTAGACTGGACAGATGGAGTATCCTGTTCATGGAACAGCAAGGAGGCCATTATCACTGGATCAAAAAATACATGTTGGGGAGTAAGGTGTAAGAAAACTGAGGGAATGGGGAGATGGTCTTGCCCTCTGGAAGGTAGGAGGCATGTAGGGTTAAGGAAGAAAAATAGCGAGTTTTGCTTTGGACATGTTGAGTTTAATCTACCCTACATCCAGTTTAAGACGTCTGAAGGGCAGATGGAGATGTGAGATTGAAGGTTAGCAGAGAGTTTGGGGCAAGGTAGATAGATTTGAGAATCATCAGCATGGAGATGACAATTAAATCTATGATGGCTGATAAGATCATTAAGTGATGTAGTATGAAAGAAGAGAGCCCAGGAAAGAACCCTGAAGGACAATTATGGTCAGAGAGTGAGATCTGGAAGAGGATCCAGAAAAGGAGACAGAGATAGAGTGACCAGGTAGGTAGGAGGAGAACAAGAGAGTGATGTCCTGAAAACCTAGAGAGAATAGAGTATCAAGGAAAGGGTGATCATTGGTGTCAAAGGCTACAGAGACATTAAAGACAATAAGAATTGAGAAAAGGCCATTGGATTTGGCAACTAAGAGATCATTAGTAACTTTGGAGAAAGTAATTTCAGTGGAACGATAAAGTCAGAAGCCAGGCTGTAAAGGATTAAAAAGAAATTGAGAGGAAAGAGCAGAATCACCTATCATAGATAAGGAGTTTAGTAAGTTTTAGGAAGTTTAGCTACAAAGGGCAGGAGAAATATGGGATGATGGTTGGCAGGGACAGAAGTATCACGGAAGGGTTTTTCACAATAGGGGAGACGTGCACATGTTTGTAGCAGTAAGGAATGAGTCAACAGACAAAGAGAGACTGGAAATAAGTGAGACTCGGGTTGACAGAGGGAACAGTCTGCTAGAACGGACTCTACTTGAACAAGTGGAGGAGTTCATCTAGGTCAGGAGTGAGGCAAGGGTATGAGACACGTGTGAAAGGGAAGATGGTGGCAGAAGGCATCCGAGGGACAGGAAATGAATTAGAGGGGAGAAGAGAGAGCTCATGGAGAACAGCCTCCATTTTTTTTTTTTGTAAAATATGAGACAAGGTTCTCAGCTGAGAAAGTGGGGGGAGGAGAAGCCTAAATATATTTGCACAAATGGAATCTTTCTCTCAGTCTTTGACCTCCTTGGTGTATGAAATGTATCTTTATTAGACTTGGGGAGAGAGAGATCTCCTACCTCTTTTTGTTGTCATTTAAGTGTATTACACTGACCCAAATTTTCCCTCCCTAGTGCTACAGTCACAGTCTTCATAGCATGGTAATTTAGGTTTAAAACCATCTTCTGTACTGGTAATTAAGCAGATTATTGCCGTTTCCCTTTCATAATTCACATACTCTGTCTACTAAGGCGAAGCTTGGAAGATAGAGGTGAACCACTAAAGAGAAGACCTGGACATCTTCACTTTCCCTTTCACTGGTTTGTTTAATTGGGTATTTCCATTTATTGGTGAAGGTTTGTATCACTTGGCTCCTGAAATCTCATTAAGTGCCCAACATCAGCAAATTTGGGGAAGTATTCTCTTGAGGCAAGACCTGGAAACTCTTGTAATGCCCATGGACTTCTTTCTTACAGTTTCAGTGCTCATACAGAATAAGCAAGCATTTGACTATTCCCTTAACTATGCCTGGTTTTCTAGCCCACGGAGTTCTGGGTTTGAAGGTGGAAAATGCTGCCTCGAAGGCTTATTTTGTAAAAGAAAAGGGTGCACATTAGCCAGAGTGCATCCTCGGTGGGGAAACAAAGCTCCAACAGAATTCTAAGCCTGGACGGACATTACGTAGGAATGCTTAAACGAAGGAGATTGCATTTGCATACTGGCTGTAATATACAGAGGAAAAAGAAAGCACAGTTTTTTGAATAACCCTTCTAGCCACTGGGTGCCACTATCAATTTGTTCGGTTAATCAAATAGCAGAATAACAACAACAAAAATGCTGCCACTGCAGAAAAACAGGCTCCCAGCAAACTACATTTGTGAAGCAGGAAGTGAAAGGCCCCTCTGCTCCCTCCAGCCCCACCCCCACCTCATGACACATACTCACTTTGATGTATTTTGGCTGGATTTTTTTTTTATAACTTCCTTAGTCTCATCACTCTTAACTCTTACATGCTACATATTTTTCTCCCCCATACTATATCAATTCAGGTCAACAAGTACCTATTAAGTGCCTAATGCATGCATGGCTCTGTGTTGTATATACCAAGACCACAAAGATAAAGTGAAAAATGTGATCTTTCTTTGCTGAAAAGTCTGAGGGTAACACTTTAAGCATTGCCTTTTAATAGTGGTGATCTGCACACTTCAGAAGCGCCATCAACAACCAAAAAGATTCCCTGAGCCCAGCTGTGGGCGGGGCACTGTCTTTGTTGTTTTTCAGCCATGTCCGACTCTTCTTGGCAAAGGTACTGCAACGGTTTGCCATCTCTTTCTCCAGCTCATTTTACAGACTGAGGCAGAGTTAAGTGAGTTGCCCACAGCTAGTAAGTGTCTGAGGATGGATTTGAACTCAGGAAGATGAGTCTTCCTGACTCCAGGTCCAGCACTAAATCCACTTCACCTCGAAGCTGCATTGTGTGCTAGGAGCTAAAGATACGAAGGCTCTCAGCCCTGGAAAGACTTAAAAACCACTGATAAAGATAAATAATAATAGTAGATCATGTGTGTCACGACCTGGAGGAATGCCAAAGAGAGAGTCATCCATCCAAAGGAGAGAGGACTGGAAGAATTTGGACAGGTGTGGCAGAAGTTTGACTTGAAGGAAGGAAAGATTTAGGTTAGTTGGGAAGGAAAGGTCTGTGTGCAGAAGACTATGAGTAAATTGGTATAACTGGGACAAAATGCTTACATAAGAGAACACAGTAAGAGGCAGGGTTAGAGGCAAACTGTGGTAGGCTTGGGATCAATTGATAAGCATTTATTAAGAGCCTACTAAGTGCCAGATGATGTGCTAGTCTGGATAAGGAAAGGAAGGAAGAAAGAAAGAAAGAAAGAAAGAAAGAAAGAAAGAAAGAAAGAAAGAAAGAAAGAAAGAAAGAAAGAAAGAAAGAAAAGAAAGAAAGAAAGAGAGGCAGGGAGGGAGGGAGGGAGGGAGGGAGAGAGAGAGGAAGGAAGGAAGGAAGGAAGGAAGGAAGGAAGGAAGGAAGGAAGGAAGGAAGGAAGGAAGAGAGAGAGAAAGAGAGAAAGAAAGAAAGAAATAAAGAAAGAAAGAGAGAGAAAGAAGAGAGAAAGAAAGAGAGAAAGAAAGAAAGAAAGAAAGAAAGAAAGAAAGAAAGAAAAGAAAGAAGGAAGAAAGAGAGAGAGAGAAAGAAAGAGAAAGAGAGAAAGAAAGAGAAAGAGAGAAAGAGAGAGAGAAAGAAAGAAAGAAAGAAAGAAAGAAAGAAAGAAAGAAAGAAAGAAAGAAAGAAAAAGGGAGAGAGGGAGGAAGGAAGGAAGGAAGGAAGGAAGGAAGGAAGGAAGGAAGGAAGGAAGGAAGGAAGGAAGGAAGGAAGGAAGGAAGAAAATCTTTTCTCAAAAAGAATTTTTACATTCTATGGGAGAACAGCACATACATAAGAATATACAAAATATAGGAATAGAGATTATGTGACTTCATTGGCATAAGGAATTCCCAGATGAGGAAATTCTTTCTTCCAATGTAGACCAGAACCTGGTTTGGTACAAGTCTGCCATACCTATGGACTCCTAAGAGTGGGGCCACATTCAGGTTCTAACATGAAAAGAACCTGTTCCTCCTCTTTTCCTTTTTGCCCCTGCCCCCTCATGCTTCCTTCTCCTTCTTGAATAGCCCCAGCCAACATCCTATATACTGGGCAATGGCTCTAGTAGTAAGTGACTTGGTCTTGTCCTTTAAAAGGGAATGAGGACTTTGTTGTCACCTGAAACATAAGCAGCCTGGGAGAATCACACCAGACATTTATATCCTTCCAATGAGAAGTTAAATAATTTTAATCGTTTGTGATTAGGAAAGTTGCTTGCATTTTACAGGCATTGAGTTTCTTATTGCATTTTAATACTTGAACCTGAATCATTGGACTGGTCTAGCTTAGGCCTGGCCCATAATATTTGGCAAAAGTCAGTAAGGAATTGTTTTGTGATAGCCTCATGGTTAAATTAATTTTTTAAGTGAGGGAAGGGTGTTGTGGAGGAAAAGGAGTCATAGTTGATAGAATGACCAGATACAGAATTTTGGTTTCTTATGACAAACTGCTGTTTAAGATATATGAAGAACCCTGTTCAATAGAATAAAGAGAAATTTACTATTTACCCTGTGGGATTCTCACAAGGGATGTTTGAAAAGATTCATATGGACAGTGGAAAATTAGCTGGCTCTTATAGGTGGCTTTGGAAAAGTTGCATTGCCAGCACCAGAAAAGTGAAGGTGAACTGTCCTTGAATATTAGACAATTAGAGGCAAAGGTGAATGAGCTATTGATCTTTAAAGACCATGCCTTTGAGGCAAAAGAAAGATGAATGGATTTGGTCATTATACAAGTGAAAAGGGCAATGCTAATAGAAATGAAGACTAATAGGCTACAGATGGAATCTCGAACCCAAAGGTTTTCCTGGAGAATATATTTAATTCCTGTTGAGATTAGAGGTGTAAGGGAGGAAACTAGGAATAGAGGTGATCATAAGTGGAAACCAAAGTAGGTTGTAAACCAGTCTTTGGCTCACTTTATTGCTATCCTCTGAAATACTGCTTCATAGAGAGAGCCTGGGGCAGGTAGACAGTGCCACAGTGCATAGAGTTTCAGACCTGAAGTCAGGAAGACTCATCTTCCAGAGTTCAAATCTGGCCTCTGACACTTGCTAGCTATGTGACCCTGGGCAAGTCACTTAATCCTGTTTGCTTCAGTTTCCTCATCTGTAAATGCCAAACCACTCCGGTATCTTTGCCAAGAAAACCTCAGATGGGGTTGTGAAAAGTCAGACAACAAGACTGAACAACAAGGGAGTGACTTCTTCTACAGGACCCTCAAAGAGAAGGCAGACTTTTGACAATGAGGAATTCAATACCATAGTACATTTGCCTTTGCCAAATGTTTTCCTGAGTTCCTGACCAAATAACTATGTAGGTGGAAGGAAACACTATTTTATTTTTGTTGTTCAGTCATTTTTCATATATGTTTACATAAAAATAATATGTTGTGAAGCCTTTTAACTAGAAATTATATTCTCTTAATTGCTTGTGATTAGTAAAATTGTTTTTATGGCATTTAAGATATACAAGTGTCTCACTGCATTTTAGCCCTCAAACCTGAATTACTGGACTGGCCTACCTTAGACCTGACACATACAAGGTACCTACCTATGCCTGGTAGATATAAAAAAAATCAAAATAAATACATGGTAAATTGGGAGAGAGACAGTGATAGCTGCTAGGAACAATTAGAAAAGGCTTCATGTAGGTGTACCTTGAGCAGAGTTTTGAAGGAAACAGGTTTCTAAGAAAGAGGAAAAGGTAAGGTGGGAGCCCATTCCAAGCATACCAGTGAGAAGGTATAGTCATGCTTTCTGTATACACACCCAGTTACCATTCAGTAGCCACTTAACAAGTTTTTCATCACCACAAAGTAAACCAACAGGAAATAATTAAAGGATACGTGTATATGCCCTGAAGTAGGAAAATAAAGGGTTAATCCTCCATTTGGCATTTTCCAAAGCATGCTTACCAAGCTTCCAAGAAACATATTGCACTTGACCCCAAATGGCCAATTCTCCTGTAACATAGAAATCTTGTATCTTTTATCTACAAGTGGGCAAACAAGCCTTTTCCTTTGCAACTTAAGATCACTGCCACTGCTCAGCAAAAGATTAATATTGCTCTCCTCTGCTACCCAATCCTCATCTAACAAAACTCATTGCCACCTAATTACTTATTGCCTTAGTTTTCATCATTCACCTACTTCCTGATTCACAGTGATATTGTGGCAAAGATGAGATACAAGAAATACTTTATATTACAATAGGAGAAAGAATTGTGCTTACTGTTCCATTTAAATGAAATTTCTATATATCATTAATTTATGATTTATTGGTTAATTAATTAATTTAATATTAATCTGTTTCATTTAAATGAAATGTTATTTTAATATTAATACAGGAGTTATTATTCCTCAACATCACCATTTTTCTGACATTTCTAAAGAGATTTTGCTACAGCAATGATCTAGCACACTTATTCTTTAACCTGAAAAGAATGGGCCAGAAGATTATTCAATTGAAAGGGACCTCATGGCATAACCCAGTCAGCGCCATCTTCTTCAGGGGCAGTCAGTAGTTTTATCTCCCTGACATTCTTCCACCAGAGACTCATTCCTTGGGTTAGGATCCTGACCTCCAAGACCACCTCAAAGGTCTGCTGTTGAAATGGAACCAGGACATCAGAAGAACAATAATGGAGCTGGAACATGCTACTCACTTCCCAACAGGTGATAGACTTGAAGCACACAATGGGACATATGTTTTCAGACATGTCCAATAAGGATTTGTTTTGCCTGACCATGCTTATTTGTTATGAGTTATTCCCCCAAAATTTGGGGGAATAACAAAGGGAGAGAGTGACTAGTGACAGGAATGACCTCCCCAAAAAGAAATGATTAAAAGAGGGTCATTGTAGTATTTTTCTTTTTTAACTTATTTTATTTTTAATTTATGGAATAAAACCAGCATTTCCAAAACATAGTATAATAAACAGATGATTGCACATGAAATTGCAAATCTATTATATGCAACTTGATATTCCTTTTAAATATATAATTAAAGCGTCATGTACATTTCCTTTTTTTCTTTTTTTTCCCTCTCTCCCCCCCGCCCTAGAGATGGCTACCATTAGACACAAATAAATATATATGTAAAATTATTCTATACATACTTCTATTTATCAGTTCTTTCTCTGGATGCAGATAGCATCTTTCTTCATATGTCCTTTATAGTTAATTTGGGTATTTATAATAGTCAAAATTACTTATTCATTCAAAGTCTTTTTTTTCAAAATGCCAAAAGAAAACACAGAAGGCTCGGAAGGAGATAGACCAGCAAGTCAGCTTTGAAACCAACATATTGAAATTATTACATTCTTCTTTTAAAAATGTAATCTGTATGCAACAGAATTTCTTGGTTTCATGTATAGTACTCTTTCCTATTCTTCTGTATATAAGGAAATGCTCGTGCTTGATGATATTGATCAAGTATGAAACAACAAAAAATTATATTTAATTTTTTAAAACTCCCTTGAATCTTCCTTATTTAGCTTGTTCAATAATTTGCATTTATTAAGACCTTTCCCAAATCATTTCGTTGTGGTGGTTGCTGTTTTTCAGGGGTGAGAAGGGTGACTCATGAAGAGGTGAGGAAATTCTTCCTATCAACTCAGTTCAGCAACTGCCCTATAAACTACGGTCTTAAGGAGCCAGATGCTTGAAGCACTAAGAAGTTATGTGACCTGCCCAGATACACACAGCAAGCATGTGTCAGAGATGCCTGGAAACCAGGTTTTCTGTCCACTGTACCACACTGCCTCTCTCTAAATTTATTATGAAAATTATTTACTTTTAAAAATCCAGAACAGTATCATGAAAAACCAGAAAGTTCTTCCTAAGTTGACCTTCTCCTCTTGTTGGTTCATGATGTCTTCCTTCTGATATGAGAGCATGTCCACTCTCACTCCTCTGCCACTGGTTCAAAAGGAAGTCACTGTATCTCTGAACTTACCTGACCTGACCTTCCTCCAGGATTCAAAGGATCTCCAGGGCCCTCTATGTTAATACTTGTCCCCACTGCACATTAAAGATTCTCACACAGCACTAGATAAAGTAGTCTTCATGAGCTCCTCCGCTCAGTAAGAAATGCATCACCTGGTGGCCGCAAGTCTGGTGATGAGCATCTCTCCACAGTCTGATGCTGGCCTTGTGCCTGGAGGACTTCCTGCCGGGTAGGACCTGGTAGGACTCATTGGCATAGGCGTGGAGAATCGAGTCTCACTTCCACGCCGTGATCAGGCATTAAGGTAGGGCCTTATTGAAATGTCCTGGCTCCTTGTGAGGAAGGAAAGGGGTGCTGGAATCTAATTTAGACAAAAAGACTCCTGACTTTTTTGAGGGACTGTATATGTGGGTTTCACATGTGAAAGGAATTCTCATTGAAGAAACTCTACCAATACAGATTTGTAACTGTTAGGCAATCTTAAAGAGTTGTTTGTGGGCACTGAAAGATTAAGTGACTTGTCCAGAGACACACAGTAAGTCTGTGTCACTTACATTCAGATCTTCCTGACTCTGAGGCCAGGTCCCTAACTTACAATTTTTTTTAATTTTTATTATGTGTTTAGCAAACACCAAATAAAATAGGTATTTCCATATACGGAGTAGAAGAAGGAAAAGGGTCATACATTAAACAGCAAATCTCTATTATATACAGTTTGCTTATCTTTTTAATCTATAAATGGATCCCAATTTTTTCAAATAATCCCTTGAGTTGGTCAAAATATTCAAATTTGCAACATTCCTATTTATAATTGTGCACAACAGTAGGTGTCAAACCCAAAAAGAAACTAGGGGGCCACTAAATTATACATAGGGATCACTTCTGGCTACATGTTGACTTAGAAAACCACATATAAAGTCTGTATTCTATTGTATTTTGTTAACTATTTCCCAATTACGTTTTAATCTGGTTCAGAAGGAATTTTGTGGGCTGCTGCATGTCAGACACCTCTGGTGTACAACATGTCATTTGTTCCATGCCAATGGAAATATGTAGCACAATTTGAAAAATCGGACTTCAGGGACTCATCGTCTGCACTAAGAGGGACCTTGCTGTAATAAATTCAACCTGTAGCTTTCAAAGCTGTTCTGCTGGTGCTTCTTTCTGGTGTGTTCTGTCTCTTCTCTTCTTCTCTGGATCTCTTATTTCTTAAGAAAATTATTACAAGGAACCAAACACATAGAGATAAATTTCAGATGTCCTTTTACGCACTACAGTAAAATATATATACACATACATACATATACATATATACATACACGCACAGTATATCTATACAAGTATAACAAATATATTTCTTTTGCACACACACACACACACACACACACACACACACACACACACACACACATACTTGTGTTTGCCTTTCCCTGCAATTACCGTTTTAGTAGGTATACTTCTCTGTGGCTGGAAACCCAGCTCAGGACCTGGAACTTGATTGTTGTCCTTCAACCACCACAAAACTGAAGTAGATAGCGGTGAATTTCTGGAGTACAGCATTCCAGGCAAGGAAAATTGCTCCTGAGATTGCTTAACAGCCCTAGGGAAATGTCAGAAGGAAATTAATCTCCCATTGCTAATCTGTCCTCTGTTGCTGGATCAGAACTGTCATCCAGAGGAGTTTCTCTAGTTGAAAAAGCAAACTTTAGCAAAGGCTCTGGTCTTCTTTTTTCCTTTTCCCTTCTGACTTTCTTCTAGAGGGATGGAAAACATGTGGGTGTATCAGATTCTTCACCTCCGCTACCTTCACAGCCTTTAATAGATACCTTGGAGTGAAAGCATGTGGAAGCAGCATGCACTCACCTAAAAAATCTTTCAAGAAAGTTGTTGGTCAGGGGCAGTTATGTGGTGTAGTGGATAGAGCACTGGCCCTAAAGTCAGGAGGACCTGAGTTCAAATCCAGCCTCAGACACGTAATACTCACTAGCTGTGTGACCCTGGATCAGTCACTTAGCCCCAATTGCCTCACCCCCCCAAAAAAAAAATTTGTTGGGCATTTTTGCCTTTCTTTTTCCTTTGCTGGGCACAAATCAGAGAGTAGATTTTCTCAGACCAAGAGATGACAGCACCAGGACAAAATCCTTGAGGGCAGGAACTATTTTTTGCCTCTTTTTGTAACCCCAGTGCTTAGCACAGTGCCTGGCACATAATAGGTGCTTAATAAATGTTTATTGAATGAAGGAATGACGGTGATGAAATATCCTAGAAAAGCATGGAGGAGCTACATAGGTTCGTCCACCTGACTCAAGAGGAAAGTTCACCAACAATGTCATTCTTGGATCCATCCTTCCTAATTAGAGGAAGGAGCATTTCTTGAGTAGCGTGCCTCTTAGAGAGAAGAGGTCCACATGCATGGCCCCTGACACTAGGAGGAACAGAAGCAAAGGACTAAAACCAACATAGGGAACAAGGTACTGAGGACCTTACTGCTACTACCACTACCCCCTCCCCCAACTATTGCAGGGACACTGCAGGCTCCACTCTTGCCTTTCTAGGCTTCACTTCTTTCTCTCCACAATGCCACAGAAACTTTGCTACCCTGGAAGATCACTTTGCCCCTGCATCTCCTTCCTCTGCACTTTAGTGAGACCCTTCATTTTAAGGAAAATGTTCAACCAGACATCTTCACTTCTTCATTCCTCCCTGGAATGAAGTCAATCTTGACTCTACCAACTTGTTTCTCCACCATGTGCCCTCACAGATATCTTCTCCCTCCCCACTCTTCTGCTTCCCTTTATATATTGTCTTCCTCCATTAGGATACCTTAATGGAAGGAACTATCATTATTTTTGCTTGTATTTCTATTCCTAGCACTTTGAGCATTTCCTGGCACATAATAATCCCTTAATAAAGGCTTGTTGATTTGACTTGTTCAGACATTACAGGTCTACTGTCAAGAAGGGTTACCTGTTTAAGAGCCCAAAGTGAGTTTCCTTTCGGAGGGGGGTCTAAATCACAAGATGGTACTATGAGTCTAGGAGGGGCTGTGTGAGAGGAATTCACAGGAATGTTGGGGTGTGGCCCCTTTGGTAAACCCAAGTTCAGTTCCCTTCCAAGGGAAGTCCAAGTCATAGGATGGTGATGAGTCAGAAGAACTTTAGGACCCTGGTGGAAAAAACAATATTCACAGAGAGAAAATTATGTTGACTGCTTACAGGGTACTGTGAATCCTTTTATTTTACATGTGTTTATAGGCTCCAGTTAGTTCTTTGTGTTTGGTGCATTTTCTGTGGAATGAAATAAAGCCTGTCCTATACCAAATATGTATATTTGTTACCTTGAGTGCTTGTTAAGAGCTGGGGATTCTGTTTCCCACATCTGTAGGATTTTAGACATGAGTCACACACAAGTTACATGCTGAGATTTCTCACAGAAAATTTTGAATGGGACAATAAAAAATCAAAACAAATATGGACTTTTTGGGAGACTCCACATGTGTTTGTGTGTGCACACAATCAATAGATCAGTAAACATGTACTAAGTTTATACGATGTGCCAGGCACTGTGCTAAGTGCTGGGATGAAAAAAAAAAAAGCAAAAGATAGTTCCTGCCTTCAAAGAGCTTACAATCCAATGGAGGAGAAAATATGCAAGCAAAAGTACACAGAGCAAGCTATATACAGGATAGATGAAGAGACACACAAACACACACACACACACACACACACACACACACACACACACCACTTAAAGAAGCTAGGAGGTAGCAACAATAAAAACATAGGAGGTCTAACTGGTTATAAAACCTGCCCACTCTCCAGTCTACTGAAATCATTTGTTGAGTTGTTCCTCTGAGAGAGAAAGCAATAGGGAGTTTGAACTTGGATCAGTTCTATTACTGAACTCCAACCTTATAGCCTCTAGTGACCTCTGTTTTCAGATCTGTAGGCTGTCACGGGGACTGCTGTCTTTGGCATTAGTCCAGGGAGATTGGTGTTTGTCTTCCACATCGTGGAAGATTGGAGCTTCCTGGCAAGTCTCTGCTTGTCTGACTGTATCTGTGTCAGTCTGAAGGGATTTGAAGGCGAGTCCTCATTTGGTTACGTTCCTGGGGTCAGTGGCTATTGATGAGAGCCCTCCTTGGGCAAGTTCCAAGACCTCAAATGACAGTCACCAAATGTGAAAGCTGAAAAAAAAAATCATAGAGATCACATCTAGTCCAATTCCTTCATTTTACAGATAAGGAAACTGAGGCCCTGATAAGTGAAATGAGTTTTCCAAGGTCGCATAGCTAATTGATAGCTAAGCTAGAATCCAAAATTGTGATGTAGCAAAAGTTACAACTGATACCTTTATTCTTCCCTCTCCTAGCTTCCTCTTTACTCCTATCCTATGTGCCTAGTGCTCTCAAGATAGAACCTGGGTCTCTCATTCAAGTTTATTTCTCCTTTTTGTGCCCAATGTATATCTGTCTTTATTCCTCTCCCTTACCCAAATCTGTCCTCCTCTATCTGTCACATCAAAAAAGATCTCATCAACTCTCTTACACTAAAGTAATAATGACTGATAATGTGTCCCTTTCCCCAGAGATATTTGCATTCTAGCGGAGAACACTAAAAATAATCCTTTTCACTGGTATCGCTCTTCCTACTCCTTTCACATAGTTTGTCTCTGTGCATCCTCACATCTCCTTCCACTCACAGTGACTTGACATTTGAGAAAGCGAGATGAGGAATTACCAGGTGCCTTCCCGGGACTCATAGGTCAATACTCTTACAATGAAGACTGGCTCTGTTGTTGTTCCTAGCTGGCTATCCAATCCTGATGATCTGAAGCACAAAACTCTGAAGGTGAGTAAGATTTAGAATCAGAATTTTCAAGCTGGAAGACACATTAAAAATTATTTAGTCCAATCACTTTATTCTTTAAAATGTTTTATTGACTCACAAAAGCCATTTTATTAATGCTTTTTGTTTTTATATCACAACCATCCACAGAAATATATCCACTCAAATATCAAAAGCCTTCCTTTGTAGCAAATCAAAACACTGAAGCAAAAGTAACCAACAGTGACCATGTCTGGCATCATTTACACTAGTGGGCACCCTTAGTCCCCTCACCTCTCTACTGAAGGGAGGGAAGTGCTTCTCCACCTCTCTCCTGGTGTCAGATTGCTTTGTTTTGTTTTTTAATTTTGACCCCCTTCTTCTATTACCTTCTGGAAATAAACTTTTCCCTACCCTTGTAACAAAGAAAAACAGTTAAACAAAAGCAACTTACATAAAAATCAGGGGTAAGGATGTATATATACCATTCTGCCCCATTGTGCATAGAGAAAGGAGGTTTTTCGTTATCTGTTCTCCAGACCCATCACTGCCAATACTTTCAATGAGTTCAAGTTAACAGGTCCTAATACACTACATTCAAGGATACTAGAAAAACTGGTCAACATGCTTAATTGAGCAGCTGTCAGTAATTTCTGAAAATGCATGGAGAATAAAACATACTGTAGTACTGGAAAAGAGCAAATGCCTTTATTTTTAAAAAAATGAATAAGGAAGAATCTGCAAACTGTAGAGTGGAATTTTCCCACCCTGCTATCACCCTGAACTCAAAACAATGCCTTAATAGCAATGATGAAAACTATGACAGCCCATTTGGTGCTTGGTCATTGTTCTGGGATTCCCAGACAACCCATAAAAGCTGGATCTAAGTTTTACAAAAGCTTTGACAGACACTCCCTGCCATCCTCACTTCAGTAAAACGCCTTTCATCTCTCCCTGAATCTGAAGCTGTGGCTCAGGCTCTGAAGCTGATTACCAAGCTCAGGTTCCTACTCTGTCTCCAACACTCTGATGTGGGCTGAAACTAGACCTCCTGGTGAAATAGATCCTTCGGGTCTTCTGGAGTTGAGACATAAAGACTCACAGGTAAAAGGCATGATACTGACAAATGTACAATCTTAGTCTGGTTTTGGTGTTGTTTTGTTTTGTCTTTTTTTTTCCCGTTTTGAGCTGAGGTACCAAGTCGTAGGGAGGTGGTCAAACACAGTTCAGATAATAACAATTTTTTATAAGTGTATTAGAATTTACAGCTTACAAAGTACTTTGACATACTTCACCTCATATGACCTTCACAAAAGCTCCATGAAGGAGGTAATAAAAATGCTAATAGTTACCATTTTACAGATGAGGACACTGAGGCAGAGGGAGGTCAGGTGACTAGTCTGACCACACAGACAATTAGTGGAAGAGGCACATTTTCTGACACTTGATATAGCTGTGCTTTCTACAGTCTGCTGCACTTCACCCTTAACATCATCAGCATCCTTTTCTCTTACCATTTTTTCCTATTTGTTTTTGATTCCCACCCCCTAGCCCCTAGTGGGACCTTAAGCCATATCCTGGTCCTGGCCTGTCAGAACAGAACCAGGGAAAGCAACCAACCCCATAGGCTCCCCACACAAGGAGACAGGATCTAGCTATTCACTCACAGGGGCACTGGGAGCCACAAAAGGAGACAGAGCCGGCAGAGCACCTAGGTAAAAATCAGAATCCAGCAGAGTCCAGGACCCACAGAGGACAACCAAGAGGCTGAAATAGAATGATCAAGAATCAAGAACTTGACACTTACTAGCTGTGTGACCCTGGACAAGTCACTTAACCCCAACTGCCTAAAAAAAATCAAGACAGACTGTGAGGCTTAATACCAAGCACTCCACCCTATTTTGCAGTGTCTGAGCATCCAGATAACAGAACCAGACAAGGACTACCCAACCCACACAAGAGTGCTAGAGGGGAAAGGCCTGACTGCAAAATCCCAAGCCAAGAACTAATTATTTTAAAAAAGTGAGTAAACAGAGGAAAATACCAAATAGAGTGCAAAAATATTATGGGATAAAAAGAGGTGAAGAGGTAAATACTGAAGACTGTCACTCAACAACAATTACAAGCAGAGCTTCAAGGGGGGAAAAATGACTTGGCCACAAAGATCATAAGAGTGACTAGAAGAAAGGAAGCAGTAGGAAAAAAGAAATCATAAATGAAATGAGATTAGGAAGGAAAATAAATAGCTTAGAACAGAAGAAACCATTCCTCAAGCAACAGACTCCTTGAAAATTAGAATGGATCAAATTAACTCAATGATTCTATGAGACAACGAGAAATATTGGTTGGTTAGTTATTGTTCTTCATTCTCAAAGAGAACCAAAATGACATCACTATATTGTAGTCAAGGTACAGTGTGCCCTACTGCGACCAATCAGACCAGTATGAGTTCAAAAGGGTACCACCGGTGGGGCGCAAATAGTCCATATGAACATTTGTAGTGACGATGGCTCTAAATGTGCAAATCTCATAGAGATTTGCTCTTCTGCTTCACTCATAGAGCACAGCACCTTTCATGTGAGGATACCGTGCTAGGTAGTCGCGTGCCAGTGTCTCCCATGTCTAACAGTTGATTCCAAGGTTCTTCAGAGAGACCTTGAAAGTGTCCTTGTATTGCTTCTTCTAACCACCATGTGAATGCTTGCCTTGTGTGAGTTCTCCATAAAATAATACTTTAGGCAAACATACTTTGGTATTGGAACAATGTGGTCAGCCAATCAGAGTTGTGCTCTCTGCAGTAGAATTTGAATGCTTGGCAGTTCCGCTCAAGAGCAGACCTTAATGTCAATACCTCATCTTGCCAGATGATCTTCAGAATCTTCCTAAGACAACTGAAATGGAAGTGATTCAGTTTCCTGGCATGGTGCGGGTATACTGTCCAGGTTTCACAGGTATACAGCAATGTCAGCACAATAGCTCTGTAGACCTTCAGCTTGGTAGGCAATCTAATAATACCTTTTCTCTCACACATTTTCCTTCAGAGCCTCTCAAACACTGAGCTCACTCTGACAATGTGTGTGTCAACCTTGTCATCTGTGTGCCTATCCCTAGAAAGTATACTGCCAAGGTAAGTGAACTTATCCACAGCATTCAAAATTTCTCCATTTGCTGTAACTGATGAATGGTATGGTGCTAGCTGGTCAACCTCTGTTTTCTTGGTGTTAATTGTCAGGCCAAAATTAGCACAAGCCATGGAGAATGGATCCATACTCTGTTGCGTCTCAGCTACAGAGGCTACATTGAGTGCACAATCATCTGTAAACAAAAAACATGCATTAAACTCTCCACTTCAGTCTTGGCTTGTAGCCTTTCCAAGTTCAGTAATTTACCATCAGTGCAATAACTGACCTTGACACCGTTTTCATCCTCATTGAAGGTATGTGACAAAGTTGTTGAAAACATCATATTAAAAACAAGCACATAGCCCTACTTCACTCCATTAGTGACTGGGATAGAACAAGAGAATAATCCGCTATCCAGAACCCATGCAAGCAGAAGGTCATGAAACTGATGTACAATACTGATAAACTTCTCTTGGCAACTGAATTTTGCCATAATTTTCCATAAGCCCTCACAACTGACAGTATCAAAGACTTTGGTCAGTTTGATGAACACTGTGTACAGACCTCTGTTATGCTCCTGGCATTTGCTTCACTCAGCCCTGGCCTGCTCACTGAGGCAGGCTAGAATCCCAATCTGCAGTCAAAACACACACACAAAAAATGTACAAAAACTTTTGTGAAGATGATTCCACTCACCATCAGTATGTGGAATGTGTGCGCACTTATGGATGACATGAAATCCAGTAGATATGACAGACAAACAGCTCTTGTTGCGAGAGACCTTAGTAGGTATCGCATCCAAATAGCAGCCCTGAGTGAAACAAGGCTGGCAAATGAAGCTTACCAAAGTTGGAGCTGAATAAACATTTTTCTGGAGTGGTCACAGTGATAGAGAACACTGTGAAGCTGGTAGAGGTTTTGCAATCAAAACTAATCTAGCCAACAAGCTTATATGCCTCCCCAAAAGTGAACAATAGGCTCATGACAATGTGATTGCCCCTTGCAGAAAAGCACCATGCCACTGTCATCAATGCATATGCTTCCACCATGACAAAGCCTGATGAGGTCAAAGAAAAATTTTATGAAGACCTGCAGCCCCTTGTCATCAACACACCAAAAGAGGACAAGCTTGTAATTCTGCGTCACTTTAATGTCAGAGTACACACAGACTATCAGACATGGCAGGGAGACCTTGAGAGGAAGGGAGTCAGAAACAGCAACAGCAATGGTCACTTGCTACTGAAGACATGTGCTTCTTATCACCAACACTGTCTTCCATTCATCTAAATGCAATAAAACTTCTTGGATGCACCTTCACAGCAAACATTGGCATTTAATAGACTATGTCATTGTAAACAGAAGAGACAGACAGGATGTGGGAGTGACGAAGGTGATGTGTGGTGCAGAGTGCTGGATCAATCACAGACTTATTCTCTCCCAGCTAAATATTGGCATTCAACAAAAGTGGCAACCTGAATGCAAGACAACTACCAGAAGACTTAATGTCAACAGATTAGAACGTTTCTCCCAGTGGGAACAGTTCGTTGCGAACTTGGAGGGAAACACATGGTTGGCAACAATGGAACAGAAAAGGAGTGGGCAGCTTTCAGAGATTTTGGCACAGTACCATATTTACTCATCTGGGCCAGAACACTCACAAATATCAAGATTGGTTTGACAAAAATGAGGGGTAAATTTAGAAGCTGATAAATGAAAAAATCCACAGCTCCACATGGCTTACCAGCAGAATAGTTCATGCATCTCTAAGAAGACAGCATTTAACTCCATCAAAAAGAAAGTACAAGCGAAGCTTAGAGAGATGCAGGACTCTTGGCTCAGTAAGAAGGCAGATGAAATTCAGTTTTACACTGATGGTAACAATCCAAAGCACTTTTATGATGTCCTGAAGGCTATTTATGGGCCAAAGACCTATGGTGCTTCTCAGCTACTTAGTGCTGATAGAGCTACATTGATCAGTGACAAGGACATGATCCTGGAGAGATGGGCTGAATATTTCCATAGTGTCTTCAACAAACCATCACCAATCAATGCTGAGGCCATTTACCAGATACCTCAGATCAAAGTCAATACCTTTCTAGCCAAATTTCTAACTGAAGAACAGGTTTTGATGCCATTAGGCATTAGAATCCTCTCATGCAGCAAAGCGCCTGGGGCTGATTCCATTCCAGCTAAGATTTATAAGGCAGGGGCTCCACTATTCATACAAAAGTGGATTGAAATCTCCTGGGTTATATGACAAAAGGAGGTTATTCCCCAGGAGTTCAAAGATGTCTCCACTGCCCATTTCAATAAAGGTAAAGGAAATAATTTGTCCTGTGACAATCATGGGGTGGGGGAGGGAGGTTGGGGGTTGTCTCTCTCTTAGTGCTTACTGGCAAGATTCTTGCCAGAGTCCTCCTTTAATAGACTGGTCCTTCACCTGGAAGGCTTCAGAAAGAGATAAGGAATGGTTGATGTTTGCTGCCTAACAACTCCAGGAAAAACAAGAAATGTTAGAATATAGTCCAAAGATTGAAAAAAAAATAGAAGAAATGTAAAGTATCTACTACCAAAAACAACTGACCTGGAAAACAGATTGAAGAGAGATGAAAACCATGACAAAAAAAAAAAGATATGTGTGACATATTTATAGAGAAATAACAAAATAAAACTTTCTAGACCTATTAGAATCAGAGGGCAACACAAAAATAGAATGACTCTATCAATGACCTTTTTTTTTTATTATATTAGCTCAGCCTACCCATGAGCAACTGGTATTTTTCCAATTATTTAGATCTGACTTTATTTGCGTGAAAAGTGTTTTGTAACTGTGTTCATACAGTTCCTGGTTTTGTTTTGGCAGATAGACTCCCAAATTTTATAGTGTCTACTCAATGACCTTTTTAAACATTTTTAAAAAAATTTTTATTCATGTTAAACTTAATAAAAATGATAAAAGAAAAAAACCTTTCCATGTACAAAGCAGAACATCAGAGAGGATTCACATAATACAATAAATTTCTATTTCAAGAAAACCTTTGTCGTAAATACTACACATTATTTTCAAAGCTACCCAGCTTTTCTGTGCTTCATTCTATGTTTTCTTTTGTTCTCTGCTGTCTACTTTTTATTTTATTCCCCCCTAGAGAAGGCTACAATTAAATGCAAATATATGCATATACATACATATCTATAAACATACACACATATGTACACATATACATATACATACACATATATGTAAGACCATACCATGCATATTTCTACAAGGATCTTCAGAAATAAACTCCAAACTGAAACACCTAGGAACTTCAGAGCCCAAATCCAGAGCTTCCAAGTCAAAGAAAAATATTCTTCAGTCAGCTAGAGATATTTCAGCTAAGTCTTCAGAAAGAGTGCGCTCAAATATAACATTGCTGTTACAAAGATTCAAATATTCATCCCTCTAGATTTAGCTCTGTATGTGGCATAGCAGATGAATGAATCACTGTCACTCCCTCTTGGCTTAGTTTGCTGGGTCAAATAGGTCACTCGGGACTTTACTTTTCACAGATGGCTTCGAAATCTCATGTGGACTTTTGCCTGGAGACCTCTGGTGCCTCACCACTATGATCTTTCAAAATTTACAAGGTCACAGCCACCTCTGATACTCCTTTACCTACAGCTGGAAAGAACAAACACAAAGGGGCAAAGAACAGAAGCCTGTGTTTGCCAGATACATGTTGGCTCCAGGTGGGGAGGGCTTGAGTCCTCATGTTTCTCTCCTCAAACACAGCCAGGGAAGAAAGGTGGAAAAATCAGTGAAAGAGGCTTGCATTGGTCTTTTGAATACATGCCAGTTCCAGCTCAACAGTCAATCAACAGTTCATCTCTTCCCTTTGTAATTAGCACGCTAGAACGGGTTATAGAATGTCTGTGCATGCTCCAAATTGAGGACTAGGGTCCTTTCATTTCACATCACTAAGTCTTCCCAGAAGAGGCTCCCCAGTCTCTTCCATTTATGCTGGCAACAGGTAGAGCATATGTGTGTGCTCTGAGGATGGATTTCCATTGGTCAGGCCCCTATTACATGAGGAAGTGCAATAGAAAAATTAGAGGAAATATGAGCATAGTCTAATATGAATTCTACATTTTGGGAAAAGGGACTTTTAAGAGTTCAAATCAAAATAAGACCCCATGGACTAAAATTATGCAGGGAAAATCAACTCAAGAGAGATGGGGGTTAGAACACCAGCCCTGGAGTTAGGAAGGCCTGAATTCAAATCTGGCCTCAGAAACTTACTAGATGTGTGAACCTGGGTAAGTCACTTAATCCCAACTGCAGAGAGAGAGACAGAGATAGAGACAGAGACAGAGAGAGAAGAGAGACAGAGAGAGAGAGAGAGAAGTATCTCAAGAAATTAGAAAAAATTCCAATGAGGAAGACATATCTTAAACTCGATATGTCCAAAACTGAACTCATTATCTTTCACCCCAAACCCTTCCTTCTTCTTAACTTCCCTATTATTGTTGAGGGTATGTACCACCATCCTCCCAATCACTCAGGCTTGACACATAAGTTTCATCCTCCACTCCAATCTCTCTCTCACTTCCCATATCCAATGTGTGCCCGACTGCTGTCAATTCCAGCTTCATAACTTCTGTCACTTGCCACCCCCTTATTCTCTTCTCTGACACTGCAACCACCCCAGTGCCGGTCCTTATCACCTCATTCCTGGGCTATTGAAATAGACTGAAGGTTGGTCACCCTGCCTCAGGTCTATCCCCATTCCAATCTGTCCTCTAATCAGCTACCAAATAAACTTCCTAAAGGGCTAGTCTGATCATGTCACCTATTCAATAAAGTCCAGTGGCTCCCAAGTGTTGATATAAGAAAGGAGGAGAAAGCTTGATTAAGCTGTAGAAGATGGAGGAGAGTCTTCACCACTGAAAAGCAATTTTCCTTCAAATGATACAGAGAAATGAACAAAGGTGATTTCTGATGAACTCATCTATTCCCAACATACTTTGCAAAATCCAAGATGTCTTCCCTAAATAATAGCAAACTAAATTGTAAAAGCTTGGGGGTTGTTTTTTTTTAATGTGGCAACCAAAAAAAGCTAATGAGATCTTGAGCAATATTAACAAAGGCATAGCTTCCAGGTATAAGAAGAAGATAGTACTTCTGTACCCTGCTGGTAAGATCAAATCTGGATCGTGTTGAGTTTTCCATGCCCCTTTAGGCAAGAAAGGGGGAGGGAGGGAAAGGTATAAGTAACTATTAAACCCCTATTATGTGCTAGACATTGTGCTAAGTGCTTTAGAAATATTATCTCATTGGGTAATAAGACATTGATAAGTTGAGGAGTATCCAGAGGAAGGCAACCAGGATGCTCCCTGAGTCCATGTTATAAGAGGCTCATATGAAGGAATTAGGAATACTTGGTTTGGTTAAGTGAAGACTCAAGGAATATGATAAATGTTTTCAAGTATTTGAAGGATTGTCATGTAAAAGAGGTATTCAATTTGCTGTTTAGCCCCAGAGGGCAGAATCAGGAGGAACTAGTAGAAGATGCAAAGAGAGAAATTTAGGCTTGGTATCAGAAAAACTTCCTAACAAATAGAGCCATCCAAAAATGGAAATGGAACACCTTATTAGGTGTCTTATAGGTCTTGAAGCAAGGGCTAGATGACCATTTGTTGGGTGCACTATGGTAGGCATTTGGTTCTAAACATAGGTTGGACTATGGGGGAGAAGGTCTCTTCCAACTCTAAAAATGTTTAATTTTATGACGGGTACCATCAAGGCATTGTGTTAGGCACTATGAGGGATGCCAAGGAGAATATGGCATGGTCCCTGCTCTCATGGAGTAGGAAGGACAAGGCTTCCACAAGTTTAAAATACAAAATAAAACATGGTCAACGCATCAGAGAGATACAACGAAAGTGTCCTGAGAATATTGAGTATGGTTTTCATCTCTTCTCCCTTCTCACATTCCACTAGAGAGATTAATAATGTTAACATGATTCAGTGAGAAGAAAACTGGCTGATCTGGAGTCAGAAGACCTCAGAGTTCAAATCTCAGTTCAGCCATTTGCTACTGGGAGCAAGCCAAACCCTCTCTCTAAGTTTCAGTTTCCTCATACGTAAAACCAGGAGATTGGAATATAGGACTTTTGAGGTTCCTTCCAACCTGAAGTCTGTGATTCTCTGAAGTAGTGACATGTTCAAAAGGTTTAATGAGAGAAATGTCTGAGTAAAGGAGAGTTGGTTTTTCAAGAGTAATTTATCTAAATAGATTTCTAGGCAGCTAGAATTAGGTGGCCCAGTGGATAGAGTGCCAGGCCTAGAGTCAGGAAGACTCATCCTCCAGAGTTCAAATCTGGCCTCAAACATTTACTAGCGGTGTGACCCTGGGCAAGTCACTTCACCCTGTTGGCTTCCGTTTCCTTATTTGTAAAACAAGCTGGAGAAGAAAATGGCAAACCACTCTAGAATCTTTGTCAAGACAACCCCAAAGAGTAGGACACAACTGAAATGACTGAGCAATGACAAACAGCTTTCACTTCATTGTCCAATCTATTGGCCATCATCAGTTTACCCCCTGGACATTCAATCAGCTACAGGGTAGCAAGCGAGGCATAGCTCCTGCTGAGCCCCGAGAGCAAAGCCTGCAAGGCTTGGTTTGTATCCTGACTACATACACCCAACAGAACATACTCTAATCTAATTCAACTTCACACAAAAAGTCCTCAGCGCCAGCCATTACCAAAGTCATGTAAAGGACACTGCTCATCGAAAATCAAATCATGAGTCCTGGCAAAAGTTAGCACAGGACACCCATAAATAAGAGCAACAGAATGAAGCTTCCTGTTTCCATAGTCAGCAGATGTCATGCATGGATGGTAATTATAAATCAACCCGGGCCTTCACAAATTTAGAAAGCCTCCAAACGGTCCCATCTCTGAAGCATGTTGGCTGTGGGATCCCAGGCAAATAAATCACTCAACCTGTCCATGCTCTAGGCAACTCTCTAAGGCTAGAAGTTGCAGAGAAGATGCCACTCAACATGGGCGGAGTGAGTTTGCACTCCTAGGAGTTCAATGAAATCACAGGTTCAGTCCCTATCCCCTCTCCAAACCGCAATGTTTTATAAAAAGAAAGATTTCACTGTACCCTACTTGGTGAGAAAGAAAATTCATGTTGTTCAATGGCACCATGCAGGTCTTCTCCATGACTTTGAAACAGAAGTTCTGTGATATAAGTCAAAGGTCTCATGGCATAATGGAAAGAAACCTTGGAATCAGAAGACTTGACTTCAAATCCCAGCTCAGCTGCTAACTAGCCAGGAGCAAATCCCACCATTTCTCTGACCCTCAGTTTCCTCATCTGTAAAATGAGGATTATCTTAAACATCCTTTCTTAAGGACTAAATTTATTATCTTTCTAAACTTATGATTTGATGATCCTTCCACCTCTGAACCTGTGATGATCCTTGCAACAATGATGTTTGTTACCTTGTCAGAATAATTTAAATAAGTTTTCTTATATGTGTGTGTGTGTGACTATCTCTGTGAATTTAACTATGCAATTATTTGTAATTATTTTCACCAAAACTTGAGTTTAGATGTTGTCTCTCCATAATTATTTATTTTCCATTTCCTAGCACATTCAGTTTAAATCAACCTCACAAACATCTGCATGAACAAGATCTTAGAAATATGACCACTGGACACTCTTAAGCTTCATAATTCCTATGTAGGGAACAGAAAACATGGACACAAATAGCAATGACAGATTAGCAAAAGCTTCCCATGAAAAAAACTTTTTTTGCCAAAAATATCACAAATAAATATCCACATATATGTATATGTACACATAGACACATACATGCACACAAACTCACACGCACAAACAAAAAGGGGAGGAGATTTGGTTTCTGGTTCCCCTCCCGCTCCCAGTTCAGTTGATGTAGCCATGGGATACACTCAGAGATGAAGAAGGGCTGATGTGGTAAGTTGCTAACCCTTTAAGACTAGGAATTAAGACCATTATCTTATTGAATCAAAAGGATGAGCCTGGACACATCTCTGGAACTATTAATAGCTATGCCCTAGAGACAGGGAGGCCTTACAGACCAGGAAGCAACAGTGAAGAAAGAACCTAGCTCCTGAGAGAAAATAGTTCTTGGGGCAGGGGATAACAGATGGATAAGGAAATGACAATGGAAATACTCACGTTGAAGAAGTCAATCCATCCAATAGTTGATTCATTTCAAGAGAATTTAAAATATAGTTGAGGAAGCAGACACCCTCTAGACAAATTGATCACAGGAGGTTGGAAGCTGTGGCAAGAGTGAAGACAGCTAAGTGTGGATAGATTCAATAGAAAATTAGACCTATCAATTGACAGTCAAGCTGAGCAAAGGATCAGACCCTCAGAGCTCAGCTGAGTGATCCTCTCAGCAGATGCTGAACTCAATTTTCACCTCAGATAGTTTGGTTTCTCAACTCAATTTGAGGAAGTGACTTCTAGTTGACCTTAGGTCCCTAATCTCTATGTAGAGAGCACCATCTATTCTGGAAGATGTATGGATCAGGTTTTTCTTCTGAGAAGAGAAACTTGATTTTCTTTTTTCTCTTTCCTTTCTTTTGTTGTCTTTGGATTGTGGCAAACATTTGCAAGTATGATAAGCAGTAAAGGGAGAATTTTGTAAAATGATGTTTCTTTGTTAAATTGTATCATCATGGTTTTGTAGGTGAGTGTAATCCCTAACCCCAGAATATACATGGTAGTCCTGTTTCTTGGTAGAAGAATGTTCATTTCCAGACTATTCAAGGATTGTGCCACAGGATATTTTCTGAGACTCTTTAGTTCAAGATCCAGGAGAAGATACTCAAAAGAAAAATGCTTGAGCCTCCCAAAGTCACTCGGGAGGTATCCAGAATTTGGGACTGTGGACAATCATATGTCCCAATGCACTCCAGTATGTTGAGAACAGTAAATGTCTAACTGAGGGAAGAGTACAAAGGATGGAATCACAAATGAGGTGATATTACCATCTTGTCTATCATGAACACTTGTCTCTGATGAAACTAGAGGAATAGCTTGGCTGAGAAGAAAAAAAGTTGCTAGTTTATGTTGTCAGTTCTCAAGTTGGACCCAGGAGTAGAGGAAAAAGCCAGTCCCTTCGAGGAAATTAGCCTTTACCCCTTGTCCCTGCCACTGGACAGGTCACATTGAAAGAAATCCACTCAACCAGTTAGAGGCACCCCATCCATCTCAGCACAAAAAAGAGACCCTGATCCTACCCAAGGGGAAAGTATTTGAAGTCTCTAGAGAGACAACCTAGAAATGAGGAAATATTAAGGAGTCTCCTTCCCTTTCATGCCTGCAGATTCCAAGTTTTTTAGAATGTATTTCTCTCCTGGAGAGTGTCTAGAGCCATCCACATCTCTCCCTTAAGAAGCTCTTACACCAGCTTCATTCATCACAAAGATACTCAGCATAGTGTCATGGGAATTATGTCTTTCTTTGCAAACACAGTAGCATGCAAAATGTCCCCAGGCTTGGTTGGAAGTCCAGTTATATACAATAACAATAGTATAAAGAAAAACAACTTAGAAAGACTTAAACACTCTCATCAAAGTAATGACCAACCACAATTTCAAAGTACCAAGTTGTAAAGCATGTTACCCACCTCCTGAGAGAGAGGTAATGGACTCAACATACAGCAGAAAACACATGGACACGGCAAATGTGGGAATTTATTTTACTTGATTATACATATTTGTCAATGTGGTTGTGATTTTCTCCCCACTCCAAATAGGGAGGAAAAGAGAAGCTAATGACCACCCCCCCTCAAAAAAAAGAAAGCACCATGAGGAACTTTATGTCGAATGTAATTAGTTTTACCTTTGGCCATTACTATTGTCAGGGATAACCTAGGTATGAACAAAATAAAGATCATAGATCTAGAGGGAACAATAAGGTTTTATGGAATCCAGACAGTACTGGAAGTTTCTTAGAGTCTTGCTGCATAGGATGGATTAATGGAGTACTGAACTTTAGGTGATAAGTAGAGTATTGTACTTGGGGTCAAGAAGTCCTGAGTTCTAATCCTACCTCAGACACTAAGCAGTGTTGCCTTCTGCACGACATGCAACCTTTCTTAGCATCAGTTCCTTTATTTGTAAAATCAGGCTGTTGTGAGGATCAAATGAGATAATATATGTAAAGTGCTTTGTAAACCCTAAAGTGCTATACAAATGATAGCTATATTATCATTTTAATACCACTCTCATTTTCTTTTTTTTTTTAAGGGAGGGAGCCTTAGTAGCTGGTTTTACCTTATAATGGATTATATGAGACTTCAGACACCAAAAGCCCATTTATTCACTTTATTCTTTCACAGTCCTTCTTGCCAAAATCCTTTTAAGTAATACTTTTCCTGTAAGAGTCACCTGGCCTATATCTCTCTTCTCATTATTTTAATGCCTCTGTTTTTCATTATGAATAGGGAAAAGAAAGCTCTATTGAGCTCTGTTGAGCTAAATATCTATTTAACAGCAACAAATAATTCTACAAATTCATGAAGAAACACATGGTATAAACCCTTTATCTAAATATACTATTTTTTCATCCCCTCCCAAAAAATAGAGGTAGCAATTCAGAGAGGATGCTGTATTCTTTTTTTTCTTATAGAAAGTCAGTTTTTATTATGTCTAATGTAATTTTTATATTTTATTTTTTCCAATCACATGTAATAACTATTTTAACATTCTTTTTTTTTTTAACATTTTAAGTTCCAAATTTTCTCCCTCCCCCTTCTCCCTCCTCCTTGAGAAGACAAGGAATTTTATATAGATTATACATGTGCAATTATGCAAAACATATTTCCATATTAGCTGTGTTGCAAAAGAAAACACAGACCAAAAAACAACAAAAACAAACCCCCAAAAAACAAAAATGAAGTTTTTAAACAATATGCTTTGATATGCATTCAGATGGCAACAGTTCTTTCCCTGGAGGTAGATAGCACTTTTCATCATAAGTCCTTTGGAACTGTCTTGGATCATTGTATGGCTGAGAATAGCTAGTTGATCATTATTATAATATTGCTGTTACTGTATACAATGTTCTCCCGGTTCTGCTCACTTCACTTTGCATCAGTTCATATAAGTCTTTACAGGTTTTTCTGAAAGTATCTTGCTTATCTTTTCTTACAGCACAATAGCATTTCACCACAATCATATACCACACCTTGTCCAGCCACTCCCAGTTTATAGGCAGGAGATGCTACATTCTGAAGCCCAGGGCTACCTGATCTTTTCCTCAAGTTGACTCTAATTTGCCAATGCTAACTCTCTCTTGTGAGTCCTTGGCAGTTTTCTTCTCTGCTGACAGAGATCTTGCTCCTTGAAGCTGCTTCCAGTCTCCAGTGACTGCTTATTTACACCTGTGTGTGTCTGAAGTGTTTGTCTCTATTCTCCAATTGACATTCCTACTACTCAATGTGTTATCTACAATTCTGGGTGACTAACTGCACTGTTACGGTCAAAAGGAGGGAAGGGAAGAAAGAGAAATCTTCCCCCCCCCCTTCAAAGTTATTCCTTCTGAGGGTGGGTTTCTTCCTTGACTGCTAGCTCGCAGCATGGACTGCCTCACAGTCCCCAAGGCTTAGCTGTGTAAAACCCCCAGGATGTGGCCAATAGGTGGCAGCCAAAGTGGATAGAGTGCCAGGCCTGCAGCCAGGAAATCTCATTTTCCTCAGTTCAAATCTAGCCTCAGATACTTGTAAGCTATGGGACCCTGAGCAAGTCACTTAACCTTGTTTGTCTCAGTTTCCTCATCTGTAAAATGAGTCAGAGAAGTAAATGACAAACTACTCCAGTATATTTGCCAGGAAAACCTCAAAAGGGGTCACTGAGAGTCAGACACAACTGAAACAACTGAACAACTTCTGACTCAGTCAGAGTGAAACAAATGTTCATACTGCACAAAGAGATCACTGGGTGCTAATGCCTTGTTACCAGATCAGTGTCTCATCATTTCTATCTACATCCTATGACTATATCAACTGAACTGGGTATAGGAAGGGAGAAAATATTCCCCCACTTCATGTATATGAGCCCCTAAAGTTAAATATGTATTTCTCCCATATGTAAGGAGATTTAGGGTCATTCTGTACTGGAGAGTATTACAATCCCATGGGAGTTCGGATCTGCAGATAACATAAAGGAGCATGTGTAACGAGATGCCATTATAGAGGTGTGAGTAGGATGGTGATGAATGAAGGGGGTAAATATATTTGCTCTGTAAATGTTGTCGTCACTCACCAGTAAGCTGCTGAAAAGAAGGTCGGTATAGGGGGACTGGCAATACGTTGTTGTTCATCCTTCGTTTTGAAAAGGACCAGTGACATCACAGTTGACGTCTCCACTTGTGTGTGAATTAGATTTAAGTGAGGCAGAGTTGCACAAAGTCATAGGCTCACTCTCTCTTCTTGAGTCATTGAAGTCCAATGGCAGGGCAAAAGTCACCCAGGATACATGGTTGACCTTAGAGTCTTCCATGTCTGACCAAGCCCTAAGTGGTCCAGAGTACCTGCGTTAGCTGCCGTAATGGCCTGTTGGAATAAATCATTCTCATCTGCCCATTCTATTGGTGGAAGTCTTCATTAAGATTGGCTGAGAAGATGCAGTCACAGCTTGTGGGGTCTTCTATAAAACATTGAGCTAGGTTGGAACCAAGCATTTCAGTGTCTGGCCAGCAGAGAGGAGGGAGGCAGCATATGCTACAGCTTCTTGGAGCCATAGGTGAGAGTTATGTGACAGGTAGATTCCAAAGATGGATGAGCAGCCCTGAAAAGGGCTCAGCAATTCCTCCCACCAGAGGTTCCAGTTCTCCCTGAATACCATCTATTCCTCTTACAAAAGGAAATTCACATAGTACAGCAACTAACTCCCTTTGTCCAGGGCTAGCTCATCTACGTACTCTTTTCTAGGGGTTTTTTCTTTTCTTTGGGTGCTGAACATGACATGTAGTGGCTGTGTGACCTTGGACAATTCAACCTCTCAAGGCAACTCTCTAAGACTATGTGTTGCCTGTCAGAAGGTGTCAACCTATATTGGAAGATGGACTTACCTCATCAAGAGATCCCTAAACCCATGAAATCACACGTCCAATCCCTATCCCTTCAGGTTGTTAACATCACTCTGCTTACACTCTCTCCTGTAAATCAGCTTTAATCTAGATAATCAGTATGGTCATAGAGTGATCAAAAAGGTTTGCAGCCTCCCAGGGGAGATTATTATTATTTTTTGTTACTTCCCCTGAAGCCTCTGGGTACACGCTGGTTGTATCTTTTGTTTTTCCCCGGCTAACCAGGTTCCCTGGCCTCTTCCCACAATGCTAGCACTGATTAGTGAGTGGCCACTAATTTCTTTTTATATAATAGAGAATAGACAACACAGAAATAGGGAAGAAAACAAAAGGGTGAAAGGGAAAGAGTTTGTCAGCTATAACATTGACTAGTGCCAGGTGCTTCTGACTGCAGGAGCAAAGAACAGCTTTTCTGTTTAGATTCATTGTTTCTTGGGGGGGAGGGAGGGAATGCTGGACCTCAGAGTGGTTACTCAGAGAAGTAGCTTCTTTCCACAATTCTGAAGGGAGAAGGGTAATGTCCTGAGGGAACTCAAGTAATAACACCTATCATTGTCCTTAGTGTAGTGGACACCTTCAGTGGCCTCTGACTGCAATTCAGAAGCTTGTCATAGTATCTCTGATGGGAAAATGGAGGGGGGGGAAAGATGCCTGGGTACCCAGAACCTCCCTGATATGGTGCCAGGATGGAGGATGCCACATGAACTCCAAACCTGCTTCCTTACTCTTCTCTTTTTAGAATCTTTCTGCATGAAATAGTTCCACAATCCACCAGTTCCACATTATCAGTGCTGGTAGATTCTGGGGAAGATTTTTTCATTTCCCTGACAATTCCAATGAAGGGTACATTACATGTACATTTGTTTATGCATGCATGCATGCATGCATATCTAAATATAGGTGAATGTGTGTCTACATACATATGTGTGCAATACATACATGTATGTATGTGCACGTGTGTATAACATGGGCTCTGGGCTCATTTTCTCAATATAAACCAGGACTAGCAGCTAGCAGGTGGGGTCTGAAAAACATGACTACTATCTCTCCCCTGAGGTAGAAGGGTTCTAGGGGTAAACCATGAAGGCACAGGGAGTGGGGTGCAAGCACTATAGCTTGTGAGTCTCCACTGGAGCATTTCCCTCAAAGATTATAGTTTATATCAATTAATCAGCTAAACTTACAATTGGTATAAAACACACCTCCAAAAGTCTGTGACACACTCTCCCACAAATGCATTTGAAGTCTAAAGGAAAGTGGGCTCAAGGTAATTGATTTCATGTGGCAATGGAGTAAAAGTCACAAGTCCTAAAAGTCTTTTAATATAAGTCCTTTTCTTACAATACAAGTCCCTTCCTGGGGCCTTCACGAGGTTCTCCCTAGGACTGGTGTGGCTCTCTGATGGCTAACTGCTTGTAAAGTGCTCCAGCTCCCTTTCCTCATGCATAATTTATCCTCAGCTCCCAATGTAGAAACTGCCATTGATTCTGTGAACACTGCTAGAATTCCTGTGGGAAATCCAAAATCTTCTGATCTTTAGAAGTTCACATGGGCGTCTTCTGATCAAAGAGAGGAGAAAGGAGACGGAATCTCTTCTCTTCCCCTAAGTGATTCCCTTTTAGAGGCTTGGAAGAGAAGTGCTCTCCTCTCTGCTGGCCAGACACTGAAATGCTTGGTTCCAAACTAGCTTGCTGTTTTATAGAAGACACCACAGGCTGTGACTGCATCTTCTCAGCCAATTCTAATATACTTCTTGGTTAGTATCACTTCATTTTTTCCAATGGCTTGAAGTCTTCTAGTCCTTCCTCACTGTGATTAACTAGATTACTCACACCAAATTTAATGCCTTTGATTGATACACTTATTCAAAAGAAATCTCTAGGCCTTGTTAGAATCTAGTTCATCCCTCTGATTAATCAATTGGGAAGTCCTAGCCCTCAATAATTATGTAGGGTATGGACCACCTGTCTCACATATACATGTGACATGTGTGTATGTATACACACACATACACATACATGCAGACATATGGTTTTTAATGGTTAAGAAGAAAAGCTACAGGTTATCAGACCTTAGGCATTTGGTGGGGAGGGAAGGATTTTTCCCCAACAGGATACCTGTGTTTTCACTTTCAAAAGAATTATTGTTATATATTGAGCATTAACAATGGGATAAATACTGATTTTGGATTTTAGGAAGTGCAGTTCATGCCCTGAAACCTCAATACCAGAGATACCCAAGGCCCATCTGACAGATGAGGTCATAAGCTAAGAATTTTCTAACTATGCAGGAATTGTGAGCGATGTCTAATTACTGTTGTGGTTAGATGCTTCAATCCACATGCTGTTCTGCAGTACAGGGTCCCCACATATTTCCAAAATGAAATTTCACAGAGCTCCTGTTTTTCTTAAAGCTCTAGTTTTTCATTTCCATATCTAAGCAGAAAATATATTTTAGAAGGAGCTGTCTCTACATGCACATACTTTTTCATTCTTCTGATAACTAGCCAAAATCCAAAATAGTAGGTTTTTGTAATCAGGTGTGTTTTGAAACTTGTTTCTAAAATTATGGTTTATGTAGTCTTCAAATGATCTGTTTTGTTTAATTTGGGCTCACCCTTTAGCACTGCCTCTAAACAAATGTATGGCCCCTCCTGACAAGTCTTCAATTTAGGAAAAAACAGCAAGTATCTGTTAAAGCTAAAGAATTTGGTTCATACTATAGCAAAAAGGAAAGGGAGTTTCCACTAGTTTTTTTTTTCCAGGGCTTTCTCAGCACAGGCTCAAAAAAATGTTGATGATTTATGCAAATGAGAAAGGAAATGTGCCCCCAGGGATCTCAGCAGAGAAACTCAAGTTGAATTCTGAATTCTCACCCTGGCTCTGTCACTGACTCTCTGTATGACTCTAGGTGAGCCATTTAACCTTCTCTCCTTCTAAATTCCTTCACATCCCTAAATAGGGGCTAACAGTTCTGCACTTCAAGTACCTCAAGGGGATGTTGTAAAAATGAATTAAATGTTGGTAAAGTACTTAGGAGATCCATAGATTAGAAATACAGCATATGGTCTTAATAAGAATTTTTCTTTGCCAGAATTTTTTATTATTAATGCTAGAAAACTCCACAAAAGGAAATTTTTCTACTCTTTATAAATATATAATATATGTATACATACATATGTGATATATATGTATATGTATATAGTTGTATCGTTGTTGCTGGGTGGTTTCCGTCTTGTTTGACTCTATGACTCCATTTAGGGTTTTCTCGGTAAAAGATACTGAAGTGGTTTGTCATTTCCTTCTCCAGCTCATTTTACAGATGAGGAAACTGAGGCAAACAGGGTTAAATGACTTCCCCAAGGTCACAGTTAGTTAAGTGTCTGAGGCCAGATTTGAATTCAGGTCTTCCTGACTACAGGCTCAGTGCTCTATCAACTGTGCCACTAAAAAACAGAACTGTCTGTTTCAAATCAATAAGATCACAGGCCATTTGGAGGGAAGAATGGAGCGTAGGTATTCCACTGCTTTTTCCTCTAAACTTTTCTTAACTTACCCTACCCTGCATCTCTCTACCCTACCCCCCAGTTCCTCAACTCCTTCCAAATCCCCTAATCTCCCCTAAAAATGATAAGGATATCCAAGTTCTTGATTGCCATATGAAAAAAATTGTCCAAATCACTAATAATTAGAGAAATGCAAATTAAAGTAACTTTGATGCTCTACCTCACACCCACAAAATTGGCAAAAAAAAAATGAAATGGCAAATGGGGGGAAGGGTTGCAGGAAAACAATCAACAGTAATGCACTGTTTGTGGAATTATAAATTGTTTTTTTTTAATTCTAGAAACATAGGGAACTATACCCCAAAAGCTACTAAATTGTACAGATATTTTGATCCAATGATATTATTGCTAGGCCTATAACCAGTGGTATGCTAGTAAACATTTATCAACCAGCTTGCTGGAAAAAATGAAATGAACTCTTGGCATACTTTTAAGTTTAATATGTTATTATATTTTCTCCATCACTTTCTTAAATCTAGACAATCAAAAAAAAAATAAATAAGGTCCTAATTTGGTTTTGTCGTTCAGTCCATGACCCCATTTGGAGTTTCTTGGAAAAGACATTGGAGTGGTTTACCATTTCCTTCTCCAGCTCATTTTAGAGATGAGGAAACTGAGGCAAACAGGGTGAAATGACTTGCCCAGGGTCACACAGCTTGTAAGTGTCTGAGGCCAGACTTCAATTCAGGAAGATGAGATTTCCTGACTCCAGGCCCTGCACTCTATCCCCTTTGCCAGCTAGCTGCCCATCCCAATTTGTGGCATTTGCCAGTTTCTGTAAATGCGCACACTGAAAATTCTCATTACTCCTCTGAGTTGACTCCAGCATACCAGATCCTATAGCCTAAAGAAATTTTAAAAAAGGGATAGTTCCCATATTTACAAAAGTACTTATAGCAGCTCTTCTAGTAGCAGCAAAGAACTGGAAATTCAGGGAGTGCCAACCAACTGGGGAATGGATGCACAAATTATGATATATGAACATAATGAAATACTATTGTGTTGTAAGAAATTGTGACAGGGACAATCTCAGAGAAACCTTTATGAACAGATGCAGAGTGAAGTGAACAGCACCAGGAAAGTAATTTATACAATAACAACAGTGTCGTAAAATAAACTTTGAAGATTTTAAAACTCTGACCTACACAGTGACCAACCACAATGCAGAGCACTAATGATGAAGAATGCTACCTACGCCAGGTGCAGAATAAAATATATTTTTTTCTGGACATGGACAAAGGAGAGATTTGTTTCTTTGATTATCCACCTGTTATCAGGATTTTGTTTTTCTTTTTTTTTCCTAAATAGGGTGTGGGCAAAGGGAGAGAAAATAAATGCTTGTCCAAACAAACCCTAAGGATATACAAAAATATTTATAGCTTTTTTGACAAAGAATGGGAATCTGAGGGGGGGGGTCCATAAATTGACAAGTATTTGAATGAGTTATGGTATATAAATATGAAAGAATACTATTGTGGTATAAGAAATATTAAAAGGGGATGATTTCAGAGAAACCTGGATAGTTATATAAACTGATACACAGAGTTAAGTGAACAGAACCAGAAGAACAATATACAAAGACAACAATATGGTAAATACAAACAACTTTGACAGAATTAGGAATTCTGATTAGTATAATGACCAATCCCAATTCTAGAGAACTAATGATGAAACATGCTACCTACCTCATGATAGAGGTGAAGAGCTCAAAGTGCAGAATAAGACAAATTTTTTTTATTATGGCTACTGTTGAAATCTGTTTTACTTCACTATACATGTTTGTAACAGAGGTTTGTTTTTCCTTTCATTTTCAATGGAAAGGAGGGAGAAAAGGAAGATTTTTGCTGATTGAAAAAAATAAATGCCATTTTGTAAAAGAAAAATGTTTATTTTTTAAAAAATGAAATTTGAAGGAAAAAAAATGAAGAAAATGAGAGAGATAGGGATATTCAGTGGTTTTCTGTTCCCTAGGGCTTGGTTGATCGTCAGGTTATAAAGAAGACACTGACTAGCTGTAAGTATGGCATTTTCCAAATGATACAAGCTATGTGTTGCTTAACATTGATAATGTACTATTCCAGTCAACATTCCCCCAATTCTATTTTTACCAGTCAAATGGTTTTGAAAAAAATGTATATTCATTCCATACTAATGTCTGATTCCCTGATCCCAGCACATTGTTCCCTTTAAGAATGCAAAGGTCAGGGCAGCGTGGGATCCCCACCCATCTGGTGCCCTCCTGGGCCTTGAGTTACAGGAGGTGGAGGGTTTCAGTCACGCCTGAGGGATGAGCCTGTTCGATCTTTTCCGGGGCTTTTTAAGATTCCCGGGGCCAGAGCCAGAGGCTCCAAATGAGAGGCACAGGGAGGGGGAGACCATCCAGGATTCGATGCTCAAGTATCTAGATAGTCACCAGGCTAGAATTTTCAACCGGGACTTGGAGAGTGATCTGGGGCACTCATCTCCCAAAGTAGTCCCAGACTGGGACTCTAAGAGGCCTTTTCCTGGGTTTGATGACATGTGGCCAGTGACCCCTTACACTGCAACTAGAGAGGACAAGGATGTTGATTCCCAGGTCTCACAGGAGGGCCTGGGTCAAGTCCTACAGCCCCAACCTAAATGTTACAGATCGGAGGACTGCCATTACTAACTCCCTCTCCAAAAGAAGCCAAATGGAGAAATACCATTTCTTGGCATCCTGTATTCTATCCTTCCATCTGTGGCAGATTTGGGAACACCTAATCAATGCATTCATTCCTTAAAATACATTCCCACTGAGTCTTCACCCAGCAAAGGGCTGCCCTAGGATGGGCTCCTCCCGGAGCTCTCTGCAACCACCCATTTTACCTGGGCCTCTGTCATGTATCTGCACCTTTTGTCTCCTGGTCAATTGCTGCCACCTTGGCAAAGCTGCTAACAATCAAGGTGAGCCAAAGAAATTGGCTCCTCCCCAAAGGAGATAGAAGACAGTGGAGATAAGGACATCTCAGAAGATGAAGAAGGCAGTGGAGAAGAGGTTGTGGTCCCTCAAAAGAAGGGCAAGAATTGCTGTGGTTACACAAGCAAAGAAGGTAACGTGAACCAAAAAAGCTGTTGTTGCCACCACACCTGCTAACAAAGTAGTTATGACTTCTGGTAAGAAGGCCCCCATGGAAAGAAAGAAAGAAAGAAAGAAAGAAAGAAAGAAAGAAAGAAAGAAAGAAAGAAAGAAAGAAAGAAAGGAAGGAAGGAAGGAAGGAAGGAAGGAAGGAAGGAAGGAAGAAAGAAAGAAAGAAAGAAAGAAAGAAAGAAAGAAAGAAAGAAAGAAAGAAAGAAAGAAAGAAAGAAAGAAAGAAAGAAAGAAAGAAAGAAAGTGGTTATCTCAGCCAAAGCTGTCATCACATCAGACAAGAAGGGAGACACTCCAGCTAATGCAGCAGCCATCCCTCCAAGGAGGAGGATGAGGAGGAGAATGAAGAGACAATCAAAGAAGCAATAGGAAATAGAAAAAAGGAAATGGGCAAACAGAAAGCCCCCAAAGCCAAGAAACAGAAATTGGAAGCTGACACATGTGCAAATTTCAATCTCTTCACTGGTAAGCTGAACTTCAACAAAACCGATTCTGACCCAAAAACTGGCATCATGGAAATTCTTTGCAAAAAAGGACCTTACTGTTGTGGTAAGCATTGGCACCATGAAGAAGTTTGCTACATGGAATTCAAATACACTGGAGAGGTGGAAAAGGCTCTGGAATTCAGTAGCTCCAAAGTGCTTGGCTCAGAAACGAAGCTGAAAAAAGCAAAAGAGAAGAAAAAAGGTGGAGACGCAGTAACACTGTTCGTCAAGAATCTGCTGTATAAAGTAACTCAGGAACAGCTTAAGGAAGTGTTTGAAGATGCTATCGAGATCACTCTGGTCTGCATGAAGGATGGAACACCCAAAGGAATTGCCTACTTGAATTGAAGACAGAATCAGATGTGGATAAGGCTTTGGAAGAGAAACAGGGAACTGAGGGTGATGGTCAGGTTCTCATTCTGGACTACACAGGGGAGAAAAGTCAAGGATGAGAGAATTCGAGAGCTGGGATGAATGATTCCTGGAGCAGGAACAGCAGCAGGTCAGCAGACTCAAAGACGTTGGTGCTGAATGACCTCACCTACAGCACCACTGAAAAAAATCTGCAGGAAATGTCTAAGAAGGCTAAGTCCACCAGCTTGCCCCAAAACAACCAAGGCTGACCTAAAATGTACTTGTGCGTTGAATTTAACTCTGTGGAAAACGTGAAAGAAGCTTTGAATTCCTGTAACATGGAACTTAGAGGCAGAGCCATACAGCTGCAGCTGAAGGGACAGACTACAGCTAATGCAGCACCAAGGGGCCAGTCCTACAAAACTTTTGTTCGTGTCCAAAGACATGAGAGAAGAAACAATGAAAAATTCATTCCATAGCTCTGTGGGGCACAGGACAGTCACAGGCAGGGAGGCAGGGTTGCCTAAAGGGTGCAGTTTTGTGGAATTCAAATCAGAAGATGCTAAAGCTGCAAAAGAGTTAGTGGAAGCCAGGGAAATTGATGGAAACAAAGTAATTGTGGATAAGGCCAAGCCCAGCGTGAGGGCTGAGGGGGTGGTAGAGGAGGCCAAGAAGGCTTTAGGGGCAGAGGCTGATGAAACTTTAGAGGTCAGGGTGGTTTCTGAGGAGGCTGAGGAGGAAGACACAAGCCACAAGGAAAGAAGACCAAGTTTGAATAGCTTCTCCCCATTCTCTTTCCTCCTACCATCTGAACAAACTCTGGGGGGGTTTATGCTGTCATCTTCTGAGGATGTTCCAAGACAAACATGTGGTCTGGAGGTCCTCTTGGAAAAATCTGGATGACATTCCAAGGGAGAGAGTGTGTTAGTTTTGACTTTTTGCAGAAACAGGTGATGGATGTGGGAGTTAACCTTTTTGTCTATGATTTGTCTTGAGTTTATAATGTTATACTCAATGGACAAAACTATTTTTTTCCTACAAAAACAAAAACAAAACATTGGTTCCCACCCTGGTTCTCTGAAGTGAAGGGGTGCTATGAGAAAAAAAAATACCAGGGGCAGCTAAGTGGTGAAGTAGATAAAATACTGGCCCTGAAATCAGGAGGACCTGAGTTCAAATATGACCTTAAGACATTTGCTAGCTGTGTAACCCTGGGCACGTCACTTAACCCTGATTGTCTCCAAAAAAAGAAAGAAAAGAAAGGAAAAGAAAAGAAAAAGTAGCAGAGGAACCAGATTCTAGTCCTGGCTTTGCAACTTTGGGTAAATCACTTAACCTCTTGGGCCTTAGTTTCCTCACTCATAAATTGAGGAGTCAGACTATTTGGAAAATATCTAAGATTTCTTTTAGCTCTAGATCATATGATCCTATCACTCATCTCCCTTCTGCCTGATCTTCAGATTCTGTATTTGCTCCTGTCTAACCCCCCCCTTCCCCAAACTGTGGTATCATACATCAAGATCAGAACCCTAAGACCTCAAAAGACCTCCCAAGCTATCAGTGGATAGATTTTAAGGGGTCTGTTAACTGGGATGGAAAAAAATGTACATCTTTATTTTTACTAGCCTCAAACTGAAATTTAGCATTTCCTTCTATTACTTAAAAACATTACTCTGAGGAGGGGTCCATAGGTTTCACAAAGACTAATTTAGCTCTTATTTCTGCATCCTATCCACAAGCATAAAAACCTTTGGTGTCATCTAGCTAATTTCCATCTCTCTAACAGCCAAGGCAATACCCAGTCCATCCTAGGTCTTCAATCCTCATGCCTGACTATTTTAAAAAATTATTATGATTGACTATTGACTCTTTATCTCCCACCCTTCACGGAGGCCATAATCCACACCTCCCCCCCCCAAGAAGAGAGGTACAGAGTAGTCATACTCATCATTTGGGTCATTCTGTACCCAAAGTATTGTTTTACATTAGAAAAATGCTGCACTACCAGGATAGCTAATATGGTTTTCCAAACCCAAGTGGCATAATTAGCAATAAAGGGCTTGGGTGCTCCATGACTAGGCCCTGCAAAATACTCCACTATCTCTCTTAAGCCCCACTGCATACTGATCCACCAGCTCCCTGGACAAGTCTGATGGACAGGCAGAAGAACTCCAAGGTACCATTAACTTTAGCTGATCATGAGCCCAGGCAGTTCACTACTGATCCAAAAAAAAAAAAGGTAAGATTTCTCCTCATCTGAGTCTCTGTAGAGTTTGAGGTAGTCTTCTCCTGCTTTACTGAAGACAGTCTCCTATGGAAAGAGTATGAGAATTTCTTGGAGTTGACAGATCCCTTCCAAAGAAAGTTGCCATTCACCATTTAAGCAGCTCAGGAAAATACAAATATCAACTTTGGCTATCTAATTTAATCCAATTCAATAAACATTGATTAAATTGCTATTATGTGCAAAAAAATAAAGCAGTCATGCTTCCAAGAAGCTTGTACTCTATGGAAGAGAATACAACTTGTACACAATTATATACAAAATAATTTCAAGGAGAGATTGAATCAAGTAAAAAATGTGCAGATGAATAAAACAATGTAAACAGAAAGAAAAATAACAGCAACACCAACAAAAAAATGACGAAACTGACAAAGCTTGTTCCTGAAAAAATAAATGAAAAAACAAACTTTTATCCTTTCTTTGCAAATATAGGAGGCAACCTGGAACATTGCATGTTCTGTCTGACTCGGTCAACGTGATAGGTTTGCTAAACTCATTTTCTTCTTCTTTTAATTCTTTTTTTCTTTTGGTTACAAAAGATGGTTTACTGGGGAGGAAAGAAGAAGGGAATATGAAGTCGACGTAAAAACAAAAGACATTATATAGCCAAAGAGATCAAAAAGAGAGTAAAAGGACCCATATGTACAATGTTTATATAAAAATATGTAAATATATACACACACAAAGATATACATATACACACTCTTTTGTTGCATTAAAAGAACTAGAAATTCAAAGGTTGATCCAACTTTGATGCTTAACACCTTTTCAGCACCTTCAACTACAGCAGTAAACTCCTCCCAACGTCTTCCTTTAGAGAAGGCTCAGAAAAAGATAAACTCTTAATTTTTTTTTTTATCAGCTACTTAGTTTGGTTTCAGCTCTGGGAACATCATGCCCCTACAGGGGGTGCCGTCTGACGGTCTCTCCCCTCGCTTTTCTAGCTTTCTCTGTATATTGCCTTCCCTCATTAGATTATAAACTCTTCGAGGACAGAAACTATTATTCTTTTTAAGTGTGTATGCCTAACACTTAACACATACTAAGCTATTAATAAAGGTTCATTGACAATTGACTATTGATAGACTGCACGAGCTAGAGCCCATCCCAAAGCTCTATTTCTTCTGTTTGGTGTTCCTTTCTTGAGCATAGGTGACCAAATATCAACCTTAAGATGGATGTGCCAAGATTTAGAAGTGATTTTATGAATTTAAGAGGTCTGAAGGCCCTCTGGGAAAGTTCTAAATTGGAGAAAATGACTGTCAGCAAGCAAGAGAAGAAGCTCAAGCCCTGACCTGGCTGGTCAGAACACATGGAATTTGAGGAGATAGTGCACAGCCAAGGTAAAATGGAATAATTCCTATTCGTCATTTCTGAAAACTACTTCATGTTCAGATGTTTAAGTCTCAGCCTCCTGGTAGAGTTAACAGAAGTCAGTACTATTGCAGATTTTGTTTGTTTCTGCCAATGTGTTCTGAGCATAACAGTAGTTAAGTTACTGAATCTTGTATGATCTGATGCAGACGGGTGTGAATAGCACCAGGAAACAACAGTGTAAAAACAAACTTTTAAAGATTTAAGAATTCTGATCAACGCAATGAACAACTACAAATCCAGAGAACAGAAGTTGAAGGATGCTATTTCCATCCTGACAGAAAAGTGATAGTCTCAAGATGCAAGAATGAAACGTACCTTTTCGGACATAGACAATGTGAAGAATTATTTTGCTTGACTATGCACATCTGTTACAAGAGTTTTGTTTTTCCGGGGTGGGGGGAGTGGGAGCAGAAGAGAAAAAACTGATTTTTGATATAATTGAAAAAATAAATTTTAATTTAAAAAAAAATTAGCCTAGAGACTGAATGAAGTCTTGGATGAATTAAACCAAGTTAAGATTTCAACCACTTTAACTTAATTGTTATAATGCAGTTCAGTTTCATACTTATGAAACACAGACTGTCTTTGCTAATGGCTAAAGCGAATTCAGTCTTTTTGCCCCGTTTTACTACTTTCTAGGCTAGCTCCATTTTGCATGACTGAGAGAAACCAGGGAAGCTAGGATGAATTTGACCCCATCTGCCATCTCTCCACTGTCCATTATTTTTCCTTCTCCTTTGAACAGCAGTCCCATTCTTCTTTGATGTACCTCTTTCTCCCAACATAGTTGTTAGTGGGTTGGGTTTCTTTTTTTCTTCGACAACCTGGAGACAACTCAGAGGAAAGTAAACAGTGAAGCGAAAGGCCATGATGAGATCATAATACACAAAGATCAATTGATGGAACCTGAAGAGAACACAATGAACATAACAGCTGTCTTCCACTGGCTTTGTCAAATTAAAGGGGATTAGGCTTATTCCACTGCTCCCCAGAGCACAGAATGAGGAGAAATGAGTCGAAGTTGAAGAAAGGCATACACAGATTCTATGCAAAAGGAAATTGCCTAAAAAATAGAGTTATCCAAAAGTGGAACATGCTACTTGGGAGATACTGAGTCACCTCTCAAGAGAAACTCAATAGAAATTCTTCAAGTGAAGAATAATTGGTCTTTGAAGATCTTTTCAACATTAAGTAATTTGGATTCAGTGAAACTGAGGCCCAGAGAGCAGAAGTGCTTAGCCCAAGGTGACATAGCTACTAAATGGCATTTCCAGAATTTGAACCCAGGGCTTCTAACTCCAAGTTCAGTCTTCTTTCTACTTCATGACACTTCTGGAACACCCAGAAATTTTGTGAACCTGCTGCAACTAAGACAAATTCTGATGTACCACCCCACCCCAACCAAGACATGCCTATGATGGTAGAAATCAGTGAGTGGTAACCAATTTAATCTGAGCCCATGAAATATGCTTTAATAAATAGCTACTAAGAACTGCTCAGTGTTTGAGCCTCTATGACCTCCTGAACACATGGAATATGGATTTTTGTTCATATTCCCTGACTGTTCTTCCTTTTCTGTCACAGCCAATCCTTTAGCCCCATCAATGCTTTCCTAGAACTTGACCAGAAAATACAGGAATTTAGGGGTTTGGGCCTAGTGAGGGCAAGAACATACCTTCAACTGGCTACATGACCAACTCAGATTAAGGGGTTATGGTCCCAAACAGATATCAATATTCTCTCACCACATCTGAGAACGTCACCCACTCTAGGTCTATCTCAATACCAGACTGTGAGAAAGATTTAACCAGCTACTCAGCTTTCCTCTGGAGATCCCAGTGATGTTCGTACCAAAGAACACCAAGCTATGCTTATACCCTGATTACAGGGATCTGGAAGCAATCACCATCTGAGACGAGCACTCCCTCCTGTTTAAACCTCACTAGCAAGACCAGTTGAGCCAGGCCAACATATTTATAAAACTAGACCTTCAAAGAATCCAACCCAAGCTGGGGGTGGGGTGGGGTGAGGTGGGGGGGGTGAGAGCTGAATGGAAGACTGAATTCAGCACTAGTATGAGAAGTTCAAGTCTATTATGATACTCTTTGGCTTCTGTAACAACATTCCAGAAAACTTTTAGCACTTCATGAACCCCATTTTCAGCCACATTCCTATATTAGCAAGCACCCTCCCATCTCATGCAGCTCATGCCAACCTTCTTAGCCTACCTACATTTCTACATAAGGCTGAAGTGATGACATTTCAATAAGGAGAAGGAATTCTTGAAACTTATTCTTAAACAGATGAGGTGAATAAGACTTTGGAACTTGAACTCTGGAACTGGAACTTGAAGAGCCTGCAGTGGTTCCTAAGCTTAGAATGCCATCATAACCACTTCCTCCTCCAGTGTTCCTCCTTAATGGCACTGCTCAAGCTAAGCAAGTCTTTTACATTCATTGGATGTGTGTGTGTGTGCCCATGTAAGAAATGTATGTCTGCATATGCATGTCTGCATGGATTATATAAATATATAGACATGTGGCTCAGGAATGGCAAGGATAGCTATCTTAGGAATTTGGTCCACTCTTCTACAAGGGAGACTGCAATTTCCACTGTGAGGGGAGCAGGAGAAGGATAGTGTATGGGTTCTTGCTCTCTTCTTCATCTATCTCCAAGAGGGGTATTGGACTAGATTTAAATCTTTATGTCTCAAAAAAAAATATGCTGGTATAGGGGTACAAGTCAGGTTCCTAAGAAGATCAGCTTCCTTGGTTATTTATACACTTCCTTTAGTTTATACTCTTTCTTACCAAAGCTAGTTACACATTTTTTAAAAATGACAAAAGCAAGCCAATTGGTCTATCAATAAGCATTTATTAAACACTTACTGTGTGCCAGGCAGTGTGATAAGGGCTGAAGAAACTAAGAAAGGCAAAAGATATTCCTAGAAGCTCAGTCTAATGGAAGATAACCAAGAAATACTCAGAGTGGGAATATGGAATGTATTGTTCAAAGAACTGCAAAGACCAGTGTCACTGGATCAAAGAGTACATGATGGTGAATAAGGTTTAAGAAGACTGGAAAGATAGGAGGGAGCCAGGTTGTAACGGGTTTTGAACGTCAACAGAATTTTGTATTTGATCCTGGGGGTAATAGAGAGCCATCGAAGTTTATTGGGTGGGGGTTTGGCACATGAAGTGGTCAGATTTTCACTTTAGGAAGCTTAATTGACAGCTGAGTGGAGGATGTACTAGATGGAGAGAGACTTGAAGCAGAGGGATCTGCTATTTCATGTTACTGCACAAGTCCAGGTATAAGGTGGTGAGCATCTGATTAAGAGTGGAGTGGTGTTAGAGGAGAGAAGGCACATAAGTGAGAGATGCCATGAAGGTGGAATTGACAGGACTTGGCAACAAATTGGAATATGGTAGATGAGAGAGACTGAAGAGTTGAAGATGAAACCTAGATTATAAGCCTGGGTAGCTAGGAGGATGGTAGTACCTTTAACAGTAGCAGGGAAGATTGGAAGGGGGCAGAGTTTGAGAGGAAGATAATAAATTATGTTTTAGATATGTTTAGCTTAAGATGACTATAGAACATCTAGTTTGAGATGAGCAGTTGGAGATTAAAGTCTAGAAGCTAGGAAAAAGGTTAGGGCTGGATAAGTAGATCTGAGAGTCATAGCACAGAGATAATAACTGAAACTATGGAACTAATGAGATCACCAAGTAAAATAGCAGATAGGAGATAGAGAAGAGAAGAAGACTCGTAAATAGTATAGAGGGAGAAGAGAACAGAACCCTAGGGAACATCCATGGTTAGTGGGCATGACCTGAAGATCCAGCAAAGGAGAATGGGGAGTGGTCAGACAGGTAAGAGGAGAATCAGGATAGAACAATGGTTTGGAAACCTAGAAAAAAGGTATTAAGGAGAAGAGGATGATCAAGTGTCAAAGGCTGCAAAGTGTCAAAGGACTGAAAAAGGGCTATTGGATTTGTCAATTAAAAGATCATTGGTAACTTTGGAGAGGGTAGTTGCAGCTGAATGATGAAATCAGAAGCCAGCTGGCAGAGAGTTAAAACAAGAGTGAAATGAAAAGAAGTAGAGGCATGAATTATAAACAGCCTTCTTAAGGAGTCTAGCCACAAGAGACAGAAAAGATATGTGATAATAGATAGTGGGAATGGGCAAAACAAGTGAGGGGGTTTTTTTGAGGATGAGGGAGACTTGGATATGTTTTTTAGACATCGGGGAAGCAACCAGCAGAAAAGGAGAGACTGAACATAAGCAAGAGAGTGGGAATGATGGAGAGAACAATATGCTGGAGAAGACAGGAAGGAATGGGATCACTTATGCATGTAGAAGGATTTTCCTTGGTAAGAAGAAGGTCCATCTTTTCACATGAGACAGGGATGAAGGGATACTGACAGAATGCATATGAGTGATGTGAGATGAGGAGGAACAGAGAAGAGGGAGTTCTCAGCAAGTTACCTCAAGTTAATAAAAGGAAAGGTTCACCTGAGAGGATAGCGGAAGAGGTCAATGAAAGGTCTAGAAGAACTCCTGTGGTAAATGAGTTAGAGAGGTGTAAGAGGATTGCTTTGAAGCACTGAAGGCCCAGTTGAGGTAATGCTATTGTTTGTCCTTCATTTTTTTTCTTTTTTTTTTTTAGGCAATTGGGGTTAAGTGACTTGTCCAGGGTCACACGGCTGGTAAATGTCAAATGTTTGGTCTGAGGCCGGATTTGAACTCAGATCCTCCTGACTTCAGGGCCGGGGCTCTATCCACTGTGCCACCTTGCTACCCCTTTCCTTCATTTTCGAAGAGGCCCCATGACATGTCTTGATTTGCACATGAATTGGATTTAAGGGGGAACAGAGTTGCACAAAGTCCTCAGCCTCGCTCTCTTTTCCTGAGTCATCAAAGTCCAGCACCAGAACAAAAGTCAAGATGACTGTCAATGTTCTGGGATGCAGTGTATGGACTTGGTGTCTTACACGTCTGACCAAGCTTCAAGCGTTTCATAGCACCTGCTTCTGCTGCCTTTACGGTCATTGGAACAAATTGTTCTCACCCACCCATTCTGCAGGGGGTGAGGAGGTCTTTGCATGCTTGGGGCAGACATCCCCCTAACTCCACCTCTGGTTTGGGGCCTGTTGGTTACCCTCAACACAGTTTAGCCTGTTTGCACATGCTATAGCTCTTTGGAGCCACAGGTGAGAGGTGAGTGACAGATAGAAACCAAAGACAGATAATCCCTGAAAAGGGTTCAGCGAGCCCTCACACCAGAGGTGCTAGTTCTCCCTGAACATCTCACACACTCCAGTATACCACATATAACAAATACAGTGTTACATAGTCTGAAGGACTGTATTGGACCTTGAAGGGGAAGGGTTCTTCAGAGGGGAGGGTTGCTTGATTCTTTAGCACACAAACCAAGTGCTTTCCTTGGTGGTGGTGGTGGTGGGGACACCTAGATATCTGGGAAGTAGGATTCACCAGAGAAGTTTTGTCTTGATCATTTGAGAGCTTGGGTGCACATCTTTTGCATACTTTCTTTTATCGGGTTAAATAACTGTATCCTATATTCTGCAGTTAGCCTGAGTATTTGCATTTGGGGTTTAGGTTCATTACCTTTTCTAGACATGAGCCAAATTCTGAGTTCAGCAAGAACAAAAGAGCTATTTAATGAGAATACTCCAAGACTGCTCCCAACCCAACCTTTTTAAACCCAGCAATATGCTCCTAGGCCAGACTACAATTAATTTGACATTTGCTGGACCATGGGAGAAATAGGACATTTGGACAACAGATAGCCCCTTGGTTTCATCTGAGTTGATATTTATTCCAGAATAGGAGTTTTATCTCAACTTAGGACAAGTGCTTTGCATACAGTAAACATTTAGTGTTCCATGTATTGCTCCATCGTATTTCAGTCTATGTAGCTGAAACAAAAACATAGATGACTGCAATGCACAGTTTAACATGACTGCATTAAATGCCAGTTACCCAGATGAAAAAGTTAACTTTCCACTTCTCCTGTCCACTAAGGGTTTGTATGTGGCAGGTTAATTTTTCAGCTACAGTGACTGACCTTCCATTGAAAAGAAATAGACCAGAAAAAAAAGAAAAGAAAAGAAAAGAAATGGACCTTCCTAGGAGAGAGGTCCAAGTACGTCCAAAACATCACAAAATATTTGAGCCAGAAAAGAATGTATAGATTATCTAGTCCGACCCCCTAATTTTACATATGAGGAAACAAGTTGAGTGAGGAAATTGAACTGGGTTACACAAGATAAAACTGGGACTAGGTTACAAGTTTCTGGATTCCAATGTATTTGCCCTATATATCATGTCCCTTGAGACTGAACTTCACTCAAAGTGGGGGCAAAAACACTGAATTTGGAGCCTGAAGACCCAAGTTTGAATTCTGGTTTTAGTGCTCACTGTGGAGTCTCTGAATCTATTTTCACATTGTATAAAATGAGAGGGTTGGCCTATCAGAGGTTCCCAGACTTATTTGGCCTACCACCCTCTTTAAAAAAAAAAAATTACTCAGCACCCCCCTGGAAATCCACTTTTTTTAAACCCTTTAACTTTTTTTTTTGTAATTTGTGTCACTTCAAAAAAAATACCACCCCCTTGGATTGGTCCAGCACCCCCCAAAGGGCAGTATCACCCACTTTGGGAAGCTATGGTAGATGATGTAATCTTTTTTCCATCCTTTCTTTTTCCATTCTAAGAGTCTGTGTCACTGGTTGGGAGTGAGGGAGTATAGTCTGCTCCCTGCTGTACTATTAATTCCGTTTGGCCTTCTGGCATTTCATTTCACCTCCATGTGATACACAGGGGAACTTTGCCTACCTCAGAAGCTTGTTTGAAGAAATGAGATAATTGTTTGGGGTCAGAAGACTCACTGTGTGACAATGGACTTCAACTCTGCCCATATTTTCCTCAACTATGAAATGGGGATAATAACGCTTGCACTATATACCTCACAGAGGTGTTGTGAGGAACATACTAAGACACTACAAAAATGTGAATTACTACATCATAACATTACATCAGAAGAGCAGTCAGTCATGCCATTAACTTTAATCACTGCAGAAGCATCTGTAATATTATGATAAGAGGAATTTGATTGATTTTCCAACTCTTCTGCTTCTGTGGTCTGTTCCAAAGAAAGCTACTAAAGTTTAAGTGCACAATTACTTTGATCTTTCACTACTTCAGTGCTTTTAGGATCTGTGATTCTGCCAGTGTGGTTCCTCCCTCCACTGACAGATTGAAGCCCTCATGGAAGTCATTTTCATACTGTTGTTGGAAAAAGTTTAAGAGGTCATCCTACTCAACCTCTTATCCCATGTAGTTCTCATTTCTTTGAAGATTCCAAACAATTGTGATAGTAAAGTATAATTTGTGACTATTGTCTGTGTAAAAAAAAAATGTTTTCCCATCTTCAACCAAGGTGATGTCAGCAGGGTGTCGTGATTTTCTCCAGTTTCTTTCTGTGGCATGTGTTTAGGACTAAAGGGTGGTGGTGATGGGCCAAGGCTGAGATTTAGATCAGCCATAGGATAAGGAGGTAATGCACCAAAGAAAAGAAGACAGTGTAGAGTTGAACTGGTTCACCCATTGGTCCAGTCGAGGAAAGGAGAGAGTATAGCTGGTGCAAGAGTGATGGCCTGGGAAAGAACTGAGGGGTAGAGGGTTCAGAGGTTACAGTTTGGATGAAGAACAGAGTTTGGGGTTTGGAGGCAGAAGGAGAGGTAGAATGACAATAAATTTTAATCATATAAGGGACATGAACCTATTTATTTAAGCTAATGGCAAAGAGAATTTGGAGACTTTATATAGATTAGAATATGACAAAAAATACATGAGTGAATTTTTTTTTAATTTGGAAGTGAGAGCTCTTCTCTCAAAACAAGTGAAAGGCCTTGATCTCATCCAAAAGAAAAATCTCTGAAGTCCTAAGAAAGACAAGCTGGAAATCAAGGACATTTGAGCAATCAGTTTCACACATGTCTGCAACTTCCAAAATCATCTCACTCTCTTAAAAAATGCTGAACCCTATGTGTCTCTCCCCAAAGAAGCTCTGCTAACAACTCCACATTGTATGCAGATATTCAACATCATATCTGTCCTTTCCAAAGATCAGGAGTCACATTGCCTTCTTCATACAAACAGGAGGTCAGAGCAGGGGTACATTGGTAAATATTTAACAACCAGCTCAGAAAAAGATACATACACATGATATACTTTTAAGTAAAATTGATGTTATCAACAATTTCTCCACCACTTTCTTAAGTCTAAACAATCTACGAAACAATCAATCAAGCCAAGATTTGTAGCTTTTACTACAAGGTCTAAATACTCAACATTGAAAACTCAACAATCTGCTCTCCTGAGCTTGTTCCAGCTGGCTCCAGCACACTCCTGGATCAGAGGTATGCTACTTACTACCTGTACAACCGTTGGCAAGTCCCTTACCTTCTCTTGGCCTCAGTTTCCCCACCTGTAAAACCACAACATTGGACTAGTGGTCTCTAAGGTCCTGTCCAACCCTTATGTCTAAGATCCCAGGAGCTCTAATAGCCCTAATAGCCACTTTTATTTACCCTGAGCTGGATATTTGTTATAGGAAGTGATACCTCCAATGTAGTAACAGATCCATCCATACACAACTTCCTATCTGCCACCTCTATCCCTTTGCACAGACTGTCCCCCATGCCGAAATGCTTTTCTTACCCACTTCCACCTCTTGGAAGCTCCTTTCCAGGCTCAGCTTAAATGCCACCCCCTTTAAAAAGGAAATTTCTTGCAAATTAAAACAATTCTGAAGAACTACCTTATGCCTATTAGATTGGCCAACAGGACAGAAAAGGTAAATGACAACTTTTGGAGGGGATGTGGGGAAAATGAGACATTAATGCATTGTTGCAGAGTTGTAAACTGATTCAACCACCCTGGAGAGCAATTTGGAACTATGCCCAAAGAGCTATAAAAATGTACATACCCTTTGACCTAGCAATAATACTCCTAGATCTTTATCCCAAAAGAGATAAAAACCAAAAAGGAAAAGGACCTACATGTACAAAAATATTTATAGCAGCTCTTTTCTGGGGGCAAAGAATTAGAAATTGAGGGGATGCCCATCAATTGGGGAATGGCTGAACAAATTGTGGTATGTGGTTATGATAACATGCTATTGTACTATAAGAAATGTTGAGCAGGATGCTCTCAGAAAAACCTGGAGACACTTGCATGGGTTGATGCAAAATGAAATGTACAAAATAACAGCAATATTATTAGATAATCAGCCATTAGATAATGGCTTAGTTATCCTCAGCAATACAACAATCCAAGACAACTCCAAAAGACTTATGATGAAAAATGCTATCCATCCCTAGAGAAAAAACTGATGGTGTCTGAATACAGATTAAAGCATACTTAAAAAAAAAAACTTTTTCTTGTGTTTTTTTTGTCTGGGTTTTCTTTCACAACATGACTATTATGAATATGTTTTGCATGACTACACATGTATAATCTATATCGAATTGCATGCCTTCTCAACAAGGTGGGGTGGGAAGGGAGGAAGGGAGAGAAATCTGGAACTCAAAGTTTTAAAAATGAATGTTTAAAATACTTTTTAAATATAACTGGGGGAAAATAAAATGCTAAATAGAAAAAAAATAAAAAGGGTATTTCTACTTAGCCTAGTTGTTAGCTCTCCCTACCCAATTACTTTGTATTCATTTGCATAGGTACACACACATATTATATATGTATTATACCTATGTGTATGTATTGCCTGTATTTCCTTGTCTGTGAACAAGTTGTATTCCTCCACTGACCCTTGCCCCAGCAGAATCCATGTTTCTTGAGGGCAGGAGCTTTCTCTTTTTTCTATCTGTCTCCCTGAAGCTTAGCACAGGTTCTGGCACAGGGTAGACATTTAACAAATGCTTGTTAGCTGGCTGACCTCCTACTGACTAGCCCCCTTGGTCTACTCTATCCCTCTAACATGTCTTCTACCCAATTAAGTTGGTGCCAAATAAACAGAAGTACAAGCCACTCCTGATTACTAAGGTAGAATGTGAGACCTGAAGACACACAGGTGCGGGGCAGGGCAGAACCCGATCATAGTGAAGACTGTCCATTCAAACCTGAAATACCGCTGAATAGCTTTGACAAGGCTGAACCAATACTACACTCATTAGGCCCTGTATTCAGTTTTATTTATATTTATCTTCATTCTTGGGCACCAGGAGGTATGTAAGAATGTAGTCAAAAATTTTTTAAAAATTTAAAAAGAAAAAGAAAAAAAAATTTTTTTAAAAAAGAATGTAGTAGAATATAAGCTCCCCGAGGTCAATCTGCTTTTCATTTTATCTGCATCCCCAGCACCTAGGACAGGGTTTTTCCCCCAAAGAAGTTGCTTAACAAATGCCTGTTAGTTTAAATTGGATAGGTTGATGACCTCTCCACAGTTCCCCTGTGGGGAAACTAGTCCCAACAGGCTCTTATGTAGGCTGAGAAGTTACTGCCAAATATGGCCATCTTCTTTCGGCTTCCCTCTACGCTTGATTAAACCCAGCTAAGTATTCTGGCTCTGAAAGGGGGATGGACCCATATCCCGCAAGGCTGGTCCACCTACATTCTCTGCTCTCTCTTCTCACCCTCCTTAGGCAGCCCTGATGAAAGCGCTGCTCACGTGTCACAATAAACTAACTCACTACCAGCTGACACAGGGCTCTTTAAGATATCACAAATAAAATGTTTTAAATAAACGTTTTACATAAACATGTTTTAATGGTGCACTTTGTTTTTATAGCATAGTCATTTCTAGAAATACACCCCTTCTGCCTCATTCTCCCTCATTTAACTCCTGATTGTAACACAAAGAAAACAAACAAACAAAAATTGTAACAAAGGAAAGGTGAGCAAAAGTATCCTATTCAATGACCACAACTGACAATGTATACAACATTCTGCCCTAACAGTGCCTCACCTCTGCCAAGAAGAGGAAGATTCATTATCTGTTCTCCAGGAGGATGACTGGTGTTTCATTTGCTTAGAGTTTGGCTTCCTTTCAGTGATCTTTTCACTTCCACTGTTGTGGTAACTATGCATATTTTTCTTTAGGTTCTACTTAGTTTACTCTGCATTGGCTCATACAAACCTTTCTGTTTCTCTGAATTAACTCTGTCACTTTTTTTTTTTAGGCAATTGGGGTTAAGTGACTTGTCCAGGGTCACACAGCTAGTAAGTGTCAAGTGTTTGGTCTGAGGCCGCATTTGAACTCAGGTCCTCCTGACTGGTGGTTCTATCCACTGGTGCTCTATCCACTGCACCACCTAGCTGCCCCTGTCACTTCTTATTGCACAATAATATTTCAGGACACTTCAAGCAGTTGTGATAATGTTTCCAGCCTGAGTTTAAATCTGGTCTCACGGGGCAGCTAGATGGCAAAGTGGATAAAGCACTGACCCTGGAGTCAGGAGGACCTGAGCTCAAATCCAACCTTAGACAAGATACTCACTAACTGTGTGACCCTGGGTAAATCACTTAACCCCAACTGCCTCGCCATTAAAAACAAAACAAAACAAAACAAGCCTGGCCTCAGATACTTACTAGCTGTGTGACCCTGGGCAAGTCACTTAACCCTGTTTGCCTCAGTTTATTCATCTGTAAAATGAGCTGGAGAAGGAAATGGCAAACCACTCCAGTATCTTTGCCAAGAAAACCCCAAATGGGATCACAAAGAACTGGATACGACAGAAACCACTGAACAATAAATAAATGTTGATTGAGTTTAATTGTTCATGGAAGAGAAGATGAAAGATTGGTGAGCAAAGCTAGTTATGCCCTCTTTTTGGCTCCCACCTTCACTGGGCATCCTCCAGGTCTTCTTTTCAGGCATGAGTTTCCCCCAAGTAAAGCCTTTGGCTCCACAGCTTGGAAAGGAGATTCACCTTTTTTTTTTATAGCAGTCTTTTTTTATTGGGACATAAAATCTAGGCCCTTCATCTGCAGGGCACAGAAGTCAAATAATCTGTTATTGGAAAAAAAATTATGTGTTATATGCTTTAATTTTTATTTATTTGTCTTTCTGAGTCTATTTTTTTTAAAGTTTTATTAATTTATTTTGATTTATCAATAATCACTTCCATATGCTTTTGAGTTTAAAATTTTTCTCCCCCTTCCTCCCCACCAACCTCCCCAAGACGGTGCACAATGTGATACAGGCTATAGATTTACATTCCTATTAAACATATTTTCACATTAGTGGTGTTGTAAGTAAAAATTAAAACCAATAGGAGGAACCATCAGAAAGGAAACAAAACTCAACAGAAGAGAAAAAAATAGCAATTCAACTTTCGTAGTTCTTTCTTTGGATGTGGATGGCATTTTCCATCATGAGGCCTCTGGAGATGTCTTAGATCCTTGTATTGCTGGGAAGAGTTAAGTTTATCAATTTTAGTTATCGCACAAGGTGGCTGTTATTGTGTACAACTTTCTCTTGGTTCTGCTCACTTCACTCAGCATCAGACCATACAAATCTTTCCAGGTTTTTCTGAAGTCAGCCTGTTCATCATTTCTTATAGCACAATAGCATTCCATTACATTCATATACCACAACTTGCTCAGCCATTCCCCAATTGATGGGCATCCTCTCAATTTCCAATTCTTTGCCACCACAAAAAGAGCTGCTATGAATATTTTTGTACGTGTGGGTCCTTTTCCCATTTGTTTGATCTCTTTGGGATATAGCCCTAGAAGTGCTATTACTGGCTCAAAGGGTACACACATTTTTATAGCCTTTTGGGCATAGTTCCAAACTGTTCTTCAAAATGGTTGGATCAGTTCACAACTCCACCAACAATGCATTAGTGTTCCAATTTTCCCACATCTTCTCCAACATTTACCATCTTCCTGTTTTGTCATGTTGGCCAGAGATTCACTTTTCAAACTAGCTAAGGGGAGAACAAAAGGAAGAGAATGTACTTTAAAGCAACTGACTCAGACAGGTAAGGCAGATAATTTACAAACTCTTCTTCAATTAAGGAATCTGTTTTTCTCTCAGCTTTGTGGAGCTATAAAAATGTGTATGAATAAAATCACTTTTCTGGCACTGAGGCCAGTCAGTAGGGAACGCCTCAAAGCAAAATAGTAACAGAATCTAGAGATTGCCCCTCTGTGTGCCTGGCTGACCCTAGCCTCACTTCAGGCTATATTTAATACCCACCCATCCCCCAAGGGATTAAATCAAGTACACAAATCAGTACTTGCAGGAGGGGCTACAAGGACTTAGAGAAATCAGTTTCTTTTCAAACAACTGTCAAAACAGAAAGTGAAACAAACACACAAGAAAAACATAATAATATGAGGATACAAACTTGGAATTCTCCCAGGAGATGCTGAGTCAGAGTAAAGCAAGGGACAGGAAAGGAGGTTGTGACAAATTTTGTTCTCTGCGCCAGACACACTGCATCTGTTCCATGGGGCTTCCACATCATTCGGTTACAGACCTTTTCTTACCATCCTGGCATTTTCCCTCCTTCCACTATGCTCATGATTACTGCAGTGTCTGAAGAAGTGGCATCATGGGGCAACAATGTCCCCACCTTCTTGAGGGATCTTTCTCATCATCTCTCATCCTCTCACATCCCCTCTCAAGTAGCTTCTCATCTACCGCACTTAAGAAATGGAAGAGTCTGAGTTCTCCAGGGGCTCAAGCACATAGACATTGGGCAATTACTGTCTGCCCCTATCCAAACTGTTCAGTCACGTTTGACTCTGTGACCTCGTGGACCCTAATAGCACACCAGGCCTTCTACCCTCCACTATTTCCCAAAGTCTGTCCAAGCTCATGTTCATTGCCTCCCTGACATTATCCATCCGTCTGACCCTCTGCTGTCCCTTTTTCCTTTTGCCTTCAATCTTTCCCAGCAACAGTCTCATTATGTAGGCAAAGTATTTAAGCTTCAGCTTCAGCATTATGAATAGTCTGAATTAATTATTATTAATTACCCTATTAATATTCAACTATCTCCCAATTTATGGGCACCCACTTAGTTTCCATTTCTTTGCTACCAAAAAATGTCCTGCTATGAATATGTCAGTATATATCATATCTTCATTTCTGCCACTGAACCAGTATGAGATTGCTGGGTGAAAGGGTATGAAGAGTTTAGTTAACTTTTCTTGAATAATTCTGAATTGATATCCAGAACAGTTGAATCAGTTCAAGGCTCCAACAACAATTAGTGGGAATATCTTCCCATAGCCCTTCTAACATTGGCAATTCTGGTTTTTGTAATCAGTAGTGGAAAAGAGCATGTTAATGTGGGATGAACTACTCTCTTTTGTTTTAAGCCTCTATTTTGAGATTAAGAAGTAGTTATGTAAGTTGTTTTCCTGTAATAAGAAAAGGTCTTGAGTAGTATAGTTTGGCAACAATGTGTGTGTGTCCTGACAATCTGGTAAACAACTACTAATGACATTAGCGTCCTCCAAGTTTGGTAAATAACTGATGAACTTTCACTAATGATGCTAGGAAATTAAAGCTTTGATTGATAGTCTACTTCATTATAAGCTTAGATAATTGATCACCCATCAGAACTTAGATGTAACTTATAAATGTCATTAGTCAGAACTATTAAAAAAAATCAGAGGCCTCAGCCTGAGTAGCCACCATAACTTACTCCCACACACTCTCTGAACTTGGAGATTTAAGCATTCCATGTTCATTCAAGAGCAGTGCTGATTGATTGAGATTTGCCAGAGCACCACCTTTGATGGAGATACATGGCCTAACAGAAAGGGAACCTTGTCCTCAGCTCTGGTATGAGTCAGGCCTACCAGGAAGGACCTGTAGGAATCAGGTTGGTGGTTTGTTCCTGGAGGGGTTGATGTTTGTATTGTTTGCATGTGCTGATTAATAAATTTTGATTGCATGCATCTGTCTAATTGGTGTTTGTCACACTAGTTAGTATAGTAATGACAAATCCATTTTAAGCGTACTTCATGTATTACATAATCTTTGCAAATTTGCAAATGGTGAGGTGAAAAATCAAAGCTATTTTACTTCGCATTTCTCCAACTATTAACCCAACAAACAACATTTGATAGTCTTTTATCTGTCATGACACTAGATAATATATATATACATATACATGTGTGTATACACGTATATATGTATTTGTGTATATGCATGCATACATACATACATAACAAATAAGAGAGAGAAAGATGTTTTGAGACAAAGAACTCCTTAAGGAAGCTAGCTCGCTGCTTCCGCCATTGCTAACACCCTAACAATTCCTGGGCAGCAGTCTTTCTAAAGTTTTCTCTCATCCAAAGGCCAGAATATCAACTTGGTCATTCTGAATACCCTCACAGAAACTTCCTTTCCAATTACAGACCTTCTCCTTCTCTTAATGTTATTAAGACCACCCATCATTTCCTCTGAGGCATTTTTCAATATTATAGTGTATTTTCACATCTCCTATATATATTTATGAGATTGTTTGATGGCTCAAAGTGAGCATAAATAGCAATTGTTTCTGTTTTGGCCGAAAACCCTGAGGATCTTCCCCTCTCAGTTTGATTTTTTTTTTGAGGAGGCAAACTAGACCATCTTTTGCCTCAGTTCTTACCTAGCCTTAAATCATATCACTGAATGAGTGTTGCCTCAGACAGACTGAGACTTGGGAAAGACCTTAGCTTAAAAAGGTCTTCCACTGCATCAGGGGTCATCTCCAGCCATCCTGATCTATGTCTTGCCATTGGACTCAGATGATCCTGGAAGAAAGAGTGAGGCTGCCTCACTTAAATCCAATTCACTTGCAAGTCAAGACATCACCCTCCTGACATCATTGGTCTTCTTCGAGAACAAAAGACAAAAAACAGTAACAATCCATGAAGCCTAGTTAATTTTCCACTTTAAGACTGTGCTGCTTATAGCACAAGTGACGCTTCACCTTTCCACTGCTTGCTACCTCAAGTTAGACGGGCAAGCCAAACACGCCCATCATATCTTCAAATAATTTTTGTGTTATTATGTCTCTTTTTTTATTTTTATTTTTATTTATTTTTATTTTTATTTTTTTCCATATGCTTTTGAGTTGAAAATTTTTTTCTCCCTTTTTCTCCCCCCCCCACCCTCCCCAAGACGGTGCACAATCTGACATAGGCTTTACATTTACATGCCCATTAAACATATTTTCACATTAGTGAAGTTGTAAGTAAAAATTAAAACCAGTAGGAGGAACCATTAGAAAGATGAAACCAAAACTCAACTGAAGGTAAAAATAAGTGAAAGCGATTCGACTTCCATAGTTCTTTCTTTGGATGTGGACAGCATTTTCCATCCTGAGGCCTCTGGAGATGTCTTAGATCCTCATAATGCTGAGAAGGGTTCAGTTTAACATTCTTAGTCATTGTATTATGTCTCTTTTCACTAGGGTGATTATATTAAAGCAGAATTCTGCTAAATTAACTAACCATTCCTCTCTAGGAAACTGACCTTTCTACACAAACTATGTGAAACTGACTTTTAACCAGTTCCCATTCACAGCCTACTCTCCCATTCAAACGGACAACAACACTGGGGAGCTGGGAAGATTTCCAGGCCACCATTCAAGAAACTAAAGGTACATATAAATGATGGAATGAATAGCACTGGACATCTGGGAAATACCTATAGGTAGAAACCAGAGAGGAGAAGGAAATGGCAAACCACTCCAGTATCTTTGCCAAGAAAACCCCATGGACCATTTTGGCATGCTATGGTCCACAGAGCCATGAAGAGCTGGACACAACTGAACAACAAAGGTAACCAGGGGCAACTCTACCCAGAATCTTTATTCCGATCATCCCTGATGGAAACAAGAAAATAGAACAATATGTAGATCTTCCCTTTAACTTAAACCATGAACCTACTGGTGTGGAGAAGCAATGTTAGAGATAAAGTACTAAACAGAGAAGTCAGGAAACCTCAGTTTGAATCTCTGCTCTGACACTACATGACATGTGTATTTCTAGGAGAATATGCCCAAAGTTTAGGGAGGAAATATTTTGTCATTACCCTTCTTACATTGCTATTTCAATAAATGCCTCTGCTTTGAGTTAATTTTGCTAATTCAAAGACTATTAAAGGTAAACTCAGTGATGGGGACTTATGAAATATCACTTTTAGAGTATAGAACCAAAGGGTACCTTGAACCAGGAATAGTTGAACCTCTGAGTTTGAATTGTACGGGTAGTTCAGAGAGGATGCCACACAAGTGAGAAGATAAAAAGTATATGCAAATCATATCAAGGGGGAAGTATACTAATAACTGGAGGAAGCAGAGATCAGGAAAGGCCTTATGTAGAAGATGGCACTTGAGTTGTCTTTTGAAAGCATGTCGTAGATAAACTTGCAAAGAATAAGTTTGGCCTTAGAGACCAGATGTGAGGAAAACACCTTTTTTACTCTTTGGGGAGAGGGGGGAAGAAGGAAAAGTCCATAGGTGTGGAACATTGAATATAATGTCAGATTTTTTTTAATGTACTACTTGGTTTTACTGTTATTCTGTATTTTTTCTTCTGTTTATTAAAAAAAATGCCTTTGTTATAAAGGATATTTTTCTGGGAGGGGGATTAAAGGAACAGTTTCAGAGAAACCTGAAAAGCCTTGTATTAACTGATGCAGAGTGAAGCAAGTAGAATGAGGAGAACATTTGATACAATAACAATATGGTAAAAACAGCCAGCAAGAGAAGCCAAGATGTCAGAGTGGTAGGAAGCTTTGCAACGAGCTCCACTTCACAGTCTTCTCCAAACACATCCAGAAAATGTACCAGATGCAAATTTTGATGGGGAAATCAAGAAAATTCACAGTGAATCATTTGTCTAGACAAATCTGGCATAGGAAGACAGGGAAGTCTGGTGACATTGGGGATAGCCTGAGACAGGCACATACCACTTGAGAAGTGCTGCAGTCCTCAGGGAGAGGCAATACATGAGGTCAACAGGGCGGGCACTCTGACAGAGACAGCTGGCAGCTTTGTCACCTACCACCCAGTTCTGGGTGACAGATCCAGGGCAGACTGAGAAGGAAACTTGCCCAGAGCAGTGTCATTCCTGGACAGGGAGGCCTTGAGTGTGTGCCAGGAAAGGAAGATGTTCAGAAACCAGTAACAGAAGAAATAGCCCTGGGGGCAGCTAGGTGGCACAGTGGATAGAGCACCAGCCCTGGAGACAGGAGAACCTGAGTTCAAATCCAGTCTCAGACACTTGATACTTACTAGCTGTGTGATCCTCAGCAAGTCATTTAACCCCATTGCCTAGCCAAAAAAAAAAAAAGAATGAAATAGCCCTGTGGCTCAGAACCTAAGCCAGAGCAGGGTCTCTAGTCTGGTCTACAGAGGAATAACTAAGGCACAAATCAATGGCCAAAAGAGCCTACAGTTCTGCCACTCTGAGCCAACAGAGCTGTCCAGCTGGCTATTATTTGCAGAGTCCAGTAACAGTTTACTCTCATACAGACTCAAACCCAAGTCAGGAATTTGCAGAGATCGGACCAGGGTGGTTTACTTTGCCTTGTATCAGACTATTTTGGGAGCACTGAAGGCTTGCAGATTCCTAGTCTGAGCTTCCCTTAAGATCTTAGAACAACACTCAATACCCCAAGGAAGCAACAACAGGACCAGTCCAGACCTTTTCTGGGCCTCAGTTTCCTTAACTGTAAAAATGAGAGCATTGGACTAGATGCCTTCTAAGGTTTTCTAGTCCTAAATCTCTGATTCTGTAAACTATAATGGAATGGTAGTGGAGAAAGCAAAGGACTAAGTCAAGAAATACTAATTAACTTTGTGACGCTGGAACAAATCATTTAACCTTTCTGGGCTTTTTACTTGGCTCAACTAGAAATGCAAAAACTACTTTAGATGATCTAGGTCTCTTCCAACTCCAACACCATGAGATCCATTTCAAATGATCTCTAAGGTCCCTTACAGTTTAAATTGTCTATTTCAGGACCCAACCTAAGTCCCACCTTTGCCATAAAGTCTTCCAAAATTACTCTGATACATATGGCTATCTCTCTTCTTTGACCCCCTAAAGTATGTTCTTGACTATATTTGAAATTTGGCACTCAACTATATACTTATGATGATAGGATCTGAGTCTGGGAGGAACCTTATGTGATTCATAGGGAGTTAGATGGCACAGTGGATAGAATGCTGGCCCTGGAGTCAGGAAGAGTTCAAATTTGTCCTCTGACACTTACTAGTTGTGTGACCTTGGGCAAGCCCCTTAACCTCCTTTGCCTCAGTTTCCTTATCTGTAAAATGAGATGGAGAAAGAAATGGCGAACCACTCCAGCATCTTCACCAAGAAAACCCCAAGTGGGGTTACAAAGAGTTGGATATGCCTGAAAACCACTGAACAACAACAACAAAAATATGATTTATATGCATGTTGTGTTTCATTATAAACTCCTTGAAGGATTAAACCATATCATATAATTCTATTGTGTCCCCCTCAATGTGCCCAGCACTCAAATACCTGTTGAATTAAATTCCTAATTTGAAGCAAGCCCAGGCGATCCAAAACTTTACTGATATGTGTTAAAGATCTCAGAAATATTAATAGTATTTTGTGTCATTCTATCTACTCCCCAGCCTCTGTCCTTTGGCTCGGGAGCTGAGAGGACTAGGAATTTTCTCTACTCCAAAACTAATCAGAGCTCCACTTGCACACTTATACTGGTCTAGTCATGCCGCTACCTGAATGCCACCACCTCCTTTGCCAGCAAGAGTAAAGAGGAATAAAACTCACTGCCTGATTCTCCTCTCCCTCCAGGGAAAGCACAAAGCAGCCGAAAGCAATAACAGCAGCCCAGTGTAAAAGGGTAGACTTCTGTCTTTGTAGTCCTTGGTTTCCGTGCTGAGACTTCCTGCAGAGACATTCGTCAGCCTTGCAGATAAATACAGAGAGAGAGAGAGAGAGAGAGAGAGAGAGCACAGCTTAAAACATTTTTATAAGCTTCTTCTCCCAAGCTGTATACATTAAATAAATCAAAGCAGTATCCTGAACCTCTACCTCTGGTCTAACATCTTTTGTTACTGGTTCCGCACTCTCACACATGAGGAAACAAGTGCTTTTCTGAAAGGCTGTTTTCCATTTATAAACATGATAAAGGTAAGGGACCCAACTTTGGGGCTCAAGTCTTGCTGAATCACATCAGCTTCCTAGGAAATTCTATTGCAATCCCATCTCAGATCTATCTTGGAGGACCTTACCTTTAGGTCCATGGCTTTCTCCTTTCCAACCTCTCTAAACTTTCTATGTTCAATGAACTCCCCAAGTGAAGTGCTTGGTCCTCCTGAACTCATCAGAAATGTAATGGAGAACCAATCAAACTACCAAAAAATTGTTTTATATAGCTGGAAAAAACAATAACAAAATTCACCTGGAAGAACAAAAGGTCCAGAACATCAAGGGAACTAATGAAAAGAAATGCAAGGCAAGGTGGCCTAGCGGTACCAGACCGTAAATTGTATTATAAAACAGCAATCATCAAAACTACTTGGTACTGGCTAAGAAATAGAGTGGTGGATCAGTGGAATAGGTTACCTAACCTACTGCAAGACATAACAGTCAATGACTATGCTAATCTACTATTTGATAAATCCAAAGACTCCAGCTTCTGGGATAAGAAATCACTATTTAACAAAAACTGCTGGGAAAACTGGAAAATAGTATGGCAGAAACTGGACATAAACCAACATCTTACATGCTATACCAAGATAAAATCAAAATGGGTACAGGATTTAGATATAAAGACTGATACTATCAGCAAACTAGGAGAGCAAGGAATAGTTTACCTTTCAGATGGAGAAGGGAAGAATTTATGACCAAACAAGAGACACAAACCATCATGAAATGCAAAATGGATAATTTTGATTTACATGAAATTGAAAAATTTTTGCACAAACAAAGCCAATGCATCCAAGATTAGGAGGGAAGCAGAAAACTGGGAAATAATTTTTACAACCAGTGTCTCTGATAAAGGCCTCATTTCTAAAATATATAGAGAACTGAGCCAAATTTATAAGAATACAAATCATTCCCCAATTGATAAATGGTCAAAGGATTTGAACAGGCAGTTTTCAGAGGAAAAAAATTAAAGCTATCACTAGTCACATAAAAAAATGTTCTAAATCACTATTGATTAGAGAAATAAAAATCAAAACGACTCTGAGGTACCACAACACACTTATCAGATTGGCTAACATAACAAAATAAGACAATGATAAATACTGGAGACAGTGTGGGAAAATTGGAACACTAATACATTGTTGGTAGAGTTGTGAATTAATGCAACCATCCTGGAAAGCAATTTGGAACTATGCCCAAAGGGCTATAAAATTGTGCATACCCTTTGACCCAGCAATACCACTTCTAGGTCTGTATCCCAAAATGATCATAAAAATGGGAAAAAGATCCACATGTATAAAAATATTTATAGCAGCTCTATTGTAGTAGCAAAGAATTGGATATTGAGGGTATGCCCATCAATTGGGGAATGGCTGAACAAGTATGGTATATGAATGTAAGGGAATACCATTGTGCTATAAGAAATGATGAGCAGGCAGACTTCAAAAAAATCTGGAAAGGCTTGTATGGACTGATGCTGAGTGAAGTGAGTAGAACCAGGAGAACATTGTAGACAGTAACAGCCACATTATTTGACGACTGACTTTGACAGATTTGGCTCTTCTCAGCAATGCAAGGATCTAAGACAACTCCAAAAGACTTATGATGGAAAATGCTATCCACATCCAGAGAAAGAACTATGGAGTCTGAATGCAGATGGAAGCATGCTATTTGCTCTCCTTTTCCTTTGTTGTTTTGTTTTACTGCTTCATTCTCGTGGTTCCTCCCATTAGTTGTAATTGTTCTTTTCATCATGACTAATGGGAAAATATGCTTCATATGAATGTAGAAGTAGAGCCCATATCAGATTGCGTGCAGTCTTGGTGGGGGCAGGGGAGGAGAAAGAGTGGGGGAGAAAATTTAAAACTCAAAATCTTATGGAAGTGAATGTTGAAAACTAAAAATAAAAAATTAATTATTTTTAAAAAACAATACTAATGATCCTTAAAAAAAAATAAATGTAATGGAGGTCATTGGGATTGAATGAGTTCTCTCTCTCATACACTCATACCCCCCTCACCCCCCACCCCCCCACACAGAGCTTACTACACAAAATCAAGGATTGGAAGGGACCTTAAGAATCTCTTAGTCCAACCCTTGAATTTTACAGATGAGGAAACAATCCCAGAGACGTGAACTGTTAGCACAAGTAAATAAAAAAGGCAGAGCCAGGATTTGAATTCAGTTTGTTTCCATCTAAATCTACCATTCTTTCTGCTAAACTATATTTCCTACCTTGGTTCATGAGCCTGCTTGGTACCTTGGATCCAGAGATACCTTCTTCCCATCCTCTCCAATAGTGCCATTTGTCAGTGTGATTCTGCAATCTGCTCACTCTTTATTTTTCTACTCTTGCCAACAGACACTTCAGATCACTGAAGCACATTTCTAGGGTAATTTTATGAGGCTAAAACCAATAACAAAATTAAAAAATAATATATTAAAGTAAGATAATTAGAAGTATGAATAAAAGTACCTTATCCCAGAATAAGAAGGATTAAAACTTCCTAAATTGTTCTATCTCACTACAATTCCACAAGTCTACCTTGGTCTATGATCTCTGGGCTAGGAGGTCCAATACAAGCACACATGCCTCCCTCATGTCTCCTGAAGAGAACACCTTAGATCAAAGTCAGAACTAATAGAACAATTTACTCAATGACCAAAATAACATAAAGGAAAACAACTATGACAGACTTCAGGGCTCTCATTAATGAAGCAATCAATCTTGGACCAAAGGGGACTGACTGTAGCATGCCTTCCTCAAATCTTTCAAAAGAGGCGGTTGACTGCAGATGCAGAATGTAGCATACATCTTCAGACACAGCCAAGTACTGATCTGTTTCAAGAAGGGGTTCTGTATGTGGAGGGGGTGGGGGAAAGGGTAGTCTATGGGAAGAAACAATGACTTTTTTTTAAAAATCAAGAAAGCATTTTAAAAAGAGGGAATGGCACTTCAGAACAGTTTCAAACCAAATGAATGAGATGTCACTCATTCATATCTTCCCTTCTTGCTTTATTTTTAGGCAGTCATGAGGCTTCCTTTCCAAACCAAAGTTAAAACAGTCAATCATTCACCAAGCATTTATTAAGTAGCTAGCATATTCCAGATAGTGTGCTGGCTGTTGCCCTCAAGGAGCCTACATTCCACTGGCATTCTGTCAAGGATGTATAAAATAGATAGTATCCCCATTATTTAGTACAGTGCCTGGCACACAGTATAATTAGTGCCTAATAAAGTCACGTTGAATTGAATTACTTTTTAAAAATCATAATAATTCAACCCAACATAAAGGTCACCTCTAAGGTTCACAAAAAACAATTCCTTTCCTTTACGAAGACAATCATCTCCTACTGAAGTAACCTGCAATTTTCATCTCATGCTACAATAAGCTACCCACAAAGGTCACACGGGAAAAGTTTTCAATATCAGATCAATAAATTTATAGGATTATTTGACAACAACTGCTGGAGGGTGGGGGTGGAGAGTGGCATGCCAGAAACTTTTCAAGCTAGCCAACATCAAACATTCTCTTTATGAGCACAAATTAAAGGGAAAAAAATTTGTTCAGGTTTAGTCCTAAAATGTACCTCTAATTTAAGCAGCAATCTGCACTAAGTGGTGACACACAAGAAATAACTGCTTAAATTATTCAAAAAAAACAATAGAAATAAGGTAACAATCCTTTTGTTGGGTAAAGTAAAAGCCAAAAAAAACTGCGAAAAAAATCACATCTGTAAGAGACAGAGACAGGGAGTGGGGGGAAGGAGAGGGAGAGAGAGACAGAGAGAGAGAGAGATTGATGTTGCAGTGGAAAGAGTGTTGGGTCTTAGAGAAACTAATTTTGAATGTCAACTTTGCACAGACCATGTGTGTGACTTTAGGCAAGTCGCTTCAGTCAAGTCAACAAGAATATATTAAATGCCTAATATGTGCCTGGTGCTGTGCCAAGTGCTGAGAATACAAAGAAAGGCAAAGAACAGATCCTGCTCTCAAGAAGCCCACAGTCATTAAAGACAACTCTCAAATAACTATGTACAAACTATGTATATATGTGTACACATATATATATACACACACTATGTGTATGTGTGATAAATTGGAGATAATCAACAGAGTGAAGGCACTAAGAAGAATCAGGCTACATAAACAGATCTAAGACTGTTTAGTTACTTCATCTAAACATGATATCAAGACTATATGATCATGGGACAGCTAGGTAGGTGGCCAAGTGGATAGAGCACAGGCTTTGGAGTCAGGAGGACCCAAGTACAAATCTGGCCACAGACATTTACTAACTGTGTGACCCTAAGTATGTCATTTAACCCAGATTGCCTCAAAAAAAAAATCTATGAGCTCAGTGCCCTCCCACATACATACACATATATGTGTGTGTATATACATATATATATATATATACATTTGATACAGTGACAGCTCAGCTCAGTCAGTAAACATACATTAAGCACTTACTCATGTGCCAGACACTGTGCCAAAGAAATAAGAAAAAGAAAAACTGTCCTTGACCTCAAGGAGCTTACAATCAATCTCTGAGGGTAACAAATAGGAAGATGAAAAGCTGGGAGGAGGGGAGTGGTACTGATCCAGGGTAAGTGATGGAGCAGTCTAATGTGGTGCAGCTGGGTGGAAAATGAAGTAATCACTGCCCTTGGGTACCCTCCTTAAATGGGGGAAGCTCCTGCCCTTCAGTCAAAGGACCTGCTGCTGACAGATTGAGGATGCTAACAGATTCAAAACCACTGCTTAAAGGGCTTCCTACAGGCAGCATAGAAGAGTAGAAACAACACTGAAATTAAAGTTAGAGGGCCTGGATTAAGATCCTCGCTTTGCTTCTTACTCTCTGTGAAACCTTGGAAAAGTCACTCATTCTTCGGAACTCAGTTTCTTCATCTGTACAATGAGGGGGTTGGACTACATGATCCTATGCCATTTCAGTCTGCATTAAAAAAAACAAACCGTTCAGCCTTTACCCCCACACAACCAGCTGACCTGTTTAGAGAGAGATGGTTAAGTGTGTTAGGCTGGGAGAGATGCAAGCCCTTTTAATGAGTAGCCGTTTTTGATAACACTTTTAAAAGCACATATATTTTACCTAACCCTGAAGAGAGATCTCTAGCACAGTCTTAATCACCAGTTAAAAACATAGAGATGAAATGTGGCTAAGGCCGAGTGGAATCCACTGTATATGCTCCAGCACGTTCAAACTGTGCTGGCTTAAGTTGTTTTTAGGGGAAGGGGTGGAAAGTAAGGCATTTCTAAAATAACAGATTTCTGGTCCCACTGAGGCCTTTAAAAATTAACTGGGAGGTTTGTTAAGGGGGAATCCTCATTTAGGGAGTAGGTAACCAACATAATGCATTAAAGGCCACCATCTGCCACCAGTTTTTTGCTGCCACCAACGATAGTCAGCATTTACTAAGTGGCTTGTAATTTCTGTAGTGCCCACCCCACCCCACCCAAACTCTACCCGGTACTGTGGCTGCAATCCTATGTGTTTTATTTGCCAGGCTGGCTTACTATACGAAAATGGCTCAATCCTGTTTAGCGCCAGGGATAATTTCCTTTTACTCTAAAAATCAGGTCAGCCCAAAGAAATGGAAAATATTTATGGGTGAGCCTTCTTTGTAGGTGGCTGCCTCGGTGTGTGTGCATACTGCCCAGCCGTTGTCTTCAGGAAACTACTGAATGTGGCTGAGTTACCACCGTGCCCTCTCCCACCACTCTTACCCTACCTCCCCAAATAAAAATATTCGGAGCCCAAGCACAAAGGGAAACTCTATTTCAGCTGTGCTTCGCTTGAGTTGAATGATGGAGCCCACGAAAGCAGGAGCCGGTTTGGCCGCGGGTCAGCGCTGTTCGCTTCCATTCTTTGCTCGGGAAGGGAAGAAGGGAAAAGGAGAGGACGCCTGGGCCAGAGAAGACCCTGGGTCTCCGCAGGACTTGTTTGTGCTCGGAAACAGGCGGCTCGGGCGGAAGCTTAGGTGGGGGCGGGTCACGTGCAGCAGCGGCTGCAGACTGTGCGGCTGCGGTTGGCTACAGCCCAGGCTCGGGACTAGAAATTAACTGGCCCGGCTCCTTTTGGTAGCGGAGCCCAGATCTGGAGTAGACTGGGTGTTTGGTGGAAGCCACCGACCCCGCCCCGAGTTGCTTGAGGGAAGAAAGGAGGCGTGGAAATGAGGGCTGGGGGAGGTTGAGGCTTGGGAACTGAAGCGCTCAGGGTCTCCTCTCATTCTCTAGAGGACCTCTTGTAAAAAGGAAATGTTTTTCTAAGCGCCCTCAGGTGCCTACGAGATTAGCGGGCAGAGAGGATAAGATAGGTTTTCTCACCCTGCTCTCCTCAGTGCCTGGGACTGGGAGGAGGAGGGTTGGATAGGGCGGGGTTGGAGGGAAGAGATGAAGCTATACAGGCTGGGGGGAGGGGGCAGACTGGGAGGGCGACCCTAAACGTTGGGATGGCTAACGGATGTTCGTTCCCTTCCTCACCCCCACCTCTCCTTCCTGCTTTTAAATCTCTAAATACTAAATTCCCCAATCCCTCCTTGCTTGTCCTGGGGCGCCCCATTATACGCAGTGAAGGATGCACACCCCTCCCCGCGGGCGGCCGCGCTCCCCGCCGCGCTCCAGCTGCTTCGCTGGGCTCTGGGCTGCCACAGGGGAGGTTGAAGAGTCCCCAGTTGCAGCGACTGTTTCCCGGCCAGCGGGTAGGGTCGTGGCTGCCAGCCTCCAGTCCTTCCTTTAGGGAAGGTACAGATAACACTCGCTGCAGCCCGCAAAGAAGCTCTTTTCCCCCTGTCGTAGGGGTGACAACAGACACAGAAAGCATACTCCTCCCAGATGCAGCCGCCGCCGTGTGCAAAGAACACTAGGCTTCAGGCTCGGGCTCGCTACCGCCTCCGCGAATGATCTAGCGAGCGAGAATGCCAGCAATTCCTCCTCCCTCTGGCTGGTGTGGGAGTCTAGGCGGGAGGGGCCGCGGAGAGAAAGAGGGAATACGGGAAAACCGTCTGCTGCTTCTCGGCACAGGGGAGCTGGGATCTGCCGAGACTCACAATCCAGTGTTGTGGGATTTTTGCTTTCGTGCGGGACGTCTTTGTGAAGGGAGGGGAAGTTGCAGTTGATATGTAAAGCTAGGATGAACACTCAACGCTTTCTCTTTCGAGGTTTGATAACCTCCGTGCCCACCTTGTCAATCTCCTTACAAACCTCGGATGAGGAACGAGTGTTATGCTTCTCTTCTCCCACTTAAAAGCTTGGGGAAGAAGGCGGGGGGGGGGGATTTTCCCAATAACCGCTTGAACTCTCCAGCATTTGGAGCCCACCAGCCTATGAATAGGATAGGAGAGGAAAGAAGAGAGAAACCTTTGCTTCTCCCAAGTCGGGGGGCTTCGGGGGGGGGGCCAGGCGAACATGTCCCAGACAGAAATGTACACACATACATTATTTTGCTTCGCAGTTTGGGGGTCTGGGGCAATAACCAACCACTCAAACTTTTCTTTCCCCAGAGTAGGGCTCTGAACACACAAGTCTCTTCCGGATGAATACGGGGGCGAGAAACACTGTCCTTTAGGCGAGGCTGGGAGAGCGATTGGGGGGGAAGGGAGAGAGGGGAAAACCTCTTGCAATTTCCTTCCTTGGCGAAGCTGGGAGGAGGGAAGAGGGGAGGGGGCCGAGACCACATGCACTTTCGTTTCTCACGGGCGGCGGCGCGTGTCACGTTGCGGCTGCAAATCTGCGTTTGGCAGCAGCGGCAGCCGCGGTAGCTCTGTGTGGAGTCTGGCTAGGGGTGAAGCGAGACGCCATTTGCATCCACAACACACTTCGCTCTCCGATCAGGTTCATGCGGGAAACTGGGGCGGAGGGGAGGGAGGAGGGGGAAGGGGGATTGTCGCCCGCTGCGGAAGCTTATTACGACAGTGACACTGATTAGATGCCTTGTTTGTACGTGCATAGAATAGGGGTGGGTCTTTTTTCTCCCCTCATCTTTTTTCTGGATATACTTTCTGTTTGGAAAGTTGCGGGGATTTAAAAAAAAATACTACACAGCTGCTGTCTTAAGGGCTAAATTATGCGAGCACGTTTGCTTACCCTGGGGGAGTAACGCATATAAGCCAATTCAGGGATTACAGCCGAGGCCCAGCGCCATAGAAATCCAGCCCTCAGTTTTTAATGAGCTTTTGAATCGGAGAGCGCTTCAAGGCGCTCATAAAGCCAAGACTCGATTTCCATCTGCCCCCGTTGCCTCCGTGTTCAGTTTGTCGGTGGAAACCTAGCGATCCGTGCAGAACTCCATGAGGGAGGGCTTGCTGCCAAGGGTGATCCGAAGCCAATTTTCCTGTCCGACCCTGACCAATGGAAAAAATGACGGTGTAGCTCCAATCAAACACCCCACTATCGTAAATGCGCCCAACCCCATGTCTAGTGCACGAACTCGGGCGCCTTTCAAATTAACCACAGGGGGAGGGGTGGGGAAAGAGAAGCAGTGAGGTTTGCCTTTGCCAGAGAGGCATGTTGGTGACTAAGAAAGGTGAATTCTCAATAGGATGAGAGGGATCTGTTCAAATCGTTGCATTAACTTCGTCCACCCAAATCCATGTTTATCCCAAGTGTGTTTCAAACACGATCAACATTCTTAATATTTACATCAGGCAGAGACGATAGTTCAGTTACGATTACTGTAAGGAGGCTTTGTTTATCAGTAAATCAAAAACATCGGGTTTCAGACTGGTACCAACGTGTAACTAGTGTTTACATACAACTAAAGATGGAAAACACTGGGCTACTTATTGGAGGGATCATCCTGACTTACTTTGTCTCTGTACCGATACTGTTCTTCCTCCTTCGCGCTCTCACCTCTGGGACCTTTAAATTCAATGGAGCCGAATAGACGCTTTTAAAAATCGCAGCTTTTAATTTTCGGTTTGCGTTCCCTCTTGTAGCCAACCCCCTTTACGACTACAGTATTCTCGGGTTCATCTTATCTGCTCCTGTTTGCTTTTACTTCAGAGGGAACGATAATAGATTATTTTACGTCCCTCTTCTCTCCCCCCCTCCGCACTTTGCACGTGCCTGAGGGGCCTTGGAGCCGGTGACTAGACAATGTGTTTCAGATCGTTCCCTCCGAGCTCTCTCTAGCACGTCACACCGAGTTGAAAAGGAGGAATTTGAACTCCTCTGATAATGCCCGAAAACTGGAACTATGACTAACTACTGTGGGGCAGTGTTTTTATTCTGAATGTGAAGGGCAAGAGAAATCAATCTGAAGGTTGGCAACCGCCGGTTTAGATTTGAAAGAGAACTATTCGGTCTGAAAGACCGCGAGGGGAGCAGGCAGCCCTCGGAAGCAGCCTGCGTCTTTGGTCTTTGTCTTTAGACAGAGAGGGCTCCAGTGTTCAGTACCGATAAAGATCTACAGAGAGCACACTTGACCAACACATTTCCATAAAATGTAGCGTTGTTCAGTTGGATAGCACCATGGCCGGACCACAGAAGTCCTGACTTTTTACTAGAAAAAAAAAAGGCCACCCAACGTCGAAATACAGAGATTTTAATTTTTTTTTTTTTTGCGGCCTCTTTGGAGTTGAGCAGCAATTACCTTCACTCTGGCCCAAAGTTGCCCTCCCCTCCTCCAAAACAAACAGCATTTTGTGTCTTAAGATTAAACTAAAAGTTATTAGAATAATAAAGTGAGTGGCTAAAGCACAAAGTTGGACCTTAGCGTTAGAAGGGGCCTAGTCCAACCCCCTCATTTTACAGATGAGGATACTGAGGCCTGAAAAGATTAGGTAGTTTGTGCAACATTACTATGATAGGGGCAGAACCAAGACCAAAAGAACCAGATCTGATTCACAGCCTCCAAATAAGAAACTTTTTTAATTGGAAAAGAGGAATTTCTTTTTACTATACAAACACTAACTCAGACTTTCCTTTGAATAGGAGAGTAAGAAAACATGAGAAAATCACGATTTAAAAGTTTTTAATTTCAAGAATCTGACAGCTACACTTGATCATTTATTTTGACTTAGATTAAACTGTCATTGTGGGTCTTCTAGAACTTAAAATATGTATCTTGAATGTACTGATACGTTTAGTTTGAACACAACAGATATTTCCCAACAAAGCCAAATTCTCTAATTTTTTTTAGGGGGCAAGGTACCCTGGAGAAGTATCAAGAAATGCATTCAAAAAGAGCTTTCCACCCTTGCCCTTTTCAGACCACTATCACCGAATGGACTAGTGGTTAGAAACTGATCACTACTGTCCAGACCCTCCGTTTTCTCCATCTGCTAACCTTCAGTTTCACCAAATGGTTGGGATTAAGGCCCTTTCTACCCATTTCCAAACCTGCAAAAGTCCAAAGTCAATCGGAAAGAATGCCAGGTGCCACTACCAGTCTGCATGAGAATACTCCTTCCCACCTTTTAAGCACACTCACACACAGTATGCTCTCCTTCGCATAGGCCTTCACCAGTCTCAACCTAGAAATTACACTTAAAAAGAAAAAGTGAGGTGGGTACCTGGAAGAGGGAGGGAAGTCCTCCAGTTTGTGGGCAGTTATATTCCCCCTCTGCTCCATCCCCGTCCACCTCCAGCCAAAAAGCCTCACTCAGAACTCTTGAAGTAAGCAAAAACTATGGGAACAACGGTAGAAAACATTATTAAGTAATTCTGGTTTCTCAGCACAAAATAAGTTTCCACTTCTCTAAAGATACAATAGTTTAGCCACCTACGAAGGCTATGTGAGAACTGAATTGTAAGGAGCACAGGGTAGTTCCCCTTGCTCCCAGAAAGCATACTACGGGCCTATAACTAGTTAACTCCCTAATGCTGAGTGTCAATGAACCTTGGCTTGAACGTCAGTAACTGCTTGCTAGCTGATGTCACTAATGCAGCGCAATATTGGGCTCCCGCTTTCCCCCTCCCCAGTTCCAGACTCCACTGAAACTGCTAGCTGCGGGCTAGAGACAAGGGGAGGACGGCGCTGCAGCTTCCTGACTGTTGGAGTCTGTAGTCCCGGGGCTTTCCCCTTCGCCGGAGCTAGCAAACCACAGGCGAGTTGGGACCCGGCAGCTGCAAGCCCGGGTCCTTTTACCTCAATTACGATTCGAGATGGTTGGTGTAGGGTTAGCAACACCACTCCCCCTTTTAAAAAAAATGCACGAAGATAGACAGGGCCTGTCAGCTGATATGACTGACTTTCCTATGAAGACCTTTGGGGAGTCCCTGAGGCACAGCCGGTGCCCCAGTTTCCTCTCTCCCCGGGCTGTGCCTTGCATCGCCTGCCTGTCGGGCGTAGCGGCGGGAGCGCGGAGCAATTGACTTATGAGGGCAGCTGGTGTTAGGGGCGGGGGGTGGGGTGGATTCCCGGGAGTGAGGAAGGGAAGTGAGTCAGGCCTGAGCTGCCCAGCATATCTTGACACCCTCCATAAACAGGACCCTGCACCAACTCCCGTAAGAATATACCCACATTCCCGTCGGTCCTTTTCCACTAACACGCCATAGCTCTGAGCTACAGTGGGGTGTAGGGGAGAAGGACACTTCTGTCTGGGGCCTGAGCACTCTGGTCTCTCAGGATCTAGACGCTTTGGACGAAAGGGCCCAAGGGTAGAGTCTCCGGAGGGGGGAAGAGACGGCTGTGGAGGCAGAGAGGGGGGTGGTTCGGCAGAAGCCAGCACTCCAGTTGGATTGCTTTGCTCTTCGCCACCCCTAGCGGGAGCCTCGTTACCCTACACTTATTACATTGACAAGATCGCGGCTCCCGAGTCCCGAGGGCCGGCAGTGTTATACTTCATCTAAGGAACTCGTTCCGCTCGCCGCCGACGCCGATGCAGTGGCGGTAGCAGCTGCTGCTGCTGCTGCTGCTGCAGCCGCCGCTTCTGCTACCGGCCCCATACCCAGAAGTGAAACTCTTCGGGTTTAGATAGGACAAAACCCCTTCTTCTCTACCCTGAGATCTTATTTTTAGGAGGGGAGTCTATTTTGAAGGACTGCTAGGCAGAAGTCTGAGGGGCAGGGGAACAGAGCAACCCCAGATGCCTCTTTCTCCCCTATACTCTCATGTCCCCTCCCTCCCGCAGCCACCCAGCCAGCCTACGGCCTTACAAAGCAGGGCAGAACTGTACATTTCTGCAGACTCATGCCGAGGTGGCGGCGGCGCAGCCTGGAACCGTTTCAAAATGCCCCGGCGTCCCATGGAGAGCGAGTGAGCCCGCGCCTCTCCGGCCGCCAGCTAAGTAGCTGAGAGAGAAACCCCGGGAAGCTCCGGCCCCAGCGGCGAATTAAGGACACCCCGTGACATCGAGCAAAAGAAAAAAGCAAGCGCATAAGCTAGCGCCTTTCCCCGGAACCTCCAAACCCCAGGGAGTAGCTGCCATCTTCGTATGACAAGCAGCTAGAAGCTTCCTGTTAAATGTTTCTATCTTACTCCCTCCCCAACTTACAGCTTTCTTGCTTTCTTTTTTTCTGGGGAAAGATTAAGTGTGTGTATATATATATATATACATATATATATATATACATATATATATATACATATATATATATATAGGCAACCGTTACACACCATTAGGTAAAGGCGGGAATTCTCGATCTTCGAGTGAACAACCACTACATATACAGGCTAAGTCACCATCTTCATAACGGTTTGAATGTGATCCGTCTACAAAGAGGGTTAGTCACATACCTAGACAAAACTCCCAGAGTTTCGGTTCTGAAAGGGAAAACGCAAAGACACCTACCCCTGACCCAACTAAAGGGACATTTCCTAAACTCCCCCTCTCCCACAAACCTTTATGTTCAGTGAAGACTAAATGTGGTATATCTAATTAGTCATCTTTTTTCTCCTTGTTTAAGCACCGCGGGCCTTGCGAGTTTCGCTCTTTCTGGGAGAAGTATTTAGCCTGGGTTTTAAAGGGGAGGTGGGGGAACTCTTGTAAAACTAGATTTTCTCAGAGACTGGAGTTGTATTAGTAGAAGGAAAAATGATCGGGTGTGGGGAGGATGGCCTAATAAACGTAACTGCCTAAATGTTAGGCTGTCTGACCTGCGCAGTGATCAAGGAAGCTGGATTTCCAGCTGAGAAACAAACACGAGGGAGACAGAAAGACAGACACAAAGACTGGTGGGGAGGAAGAGGTAGAGGATAAGAGAAGGAAACAATGGATTGTGAGAAACAGACAATTAGAGTTAAGGAGTCAATGGGGGTTGGGAGTACAGAAAAACGAAAGGAAGAGGTAGAATGTTTTCTGCCTTCGCTTAAAAAAGGCTGTGCTCACTGGGGAAGCTTAAGAAACCACAATTTCTGTATCCAGATCTCGAGAACCAGGGGAAAAGAAGCCTATTGAGAACGACAGGGTCCTCTCTGCTGTGAAGTGTCTCTTCTCCCATCCCCCCGTAAAGAATAGATGATTTTTAAATTCGTAAAACTGCCTTCATTTTAAAAAAAAAATCCAAAAGGGGATGATGATAAGAAAAGGGAAGAGAAATAACTGCTCAATGTAGGTGGGGGGTTGGACTTCGGAGGGAAGAAGACCTGGCTCCAATTCTGACTCTGCCACACCCTTACTAGTGTGCAAGCCCCCTAACCTCTCAGAGACCCACCTGATCCCTTCTGTTGGGATATGGAATGATTTGAAGTGGAAAATACTGAGGAATTGGGAAGGAAAATCAGAGTTAGTTCATACATCACATTACATCAGGAAGAAAAAAGGTGAGAAAATATGAAGTAAAAAAACTTAATTATCTTGTACTGTCAGTAATAATCACTGACAATTGCACAGTGCTTTCAGATTTGCAAAGCATTTTACATACATGGGCCCATTTGAACTTCAGACTATTTCATCACCATTTTAAAGACAAGGAAAGTGAAACTTAAAGAAGATAATGTCAGATCTGGGAATCAAGTCCAGCAAAGTCCACTACACTCTATCACACTGCTTTCCCTTGTGATAGGAGTAAGACAGTCTAAAAGAACAAAAGTTGAGAACAAGAGTAACAGTATGAAAAGCCCTGGATTCTCTTAAAAGACCTGAATCCTGTTGGCATGTTTGACATCATCCTATGATATCATACAAATCAACCTCTCTGAGCCAGTTTGCTCATTTGTAAATTTCATAAAACAGTACCTACCTACTCTAACTAAAGGGCTCCTATAAGAAAAAGCTATTTTTAATGGAACTTCTGAGTTACAAATGTAGTGGGAAAGTTGGTTTTTTCCTGTTTCCCTCAATTGGTTATCACTGAAAGTAAGGGGCAGATAACAAAGGAAATGAGGAGTTAATGTGTTAAACTAATTCCAAGAAGGTGCCTAAACCCTCTTATCCCTTCCAAAGTGTGAAAAAGTTTCTCTAGTTGGATTGGAAAAGAAGCTCAGCTTTGGCCAGCTAAAAATTAGCCACTGTCCTGGTGGTCTTTAAAAAGCTGAGTTTGCTATCCTGAGAGCTTTAGAATCAGGTAGCAGCTTTTCAGAGGGTGGTCCCTCTACCAGGTGCAGGGGAGGGGGTGGGGGTGGTTCTTTCTCCTGCTGGCCCCTCCCAGAAGCCAGGGCATCTTGCAGCATCTGAACAAATTGGCCAGTAGGAGACATTAAATCCTGCTGAAAGTAGACAGAAACACCAAGAAGAGGGTTGAGGACCAGAAGCAGCTTCAAGAATCTAAACCTCTGGCAGCAGAGAGGAGAGCTTACTGTGGATTCAAGTGAAAACTAGTCCTAAGAGTTGAAAGTCAAGCTGTGGAGATGAACTGATTCCGGCAACCCAGATGAGCAATCCAAGTAGTTCCCTGGGAGGTACCTCATGGGGGGGTGGGGGTTAGGGGGAAGGAGGTAATTAAGCATTTTATATAAGACCTACTATGTGCCAGGCACTTTACAAATATTATCTCACATTTGATTCCCACAGCTGTCTTTCTAGGTAGGTGTTATTATCCCCATTTTATAGCTTAGTAAATTGAAGCAAACAGAGGCTAAGTGACTTGCCCTGGGTCACGCAATAATAAAGTCTGAGGCTGGATTTGAACTCAGTCTTCTAGACTTCAGGCCCAGAACTCCATCCATTTCACCACCTAATTGCATTATGATGACACTATGGGAAAAGAAATCTGAGATCTTTCCCTGTTGGAGTTTCCCTGATCACATGTGTTTCCAATATGTGTCCTTTACTAAGAAGTCAAACTTTTTTTTTTATTAAATGCTTTCAACATGCATAGCATGTGCTAAGCAGTGAGGATACAAAGAAAGACAAAAAACACAGTCCCTGCCCTCAAGGAACTTACATGCTAACAGAAAAGACCAGAAGTAAACAAATAGGTTTTAGTGCAAGAGTTAATTGAAAGCTGAAATCTGAAAAAGAAAGACATCTGCCCTTGGTGGGAATGGAATAGGTGTGTCCAGGAAAGGCTTTTTGAAGTAGATGGAATTTGAGTTGGTCTGGGAAACTAAGAGGAGCTGGGTTTGGGGAGCATTGCAAGCATGGGGGTCAGCTAACATGAAGGCACTGAGGTGGGATATTTTATGTTGTGCTGATGGAACTGTAAGTAGGCCCTTGATGGAATAAACAATGCATAGCAGAAAGTAAAATTTAAGAAGGCTGAAAAGGTAGAAAGGGCTGGGGCTAGAGCTAGGAAGAACTCTAAATACCAGAGAAATTCTTTTGATCCCAGAGATAATAGGGAGTCCCTAAAACTCACTGAAAAGAGTGAGGAAGGGGGTCATACCTATGCTTCAGAAAAATCACCTTGGCAGCTGATTGGAGGGTGAATTAGAGTGGGGAGAGACCTGTTAGAAAGCTATTGCAGTAGTCCAGGTGAGAGAAGAGTAGAGAAAAAGGGATGATATGAGAGATGTTGAAAAAGTAGAAATGACAAGATTTAGCACAGGATTATAAATTTGTGGTGAGAGTGAGGAGTCAAGGATCTCACCAGCTTGGCAAGCCTGGGTGATGAGGGAGATAGTGAGGCTCCGAAGATAATATGAGAGGGTCTGGGGAAGGACAGATGATGAGTTTTGGGGCATGTTGAACTTGAGAGGCTTAAGGAACAACAAATTTGAAATGGTCAAAGGCTTTTGGTAATTTGGGACTGGTGGAAGACAGGGCTCTCTCTCCCCTCCCCCCACCCCCACCCCCACCCCCATTTACGGAAGGGAGAGATGTTTTGTCGGATATGCCTTAGCTATGCCATCTTAGTAAATGCTTTTGCTTCGAGCTAGTTGAATCTACTGGCTGATTAGTAAAGATAAGTTCACTGGTGGGCACTTGTCAGCTATAAGTAGATTTAGAAGTTTGGACCCACAGAGCACCCTTTGAACCTGAGGTTGTAGTCATCTCTTCAGTGAACCCAACTCATGAATGCAAGTTGGGTCTAACTGGGGGCTTTATACAAGGAAATTGAGAAGGACTCTATGTGCAGAGCTGACACTCAGAAAAAGTGGAGGGGGGGGGGAGGCACATGCTTTATTCCCCCACTTGAAACGAATGCTTGGAACTAAAGAATAAGCTTCCTGACTCTTTGTGACATTTTCTTCCTATCCACAATTCAGATAGCACTGTGCTTGGCACATAGTAAGTCCTCAATAAATGCTTTTTCATTTATTCAGATATGTAAACTCTTAAGGTGCTGAGCTCCAGAACCTTGGCAGTCATAGCTAGCAAATGTTTCAACTTTGGATCAAAACTGTCAATTTCCTGCTGTGCCTCAGGCAGGGCCTTGTAACTTATTCACCCCTAGAGCCTGATTGAATGCTTTTCTCAGAGGCCTCTCTCCTTTCTTAATTCTCTGGGAACTCCTGGTCCTTTTCCACACCTTTCCCCACTCCTTAGCCTTCTTTTTAATTCAGTCTGGGTGGATCCCCATTCCCAGAAGGCAAAGAGAAGTCTTAAACAGGACATGTCTACTTGGAGGAGAATTCTCTGGTCTAGCATCCCAGGGATCATTCCTTAGGCCCTATGCTGTTGAACCCTTTTTATCAATTACTTGTATGATAGTATGCTTATCAAACTTCTTATAGATGATACAGAGCTGGATGTATGAGCTATCACATTAGATCTAAGGAGATTTGAAGAGCCAAATCTCAATACTCCAATGATTCTCTGGTCTCACTGGTTGAGGTATTTCTTTATTACTTTTAGACTCCAATATGTGTACGAACATTCTTACAACTCTGGTCTATACCCTCCCATCAATCCCCCACAGAGAGGATACTAGTCGAGCTCCGGGGCTGTCCATTTGTTATTATCCTTCAAACTCACCAATGACCAGACCAGGGGTGGGGAACCTTTGGCCTTGAGGCCCACCCCTGGATCAGACTATCTTCATTTTCTATGATACTTTTCATTTGATGACAACCTTTACACTATTTGGGTAATGAAATGAAATTTTTAATAGAGATAAACATAAAGACATATACTTTGTTCCAAAAATCACCTTCATATGAACAAGATGAGCAAAGTAGCTTACTATGAGAATATATATGTATATACACATATATATATATGTGTATATACATATATATGTATGTGTGTGTGTGTATATATATATATTTAGTGGACTGAACACTCAATGAGTCAGTAGTACAATACAGCCAATGTAATGTTAGTTTGCACTTAGGAGGGATGGCGTCCAGAACAGTGGAGTTTTATCTCTGCCCTGTTTTCCTCTACCTTGGTCAGACCTCATATGAAATATTGTGCTCAAGCTAGAGAGAATCCAGAGAAGCATAATCAGGATGGGGAGGATCCTTAAGACCAGCCATGTCTGACTCTTCTTGGCAGAGACACTGGAGTGGTTTGCCATTTCCTTCTCCAACTCATTTTACAGATGTGGAACTGAGGCAAACAGGGTTAAGTGACTTGCCCAGGGTCAAACAGCTTGTAAGTGTGTGGTCACATTTAAAGTCAGGAAGATGAGTCAGCCTGATTCCAAGCCTAGTGCTGTATCCACTTTACCACCTAGCTGCCTCCCTCTGAGAGCATGCCACCAGGTAATTAATCAAGCAATTGGTCATGTTTTATTCTAGAGCAGGAGTGGGGAGCCTGCAGCCTCGAGGCCACATGTGGCCCTCTGCATCCAAACTTGAGGCAGAAGTTTCCCCACGCCTATTCTAGAGAATGGAAGATTTAGGAATATAGTGATGATAGGTATTTTCAAGTACGTGTGTGTAGTGCCTAATCTGTGAAAGTGGAATTAGATTTCTTCTTGGTGGCCCCAGAGGGCAGAAATAGGAGGTACAAGTTGTGGAAAATTAAGAGATTTACAAAAGCAAAATGAGCTGTTTCTGCAAGGGGTCTTAAAAGAAGACCTGGATTGTTTGAAGATTTTGTATATGGAATTCCTGTACAAGTATAGGTTGGGAAGTTGGTTTCTAAGGTCTCTTACTGGTCTGAGCTAATGCGGTTCTGTGATTTTGTGGAAACTTTGTCTTTTCAGGCCCCAACCTCCAATACTATGCCAAGTCTGTTTCCTTGGAAGCAACTCCCATTTTTCAAGCCTTGACTCTTTTAACAGCTGTGAGTAAAGCCTGTTTACCCTTCTTCAACCAAAATAATCTGACCTATAGGAAAGCCTCAACCCTAGCTATAAACAGTTGGGGGGGAGGGGTATTGCAGAGAAAACGGTCCTTTTTTGCCAGATTTTTCAGCTGCAAGAGTGGTTTGGTATCTATTGTTTTATTGTGGAAAAACCCACATTTGAAAGAGAAATAGTCTCCCTCAAAAAAAAAATTGAGAAAGGTAATTTTTACACATTAAAAGGCTACCTAACACAGATAACCCCTACAATTAGCCGTTAATCTCTTATCTGCAATCTGCAAATGAGTTTTCTTACAGTTTTTAAAAGAATTCCTTTCTCTGTGCACCCTCTCTCGAGCCACTGGGCCACCACGGAGCAGACGACGACAGGCTTCGAGTGTGAAGCCTCCGAAGTCCTTTGATTGCTCACCTCCTCCCCTAGGTTTGCGTACTGGAGACTGGGTTGGAGAGCTTTTAACTAAAGAAAGGCCACTTAATGCAAACCCCAGGCACAGAAGAGGCTTTTGTTTCCTTGGCCTGCGAGATCTGCGAAGCTTTTGTTTTTGTTTTTCACTTCACCTATTGTCCCTCTCTCCTTTCCCACCCCAACGCCCCCCTCTCCCCTCTCCCGGTATCTCCAAACCAAAAGTCGGGTGATTAGCCCATTAGGTAAGGAATTTTTTACCAGTAATTCTCCTGGGTTTCTCTGACCTCTCCCTCCAGGGGCTGTGATTAGCCCTTTCGCATTCCTAAGCTAGCCTTGGCTTTGCAGGTCTTAAAGGTTTTCTCTGCTTGCTAGGCAAACCCCCTGGTTACTGCCGCGGCTTGCGGGAGGATTCGTCCCGGCACTGGGCCGGGGGAGGATGGGGGGAGGTGGGAAGGAAGACGGAGAGAGAGGAGAAACTCCTCAAGCCTACATGATGATAAATATTTCGCAGACAGCCCATAAATAATTTGTATTATGTTCAGCTGACAACGCAGGGCGATTAATTTTAATAGCTACATATTTGCCTGGGCTGCTGCTTCTAAGACCTCGCAACGAAAGGCGAGAGGCAGCTTCCTGGCTGCGCTCGCTTTCACTATTGCCGAGAGGCGCTGGAGTCCCGGCCAGGGCCTTGCCCCGCGGCGCCTCCTACAGGCTGTTCTGGAAGACCCAACGAGGGCTGCTGAGTCCAGAGTCCCGGACGCTTATTGCGCTGCATATGCGTGCCTATTTGTCTGTGTGTGTGTGTGTGTGTGTGTGTGTGTGTGTGAACAGGCGCCTCCTGAGCCCCTCCCGAGTCCACACGAAACAGGAGCCATAATGACTTTGCACAATTATCAGTCTGAAACAAACCACTTGTGGGCAGCAATAGCTATTTCGTATTATTAGGCAGAAAAAGAGGAGGGTTGGGATGGGGGAAGTAGATAGGTAGAGTGCTTTCATTGAGAGCTAACTCCTGGTTTTGTTTGGCGCTTTGTTTTGGGATTTTTCCCAAAGAAGGTTGGTATGAAATGAGGTTCTACTTTCTCGTTTCTGCAGAATGGGGGAGTCAGAGGGGAAGAGGGAAAAGAACAAAGCCAGTTTCCCCTACGCACGTATTTACACCACGTCTGTCCAGTTCCCAGTTCCCACCTGTCCCCAAAGTCCCTCCCCACCTCTTCTATCGCCGTTAGTGGTTACCCTAAATTTCATTTGGACTGGATAATGTAAATTACCCTTACCCGGAAAAAAAATGAGAGAGGGTGGGGTATGAGGATTTGGAGAGGTAACAGTTGAGAATACGGGGGAGGGGGAGAGAGAGCGATCAACAACACCCAGTGCATTTCTCTCCACAGCAGCGAGCGATGTGGCCCCCGGGCGTGCGTGTGCCTCTGTGTATGTGTGCCAGCCTGTTTGTGTGTGTGTGTGTGTGTGTGTGTGTGTGTTCTGATGACAAAGCCCAGCAGCCGTGAGCCATCTCGGCTGCCTCAGCAGTAGTGGGGGGAGGGAGAGAGGGAGGCAGCCGAGAGATAGCGAGTCCTAGCTTCCAGAGAGAGTTCATTCATGAACCAGAGGACTGACTACTCTAGGCTAAACCAGGTGGAACCATACTAAAGGGAACACCTGTGTAATTTTTTTCTCTGTCTTTTACGAGGCTTGCACACTGATCAAAACTGTAACTTAATTGCGTTGTGGAAGGCCATCTTTAGTTATATGTTGTCCAGAGGCCTTAATTTCTGTAAATTTTTAAAGGGTTCTCTCTCTCTCTCTCTCTCTCTCTCTCTCTCTCTCTCTCTCTCTCTCTCTCTCTCTCTCTCTCTCTCTCTCTCTCTCTCCTGCTGTTTAGACAATAGTCTGGGTTCTTTTTAAAATGTAAATCAGAGGGTATCTGTATGAGTCTGTGAGGTGATCACAATGTAATGGATTCATGCAGACACAGTCTGTGCACACAATGAAAACTAAGGAGGAGGGCAGCTAAAACCCACATGTTTTCTTTTTAGAAACGGTGGTGCTAAGAGACTTGACAATAATAACATGAAACAGGATTAAATCATGGAGGGAATAGGAAAATGCATTTTATTTTCTAGAACCATGAACTGTGTTTAACCATGGAAGCGCCCATCTACTCTGTGCTAAGGGAGCTTTCTCTTCCTAAGGCAGAAAAAATGAAGGCCAGAGTGAGGGAAGAGGGACTTGTACATTTCTGAACTGTTATGGGAGAAGCACATTATTTTAATATTAATCTCTTTGCTTTAGTTCAGCATGGTTGTCAGTTGTACTGACGTGGAACATCTTTAATGATGTCTATTTTATAGGAAACATGGTCACTTAGTTGAAAAGGACAAAGCAAACATCTGAGGTCTTCTTTAAACTTTAAAAAAATACACTTGTATTTTCCTTGATTCTCTACTTTTCAGCTGGCTTCTCTTAACCTGATAAGGATAAAAACTGGGAGTCAGTGGATGAGCAGGAAACTTGCAGTGGGAATGTCATTGCAGAGTAACAGTTGAGGCAAGGTGGGATGGGTGAGGGGCAGTTCAGTTGGCTTGGTTTTCCTGGGCAGAATTATAAATGCAGACAAACAAATGACCTTCGGTCAGAAACATTGCTGAAAGAATTCTGATTGGAGATACCCATCTGCCTGAGTCAAGGATCTCATCCCCAGCAACTTCAGGGCCAAAATCTCTAAATCGTTTGGTATTTCTCTTCCCCTACCATCTACTCTCAGGCTACCCTCAGTACCTCACCTCATATCCTTCCTTTATTCCCTTTGGCAGCAGCCAGATGACTTGTCAGGCCCTAGAGAGATCCAGGGTTTTCCTTCCCTCTAATCTAATTATAGAACACAAGCATGCTTCCTTAGAAAGATCTCAAAGCCCTTTTACTGGTATTCAGCAAAAGTCTCAGGGCTGGCTTGTCAGAGCTGCTGCTACTGCACCTATTTGCCAGCTAAATAAATCAACTTCATAACTCCCCCCTAGTGCCATAAAGGCCTCAGAAGCCTGCCTGAATCAAGTGACTCTCCTGCAAGAGCTCCTTTGACCTGTAGTTTTGTTTACCCTTTGTAAACTCCTTACCTGGACCATCCCTTGTTGCCCAGAAGGAAGATCAGGATGGTGGTGGTGGAAATGGTCATCGGGTATCCCTAACTAGTTAATGAAAGGTAAGAAGAAAAAGCATTGTGGGAAAGAAATCAGATTGGTGGGAAGGATAAAGGAGAGAGAGGAGATAGAGTAAGGGCATGTAGATATAAAGGGATATGGGAGGTAAATGCTATATGCAATATAGTGGAAAGAATATAGAAGGGCTGGAGTTAATTTTTCCTAAATCCAGGGTCAGAAGAGGAAGAGATCACACACATACATAGAAATACATGCATTTTGTTAAGTCATGTCTTACTCTTTGTGACCCCATTTGGGGTTTTCTTTGCAAAGATACTGAAGTGGTTTGCCATTTCCTTCTCTAGCTCATTTTACAGATGAGGAAACTGAGGCAAACAGGCTTACATGAATTGGCCTGTGTCACACAGCCAGTAAGAGTCTGAGGCTAGATTTGAATTCAGGTCTGACTCCAGGCCAGGTACTCTATCCACTTATAGCAGCATACACAAATTCAATTCAACTTTTACTGACTGCTAACTTTGCATAAAATACTATGATAATTTAGAGGAAGATGCAAACTTTAAGTAAAATTGAGAACCTTTTCTTATGGAGTCTAACAGTACACATAACAGGGGCAGCTAGGTGACACAGTGAATAGAGCACTGGGCTTGGAATCCGGAAGACATCTTCCTGAGTTCCAATCTGGCTTAAGACACTTACTAGCTGGGTGACCCATAGCAAGGCACTTAACCCTGTTGGCCTCAGTTTCCTCATCTGTAAAATAATCTGAAGAAAGAAATGGCAAATCACTCCCGTATCTTTGCCAAGAAAGCCACAAATGGGTTCAGGAAGAGTTGGACATGACTGTAACGACTCAATAACAAAAATGTTATACACCCAAAAAAGTAAGATCTGAGAGCCTAAAGGTAATTTAAAGCTCACTTCAGGTGCCACCTCTTCCTTCATTCCTTCTCGGATTCCTCCCTCTGCCCCCATGAAGTATTCTTTCTCCACTTTGTCCTCTTAACCCTTTTCTTTCTGGATCTCCTTTGCTTCCTCATAATAATCAACTCTATGTTTATGGTATCTCCTCCGTAGCTGTAACACACTTTCAATTCCTCCTTCGTTTTCTGGGAAATCAGTTCTTTTTCTCTTTCCTCTTTATGCATCGTTTTGTCTCGTGGTAGCAACGCTTTCCTCTCCCCAATTTTTAGACCCTCCCCCCTCCCCCAAGTTCAAATCTCTCTAATTAATCTCTTCAACCTCTCTACACTCTCTTTCTACCCATTACATTCCTTGGACAGACTCGTTGCTTTCCACCTCAATTTCTTGTTACTGAAGCCCTGGTTACCAAGGTCCGAGTTGAGCTCAGTGCCTCAGGGTGGAGCAGCTTTGTCTACGCCAATCTGTGCGTAGTGAATTGGCTGTCTGCCTTTTAAGCTCAAGGTGGGAGAGCTGAGCCCTGAAGAGAGCACAGTGCTGGATAGGAAGGGGGAAATGGGAGGGAGGAGAAGAGGGGGAGACAGACAGATAGAAACTGTGTGCCTGTGTTAAGTATATGGCAATGTGTGGATAACATATGTGTATGAACAAATAGCATCAGTAAGGGATCATGTGAGGGTGTGTCGTTTTGGCGATTGTAAAAAAGGCAAGTTATCCAGTATTCTTTCGCTTTCCTACCCCGCTCCCCGGTATCCTCCCTCCCACAAACACGCAGACATAGATTTGGTGTGGAAAACGATGAGAGTGGTAGAGCCAGAAGCCAGGAGAATGGAGAAGAGTGCAGACTCTCTCACCCTCATTGAGGCTGGAAATCATCGCTCAGTGCTGGGACAGCGTCCAGACCTGAGGGAAAACAGACGGGGGTTGGGGGCGCCGATGGGGGGTGTTGATAGAGGTCGGGGGAGAGGAAGGTGTCTCCTGAAGCAGCAGAGAGGATGGAATGGAGAGAGAACCTTTAGGTTTGGCCGGCTGACCTGAAGGAGCCTGAGGCAGAGAGTCTCCAAAATGTTCAAGAATGCCTCAAGTTAATCCTTCCAAAGTTCAGGTTAAAGGAGCAGGGTGAAGTAGCAGCTGGGCTTGGGTAGAAGGGGAAGCCTGATCAAGATTCCCTCTGCCCTTCTGTGCAAGTTTCTTTTACCAACTTGAATAATGAAGGGGATAGCAGACAGGGTCACTCCAACCTTGTCCTTAAATTGGGGATGGGGCATTTTAACTGAGGAGAAGGCCTATTATTTATTGATCCTTTTGGTATTATAGGAAGCAGGATTTCCTGTCGCTCCCAAATAGATGGCAAATTTGGTGATGGCAAAAAAATTTACTGCCTTCTCCTACACTTAAAACAGTACATACTTAATTAAGCCACTTCTGTAGATGTGGCAAAATTAATTTTTTAAAAAAGTTTTCCCTTCTAAGCAGAGTAAAAGTACTGTTCTAGTAACTGAATGAATTTCACAGACTCTTTGGGGTAGTATGGATCTTGGAGATATTCTAAGCCCAGCCCTTTTAGTTTATTTCTAATCCCACTTTCTCTTCTCCTCTCAGGGCTCAGCAAGTAGTATAGATAAGAACTCCTAGTTCATTCAGAGATTCTGCTGCATAGCATGAACCTTTCCCTGGGAATAGGGATGCTTTTCTTCCTGAAACTTCTCCTGGTGAGAACCAAGAAAACCTTCTGAAGGAAACCTGTTCCCTGCACTCCTGAGACCCAGGCTTAATTAGCAGTGTCTCAAAATGGAATGGTCCATGCCAGAATAGAAACTGGTTCCCTAAAGGGGGCCATGTACATTAAGAGAAACAGAACTAAAATTAGGCCAGGTCTAAAAGAAACAGGGCAACACAGCAAATAAAACTAGGGTTAAAAATAGGAAATAACATCTTCAAAAATGGATGATGCAAGAGGGCAGTATGCCATAGTAGGAACAGAAGAGGAATGGGGAATCTGTCAATATACCTGGGTTCTAATCTGACCTCTGACATATGTGACTTTGGGCCACATTAAATAAATAAATGAATGAATATATAAATCAACCATTTGTGCCAGCTAAAAGTTGTTGTGATGAAAGTTCAAAATTTGAAGTGTTCTAGAGATGTGAGCTATTTGGAATACATCAGAATGAGTTGTGGCAATCTTCTTGCCAATATGGCCCCACAAGCCATTCACCTTCTTCTTGCTGTGGGAATAGTAATCAAATCAACCTTATCAATTAACAACAGATTTGTCCATCCATTGTCCTGTGATTCCACTTACCATCCCTGTGACTTCCCAGATCAAAACACCCCTCCTGCCCACCACCCTTGGATAGAAGTTATCTTCGCTATTAGAATGTAAGCTTTCTGAGGTCAGTGAGTGCTCTTCCCTCTAACTCATCTTCACCTCCCCTTCTTTAGTCCCTTTGCTCTGTTTTCTAGAGTTGGGCTTAACTTCTTTGGACTCCAGTTTCCTCAAACATAAAGCTGGCTGGTCCACATTATCTCTGAGGTCCCTATTAACACTAAAATTTGGGGCAGCTAGGTGGCTCAGTGAATAGAACACTGGCCCTGGAGTCAGGAGGACCTCAGTTCAAATCCAGCCCGACCCTTGACACCATCTATTTGACTCTGGGCAAGTCATTTAACCCCATTGCCTAGCAAAAAAACTAAACACTAGGATTCTGTGACTTTGGGTCAGAAAACCTGTGTTTTGAGAATCAATTAAATCTTTTCCTAGCCTTGTCACTTAAACTCCCCCAGTCTGTTTCCTTATCTGCAAAATGGAAATAATAATACATGCATTTTATACTTGATCAAGGATCCTTGCACAGAACTGCTGTGAGACAAGTGAGATAATGTAAATCACTTTGTGACTATGAAAAGCTATATTCGTAGCAGTTATCATCATCACTATTACTTTTAGAGGTGGGAGAAAGACATGACAAGTGGAGTACAGTGGGTGTAAAGACTGATAGATATTAAACGTTTATCCCTAAAAGGGAAAGGTAGGGATTAAGCATGTAAATTTATTTATAATGCTCCTTTCTTGGCTGTGGCAATAGCCCTAGAATAACAGATCAAAGTTCTTCAGTGTATTTCCAAACAGAGCTGCACATGTTGGAGACCTAAGGAGTTTTCTAATTCAACACCTTCATTTTGCAGATGAAGTAACTGAAGTCTAGAGAGTGCAGCAGATAGGGCAGTGGCCCTGGATTCAGGAGAACTTGAATTCAAATCCTGAGTCAGACACATTATACTCACTAGCTATGTGACTTTGGGCAAGTCACTTAACCCCAATTGCCTCACGAGAAAAAAAAAAAAGAATTATTTTCTGAGAACACAATGAATCCCTCCCACTAAACCTACACTTTCATTTCACCCCAATCTATATCAAAGTAACCTTTTTTTTTTTTAAAGAATTGAAATGTGAAAGGCAGCTAGGTGATATAGTGGATAGATCATCAGCCCTGGATATTTAACCCCAATTGCCTGCAAAAAAGAAAACAAAAAGAATTGAACTGTAATTGATTAAGTTTAATGACCAATATAAGCCCTATGTAAGTGATGAAACACCTCTCCCCTGGGGTGGGGAAATACAGATGTGTAAAGTGGCATACATTGTCAGAATTGGCAGCTATCCCCCACCCCCCGGACATTTGTTACATGGGAGAATTCAGTTTGAGGAAGTGATTTTAAGAGGAAACTAGTGTAGTGTAAATGCAAAAGTTAGGTGATATAGTAGATAGAGCCCTGGACTTGAAGTTAGGAAGACTCATCCTCCTGAGTTCAAATCTGGCCTTATTTGGCTGTGTGCCTTGGAGTAAGTCACTTAATCGTTTTTGCCTGGTTCTTCATATGTACAATCTTTGCCAAGAAACCCCAAATGTGGGTCACAAAGACTTAGGCATCAAGAAAAAGGATTTTTTTCTTTTGGTGAGGCAATTGGTGTTAAGTGACTTACCCCGAGTCACACAGCTAATAAGTGTTATGTCTGAGACCGAATTTGAACTCAGGTCCTCCTGACTCCAGGTGGGAGCTGTATCCACTGTGCCACCTAGCTACCCCAAGGATTTTTTTTGTATGCCAGTATGCCCCCCCCAAACTCCAAATGTCTAAGAAATAATATAACTGAGTTTGATTTTGCTTTCCATATTAGAAGGCTTTTCCAGATTAACTGGACAGTTGTGCTGAATATCCAAATGCATGGCATCGTCTTCTGTTATGGCCATTACATTGTACCTTAAAAATTGGCCACATTTAATTTTTACTGTGGCTTCTGGCTCTCTTCTCCTGCTCAAGCTCTGAGTGGACTTCTAGGGCTTCACAAGGAGCATGATTATATTTGCGTCTGCCTTTGATCTGTTCTTTGACCTGTTATTTAATTGTGACTCTACAAAGAGAGAAATAAAAAAGTATTGTTGGGGCTGGAGGGGGACAAGGATTTGTTTTACTTTGAGTTTGAAGGTTACTATTTCCTGGGTTATCCCTGATTATAATCCCCCTTACTTAAATTTGACTGGTTTTGCCTTTAGAAAGCTCAAAAAGCGTGTGTGAATACCAGGGAGATTTCCATTTTTTTTTTCCTGAAAGGTATGCTATCCAGTTAGGCTATAGCCACAGAAGTTTGTAAAATTTGAAGTCCCAAATTAGGCTGATTCCATGATGATAGCTTCCCTGGTGAACTTTAAATTACCTCCCTTACATTATTAATATATTTGGGTTTGGAAAGCATTTTGCAAGTATCTCATTTTATCCTCACAACAACTCTTGGAAGTAGGTGCAATTAGTGCCATTTTTACAGTTGAAGAAACTGAAGCCTGGGGCAGCTAGATGGCAAAGCGGATAGAGCACTGGCCTCAAAGTCAGGAGGACCTGAGTTCAAATGTGGCCTCTAGACCAAATATTTGACACTTACTAGCTGTGTGACTTTGGGCAAGTCACTTAACCTCAATTGCCTAAAACAACAAAAAAAACCCTGAAGCTGGCAAAGGTTATGTGACTTGCCCAGGATCACAAAGCTAGTAAAATTCTAAGGGTAGTTTTAAATCCAGTCCTTCCTGACTCCACTTCCTGAATTGTATCCAAACACTTTATAACATTTTACAGTGTACAATGGACACATAGTTTGTAGAGTTTACAAAACAAGATTCTCACAACTCTATGAGGTAGGTAATACAAATATTATTCCCATTTTACAGATGAGGAAAAAGACTGAGGTTGAGTTATCCAAGGAAATAGAAGTTAGTATGTATTGGCAAGTTCAGTTCAATCCAATAAGCATTTATTAAGCATCTACTATGTGGAAGGCAAAAGAACCTCCTGGGTACTAGAGCTACAAAGATAAAAATGAAAACACTTCCTGCTCTCCAGCTGCTGACATCTTACAGGAGTAGAGACAGGAATCTAAGACCAGTGAACCTTTCACTCCCTTTAGAAGTCTGTCAGTTCTCCTTCATCCTCAATGAACCAGAAGGAGCCCAGATACCCTCTTTTTTTAATATTTTTTTTTGGGCAAGGCAGTTGGGGGTAAGTGACTTGCTCAGGGTCACACAGCTAGTACGTGTCAAAAGCATTTGGTCTGAGGTTAGATTTGAACTCAGGTCCTCCTAACTCCAGGGCTGGTACTCTATCCACTGCACCACCTAGCTACTGTTTAGATAGACTGACTCTCTTATTCTAGATACTTTAGGTCAATAAGGTAAGTTTGCTTCGTTTCTAGGACAGATATTAAGATTCTAGATATTAGATACAAGCACATCCCAAACTTAATGGGTCCCCAGTGAATTACCCTCTGTCCACCCTAAGGACCAAATTCTCAAATTGTCCCTAGGACCAAGACAGCTTCTAGGGGTTAATTCTCTAAATCAGAGGATGTAATGAGGGCAGCTTTGCCCTTTGCCCTTGAGGATATGTCTATAAGTAAAGTGGATGGATTTATCAGCATTCCTCAAAATTGACACTCAACCCAAGACTAGATGATAGATGAATGGAGATAGAGATGAGAAATTCTGTGGGAGTTGGGCTAAGGTAGAACAACCAATTCAACTCTAGGCAAAATTCAAAGGTGGGCAAAAATCTATATCTACTATGCCCAACCCTTAACCTCCCCACCTTTTGACCCCAGGAGTCCAATGCTTTTAAACTACAGGATCTGTTCAGTGTTATCCCTTCTATTCAGAGAAGTAGTCCTACATTGCAAGAAGACCAGTGAGCAAAGAGCTGGATCCTCTCATAACATGGAAGGAAAGTGGAATAGGACTGAAGAATTCTCCCTAGTGGTTACCTAATCTCAGCTGCAGAAAGTAAAGATGGATTCTGGATTTATCAGCAACTAACCAGATGGAGTATGAACAAATTACCTGAGGCAGAAAGGAGACCAGAATTCACTGCAGTATCCTAGACCCAATCCTATCAGAATTGGGTCTTCCCCACTCTCCCCCTTCCCGGCCATACTCGTTAGTCTCTTTGGGAATGTGGACCCCTCTATTGGTAAGAAGAGTAAAGGAAATTGTCTGGTTGGATTGGGTCTGGATTGTTTCTGCATGTGCTTTTTGCCTCCGGTTCTGTCTTTATGAAATGGGATATTTGCATTTTAAAAGAAGACTTCTGAGAGAGGACAATACATAATGCAAAGGAAGGAATCCCTAATGATAGGATTTTAGGTTTGAGCCACCCGCCAGTGGGAGAAAACATTGTAGAACCTGCCCAGTAACTCTCAAATAACAAACAAGTAGGAGACTACTTACTCTGCTTACCCATAAGGCTAGTCCTGCTATTATTACCATATGTCAAGAAAGATGTTTTCCTACTCCATTTATAAGAATCTCTACTCCTAAGTAGTAGGAATTCAGATCATTCACTTTATCCTTAGACTGAAGCCATAAAAAAGAAAGAAGGGAATAAGCATTTATTAAGCATCTAATACGAGCTAGGCATTGAACTAGGCACTTTACAAATAGTATCTCATTTGATCCCCAGAACAACCTTGGGAGGTAGGTTCCATTTTTATTCCCATTTTACAATGAGGAAACTGAGGTAGACTGAGGGTAAGGGAGTTGCCCAGGATCACACATGTAGTAAGAGTCTGAGGCCAGATTCAACCCTCGAGTGTTCTGGACTCCAGGCATAGACCTCCTAGCCTACCACTGGATAAATTCACTCAACTTTATATGTATATGTTTACATATAGGTGTATATATGAGTTTATGTGTACACATGTATTTCTACTCTGAAACTAGAGGGAGGGACAGTTGTCTAAATATGTTGTTTAGTTAAGGCTGGAGGGTGAGTAGTTCTGTTCATTTTCCTAAGAAAGCTCTATAATAATTATAGACTCTCTTTCCGTGCATCTGTAATCTCATCTTTTTGGGTACTTCTTCCAAAAGTGCAGATTGAAACCTATCCAGATTTTCTCATCCTATGCAATTCTAGTCCATATGAGCTCAAAAATCTTTCTGAAGTCCAAGGACCTTTCTGTAATACTGCATGAATGCAAGTAAAAAAACAAGGGCTATCTATCTGTTATCATATGATTGATCTAGTCATACTTTTTTGGGGATATCTTTTACACAGCTTCCTTTGTATAGGTTTTCATTGGTAATGTGTTGCAACCTACTCACTTCTACCATATGTCTCTTCCTTGCCCTTTGGGTGACTTGCAACTTTAATTCTTAGGAGATCATGTGATTCCATTCTTCAAACCTATATTTCATCAGAAGAAAATTGGTATTAAATATATTTCAAAAAATCTCATATGATCCTACTTATGCATGGGAAACATCTGGTTGGAGGTGAGTTGGAGGAAAGCATTTTGCTCTACCAAATTGAATGGGCTTTTAAAGATAGTAATAAATAATAAGTTCAGTAAGATCTTGTATTTTCTGTACCTTTCTTCCAATTAATTATGTGACTAAAGATTTGGTGTACTATGCAACATTTTTTTAAAAGTTCTCAAACCTTTTTTTAATCAATGTGCTTGATATATATATATATATATATATATATATATATATATATATATATATATAGAAAACATTCCCATAAAGATTGTATAACTCTTTGAGTACTATTTTTAAAAATCTATTTTAATTCCCTGTGCTATATAGTATTCTATTAAATGTTTTTTTCTATTGATGAATGCAGACTTATACTGCTGATAACTATTTTGTTCATCTTGAAACAAGGGGTATCTGCTCTTCCTGAAACAGACTAGTGACTGACTTCACCAGGACTATGTTCCCCAAGGACTTGCTTATTCTGTACTTGAACTAGTAGTCAAAGATTAGGCTTGTGCAAGAAAAAGCCTATAAATGGTTATGTTTTAAGTTGTATCTTTTCTATTTAGAGAAAGATTCATAAATACATTTGAATCATTTTCTGTGTTTGAAAGCAGCACTGATAAGCTCGTTCCATAGATGGATGAGATATACTTGTAGCCAACCAAGATCTTAGATGAGTTATAAAAGGATGCCATTATCACACCACCTGAAAAGTTTGGGTTCTGGGGGGAGTAGGATGAGGTGGGGGTTTTTTTCAGTTTTTTATTGGTCATCGAAAAAATAATAATGAAAATCACCTTTTAACATATTGATTTAGTGTTTGCAAAGTGCTTATAATATGTTATTTCAGTTATGCTGTACAACTCTTAGAAATAGTTATTATTACTACAGCTGTTATTTTCCCTACTTTGTATATAAGGAAACTGAAGCACAGATTTGTCCATGTTACATTGCTAGTGTCCACTACAGAATTCGAACCCACACTTTCCTGACTCCACATCCAAGTATAGGAATTTGGGAAGGAAACGGACTTTTGGTTGGTTTTTTTTTTTAAGTATTACTACTGGCATTTAGAGATAATTTACTACAGTTGTAACTAGGCACATTTTAATTATAGGCAATTACCTCTTTCCAATGACCATCAACACCTCCCAACAAACAGTGAGGTCTACTACCCAAATCTACAAAGGGCTGTGAATCCCTAGAAATCCTGGTGCATGCTCCTGCAAGGTCTTTTGTACCATCAGAAACCCAAGTACCCAACTACTTATACTACGAATTGACTAACTGCTTTTCTGCGGTTCCACCACTGGGGGCAACATAGTTACTTCTTTCGGTGTAGCTTTCTGTGAAACGGAACAAAAGCAATCCCCAGGGCCAAGATGGCTGTTGAAAAGACATTTTAATAGAACTTGATAAGCTTCTGCTTGAAGTCCCCAATACAGCCACCTTGTCAACCACAACATAACCTACCTTTCTCTTAGTCTTGCTCATAGAGCTACTCAGGCAGCAGAAGCAGGGTGGGGATAGGGATAGGGAAGCTGATTTGGTTAGTTAGTATAGACCTACCACTGTCAACTTAAACTCATATAAAGTTATCTGTCCTTTCAATATTTGGAGGCCTTCTCTATTTCTGGATGGGAGGCTACCCCCACTATATATAGATAAGTATCCTAGACAGCTTAGGATGATTATTTGCTGTAAAGAGATGGCTGTTCTTTATGTGACAACTTAGAAGCACTAGAGATCACAGGTCCCTGAGAATCCCAGCACCTCGGTAGGGAGCTGACGCACAACTTACATGGTGAATCTGGTTTGCCTCACTCCTCTAATACCATGATCTTTACAATTGGCATTGCCCAGTGGAGACATCTATGATTTTTACTCTAGGGAATCACATAATCTTAGAGTCTGAAGGAATGTAGAAGACATCTGGTTCAACTTCCTACCTCATTCAGGACTCACTTCTATGACATTCCTGACAAGTAACGGTTATCCATCCTCTGTTTGAACACTTGGAGCAGACATCTGTATGCTCCATGTGTAAGCTTTCTCCTAGGACCCAATTAACTAGCTATGGCATTGATGAATACTGTTCATCCTGAGTGGTCTTCTGCTGTGTTTTTACAGTCATGCTCCCCATAACAGGTATAGATGTCAGAATTAGCCCTCAGGGAGAATGGTACCCACTGTAGGTAAGACTCACAATGACTAGAAAAAGAAGTATTAAAAATGCTTCCATTATCCACCATTATGTTTTCTGAGCTACTCTGTACTCCCCCCCCAAAAGAGTATTCTCTAGATAACTAAGTTTTGATTCTTACTAAAGAACACTAAACAAAATCTGAATATAAACCTAAAAATTATTTGGGACAAAAAAGAAGAAATTAATCACTCTGAATAAAAGATCTATTTGTTTATCCCTTATTCCTATGAATTCCTGTGGTAACTCCCACTCAGTGCTTGGAGCAGACCATTCTGTAGCTCCTTTTAATTATCTCTCTCTTGCCCCATTTTAGACAGCCTGACAGTGCTTTGTTCAAGTACAGCAATAAACCCAAGTCTGTTCCTAATCCTTTTTGGTCCTGATCTTCTGAGGGAGCTGTGTATTTGGAGCCTGTCTTGATCTTCTGGCCCGTGGAGGTTATTAGTCTGAATAGGGCTGCTGCTGCTAAGCATTTGGGAGGGGAGGGGGAGTGTTTCCTTCCCCTTGCACGCTGGTTAGCAATATCTTAATAAAAAACTTCCATAACTGTTAACCAAAACTTGCTCTAGCTTCAACCTAACCCATTATTTCCAAAACAAGCATAAGTATCCACCGCTTTCCCACTATGTAAAGTTGCCCAGATGGCCATAAGATTTCCAAGAAGTGACTCCTTTAGAATCGGTAACTCTCAGGCCCTTTGTTTTCCAAAAATTATAAAACAGGATGAACAAGAGTTGTGGGAATTCTTCTGAAGCCCATTACACACACACACACACACACACACACACACACACACACACCCCCTCCGTCTCAGAAGATGCACTGTGACTGGAACCTTATTGACAGGCGTCAGGGCGGGTTACGTGACAGCTCTCCCGAGACACTCGCGGGCCCAGAATCAACCCAGCCCCACCTGGAGTGCAACAGAACCAGTTAAGCAGCCCTGGAGACCAGAGCTGCCCCTGGGCGCGGCCTCAGGAGGAGGATCTGGGTTCCGGAGCTTTGAAGTGGCTGAGGATTTCCCTAGCCAGCTGCTGGCCTGGGAGCCTTAGGTTCCTATAAGGTAGATCTAAACCTCCCACTGGCCCCCTCAGGGGTTCAGTGAAAACCCTCTCGGAAGAAGAGGGCAGCAACGATCGCACAACCTAGGGCCTGCAAGCCCGAGGAGTCAGCGTTGTTTCTACTGCAGTCCAAGCTCCGTGAGAAGGAAATAACGCAGCTTTCTCGCTTAGCTACAAGGGGGCGGGGAGCTAGAAGCGGCGTTTGGCAGGGAATTCATCAAAGCGTAGGACAGGGACCAGGAGTGGGAGGGAAGGGGGAATGTAGGGAGGAGGACGAAACGTTCGTATCTGGGGCTGAGGCAGGAAGGTTTTTAGAGCGCGAGTGAGCAGCTGAGAGCATGCTGTGTGCATCCCCCCCCCCTTTCTTCCTCCTCCCCCTCCTGCTGCCGCTGCTGAGATAGAGCCACGATAAGGGGCAAGCAGCTGCGGCGGCTTTCGGGCGCCGGGCTTAGCCCCAGGTGCGTTGAGGTCCAGCAGCAGGCCTCCCACTCCCATGATCCCTCCCTCCCTTCTGTTTTCCTGGCTGCACCCTTACTCGGCCTTGTTCCTCTCAGCCCTCCGCCCACCCAAGCTCCTCTAGCTCCGACACCTCTCAAGCACCCGGTACACAACTGAGCCTGGAAAGAGCTGCGTCCCTTTCTTCCTCAGACTTCGGGGAGATGGCAGGGATCCAGATCTAGGAAATGAGGTGGAGGTTGCCTACACTCTAACACCACCGTGTTGCATCTCGGATTGTACAGAGTGAGAACCACCTAGAAACAGCTTTTTTACCGGTCTTCACCCAGGCTACCCTCACCTGTCCTCGGCTGCTGGCAGTTCAGACCCCCCCCCCTTCACAAAGCCTCCGTAAGGCAGGGACAGGGAAGGGGGAACATCGTGGTTCTCAGATCTTTAATTATACTCCCAGCCTCTAACCTTCTTCTCCACGCCCCCGCCCCCCTCCCACAACCCTGTAGTCGCCGCTGTCTCGCAGCCCTTTAATCAATTTCACTGTATTAAATATTAATTTTCCGCCAGCCAGGCTTTCTCCAAGGAGAGGGAGACGGGCAGGCGAGCAATGCAGAGAGCATGAAGTAGGTGCTTTCGTCTCCTTTCCGGATATAAGGAAAGACTGGATTCACGATCGGGAGGAAAACAGAGTGGAGCACGCCGGGCTACCATGCTAGAAACCCGGCTGCGGGCGAGCACTCAGGGAGATACTGGCCTCTCGCTCCTCTATTGGACAACTTTGAAAGTACTTAGCGACTCAGCTCCTAGGCGGTTTGGGAGAAGAGAAGAAGCGATGTTGCAATTGGAATTCCGGTGTACAGTGCGTGTGAGCGACTGCAGCCACTGTCTTTTCTCTTTCCCCAACTCTTTTCTTGCTTCAATCCCCCTCACCCCACCCCAGGCATAGACACATCCCTGCGCGTACCCGTTGCTTTGCAGGAATGATGGATCGTGCCTGGCGGGGGTGATTTGGTGTTGATCGCACATTATCACTGGCAGGTTGGACTGGTTGCTGATGGACGACTTCTAGCGGCTGCAGCTCCTTCAGACAGTGCGCGAAGGAATCGCGCTCGCTAGCTCGCTTTCTCCACCCAGGGTCTCTTAGCTCCCTTTCCTGTCTCCCTGAACGTAGAAACCCTGTTACCCAAACTCGCCTGCCTTTACCCCCTTCCACAGAAGTTAGGCTTAGGGGACAGAGCAGCACTATCATCTCCATCCCACACATATTCACTTCCCTCATAGGTCATTCACGCTCCTTTCTGCACCAGCCTCTGTGGCCGCTACCACAACTAGTACTTGCTGTTTGGGCTTCGGGCCAAGGAGAGGAAGGAAGTAAAGCTTCTGACACTTATCTTTCTATCTGTCCCCTTCTCCCGCCCCCGCCCTTCCATATTTTCCACCCAGACCAGGAGATCCTCGGATTTATTTTAGCACCTCTGTTTTCCCACAGAATTGCTGAGAAATAAACGAGTCTGGGGAAAGGGAGGGAGGAGAGTAACCGTGATTCAATAATTTAGAATTCCCCTCTATTCCTGTCCCTCTCCCAAACCCACATCTCCCTTGCTCTCCCGTTTGTTCTGAGTCGCCTCGGCGGCGCTGCCGTTCCTTTCTTTCTCGCCCCCCCCCTTTTCTAAAGTGCCTGCAGATACAAAAGCGGTTTCGTAATGCCTTCCGTCTGCGAGAGCTGGAGGACCTTGGCTAACCTTTCGAAAACTGATTGCAACTGCCTGTTAACAGCCTGTACTGACCGCATAGGGTACAGACTAGAGGGTAATAATTTAAGTGACAGACTGCGAGGTGGCCCGGGATCAGCGGAGAGGCCTGGTTAAATCCTGCCAGTCTGCTCCCCTCCCCCTACTTCGCCTCTGCTGCCCCACCCCCACACTCCGGAGCCTAGACTGGGCTGCTTCACTTAGACCCTTGCGGAAGAGACGTGTGTCTGTCAGTAGGTCCGAGTCTCTGTAATTAAGGGCTGGGGGAGGGGGGTAGGTTACCCCCTTCCTCGCTGTTTGTGTTTGTTGGCACTACGCGACCCTTTGAGCCTTAGGAACAGCCAGAATTTATCTTCCTCGGCAAAACAGAAATAAACAAGCTACTTCTACTGACATTGGCTAATGGGAAACTACCCCCGAGTCTGGGTTATTGTGATGTACGGAAAAGGGGAAAGATTCGGACCCTGCTTTAAGTCTGGGTCCTCCTTCCCTTCTGCCTTCACTCTCCACCTAACATACACACACAGGACAACCTGCTTAGCCCGGGGTTCCTAAGGCTCAGAGAGAAATACCAGAGAAACCGTGTTGTGGGTATTGAGGGCTTTGGATTTTTTTCTGGTTGTTTTTGGAAATCAGAAGTGGGGTCTGTGGAAAGCTGGGATATGGCGGACGGGGGGGGGAGAGACGTGACAGGGAACCTCGGGTACAGCTTCGTTCCTCTCTCCCTCTCTCTCTGGAGAGCTCACCAGCTGCTCTCCAACAGGCAGCGCCTTGAAATCTATTTAAAGAGAGAGAAAGGGGAGGAGAACAAAGGGGGGGGAGAAGGAGAAGGGGGCGGCGAGCCTGAACCTCCGGGAGGGGGAGAGAGAGAAGGGTGGATCCATCGGTTCGCAGCGCACATCAAGCTCTCACATCTGTATATGTTCCGATCGATGGGGAGAATGGATAATATTTGTCAGCTGCAGCCCTTTCTCTTTCCCTTCCTCAGGAAGGGGGTGGGGGTGGGTGTAAGGAAGAAGAGAACTGGGCAGGCAAAAGAGGCCGCTTCAAGGGCAGCACATTTCCTAATAGAGCCACATGAAATCTATAGAAATGAAAGCCCGGGGATTTTTTTTCTTATTATCATTATTAATTATTTTTTATTATTCCACAGTAGCCAGAGAGCTCTTAGCAGCTGCCCCCTCTTCCCCTCCCAGTCGCTCATCTCCCATTCCCTGACTCTTCTCTCTCTCTCCCCAGTCTCCCTTTGTTGATATTCAAGCTGCTACAACCTCCTAGCCTCTGAGCTGTCGAAAAGAGGGCCTTTTGCTCTTTCACCCTAGGCCGCTGCCTCAGCTCAGTAAGCTGGAGCTTATCCCTTAGCCGCTGTGTTACTTCGGCCACCTCCACAGCCACCACGTCCCAGAAGGAAAGCCACCGGAGAAAGGATTCTTAACGAAAATGGGGACGGGGTGGGGGAGTTTAACGTTTGCCCACCCGGAAGAATAAAAATCTGTCTACAGCGCTGCGGCTCCCACCGACGCCCCTCTCCCCAAATCAGCTACCGGACCCACCCTTCCAACACTCTGAGCAGTATCCCCTCCCCACCCCCACCCCCACACAACTGCCCCTGCCTGGCAGTTGCACTTTGACTGGATCGTTCCCACACATGGTCCGCATTTCGCACAGCGGCAGCGTGTTTCCTCTCGGCTTCCCCTCCTCTGTGCTTTTCTGAGCAAGAAGGGAGATTTAGAGGAAGTTAGAAACCCAGAGAGTTAAGCGGGGCGGGGGGGCGGAGGATCTTGTTCTCAGTCTGAGCTACCCTTGAGTCGGAGGGGAGAGCCCCTTCATGGAAAACACTTTCATCTCTCCTGCTCTTCCCCGCATGGATATAGCCTGGAACCTAGGCCCTGGTCAGGGTCAAAGTTCTCAGAAAGGCAGAGCCCTGAAAAAGTGGGTTTTGACAATCTAGCAGGGGGACCAGGAAGTAGAGGAATGAGAGGAAGTGAGTCGAAGCAAGCTGCTGGTCTTGTCCCCAGACAGTTAAATAGTTCATTTGCACTCCCAGAGGCCAGTATTGCGAACATTTCAGCCACCAATGGAAAAATAAGTAAATATATATTAATATTTGTCGGAGGATTCACTTACAGCAGGATTATCTTTCTGAACCACCTCAACTCTGGGAGCTTCTTCCCCTTTTGCTCCTCTGGGAGGCAAAGCACCCTCCCCTCAACCTCTAACACTAAGTGGTTGCAAGGGATCAAGCCTGGAAAAACTAAGGCGGGATTCAGGTGTCCTATGGAGAAGAGGCAACCGCTTCTGCCTTTCATTTTAGCAGTGATGTGGCCTGGGGGAGGAGAAGCGTCGGGGGTGTGGGGGCCTGGAGTGCAGCGGCAACAGAGTATGATGCTGGCTATTGAGGGATGAGGGATGAGGAATGCTGGAGCTGGCGAAGGTGTCCTTGGCTTCATAGTTTTTAGGCCTGGTTTAGCAAAGCTGCTTCTATCACGGGGATGGCAAAATGCCACTTCTCGGTGAATGCTCGTGGTTTCCCGGCCTCCCAGCGATTCCGGCCGGGCCTGCGGCGTCCCAGGCTGCTCCTCAGCTCTGGGCAGGGCAGGAAGCTGGCGCGCATACGCTGCTGGGTAGCAGCCACTTGGCCAGGGCTGGTTCCTCAGCAGAACATCACCTTTGCGCCGAATTCGAGATAGCTGGAGACTAGTTTCTCTCCCCCACCCCTCTCCGTCCTTTGCTCAGACTTGGCCTCTCCCTTTTTTCGATGTCACGGCCGAGGTCTCACAGTCTCCCTTCCTCGTCATTCTCCTCTGGTGTCTCCTCCGTGTCTGGCGCGTTATTTCTTCTCCGACTCAATCTTCTTTGTCTCTCTCTCTCTCTCCCTCTCTCTTTTCAGTGTCTCCCTGTCTCTTCTCTTCTTCACTCTTTCTCCTTCTAGATCTCTCTCTTGTCTCTGCTTCTTCCCTGGAGCCCCGTAGCGCAGTCAGCCGTCCTTCCAGAGATTCAAAAAAGAAGTTTTGTGTTTCCCCCCGGGGGCAGCAGCCTAATGCTTCCCTTGTTTTCCGGAACAAAGCTGACATTCAACTAGGAGGGGGTGGGGTGGGGGGGCGGTAGCTTGCCCTCCCCTTCTCACAGCACCCCGCGCCTCCCCTTCAGAACACCAACTCCAGGGGCCAAGTCAGCAGTGGGGGTAGAATAGTTCGGGGGGGGGGCGGGGAAGGGAGGAGAGCTGTTTCCAGAGTAGAGGCCCTGCCACAATAGTCTCGTTGCAGATCCCTTCTCCCGTCGCGGCCCGGGAGCCTGAGAGAGGGCGGGATATGTTGGTGTCTGGGTGAGGTTCCCAGCCAGCACAGGGAGAATGAAGGGGGTGGGGAGTGGAACTGGGGGCGCACGAGGCTGTTTACTGATTGACTTTCCTGCTGGAAACTCACCAACCGCAGCTTGAGAGCACTGGGTAAAGTTACCACGCTGCAGTCCCTGCCAGCTTGGATAAGAAGCAAAGCGGTTAGATCCTACCATTTCTCGGCTCCGGACCTAGGCAAGGGAGGCTGCCCACAGGCACTGGGAGACACTGGGTGGGGCGGGGGTGGGGGTGGAGGTGGAGGAGAAAGCCTCTCTGAAGAAGATCGCATCTGACACTCTACTCCAGCTCCTTCTCCCCACTCTCTTCACCTCCTCCCCTAGAGGCCAGAGGGCTCCCGTTCGTCCCCCCCCTACTCTCCCCACAGCGAGAAACGACAAGGGTCAGGCAGCCGAGAGTGGAGTGGGTCAAAGGGCGCTGCCCCCCGGGGTGAAGGCTGCTAAAGCTAGCGTCGTGGACTCTCCTAGCGAGCTAAGGTCTAAACGAGGTCTTTAGAATCGCAGGCATGTCGCCTCAAGAATGCACACCACTCTTACCCTCTACTGAAACGAGCTTTTACGAAAAATGGACTTGATACCACAACCCTAACCTTTACATCCTCTTCATTTGGACTACTCCGGATGTCCAGAACGGTTTTCCCCCTCCCCCTACTCTCTATAGCTTCTTCAGCTGGAAAGGAGAATGGAGTTATTATTAAACCCAAGCTACTGCGGGCTGCTCTGTAACCTTTTCTCCTATACGCTTTTGCTCCTGGCCACCAGCAGCCATGCCTCATTCTCGTCCTTTACTCTCTGTCTCTGTGTGTGTCTCTCTCTCCCCCCACCCCCTTTTCCTGTGGTCTTTCCAACCCTTTCCTCCACCCGGCCGCCGGCCCGCCCCAGGCTCCCCGCAGGCGGGCCTGAAATATGATCCTGCATCGGAAAGACTGTATGTAAACACCAGGCGTGCTCTGGTCCCCAGCCGGAGTAGCCCGGACCCCGGGGCTCACTGCCCTCAGCAGCTTGGAGGTCCAGGGGCCCTCCCCGCTGCCTGCTCCCACTCCTCCCCAGCAGCCTTTCACCAGGCTCCCTCACTCAGCCGCTTCCCCCCACCCCCACCCCCACCCCCCGCAGGATTGGCGGTGGCCTGCCGAGTCGCTCTCTTGTTTCCCAGTTGGCGCGGCTAATTGGATCCGCCGCCGCTGCCTCTTGTTGAATTTTCTAGCTTGAGACCGTTCAATCGTGTCTGCCCGAGCCCTCCCCCCATCCCCCACCCCAGCTGTTATCTCTGCCCGGCAACTTGTTGGCTTCAAGGAACCGTCCCTTCTCTGACCTCTGCTACAGGCTCCCCCTTCATCGCTGGTCTCCCTTTCTCACCCAGGCTGTTCCTGAGCTTTACTTGGGAGATGGGGTAATATTCTGTCCCTGAGACCCTTATGCTAAAATTTCAACAGGAATAAACGAAGAGGAGGAACAATTCCTAGCTCAAGTGCACTTCCCATCCACCCCCACCCCCAAACCCCTCCACCTAGCAGGCCAGTGCCTAGTAGGAAAAAACGCAGGCCTAGGAATCGTCACCCTGTCTTTGTTGGAACAGGGCGTCTGGAAAAGCCTCTGGGAAGGCGCTATCTACATAGTTCCAATAAGGGTGGGGAGCCTCTGTTCCGGGAGCCTCTCTCTATTCTTTATACATTGGTATTATTTGTTGTCATAAAACTATATAAACGTTTGTCCTTTCTCTTCTTAGATTGTACCAACCGCCTTGAGCGAAAATGCAGTGAGTTTAGCTTTCTTCTCGCAGCAATTGCACTGGCTGGGATGTAGGATATATACCAGGCAACCCCGCTAGTTGCTCTTCCCATGTGTCTCTTTTTCAATGTGGGAAGGGTAGGCAATGCAGCCTAGGAGGCCGCTTGGCAGCCGATTTCAAAACCCTCACCACCACCACCCCCCGCCCCCCGCGCCTGCGCATTGTGGCTCTCAAGGAACTTGGGTGCCGGAATCCTGTGGCTTTTCTGAGCCGATCTTCTCTGATCTTCAGTACAGAGTCTAGATGTCGCCTCTTCCCAGTTCCCTTCCGTCGTCTCACACCTTGTGCATGGCGCAATGCCTTGCCGCATTAAGACAGTGGAAAATGATTGCCATGCTTGCTGATGCGGCCATAAAGCTGGAAGATCAAGAAAAAACCAGGGAAGATCCCCCCAGAGTTCTGGCCCTGGCAGTTGCATCCAGAGGCCTTGTCGTGGGGATTGCCTTGATTAAAGAGGGAGGTGATGACAGTGTAGTCCTTTGGTGATGACACACATCCAACGTATTCCAATATAAGCCCTGAAATTTCCCTTTCTTTGAGGAGGGCTTTTGTGCAGTTGGTCTTGCTTGTTCAATCAATATCACTACTCTACATTGTAATGTTTCCACACGTTCTCTCAGGCCTCAAGCCTGAAAGAGCGTCCACGTATCCCATAACCCATAGAGACCATAGATCTATGACTGAAGCAACATGACAACTTGACTGATTTTCTGGTTGATGGGCTTTTTTTGATGCGTCTCTGACAACTGTTAGGTAACAAAGAATTGTGACTACTAGCGCATTAACTGTCATTTTCTAACACTTCTTCCCTTCATTTCTAACTTTTAAGCAAATCAAGGCTATGAGGATTTTCCAGAAGAGTCTTATTGAATGAACCTATTTATAACCAAAGTAAGATTTCCGGGTCAATCTATGTTAATTTTTACAACTATTATAACAAAATGTGAGACTGTAAAAATTAATGGTATAACTTGGAAGTCTAACTCATAGGTTTATATATAGTGAGTGTGTGGTTGCTCTAGTACTATATGATTTGTCTACCTGTGTGATGCCCCTTGTCTGAAATATAGTCTCTTCTCACTTACACCTTATAAAATCCCTAATTTCCTTCAAAGCACAGCTCAGGTACTACTTCCAACAGAAAGCCTTTTCTGACATCCCCAGATATTAGCATGCTCTCCTTGAAATTATTTTATATATACTTTACATCTAGTTTCTTCTGTATGTGCTATATTCCAAAAAGGTTGGGAGAAGAATGTAAGGTCTTTGAGGGCAAAGATTATTTCAGTTTCCTCTTTGTGTCCCCATTATTTACTACAGAACCTTCAATATAGTAAGTACTTAATAAGTATTTGTTGAGTTGGAATTTTTGATCAGTCATATATTACTTGTTGCAGAATCAGGTAATTTCAAATGTCCCTCTTTTCCAGCTTCTTTTCTTCTATGCTCACTGAAAAGAAAATTTATCCTCCAAAAGGTGTTTTTAGTTCCCCAAATTGCAGGACAATATCACTTGTTTCTTTTTCCACACTGGATAAAGTATATTTCTCTGTTTTGTTAAAGAAGTCAGTAATATGTGTTCCTTTCTGATCTGGAAAAGTATCACTGAAAAGCTCTTTATGCATCGCAGTAATTCATTCTTCCCCTGCCTGATAATAGTTCTCTCCTTTTCAATTTAGATTCTTCTTCTCTGTACATATTCGCTTAGTACAGTGCCTGGCACATAGTAGGCTTTTAATAAATATTACTTTGATTGGCTGAAGATAATTAGAAGCTTAGTCCCTATCTTAATCCATCCCCTACATTCAAGTGAGCCTGAGGGTTAAGCACTTCTTTTTCTAAGGCAGTGTTATTGCCTAAAATATTCTGAATCCAGTTCTGGGGATAATTATTCTGATTTCTTTTCTTTCTGCGAAGGATATTTTAAGCTTTTAAGATTTCCTGGACCTCTGTAAGCTTATGCCAAGAGCCTACAATGCCTGTGGTGATCTAACAAGTCCATGAAAAAGTGTCATCTAGAGAAGGTTCATTGAGAAGCAGGGGAGAAGTCAGTGCTTGAGTATTAGAAAGAGAGTTGAATATTAGGGAAAGGGGCTTAGGGAGTAAAGAACCAAAGCTAAACAAAAGTAGAGTCTGTAATAATGCTTCTCAAGGACTGTTATTTTTTGGTCTCTTTTCAATACCTTTGGGAAAATGCATTTTTAGCAGACTGGGAAATCAGATTTATGAACTAATATTTATTCCTAAGATACATTTATCCTAGTTTCTGTTGTATCTGGATTCTTTGCTCAGCTTGGCTCAAGTTAGCATTACTTTATTTTCCTGGCGAGTTGATTACTTTCCTGTGCCATACCCTGGCTGAGCTATTTCCCAAGTGATGTTCAACTATTGATTTTTAATATCTATATTTAATATTGACTATTAAATAGTTTTATACAATAGAAGATGTGCTGAGCATCACAAGTCATGCCTGAGACTTTAACAGCGATTTTATTGCTCAGGAACCTTAGGTAAATACAAGGCACAGGAGGTATGGGGGAGGAGGGGATGATTTGGACAAAGGTGACTGGTGAGGAGAGGGAATGGTCCTGGGAAAATCAAAGGTATTGCTGAAAGAAAACAAAAAAGACACAAGACTTGTGAAAGCACTCAGCTAGGCACTAACAACTGTTCCTCTGGTGATGCTCTTCAGGCTGTTGGGGCCTGTTAACAAGATGCCTGAGGAAAACGATGAGGTCTCTTATGTTGCAAGCTGCGCCTTGGGAGGATAGAGAGAAGGAAAGGGGAATGAGGATATGTTTGCCCTTGCTAGTGTTTCCTAACTGGATTATTCATTCTATTCCTGCAACTTCTTTCTCTCATCACATATCCCAAGCCTATCTCTCTCCATCCCTTTTTCTCAAGTGTATGTGGGGGAACAGGGCAAGTGGTCACTTGTATTAAGTTGCTGTTTCTTGCTTCTCAACCTCCTCAATACCACCATGATTTTAGACCCCACTCCTACTCTAGTCTCTGAGTTTTTCTTTTCCCTCTTCAGCCTCTCTCCTATCCATTCATATCCCTTTACATTCTATGTCTAAGCCTCTGTCAGATTTCCTCATGTTCAGGTGAGGGGCAGGAAGGGTGTATGTAGGGATTGTAAGTAGGGGCAGAAGCAGGCCAAAAAAGACTGTAGAAGGGGAGAAGTGCTTTAGCCCTGTGACTTGCCTATGGGATCTGGGTCCCAGAGGGTTTCACTGTGTGTCCAAAGGAGGAAGCCCAGCAGAGCCAAGCAGTCAAGAGATACAAATCACTGTTGTAAGAAATTAGGGAAGCCAGAAGCTTTCTAGGAGCTGGGGGTGGGGGTTGGAGGAGAGGGTTAATGAGAATACAGTTTAGATCTTCAAGGCAAGGAGGGGTTTCACCCTGGATTTAACTGCTTAGCACTCTGGAAAAGTTCACTTATTCTTGAATTCAAGAGGGTCAGGAAGTCAGTATAATTCCAGCAAATGAAAACCTTGCAGTCAGAAAACTTAGAGGGTTGATCTTCAGTTAGATAGTGCTTAGGCTTTCATGCATTTTGCCGGTCAAATAAATACTTCATTGAGGTTCTCAGTGGAGAAATTAGCTTTATTTGTGCTGTAAATGAATACTAGGAAAAGTGCTGAGGCATCTTTATTTCGTAGTTATCCCTGATCCCTTTAGGCTAGCTTCACTAGCTGGGCTCTTTCCCTTTTCTTCTGCAACCCATCTCAGTTTTTAAAAGAGTGGAGAAAAGTAAAGAAGCCCAGTTCAATGAATGAAAGTGAGTGATCCCCCTTCTTTGGCTGCTAGTTGAACAGAGCCTGAGTTATTGGGGTCTAAAAAGGACAGGCAATTGGGATCAGAAGGTGAACAGATAAGGTTAGTTTAAAAAAAACCCTTCAGATCTCTTTTTATTCTAATGTTCAGTCTGTATTTGTGTCTGCCTAAGTGTTTATGCCTATTTCTGACTGTTGCTTATGTTTTCTTTCTGATGCTCTCTTGGTCTCATTCACTCTTTCTATTTCTCAGTCTCCCTGTTAACCTGCTTCATTTCTCTCTCCATTCTTTGTTTCTATGCTGGTCTACAGTGTCTTTCTCGGAGAGAGGCTACCTCTGCTTCTCTCTTAGACAGCCTGTTTTTAGGTCTGCTTCTTTTGCCCTCTTTTTTCACCTGCCTATCTCTGCCCAATATTTGCTTTCTGCTTCTTTCTGCATACTCGAGTCTCTGCCTTGTCTCAGTATCTCCATCTGTGTATGCTCCATCCATCTTTCCTGATTATGCAGTCTGTCTCTGTGTCTACCTATCTCTGTCTCTGTCCTTCTGAATAATATTCTCAAAGAGTCTAGTTTAACTTAACCAAAGAAAAAGGAAATTGGAGGACCCTCCCTCCTTTCCTCTCTGACCGCCCTTCTTTCACACCCAGTCAGCCCGGAGGTAGGCACTACTTAACCATCCTAGCTCAGGGCCTCTAAACGCCGGGGCATTTAGTAGTTCTATTTTTCACCGTTAAAGAGAAACTTCTGAGGATCGGAGAAGGGAAGTGCGCTTTCAGTTACGGGGTATCTTGATTCCTCTGGCTTTGGGAACTGTATGTAGCTCTGGGTGGCAGAGAGCTAGAAGGTGCGTGGGAGGAGGCAGTGGGGGAGACCTTAGTGAGAGGGTTTGTGTGCATCTTCCGCAGGGTCTCCCAGGCGGATTAGCAGCAACAAAGGCAGTGGGGGTGGGTTGGTGACTCGGGAGCGGGTTGGTGACTCGGGAGCGGGTTGGTGACTCGGGAGCGTTTGCTGGCTCTCGGCCTGGAGTCTGCGAATTCCCATTGGCCAGTATGCTGGCTAAATACACACCTCACACCCTGGGCGCTGCCCCTCCCAGCCGCCCCGTACAGGGCCCGCCTCTCCAGTGGAAACACGGTCCAACTCCTTGAAAGTAAACTTGCCAACTGGGAGGTGGGGGGGGGTACCTAGGGGAGGGAGAGAAGGAAGGGAGAGAGAGGGAAGGGCCTCTGAGGGGAGAGTCTTGGGTCAAGTTTCAACCCTTAATGACACTTGGTGGCAGGGTGCCAAGGCCCCAGGATTGGGAAAACAGGGGAGGTGAGAGGTGGAGTTGAGGGAAGCGGTATATGTGTACTTATGAGAGGGGTCCAAACACTCAGGTCGAGAGTAGCTCTTGCTGTCCCCCAAAGAAGTTTGGTTTTAGGGGTTGGAGGTTGGTGCAAAAGGCGGGGGAGGGTGAGTGGAGGAGAGGAGGGGGCAAATCAGAAAGCCATCTGAGCGGAGCACAGGCATCTTCCGCAATCCATTCATCCACTGAAGCGCGTGAAAAGCTGCTGATCGCTGCCATTGTTACTCACAGGCGAAGTGGGAAACGAAGCCTCCACTCTGGCGAGAGATAAATAGTCTCTGACAGCGCCTTCTCGCCAAGAGATCTCATCAGATTTCACCAGGCGGGCGGTCGCAGGTCTGTGTTGCTCTTTCATGCAAAAATCTTTAAATCGGCCTCCTTTTTCTCCTGCCTCTTCTCCTCTTCTCCATCCTCGGTCCCTATCCTATTCCCCCCCCCACCTCCCCATTTCCATTTCTGCCCCTACTCGGGTCTGGGCGTGCTGCAAACTGGCTTCACCTTCTTTTGCTCCCTTGCCGCGCTATCTCGCTCACTGTGCAGGATGCCGCGTGGCGATTTTGCCCTAGCAGGGGGTGGGGGACAGAAGAAAGGTGCAGGTTTCGGGACGAGGGGAAAAACTCTGTGTGTGTGTGTGTGTGTGTGTGTGTGTGTGTACACATGTGTGAGGGAAGGGGCAGGGGGAAGGTTGGTTAATGGGTTCAGTAGGTGAGTCTGCAGCGGTTTCTGCCCCCCGAACATTTAAAATACAATGCCCCCCCTTAACCTACGCCTCCCCGTCCTCCTGCAACTCCCTGCTCCCTCCTCAAGTCCCCGCCGGTCTCTTGCACATCGCTCCCAGCAGCAAGATGGATCTGGCTACTGTGGAGAGAGCGGGGCTGTAAATATTTAAAAAGTCTCGCGCGGCGGCGGTAATGGCTTTCGCAGTCTGGCTGTGTGTGCGGGAGAGGAATGGAGGGTTGGGGGGGTGGGGGGACGCCCCCCCACCATCTCGCCGCCTGCGTCCGGTCGGCGGGGACGGGCGCCGGCGCATCCCCACCCCTGGGCCGCGATCTGCCCCCTCGCCTGCTCCCACCGGCTGCCCTGAGGCAGAGGCTGTGCAGAGTAGACACGGAATGCAAATCAATAGGAAACTTGAGGAGCTGGGGTCGAGTCTGGGACAAGGTCGAGTCAGGGCGGTACTCAGGACCCCGAACTGGCCGCGGCAGCCTCGGGGCTGAGGAGCGGGCTGGACGTGGTCTCAGCACCCTGGCTCTGTCCCTTGCTCCCTCCCCAGGCAGGAACTTGGCCGTGGCCGGACTGCTCCCAGAGTCGTAAAAGACCACTGAGCACGGGGCGAAAGGGAGAAAAGGAGAAAACGGGGGCCCGGCTTCCCTTCATTCTCCCATGAGGGTCTTCTCAGGGGTGGCTTGGTTTGGAAAACACGAAGACAGTCGTTCAGTGACCTCATTTCTGCAGGTTGGGTGACTCGCCTGTCTGCAGCAGGGAACCATTCTGGCCATTAAGGCCTGGCCTGGCTTCCCTCGACAAAGGCCATCCCGCAGCGCTCGGCCTAATGTAATGGGACGGATTTCTTCCGTTGGCCTTAACTGAGGAATGTAGGGCTGTGGAATGTTGGCTTCCAGAGGAATTTTTGCGGGGGGAACCCTAAAACCCTACTCATGGAACACCGGAGTTGAGAGGGAGAGTAGATGAAAGCAATTGAGGCCCCAAGGTTGGGCCACTGGTGTGCTGGGGGGGGGGGGTTCTGGGTGGGGGCGGGGCGGGGTGGGGTGTGAAGGCCGATGAAGAAGTGGAAAAAACTGATTTTCGCCCCAGGAAGGGGATGTTAACTTTAGTCTGGGCTATCTGGAGTGTGCCTGGGGAATTTTATAGGTTTCTGCCAAAGCAGCTGTATCCCCCTGCCAAAGGAGGGAGGTGCAGACTGGGTGGTGTCTGTGGTGGAAGAAGGGGTGGGGCTGGAGGTGGCTAGGGTGGGGCTCAGCTGGGCCTGGGCTCTCTGAGTTTAAGCCTGAGGGCTTTGGTGGTTAATGAGTTTGAAGCCCTGACCCTACCAGGCCTGGCTGGTTGCTCAGGATTTCCTTTAAAAGGACCCGAAGCACATGGTGGCACGGGGACAGGAGAAAGTGTGTGTGTCTTGGCAACCTGTCAGGAGGCTCTGGGTTTGCTCTTCTTGTTAGAATCCCAGGGGAGTTCCAAACTCGTCCTCCCCTCTACATTTATTCTCCTTTCAGGGGATTGTGTTTTTGCCCTTTTCCGCTTGTTTGTCTCATGTAAGCCTTGTAAACTGCTCCTGATTTATTACCTAGACTAAATGCTTAATTTGTGAATATGAAACAGATTAAAAAGGGGAGGGGGGAGGGAGGAGGGAGGGAAGAAGAAGTCGGCACATTTTAGCAATCAGACCCAAGCAAGCCAGGCAGCTGTTTCAAATTTGTAGACATTTTCAGGCTCATGTGGAAAGCCAGCCAAAAGTGGTCAAGAGGTCCTTTCCCCTTCCTTCAACCTGAAAACTTGGGTATGATCAAAAAGAGACAATTAGTAAGGTACAAAGAAAAGTCTCTGGCAAGCTAGGGGTTAATAAAAGCAAAATCCATTCACCCAAGGACTGTATGGGATGGGGGTGGGTGGGAGAGAGGTAAATAGACAAAGGTGAGAGCCATGATAGCAGGGGGGAAAAAGGAAAGGAGACTGAAACGTCCTATGAGACAACTTGGAAGAACAAAGTAGACTGCCCATTAAAGGATGATTCTGTAAATAAACTTCACCAGGGACAAATCAAACAAAAACCAATGGAAACTCCAACTGAAAATAGCCAAAAAATAATAAAAATAGCTTTGATGTGGCCTCAACATATGCTTGTTTCTGTATTTTTTTTACCCTGAACTGAAACAACAGAATACTCTCCTAGTGCAGCCTCTCCCTTTGAAAAGACCCCATGTGTATAGACAATATTTTTTTGCTTTTGTCATTTTTCGGCAACTTCACACATCAAAGCAGAGCAGTAGTGCTCTTTTTAGCTCCTTTAACCACCCAGTGAGGCAGACAATTTCTATAAACTGGCCTTCTTTTCTGGGTTTTGATTGATCATCACAATAGGAGATTATTGGAAGTCTAATGTCTTATTTTACTTTCTCAGAGGGGTTAGGAGGGATACTCTGGGGAGGGGGGGGGCAGGGATAGAGGCCTTGAGTGTTATTGGAAGTCAGGCCGGAACTTGAAGGCCCCAGCGTTAAGGAAACGGGGTCCTTGGCTTGAATTTCTCAAAGCTCTGGAGCAATTTTGAATCCCCTCGCCCCCACTGTAAACTTAGTCTCCCTTGCGTTTTGATGTTAACAGGTACAAACTTGTGAGTTGGAGATAGGAAGGGAAAGCGTTTTCTAAAAACAAGGAAACAAAGGAGATGCAGGAGGTCTGCACTTTGGCCTTTGTTTTCCCATACAACTCTTAAGGTTTCTCCCTGATATCATCTTTCATTTTATTAAACTTTATTATTGGTCCTCTGCCTTGTCCTCAACCAGACAAAAGGTTCAGGGAATGGGAAGAACATGTTAATTATATGTTTCTTGTAAACTGACTTTTCATCTTCCTCTTGGTGTTTAGTTTTAGCACTCAATTGTTGCAAATATGCTGCTATAAAATTCTACCTGTACTGCTTTTGCTTAATTGTTTTTTGAGGCAATGTATTTTTGTCTGGTTTGTTTGTGTATTTGTTGAGAAGTGTCTATTGTGTCAAAACAGAACACATATGCTATAGTGGAAAGTGATGTTGGACTTAGAGTCACAGCATCTGGGTTCAAGTGTTAGCTCTGACACTTTACTGACTGTGACCTTAAGCAAGTCACATGATTCAGTTCTGTGACCCTAAGCAGGTCACATGACCCCTTTGGGCCTTAGGGTTTTTTTATCCATAAAATGGGGGGGGCACAGCAAGACTAGAGGATCTCCAAGTTCCTGTCCAGATCTAAATCTATGACCTATGAATAAACATTTTACATATATTAAAGCAAATGAATTTAAAACCTCTTTCCCATTCCAAACTCATGAGCATTAACTGCTAAGAAACATAAGGGGAGAAAGCTGAAAAGAGGACAGAGAGAAAAAGAGGAAGGAGGGAAAGAAAAGAGACATACAAATACATATACATATATAATATATGGTATGTATGCATATATACCATATATTATCTAAATATTTATGTGTGTGCATGCCCCACACTTCCCTTCCAAAATCCCTGTGTTAAACTGGTCCATACAGTTATCCTGGGATGCACACTACTGCTCAGCAGACTTCCTAGATCTTCCATCAGTTAGTGCCCGAGGCGATCATTAGCTGTGAATGGACAACATTCTCTACCTGCCAGGCAACCCATCAGTTACCAAGCTAGGGAGGGAGGGAGGACAGCAGTACTACCTCACTGGGGGCAGGCCATTTTCTAAGCCGGGGAGGGATTCTTTAGTACTGTATGGATTCGTTAGTGCCCAATTAAACACCATCTAGGGCAATAAACAGTCAGTGCTGAAGCTGATGTGGGGGAGGGGCAAGGGAGAAATGGGGTAGGGGGGGTGGACCCACAAGAAAAAAGTTATTCATTAGAGTGTGAGAATCTTAGAATAAGAGCAAAGGGAATGAACTCTTCTGATCTCACCTTCTTTTTACCCCAGCACATGGTAACACACGTGGAGGTAGGAGGAAAAAGAGAAAATATAACCCACCCCTACCTTCCAATCTCTCACCTGTACATCTCTGGATACAGGGCCCATGGCCACTGGAAGGATTAGTTCTGAACAGACAGTGCTGGCTAAGAGAAAAATGACTTAAGTGCCCTTGTTGTACCGGAACTTATTGCTCTTATCCCTCTGACATGCTCCATGCAAGAACAGTATAAATAGCTCTAGTGAGAGAGGGGGACTGAATTGGTGCAAAGCATAAGGATCAGGCGTGTACTATAGAGCCAGATCCAATTAGAAAAACTATGAGTTCTCCATTTTTTTCCTGCCAATTAGCAGGAAAAGGGAAGATTGCATATTTCATCCACAAATGTCTTTTAAGCGCCTACTGTGTTCAGAATGTTGTGCTGGCTGTTGGAAGGGCTACAAAATTTAGTGAGACACCCTGCCCTCATGAAACTTAATATCTAAGTAAGATACCAATAGCATTAATATAAAATAAGACAGGTTATGTCAGAAAGGTGAGAATGAACTGGTGCATGAGATTAGGAATGGTTTAAGAAATCTTTCAACAGAGGGAGGTTTTGAAGTAGTTTGATCTGGTTTGAAATGTAGTGTAAGCCATAATAGGGACATAAAAATGGATGAAACAGGGCAGCTAGGTGGTGAAGTAGATAGAGCTGCAGCCTTGGAGTCAGGAGGACCTGAGTTCAAGTCCAGCCTCAGACACATATAACACTTACTAGCTGTGTGACTCTGGGCAAGTTACTTAACTCTAACTGCCTCAAAAAAAAAAAAAGAATGAAACAAAAGTTACAATGTTTAGAGTTAAGTCATTTTATTCATTCTTTATTTTTGTTCAGTCATGTCCAACTCTATGACCCCATTTGGGGTTTCCTCGGCAGAGGTACTGGACTGGTTTGACATTTTCTTCTCCAGCTCATTTTACAGATGAGGAAACTGAGGCAAACAGGGTGAAGTGACTTGCCCCAGGGTTCCACAGCTAGTAAGTATCTAAAGCCAGATGTGAACTCAGGAAGATGAGTCTTCCTCACTTAAGGCCTAGCAGTCTATAGCTTCCACGCCTAGCTGCTCTGAGGAATCTGAAGCCAACTGAGGTTAAGTCACTTAGAATAATAGGATTTAGGAAAGTCTCTCTGTCCCACCCTCACCACCCCAATTTTATGTTAGCTTAGAGTTTCTGAAATGCCAAGTAGCTGAAGTAGGCTTCTTTACCTTGCCAGCAGGGTACCATGACCACCATAAGGTATATCTAACACACTGTACTGAGCCTGGCATATAGTAGGCACTTAATTGACTACTATGTTTGTTTCTACTTGGCTAAATTGTCGTAAGGATATTTTCCCATAATTTGAAGTCAGTAGGCCAAGTTTCCAGAAGTAGCAGGCCACTGCTGTTACTCTCCTGCTCCCTCCCTTTTTTCCCCCCAAAGGTTCAAATTACTTCAGAGTCCAAATGTTCTCCATAAAAATATGAGAGGTGAAAGAGCACTGAAGTTCTCTTTCATTTTAAAGCATAAGTGCCTATTTTTCAGCCTTTCAGAGTAAAGTGAGATAGTATTTATTTAAAATATTTAATAAGCATGTATTATTTATGTACAACATCATTCTAGGCCATTTTGGAGATAAAGTTTATGATGGGATCCCTGTCCTCAAGGACCTTACAGTCTAGCTACAAAGCATATATATGTACCTGGAGAGTTCTCATCAGACTCAGGATAAGGCAGGGAGAAAGACCAGGAGAAGATTCTATTCTTTTGGTACTTGGTAGAAGATTCCCAGGGAGCTTCTGCCTGCTTTCCTGTTACTAGTGGTGACTCAGTCCCCACTCCCCTTCTGTAGTGGCTGAAAAACCCATCTGGAACTTGGGTTCCTATCTCTGTCCCATCCAGTAACCAAATCTAGGTCTATACCAAGGCTCAGAAGAAAACAGGAAGAATATTTAATATTTATTCAAGATCCTCAGAAGTTGGTCCAGTCCCATTTATTTTATTTTTGTTACATTTTGAATTCCAAGTTATCTCCTTCTTTCTCTTTCCCACCTCCTTATTGGAGAAGGCCAACATTTGATAGATATATATATGTATGTGTATGTATATATATATATATATGTGTGTGTGTGTGTGTGTGTGTATGTATGTGGAATCATATAACACATAATTCAAAACATCAGTCCTTTTTCTGCAGTTGGATAGCATCTTCCTTCCTAAGTCCTTCTTTGTTGATTTGAATGTTCATATTACTCAGAATAGCTTAGTTATTGTTACTCTTTGAATGATATTGCTGTTACTGTATATAATGTTCTCTTGGTTCTGCTTGTTTCACTCTGCATTATTTCATGCAAATCTTTCCATGTTTTTTTAAAATTAACTTGGTCATCATTTCTTATACCATAGCAGTATTCTACCAATCCCCCTGAAAGAGGTGAATTAATTTAATATCTTGTTGTGTCGTTGGCTAAGGGATGTATCAGTTACTCTCTTTGTGTATGTGTGTGTGTACACACACATATATGTATATAGTATCTCAAAAAAGTCTCTGTGCAGTTTTAAGCTTTAATAGTTTCATACATTCAGATGGGTATGTGATCTCATCAATACATCCTCATCCAATATTAATCCATGATCCAATATTCTGGAAGCCTTCCTCAATTTCTCCTGACATTTGAGGATACTAATGGAGCACTCTGGATGTTTACCTGTCATCCCTCAACATCAAGACACTATCAACACATCTTTACTTCCTATCGTATAATTCACTGATTCCATCTATATCTGTTGCTCAGATTATTAATAACAGGTGGACAGCCAATAGAACTTGCCTTTCTCTCTGAATCTCATTTTCTTCATCACACATACATATACATGTATGTACACATATAATTATATATACACAAATATATTACATATATGGGACAGACTATAGAGATAAATAACCTTTTGGGCCCAAATTGGATAGATGGCCTTCAAAAAATTGGAAAGCTCCTTTAATGACTCCTAGCTTCCCATGAAAACAAAGGCCCATCTTTTTAATACCAATATTCTACCTATATTGCCATATATCTTCAAGACGGAATACAATGGTTTCTGAAGAATTAAAAATGAATATCACTCTGGGGCAATGGAGAGCAACCTTGCACTTAGAAATAAATCAGTTTAAGTTGTTTATTCTTGTATGGACTTTACTTCCTTGACTTCAGGTAAGCCCACAGGCCCCAAGTTCATTTTTTTGGCTTCTTCATTAGCAACAGAGGAAAGGCGCAATCAAATCATGAGTGTGACATCTTAATTTTACTTTTTTTTGTTTTAAAGATTAAACTTTATTTGTTTAAATTAATAACCATTTATTTTCTCTCCCTCGGTGACAACACAACAAAATCCTTGTAACGAATATGCATAATTAAGCATAATGTAACAAAAATACATGATCAACATGCAAAACAATTTCCCATACTGACTGTATCCAAAAATGTTTTTCCTTCTGCATATCTTGGTCCTTCACCTCTCTATGAGAAGATGGGTAGCATGCTTCATCATCAGTCCTCTTGAATCATGGCTGATCATTCTGTTGATCACAGTTTTCAAGTCTTTCAAAATTTGTTTGTGTTTTACAATGTTGTTTATGAAGAATATTCCAAAAGTCTTCATGAGGTTTTAAGCTTGGGACACCCTATATAGTAGAGATTTTTCTCCTAGTTCTTCTCACTTCACTCTGCATCAGAAGATACAAATCTTCTGAGGTTTCTCTTAAATCACTCCAAGTTATTTCTTCTTTTGATTGGTACCTGTTGGTGGCCAACAATCGCTGGCTCAGGTCTGAGTCTCAGCTAGCAGTACATCCACAGTGTGAACATCCACTCAGTATCTGTGCTTAGGGCACACTCTTCTAGCAATGCTTTATTTCAGAGGGATTTAAAGAGAACCTCATTTTTTTCTACTCCACCCTGACTGATTGCTGCCCTGTTGATAACTGGAGTATTTGGAGAGCAGAATGGCAGATACTTTAGATGACAGAAGCTGGGACCTGACCTTGTGAGACCATTTTTTCTAGTTCACTGATCTCTGTCCTTCAAGTTTTACAAAGCCCATACTTCAGGCTTGAACCCATTGTCAGAGCAAGTAGAGCACTGTTCACAGGAGTTATCACTGTCCTTTGGAGCACCTGGCAGATGTAAAACATTGGATGAAATGCCCTGTAAAGAAAAAAAACTGCTTAAGTCCCTCTTCCTATTTTCAGTAATCAGGAAGGACTGGGCAGTGGGGAAGTGTAGGAGGAAATATAGGGAGAGGATGAAAACGATAGTATTGGCTAAACAAATTCAGTCTGTCATAAAATAACCATGCTATGAGGCTTGGGCTTTTATTATGTTTGATTTTGCCACTAGGGTGTTTACTTCCTATAATTTCATGAATATGTGATGATAATGCATCACTGAGCTACAAATTCAAACACTCTGGATCCAGGGAGTCACCCTCAGGAACTCAGGAGTTCCTCAGGATTAAACTGTCAACAAATAATCCTTCTACAGTTGTAGATCCCGATGCAGGTGTGCAGAAATTAAGTTGTAATTCTAGCTAATGGTGTTTTTTACTTTTTTTTCAAATAAATTTTATTGATGCCTTTTTGGATATAACCCCCAAAGCCTTAACCTTAAACCTCCCTCCAAACAAAGAAAAACAGTTAATAAAGACCAAGTGATATAACATCCTCGTCTGAGAGGGCAATGTAGAAAGTGGGCTTGATTTTAGAGTCTAGGTTTAGTACCAGTGGTGCTAATTGTTACTTGTGTAACCTTGAACAAGTAATAGGACCTCTGTAGGCCTCAGTTTCCTCATGTGTAAATGGAAGAGATCACACTGGATGACCTGTAATATCCCTTTCAGCTCTCAATCTTGAATTTTCTGTGATCCAGTGCCAGTGTATGCAGTATTCCTCACCATTGGTCCCCCACCTCTCTACCAAGAGAGCTGTTTCATCATCTTTCAGAAGTTTTCTCTAGGATTCAAATTGGTCATTATAATTACTTGTAATTACAATTTCCTTGTAGCCTTCCTAATATCAGAACACCATAGATTTAAAGCTGGGAAAGACATACATACACGTCATTGACTGTATTCTCTTTTTTCTGCTCATTTTATTTTGCAACCTTCCCCTAGGATCATAGAAAGAGATGGAAAGGATGTTAGAGGATGAGTAGTACAACATCTTTACAGATGAGGAAATGGGCCCAAAGAAATTAAGTGACTTGCCAAGAGTCACACAGATAGTAGGTAGGAAAGGTGACACTCGAACCCGAGTTATCTGACTTCAGATCCAGCCTTTGTTCTATAGCACCACATTGCTTCTCCATAGGAATGACTGTTAGTAACCTCAGCAAACTATTAAAGAATGAACATTGCCTTAATCACATAGGACTCAGTAAGTGATACATTTTCACTATCCTCAAGGAGACCTATTCTGAGGGCCTTGATGACTCAAAATATCATGTGTGTGCCTTAGGGGAAAGCAAACATCTTTCACTGGCAACTTAAAATAAATTATTAAATGTTTGCTGGGTACCAGGCACAGTGTTAAGTGTTTTACTAATATCTCATTCGATTTTGGCCATGGCCCTAGGAAGTAGGTGCAGTCATTATCCTCATTTTACATTTAAGGAACTGAGGCAAACAGATCCAGGGTCACACAGCTAATAAGAAGCAGGTAGGTGGTGCAATGGATTGAGTGCTGAGCCTAGAGTCAGGAAGACCTGAATTCAAATCAGGCCTCAGACATTTCCTAGCCATGTGACCCTGGGCAAGTCACTAAACCTTGTTTGCCTCAGTTTCCCCATCTGTAAAACGAGATGTAGAAGGAAATGGCAAACCACTCCAATGTCCTTGCCAAGAAATCTCCAAATGGGGTCATGAAGAGACAGATACAACTGAACAATGAAAATACAACTAATAAATGTTGGAGGCAGGATTTGAACTGAGGTCTTCCTGACTCCAGGCCCAGCACTCTATTCACTTCACCATTTCTTCTCCTCTTCCCCTCAACTATGCAACTCTTTATATCTTTTCATGAACACAGAAACTGAGGTCACCAATGGGAAATTCTGAGTGTCAGCGTTAACAGCGTGGATTTTCTCCCTATGGAATCATTGCTTCAGAGAACCATCCGATAGAATCAGAAGTGTTAGAGCAGAGTGACTTCCCGTCATACAGATGAGGAAGGAGAGGCATGAAGAACTCTGCCCAAGGTCACACATCTAAGAAGTCAAGAACCAAGGTTTTCTCACTCCTTAGTTCTAGTCTGGTACTTTTTCAATTGCAGAGTTGCTTTACCAGTGTTCTTTACCTGCAACATGAAGGCAGGCTGGACTAGATTTTAGATTTCCTTTACAGATTTCTTCTAATCACATCTTCATTTTTTTTGTCCCCTCCCTCAGTAATGGGGGAATGACCCTCAAGGGTCTCTTGAAATCATATACATATATATATATATGTATGTGTGTGTGTGTGTATGTGTATATGTGTGTGTGTGTGTGTGTGTGTGTGTATGTGTATATATGTGTGTGTGTATATGTATGTGTGTGTGTATATATATATGTATATATATATGTATGTATGTATGTATGTATGTATATTTATATATATTTTAAACCAGGGCTTCTCCCAGTTAATCCTTTAGGGACTTTGAAATCAAGCCAACAATGAAGAACTCAGACTCTCTCCTTTTAAAAAATAGAATATCCTTTTAATTAAATTTGATGGCTAAGAGACTCAAAGACAGATTGCCTAAAGCGCGGTACCTATCTCCACAGAATATACAAGGTGATATTACCTGTAACCATGAAATGGGTTGAAACATCCATCCTATTTACGAGAGAGAAACAATATACTGTTTTGTAGGTGTTTTCAATCAAGGTTTGCATCTGGATTTAAATACCTCTTCTTTGGGAGGTTTCTGGCACACGTCTTTGTGAAACTGTTAAGTGGAGGTCACCTGTGCTCTGTTGATTGTCCATGGACTAGAAATGGAAGTAGGTCACTCTGTACATGCCTAGAAGGGCAACTCAGTCACTGGTTTCATTGATAACTTTGTTGAATTCTGTTTGGTCAGTCTGGAGTAACTCATCCTTTGCAGTCTTAGGGTTTTTGCTTTGTTGTTTTGGTTTTGGCACTCCTCTGGATGTATATATAGTCATTGTTGTCACTTCTGTTTTGGTTATGTTTTCCCTTGCATTCCCAACTGGATTTTGGCCTCCTGAATGATAAAAAACCATGTTACCTTTTTTCCTGTGAATTTCTCCACAGTATCCAGTACACAGCTAGTATTTAATATTTATTAATAGGCCAAATGAGGACTCAGAAGCCATCATCTGATGGCTTTTCAGATATATCATCTGAAAGCTAGTTTGTTCTGGATTTTGATTAGAATCTGAGATTTGGCCTGATTTTAATAATGGAGCAAGCTTCTGGAAAACTCCCACCATTAGCAGAATGTACAAAACTGAGAAATTAAAAATCAGACTTAAATCAAAGTTCATCCTACACTTTAGGTTTGATAATGGCAGGCAAATTTCACTGTGGTCAGAGGGAAGTTATCAATGCCTGTACTCCCTCAGTTCAGTTCAATTTAATGAATAATAACAGCCTACGTGGAAGGTACTCTGCTAAGAACTGGGAGACACAAATAAGAAAAAAAAATGTTCTCTCAAGGAGTTTATATTCTAATAGCAGGATATAAAAGTATACAAGTAGGAAAATAGAGACTATGTTTTTTGTTTGTTGTTGTTTCAGGCAATGGGGTTAAGTGACTTGCCCAGGGTCACACAGCTAGTAAGTGTTATATGTCTGAGGTCAGATTTCGACTCAGGTCCTCCTGAATCCAGGGCCGATGCTCTATCCACTGTGCCATCTAGCTGCCCCGAGACTATGTTTCTAATAGGGATTCTTGACCTGGGATCAATGAATTTTTAAAAATATGTGTGCATATTTCAATAATACGGAGAGGAGGTGAAAAGGAAGCAGATTCTGGACTTGGAGTACTCCTTGCACTTAAGACATCGTTATTGAGGCAGAATGTCATATGTGGTGAACAGTGAGCAGTCCAGTGACTGTGAAGTAATATAATAACAAGTAATACAAGATGGGAAGTAATGTGAAACAATATTGGAAAGACAGGTAGGAATATCTGATTGTGGAGAGCTTTAAATGCTAAGCCAAGAAGCGTTTGGATTTTATTCTATGGGAAGTAGGGAGCCATGGAAGATTTTGAAGTAGGAAGGGGTGATGTGGCCAAATCTGTGTTTTATGAATTTGTCACTTTGTAACTATGAAGAGAAGAGATTAAAGAAAGAAGAGACTGGAGGTACGGAGACTAGTTAGGAGACCACTGCAGTAGTCTTTTGATAAGAAGTGATAAGGGCTCCAAACTGGAGAATAGGCATATGATTGGAAAGATGGGGACAGGTGCAAAAGCAGCAGAGATGGATCAAGCAGAGTTTGGACTTGACTGGATGCAGTGGTTGAATGAGAGCAAAATGTCAAGGATGACTCCTGGGTTTCAGATATGGGTGACTGGGAGGACAGTGGTACCCTGTCTAGAGAAGTCTAGAGAAGGGTGACTTGGGCAGGGTGGATATATGGAGTTTGAGATGTCATGGAACATCCAGGAGATGACTGGCCGTAGAAGACTGATTCAGGAGAGAAATCAGAGCCAGAAACACACACACAACACACACACCACACACACACACACACAGAGATATGTCATCTGCATAAAGATCATAATTATACCCATGGGAACTAGTGAGATTACCAAGGGAAAGAATGCAGAAACATAAGTTCTGCTTAGGGCAGACTTTTGTCTCACCTGAAAACTTGATAAACAGGAGAATAATGATCAGGAAAAGGGAAGTGAGAATGATCTGTCTTACAGGTAGGAGAACCGTGATGTAACAGAAACAAAGGAGGAGAGATTTCATGAGGAGGGGGTGGTCAACAGTGTCAAATGATGCAGAGGGATCAAAAAGGAAGAGTACCAAGAAAAGGCCACTGGATTTAACAGTTTAGAAATCTTAACAAATTGTGGGACATGAATATAATGGGATATCACTAGGCTATAAGAAATAATCCAACAAATACAGAGAAGCATAGAAAGATTCATATGAATGGATGCAAAGTGAAGTAAGCAAAGCCAGGAAAACAACATATCCAATGACTACAACAATGTAAGAAGCACCCAAAAAAGGGGGGGGCAACTCAAAAAACCCACATACAAAGAACAAGGTTGGTCCCAAAGAAGAAATATATGATTAGTCCCCCTCCCTCATTTCACTGAAAGTCTGGGAGGTCCACAGGTGTGAAATATTGCATATAATGTCAGAATTTTTTGACATATTAATAAGTTTTGTTAAAAAATATAATTTTTTTAAAAAAAAGTATTGTTTATTATAAAAGATAGTTCTCTGGGATGGGGTAGGGAGAAGAGGGATACAGAGGGAAATCTAGGTGATATAAAACTAACGGTTTACCTTTACATTATTGGTCATTGCATCCCAACTCACGGAACCCCTTCCTTTCACAAAGCAAACAATTAATTACACAAAATGTATTGAGACAGTGACTGTTATCTAACTAACAATGTATACACTACTCTGTCCTGGTTGTTCCCAGACCTTCAGTGATGAGGATGGAGCTCCGTTTCATTTTGTCTTCCAGGACATCACTGGTTTTACTATTACTCAGTTCAACTTCTTTTTCACAATCCTTAATTCATTTACATCATTGTAGTCACTATGCTTTGAACTCTTGGTTCTACTTATTTTCTTGTTATCAGTTCCTACAGATCTACCCCATCTGTTCACAGTCCTCTTACCCCTCTACTTAGTCTTGACTGACTACTCCACCCAACATTGATCTCTCCCATCTTCAAATTCCTGACATGTTCCAGAACTTAATACGTGATTTTGTTGTTTCAGGTATGAAAGTCTTGTCTCCCCAATTTTATTGTAAGCTCTTTGAGGACAAGCATCACATAAAAAAAATTTCTATTTATTTCATTAGATATTTCCCAATTACATGTAAAATATTTTAACAGTTAATTTTAAAAAACTGAATTACAAATTCTCTCCCTCCCTTCTCCGCCCCCCCTTGAGAAGGTAAGATTTTACTTCTGATTTTGATTATATGTGTGATGTCATGCCAAACATATTTCCATATTAGCCAAGTGCAAAAGAAGACACAAAACAATAAAAATAAAGAAAGTTTTTAAAAAGTATGCTTCAGTCTACATTCACAATTCATCATTTCTCTCTCTGGAGATAGTGTTTTTCATCTTGCGTTCTTACGAATTGTCTTGGTTCTTTCTTTTGATAAGAGTAATTTTTTCAGAGTTGATCATCCTTACATTAATGGTATTACTGTGTACAGTGTTCTCCTGGTTCTGCTCACTTCATTTTGCATGAGTTCATATAAGTCTTCCCAGGTTTTTCTGAAAGCATCCTGCTTGTCATTTTAAAAAAAATTTAATATTTTATCCCCCACTCCCCGCTTACATGTAAAAAGTAATTTTTAACATTCGTTTTTAAAACTTTGAGTTCCAAATTCTCTCCTTTCCTCCCTCCTCACCCCCCTCATTGAGAAGGCAAGCAATTCTTTATAGGTTATACATGTGTAGTCATGCAAAACATATTTCCATATTAATCATGTTGTGAAACAAAACACAGACAAAAGAAAAACCTCACTGCTTGTCATTTCTTACAGCACAATTGTACTCCATCACAACCATATACCACAACTTGTTCTGCTGTTCCACAACTAATGGGCATCCCCTCAATTTCCAATTCTTTGCCACCACAAAAAGAGCTACTATAAGTATTTGTGTACAAATAGGTCCTTTTTCCTTTTCTTTCATATCTTTGGGATACTGACCTAGTAGTGGTATTGCTGGGTCAGAGGGTATGCTGTGAGTATGCAGTTTTATAGCCCTTTGGGCATAGTTCCAAACTATTCTCCACGATGGTTGGACTAGTTCACAACTCCACTAACACTGTATTAGTGTCCCAATTTTTCCATATTCCTTCCAGCATTTGTCTTTTTCTTTTTCTGTTGTATCAGCCAGACTAATAGGTGTGAGGTAACTCAAAGTTGTTTTTAATTTGCATTTCTCTAATCAGTAGTGATTTAGAGTATTTTTTCATGTGACTATTTATTGATAGTTTTGATTTCTTATGAAAATTGCCTGTTGATATCCTTCCATTACTTAACAACTGGGGAATGGCTCCTATTTTTATAAAGTTGCCTCAATTCCCTGTGAAATTGAGGAATGAGGCCTTTATCAGAGATACTTGTTGCAAATTTTTTCCCCAGTTTCCTGTTTTCCACAAGCATCACATCTTAGTAGTCCTCTAGAACACCTAGCATACCACTAGGTACATGATAACCTTAAATTTGTATGTGGTTTTTAAGTTTTGTAAGCATTTTCAATTCGTCAACAAATATTTATTGCAGACTTGATATAGATAATGCACTGTGTGAGAGCTTTTCAAAAACTATGATCTCATTTGATATTCACAGCCACTAGATGATATAGGGAAGAGATTTTTAATATCCTCATTTTACAGATGAGAAAATTGGCTAGGAAAGATGAAAGGATTATATCAATCAATAAACATTCATCAGGTACCTACTATGTGCCAGGGACTGCATGGGTATACAATGCTGTTAAGTAGCAGAATGAGGACCAGAACTCAAGTCCCCAATCTAGTGTTCTTTCCAATGATAACATGTAGGATAGTTGTGCAAGTAGATGCCCAATAAGTATTTATTGATTGCATAGTAAGACTGGAGGATTTAAAGCTATATGAGAACTTAGCGGTCTTAGTCCAATTCCCCCATTTAGGAGTCAGTGACTCAGACAGGTTTAGTGATTTGCCCATGATTTGTCACAGACAGTAAATGCCAGAGGTGATCTTCTAACCCAAGTCCTCTGATTTCCAAAGCTAGGTTGAACATATGACAACTAATTTGGATTTTAGAGCTACAGGTGGGCACATGGTAGAATAACTTTATGACAGTTGGAGATAATAAGCAAAATTTAGCACTGAATGAATATATTGGTATGTATTGTAAATTATTTCCTACTATTAGATATATTTCAAAAGAAAAATTATACTGTTCTCCCCTGACTACTTAAAGATCTATTGGACCTATTGTAGTAAGAAAAATTTTTAATAAAGTAATAAACAAGTGCTAATTTGGGAAACCATTGGGAAAATTCTTGCTGAGTTCCAGATTCCTAATTGCTATCACTTCTGTTTTTGCTGGGCAGTGGGTATAAGAAAGAACTATCTGATAAGTCCTTGCCTATTTTAGGCAACGTAAACAACACCACCATCCTCTCCTCCCATCCTGAGAGTCTAGATGGTTGTGTACAAGCAATAAGTAGGGATCCCAAGGCCTGTAGGTCCCCAATTAACTGAACCTAGTTAGAACTTTTTGAGATCCAGGTAAACTGAGGTAGGTGGCTACCCAGGTTCAATATAGCACTGTAGGGCTGTAGACCAGAGGTGGAGAACCTGCAGCCATGAGGGCCACATGGGGCCTCGAGGCCACAGGTTCCTCACCCCGTTCCAGGCTCAACAGTCAAGCCTATGCATTGAGTAATGTGGAAGATTTAGTGGATTTCAAAGTAAAGGTAGCACAGTATATAACATTATAGAAGGCTTTCATAGTGAGGCACCCCCCAGATCTCGTCTGCTGCTTGGCTAACCATGATTCCCTACTTCTGACCTTTAAGAGACTCTGGGTGGCTCAGTGGATAGTGTGCCAGTCCTGGAGTCAGGAGGAACCAAGTTCAAATCTGGCTTCAGATACTTACTAGCTATGTGACCCTGGGCAAGTCACTTAACCCCAATTGCCTCCGAAAAAGAAAGAGAAGCTCTAGGAATGCTCTTCAACACTTCAACAGAAGTCAGTTCTGATCTGAAGAAAGGTCAAGAAGACAACATTCAACTGGGGGGCAGATTGTGGATTTTTTGAAAAGTGAATTGCAGTCTAGATTTTACTGGTCACACTCCATCTAAGAGAAGAATTGGGGGATAAAAGGAACACAGAACTAAAAATGGGAAGGACCTCATCTAGGCCAACTTCCTCATTTTACTAATGAAAAATAGTTCCCAGGAGGTTAAATGACTTATCCAAAGTTACAGATAGTATGCATCAGAAGCTGGATTTAAACCAATATCCTTTGATTCTGAAGCCAGTATTTATTTCACTGTAACAAAAAATTTAAAGGAATACTTGGTCCAAAGCTTGAGGTAGCATGGTTTGAGCAGTATCTTTTTTTTTAACTTTGCAAAATAGTTTTTTTAATTAACATTCATTTAAAAAATTAGTCTGTCACTTCTATTACACCATAGAGTAAATTTAAAAAACAAGTAAAACTCTCAATACAGAGCCAATAAACATTTATTAAGCACCTACTATGTACCAGGCATCATTCTAAGCATTGGGGATAACAAAAAAAGGGCAAAAAACAGTTCCTTCCCTCAAGGAGCTCACAGTCTATTAGAAGAAACAACATGTTAATAAGATATATGCGGGATAAATTGGAGATACTTAATAAAGGAAAAGCACTAGAGGGAATCAGGAAAAGCTTTTTGTAGTAAGATTTTAACTGGGGTTTCAAGGAAGCCAGAGTTTGAAACCAGGAGACAAAGATGAGGAAGGAGAGATTTCCAAGCATGAGAAGACAGCTTATGAAGATTCTTGATGATGGACATGGAATGTCATAGCTGCTCAGTTCAGCAAAACAAATTCCCACAGCCATTTCATTTATGTACATATACATACATACATTCACACACACACACACACATATGTATCTGTCTTTTAAGTTCATCACTTCTTTGTCAGGAGGTGATTGGACCTTCATTCCTTTATATTTGTGGTTTATCACTGTATTGAGCAGAATTGTAAAGGTTTTCAAAGTTGTTTTTCCCTATGATGTTATTGTATAAATTGTTCTCTAGGTCTGCTCACTTCGCTCTACATCAGTTCATGGAGGTTCCTCTGAGATTGTCTATTTCATCATTTATTATGGCATGATATTATTCATTTACACTCATATCACAGTTGGTTTAGTTGTTCTTCAATAAGATAGCCCCAGTATTTCTTTCTTTTTTTTTTTCTGTCTTTTTTTGTTGTTGTTGTTAGGCAGTGGGGTTAAGTGACTTGCCCAGGACCACACAGCTAGTAAGTAAAATGTGTCTGAGGCTGCATTTGTACTCAGGTCCTCCTGAATCCAGGGCTGATGCTCCATCCACTGTGCCACCTAGCTGTCCCTTCCAATATTTCTTTTCCAGGAAAAGTGATACTACAAATATTTTTGTACACATAAATACTTTTCTTCTTTCTTTAATTTCTTTGGGACTACTGGTCTAGTAGTTGTATAGGTGAGTCAAAGGATATACACACTTGGGCAACTTTCTGGGCACAGTTCCAAATGAGTGTATCCTTTTCTGCAGTGAGACACAGTAGAAAGAACATTGGACTGGGAAGGGAATGAAAGTGACTTGTCTAGGGTCACACAGATAATAAGCATCTGACCATGCATTTATACTCAGCTCTTCCTGGATGTAGGCCCAGCATTCCATTCATTGAATCAATTCCAATATGGCCTCAGCCCAGTTGCCTCACCATTTTCAGACTGTTTCCCCATGTGAAAAATGAAAGGGTTGGTTAGATGATGTCCAAAGTCTCTTCCAGCTCCAAAAGGCTATCATAATATCATTTCTTTGAGGTCCAGTATGATAGGACCAGGTTTCCTGTTGTAGCTTCCCTGACCCTGACACAGCTGCCCTCCTCCCATCTGACTGGTCCCTGCTTCCTTGTTTCAGCTTCCAGATCAGGGAGGCAGAAAAGGTCCCAACCTCATATAGTCTTAGCTTCTCAGACTTGTTGGGGTCCTAAGGTCACTTGAGTTGTTATACCCTGATGACTGCCTGACCAGCTGAATTTCCAGATGCAGACGAGTCCAGAGAAGCTAATGTTCCATTTCCTTTCGACGAGGCCTAGTGAAGCTTCTCTTTAGTTAAATGTTCAGTGATTTACAAGTACTTTATTTCATCCCAACATCAAACTGGAGCTGAGAGGCCACTGGGATTTAGAGTTGCACCTCCATCCAGAGACACTTTCTGTGTAAGAAATCCTCCTCCCTATTCTGAGTCTCCTCCCCCTTTACCCCTACACATACATTTCAAAGCAGTTATATAATTATAGCTCTTGTTTCTATAGCCCTTCAAGGTCTCCAAAGCCTTTTCTTCACAATAGCACTGGGTAGTTGGTAGTGCAAGTGTTCTTACTCTCATTTTACAGATGAGGAAAATGAACCCCAGGGACAGTAAGGGACTTGCTAAGGTACATACAGCTGGTATGGAGGATCATGGAATTTTAGGATTTTAGCTTTAGAGTAGATCTAGTTCAAGTCTTTTATTTTACAAATGAGGAAACCTAAGTATGGGCAAGTGACTTACCATTACAATGAAAACCTAGATCTCTTACCCTTTGTTATGCCTCCATATAAGACTGGGAGAAGAGATGTAATAGTGATGAGTATAGGACTTGAGGTGGGAGGACCTGGGCTCCAAGCTGGGCTTCATCACTTATTAACTGTGTGACTCTGAGTAATTAATTCATTATCACTCTTTGAGGTTAAGTTTTCTCATCTGTAAAATGGGGATAATCCAATTCACCAAAGATTGACTGAGCACCTACTATGAACAAGAAACTGCTAGGCTCTGGGAAAGGGTCTAAAATGTATTATTATTATTATTATTATTATTATTATTATTAACTTGACAAACATCAGCTAAATTAAATATGCTTGATATTCAGGCCACTCTAGAGTCCCTCTCTACTTAGCATCAAGAATGAAAACGGAAAGAGGAAGTTCCTCTCAGAGGCTCAGTGCCGGAGAGGTCAAAGACTAGCTATGAGTTACCTGGAAAAAATAAAGGCATTCCTGAGCCAAGAGGGAAGCACCAGGTCTTCTGCATTAAGTTTCTTTGAAGTACTGATTATAAACTGACCTAGCACTGCTTCCAAGGATACTAGTCATGATGCAAAAAAGACAAGGTGGGATACCCCACTACATTGTGGCATGGTAGAAGGAGTACAGATTAAGAATATGAGGTTGGATTCAAATTCTGGCTCTTTTGGAACTTGTGGCTTTATATTTTGAGACTGAGTCTCCCTATCTTGCCCAGACTGAAAGTGCACTGGTTACTCAACAGACCCATTACAGATAACTATGGGGGCTTTGACTTGCTCCATTTTGAGCTTTCTTAGGTCATGTTGATGGTTCCCTTCTCCCAGGGTCTCCCCATACTGGTTCCAGACTTAGTGTGGGACATCAGATCTTAATTCCTGAACTCAAAGTTATCCACCACCTTCGGCCTCCCCAGGAACTGGATTACTGGCATTAAGGTCCCTTCAAGTTCCAAATCTATGAAAATGTGATATTTAGAGAAATAACAGGAATGAAGGCTAGTCAAGCCAACTAAATGATACTAAAGTTGTTAAATTCAAAAAAGCTTTTTTAAGCTCATAAGGGGACCTGAAGAAATGTGGCTAGAAAGTACAGCTGTTTAAATAATGGACAAACTGCAATAAACTCTGCTTTTCCTAGACTCAGAGATGAAGACCCAAGTTTGAGCTCCATTGCCATTAGCTGCGTTAAGTTCCTATGAACAAGTCACTTAAATGTGTCTCAGCTTCGCTTTCACTTTCTAAGCCTTAGTCTCAGAAAGAGCATCATGATGCTCACACTCCCCTCATCACAGGGTTTTTTGTGAGTGAGACAAGCTTTTTAGTTGCTCCATAAATGCATGCTGAATTGAACTGAATGGGAGCCAAGTTCAGAGGGGAAAGTCCCTGTGTGACAGGATTGAGGTCCTAGTTCAGAGTTGAGTGTCGGTTATTTCCTCTTATTTGCTTTTCTCTCAGAATCTTCCAACCGGGACTGCAGAACATGGGAGGAATTTCTGTTCTGTTTCATATTTCCTTCCCATCCAGCTGCATTTCTATAACAGGAACAATGGAGCACTGACCGATGGCGCATAGAGAGGGGGGCAAGTCCTATTCTATTAGCTTATCTGCTCCCAATTCTGGTGCCTTAGCCCCACCTAATCTTTGAGTGTCCACTCAGCTATCCACATGTATCTAGCTCTCTCTTCTCCCCTCCCCTATGTCTGTCTCTCTTTTTCTCTTGGAAAGAATCCAGAACCCTGGCCTCAGTGGGTTCTTAACATTTTCACAATGTTTAACATCTCAACCTAAAAATTATAGAGGCCTCCCATGCAGTGTGAAAAATCAGGAATCAAACTATTTCCTTTTTTCATTTGTTCCTATACAGCTTCTATTACCTCAAATCAGACTAGAGAATATCTCATGTTGGCAGGGCTTGACACAAAAGCTTTCCTGTGGCGTGAGGAGGGAAGCTTTTGGGTCCTAAATGTGTCCCTCCTGACCAGGTACAACTCTAGAAGGAAGAAGGTCTGCTGGCAGACCCCCAGAATTTCACACTTAAAACTAATACTGATGTCAATGAGTTGCCTTTTTCCATCTCCCAAAATTTCAAAGGACCCCTGGAATAGAAGGCAACTCAGTGACAGCTCCCTACCTTCCCCATTTCTCATTGGTTGCCTCCATTTTGGAGGGTATCTGAGATAGTTTAAGACATCTCTCTCTGTTCCTTTCCTCCTCTATGTTGGGCTGTTCACTTGATCTCAGTTCCACTACCAAGACTGACTCTGACCTCTATAAATTTGCTTGTACCAAACACATGATCTAGGACATAGTAAGTGCTTGATAATTATCTGTCAAATTGATTTGAAATGATTACTTATTGAGGCCAACAGAATAGGGAATATTTTTTACAATGCTGTGTCCATCTCTCCCTCTCTGTCCTTTATGCCTTATTCCTCTTCCCCCTTATCACTCCCCAATCCATCCCAGAAGCTATTTCCCTGCACAGCTCTGCCATTTACACATGTGGTTGTATCCCTCTGACAAAGGCCACCCATGACAGTCCTCAGGAAATTGAAGGGCTATGTTTTCTCCCAGTAGTAAATCTCTTACTTTGCTCATGCAGTTACTTAGACAAGTAGAAGACACAGCTGCAAATACACCCAACTTGGGACAGAAGAGTGGGTGTGAACAGGGATAAATGGCATCTAACCAGAGATGTTGGAAGAGGTCAACTACCATATTGTTTGCAGTCTCTGAAGTATATGCAGGCACAGCTTGAAGGAGGTGTCACTGATGGAAGGGGGACAGCAAAAGGTTAGCAAAGCCAACACCAGTTTCCCTGAGTTTTAATGCTTATGGGAAATCTGGCTTCATTTCCATCTCTGAAAACTCTTGTTTGTGTGTGTATATAAATAAAAGGATGAACATATAGTGTATATGTACATCTTTATATCCCAAAGAATTCCAGCAGGGTTTACTGATGTAAACTCATCTCCCAACTCTCCGAGTCAGCACTCTCCCTTATAAGCATTTGCAGAAGGAACACTGAAATCATTCTCAATGGCCCTTCCCCAGACATCAGGGAAGCAGGTCAAACATGCTGTTTTCCATTTTATAGATTTATGCAGAATAAGAATTTGCCCAGTGACCTCAGGGAGGCGTAACAATGAGGTATGAGTATTTCTAGTCTCTATACCATATTCCCTGTCTATTGCTGAGTCCCCCGGAAACAGTGTTTTGAGTCTTTAGAGAGAAAGTTAGCAAGTGTTTACAGAATCACATAATGACCAAGTTGGAAGGGACACTAGAGGCTTTCCAGCTTGTCTGTACCTGAATAAAACAACATCTCCTGCAAATATACCCTTTGCCTGAAGCCCTCCAGTGGGGCAGGAGGGAGCCCCATTACCTCCCAAGGCACTCCTTTTGATTTTTGGTTTGCTATAATTGTTAGGATATATTTCCTTATACTGAATAGAACTTACATCTACTGCTTCTAGTTCTGTTCACTAGGGTCAAATCTCTCTTCCACCTGATCACCCGTCAAGTGCTTGAAGGGTAGTTATCTAGTTCCATCTGAATCTTCTCTTCTCCAAGCTAGTCCTCTTTTTACCCCCAGAGCTTTCAACTGAACCTCCTGTGGAATGATCTTGACATATTCTCATCATCCTATTGAGATTCTCTCTAACCCAGCAATGTGCTATGCCCCACGGAATGGCTGCAGCTGAGGACTGGGGATGAGTAAGGTTGGAGAGCACAGATCAGATACAATAATCATTATATTCTTAACCATAATAACATAGAGCATAGTGGTTTTCAGTAATCAGTATGGTGTTCCCCAAACTAAGATTGGATCACAAATCCGGGATTTGTGGGTGGTTAAGTGTGAAGCTGCGAATTTGTCTGAAAGCTTTAAGCATGCTTATTCTGAGGTGCAAATTGCTTGACTGAAAATAGTTTTAAATCCCCCTACTCTAGGGGTACAGATCTAGGTATTAGTAGTTATGAATTGAATACTGGGGGTACAGGACTAAATGCCACAAAAGGATGGTCCCCAAGTATGGTTCGGATCACAGTCCAGGTTAACTACACATTCATTTGCTTGAAAGTCTCCCTAGGAAGACATTCAGTAACTACTTTGTAGGAGGAACTCTGTGAGGTGCTTTGTGGGGTGATAGAATGATGCATGAGCCTTACCCTCAATAAACTTACCTTCCAGCTGACAAGATGAAAAATCAATGAGAAATGAACTCCCCCCAAAACAATGAGATATCACAAAGCAGTTCATGATTGGTTGTCAAATGAGTAATGCAATAAATACCCTAATCAGAGTAAGCAGAGATCACTGAGGGATGGACAAGGCAATGTATCCCTAAAGGATGGATAGGGTTTGAATAGATGAAGACAGGCACGAAGGCTTTTCCCTTCAAGCACGTGATGGGTGATCATGTGGAAGAGAGAGTCTAGGTTAGGGAAATAATGGAGAATTTTAATGCCACGTAAAGATGATTGGATTTTCGTTTTTCCAGGTAGCAGAAAATACTAAGAGTTTTCAGGCAGTCTTTTAAATCAACAGGTATTTATTAAATGCCTACTATGTATTCAGCATTGCATTATCTTGCAGGGGATACAAAAAGAAGTATTTTATTCAACAAATATTTATAAGAATGCGAGCTCCACAAGGGTTTAAATTTTTCTTTGCATTCCAGGTATCTGGCACTGTGCATGACATAGCAGGTGTTTGTTTAATAAATGCTAGTTGATGGGTGTCAACTATGTGCAAAGCAGAGAAACAGAATGTCATAATAGATACTGGGCTAACTTTGGAATCAGGAATTTGTGGGTTAAAGTGTTAACTCTGACACAAACTGGTTATGTGACCTGTGGGCAACTCATGTAACCAGTTCTTCCACAAAATTCTCTCTAAGAGATTATCTTAATCTGGAGTCTGTGGACAGATTTCAGAGTGTCTGTGAATTTTTTCTTTTATTCTGATAACTTGTTTCATACAGTTGGTGTTCTTAGCAATCCTGTGTATTTTATACATTTAAAAACATTATTCTGAAAGGGGTCCAAGATACAAAAAAGGTGCTCTATGATTATAATTATAGTCAAGGTTGCAGTAGTTTCTCTATATGCCAGGAGTTCCTCAAATTAATGAAATCACAGATTTCATTAATACCCCTAGGAAGTTTAGCACTCATTCCACATGGCATTTGGGGCAAGGCAGGCCCCTTGGGCTTAACAGAATTTATGCCCAAGAAAAGAAACCACAAGGATGAGATCCTAAGGGTGCCAATGTATAGATGAGTTCACTGCACAGAGAAACAAACCAGCTCAGATTGGTAAGATGAGGTGCAGACAACAGTCACCATGGTGAGGGAGCATATACCCTCTTCATCCCTTCCCTTGCCCTCCTCACCTGCTCCTGACATACCATGTTAGGATTCTGTGGCAAAGCTCTGTTAAACTGCACTAGTTGCAACTTTGTTGAACTGGGAAGACCATATCATTCTGCATTAGTAAAAATATTCTGGTAGCTATATATAAAGAATGGATTAGAGGAAAGAGACAAAAGGGAGCAGTGGCAAGACCAGCGGGGAGACAAGTACAGTAGTGTAAGTAATGGTAGTATGAGTGGAAAAAGAAAGACAAATGGGAGATATTCTGGAGACAGTCAACTGGTAGACTGAATTTGGGAAGAGAGGTGGAAAGAAGATGGAACAGTCTAAGATGACTCCAGAGTTTCCTCAGACTAGGTTCTGGTACCACAAGTAGATAAAAGAAAAGGAAGGAGAAGCAGATATAAAGGAGAAGATAAAACATTCTGTTCCAGATCTGCTAAGTTTGAGGTTGGTTTGGTGGGACGTATAGCAGATGTCCATAGTAAGTTGGAAAAGTAGACTACTTGGCAAGGTTTATGGACTTGGCAAACCATATTTAGAGAGGGATGGTTATTAAGGTTTGGATAGATAGGGTTTAACCAAATTCCTGAAGGCCTTGAAAACCAAGAAGAGATATAGCAGTCCAAAAGACAACCATTCCTCCTTACTGAGACCCATCAATGGAGGCTTGTAAAATTTCCCCCAGAATTCCCCACTTCATTTTCTAGAGACAGAGGCAGTGGAGATTATGGGCTAATATATTACCTCTACGACGGGTGCTTAAGGTCCAGTTCCCTGCTACATTATGTGTGTTCTTTTCCCTTCCCCGTCCTGTTTCCACTTTGGGTTTTTATTTGAGTGAAATCAGGTTAAAAGGAATATCAAGGCTAACTTGGAAGGGGAAAGAAAGTCATTATGGGGTGCCAGGCAGCTTGAGGCTAGAGACAGGGAGGGGCATGTGGAGACAGGGAAATGACAGTCCCACCTAATATGCCTTGTAACTAGTGTGTGTCGGTATAGACTCTTTATATAGGCATCTCTGAATTTTTTTCTTTTAGCACCAATTGACAGAATGACAATTCTCCTCCCTTTTCGCCATTATCTCAGTGCCCTAAAGAAGATCTGCTGATGAGGCTCCTGCTCAGAGCTAACACTGAGAAATAGAGGCATTTTCAAAGTTGCAATCATTACTTCCTACCACCCTTTTTTAAATACCTGAGTTATCATTTGGCCTCCTGGGTCCTTTCTACCCCTTTCCCCTCTTTCTTTTTAATCCCTTAAATCCTTTTTTATTAAGAATAGGAACTCACTTTCAAAATATGGTGAGGCTTACAAAGTGCTTTTCTCATAATACATTTGTAGGGTAAGTAGTATAAGAATACTTGCTTCCATTTTACAGATAGGGAGAACTGAGGGTCAGAAAGAAGAATTTTCAGCACAAGGCTGAAAATCTAGTAAGCATGAGAGCTGGGACTCAAGCCCAGATTCTCTGACTCCAAACCCACAGCTCTTTCCACCAGACCCTTCAGACTCAGGAGCTGTTTTTCCTTGGCCTTTGGGAAAGTAACCAAATACACATTTGAACTGCTGTCAAATACCTTCTAGGCTTCTCTTCAGTGACTGAATATCATTCATAACAGGGGAGAAAAGGAGAATGGATCAGTGTAGAAAGAAGACTTGGGGATGAGGTGAGGTTGGAGGGAAGGACAGAAGAAACCTTTCGCATGCTAGGAGTTCAATAAATATTTGTTGATTAGATTGATTGGCCTCCTCCCTTTATACATTGGTAACTGGAAACTCAAGTCTTCCTCAGGACCACCAAGTCTTCTCTGCTTAATATTGTTGGTGTGGTGAGAATAACAAGAGACAGCTGTTTGTGTGGCTCTTTCTCAAAAGAATCCCTTATTCTATTACTACCTTGGTCTTCTCTCCTTTCCTGTCAATGGAGAGTTGAGGAGATCCAAAGAGAGGTTGCAAGGTTATCACTCCCTCTAAAAACTGAGGGCAATAATAACTATTCACATTTATATATGCTTTTCTTACCACAAGCCTCTGAGGTAGATAGTGGGAGGTATTATTATCTCCATTTTACACATGAGGAACACTGAGGCTCTAGGAGATTTGCTGATACATACCTACACAGCCAGAAAGTGCATGAAGCAGGAACAGAACTCAGGTTTCTTGATGCAAGGTTCAGTACTCCACCTATTAGGCAATCTTGCCTCTCATAATAAAATAAATCTATGACCAGTGTTGAAGAGTTCCAAAGATTATTAGAAAGATGGTCAAAGTAGAAATGAAGTACTAGCAAATCTCAATCCTGCCCAATTGTCAGGTAGTAACAAATAAATAATACCTAATCCCCCTCCTCAGGTCTGAAACAGCTTTGGTGGTTAACTAAGACAAGCCCCTTTACTATCTGGTGAAAAGAAAATGTTTATGTGATTAAAAAAGAGCAATTCTAGTTTTGAGACTTAGATTAAAACTTGACCATGATCCTACTTGTCAAGAGTAATGAAATATTTGTTTATTGATTACTGGTTTATTATTGTCTGGCCCCAGGCAAAATTCCCAAGTTGTTATTTTTCTTTTTTCCCTCAGTGCCCTTCTATTGCCCTTCCCTACCCAGGAGTATATTTATTCCATTCACATCTGGCCTCATCCAAGGCACCCCATGCTTCACAATTTTCTCCTGACCCTTGAGGTCAGGGCTAGCAGAAATGAGTAGAAATTGCAGAAGAGCAAGTTCAGGCTTGATTATAAGGAGAAACTTTTTAACAGTCAGAGCTGTCCAAAAGTGGAGTGAGCTTCCTCTGAAATAGTGGTTTCTTTTAACTAGAGGTCTTTACTTAGAACCTATATGACCACTTGTTGAGGATATCATAGAATGGATTCAGGATCGGGTAACCTTTGGATTTGGCCTCTGAAATCCCTTTTAGCTTTGAGACTCTGTGAGTCTCTGTATCTTCTTATCAAAATTTACCTGTCCTAAGACTCACTCACACAGAGCCCAGCTCTCTCAGGCTCCTTAAGCTGATAACCTAATCCCTGCCAAAACATCTGGTGCTAAAGTTAAGGAAGGAGTTGAATGAAGGTTAGATTAATGTGTTATCATTCATTTAATGTATCTTTAATTTAACAATGACCTCCAGAAAACATTATAACATAAACCAAATTCTAGATAGTAAGGTATTGCAAGAGTGACCAAGGTAGCCCATTAGCCTCTTAGTAAAGTTCTGATGATGATGGTTTCTTCAAAGGAACAAGTGTGGCACAAGTTCTGAAAGGTCCTATCAAGTTGGAAAATATAGATTTGGATCTGTTGTTCAAGGTCAGGCTCATCACCAAAAGTTTGTTGATTAGGCGATTGGGAGCACGGGGGGGGGGGGGGGGGGGGGGGGGGGGGGGGGGGGGGGGGGGGGGAGAATATTACACCAACTCAGGAAAATGAGAGCTAAAAGGGCTGCAACCTGTGTCAGTGGACAGAGTGCCTACACTGATGAGGTAACAAATCTTTGATTAGACCTGTACTCTAAAGAGATACAAGAAGGGAGGAAAAGAATTCATACATACAAAAATATTTATAGTTCTTTTTGTGGTGGCAAAGTATTGAAAACTAAGGGAGTGGCCATCAGTTAAGGAATGGCTGAACAAATCATGGTATATAAATATAAAAGTATACTAATGGTGTCATTAAAAAAGATGTTGAAGGGAAAAACTTCAGAGAAACCAAGGAACACATAAGTGAATTGATGCAGAGTGAAGTAAACAGAACCAAGAAAAGGGTTTATGCAATAACATCAACATTGTGAAGACAAACACTTTTGAAGGACTTAACTCAGTGACCACTGATTCCAGAAGACTGATGATAATGATGATAATCTGTGCTACCTACCACTTAACAGATAGGTGATGGACTAAATAATGGAGAATAAGACACATTTGGGAACATGGCCAATGTGGGAATTGTCTTGTTTTACTTTTCTCTGGGGGAAGGGAGAAGGGAGAGAAAATAAATGCTTTTTAATTGAAAAAGTAAAATTTCCTTTTTAAAAACTCACATATCTTTCAAGTAGGTAGGTAGTGTTGGCAAATGTCTGAACTGTATCATTTAAAGAGAATGATAGGTTATCTAGTCTAACCCATTCATTTTACAAGTAAAGAAACTGAAGACAGTTTAGGTGACTTGCCCAAAGTTACATGGCTAGTTAGTGATAATAAAGATTAGAACTTAGTTCTCCTGGCCACTAGTCCAGGCTCTCTCCAGTAATAACAGGCCCTTCTCCACTCTTCTAAAAGGCTAGAGTTCAAGTCTCATCTTTTGGAAAAAAAAAATCTATATTCAGTTTTATTGAATTGTACATAGGACAGAGATTGTAAGCATGTAAGGATCATTTTTATATTTCTAGTTTGTGATAACTGCTAGCCTAAAACACCGTGTTTTCTGTGCTTTTAGAATACTTAATAAATAAATAACAGCTGGTTTTATATTCCAAACAGTAGACCATTTCAAGGGTCATCTGGCTAGGACATCAGGCTTTTACTCAAGTCCAATTATGATGCTTTTATATGGTATAAAAATGCCATATTACAAAGCATTTTCTATGTACTATTACATCTGGTCCTTACAATAACTTGTAACATAGGTGCTGTTAGCCCTGGATTTGGGATCCAAGGACTTAAGTTTGAATCCTTACAACTTGTGTGTCTTCCTCTTTGGGCCTGTTTCCTCAACTGTAGAATGAAATTCTTGTACTATATGTCATCTAAATTTCTTCCCAGCTCTAAACGTAAGATCCTATGTGTATTATTCACGTTAGAGAAGCTGAGGCTAAGAGATTAAGTGACTTCCCCACATCACACAGTTTTTGAGCTGTATTCGGGTCTTTATGACTCCACCTCCAACAGCATTATACCACAATGCTTTAATTGAAGAATTCGTCTCAGATTTATTGTTTTCTTTTTAAAAACTGAAACCCATAATATACCAATCAAATCCAGAAACTTTATCTTCTGCACATTTTTCATGTGGCAATGATGACTATGTCCAAGACTGAGAAACTCTGGTGAATCTTGTGAAACAAATGCATGAACAAAGAGTAAGTCAATTGAAAAGAAGAAATTCAGTACTATATAAATCACAATCAGATTTGGAGCAAAGGACAATGGCTATTTTGAGGAGACTGCACTTAAGTTATTTCATAGACTGATCTTCAAGACACAGCAGGGTGGTTTTTTTGAGGGAGGGGGTTGTGCCAGCAGGCAAGTCATATGGATTTCATAGGCAAACAGTGGGGTTCAGACAATGGCACTGAAACCCAGAGAGGGCATCCACTGAGGAACTTAACTATCTGCACTGGGCTGAATGTGACAATTATCAGTTCTTGGTGACATACATTATCCCAAGTTATACCTCTCAGAGAAAAAGGCATCATCTTAATTCTGCTTCTTATGTCTTAGAAAGCTATCCAAGGAAATATGAAATCTCAGAAGGACCAAGGAAGCAAATCCACTGCCTGTATGAAATCAGGCCACGCTGTCTGGACTTAAAAAATAGACTATGCTCTCTCTCAGAGTCAATTGAAACACATTTCTATGATGAAACTGTGGAGCCACCAGAGAGATAAGATGGCTAAAGTTGACTAGTTTGAAGTCTGACATAGTGACTGGAATTGGTTCATAGTAACGTAAGCTAGAAAATTTATTGAACCTCTTCTCTGCACCTTTCAGATGCAAGTCAAGTTTCAGAGGAATGAGAAGATGGTGTGTTTTTCCCTTACCCAATTTATCCTATCTTTGCTGCATAATCGAGAGTGGGGCAGAGTAACCTTTGTGAAAATTCAAATAAGAAAGAAAAATACTCTCCATAAATATAAAAAGCCAATCTGAAATTTACATTTAGTACCAAAAAAAAAAAATTCCTAAGAAGTACAGTTTGGACATGGTAGGGCCAAGAAGTTTTCTATCTATAGTTCTGCAGATGTGTAAAATCTTCACTGGATTTCCCATCCTTACTATATGGAAAGAAGCCTTTATAGTCCACATGGTAAAAGGCTTGATCTTTTCTTCAGGTAACAAAGTCAAAAATATTGTGCCACAATATCACTAGCAATGTTGATTACAAGAAGAAGTAAAACTTTTTTAAAAAATTTGTTCCAATGTTGAATAGCCAGGGTAGATTATAAAAACAAACCAAGAGAATCAATCTTTAGATGTATCCCCAAAGCATTTGATTTGGGGGAAGAAGGGGTGTGAGAGAATGAGTTTTAAAAAACAGGACCTAAGATCTATGGCTCTGGATGGTGACTGAAATGTAGTGCTATGGTCACTCTGGATGCCCCTCCCCCCATAAGTAAATTAGGTGCTTTATGATAATTAACCTAACATACTTTATAGGTCCAACTGTTAATTTTGTATGACCTTGGGTAAGTCATTTAACCATTCTCAGCTTAGGTTTCTCATCTATAAAATGGTAATAATAATGCTTTTTACTACCTATGTCATTAGTGTGGTAGGGTAGTATAAAGATTATATCAGATGATGTAAATAAAGCTCTCTATAAAGCTTAAAAATTCAATATCAGCTAGACCAGATGAGCTCTAAAATTCCTTTGAGCTCCAAATCTATGATGCTATTAATAATAAGTGCTTTGTTTAAACAAATTACATGACGTTGAAGAAGGAACCCTGGTTAATTGAAAAGTTAAATATTACTGGTGTTTTGTATAAAATCCTACTGTAAAAGGGTTCAAATCTTGGCTTTACTACTTACAACCTTTTATCTGTTAAATGATGTAGTTGTACTAGATGAGGGGTTTCCAAACTGGCAGAGATGGTATGACCCCAAGAGGTCTGTAACCAACCAGTTAAGAGTGGCTTCCCACCAATAATGGGGCTTGTCTTCAACTTAACCCTTATTCTCAACGCTAAACCATCCTGTCTTCTCACTGCTAGGTCCCAACCTCCTCCGTTCGGAGTTAAGCTTCTTAAGGAGGTTATAGCTAACCTGTAACTTCGACAGCAGCAGCTTCATAGGTGCCAATGGGAAAATTCTTTCTTTACCTAGTACACTCATGCCCTGCCTCCAAATTCACCTCACGGCTATGGAGGCACTCTTACCTCCCCCATTTTCTTCTAGAATGGAAGAGAATGAGTTTCAGGTGTGTTCTTTCTTGCAGAATCCATCATACTAACTTCCCACGTATAGACCCCAAACCAACTCCCCTTCCAAATGTTCTCATTTCTGTTGAAGGCTCCAAGATTCTTCCTGTCACCTCGGTTTACAATCTCAGTGTCATCCTCAGCTTTTCTTTCTCACTCTTTCTTGTTTCCATCTCCATAATATCTCTGGCATCTACGCCCTTATCCACGCTTACATAGCCACCTCTGTGGCTGTCCTACTGTACTACTGCAATGGTCTCTTCACTACTCTCCTCAAGTCTCTCCCCTTCCTGTCTAGCCCTTCACACAGCTCGAAAATTTTGTTTTCCAAAATCATAAATCAAACCATCTCACTTCCTACTCAGAAAATTCAAAGGGCTCCTTATACTGACTGTAGGAACAAACAATATTTAATCTTTATTCATCCTCTTTTAACTTCTATTTTGATTTGTTTTATAATATATATAATTTTTAGTACATGTGTATGCACATAAGTATAGCATACATACATACATACTTACATATAGTACACACATATATATTGCCAATCAGTCACTTAGTCAAGTATTTATTAAGCTAAGTGCTTGGGATACAAAGAAAGACAAAAACACAGAGCCAACTCTCAAGGTGCTCACATTCTAACAGGTGAGAAAATATGTTAACAACTAGGTACATGCAAGATACATACAGTGTTAAAAGGAAGTAACTGAAAAGGGAAGGCACTAGCAGTGGAGGGTCTGGGAAAGGTTTTTTGCATTAGGTATGGATTTGCAATGTCCTGAATAAAGCCAGGGAGGCCAGGATGTGAAGGTGAGAAGGGAGAGCATTCCAATAATGGGAAACAACCAATGGAAAGGCACAGAATTGGAGATGAGTGACTTATTTGCTCAAGGAACAGCAAGGAGGCCAATGACATTTGGTTACAGAATTCATGGAGGGGAGTAAAATGTAAGAAGACTGGCAAAGCAGAAAGGGGCCAGGTTGTGAAGGGCTTTCAAAAAGAAAGAGAGCATTTTATATTTGATTTGGGAGGTAATAGGGAGCCACTGGAATTTATTGAGCAGTGGTGTCATGGTTAGAGGTATGTTACATACTGAGGGTATCTGTTGAAACAAGTTGAGAAACCTCCAGCCTAGATGACTACTCAGGTCCCTTCCAGCACTGAATATATGCTCCTAGAATAAAAACACATTCTCATCTGTTCTCCATTTTCAGAAAGTATGATCATAAATTCTTGACATTAGTAACAACCACAAATTAATGACAGAAAACGGTTGGTAACAGCTGAGGTGTCGTATGCACACGTTATATAGTCCATTTTTTGCTTCTAGAGGATTAGCCTCTGCTTTTTCAGATGTGGCACATATTCCCTTAACAAGTATGTTCCTTCCAGGGTCTCCCTGTTAATGCTGGTACTAATGACACTGCAAAAGCAAAAAAAGCTTCTGTAAATGGATTAAATGGCACATTCATGGCGTGTTAGGAGACCTTACTTAAGCCTCCCTAGAAGATAATCTGCTCCACTTTAATGTTTTCTTCTGCCTTGACCTAGAGAGAACCATGAAGAGGAAGACCTTTGAGTAGTCATTTCCCACTTACATTAAACATGTACAGAAGCGTATATAACATGACTTTGCTTTTTAGGCCTGCAGTCTTTTCTGTATCAATTCTTTGGACCATATATTGAGCTGAGGCATGAGCACTGTTCCAACTGTCAAGAATTTCCTTTAAAACCCCACCACTAACCCAGTTCTATTATCAGAGATCGATTGGGACCCAAATCTCCAACCTACCTTCTAAAAATTTCAGTGGGACTTTAAGTGAAGTGCATGCATTTGTCCCAAGAGGAAAAACAAACCCAAATGAAAATGAAAGTACCTCAGAATAACAAATATCACAATTCTCTAGGTCACTTTATTTAAGAACCTCCTGAAAACTTTTTATAAAACTCAAATAAGTTTTCTTCTATTGAAGTACCATTTAGATCTATTAAACAGCACAACTGTTGAAAAAAGTGTAGGGCATATGCATTTTTTTACATATACCATCATGGTTTGTAAAAAGACATTACTGTCCATCCCTTGCCTCGAGTAAATAAAAGAGAAAAAAGAGGGAGAGAAATATTCAAAAAAGAGGACAAGAATCCACCCACCCCAAACCAACATGTTTCACATTAGTCTGTAAGAAGAAAAAAAAACCAACCTCCAATCAAGAAATTAAAAGTAATGGGATGTGGGATGGCAGGCCGACCTCAGAGTCCTTTGTGTTTTCCATCTCTCTTCACCACCAACCCCCCCAGCGAAGCGGTAGGAACCAAATAAATAAATAAGCAAGTAAATAAATAAATAAATATGGAGTTTCCGTAGTAACTTTGCGAATCTGAGTTGAGTCTGGCCCGAATCTCTAGCACGGTATTTCTGGTGCTCAAACTCCAACCTCGGGTTTCCATCCCTCCTCTTCCTCCAATATTCACCACCACCCCCTCCCAAACACTGGAAAGGACTGACCTTGGAGCCTTCTCGGGCTCATCCTGTACCAGGCTCGAGAAAACAATTCTTGTTTAGTTTTCAACAGACGAAACCATAACCCGCTCCAAGGCGGCCAGTTCCCTCAGGGTCTTTCTCCGAGTGCTGTGTGCACGAGCCGCAATACTCCGCCATCAGAGTGCAAAGCCTCCGAGCCCCACCCCAGCTCTCCTGCCGGGCTCGGCAGTGTTCTTACGGTAGTGAATGCCGCTGCCTCCGTCTGCGCTGAAGTCAGCGTTTGGAGCTTCTATCGAGGGATCAACCATCCAGATCTCAGACTGGATAAGGAAGGGGGGGAGGGGTTGGGGGAAGAGATGACTGCCCTGAAAGCATCCACAGAAACGTGTGCATGCCCAGGACTGTGCAAAGAGAAGGATGAAGGAGTGATGTGCTGAGTCTCCGTGCGTTATTAACCTGTTTAGGGTTTGGTGCCTTTCTTTTTTCTTTTTTTTTTTTTTACGGTATGGGGATGGGAGGGAAGGCAGCACCTTGTAAACGAGAGATTTCCTGTTCGCAAGACTCGGCTTGCAGTTTGTGTACTGCCCTTGAACTGACAAGTGAGTATCTGCATCTCAACCAGGCAGAAAGTAAATCACACAGCATAGGGCTTGGGCAGGGAGGGAAGGAGAGACAGAGACAGAGAGGAGGAGGCCTGCTGTTTTCTCGCGCAGCTAAGCCTAAGCCTCGACCCGCCCGCCTGCCTTGCCTTTGGAAGCCTGCTAAGGTTGCGGCTACTCCCCTAGTTTGGCCCGGCCCGACCCCACGTCCCGGCCTTGGTGGGGAAGCCGCCCTCGCGGGTTCCCGAGCTCACACGTGAGAACCTGAGGCTTGGCGGTGACTAATCTCCGACTTCAGGCCCTCTGGCACGCAGCCTAGTCCTGTCCTCCCTTTTGCCCTCCCGGCTCTTTCCCGGCTGGGGAAACTAGGTAAAAGGAATCACGCACGGGTCTTCACCTCCCCCCTCCCCTCCACTAGTGTGCCCTCCCTGACCCAAAGTATGAAAAGCCAGTCGACACGGTTCCCTAAGGAATTACTTTAACTTTGGCCTCTTTCAAACCTAGTTCTGAGTGTGTTTGTGTTTCCTTCCCAGTAAGCACTTTGATCCTTTCCTAGGAGCCCGAGGAGGAGCTAGCGTGGAGTTGTGGCTTTTAACCCATTGTGTGCTAGGAGGATAGTGGACTATGCTTTTTATGGTAACTAGTAGTGGTTATTTGGTTTGGGTAACACAGAAAGGGGGGAGACACCTTGCTAAACCTCTAGGAGAGGGGGTGGGGTGCCCCCGCAAACTCTTTGCTAGAGAGCAGGCCTTGGCCAAGACTGTGCTGGCCGTTGGGAGCAAGAGTTTCTAGTTAATATTCACCATGGATAAAGTGGACCTGAAGGACAGCAACCTGTCCTGCCCCATAACGAAGGAAGGTTTTAGGAGGTGGTGGGGAGAGAGTGGAGAAGGGAAGAGGTTGAGTGTCCACACCATCCTTTACCAACCCTGCCTGCCTTACAGTTGTAAGGCCGAGGGACCTTTCCAGCTGCTCTTAGCTCCTTCCCACCAGGTCATGCCCCACTGTAAGCTACTTTGGGATAAGCCAGGCACCCGAGTTAATGATTGATTTATTGGCCTCAAGGCATTGGGCTGGTCTCCTTTATATTTGCCTAAACTGGAGACAGGCAGTAAAAGCTCCCTTCGGCTGTAGCCACAGCTAAAGAGAGCCGGGCAGCGGAAACCCCGGAGAGAAAATCAATGCAGCTGAAATGAAGAAGTGGACAATTTATTAGACCACATGCGACACACGATCTCGGGATCACGAAACAGACGAAGGTCTGTGACGTCTAAAAGAAACATTGGGAAGCGCCACACGTAAACGCTTTGGCAGCTGGTGATTAGGTAGCCCAGTTTTATGACTAATAATGGGCTGCTTGCCTGCCCTACACAACCTGTTCGGTATGAACTAGGACTGCCCAAGCCCAGGCCCAGACCGAGAAGTAGGAGAGATGAATGCTCTGCGGGAGTCAGACCGCGTTGATAAGGATTTCCTCTATTTTCTCGCAGAAGGCAACACAAACACCTTAAATCAAACTGCTCCGACAACCGAAGGCTCCACACAGACACATCAATAAGGATTTCGCCTCTTGCGTTCAAACCAGAAACACTTGTCCTATTTTTATGCAAATGAAACCACACAAATAGATTTCACCAGCTCTGGGGGAAGGACGAGGTGAGGAGGGGGGCGAGAAAAGAGAGAAAAAGAGAGGAGCCAAGGCTAAACCCTCACTAGCACTCGATGTGCTGTGTTGGGATAGGTGCAGGCTCCATATCCCGCGCCCTGCGGTTCCTCCCCCCAGCAGGGTGGCTCTATGCCACAGCCTTGAAGTCAGCCACAAATAAACGCTGGCTGGGAAAGCCCGATTAGGAAAGGGGCGAAGTGAGCCTGTGACTAATCGTAGAGGCCTCGGACCGGAGCACAAGGCCATGTGCATCTGACATAATCGACACTGAAAGAGGAGATGGCGACGCCGAGCTTAATTGCAGACTTAAAAAAAAATTGCTGAAAAAAAAATTGCTGGCTGAGCAGCTCCGATATAGATATTGTATGGACCCTGGGAGATCTAGCATAACCCTGGGGTCTCATGAGTTCAGTACTGAGGCCATCTCCTTTAGGTGGCTTTTTTTTTAATGTAGTTGGCGGTGGGGGAGACTAGGCTAAGGGGGGGGGCCAGAACGAGTAAGCCTACGGAGAGTAGTTAAGGGGCTTGCAGATTCAAGAGAACGAATAAGAGCTCTTTGTGGCCAACTCCACACTCCCTCCTTTTTATATTTGCTTAGCTTTACTCCCACTGCTCTCCACCCCGACCTCTACAAAAACACTAGCAAAACCGTCACTTGCTGACTCCTATTAGGAGCAAGTCTCCCAGTTAAAATTCAGGCCCCTAGCTAAGTCTTTAAAATCATTGTACAGTAAGCTGTCCTCCCTATCCCTCCCCCCCACCCCCATTCAATGAAATTGTTTGGAGACGGTGGAGAGAGAATAGACCAAATAAATGCTCTCCTCTTCCCTCTCCCCATCAGACATAAATCCCCAAATGATAACCAGGAAGGGAGGGAGATTTTAGCAGATTCGAGAAAGAGTGGGTAGGTCACGTTGTTTCGATCTCCAGAGCAGACAGACACCTTCCTTCCTGCTCTTGTGGTCACTAGGGCCCTCCGGTTCAAATCTCCTTCCTGGCTTGGTGGTGCCTCTTGAAGGAGGGAGGAAAGGGGAGGCGCGACGCTGCATAGGGGGTGGGGGGCCCACGGGGTGAGGGTGTGTATGTGTGTATGTGTTTGTGTGTTGGAGGGCGGTAGTGGCGGGGAAGCTCAGCAGGAGAAGTTTCCACCATCCTTCCGTCCCTCCCTTCCTTTGCTGCCAAAATCTCCCGGCCCCTCCCCACATGAACTGCCTTACATTAAAACCAGAAGTTTAGTTTAACCAGAAATCGAGACAAAAGCGAACATTTTGCATAGGCAGAGGAAAACAAAAGGTAGAAAATGGTACAGACCCACCGAAAGGCGGCTGGCAGTGAACGGTGTCCAGCCGAAAGAGTGCGGGGGAGGAAGTGGAAGGACAGGAATAGACAGACTGTGCTATCTGGCCTGAGCTAAAGTGTTGGGGGGGTGGGGGCGGGTTGGGGGGGAGTGGAGAAAGAGATAGTTCGCCATCTTTTCATTACACACACAGAGACACACTCAGTCGCGCTCAGCTCGGCCGCAACGTCTCGCTTTCTTTTTTAACAGCAGAAAACGTGCGATTAGCAGCCAGACAGGCGGAGACTCCGTGGCCCCGCTGCCGCTGCTGCTACACACAACGCCCGCAGCAGCAGCGCTGCCTCTCAGCCCTCCTTCCCCCACCCCCTCCGCCTTCCTCAGCCCGTGCAGTAATAATCCTCGCAGCCAGCCCTTGTGTGCACTCTCATTAAAGAAGGGAGTTTCTCCCTCCCCCAACCCCCCTTTGCGCTTTAGCTCTGCTCTTGCTGGCACAACAACGCCTTCCTGAGCCAGGACCCGAGCTAAGAAGAGACAGGGCGGGATGATCACGAAGAAGGTGTGTGTGGGGAGGGGAAGGGGGGCAAATGTTGTCTCAGGCTCTGAGTCAGCTCCCCACCCCTTGCTCTTCCTCCACCGTTTACCCCCCCCATGCTTAAGGGCAGAGAGGAGGAATTAGGTTTGGGAGAAGGGACGGCGTTTCACAGCCTAATTTCCAAAACGGTGTGACTAGATCACCGAGGTCAGCCTAGTACCAGTTCGGGCCGGAGGCCCCTACACTAAGAGATGTTGTTTCTTTGGGCTTTTTCCAAGTTGGGGACAGATCAGCGGGCCCTCTCTCCTGGAAGCAAAAGAAGGGTTATCTTTCTGAACTGGAGTTTGGGTTGGAAGTAGGAAAAAGCAGGGGAAAAGCACATTTTATATACATACTGTTCCTATATATAATTTAGGGTGGACAGCTCTAGACCTTGAAGGCAAGAAAAACTCGTATAGATCCCAGTGTGGCCTGATCGCTACTCCCCCTCCTCAGAAAACAACTTAGGACAGCCAGTTTAGATCTCCACTGTGTTTGTACGGAGGGAGTACAAATCAGCCTGCAGACAGTTCTATCTGGCCTCGTTTTTGCTGGGGCCCATTTTCCCCGCAGATCCTGCACACTACCCTAGCTAAAAGCCACTCCCAAGAGAGACAAGCCCCTAGCTGTAGGGCCCAGGGAACAGGTGTTCCCGCCTTGGGGGGAAGGGAGAGGAGAAAGAGAAGGAGAAGGGGGTGGGGAGCCAGTGGCCCAGGTCTGCCGCTACTGCTTCCTGTCTCTCTCCTGCCCAGGCTCGGGGAAGTCTCCGGGGCAGCACTGGGTCTGCCGGGGCTCCTCCAGCGGAGATGGGGAAGAGGGAAGCTGGCAATGCGGGAGCTTGGAACGCTCCCAGTGGCACCACATACAAAGGGAGGGGGTGAGCTATGGGGCCCTGTGACTGCAGCGGCAGTTTAGGTTTCCCAGGTTCGAGCCGGAGGAAGCACCCCAGCAGCCGCCGCGTTGCTCTCGGAGCGGCGCCCGCCCGGGGAAACCTCTCAGTTTCTGGCAGCTCCCGCAGTTCACAGGAAAGCGCGCTTGCTCTGCTGCTGCTCCTCCTCCTCCTTCCTGCCTCCCGCCCTTCTCACACACACCCCCCAGCATCCCCCCCACCCCGCCCCGCGTCGGCTGCCAGGCTGTGGGAAGAGGCGGGGGGGTTGTGGCGGGTTGGGAGGGAGAGCCGCGGGGCTGCGAGGGCCTAGGCCCTGAGCCCGGGCAGGGCGGGGCGGGGGGCGGGGGAGGGGATGGAGGAAGGAGGAGGCGGGAGCGCGGGGTTGGGCTGGGCCGGGCTGGGCTGTACAGTGCAGCTCTGCTCGCAGCCGCCGAGCCTCGTGAGCTGCTGCTGCTGCTGCTGCCGCCGCCGCCGCCGCCGCGGCTGCTGATATGGCCGGGGAGATGAAAAGCTCCTTGGTCGCCGCGGCGCCAGAGAGGGAGCGGCTCGGCCCCGCTCGGTTTAGCTTCCAGTTCAGTCCCCATCCCCCATCCCTCCGGCCGAGCGGGACCTAGCCCGAGCGGGCCGGGCTCGGGACACCCAGGTCCCGCGTCCCCTCCCCTCCCCAGTCTCCCGGCGCGGGTTGGGTTTTGGGCCTCTGCCAGGCGGATCGCCTTAGGGGGAACACTGGCGGTGACTAATCGTGCTCGTGTGGGGCTTACGTGAGGCAGATGCTGTCATCGGCTGCCCACTCGCTCCGGAGCCTACGCTGCGGCCGGGCTTCTCGGAGAAGGGCAAGAAGGAGGAGCTTCCCGGGTCGTCGGCAGCTGCGGCCGCGGCTGTCTCTCCCCCCTCGGGGAAAGCCCGCCACCAGGCTCCTACCCCGGCGGGATGGGAGGCCCTGGGGGGGCGAGGGTGCTTAAGAGGGTGGAGATGGTGGTGCACAGCCCGTCCTCTTTTGTGGAGGGTGCAAATATGTTCTTCAGGGTTGGGAAAGTATATCCGGGTCCAGCTGATGAGTGTGTGTATGTGTGTGTGTTTTACGGCGTCGTTACGCATCCTTCGGGAGTGAGCTTGGGTGAAATGTGTAAGTCTGTTGGGGCGGTGGATGGGTTGCTTTGGAGGTGTTCTTGGGCTTCTACGTGCATACGTTAGGGTGTTATATCGAGTCAATCAGAAACCTAGGTGGAGAGGGGTCCTCGAGTATACCTCAGAAAAGGATGGTAAAAATGATTGGGGCGGGTGGGGGAGGGGGAACCAAAGGGGATTTTGCACCAGGGCCTGATGTGGCTAGATGAGCCCTAGGCTGCTATGTAGGGTTGGACGTAAGGGATGTTTTTTGGTAGGCCTCGGAGCTGAAGGTAAGTAGGGTATTGACCCAAGGAGGGAGGCTTCAACCGAGATTTCTGCGAATCTCTGAGGTCTTCAGGTGCAGTCTGGAGTCAGCGGCCTGGGCTTTTAACATCGAAATCTTCCACTGTTTGATCTAAATCATCATCAAGGGGAACCAAACTCACATGGCATTCCTTTCGGAACGTTCTTGTGCAGAAAGTATTTTACATTTAAACCACGACAACAGCCACCCCGACACTACCTAGGCGCTCCTGCATCCTGTGGCATGAGGGTAAAAGCACAGTTTCTTACTTTGCATTAACAACCACCACACGTTGACATAGTTACGCGGCCCTCCCAAATACAACTGCCTGTTTAGTTTCAACACACTGAATTAGTAAAACAAAAACACCATTCCTTACCTAGAAGAAAAACCTGGTGGAATACTTGTGGGTAACGACTGAGAGGGTGAGGTTGGATGCAGAACAAATTCTGTTTACACGTCCCAGGTTTTATTTAGCCTAATTACCGGAACAACCCTGGCCCCCCAAGCTCAGGCTGGAAAACTGGAGTTTGAGGTCTTCCTTTGCCTTCCTAGCCCCATGGAATCGGAGGTAGCTACTGGGGAAAAGGAGGTGAATTTTAAATGCCATTTCCAAGGGAAAATGCTTTCATCTGGCGCTCTCTTGCTCTTTTAGATGCAGCTTTGGAAAAGAGCATTTTTGCGAGATAAGAAGTGACCGATCAAAATCGCTGGGGGGAGGTTGTAAGCAGCCGCTTTGCCCCAGCTTAGTGTTATCTTATCTTTCACACTTGCGTGGAGGAAAAAAAGTGGCTTATCTTTATACCTGCCCCCATCTCGCCTTAATTGCTAAAAAAAATTGTGTGGCCTTAAGCTGTGTGTGATGGGGGGCTCCTCAGGAGCGTCCTAGGAAAAGGCAGGTTCAACAGTTTAAAATGTGGGCCTTTCGGGGTGTGTGTAGGAATATTTGTTCTCTCCCCCAAGCCGTTTCTTGCTCAAGTGTAGCCTAAGGGCAAACACTCAATTTTTGGGTATCCCTTCTCACCCTCCCCTCACCCCCTTTGAAGGGAAAAAAAACAATGTTTTACTTCTTGGAGACGGCAGGTTTACGAAAGGTCCCCCTCTCACCTCACACTTTTCCCCCACTGGATCTACCCATCACCCATATCTACCAAAAGCCAGATTGCCTGGGGCAGACTGAGAGCAGGCTAAGTCTTTGCTCCGGACCTCTCCCGCTATCCTGTGGACCCTCCACCCTCCAGCCCCGCTCCCTAGCCCCATCAACTACCATCTTGTCTTTACTTCCACAATCCTTCCTTCACGAACACACTTCTTCTGGAAAAAGGGACTGGTGAATCTGTGATTCATCGCCTGTTTCAAATCATTAAAATATATGCTAGTGTCTACAAAAACACTTTTAAATAATGGCGTTCTTTCCTTCCACACTGTTATATTTAAACTCTAGATCTAGCTGGATTTTTCTTCTCCTGGCAGTCATTTGTCTGTGTCATGGGAAGGCCACTAATGGCCGGAATTCCAGGCGGTGTGCATTATGCATTATGCCTCCATATCACATAGACACTGAAGGTTCTCTCAGGCTTTCCAGCACAAACTACCAGCCATCTCAAGCCCTGCTTAAAAAAAAAAAAAAAGATTTAAGAGTATCTTTGCAGCTAATACTTGGGCGGTGGGGTAGGGGGAGTGTTAGGTTGGTGAACGGAGATGTAAAGTGGGAATCATAAAAATTGACTCCAGGCTTACTCAGCCTATGTGGGATCTCTGTTCCTTCGTGTAGGTACCATGGTTTTTCTCCGGGTTTGAGCTTCTGCATTGAGAGATCCTCCTAACACTTCCCTTTGCTGAGTTTATCGATGTCTGTGGGGCACTTGAAGAAGGTTCAAGATCTTACCAACCATCAGTACTTTTCATTCCTGTTGTTTGTATTCCCAGCTTCTCTCTTTGTACCCCCTTGCCTTTCCTTACCCTTCCTGATGCCTCCTCTTTTCTTCTGAATTCTTCTTGCTCTGACCCCACTTCTTAACTTCTCATTATTTAGGTCCGTTCTTTTCCCTTCCTTCTTTCCCCATAATTACTTCCCCACCCCCCCACCCCGGCCTTGCTGTGACCTGCCCAACCTTGCTTGCATCTTTGTAATCTAAGGAAGAGGACAGACTGAATTCCAGATAGTCTTTTCAACTTCTGTCTTGCTTCTTCTGAGTGTTGCCTTTTTCTGGCATCCCTAATACTGGCAACTGAGTTTCCCTCATTCAGTTGGCTTGCCAATGGCTTGGAGTAGAAAGAGAATAGAAGATGGGGGTTGGGGGGCAGGGGGAAAGATGCTTGGGAGGTGAAAGCACCTCCCAGCATACGGAGCTTCTTTCTTAACTACTGGTCCTTTAGTGGAGACACAGCAAATAGGGAAATTCAGAAACAAAAGGGCAAAGGTTGTATTACTGGGGCTAGCCTGGTATTAGCTTCCATCTTTTGGGTGGATCTAGGCATTTTGAATTGTGATTCTCTTCCCATGCCCTCTATCCCACTCCCAGCTTCCCACCTACCACCTCCTGCTGCTTGGGTTTAAAATATGCGCAGGGGGGAGGCATCCTAAATAAGCTAAGCATGAGAGGTGAGATATGGTGTTCAGGTTTATCTAGGAAAAGCATCCAGCCAACCTTGTCTAGATTGAGAGCTGTATGCAGCTCTGTGACTCGATGACTTGTTTCCACCTGATCCAGAGTGCAGGATTCTGCCTTCTCAAGATCTGCTGTGCTAATCAGACCCTGATACAGTTATTTTCATTTGAACTGGCTGAATACATATTAACTGGGAAAGGTAAACAGTGGTCATCTGCCACGCAGCTGGTATTTCACAAACCTGAGACTTGTTTTGTGTCAGAGTTCTACAAACCTGTGAGGAGACACAAACTAACAGCCTGAGTATGTTGACGTACAACTCCGCCTTCCCTCCACTCTTTACCAACATCTTAATTTCCATTCCCTACCACCCCTACCCTCTCCAAACACAACCTTAGAAAGCTATTTTGGAAGATTTGTGTCCCTGACCACAGGTTACATTATTAAAAAGTAAAAAACAAAACAACTTAATCACTTCATTATTTGAAGTATACTGCTGTTGTTTGGGGGAAGATGTCACATCTTCTGAACAAACTTCTTAGTCTGGGTATATCTGATCTTCAAACATATTCAACTGTTGTCATTGGAGTGCCTTGGAGGAAGCTGGTTAGATGAGCTGTGGAAGAGAAGAGAAGGTGAAAATGAGATGAGGTATATATAGGGGTATGTATATATCTATATCTATATCCATCTATCTATCTATCTATCTATCTATCTATCTATCTATCTATCTATCTATCTATCTATCTATCACTTAGTAACTGCCCAGAATTATTTTACTCCGGGACTTGAAGTCTCTTGGAGTTGGGGTGTGAGTGTGACAGAAGGGTGGTAGGAGTGATGGAAGGGCTTGAGTTGATATTCATAACTGTTTAACATTAATAGACAGATTTATCCTTTATAAAGTAAAAGTGCAATGAATGTAGTCCAGATCCTTTCTATTGGGGAGGCAAGGACTCACCTCCAGCATATGAGGTATGAAGTAGCAGTCTCTATAAAATGACAATGGAAGATTGTCTTGCCTTTTTATTTTGGTTCCTACACAACCAGTAAACCAAAGGCCACAGTAAACAACGTTAGGGACACATGAACAAATTGCATAGAGACTAACATACACTAAACATTTACATACAGGGAATGGAGATTCTGCATTGCTGCCATACTAGGGGGCTAGGCAAGGGTGGGTGGTGCTGATTTTTGCCTGTGGTCCTTGAGTCACCATGGTATAGCCATCATTGTAAAGAGGAAGCACTGACCTGGAGCCTGCTCCCTGGAGCCCACCCCATATCTTAACACCTGGCCCATTTCCTGAGAGTGTGAGATCCTGGGTCGAATTTTAAGCAGTTGTTGCTGCCAGCATGAAGTTTAGCCATATTTTATAAATACTGTATACTTACAGAGAGACGAGGGAGGTGGAGGTGGGGGAGGACATTAATTGTGAATCCCCCAAGAGCTAGTCTCACCTCCATCTCTCAATATTTCTTTATATCTTGTCTCGAATTTTCTCCCTCCCTGGCTTTTTGCTTCGTTCGTCTCCTCACTCCCTCTCTTGCTCACTGGCTAGCTCTCTCAGCCTCTTGCTCGCTGGCTTTCATTGAAATCCTCCCTTCACTGAGTGCCGTGTACAGCGGCCTGACCTCCGGGTCAGCTCCCTGAGGGGCTAGTGGGAGGGGAGGAGAAGAAGGGGGGGGCAAGGGGGAGTGGGAAGGAGATCAGGAAGGCACTGAACAAACCGCGGGCTCCCGTGTGTTCCCTAGACTAACAAGCCTTCTCAGGCTTCTCGGCTTGGAGTCTGGCAGTGCACCGGGCTGCAGATGCAGTTTAAAACTATTAGTCTCTAATGTGATAGGACGTAGAGGGTTTTTTATTTTGTGTTTTTGTGGGTTGGGATTTTTTTTTCTTTTGCAAGGGGCTGGGGTCGCCGAGCCATAATATTCACCCACCCTCTCCCTTTCTCAACCCCAAATGTTATCCAGCTTCCCTGAGTTCTTGGTTTCAGAAGGTGGAAACGGGGCCTCAGGGCAATGCGGAGGAGTACCTCAGAACGGAAAGCAAGACCAGGCATTTTTATTCTTAATCCAGCACGGAAGTGACCCCTCCCCCTTAGAGTTATGTTAAATTGTGGAGAGTATTCAATAAAAATTACTGGGCATATTGGTAGTTTCTTCATTAGCTTGCAGGAAACCCTTCAACCTCGGAGGCCTATTGTGGTGACACAGAGCTTAGTATGGGAAAGACCCCATTTAAAAAAAAGATGAACACAACAAATTAAGGCAAAGGTGAATTTACTGACTTGTTTTCTCCAAGCATCAAATTTCCACCATGTGCCAATCCTCACTGCCAGGCCACTTCATTTTTACAGCTTTTTGTTCTATTTATTTTAACTAGCAGACTTTTCAAGTAAGACAAACATTGCCCCCAGGAAGTCGAGGGAACTGAATGCTATCAGTTCAGCCACCTACTCACTCCTCTCTGGTCCCCTAGGTTTTCCAGAAGTTCTGGATTATACATTTGATACTGATATCCGTGAAAAACTTGTGCATGGAGTGGGGGTTGGGGAAGAGAGGGAGAAGAGGCCGACTGGGTACTTGGTCTAGGGACTCTTCCCCAAGGGTTGAGCAGATCAGAAATAAACTGGCTATTGGCTCTCCCAGCCCAACTACTACCCCAAAGCTCTCTGACCTTTTGACCCAGTAAACCACAAAACCAAAAAACTTCATCTCACTCTCTAATTCATATTGGTGGATATTTTCTTATCCCTTTCCCTAGGAACACCCCAACTTTCATCGTCCAATAATTTGAGACTTTATGAATAAAAGCCATACCATGTCACTGAGGTGGGGTTTTTTTGGTACTAAAGTGAAGCTGGAGAAAAAAAGCACAGAAAACCAGAGGCCTTTTCTCCAGCTGTGCATCTGTAATTCACGTGTGTTCACTCTAATAACTTTTAATGTCTGGACCTAAAATATCTTTATAAAAAATAGCTTTACAAGGTAATAGTCCAGGTGTCTTTCTGCTTGTTACCGGAGATTAAAAAAATGTGTGAGATAGTTTTCAGATACATATACCCCCAGAAATCCGGTAAGAAAAATGCCTGCATTCCATTCTCAAGGATCGTATTCTGGAACTGTTCTTTATGGAGCTATCCAGGATGCAAATATCTTGAAAGCTGAACTTCGGGCGGCCTCACCATAGAAGCTAGCTAGGTAAACTCCTAGGTTACCGCCAGTAAGTGAAAGGTATTAGTGCCTGACATTTCGCATCAGTTGCTCCTGCAGTTCTGGTGTTTAGAGATTGAGTTCTGACCAGAGTTTGACCATCTAGTTCTGCCCTGAACTTTGGGTTTCAAACGGTAGAGATGTTTCACTTCTGCTTTGAGAGGGCCAGCATTTTTTTTTAGTAGACATAAAGACTGAGAACTTAAATAGAATGATTCCAGAGGCCTGTTGTCAGAACTAAACTAAAAGGAGAAAGAAAACATCTGGTAGATAGACTATTTTCTCCTTCCACTTTGGCCATAAGGGCCACTTTGCTTTTTGTTTTTATTTATTTTAAATGCCCCCAGTAATTCATATTTGTGTATCAACGTGTTAAAAAGAATAAGGAAATTTTGGAAACTTTTCTTCCTGTGGTTTTACATGCCTTATCCATTTCAGAATTATTTCTAGGTTTTCTGACGAAGTCTGAAGTACCTTTTACTCAGGCTTCTTCTAGAGCTCTTCTTCTCCCCCCCCCCCATATTTAGTACTCATAAACATAAGATCAGAGACGCTTTGAGCACCTAGTAAGGGAGGTCGCTGAGTCAGGTGCCAGGCTTTCCCAGAATGGTCAGGGCCCTCTTGGGCTTGGCCCCCCTATCTCAGAATGGTCAGGTCTGGCTCCGGCACAAGTAACACCTCAGTCACTGGGCTTTGTGATCTGGATGCGGCGGCAGCTTGGCGCACTGGGGCATTATTCAAGACGGGCGTGATGGACTGGAAATTTATGTGAAGAGCCTGAGCCAAAAGTTGCTCAATGCCAAGAAAAATTAAAACCAATAGATAATTCAGTAACTAGGGGTGAAAGGTCCGGGTGGCCCCTCCGATCGTTCTGAGGAAGAAATTACCCTGGAAAGGTGGGGGAGGGGTTATTGGGTTATTTCTACCCTCTTTGGCCCCTTTTCTCCTGAGCTGTTCATTCCTCTCCCCCCAATCCTTCCCCCCTACTCCAGGACCTGCCATTTCCAAACAATTCCCACACTATTAAAATGTGTAAGGAAACTTGGGCCAGGAGATTGGGCGGAGGAGCCTGCTAACAAGGGTGGCATTTTCATGTATCCCCTTGACACATAAATGTGAAAGAGCCCAGAAGAAAAGGGACTGGGGGAAGGAGGTTAGGGGTGGGATAGGTTGGAGGTGGGGGACGGGGGTGGGTAGGTTGGAGTAAATGGGAAGGACGAAGCTTGAACACCCTCTTCCTTTGGTGGAAAGGCTGGCGACGGTGCCGGGAGGTGGGAACGACACCGGTTGTGGGGGGGGAGAGAAGGGGTTGGTGGCGAAAGGCGGCGGCGGCAGCAGCAGCAGCCTCGGAGCGGAGTCTGGCGGCTGCTGCTGGGGTTTTGACAGCTTTGGCAGAGCGAAGTGAGAGGAGCTTTATGGTAATTGCGGTTCTCCACTGGCCTTCTGGGTAGCGAGGGGAGTCTCGGCAAACGGCTGGGAGAGACCCCATTCTCTCTCCTCCCCCCTAACTCCCGCGCCCCCTCCCTCCCTCCTCTTCCTCCGTCCCTCCTTCCCTCCCTCCGCCTCCCTCCACTCAGTCTCTGCGGGCCGCCGCCGTCGCCGCCGGAGTCTCCCCAGCTTAGACCAGGCGCAGTGCCCTGGCCCGGCGTGCGCAGCAAACTCAAGCTAGCCAGTCAGGAAAGGAGGAAGCCGGAGGGAACCGAGAGCGAGTACTAACGCTTGGAGGAGAGCGAGAGGGACAGAAAAGATTGGTGGTGGTGGTGGTGGTGGTGGTGGTAGTGGTAGTGGTAGTGGTAGTGGTGGTGTTTGGGGGGGGAGAGAGAGAGAGAGAGAATCCATTAAAAGGGAGAAATAGTGGGGAAAACCTTTGAAGGTGGATACCTGCCCACTTCTCCCCAGACCTTAATCCCAAATCTCGATTAGTGAAGGGGTCACGAGTTTAGGGGACGGGGGAATCCCAAACTTGGGAGAGAGGAACGAGACGGCCGTGGCCCGAGCGCAGCGCCGGCAGGGGGGAGGGGAGGCCGCGGCTAGGAGGAGGAGGAGGAGGAGGAGGAGGAGGGAGGAGGAGGAGGAGAAGGGAGGGAGGGAACGAGGGCGGGGGGGAACTGTGTTGGGAGCGCAGCGTGCAGCAGACGGAGCCCGGGCTCCCAGCGGCAAGGTGAGGAAGAGCCGCTTTCCTCGCGGAACAACGGAGGCAGCCTGAACAACAGCAGAAGCAGGCACCGCAGCGCACCGAGGAGAGGGGCAGACTGAAGAGCGGGCGGTGGGGCGGGGGCGGGGGCGACCCCTCGGCGGAGGGGGAGCCAGAGAGCCCGAGAGAGATACGGAGCCGCGGCGTCTCCGCGTAGGGGACCAGTTCGGCAACACACCCAGCCAGAGCCAGAGCTAGGGACAACATGGCGCTGTGGATCCGGCCCGAGCCCGAGCGGCCGCGGCGCCGGCGCTCCTACTAGCAGCCCCCGGGAGCCATCCGTTCAGCGCCCACCCAGTGCCGCGGCGTGGGGCGCTCGGCCGACCCGGCCTGGAGAGAGCAGCCGAGGGCCGGGGAGGCGAAGCAGCCAGAAGAGGAGGAGCGGGGCCACCCCAGTCGCCACCTGCCTGAAGGATCCAGCTCTCCCCGTCCCGTCGTCTCCCCCCCCCATTCCTCCTCCTCGCCCTGTCCCCTCCCCCTTCGGAGCCTAGAGTCCACCCCCGCGGCCGGCCGACCCCGAGGGCAGCCGGCTGGCTGCCTGGCAGACACCGGGAGGAGGAGGAGAGCGCGCGGCAGAGCGAGCGGACGACCAAGAGAGAGACGGCAAACTTTGATTCTCGCCTCGCTTCCTCGGACTGGTTCCTTCTCAGTTCATTAACACCCCCCCTCTTTTTTTTTCCCTAACCCTCCCCCCTCCCTCCCCCACCTCTCTCCACATTCTCGCCTCCCGAAGACTTGGGGAGGGGGAAAAGGAAAAAAAATCCCTAACAACAGCAACTTCAAAGCGCCGGAGCGGAGGCTCTCCCTCGCTAGCTACTCGACGCAGCTCTTCCCAGCTGGAGATTTAAGGTCAGTGCCCGGAACACCTTTCCCCGGGGAGACCGAGGGGAAGGACGGGCCGGCGGGAGGAGGGAAGGCGCACCATCTGGAGCTGTCCCCGCCCTCCGGCTCCCCGGCCCGGGGACTCGAGGATTTCCCCCCCCTTCCCCTAGCGATGTTCCCCTCCTGACCCCTCCCGCGTGCCCCAGGGAAGCTTTCCCGGCTCTGGTTGTGCCCCTTTCCCCTTTCATTTCTCCCTCTTTCGTTCTTTTTTATTCAGTTGCTATAAGTTATAAAATATGCAACAAACCTAAAGCAGCCCGGCGTGGGCAGTAGGGAGAGGAGGGAAGGTGGGAGGGAGGTGGGGGAGGGAGAGAGGATGGGTTGGGAGGGGTAAGGCGCTCCAGCCCCGGCCGCCGCCGCCTGGGGGGTTTGCTGCCTCCTGGTGTGCTGGGGGTGGAGGAAGGAGGGGGGCGGCGGGGGGTGGGGAGGAGGCGGCAGAGGATCGGAATGGAAGTTTGGAGGCAGTTCGTGTATGTGCAAGCTTGCAGCGGCGACTGTGAGTTTTGGGGGGGGGGGGGGCGGTGGTAAAATGGGAAATTGCCGATCGCTCCAGGTTAGCCCGGAGCAGGAAGAGGGGGAGGTGGTGGTGGTGGTGGTGGTGGCGGCGGCGGCGGAGGAGGAGGAAGATAGCCGTCGGCTTTTTCGGGTCTGGAGAGAACTGTTTTAAAAACAACAACCAAAAAAAAAAAAGCCAACACGCCGTTTGGTTCTCAGATGACGATCGTTCTTTTCTGTGAAAAGACTGGGCGTGTGGTGTTGGGGGGCCCCGAGATCGGGGAGCACTGGTGCGGAGGGCAGCCATCCGCCCCTCCCCCCTCCCCAAGGCCAAGAGGGCGAATCACACGGATTAAAAGGTGGGGGCAAGAGCTGATTGGGGGAAGAGCGGGAGGGCCGGAGGTGGAGGGCAATCGCCGCTTCTCCACTCCTAGTCTGGCACTTTTTTTAAACGTTATTTTATGCTGTTTATTTCACCACCAGCACTCCCACCCCCCACGGGGTCGTTGCGGACTGAGTTGAAAGTTCTGGTCTCCGATGGGGTGTGGGCGAGTGGAGTTCAGTCTTGGGGGGGGCGTTAGTAGATGCGGACTTTAGGAGAAAGACCTTGGTTGTGTGGAAACCGATTCCTGTTCGGACTCTTTTCCTTCTGTGCGGTTGTTTTTTGGTGTGGGTCCTTGTCCACTGCCAGCGAAAAGTTTATTCTGCCCTAGGAAGCTCTTGTCTGGCGTGTGGAAAGGTGGCGGGGACGCTGGGGGGGAGTGGAACTTGCGAATGGGTGGCGATGGAGGAGATGGGGGGGCCGGATGGTGCGGGGCGGGGGGGCGGGGTTCGAGCCAAGGTGGACGCAGGCCGGGCCGACGGACCGCTTCTGCTCTGGAAGGCCGGGTGAATTTCTTGCCAACTCTGGTGGCTATGTGCTGCAGAAGAAATATATGTTTGCTGTTGGTAAAGCGAGTCCGGAGCGACATTTGCGAGGCATTCGTGATTTAAAAAAAAAAGTCCCTTCTCTTCTCCCGCGTTCCTCCCTCCCCTGCAGTTTCCCTGGTCTAGTCTTCCGCTGCTCCGAGGTCTAGAAAACTGCTGCTACTTGTGTGTGTACCTGACCAATGGTAGGCCGAGGTGGGTGAAGCTTTAATTTTCTACTAATGAGTCTTTTCCAGAAAGTAAGCTGACTTGCCACTTCAAGTGTGTGAGTATGGAGGAGGATGAGGAGGAGGGCTATGTGTATTTAAAAATAAACAACAGCAAAAAAACGTCATAGCCCCAAATTGGTGTGCACACAGACTGGTGAAAAAGGCTTATAGAGTCTAGACAGCTTTGGTTTTTAATTTTTTTTTTTTTTGAGAGTTGTGTTAGGTATGGGAAGAGGTCTTTGGTCTCAAAGATAGGTCTTAGCTAGATTCTATTCGGAGACTACCTAAAATTGGTCGGTTAACAAAGATAAGGAGGAAGTCTCCCACCCCAGAAGGTGGTGGGTGGTAGGCACAGACAGCAACTTGGATATTTCTGGCCATTTAACACTTCCTGTGGCATTGGAAACAGACACAACCAGCTGAAATCAATGGTTACGTGGTGTTGAGTTCGGCTTTGCTAATAAGATGGCGAGTGCGTGGGGTATTTTAATTGTTGGCCGCGTATGTGGGCAGTTCTGTAATATTTTCCTCGTCTCTCTACTCTATCCCCACCCCACTCCCCCACCCCTTACCCTCAAGCCATTGTTCAGTCTGCACTTTAAAATTACTGCTCTTCTAGGAGCTTTGAGGGGAAAATTGGGATTATTAATATTGTGCCTGGTTTTTAATGCGGAGGTGGCCAGTAGTGTGCTGAGCACCCTAATTGCTATGGGGGTGGGGTGGGGTGTGGATTATTAGGTTTCTTCTTTTGAAGGCCAGGGGTTTTGGTTTATCCCCAGTGCAGTACTTTGAGACGCCTTCACCAATAGGTGACTGAGAGTTAATTAGGAAGTATTCTCTGGATCAATGAGTTGCACAACTCATTAACTATTCTTCAGCCTTTTGCAGGATTGGGCCTCTGCCTCCCACGCTGCATCCACCTTTGAGAAGTGTGGGGGGGGGGGTGTTTTGAAGGTAGACATGGGAACTGACTGAGGGGGAAGGGAGGGAAGGAGGGGCAGGAAGGAGGTGTGATTAAGAGGCATTTAACTTTCCTGGGTATTGCCTTCAGTGTGGGAAGCAGAGCCAGCCAAGACATCCATTTTTCTTCCTTGTCTTCTTGGTCGCTGTCTGTCCTCTGGCTCAGGCTCTTTAACACACTCTCACTCGCTAGCTCTGTCTCTGCCTCGCTGTTCCTCTTCTCTCACCCCCACCCCTCCCCAATCTTTTTTCTCTGAGAGCCCAACGAGGTTTGCTCCCCTCCCAGTTCGGGATTAAACCGATAAAAATAGGACTGCCCAGAGTTAGAGCTCCAGGGAAAAGCCCAAGCTGACCAGAACACAAGAGGAAGAGGGTGGCAGTTCGATTGGAATATTATTCCCTGGGATTGCTAAAGCTTGTTATTAGGGCATCGGTCAGCCTTACTCCCCTTTTCACCCCCCAGGCACCTCTAAGGTGAACGGAGCAAACAGAGCTGAAGGTTGCTGGGTTCTCAGGTGTTCTGGCTGGGCAATGTCAGTTTATGCTGCCTTACAGGCTCTTAGAGCTGATAAATTGGAGCATAGAAAGGGAGAGTGGGGTAATGAGGGAGGAGAAAAAAGGTCAATAGGGTTTTATGTTAACCCTTTAACAATGTGGAGGATAATTTGAAAAATTAGTCTGATTAGGTAGGGGAAAGAAAGATATGACCCTGCCTAGGATTCCCTTTCTCTTGTATGTATCAGTGTTCCTGGGTACTCTGCTGGGTTAGGTATGGCGTTGTTCTGTGTTTGGGGTCTTATTGGGAGGGCAGCCCAAAGAGTCTGGTGCTAGATATTCCCAGAAGTTCTTTATCAGAAACTCAGCTATCCAGCTTATTACGTTCCTACTTTTAAGTGAGGATGGGGTGTGTGTGTGTGTGTCTGTGTGTATACACACAGACACACACACACACACAAGCACGCACTCGACTCACACTCGTGTTTGAAGACTAAGGGCATGAGTAAATGGGTTCATTGGCCTTCACATTTACAGAAAAAGAAGTTAACTAATGCACATACACAGGCACAGGATGACATACAGAATGATGTGATTGTGTGGTTCCAGAATCAGACATCTACAAGTCACATTCAGAGATAGATGGAATGAAACTGAATGGAAAAGCATTTATTAAGATTTATTAAGCTCTTACTATGTGCCAAATACTGTGCTGGGAACTACAAACAGAAAGCCAGAGTCCTTGTTCTCAAAAAGCTCACACAGTAATTGAAGAAGACAAGACATGTAGAAGAATTCACCTATAGGGCAACTGGAAAGACCAGGGGGTCCTTAAAATTCAGTGGGGTGATTCTGTAGTAGGAGTGTGCTCTTTGGAAGCCTATGGACAGGAAATAGATTTTAGTAGATGTATAGACTATGTAATGATAGTAATACCTGGGGAAAATGCAGAGCCACAATTATATAGAGAGCTAGGTATGTGTGTGTGAGATAATTGTGACAAGTTCATAGAAATACTTAGTGTGATATGTGTGTGTAGGCCTAATGGGAGATTGGTGCAGAAAATGAAGAATCATTTGCTAATGAGCTCCCTTTGTTAGACTGGTATGGATGAGGGGATAACAGAGGATTCCTTCATTCTTTTGGTGTTCTAAGGGTCATGTCTTTAGGAGAAAGCTCTTAACTATACGTATATACCACTAAGTTTTCCCACTATGTTGGTCATGGACTGAGACATCAACAGGACTGCTCAGACAACAGGCATACGACCCGAAGCCAGGGTAGAGAAGTAAATTTAGACACAGGAGGAAGAGTTGCAAACACACACCTTTAGATATATATGTGCAAAAGCAGGTAGACATCCACACAGACATTTACAAAAATAGACCAAGAGAGACATACAAAGTCAAAGACACATGTGCATGTTCAGACAGAAACTCTGTTACAGATTCTTAGGGGAAGAGACCAGTAGGAACAAAGACCCATTAAAGGTGTATGAAAAGAATCACTCAGAAACAGAAAGTGCTTACATATTTGTACAAGTAGTTCCTGGACACACTCTCACACAATCCAAAGTCACTCCTGTGGAGTAAGACCTAGGAAAATAAGATCCTAGTCTTTTTAGAGATTCTTCGTTACCGGGACACATATATATATATATACATATACTTCTGCATGGGAAATACATACCTGTCATTCATTGAATAAAAGGCAGTTAGGTGGCAGAGTGGGTAGAGTGTTGAACTTGGAGTCAGAAAGATCTGAGTTCACATTCTACCTCACACTTGGTAGCTGTGTGACCTTGGGAAAGTCATTTAACCCCAGTTTCTTCCCCTACAAAATGGACATAGCGCATATACTTCAGGGTTAGTGTGAGGCTCAAAAGAGTACACATAAAGTGCTTTGCAAACCATAAAACTCATTGCTAGCTGTTATTAATGTTAATAATAAAAACGAGGGATTTCTAAATGACACCCCACACATACTTAAATAAGGAAGAAATTGAAATGGCTTAGCCAAAGGGTGAGTGAGGGAGGGAACTTGATACAAGGTACCCCCTTGTCTTCTGGCATCTTTAGGATGTATTAAGGGCATGAAAAGAGAATTTGTCTGGAGGATTTCAGGTAGAATCAACTTTCCTCACATTTCAGAGCCTCTCTAATAAAGATTTGAAGAGGAGACTGACTCTGACTTTGTTCATCATAATTTGCTGGGGGAGGGGTACTTTTGAATCACATTTGTTGTTTCTTTTACTGGGGATACAAGGCCAGAAACTAATACAATGGGAGGGCAACCGGGTAGAGCAGATTGGGAGATTAAGGTTGAAGGAAGTGTTTGAGGGAGGAAGGAAAAAGAAGAATGGAGATCCCTAGGTGAGAACCTTCATAGCAGGAGGCCCACACATAAAATTTGGTTTATGTTGAATTTGCCTGAAGCACGGATTACGTGTATTCTTTAAGCCCTATCTTGGAATATATACCCCAAAACTTTATTGGAAGTACAGTTGTCAGGAGGAGTCTTGAAGGGGCCAGGAATAATAATAGAGCAACAAAAGCAAGGTATTGATATCCATTACAAGTTAATATATTTAATGGTCAGTACACATATATTAAGCACCAGGCACTGTGCTAAATACCACGGATTTTAAAAAAAGCATAAGATGATCCCTGCCTGCAGAGAGCTTACAGTTTAATGAAGGAGACTTAAAGAGAAGCTGGAAAGGTGAGATAAATGCTTAGGAATGTTACATGACTCAGGGCCATGATAAAGTCCTATAGTTGGAGTGGGAAATGACCTGAAAAGGTATGAGTTTTAGAGTTGGTTTCATCTTCCACAGAATGATGGTGAGTGTCTGGATGTCATGGTGTCTAGGAAAGCAAATGGTGGGAAGTGATATAAAGAATTCCTTGGATACTCTCCTTAATATGGTGGTGGATCAGGATGGTTCTTATTATTATATTTGCTTCTTTGCACCAGAAGCACATATTGGTTGCCTACTTAATAACTGAATTAGAATAATTTGCTTGTTATTTAGTCTTGTCTGACCCTTCATGAACCCATTTGGGGTTTTCTTGGCAAATATACTAGAGGGTTTCCCATTTCCTTCTCCAGCTTGTTTTACAAATGAGGAAACTGAGGCCAGCAGGGTTAAGGGACTTGCGCAGGGTCACACAGATATTAAGTGTCTGACATCCGATTTGAACTCAGGTTCTCTTGACTCCAGGGCCCTGCACTCTATCCACTGGGCTACTTAGCTACCCTAATAACAATAATAGCTAGCATTTATATAGCACCTACTATGTGCTAGTATTCAGCACTTTTATGAGGTGGATGCTGTTATTATCCCTATTTTACAGTTGAAGCAAATAGGTAAGTGCCTTTCCCAAGGTCACACAGCTAGTATTACCATAGTTATAACTATTATGTTAAGTACTTTTAATAGTAAGCATTTATTAAATTCATGCTATGTGCTGAGGCTGGATTTGAACTCAGGTCTTTTTGACTGTAGACCCAGGGCTCAACCCACTGTGCCAGCTAGGTGCCTAATCATCAGTGGAGAATGTCAACCATCTCCCTCTTTGCCCATCTTCCTCCTACCAGAGTGAGACTGTGAAAGAGGCAGCTAGCTGCCTAAAACATAACCCTGTCTCACAGAGGTCCCCTAGGTGCTTTGCTTCACTTAGGGCAGTATTATAAGCATTGCTGAGGTTTATGTTAATATTATGCTCAAAGTACAAACTTTGACTCAATATGTGCTTAGAAGGCACCAGTGAGAAATTGTCCTATTTTCAATATCTCCTCTATAGACCCAGATCAGTTTTTTGAGCTACCTTTCACATTAGTGGAAAATGGTGCTAAGGGTATTTGTATGTATGGGGGTTGGCACTTGGGGTGTAAGGAAGCACCTCATGGTGACTCATAGAGAAAAATCCGTCTTTTGGACCATGCAAGAAATCCTGTAACTTTTTGTTGGGCCCTGAGGCCAAATGTCATTGCCTGTATTGTGGTGAAAGATAGGATGGGCAAAACAGGTTGTTGAGGTTTTTGAGGAAAAGGATCCTCAGACAAGCTGACTTTGGGAGCCATGGTGTTGGGGTTAGGGGGAGTTCACTTGTGTTTCAAGTCTGTTGTATTGAGCTCTTCTAGGACTTGGACTGCTGGGTATTTGTTTAGAGATTGTTTTTCTAGGTCTTAACCTCCCTTTTATAGACTTCGTAGTACATTCAGCTGCCTTCAGACTTGAGCATTCCATTCGGTCTTGAAAAGGATTATGGTAAGATCATAGATTGAAAGCTAGAAGAGGCCTTAGAAGTCATCTGGTCCAACTCTACCCCTCTACCCCCATTTTACAGATAAGGAAATTGTGGCCCAGACTTGCCCAAGCTCACACAGGTAGTAGAACTATAATTTGAACCCAGATTTTATGGCTTCAGTCACCCTTTCCACTCTAACATTGAATCCTAGATGTTTCCTTCTCTGGAGAGGAAAAAAAAGAGAGAGACGTAAGGCAGTATGACATTTTATGGCAAATCTGGGCCCTACACTTCAGATGGACTCACTCCCCTCCTTTGTGACGTTTTTTTTCCCCTTCTTACCTGCAGTATGTCCTCTTAAATAACAAAAGCATTTCCCATATTAAAACTACTCTTATCTAAGTATGAGAGACATGTAGCCTAAAAGGGAGAGGGGTTGATGTTCAAAGACAGAAACAAACATCTTTTGCATCTAGAATTTAGAGGAGGATTGGGGAAACTTGGAGCTTTTCATGCTGGGTAAGCAATCTCAGGCCCTAGCTGGGGTTGTAATAGTATTTAAAACTGAGATCCCTTTACAGAGCCTGCAGCTGATAACTAATTCCAGCTAGGCTGACCTTCTCTTAGACCTGCCTGAAGGTCTAGGACCTGAACCTTTGGCCAAGTAGCTCTGGTACTCTCTCCCAAGCCAGAGTTAATGAATATTTTGTCAAGGGCTTCTCTGTAGGGCCTCAACCTCAGCCAGAATCTAATGAATGTACTGTCTTAGTCACGGTGCGGGAAGATCGGAGGCCCCCAACTCCCCGGGAAACCTTTCCTAGTGAAACAATTCGACTCTTATTTTGTGCTGGTCTAGGATAGATGATTGGGGAGCCCGGGGGAGGGGGGTAGACAAAGCAGAAGGGGAGGGGGAGACACAACTAGGTAAGGTGAGAGTAGAGGGCTGGAGGAGTGCAGAATCTGAAATAGGAAGGGTATTTTTCTCTTAAAGGAAAAAAAGGAGAGAGGATGCTCACTTTAGACTAGTTTGTCATTTTGGAAATCACGTAGATTAATAATTTTTCAATAGATGCTTCCAGGGTGCATGGATTCAGTGGAAACCTCACTTTTATTTTTTTAGTATTGTTCTTCCCCATTCGAAATTTCCCTTGTGCCTTATAATGGGTTTGGTGCCGTGTGATTAGACATGCAAGGAAGTCCGCTTGGAGAAGATCCTGACAGCATGAAATATAATTTGTGATCTGAAAGACAGTTTCCAGTATAATCTCATTATGCACCACAGACTCCCGGTGTTATTTTGTAGAAGGCGGACAATGATCAATTTACATTGACCCGGGGCTGGGCGAGCTTTTAGATGGTAATTGCCATATTGATTTGCATGCAAAAAGGAGACCTGCTAAAATTAAAGACCGGAAGCTAAATTAAACTAAATTTATTGTCTAGGTGAAAACTGGAGGATGGGGGGGAGGGGAAGTGGGGGAGAAAGGAATAAAGTGAGGGTGCTTTGCAATGGGTGGGGCAGATAAAGTTGTGGAGAGTTTCAGGGGATCGATACTCTAAAGCAGTGTAGAAAGCTTTTCTTTTTCTTGACCCCTTAAAAGGGTATTTTTCCACATTTGAGGGAGAGGAGAATGCATGAAAATAGGGAGTTTCGACGAAGCAAAAGAACATTATCCGTTGAAAGCAAGGAGGTCTTTTTATTATATGGTATCTGAAGAGATGTGGTTTCTTTCAAGATTTCCACTGTTTTCATATACACATCCCCATTTTTTTTAATAAAAGAAATCGCTCATCAGCTGACCAAAATAGCTGGGATTCGAAGAGTTAAATTTTAAAATCTTCCTGTCTTGCCTGCCCTCCTCCTTCCCTCGAAAGGCTGCACTCTTTATTAGTCTGATAAGACAATTAAAGGAGAGAATGGGGGAGTCCACCGGAGCTGGAGCTGGAAACTCACTCGCTGCCAGTGCTGAGTGCATTCACTGGACCGTTAGGAAAGGGGGTGGAGGAGGTGGAGGAGTTCCGCTCTGTGGCACAATAATACTCCGGGCAGAGTTGTATTGCCTCAATTCAGCGACGGCGGGGTCATTTTATCGTTTTAAGGAAGCATCTTTTTCGAGGTTTAACAAGTAGGAGCAAGAGATGCTGCCCGTTTTCTCACGCCTTTCAAGCTAGGCGGTGGGGGGGTGGGGTGGTGTTCTTCAGAAGATCACGTTTGTCTGTCCCTCCAGCCCAAATGTGGTTTTCCCAGACCTGTGGTCAGGTCATGGCGTTGGCCAGAAACTTGGCCTGACTATGAGGGGCCTGGTGCAGCCTGGAAGAAACAGGAATGACTGGTCTCACCTTTCTGGGTGAAGTGGAAAGGGATCAGAGTGGTGGAAGGAGGAATTGCTTGAAATTCTCCATCCCAATAAACATATCCTTCCGCCTGCTCCCCTCTCCAGCCTTCCGCCTCCCGTCTCTTTTAAAGAACTAGAGTTCTTAACTTACTTCCTTAAGGGGGAGGGGGCGGGTTCCCCCCTTTAAAGAAGAAAACTGCTTCCTGACCTATTTCCCAGTAGTCAGACGTAGTTAGATGATAGACCACCCCCTCCCAAGGCCCGGGAAAAGTTGACTTCCACTCTGCCCCTCCCTTGCCCTTCCTTCCTCTCTTAGAAGGATGGCTGGAGTCACCAGCTTCCTCATTGGAGCCTTCTGTATAGAGCTTTCCAGATAACTTGAAGCTCAGTTTATAGTTTTATCAGGGAGAAGTACCATTTAGATCTACCAGATCAGATCTCAGAGTGGAAGGGATCTTGCCCTTAGGTAAGGTCTACCACCTCATTTGTTCTTTTCTAGACCCCTCTTTGCACTTAAAGAGCCTCAGGAAAGCAACTGCATTGCACTGGCTGCCAGGGCTCACCAACCAGGATGGCTTTTTTTTTTTCCGTTCTTTAAGCATTAGCAGTGGCCATTGTGTATTAATCATGTGTCATCTTTGTGTGATCTTATGCATTTGATTGTCGGACTGTGTAGTTGTTTTAAGTCTTATGTCTGAAAATCAAGAGACAGCCTGGAAAAAGTAGTCTGGTAAAAGCAAAACTTCTGAGTAGATTGGTCTTAGGTTTTCTCTGATAGGTAGATTGGGCTTCTTTTGAATGGTACATAAAGCATAAAAAAAAGAGATGATCCATAGAAAAGGTAAGGGCAGAAGAGAGCTAGGTAGGGTAGAATTCCTTAAGTACGTATATTAGAAGGCCTGAATGGACAAATTTCAACTTGTATGCTCTAGTAAGAGCCTTCAGACTAGTATTTTGTTGCCTTTTGTGTATGGGGGGCGGCACCTTTCCCTTCAAGCATTTGTGGCACTCTTGGTTGGTAGGGCAGAATGTCGAATCATCCATATTCCTTACAGACTCTGGGAAGGTCCTTCTGCATTTATTGCTTGCTACCTTAGAAAAGTAAAGTGACTGTGGGAGGACCTTGTTTAGCGAATTGATACCTTCCTGAAGTTCCATCTACCATCCCACTCACATTGACTCTCCTCCCTTTCCTGCATGTTCAAGGGCTTCACTGGCTAAGAAGCAAGGTCATATTTCCCTTAGGAAACTTTGTGAGGAATACAGCTTCCATGCAGTGTGTGTGCGCGCTTTCATGACAGGAAGAATTCAGTCACTATTTTTCTGTGAAATGATAGTCACTCCTATAAAATGAGGTCTGCTCCTAATAACTTCCCACCCCCTTAATTTGGCAGTATGCTGGCAGATATTAATTGAGGGTATAGTGCCTCTGACCTCCTGGAAGGAAGTATAAATAAGAATTGGGATTTCTGCTGTTGGTACAGAAATAGTGGAATGGGAAAATTACTCCCAAGAAGTGACTTATATCAGCATACCCTTCATCCCCATTCTGCAGTGATGGGAAAAGGAGACTATCTTAATTTATCTTTTTTAATTCCCGAAAGTCTAGCATGTTTTGCATATAGCAAGGGCCCAAATACCTCTTAGTTGAGCAGATAAATCAGTCAGGTTTCTGTGGGTTGGAGTTGTTTTCCCTCTTGTCCCACACTTGCTCTAGGAACTAAGTAGAAAAAAAACACTATACTTACTTATTCAGTGTGTATGTAGCCCTAACCTAGGTCAGACAGGATAACCCACAGATTTTACCTGTTAGTCATAGCTCCAGATAAAGGTCAAATCCCTGATTCTGTCGAGGGCAAGCAAGTGCCCTGTGTGACTGCCTAGGTTCTTTTTTGCCTTCGTTACGAAATACACTTCTCTTTCTTGTCACTTTTTTATGGTTCAGAAATGGCTCCCAAAAATATTGAGGTCATCTTTGGAAAGTTCTCTTCACTAATTGGGAGAAGGAACAATAAATTACAGAGAGATGTGAACTAAAGAGATTAGAGAAAATCATCAGAAGAGTTGAGATGACAGGAAGTAGAAGTTGGAGATGATTTTTGTTTAATGGTGATTAAGTCCTAATGTTATGTGAGGTCTCAGCTTGGGTTTTCAGGAAACTCTCCCAGGCATCTCTTCTTGATCCATGTGTATGAAGGAAGAAATCCTAACATTAGAAGAAAGACCTGGCTTGTATAGAATGAAGCTATAGAATGAAGTTAGTGTGATCAAATTTCCCCACCTAGTTCCCAGGGGAGCAGTCAGCATTTCACTCAAGCTACATTCGGTTCTTGACTCTCAGGGGATGGCAGCTCTGAAACAGGAGACCTCTCCTTTTCTTCTCACCCTTTTCCTCTTCTTTTCCTAAAAGTCTGTGTGGAAAGAGCTTCAAGTAAGCAGGAATTGCTCGTCTGTCTGTCTCTGGAAAGAATTTCTTTGCAGGCTTTGCTGACATTGTTTTGTGAATACTAGGTTTGTTTATTTGTTTTAAACCAGGCCAGAAGTCCCCCTTAGTTACCTTGTTTTAAAGGCAATACATAGGAGCATGCCCCCCAACCACATGGTTTCCACTGTACGTGGGGGGATGAGTTTAGACCTTTATTAGTTTTACTTTTCTGAAGAAGTCTTAACCTTTACTTACGAGGTGCCCTTGGACCTGTGGATTGACTTTTTGGGGAAGCAAGGCAAGGGAGAGTGTGTAGAACTATCCAGGTCATTTTAATATTTTTTTTCCAGTCCTCCAGTACAGAATTACAGTTATGAAGTCAGAATTCATGTTCCTCTCTTACTCTACTTTAAAGCTATATTTAATTAGATAAACTCCTAGGCATTTAACAGTTCTGTACAAATGCAAACTTGAAATAACTCTGGGCATACGTCATTTAGGAAAGAATAAATGAAGTACAGAAATGTCCAACTATGTAAATCCTAGAGTAGTCTGCCCTCCCATAAACACATTACAAGAGCTAAGGCATTTCCAGTCAAAACATCAGTGGAACCAGCAGCCTCTGTCCTTCTTATTTATTATTTTATTAACAGCATTTTACACGGTATTTAACAAGCACAGTCTGCCTGCTTTGAATCATGACAGAATACAGGCAGAAATAAAGGCAGAAAATAGATGGGGAGGGTAGGAACATTCTCTCGATTTTCAGTTTAAGAACAGTTCTGAGATTGGAAGGACAATGACAACATGGCACCGTGGCATTATTGGGACATGTTTCTACTAGCTACAGATGGATAGAACAAACTAGTCTATTTTCTAAAATGCCCAATAAAGAAAGTAAACCATTATTGTAACAATTCTACCCCCTCCCCAAACCAGAGAGAAAGATATAGGAAGTTGTGTGTAAACAAATGCAATATTACAGTATAGTTTTTGCTTTCTTAGCTATGGAAGGGAGCAGGGTGAGTTCCAAGATACTCTTCCCAGTAAGTTATTGGTTATTCTGTGAGAGGAAGTATTTGCCCAATATTATTCTTCTTTATCTTGCTGGAAAGTTTATAACGAAAACTAATGCCTTCCTTAAGTCATAAAATGAGCCTTGTATGATTATTTAATTAAAATCTATTTAAAGACCGATTAGGCATGTAATTTGCACTAATAATGACAATTATGGAAATGTTCAACTTAACAAAAAAATCATAAAGTCGACGTTTTGATCAGTGGGGCAACCAACGAGTGTCCAGTGAGTTGAGCAGTTTCTGAGAGGCAAGGCATTAAGCTATCTTAAAGGATTCCAAACCTTACCTTCTTAAGTGCTTTTTAACCAAAAACGAAAAGAAAAGCTTGAACTTTTAGAAATTCTATTCCTGCCCTACTTGGGTGCACTCACAAATTTTATGAGGCTGAATAAACTTTACCTCCATGTCAAAATCCCTTCTCCCCCCCCCCCTTTTGTCTTTAGTGGGACAGTCTGATTGGGCCCATTCCAGGAGGAAAAAAAAAGTTGTAGAAAGTCAATATACTACAGATAGACAGGAGAGACATGAGATAGCTATGTTGCGTGAATAATCAGCTGTAGTAAACATGGTCTTCTTTATCCTTGGGTAGAGAATGGGGGGTGGGGGAGGTAAAGGGGGGGGGGTCCCTTGTCCAGAGGGACCAGCCAGCTGCAGTAGTTGGTGTTAAGGCACTGAAGGCAGACACAATGCTGCTGTTGTTGGTTTGATCTCTAACTGTGGATTGTTAGTCTGGATTTAACTATGTGGTAAGGGGGGAATGTGAAGGCTGTTTACAGCTAGTGCAAATAATGTGACAGCTGTTGGAGCTCTAGCAGCCCTTTGCTTCTTCTGCACTTACACAAAGCTCTCACTATGGGAGCAGGGAAGCCAACCACTGCTGCAGTAGTCACAGCAGCAGCAAGGGGACTTGGTTCCAGTCTGTCAGAGCCCTGAACAGGGAGAGTCTGAAGCTCCCATGGATATATTTACAGATTTGGGACTTGTTTTGTCTGAAGTAGAGAAAGATGTCTATTGAATGAGAGTTGAGTTGAATGTCACTTTAGAGTTACAAGTCCCACCCTTATTTATTCTTAACTTCAAGTTTGATTGGGAAAAGGAGCTTAGGCTTTAGGTTGGCCCAGGTTTCAACTGCTTCTTGCTAGTCTGTGGAAGCAAGAAAGAGGAGACAACTTTTCATTTCATGATAGGAAGTTTTAAATATTAGAACAGCTTTTGTAGGCAGGCAAGTTTATTGGAAAGAAGGTATTTGTATTTATCTCATTAGGTTCTCAGGAAGTTGAAGGTGGAGGCTAAGGAAGGTCCTCTCCAAGTGAATACCTAAACAGGAATGTCATGCAGTTAGGTGTGGGTATGGATGTTGTCATAGGAGGCTAGGTACTGTTTTGAATTTCACTTCTATAATTGTTTACTGAATTGTAAATGCAAGTGTGTATACTTCTGGATACCAAGGATAGATTTTGGATTAAAGTTTTTTTAAATATTGCCCCTTCCCTGTCTCCCCTTTTTCCCTCTTGACATTCCAGGGCCCCCCATCCATAAGCCCCTTGCAAAAAAGCCTTCAGATGAAGGAAATATAGGTGTAATCCTGAAATCTGCACAGGATACCACCCACTCTGTGACATATTAAACTATACTGCAAACTGCCACAAACCTTTCACAGAATTACTGGTACAAAGTCAAAGCCCTTTGAGTAGTCAAAATGAAAAGGCAGTTGGTTCAGACTTATCACTCTAGCCAAAAAGAGTTCTTCTGTAGCTGTCGCTGCCTGTTTTGCTGCTTTTCTACCAAACTAAAATCTGAATTGAATATTATGTACCAAAGAACTGAGATGAGTTAGGCGGTTCAACATGTTATCTTCTAGGTTCTGAGCTCTCCACTAAGTCATCCTGTCCATCTCTAAAATTTTGGTCATTGGGCCTTGGTGAGGATGTTTTTAAATCGGCTTCTTCAGTCCTTCCTCAGTTTTAAGAATAAAGACTTTCAGAATTAGTCAGTCCAGTTAACATTAAATACCTCTTTCATCCAAGGCACCAAGTATCAGACTAAAACTTGTATTTTTAATGATGATACTATTCCATTGTCAGTTCTGTAAATTAGCCCAACGTATAGCTATTTATATGAGATGGGTGCCATTTTCTGTAGGAATGTTGCTTGCGAAACCAGTTTCACCTTGGCAAACAGATAAACAGGTCTCAATCTCCAAAACAGGCAATTTTTTTTTCTCCTTTCAAATCTCTTAAAGCAACCCAGCAGTATTTCCAGGATTATGCTAGTGCCATCGAGGGATGCTCATGAGCTTTTTTTTTTAAGCAAATGCAAATTAGAGAAAAAATAATTTTCTTTCAACGATATGCAATGTATTAGTCACTTGTTATCGGACTTAGAGGCAGACCTCATTTGCCCGTCTGCCAACTCACTCACATCTGCTCATAGCTGTTCAGGGCATTTTAACCTTGGCGAGGTGTAGTATCTTAGTCCCACGAATCAAACACGAGTAATTAAGGTCTAAACAGCTACAAAAATTCATTGGCCCCTATTTGTAATACAGTTGTTCCACTGCTTTGTCTTGGTGCTCAGAGTTCCAGACTGGGATTCTTACTATTCTTATTTTAAAAAGGAAAAACGAAAAGACCGAATTCCCTATTCAAACAACCCCCTTCGAATCTACTCGGTCTCCCTTTCCTGAAGTTGATATATATGGCCCGGTGTTCTCAAAGCAAGATACAGCTGTGGAAAACTTTTGTTTTTAGAAAGTAATGTAAATATCTTTTAAGTGCCACCGTTACCTATATAGTAAATATAAATGAAACATTCACCATCAGGAATTTCTTTTTGGCATGGAGAGGGTCACATTGGGATATAGTAGTTAGGTTATAGTTGAGTTCTGGCTATAAGAAGTAAAAACGGGAGCCCTGGCTGTCCACTTGGCATTTTCCTTTGAAAACAAACCTTAGAAATGATTGGTGTTGCAATCTCTCTCTCTTCTCCCCCCACTCCCCATCCCCTGTAGTATAAAGGTCACTAGTTGAATCTGCCCGGAGGGTTGAAACGCAGGGGGTCCTTGCTCTGTGGAAAAGAAGCCCATGCCCGGACTTAATTAAGATGGGTTTTCCAATACCCCAGTTTGGCGACCCGCAAACAAAGGCCCCCATGACGGGAGGGCTTATTTTGAAGAGCACCAGCTTCCCGATATCCCTGTCACATTATGCAAGCAGTGTTGTCCAAACTCTAAAGCATATATCGCCAACAAACTTTTAAGGAGGGAAAAAACAGGCTCAGTGAAATGGCAGCCATTAAAATGACACGATCTTTTTAACCATAGGTTAGCTGTTAGAGGCAGCGAACCAAGTTTAATATCTGCCTGGCTGCACGCCGGCCATTTGCTGAACAATAAGGGAGCTGCTTTCTTCTGGGGGGGGGGAGAGTAGTGGTTCATCATTTGGGACTTTGTGGGTTTTCGGCGACTGTGAACGAAGTGCCTGGAAGAGCTGCGGACATCTAGTAAGGGTGGTGTCCACTCCTCAGGGCCACAGCTTTCCTTCTGGGGGGGTGGAGGTGGCGGGAAAGAGGGAAGGGTCTGGCCGTATCTGCCACACTTAGGCAAACGTACGATCCCGGGATCTGATGTGCCTGCTAACGTCTCCTGTGGCAGATCTGTGGAGCCTCCTTTCCCCGCCTTTGCCCACCCTTTCGCGCCTCCGGCCCTGGCCTCCTTGTGTGAAGAGGTTTCCGTGGTGGTGGTAGTGAAGAGGAGGAGGAGGAGAAGGGGGAGGGAGTAAATCCAGAAGAATGGGAAAGAGGTTTGCGGTGTGCTGCACTCCTCTACACCCAACCCCGCCCCATATCAGGGTGTGGGTCAGCCTCAAGCTTGGTTTCTGTTTTCTTCCATCGTCTGCTTGCGGAAGTCACTGCACCTTTTCAACTTAAATTGTAGCCCAGCTTTCTATGGCAACGTGTGTGTTCCTCTCTCCATGAAGCTTCATGACTGCAGCACGAGCAAAAGGGGCGGGCACGCGTGGGGGGAGTGCATGCTGCTTCTGCGGTGGTTCTTTAATGCCCTAAGCTTAGCTGGCCCGACAAACGTGGAAGGGAAAAAAGCTAGCCGTTCGAGGGCGCGCGGTACTGCATGTGTGCCTGAGAGTTTACAGGCTGGCCCAGAGGTTGGTCGGATGCTGCAGGCAGAAAAGGGTTAAACGGCGGCGGACCGGGTAGGGGAGGCCCAGGCCTGCCTCTCACCCTGAGACTTTGCCCCGAGTATGAAACGTTGACTTAATTACCTCAAGTGCGCATTAGTGCCAGGCTTATCGCCTCTACCCCTCCAGATCTCTCGGCCCGGTCTCCATCCCTTCCCCACCCCCAACTGAGCAGCCGCTGCCGAGTCAGCCCCGGCGCTGCTGCTGCCGCCGCCTGTTGTCCTTGGCAGCAGTCGCGGCGGAAACCTCGTGTGTGGGGGGGGGGGGCGCGCGTGAGCGTGTGTTATGTGTGTAAAATGGCGCGGCTGGGTTCAACCTGAGAAATTCTCCGCTGCAAGGCTTAATCTCCGGCCTGGCCTGCTGGGTCTTGGGGAGAAGCAGAAGGGAAATCCGGGGCGGAGGGGGAGGGACAGGGAAGCCCGGGAAGGGGTGGGGTCATCGAGTCCTGGCTTAGGCCTGAGGGCTGGTTGCTTGTCTCTAATCAATTCAATATCTGGGCGCCTCGCCTCTTCTAGCGGCTGGGGGAGATGAGTCAGCTGGGGGGCTGAGGAGGAGAGGGGGAGCTGCATGCACTCCCAGGGTTTGTCGTGGCAGAAAATCTCTTTGTTGCTGATTGCAAGGCGGGGATGGGGGGTGGGGGCTTCTTCTCCTTTAGTCCTTCGATTTGTTTGGGGGAAGGGGAGGAGATGCTGTCACGCCCGCGAAGTTCAATAGAATGGCCGTGGATTGGGATACTGGCCTGCCACCCCCAACTGGTCTTCTGCCTGCTTGCCACCGCTTTCTGTCTCACTCTGAATCTTGCTATCGTTCCTTCTCCTCCTCTTAGCCCCCTCTTACTAAAATGTTTTGAATTGGTCGTCTCACCTGCTTGTCCGTAACTGAAGAGAAGGAATAAACAACCCGTCCCTCTATTTTATCTTATTAAACTTACTCTCACCCCCCCTCTCACCTTTCATGCTGTTATATTTATTACTAATACAAAACGGGGGGGGGCGAGAGAGCGCGCGCGAGGGAGCAGGGTACAGAAATATTTGCCTGGAGGGAGCATATGTTTAGGTGCTGCTAGTGTGACTTTCGCCAGCCGGAGGTGTGACTGACGGAGGAAGGCGAACTGCCTCCTTCTCTGTCCCCGCTCTCCAGGCCCCTCACTCCCTTCCCTTTCTCCCCATCCCCCTTCCCTCTTACGACTGAGCAACGTCTGTCCGTACCTCTCGGGCTTGCTCTCACATCTGCTAAGCCCGTAAGAGGCTGAGCTAGTGGGTGAGCCAGAGACAGATACACGCACGCACATCCGGGGGCTGTGGGGGGGGTTTGGGGGAGGGGGCCGTGGGGCGGGGCTGGCGGCGGCGGCTCCAGCTGCCTCGGAACTGCCGGGCCGCCGCCGCCGCGTTTTGTTTACCAGCCTGCCGGGTGGAAAGTCCGGGTAGCCTCGCGCAACACGTGACAGAATGGGAGCCTCGGGACTTTGTGGGGAGGGAGGAGTGAAGAGGGCTGGAGCTTTGCTCCCTCCACCCACCCCACCTAAAAAAAAAATCCTAAAATAGAATCTTCATCACTTGCTCCTATTTTTTTTTTTACACCCAAAATGTATCGTTGTGCATGACTCAAGATGTATTTTCGAGATCGAGGATAGGAGCGAGCTCTGGCTGCTCATTGTAGTTAGCTTTATGGTTATGCCAAATACCAAGGGATGGGTAAAGGTCAAACGTCTGCTAATCCGTGGTCGCTGGGAGGGGGCTACTTTGCAGCCTTCTTGACTCTTCTCTGTACTTCTCTCCCTTCTCCCTCCCGCTGGGGTAGGAAGGAAAGTCACGGGCAAGAAACTAGGGGAAACAGTAACTGTGGGGGTTTTATTTGTTACATTTTATTTATCAAGGAATGATAGACTAATGATGGCCCGGTTTCCTTGGTTAAGGTTTGTCTGTAGTTTAGAAAGAAGGCATTTAAAATAAATACTCCGGGCCTAGAGCCTGTTCAGGTAGTTGTGATAACTAATCTGTTGGAGGTTCATAAGGGGTCATGGACCTACCACTGAATCCATGGTACTGGCACTGCTGCTTAACGGAAACAGAGGCTCTTGATCTCGAACCAAAGATAAATGGTTTTGAGGTTTGTCTAGTGGGAGAAGGTATCATCTGCCTGTGAGACATAATTCTTTCTGGTTGCTTTTTTATTTCAAGGTTCCCCAAAACCCCTTGTCTTTTTTGGGTTAGTCTGCCCCATGGGGCTTTTTTTTTATTTTTAACAAACCTAGAAATGATCTTAGCAGGAGCCTTGAGCCAGAATTAGAGAAAATTAGAAAGCCAAGATAATTTGTAGCATTATTTATTTCTGTGAGCCAAGATTGTTTGGTTTTATTTCGTTGGTGCTACTTGACTGGCAAGATGTGCAGACTTTTAGCCCATCGGAAGCCTGCAGTCGTGCTGATGATCAGTCAAGGCTAAGGCAATGGAAATTGGCTAGATGCCAGGAACAAACGGGTGGAAAAAGAATAGAGACTAAAGGTGCCAAAAGGAACCTGGTTGCTGTATTCCCTCCTATAACTTCATTGTAATCCTCCTTTCCTGCCCCACCTTCCAGTTCTTTTCTTACCTGCCCCTTATGGTCACTCATTTTGCACCATAGCAGTAAAGATATCCTCATTCGAGGAAGTCAGAGAAGTGGTAGGTGAGGGTTGGTGATGGTTTCATACTCCTGTGCTTCTAAATGGCATCATCTCTCCACATGCCAAATAAAATATCATTTAATTAATACTTTTTCTCTTTCTTGGCTCCAGGGCCCTTCCTATCCCCCACTCTCTATTTCCACAAAACTGGATTTTTCTAGTGAGTTTCCATGCCAGAACAGTTCACTGCTAATGAAACTTTTCTGCCAGAATCACTTGTCATGAGGCCTCACAAATTTCGGACCTAAATGGGAGATTCTCCCTGGTTTTCTTTTTAATGAATTGCCAAAACAGGAGAGAGAGAGCACGAGACAAGACTCTGAAAAACGGATATAATATGTGTGTGTTTGCATTTTTCTAACTCTTTTCTGGGGGAACTGGGTGTTCCATATTCTGAGCACTCTAGTGGCTGTGATGTTTTGAGTGTGCTCTTTAGAAACCAGACATCAGCCAACCTCTACAAAACCAACTCGACTTACCTTTCCTTCTCACTCAGAGTAAAAAAGTAAAGAAAAGCAGCTAAAATCCAAAACAAGGATTCAGTTTTGCAGCTCACACTTGAAAAGTTAGTAGGTAGAGAGCACTTCTTGTGATGAATTTCATCATGCCTCTTAATTAAATACTGTCATTCCAAACTTCCCCCTCCCCCCATCATCCACCTTTTGTAAGTCTTGTATGTACCTTAAACTCCACCAAGAACTCTGCAATCCTGTGACACAGAAAACCCTACTATCTCTGGAGTAGGTATTTTCACTAAGTTGACCTCCATGCCTGGAATGCTTTTTCTCCTCATCTCCATCTCCTGGCTTCTGAGGCTTCCTTCTAGTTCCAGCTAAAGTTCTGCCTTCTGCAGGAAACCTTTCCTGATTTCCCCTTAAACTTTTTCTGTTAATTATTTCCAGTTTATCCTATATAGTCCTGTATATATTTATCCTTGTTTGTACATGGTAACTTGGATGTTTTCCCTTCTATGCGATTGTGAGCTCCTTAAGAATAGGAACTTTTACCTTTCCTTGTATCCCCATCAAATGGCACAGTGCTGGGCACATGATAGGCATTTAATAAATGTTTGTCACCCAGTTGACTGACATTCTGGCAGTTATTGTTCAGACTGCTATGCCTAGGTGTGACTTTTGATAACAGGAGGTTGTGGAGTGGTGTGACAGAATTCTAAGGGTAAGTCAGCAGCCATATCCAATAACAAACGCCTTTATCCTTAAAAAGGAAATCCCATACTTTGACAGTGCTTAGACTGTGGGGTCTTGTTTTCAAATAATGCCTGTGATACTCTTTAGCTCTGACCATTGGGCAAGTCCTCTAACCTTTCTGAGTGAGCCTCAGTTTATTTGTAAAATAGGGGGAATATCTGAATCACCTCACAAGGTTGTTGTGAGGTTGAAGTGAGATGAGAGCACTTTGCACACCTTGAAGTTCTCTAAAAATGTCAGTTTTCAGTGGGCTATCTCCCATATTTCCTTGCAGTGGCCATTCCCTGTGTCTGTAATACACTCCCTTCCCAGTTTGTTTCTTAGAATCCTTTCTTCTCTTCACAGTTCACTCTAGTACCGTCTTCTATATCAGAATTTCTTAAGAATTTGTGAACTTTAAAAATAAATAATTTTGATAACTGAATGGTTTCTTTTGTAAACATTTCATTTTATACATTTGAAAACTTTATTTTGAACAGGGACCCCTGGGGGGGGTCATGACACAAAAAAAGTTTGAAACTTGTGTTTACACGAAACCTTTCTTGATGCATGACCTCCCCTGCACAGTTATCTTTCCTGTGTGTGTGTGTGTGTGTGTGTGTGTGTGTGTGTGTGTGTGTGTGTGTTGTCTCCTCAAATATAATATAAGCTCCTTGAGGGCAGGTAGTGTTTCATTTTATCTTTGAATCCCCAGCACCTAGCGAAGCATCTGGCACGTTGTAGTTGCTTAATCAGTTTTTGTTGATTGACATTAATTCTGTGCCACCACACACTGACCAAAGTTCCACATGTAGTCCCTGGCATCTTGGTTGTCATGGTGGAATATTTGATGGAAGAAAGTTGATTCTTAGCCATGGACATACTCACGTTCCTTGCAAAGGTCAAATTATCAATAAATCAATCAAGAAGCATTTATTAAGTGCTTATTATGTGCCAACACTGTGGTAAGTGCTGGTCCTACAAAGACAAAAGAGAAAAGCCCCTGCCCTCAAGGAACCAAAATTCTAACATGTATATGATATATTCTAAGTGGTGAATACTTGGGTGGTTTGGGGAAGGTGTGAATTATCAGCTAGGCAGTATCAGGAAAAGGTTCATATAGAAGGTGGCAATTGAGCTGTTTTAAAGGAAAGGAAACCAGGGATTGGGGAGGTGGATGATGTGCACTCTAGGCTGGAGGATGGGAGTTTGGAGCATTATGTGTCTGGAACAGTTAATAGGGCAATGTGACAGTATCAGCAGAGTACATGAAGGGAAATAGTGTGCTAGAAGACTGGAAAGGTAGGAAGGGGCCAGGTTATGAAGAGATTAAAATTTCAAAATGAAGAAAATCAGTTATGAAATTGCATAGAAAGTGGTGAAGAGAGAGAGGATAACTTGATAACCCGGTAGCCACACATAAATAGGAGAAACAGATGGGGTAGCAGTGAGGTGGGGGAGGAAAAAGATACACATTTTGGGGGTTAAACGTAGGGTTTGGAAGTCAGCAGCTACTTCGCAAAGGGTAGGTGAGTGGCCTGTTCTAAGGATCTCTGTACTTTAGAAGAAGGCAGCTTGTTTGCTTAAGGCAAGAAGCGGTCAGGATGATTTTCAGTGGACCTTTTCCCATTCTGCTCTTTCCTTCAACATGGTAAGGAAAGGGAGAGACTCAAGAGTTAAAAGTCTGTTGCTTGTTGAAATGAAATTATGGCTGGCAGTGGCGCCGCTGTTTGTTCAACAGACCTCCACTTTTAAACAGTTCACAAAAAGTTCATTGGGGCTGGGAAAGATTATAAATATATGTGCATGTTGTATCCCACAGTACCATACAATATTCTCCTTCTCCCCAACAGACTTAGTACCTGACAGAAAGTTCCCCAAATATTAAGAAAAAACTGCTGTGCTCTTCTCTTGGAGAGAGAGGAAGCCCATTCTTGAGCCAAGTGTCAGGATCTGTAAGATGATAATATTGTACAACCTGTAGGAAGAAGCCCGGAGTAGCATGTAAGTGTGATGGTTTTAAAAACCTAGCACATTTCCCCTAGCAGCTGGTTTAAAAGGCACATTTAAATATCTTTAGAATCAGGTGCTTCTTATGCTGAAGCAGGAACTGCGGCTTCCGCTGGGGGTGGGGGTTGGGCAAGGGGAGCTGATTCAAAGTGTTCTGTGGAAAGGGGGTAAAAGGGTTTAGAAGGTAGTGCTGTCTAGGTGAGGTGTGTTGTCCTGATGAAGTAGGAATTCGAGGCAGTTATGGGGCAAATTTAATCAGTGTGGACAACTAATATGGATAATTTTAGCAGCCTTTCTCCCCCACTTAGACCCCTTTTTCGTAAGATTTTTTTTTAGCCCGAATTGTTTCTTTTCCCAATTGGATCCTTGCCCTTAAACATATTGTAGGGTTGAGGAAAGGGAAGGTTTAAGTTTCTTTAACGTGTAACTATTTGCTTAGAGGACTTTCACTATTCCCATTTTTGTTATTCTAGTTTGATGCCCAATTCAGTGAGTGGCCCTCAACACAGTTTTTCAGCATTTCATCATGACAAACTTTAATTCAGGCATAATGCTGCTCTAGTGTTAGTGATGTCATGAAAAGAAAGCAAAGATCAATACCACAATTCTTTTGACATTAGCCTACCTAAAATCCTCATTAAAAAAAAAAAGGTGGGAAAGGTGTGTGGTAGCTTGTGTTCTAGAGCCTTCACTCCAAACACCAAAACTTACTTGGTTTCATACATAATGGGAACATAGCCAGTATACTAAGCCTTATGGAAAACCCTAAATCAGTCTTCCCAGGCTGGTGCTGCAGGCCTATCACCTGCATGAGCCTGTGCATCTGGAAACCAGTAAATCTCTAAGAAAGTGTCTTCCTGATGAAATAACTTCTGAATAACACTGTCCTATCTCATCTCTTTCTCAATCTCAGATTTCTACTCTTTCTCAGTAGATTTTTTTTCTTTTCCAATGTCATTTTTGAGTGATATGCTATTCTGGGAGTGTAGTACAATTAATCTACTATTAATACACATTGTTCTAGGTGTTGAGTGGGAAGGATGGATGAAAGGCCTACCTAGGAAAAATACATGCAAAGGGATTTCCTAGCTTTTGGGTTCTAGTCCCCCTCCCTTACATACACACTCGTTTCACTCTAGTGAAATGTTCTCTGGAAACGTGTGGTGCCTGCAATCGACCCCATGCAATCTGGTCCCCTGCTCTGCTCAGTACAAATGTAAAAGCAATCATTTGCATATTTTTCAAGCTAACAAAGGAAGTGTGTCTACTTGTGAAGCATTTGGGCTTTCGGAAACTGTGTGGGTGTGTGTGAGGGAGAGAAGAAAGAAAAGTTCCCCCAGTGGTCACCTAGAGATTATTTCATGGGGGTGATACATCTGTGGAAAAAATGGGGAGGAAGGAAGAGCCCAGGGATGTCCTGAGCATTAAAGGATTCCTTCTTATTAACCCAGCATTTAGCAGCAGGATTCAGGCAGAAACTCAGTCAAAAGAAACAACTCAACCTCCAAAGAGCAATTAAAATCCTGCACTGGGATAAATCATGTGCTGTGATAATCCTGTTAATAAAATGCAGCTTGTCCTGACACTTCACTCATGCAGCAAACTAGAATTTAATGCAGGTAGGAGATGGCAAGAGGAAACACAAGGTGAAGAAGCTTTTCTGTTTTCCCCTTCTCCCTTCTCTTCTCCCTCAGTCTCTGGACTTCTCTGTTTAGCTGAATGTCTGGTGCCTGTCCTTTTGCCAGTAGCTCAGTTGGGTCAGGACTGCTAATACTTGTGCTGCTGGCTAATGCTTTCTTTCCCCAAGTGAACAGACCTCACTGAATTTACTCAGCTCTCACCCTCAACATCACTGAGGTGATGTAGCCCTAGGTTTGGTGCTTAATCAAATATAGAGTTGGGGTGGAGGTTTACCAGCCCACCATTATTTTTAACCCTCAGATCTTTAAGTTACTTTTGAGTTATTCACATGGCACCATTCCTTGTTTACCTGTGTTTGCCCAAGGCATTATTCTTCTTGTTTCCTTAACTCTTAAAAAAAAAAAGTCCAAAATTTGCAAGCTCAACAACACAACAAAAACCACCACAAACTGTAAGATAATTTGGATTTGCCCTCCCTGTGTTCCTGTAAAATGGTCACTCATTAATACTAAGCTTTAATTGTATCCTTAAGGGGAGGAAAAAGGCGTATTTTGGAATTTTGCTTGACTTCCCCTAACTGCTCAGTCCCTGTAAGATGTAGTAGTCCAAGCTGATCGGCTTTGTTGTTTCCACAACTCAAATGAAATACACTAAGAGAAGCTTCATTTTTGTATGGACCTAGAATAAGCCTTAATTTTATTGCTGTGTACTGGAGAAATTCCGTCTTGTTTGACCTAGAAATGCCCTCCATTTCCCCTCTTTTCTGTTGGGCATCTGCCTCTTCTTTCAAGGCAGGCGGCATACTACCCTCACCATTTTGGCATTCATTACTAATTGCTTAAAAGGAAGCCTACCATGTTGTCTTGCTTTCTACTTCCCCCTCTATGAATTTCATCTCAATTTTGTGGTGGTGTTGTTTTTTTATATTATTTTCATAGCCTAAAACTGTGAAGACAAGCTGCGATTTAAGAAGACGTCATGCTTTCTGCAACCCCCCTGTATGGCAATGTTCATAGCTGGATGAACAATGAAAGGGTCCGAATGTGTGGAATTAATGAAGAGAGGTAAATGTTCTAGTTTAGGTCTAGAGACACCCTTTCCTAAGCTTTCCCCCAAAGAGGGAGGATTTGAGCTCCCTGTGCCATGTCCCTTTGGGTCCTGCCTGGAGGGAGGTACAAAAGGACTCTGTGGCCACCACCTCACGGCAGCCATGGCTTTCCCAAAAGGGGTGGGGAGTAAAGATCTGCCTGTCTAGCCAGCAGCCGTTGATTTACAGTTTTAACAGGCAACCTGGTTCAGTGAAGCATTGACGCCCTTTAAAAGATTAGCCCCTAAAGCGGCCTTTCAATGCACTTTCATACTTAATTTATTATTTCATATTTATGAAGGAGAATTAATCCCAGTCTATATGCTGCTTTAACTCTAAATGTCAGGAGTGTGGGCCCAGGTGGGTTGGTGTTGGATATGGGTTTAAAACAAATAGTTTGCTCAGTAATAAACGGAGAAACAGCCGCCCTTTTCTTCATTTAAGTCTCAGGTTCCTTATTGCCCTCCTTGTGGCTTGCCCTTCCTCCAAACACATTTTCTCCTGATTTCAATCCTTCAACAATTCAGTTATGCTTCCTAATCAGTGATTTTGGAGCAGTGGGGTAAAGGCAGCTAAGCATTAGATGATTGAAGCTGCTCTTCTGGGTAATGATGAAACTTTCTGCTGCATTTCAGCAGTTTTATCTCTGGGATTTGGAAGTTGGCACCGGTATATTCTTTATCGATGCTTTCTGTGACAAGTCTCAGTGCTACTGCACCAGCATGGCAGAGATGTGCAGTTCCCTCTTTAGCAGGGAACAGCTGACATTTGTATGATATTAGTATGTATCTCCCTTCACAAACATACTCTTTCTCAACCATTTCTTTATAGTCAGATACAGCTTTATTGTCACTGTGGAAACTAATTTTCATAGTCCATGGCAAAGAACTTGGCTTTGGGGAAAGTTCTGGATGTGATTGAGAATTTATTGGGAGCTTGTTCTGTGGGCCAATCAATCAATTCTTGGTATTTCAGGGGTTGTTAAACCAGTTTTAAGTTTTAGATAGGCTATTGAGCTTCTTTCCATCCCTTTTGGACTGTTTTACTCTCGATAAACCCACCTTCTGGTGAAATGTCTGAGGGCAGGATGAGAAAGTTTACATCAGCCTACACTAGCAGCCTTTCCAACGAGGCTTGGTGTAGGGGGGAAAGGTTAGAATAGCTAATGGCTTTTAAAAAAATGGAAGGCTTGTCCCTGAATTTAATACACATCGATGCTACTTACTTTAATCGTAGATTAAGGAGACCAGATTCTTCCTTTCAGGAGAACTTAACTTTAAAAAAATCACCGTCTTTGGGGGGAATGGAAGTAGTGGTCATATTTTACTTTTTCTAAAGTATTAGTAGGTCAGATTTTTTCTTTTAATGGAGTTATTAGGAATGGTCTATCCTGGGGAAATCTGAGAATGTTTTCCTGAGTGAGGAATGTTTCATGCAGCTGGTATAATCCTTTGTAATAGGAAAATTCCAGTAAGTGATGGTGAAGCTCCGAAAGCCAGACTGGAACTGAGGGAAGAAAACCCCTTAAACCACACCGTGGTAAGAAATGAATGGTGTCATACTGACATAATTTCTGATTCTGTGGTCAATCTTCTATTGCTTTACAATGAATTTTTAAAATGCCTTATCATGGGAAACAGTTTCTTTTTAGAGACATACACACACATACCCACACACACCCCCAGCTGTTGCTGCTGAGAAATCTTTTTAGTGAGGGATGAGGTCAAAGTTTGTTGAACATGCTAAGCTCCTAGGCTATGTTTTCATCCTTTCATTCTCTGGAGGAGTGTCCGTATTTTAGGTCCTTTTTGGCTAGTGGTAGACCACTAGCTTTTACTCTGATAAGCAGTGTCATTAGCAGTTCCAGCTGGACAAATTTCCGAAGTCTTCAAATTGACACTTAAGGTTTATAGGGTTTAACTTTTCAGTGAAATATGAAGCACCTGGCCATCCCTTCAGACATGGAATCAGCCTCAGTAGAAGACAGTGTTGGACCCATGCCCTCTTGATTCAGAAATGAGACATTTAAGATTTCCATTCCTAGTAGTCCTTATAGAATAATCTCTCTTTAGATTTAATGACTCCTTTTTACTTCCAAGAAAGGAAGACATGATGAGGCTTATTGTTTTTCTCAGGGACCTCATACCCCACAAGGATTGCTCTGATGAATTGGAACTATTGTCATCTCAGTTGTAGCAAAGAGTTTCTGCTAATCGATGAAATTTCAAGATAATATATTATTGAGTTAATGTAAGACAGGCTAGGCCCTAAGTATAAAGGAATGTGTATGTCCAAACTCGCTGAACAGAGGTGAGTTTCAACAAACCATTTTAAGAGAGGCCTACTGGCATTGCAAAAACCAACCTTGGAGTCCTCCTGCTTTGTGTTACTACCCTTATGTTTCAGTATTGTAATGACCCAGCGTGTACTGTTTCCCTTGAAAGTTAAGAATGCATCTCTAGTGTTAAGATTGGTTTTAGTCACTGAGCTCCAAATAATTTTTGCATTTCTTATTCTACAAAGGTGGATGCAACTACAGCACAGCGCATTGACAGTCTTGCAGCTCTGACTATGGACAGGACTGGACTTATACGGGAAGGACTCAGAGTCCCCAGTAATATAGTCTATTCCAGTTTGTGTGGACTTGGCTCAGAGAAAGGACGGGATGCTGCCACAAGTGCTATAGCTAGTCTTGGATTTACCCCTGAACGAAATCCAGAGATTCAGTTCAAACCTAATCCTTCTGAGACAGTAGAAACATCAGCTGTCCCTGGAAAACCCCCAAATGGTTTTAATACTATATATAAAACACCACCAGGAATACAAAAAAGTTCAGTTCCTACTGGAGAAACCTTAGGGCTGGACAGAACTGCAAGTGACAAGCAGAGTCCTCTTAACATCAATGGTGCTAGTTACCTAAGGCTCCCCTGGGGAAGTCCTTATGTGGAGGGTGGTGGCACACCAGCCATGTATCCTTTCCTTGACTCACCAAATAAGTATTCATTAAATATGTACAAGGCATTGCTACCTCAGCAGTCCTACAGCTTGCCCCCACACTTGGCCTATTCACCAGTCTGCACCAGTGGTGAGCGTTTTTTATATCTGCCACCACCTCACTATGTCAGTCCCCACATTCCTTCATCCTTAGCTTCACCAATGAGGATTTCCACTGCTTCAGCCTCCCCAGCCATTCCCCCTCTTGTTCACTGCCCAGACAAAAGCCTACCTTGGAAGATGGGAGTCAGTCCTGGGAATCCTGTTGATTCACATGCCTTTCCACACATTCAGAACAATAAGCAGCCTAGGGTCCCTTCTGCCAAGACAGCTACTAGCAATCTGCCAGGGGACCCTGCCCTCTTGTTGCCCCCTTCACCCCGTCCATCACCCCGAGTCCACCTTCCCACACAGCCCACAGATACCTACTCTGAATTCCATAAGCATTATGCCAGGATCTCTACTTCTCCTTCTTCAGTGACTCTGTCAAAGCCATACATGAATGTAAGCAATGAGTTTCCCACAGCTAGGCTCTCCAATGGGAAATTTTCCAAGACCCATGAAGTGGGTGAAAGTGCACAGCCAGCCCCCGGGCACTCCAGGAAAACGACAGCTCATGAGAGAAAGGATGGTAGATCACCTCCTCTCCTAGAAAAACAGACAGCTACCAAAGATGTCACAGATAAGCCACTAGACTTGTCATCAAAAGTTGTGGATGCAGAGACTTCCAAATCTGACCATATTAAAAAAATTGCTCCCACTACAGTCCTTGTTCAGAGCAGGGCTGGAAGTGGGATAGTATTATCTGGAAGTGATGTTCCAAAAGAAACAGTTTCTCCTTCAGGAAATAGCTGTACTATATATAGACCTGAAATCATTAGTACTGCTCCCTCATCCTGGGTGGTTCCTGGTCCTAGTCCCAATGAAGACAACAACAGCAAAAACATGCAGTTGAAAAACAAAGCTTTAGACTGGGTTATACCGCAACAGAGGAGTTCTTCTTGCCCTAGAATGGGTGCCACAGATACCACAGTCAATAATATTTCAGGGTCCTTGTCAAACGCAGGTCGCCCAGCATCCGCGTCACCTGCTCCAAATGCCAATACAGACTGCATGAAGACAAACAGAAACACTCTAGATACAACACCATCCGTCATACAGCATGTGGGTCAGCCTCCTATCACAACAGCAGCCTCTGCCAAGCATAGTAACAGCAACAAGGTGGCCAAACCCAGTAATCCAGAACCGAGTTTCAAAGCAAATGAGAATGGCCTCCCACCAGGTTCGATATTTTTATCTCCAACTGAGGCCTTCCGGTCCCCACCAATTCCTTACCCCAGAAGTTATCTCCCATATTCAGCTCCTGAAGGCATTGCTATAAGTCCTCTTTCTCTACATGGAAAGGGACCCGTCTACCCTCATCCAGTATTGTTACCCAACGGCAGTCTATTTCCAGGGCATCTTGCCCCCAAACCAGGAATTCCCTATACCCTGCCTACAAGTAGGCCGGAATTTGTGACCTACCAAGATGCACTGGGCTTGGGCATGGTACATCCCATGCTGTTACCACATACGCCTTTAGAAATCACTAAAGAGGAAAAACCAGAAAGGAGATCCCGGTCTCATGAAAGACCACGCTATGAGGATCCAGCTCTCAGGAGTAGATTTCCAGAAGTATTGGACGCCAGCAGCACTAAGTTACATACTGAGGCGCCTCCTGAGAAGAACCCGAAATTGCACTCCAGCTGGAATCACAATAAAGCTGTTGTCAGAAATGATAAGCTGGTCTACATAGATCTCCTTCGAGAGGAGCAGGATAATAAGAATGAAACAAATTTAACCAAACCTGGCTTTGCAACTGAAAGCAGCAACCAGACTGATGACCCCACCAGACCCACAGCTGAGCAGGTGCTGCAGCAGCACAGAGAGTTTATTGCGATGAGAGAGGAATATGGTCGGAGCAATGATTTCCATGAATCATATAATTTTAAACAGGCTTCAAATACACCGGTGTTCAGCTTGAGGAAAGATAACATTTCAGTAAGCCCTAACAAAGAAAACCTAGTTCAGCCTTCTGCTCCATTCTTGGAGCCAGCTCGTGGAAATGATGGTACAGCTGTAACTTTTGGTAAAGCCCAAGATGATACCAAACCATTTTGTTTGGGAAATACCCCAAGTATTGACGTCAACCCCACATATACCAAAGATGGATCTGATGACTTAGATTCTAATGATAGCAAACTTTTGAAGCCCAAGCCGTCTAAGTTGGCAAAAAGAATTGCGAACTCTGCTGGTTATGTAGGTGACCGATTCAAGTGTGTCACAACCGAACTGTATGCAGATTCCAGCCAGCTCAGCAGAGAGCAGCGGGCGCTTCAGGTGAGTTCTGAAATACTTCAGTAACTTCAGCATTTGCCAGTTTTGAAACTGAACTGTATTAAACAGTATTGGGGGTGTATGGTAGCTCTTGTTAGGACTCCTATCAGAGACTGATAATTTAAAGTTTAGAATAAATGTGTATGTGTTAAATTTGTGCAGTTAGGAGAATGTGAGTAGCAGTAGCCAGCAGTTATAGGAGGTACATGTATCCAAGCTGTTTTAAGTTATAGCTTTAAAAGAACATCACTGTAATGCTGATGAGTGTTAAGTATGGTGGAGGATAGCCAAAGACTGCATGATGTTAACCTATTGGTTGCTGTGATTTCTTGGCCTTGACTTTTAGATATCAAATGTACCTCGAAGTTGTGGTTAGTATGCTGTAGTAGGTGATATTTGGTGGAGTAGAATAGCAGCCATTTCATGCCTAGGCTTCGTGTAACTTTTGACCACCAACACAAAGACTAATTTAAATGGATAGAAGCTGCGTTTATTTTGTTAGTGAGCTGTAACAGATATTGTACTGGAATTTCCTAAGGTTTTTTTTTTACTTTTAGTTAAAAGATGAGTATAGCCAAATTGTTTTGCAATGTTAAGAAAAAATTGGTTTATGCTTATAAAAATGGATGAAATTATCTAAATGATCCATTGAGTGCCCATTTTAATTACATAGATGGAAGGATTACAAGAGGACAGTATTTTATGTCTACCTGCTGCTTACTGTGAGGTCAGTTCTTCAAATTTTTATTACTAGAATCTTACATAAACCTTTGAGTTAAATTTCGTTTCCAAATACACCAAGGGAAGTTTGTGGGCCATGGTCGTCTTTATTCATTGTGCAGTTTGTTTGTGTCTTTGTTTTTTCTTTTCATTTTTTGTTTTCTTTGTTTTTGTTTTGTTTACTTCCAAAAGAAAACACTTTTGTCTTTAATACAGTGTGTGTACATATACACACGTCTGTAGACCTATACACATGTAACTGTAATAAAGAAATGTGTGGCTATTTGCATATAGATATTGTAAGTTTTGTCTTGTGCAGTTCAAATACATTAAATTTCTGTATTTCATAAACTTTGGTTGGTTTTGACAAGACTTTTCTTTGGAAATGCTTTCCTGTAAGGTAAGGTCAATAAAGTAGTTTTTATTGTGAGTTTTGTTTTTGTTTTGTTTTGTTTTCATCTCCATTCTCTTTCTAGCGTGCAATGATGCGCTTCTCAGAGTTGGAGATGAAAGAAAGAGAAGGTGGCCATGCAACAACCAAAGACTCAGAGGTCTGCAAATTCAGCCAGGCAGACTGGGAAAGCTCTAAAGGAAATAATGAAAAGAAGCCAAAGTCTGTCGCATTGGAAGATGCCATTGCTGACCAGAATGATAGTGACAGATGTAAGTAACCTTATGGCTTGTTACAGCGTATGTGTGCCTACCAAACCATTGTTTCCCTGAATCAGCCTTCAAGGTGAGGTTAGTGATTGGTCCTGCTAACTTAAGAATCATTCTGTGATCAGAATGGCAAGATTTAATGGTTCACTTGGAATAAACCAGATTAGCATATGCTCAGGATAGGTTTGTTTTGATGTCGGGACATGAGTGGCAAATTATAGCTTTAATTCTTCTCCCAGCCAGGAACATATCTTCTATGAAAACAAGTTACTGCCTTGAACACATCTCATGTTTCAAGGAAAAACTAGTCCCTTACCTACAAATCTAAATCTGGTGAGATGAGTATATAATATTAAGGGGTTATTGTAATCATCTGCTTTACTAATGCTTTCCCCAAGAGTGATGCTTGCAAGATACCTTTTGTTTGTAGCTATGGAATGATTTGCGCTGTCAGTTATTAGTAGGAGGCTCTGTTCTTTTTCCCTCCCTCCCCTATCCCCGTATTAACATTCTGGTGTGAAATGAATGGGCACTACTATTGTTCGTCTCCTAGAGGCACAGGTGTCATTGAAATGGAGTGAGGGAAAGCACAGTGAGATAAAATTTATTTTACTGGTCTAGGGTCTGTTTACCATCAGTAAGAGTAAACTGCATGATTCAGAATAGCTTGACCTAATTATGAAATTGGTGTGGTGGTGGGGTCCAAAGGCCAAATTGTTTATCACTGCTCTGCTTAGGCCTTGATGTTGTGACTTGACCTGATTTCTTAAGCAGTGAGTTTAGAATGGCTGAAAGCCACTAGACTAGTACTTTATTCTCATTTCATAAAGCTTGATTTCTGAGGCTCCAGTTAATACTACAGAAGTCCTCTTGGCAAAAGTATTAGGGTGTCTGGCTAGAGCATGTTACAGCCACTATCCTATTTCCTGAGGTAATAAGAGGCCAGGGTAAACTAATCTTTTTACGAATAGGTATTTGTTGGCTCTGTGTACATTTGAAAGGGGGTGGATGTATGTTGGGTGCTCTATACTTGTGTTTTGTTATAAAACCTTCTCAAAGAGACTTTTAGGTTCAGGGATGCCTCCTCCTCCACCCCTAGGTCCTGATAATGGGAATAGAATGGCCAAATCAGTTTCAAGGGCGTGACAGACTCAGGAGAGTAAACTTGCCTGGACACCAGTTGTAAGAGGTTTTTGTCACCACACTGACAGAGTGTCAGCCATTCCCACTTGTGAGTGAGGGGCCAGGGTTTCTCATTCTCCAAACCTTAGATGCCTGAGAACAAGGAGAGGCAGGTCTGTCCAGGAGGATGAACAATCAATCATAGCTTGAGAGCTAAAGAGGATTTTAGATGATCCAGTTCTCCAGTTCACTGCCCTCATTTTTACAGTTGAGGAAACTGAGGCCCACAATGGATGTTATTTTTGAGGGTCATAAAAGTAATAATCAAAACACAATCTATCAATTTACTTGTTTAGAAATACGACTTACTTTGTTAGGGCTTTCCTTGATAGCAGGGTCATCAGAAGAGTTTCATTTTTTGAAAATATTTATAGTGTTTGTTGCACAAAGAATGCTTAATTTGGAGGTGAGATTTTTTTTTAGGATTTTCCTTGATTGTCCAAAGGAATGAACCCCTTTCAATATGAAAAGGGAAAGGGCAGAAATTGCAAAGGAAAAGGTCTCTCAGTTGTTCTCTTAGTTTTTCACTGTTCAGTTTTAAAAGCTTAAAAGAGAAGTCATTTTAAGTGGTGACAAAGCTGGAGGTTTCAGCAGTTCTTGGAAAAGCTATTTTCGCAGCAGAGGAAAACATGGGTAAGTGGTAGGGCTCACTTTCGATTCAACAAATTTTTTCTGCATGTGAAAAGTTGAGTAGGGGGCTTGATAAATTTCTTACTTTTTTTTTTTTACCTTTGCTTTACTTTGCTTTAGGAAGAGATGGTGTTAAAGGAGATACAGAGAATAAAGGAAATTAGCCAGCTCTAGCTGTAACTTGTCCTTTGACCTTAAAAGACTCATTAGGAAGCAGAGACTCAGAAATGAGGCAGTGAGACTCAGTGATTCACTCTCCTCATCTTCACCCCATTGGGTTGGGTCTGTTGAAGGTGATGTAGGGAATCTTGTCTTCTGGAGGTAGAGTGGCCTGCCAACTCCAGAGGGTCCTTACGGGGCAGTGAGACTGTGTTGCTGTTGTTACTACTGCTGCCTCCTCAGAGTAGAAGGCGTATGATTCAGTAGGTTCTTGGTTCATTCAGCTGTGAATTGATTAGTCAGTAATGTCTTCTCAACAGTAATTTCTACAAATGTTTACAAATGTGCCAGGGAAGCAGGGTGAGAAAAGCATGGGGGTGTACAGTAGGAGAAGAAAGCAACAGCCACAGACCCTTTTCCTGTCCCGGTTAGCTTGTATTGTACTGCTGTTAGCTGTCCTCTCTGAACTCTCTTGCGATAGAGTACAAAACAGAAGTACAGAGGGCGAAGAAAATTGGCCAGCTGGGGTTCTCATTTGTCTTTTGGGTTACAATGATGCAATTGTCAGGCTCTTTTACTAGTTGATGTTTCCAATAAACTAACTGCATAGTGACCAGTTTACCCTGGCTAGAAGGGGATTGTTTCACAAAGCTAATAATAGCCATTTCCAGCTATGAGGAGCTAGATTTTCCAGGCTTGGATTCTTCCTTTTACCATTGTGGCTTTAAACTCCAGAGGGGCTGTCTACTGAGACATTGGCGTGGCTTGAGGCATAAGCCCCTAACGTATCTGCTCCAGGATGTGGTACCAACTAATAAGAGGGAAGGTATGAATAGCACTTGAATTTGACAGCTGGTTAAACACAGTGCCCGGGACAGGGAGAGACTTTGTTGCATTTTTGCAATCTTCTACTAAACAAAGCAGAATGAATTCTTTTAAAAATTTGAACTAATTTGAACCTACAGCAGGCCAGAAAATAGAATGAGCAGCCTTGAGGGTGTTTTCCGTCACTGGAAATGTTCTAACAGAAGCAGGATGACCATGTGTTAAGAGGTGTAATAGACCCTGTTCACACATTGGGTATAGGACATTGGACTTTATACAACCTTCTTCAGCTTCAAGATTCTTGGCTTTGCTCTTTGCCTTCTAGATGAGAGCCTGTTGTCCTAGAACAGTGCATCTGAAAGGGGTTGTGGGATGGGCTTGGTCAAATATTTAAATCTGGATAAATGAGGTCTACTTTAGTACCTTTAGTAAGAAGTTGCACATTTATTAGAGGGAAAGAGTAACTACCAGTTTCCTTTGGGTTGGAAAAATGGGTCAGAACATTGAACTTACACAAACCACTTATGCTGCTTTTCTGTGATGCTATTGACACAAAATTTGAAGGAATAGTGATGATGTACTTAAGTATAAAATGTTCTCACATAGCTTCTTAGCTCCTAAAACTTCCAATTCCTTTTGGTCAAGTATACTCCTGTTTCACACAAACTACTTTGGACACTTACTTGGAGAGATTTTGCACTGGCTTATGCAGAGGAATATAAACCTTATCAATGATAGAGTTTTAACAAGGTTAACCTCCAGTAGATGTGATTGACTACCTGCTGAAAGAAAGATTTAAATCAAGGATAACCCACAAATGTCTTAATACTCTTCCATCTTGTTTAGTACTCACTGGGCATTGTTAGAACAGTGGTGAGGCTGCTTTGTTGCCACGGTGACTTGTAAATGTTACCATGGCAACACTTCTATGGAGCCACTGCCATAGCACAAACATGATAAATTATGGGATGCATGTGCTGTGAGTCATATGATTGTGCAGCAAGCAAGTGATTTAAGCAAGTGACATGCAGATGCAGTCACATCTGTTTAGGTCATGTGACCAGTACGCACTGGAATATATCTCGATTTTACAGTGACACTAAAGTACGTATGATAAATGCTTTGAATGTCCTTGGTTCATGATCTTAGAGGCAGTCATTCCCTCTAACTCATTCCTTACTGCTTTTTGTTTTTTCTCCCTCAATGATAATTCTGTCTTTGATGAATGAAATGACTTTTTTGGTGGTTGTCAAAGTTGAGGTATGCAGGAATTGGATACAGAACCTCTGACTAGCTTATGGATGTGCATCTTAAGGGATCTTCCTGATTATTCTGTATGGGAGCTCCAGTATCAGAGTGATCGAAGATCATACCAGAAAGCATCCTGTTGTTGCTCTAGTTGGGATCAAGATCTTTGTGCTGTGGACAAACACTGCTACAAATTGATTCCTTACATTTTTTTCACAACCAGCATAGGGGAATGAAGTGGCTTGGTTAGGAAGACTAATTTTAATTTGGAAAATGACCCAAATCAAGAAAGATGAAGAAGAAACCAATAAATTATATGTGGGTGGGTATGATTTTTGATAAATATGGAAATGAATATTCTAGCGTTCCTTATGATGGTTTGGCTTATAGAATAAGAGGCACATCTAGAATAACAAACCAGGAAGAAAGATGAGCTTCTTTCTGTTACCTGTAAAGAAGTTGAAGCAGCAAATCAGAATGGGATATTCCTGGCACCATGGTACAGGAGATGACGTTTTGAAGGTAATAGAATTTAAAGCTGGATCCTCCAGTTCAGTACTGTTGTAGAATGGAAGAGGAAACTGAGGCCTGGAGATGTTAAGTTCCTTGACCATTTGTACACAAATTGTAGTATATAGCAAGGACAATATTCAAATCTGAGTCTTTTGACTAAATCCAATGCTTTATTGCTTTTTCAAGTTAAATGGGAAAAGGTAACGAATCAAAATATATGGGTCCTTTTCTATACCCCAGGATTTGGACCATGAGATGGGGGGGGATGGAAGGGGGTTGGAGTAGGAGGCTGTATTTGAAAAGGATCCCTTCCAACCTTGGCAGCTTTCATCACATAGAGATTGTCAGGTAGTTGGAGGCACTAGGCACAAGCTAGAGAACATTCTTTAAGTGTTGGCTTCAGAATAGAAGGAGGGAAGAAAATGAGTACCTCTGACTGGAGTGTTGTATGCTTGTTCAAAGAGGAACACTAAGCATGGACTTTGGGAGTGCCATTCAGATTCTGGTAACATTGTTAACACTTGCAAAATGAGCATCAGAAATTGTTCCTCTAAGTTGGTCTTCTGTGGAAGGTACCATTAGTTTTGATGAGGGGGTCAGGTGGTTGAGATCAAAGGTTTTCATCTGTGCACTGATTAGTGACAGTTAATTAGATTGCCAATTTCTGTGCAGGAGGGAAAAATGCTGTGGATATTTTCAACCTTTCGATTCACGTTTGAACTTAGGTAAGGGTTGGATGGGATCCAGACCATTATTAATGCAGGTGACATTATGAAACCTGTAATATTAATAGGAAGGAAATTCATGGAAAGTGGACCTCAAGAAACCTAGGTTGGACCGAATGGGATGAAGATGAGGGGTCATTGTGACCTCTTAAGCTCTTTTTACATGGAGATCTCGGACATAAGGACAGTGCTGTGGCAAAGGATAGTTTTTTCACTTTGGACCTGTATGGAGAAAAGTCCTTCCAGATGGCTCATGAGCTTTGCCAAATGTAAATAAGTGTATTTGCTTTTCTCTTTACAAAGCATGTGATTATAATCAGATGTGAACGAGTCATTGTATTGGGAGGGAAAGGAGAAGAGAAAAGAAGGTGGTCAGCAAGAAATTTCTCTCATTTTATCCTGGTTCTAAAAGACGTGGTCCCTTTAGACTGGAGTTATATCTAAGCTGTACTTGACAGAGAATTTTATTATATTTTCAAAACTCCCCTTCTAAATTTGTTTGTTTGGTTTTTTTTTTTAAGCAGAAGAATATTTTAAACTTTTTTAAAAACTAGTGAAAGCCTCCAACTTGATGCTTTTCAGGTATTGCTTTTTCAGTTTCCTCACTCGTAGACTTACTAGCAAAAAGTGTGGTTGGTTGGATCATTCACATAAAGAAAAATAAATTATTGTAATTAAAATGGGATACCATTCTCAAAAATTATATAAAAGAGTTAAAAACAGAGTTGGCATCTTGTGTTTGGCATCATCTTGTTACAATAATTTCCATGGCATTTGAATTTTTGGAAGTATTCAGTAGTCCTGTTGGTGGGGGTGGTGAGGTGCTGTTTTTGGAAGACACCAGGTAAACAGTATTAATTCTGCTTTCCACTTTCAAAGTAACTACTTAGGGTAAGAAAAAAAGAGAGTCTGGATTAGAATTCACAACTCCCCCTGGTTTTCCACTCTAATGCAAAGCCCATTGACTAATAGTGGGTTTTATGACTTGTGTAAACATTTGCTTATTTCATGTTTGTTTCCCTGCTGTTGCAGGAGGTTTTTTAAATTTAGACACCTCCAACTGGATATCCCAGAGACATTTCAAACTCCATATATCCACAACAGAACTCGCAGGTTCTATACCTCAGCATTCTCCATGACTCCTTACTTTACATGTCATCTAGCTGTTTCTCCATTTATACAGCTTGTATCCGACCTCTTCTCTTTATCTACATACACAGCTACCATTTTAGTTCAAGGCCTAGTTGCCTCTTGCTGGGTTTAGTGCAGTAACCTCCTCCTGATTGATTTTCCCAGTTCAAGCTTCTCCCCTCTCCAGTCTGACCTACACCCTACTGCCAAAATAATCTTTCCTAAATGAAGATCTGACCACATCATTCTCCTACTCATGCCTTTACTATAAATTCCTCTGTTTCATTTTTAAAGCCCTCCACCACCTGGTCCTAGCCTCTCTTCAGACTCACTGAAATCTACCTCCTGTTCTCTGAGATACAGCCACACTGGCTTTCTTTCTGCTCCCCTCCGGTGTCGATGCTTCTGTCATCCCTTTTCATTGGCTGTCCCTCACGCCTAGAAGGTACTCTGTCTTTTCTGCCTCATAGCATCCCTCTTCACCTTCAGAATACAGCTCAAGCACCATCTTCTGCATGAGGTCTTTCTTGATCTCCTCAACTTGGAGTGACCTCCCTTCAAAACTTCCTTATATTTAGCTACTTTGTACTTTTCTCTTTATATTTATTTTGTATGCACTTGTTGGCTTCCTGTTAGAATGCAAGCTTCTTACCAGGAGGGATTATTTTATTCATTGCATTTGTATCCCCAGTGCCTAGCACAAAGCCTGGCATATAGCAGGTACTTAATAAATACTTATTGATTAATTGATACTCGAATTACACAGGACACCCAAACCTGGTATTTCCTTGAAACCCTCCACTTGACTTGGTGAAGTTGAGACAAGTTGTAGGAACGACTTTCTGTAGAGTATTGGACTGTTTGATCCATAGAAGAGTACCCAGCTCTTACCTTCCAATTTAGATACTGTATGCTGGTAAGAACGCTTAGGAGTGGTATTTCTGAAACAACTGTTGTTAGTATTTAAAAGCACATAGAGGAATATGGAAGGAGAGCAAATGCTCTTGTAAAAGTAGGTTTTTGCTCCCTGTGGTGTCACATGTATATAGTGTGCTAGTGTCCAGCTTGATAGGAATGTTGCATTCACATTTTCTGGGAAAGAAAAGAGGTCTAAAGTAATATACCTGCATTTACTAGTTATCCATTTTAATTCGGCAGTTCCAGGAAGGGCTTTCTCCTCATGCTTCTAGCTCTTGAACATGTGCAGTCCATGGGGTGGGTGTGGGTGGGGTGGGGGGAGGGGTGTGTACACATACTAGATAACATGAGGTGATAGGATCAGGTTCTTTTGAGCCTGGAGTGATGCCGTGTTTTTAAGCTGTCCTGAGTGCTTTCATCTCTTGGATTCACTTAGGACAGCTGCCCTTGGGTTTCTCTGCCTTTTGTTCCTCTGTGACCACCATCCAGTCTTTCTCCTCTCCCAGCCCCTCCCCAGTCTAAGAACTTTCATCAAATTGGTGTTTCCCCACATGTTTCTTTCTTTCTCCCTCTACCACTTCTGCTGCCATTTTATGACTTGGACTTCATTGTGGGAACTCTACTGTCCCATTTATTTCCTGGAAAATGTTATTCTTTTCTAAGGCTTTAGTTCTTTAGGCCAGACAGGAGGAACAGCTATTCCCCAGTTCCAGTTAGCCAAGGGTAACTGTTCAGTTTTGCCCTGTTCACAGCCTTCTTTTTACTCCTTCTCTTTGTTTCTCATCAGCTATCCTCATTGATAATGACTAGTGAAATCAGATATCAATCACTAAACCCATTTTGAAATGTTTGCTGTATGTGGCAGGCACTGGGGATACAAAGACAAAATGAAACAGTCCCCATCCTCAAGAAGCTTATATTCCATCTGCCTGTGAGATCCCTGCTGTAGTAGACAGGGAACTGGTTTTCCTCTATCTGCATTAATCTATATATTTGCCTTAAAGTCAAGGAGAAATTACAAGTTTTGCCTTAGAAGATTCCAGGGAAGACATGGGTATTTATCATTTGAAAAAAGGAGTTCCAAGGGGTTCTTTTAAATATTCTAGAGAATTCATTCCAATATCTCCTCAACCCAAAAAGAAAAAAAAATAGAGGAGAAGGTTTTTATGTGTTGTCATCCCATTTCAGAAAAGAAGATCCAACTTTCTTCCTCTTAGATGACTACTGTTGCAGGAGCATCCCTTCCTTGGGGGATGGGGTTCTGTTTGGGTTTTTGTGCTTCAGAATCTGTAACACTCCACCCCCCCCCCCAATATTTCCAAGTAATCTATAAAGATCTGTTCATAATAGATTGGTTTTGGAGAGAGCTACTCCCATGTACTCTAAACCCACTGTGCCTCCCCTTTACTTTTCCCCTAAGTCTCTCTTCTAATGGTAATTTTTCATGTATCATTATTGGGGTTTTTTGCTTTGTTACTGTTTTTTTTCAGGTGACTTTAATAATACAGGGAATAAACTAGATCACTTTGAAGCCCCAGAGGAAAAAGATCTTCACATTGAAAAATGTTTCTTGGAGAGGCAGCCTCTAACTGAAAGAACTGCAGACCTGCCGACCCCAGACATGCCCCACAGCCCTGGCCCCCGGCTGGACAGAAAGCGAAAACTCTCAGGGGAAAGTCTGCAGCCTGATGGCAGCCAACCAGAGGCAGTGGCAGAGGAGCTGCAGGAGGATCCCCTACTGAAAGCCAAGAGGAGACGGGCCTCCAAAGGTGAGCTCCTCTAGCTTAGGCCAGGCCGGCCTTGGGCTTCCATGCATGGGACTGTGGCAATGTGTGTGGATGTGTGGGTATGGATATGAGGCACTCACCCCTCCAAATACAGTCTGTCATAGTAAGGAATTACTCATTACAAACCTCCTGAACGTTCCTATGCTCAGCCCTTTGAATTCATGTTGTCTTCATTGGGGAAAAGAAAACTGGCAGAACCCAGTAAGAACTGGTGGTGAGGCACACATAGCCATGACCATACAGATAACCACAGTCCACATAACCCTTTAGTGCCTAAAACTGACAACTAAGCCAAACAAAAACAAGCCCATAATGCCTCACACAACCCACAGGGAAAAAAATGAACCACTCCCCAGTGTGTAGCAAGGTGCTGAAGCAGAGACAGTGATGCCCTCCTTCCTCCCCGCAAGTGACTTGTAGATCATTTTGTTTTTAGACTTTAGTTGAGGGGGCTTTTTGATTAATTTTTAGTTATTTTTCCATTAGATGACTGGCCTGAGAGGGAAATGACAAACAATTCCTCTAACCACTTAGAAGAGCCACATTGTAATGAGGTGACCAACCTGAAGGTGTGCATTGAATTAACAGGGCTCCATCCCAAAAAACAGCGTCACCTGCAGCATCTTAGGGAACTGTGGGAGCAGCAGGTGTCACCACCAGAGAGATCCCCGCCCAGCAAGTTGGGCCGGCAAAGCAGGAAAGATTTAGCTGAGGCTGTGCAGCCAGAGGTCACTGCAAAGGTTAAAGACTGCACCGAAGAAAAGCACCCCAGGAAAAGGTCAGAGGTCAAAAGCAATAGAAGCTGGTCTGAAGAGTCCCTCAGAACAAGTGACAATGTACAAGGTACGCAGAGGCCACTAGGGAACTTGTGTTGGCTTACTCTTAGTAGTGATGCATGCTGGCACCACTATCATGAGTGGATGGATCATCTACAATTCATATGTCTGTATCTATATCTATACCTGTACCTATACAACCCCATTTGTAGTGACCTTACCTTCTTAGAAGTTGACTACTGAAATGTGCAAGGAAAGGAATTTTTAAAAATGATATAACTGTATTAAAATAGAATATATTCTCTCTCTCCCCCCCCTTTTTTCTTTTTTCTTTTAAAAACCAAACTGATTTGGTTTGATCATATGACTTACAAGTGTACAGGAAAGAACCTTCGTTTCTTTGGATGCCTTTTGACACTCAGTAGCTCTGTGGCAGCTTAACTTAAAGGAGTGAGGGAAACCATTGTAGGCTGATAGTCCACAGACTGGGTAAATGCCAGAAATAAAGTTGAAGCAGCACCAAGGAGCTAGCTAATAAGTCCATCACTCCATCCTCAGCCGATCTCTGCCGAGCCTTGATGTTGCAGCACCTAGGCTAGCAATAGGAGTGTCTACTGCTCTTAGATCCCTGCAGCACCTAGGCACAATAGGCAGGGGGGAGGGGAAGAAGGGAGAATTTGCATTTATGTGCTTGTCAGGCCCTTTAAAATGACTTCCCAGCTCCGGGCTTTGTGGGTTAACCTATTTGCTATTTGAATGTGGGTAATTAAAATATTAATGCTTTGAAAACATAATTGGTATATCTTTAAAAAATGAAGCTGCTTTGGTGATAAGTGTTAACAATACGCCTTTCTTTCAGCACCCGCTCGCTCCAACGGTGTAATGCCTTCTTCCTTTCCACCCTTCCCCCCTCTCCCCATTTAGGCTTGCCTGTATTCCCGGTGTCTCCGCACATGAAGAGCCTTTCATCCACCAATGCGAACGGCAAAAGGCAGACTCAGCCAAGCTGTACGCCAGCCTCGAGGCTGGCTGCCAAACAGCAGAAAATTAAAGAAAGCCGGAAGACAGATGTGCTGTGCACAGACGAAGAGGAGGATTTCCAGCCTGCATCCCTGCTGCAGAAATACACCGACTGTGAGAAGCCATCAGGGAAGCGCCAGTGTAAAACCAAACACTTGACTCCACAGGAGAGGAGGAGGAGGTCATCTCTGACAGGGGATGATACCACAGATATAGAAAACAACGAAGACAAGGTATCCTTATTAAAAAAAAAAAGCCTATTTAAGGTTCTAGTCATACACTAACTTTGCCTCCTACAGTCACCACCAGCCTACGTCATAATATGCTGTAATAAAGCACCTGTTTTCATTGGCCCCTCCTGAAAACGTAACTTTCCTGTCCTTAAGGTACACAGAGGTCTACTTATTCTCCCAGGAGAAAGTAAAGTTACAAATTTAGCTTTGATAGATTTTCCACTGTCCATCCCCCATTCCCTTTTTCCCATGAAGCCTAAAGACAAAATTATTTTCTGCCCTCAATGAGGTTTATAGTCCATCAGAGAGATGGTGGGAGTGTGGGGGAAGGGTGGCTAAATAGATACCAGTAAATGATTCTTTTGTTTGTTTTTTATTTTTTTTTTTTGGACAGGTCATGGTAACAAGGAGGTTCAGGAAGCGACCAGAGCCAGCTTCTGAGTGCGACTCTTTGCCTTCCAAATTGCAGGAGCAGAAGCCGTATGATCGCCTGCCACAAACTCCCTTGTTAACTTCCTCCCAGTCTGCACAACTGCCGAGCCCCCCTCAAGAGACCACCCCAACTCGCCCCATGCCACCTGAAGCCCGGAGGCTGATTGTCAATAAGAATGCTGGTGAAACTCTGCTGCAAAGGGCAGCTCGCCTAGGATATGAGGCAAGTCTCACTGTAGAGCATCTAAATTAAAATTCCACTTCTGGGGGCAGAGGGATGGAGGCACAAGGGAGGTGTGTCTTAGTTTGGGGAAAAGATTCCAAGTGAGAATGGGTGGTTCACATTCAGAGAATCAGATATTAGCAAAAGTCTGTGCTCGTTTTGCCTGGGATGTTAGGGCATTTGGGCTCCTTTTCTCTTCAACGAATCATTCAGTGTCTTCAACAAAATAAAGGCCTTTCCCATGTTGAATTCATGTTCAGGCAGGTAGCATCTCTTAGCATCCTCAAGGTTCACTGGCTTATCTGTGATATAAAATCTGACATAACCCAGAAGCTTCAGAGCTTGAAGGCTGAAGGGGAATGTTAATGAGCCCTGTTGGATTTTGACTAGTGAAGGGAGGAAAGGTTGTTTGTTTTAGTTTCTGTCCTGCAAACGTGTTTATAGATGGAGAGGCATGTGGAAAGTGTTCAGGGTGCTTTGCTTTTCAGGACACGGGGCAGTTTGATGGTGTAAAATGGAAAGAAAACAAGCAGCTTGATTATGACTGAAAAATCAGTGATTTCGTTGTCTTCTAGTCCTGGACATGGGACTGGAAATATAAAGGTATCTCTAAAGACTTGGGCAGCCAGTAAAGATGATAAGAATGGGGTCGCCTTATTCATTGATGAAATTTTGTCTCTGCTTCTAGCACTGTGGGCGATTCTCTGGTCCTCTAAGGATGTGCATAACTTTGACCATCCTTCCTACTCTATCCTCGGTTCACACCAAAACCAAAATAGTGAGGTTTGGGAGCCTCTGCCAAATGTTAAAATCGCCAAGCTGCCTTGCCTGTTGATCTTTTCTTCCACTAGCTTCTCTCTAGGTCGTCTTCTTTAAAACACCCCTACCCTCTCTGTTGTCAATTTGAACGGTGATGGAACGGCCCACAGAGCAAAGGCATTTTTTAATGTTGGTCAGCATCGGCCCTTGAGGAAGCTAAATGCTAAAATGAAATGTAGTTAACCACAGTTAGGCTTGGAAGCCAAGCTTTTGAATGACTAAGCTTCAAGGATGCATGTGCCCTTTGAAGACTGAGACCCTGACTCCGAAATTTTTATGCTTTGCAGAAGTAGACTTTTCACTTCTTGACCAAACTCTTTGCCTGGTTTGTCATGGTTACTTTCACTTTCTTTAGTACGAATACTTGACAGGGAACCTCGACCTTACTTGAGTTCATTTCTGAGGACTGATTATGTGTTAAAACAAAATTGTAATTGGAGTGTACTCTAATGGAAAGACTAGGTAGCTAGAAACTTTGAGTTCTGGTCAGTTTCTACCACTAAATTTAGCTGTTCAACATTGAAGAAAATACTTAATTATTCTGTGCCTCATCTATAAAAATGATAGTTTAGACCAAACCAGTATTTCTCTAACTTTTTCATGTAACGTGAATAGGGTCTTTGTGAGAAACTTTTGATGCTCTCCCTATTATGTGGAATTATGTATGATCACTTAAAGTTAGAGTTTGGTGTAGGAAAATTTGTATAATTGCTTCTATTTTGCTCCAAAGTTTCTTTAAAGACCTTCTTCCCCACTGTTCTAGAAATCTCCTACAACCTCTCCTTCTCTCCCAAAGCATTTTTATATGTTTTATCAACACAGAGTGTTCCGTGACTAAACTGGTTCAAGAAATACTAGAGCAGATGATCTCAGATGTCTCTTCCAGCTCTAAAATTCTAAGATTCCCGTGTTCTAGTATATTAGCAGCTTTCCGGGCTTGTTTTTTTTTAGTTCAGTTTAGGATTTTTTTCCCCCTGATAATCAGTTTGATCCATACCGTCTTTTTTTAAAAAAAAAAATTTATTAATGTATTTTACCAACAATCACCTCCATATGCTTTTGAGTTGAAAATTTTTGTCCCCCTTCCTCCCCACCACCCTCCCCAAGACAGCGCACAATATGATATAGGCTTTACATTTACATTCCTATTAAACATATTTTCACATTAATGAAGTTATAAGTAAAAATTAAAACCAATAGGAGGAACCATCAGAAAGATGAAACAAAACTCAACAGATGGTAAAAATAAGTGATAGTGATTCAGCTTCCATAGTTCTTTCTTTGGATGTGGACAGCATTTTCCATCCCGAGGCCTCTGGAGATGTCTTACTTAGATCCTTGTAATGCTGAGAAGGCTTCAGTTTAACAATAGTAGTCATCGCACAACGTGGCTGTTACTGTATACAAAGTCCTGTTGGTTCTGCTCACTTCACTCAGCATCAGACCATATAAGTCTTTCCAGGTTTTTCTGAAGTCAAGCCTGTTCATCATTTCCTATAGCACAATAGTGTTCCGTTACATTCATATACCACAACTTGCTCAGCCATTCCCCAATTGATGGGCATCCTCTCAATTTCCAATTCTTTGCTACCACGAAAAGAGCTGCTGTGAATATTTTTGTACGTGTGGGTCCTTTTCCCATTTGTTTGATCTCTCTGGGATATGGCCCTAGAAGTGCTATTGCTGGATCAAAGGGTATGCACATTTTTATAGCCCTTTGGGCATAGTTCCAAACTGTTCTCCAAAATGGTTGAGATCCATACTGTCTTAGGGAAAAGAATTAGCTTAAATGAGTCACAGTGTATTCTCTCTTATCCATTAGTTTTAACCAGTTAGCGCCATTGGTTAGAATTGGTTAGAATATGGAAGTATTGAGTCAAGGTCATTCATGATATTCGAAGGCTCCTGACTGTTACCTTTTTCATGTACTCCCAATCAGCTGTCTGGCACGTGTCTCATTGGCCAATAGGAGGATTGGATGAGACATTGAACGATAAACCATATCACCAATGGTGGGCAAGAATTTTACTCTCCAGATACAGGCACACTATAGTTGTGGATAATTGGACCTAGAGTTTCTCATCTCGAAAGGACATACAAATCTAACATTTGGCCTACTCCTCTTTCCCTCTAACACACAGACATTTTAATGCAAGTGAAGTAGCTGAGGCCCAGAGAGATGTCTTTGGCCAGAGTCACGTAGCTAGTTAACACTGGCCTTTTCTTCAATAAATAGTACTCAAATTACACAAAAGTTTGGTCATCTCTCTCATCTAATGTTGTTCACTTTTAATTACTAACTGCCTGGTGTTTTTGGTTGAAGTTTGTCTTCTTGTTTAGGGCTTACTCTATTGAGCTAGCACAGTGTTCAGTGCATGGGAAAGGGTGGGAGAAAGAGGGAGAGAGAAACTGTGAAGGAAGGAGAGAAGAAGAGGGGCAGGGAGAAGAGATCATACATCAGCATCCTGTAGGGGAGATAACAGCAGGCTTTGTGATCTTGGTTAAGTCACTTCTTCTCTAGACCTAGTTTCCTCATTTGTAAAATGATGGAGTTAGACTAGATATGAACTCTTTCAGATTCTTTCCAACTCTGGCATCCAGGAGTTCTGATTCATTAGAGAATGTCATCATTATTACAGGCTCTTTAACTTCGTTAAGAGTAGAAGAAAATTTCCTAGAAAGACAAGGCCTAATCAAAGTGATCTACTCATGAGAATGATATCAAAGTGATCCACCCTAGGAAATCTGCACCAAGAGTATAGATCCAGGAATTGGAAGTTACTGGGGGCTTTGAGTTAGAGAAATAACTTTTCATGTGTCTCATCCAATGAACTGCCACTTGGATAGTTATAATTTCATTCCCATATTGCTTGCATTCTTACCTTGAATGAATATACTACATGTAAATTATGCATGTCACTGCTTATTACTTTTGATGCAATAGCTTAGGCACTTAAAAAAAGTAACCAGAAGATTAAATCTTTCAGCATTTAATCAAACTTTCCGAAATATCTTTCAGCGTCATATGAAATCCTATCCCAATCCTTGGGATGATAATAGGGCAGGAGGACTTACAGGGCTTTCAACTATTTGAGCTCTTAGTTGAGGGGCAATTCATTGAACCCTCTTGTTGAGGATGCAATTTAAATGGATAGCTATGGCAAGATACTCATGTAGTTAGTTTGTGCCATTATGGTTTATTGCTTAGTTGGGGGAACCACATGCAATAAATAGGCTATTGTCTGTTTTGGTGTGTGTAAACTGATTCTTAAATTCCTGAAACGACCTCTGTCTTCGGATAATGCTTTGAATAGACCACCTAAATGGATATGTCAATTGCCGCAGAAGCTATGAAATCTTTTCCTCAGTTTATAAAAGCTTACATTTCTGAATCTAAAATGTGCCTGTCACCACATGCTTGTACATTTAGTGGTAATGGTTAAATTTTTTATGAATTAAATCATGTTTTTAAAAAAGTTAATGAGGCATTTAATTAATTAACAATGTTGAGTTTTATGGTCTTTATGGTTACATTTTGTGGTTAATGGCATTCCACTTATAGCTGCTTACCATTGAACTGTCCAACCAAAAAAAAAAACCCTCACCACATTTTGGGAGTATGTATGCTGTCCTTAAAAACATTTTAAAAATTCTAGGTAGACAGAATTGGCAAATATATCTTGGGTATTTTTTAATTTAATGGTCATAGGCCATTACAGTTTCAGGACTAGAAGAGACTTTTTAGAAGTCATATAATCAGCCCCTTAATTTTACACATGAGAAAATTGAGGCCCAAATGTGTGAAAGTGCTTGCCAAAGGTCATGGGTAAGAAGTGGCAGAGTTGGGTTTGAATCCATATCATCTTAGCAGTTTTCTCATATTTAACCTGTTGGTTGGTTAAAAATGGTCTGTGGAAATAGTCTTCCTGGAATGATCAGCTTAGGTAGGGCTGCGTTATTTTGTAGACTTGGTTCATCCTAATAAATGATACTGCGTCACTAAATTCAACGGATAGTGGAATTTATCACACTCTTCTGAAGTAGCATGTTTTGGCCCAGGCAGCAGAAAACCTGTGGTATGAGCCTACCTCCAACACTCAGGAGCTGGGTGACATCCCTGAACCTTAGTTTCCTCATCTACAAAATGATATGTGTAGTACCTACTATATGCTAGGGACTGTGCTAAGTGCTTTTTACAGATATCATCAAAAGATATTATCTTCCCTGCCTACCTCACAAAAAATCTGTAAAAAATCTTCACAGATCTTTTCTAATTATTCAAAATGATTTCATTGATTGGGTATATTCTTTCCATCAGGGCAGATTTTTCTCCAGTCCCCCCCCCCAACCAACACACACACACACTCACACACTCTCTTTCTGGATTCATGGGGCCTCGTGGCCAAACCTTGGGTTGTAGCCCCTGTCCGGTTAAGTAGATAATCCTTGAAAGTTTGTCTCTACTGCATTCTAAAGCCTTTTTAGCTTCAGTGAGACCTGCCCAGTGTTTGTTTGTCGAAACCTAGGTTCATCTGTGTGCCCCACTCCCGGGGGAAGGGTGGGGGGGGTGCTGAGTAAAATTTGAGATCCATTTGAAATACAATGTGAAGCACGTTATTTGGTGGAAAGAAAAACCATAAATAAAAAAGTTGCTGATTTAGTTTGTTTAACTTTATCTTCAAAGCAAAGGGAATTAAATCAATATTAATGCTGGGGGCAAGTTGGGCCCGGGGTAGGGATGGAGACAGGAAACTGGGTTCATAAGCCTTAGAAACAGCCGCTCACTTCAGGCCATCCTAGACCTTAATTATATACAGCTACTCCAGGTAGAAGTGGAAATTCCAGGTAAAGGCCATAGTTGTTAAACTAATTTGAGTCCTTGAGATTTATTAATAGGAGCAATTAAGCTCTTGGTTGGTGAGACACCAGACTTCTGGGATCTGGTTAAATTGATCTGTGCAGCAGCAGTAAGTGGCTCCCGCACTTGATCCCAGTGTCATGTGACCAAGTTCCTTTCCTTGGCTGGGGCATGCCACTCATTAGCTTGCTACAATCCACTTTAGTCTGGTTAGTGAGGGCCTGCTAAAAGAACAGCTTCATGCTGTATCCTGGATACCAGTTCTCAGGTCAGGTGTACTAAGAGCACAGATTATTGTGGGCTTTCCAGCAGATCTCAAACTGAATGAATAAAGGTGGGCCGTGTGACTCATGGTTTTGGGGCCTTGAGGATAGTCTGATTCCTCTCTACCCTCATCTTCTTCACAATGATCATTTGATTGATCAGCCACAAACTGGTTTAAGATTTTTCATTATTTTCTTAATTGATATGATGGAGCGGTTATTATTAGATGGAAAAGATAAAAGTTCTGAGAATTTCCTTTCAGTGGGTATTAGGGGGAAGCCTGTCCCCCCAGATCCCAGCAGTCTTGACTGTCATCGGAACTGTGAAAAATCCACATTGTTCTCCCCAGCCTTCAGTGCTAACTCTTGAAAACTGACAGTTCTCTGCTGGGTGTGACTTGTAGGAAAATATTTGTAATATGTTTTCTAATGGCAAACATTGTTCTATGTGTTTGAAAACTTTCTTAATCAAGGTAATAAAACATTGAATAAATTACTGCTCTGCTTACAGGGAACGTTTCATATTAATATTTTAACACTCTAAGGAAGTAAGATTAATAATAGTGATTCTAAGGCAAACTATTTACTCAGAACAAATTCTGGAAAGGGAGAGGCAGGAGGGAAATCAGCTTGTTTCATGTAGCTCCTGAAATGTGTAGGTCATGTTATTGGATATTTTATTTTCTGCTATTACCTTAAATAAGCAGAAATATTTATATCATTTCCATCACTGGGGTAGACGAAGACTTGAGTGAGGCATGCAGGACAGGACAGTTCTGGAACCAGTGTTTAAAAAAAAAAATAACGGGTTGACTTGTGTTCTGAAAAACTTTACTTCCACTTCCTGATATAATGCAGTGTGATCTTCAACCTTTCAGCACATTACCTCAAGCTCTACTATAAACCAGACAGTGATTCTCTCTGATCCAGTGTTTTCTCTTGACAGCAACTTTCAGGTTCTTTACACCTGCCTCAGAAGTTAGGGGGGCATTTAACAGTTACTAAGCATGTTCTCTCCAATGTCTTAGCTTCTTTGAACAGCCTGTTATGGATCTGTCATCTACAAATTTATAAAACTATTTTTTGAACCCTTAGCTTGGATCTCTTTGGAGATGCTGAGGTCCATAAATTTACTCTTCTAAGTTTAGTGTGCATAGCATATTGTTGTACTTCCTTGTATTTGCTGTACTCTGGACCACAGGCCTTAAGCCTGATGCTATTGATAGCACACCTGTAGCACTACTGCTTACCTTTTGTAGGCCTTTCTTGCCACCAATAGCTCTGTTCTGTCTTCCCAGGAAGTGGTCTTGTACTGTTTGGAAAACAAGGTCTGTGATGTGAACCACCGGGATAATGCAGGCTACTGTGCCCTGCACGAGGCCTGTGCCAGGGGGTGGCTGAGCATCGTTCGGCATCTCCTCGAGTATGGAGCAGACGTCAACTGCAGCGCTCAGGATGGAACCAGGTCAGTTATGTTTCAGGTTGTGAAATCTTGAATGTAGCCAAGGGAGGTTGTGGGAGGGAGGATGTGTATGAGGTAAAAGAGAAGTAAAGGGATTTCTTTCTCCAAAAGTTAATGGTTACTTCTCTGGGTTCCTAGAATGAACAGATGACTGACACAGAAAACTTAGGATGCAGCTTGTTCCATCTCTAGAATTACTAATGTCATATTTAATCACTAGATCTACTAAAACTAAAATCATTATGGAAAATTCATATTCCTTCAGAAATGCTCATTATGTTGGCTTCTAAAACATTTAGATTATTGGTTTCCTTTCAGTGTTTGACTTGGATGTCCTTCCTTCCTTTCTTCCTTCCCTCCCTCCTTCCTTCCTTCCTTCCATCCTTCCTATAAACTTTTGATGGTCAAGGACCATAAAAAAGTTCTTCAGTGACATTCCCACTCTGGTATCTGTCTGCTGAAAAACAAGCAACAGTGGTTGATCTATATATAAAGTCTGTATTTCTTATAGGATTGGTCTTGGTTTTAAAATGGGTCATTTCTCTGATACTTTCTTCTTTTTGGCCAATTGAGATATGGTATGGTCTTGACCATGTGCCTTTGATGTGTTGTTTTGTTGTTGTTTAGAAAGTTTAATTGTTTGCAGTGAAGTATCTTGTTTGATTTGCTAAAACTAGGTTACTTTCTGTCCTTTTCCTTTACTTCTCGTCCTTTTCCCTTCTCTAGAGGCTCTGTGAACTTTTTTCATCTTCAGAAATGCCATAGTTAAGCTTATATAAGTGTATTTTTCATTGCATCCCCTTTAAATTTTACAGTTTTTTGAAGAGCCTTGAATTAGTATCACATCGTGGTGGATAGATAGCATGGATAAAGTTGGGGGAAACCTGAGTTCCTATCCACCTGTGATAACTTCCTATGCCACCATAAGCAAGTCACTTAACCTTTTTTTTTTTTTGCCTCTGACAACTCTGGAGGACTTGAGGGTTAAACCATTCCAATTCTTTTTAATTCTTTTGTTTTCAGTTATTGGGTGGTGTTAGGGCTGTCTATTCAATGAGTATTTTAGATATACCTGTTAGTACTGGTAAATGTTGTAGGACATGCTGTGAGCTGCTGATGACTTAATCTTCTTTTTCAAGTTTTAATTGTCTTGAGTCTATAGATCATTCAAACTTAATTTAAAATTGACATGTTTCATCTTACGATTATTAACATACTTGGTAAAAGTACTCGTTCTTTTTTTTTAAACGTGTGTTTCAAATGAAATTACTTAGGGTGAAAGTTTATGTTTGTAAGATACTTGACAAAATTCAACAAATAGAGTGGAGGCACATCAGAGGACAGGGGGCAGAATGGATGCAGCTGTTTAGTTTCTAGATTGCTATGAAAGTAGCTAGGTTATTAAAAGATTAAAAACACAAATAAATGGGGGGCAACCACAGGAAGAAAATGTAAAGTATGCCCAGGTCTTTTCACAGTCTGTCAGCAGAGTAGTATTGACAGCTAACAGTGTGCCTTTAACAAATACCCCAAGCCAAAACTTTTTGATGTCAACAGCTCTCTAAGCATGTGATATAACACTGTTAAAATGATCTGAATAGGAGTTCAGTTCAAGGAGGAACTGTAAGTTTCAATGTGAAACATTTCACATTATTTTTCTAAAATTGATAAAAGGAGAAAGCCTTTTGCATAGTGCATTCAGTCAATTCATATGTGAATGCTGGCCAAGGAAGACATATTAGCACATACACAGGAGCAATAATGTTACAATACAACTTCCCGGTGCTCAGTTTGAAAACATAACCACTATAGTGAGCCCCGACAGAAACAAGATTTTTGAAGTTATCATTTTAGGAAGCTGATAAATTGGAATCATTCTTAGTTTGATATTCAGGAGATTTCCTCTATTCCCTCCCTTCTCCCTTCTGCTGCACATGCACTCCCCCCTCCTCCCCAAGAGGTTTCTGTTTCTCAGGACCTTAGTTAGTGTTTGAGTCTTGTCTCTGATTGTGAGAATTAGGAGCATTGCCTGTCCCTCAAGAAGGAATTTACTTACCTTGGCTTGATTGTCATAGGCATGAGAACACATCTTTTTTTTTTTTTTTTTTGGCTAGGCAGTGGGATTAAGTGACTTGCCCAGGGTCACACAGCTGGTAAGTGTTATGTGTCTGAGGCCATATTTGAACTCAGGTCCTCCTGAATCCAGGGCCAGTGCTCTGTCCACTGTCCCACCTAGCTGCCTTGAGAGCACATCTTAAAAAGTTATTTGGTCTAACTTCCTGACGGTGGGTAGGACCCTATCCCAGATGTGTAGGAATCTGCTTTTGTAAAGCCTTAGCCTCGCATGGTAGCACCTCTCCACTTCTTTGCAGAGATGGGTCTAGAACATTGCATCAGACTTTTTGTTCTCTGTTGGTTAGTTTTGCTGAATTTTGTTTGTTCATCTTTGTTCCTTTATTTTAAGGAATGACTTCGAGGTGATAACAATAGTAAACATAAGTGAAGTAAAAACAAAATGTATTAATAAAAATGTATTTTTTTCCCAAGGGAAATGGTTAGAGTTTATAAGATAAAAAGAAAACAACAAAAACAAACCAAAATGATGTGTAAGATGCCTTTCACCTCTAGATTTATTATCTCGTACACCACCTTAAGATTTGCTAAGTAATTTATTGACAACTCCATCAGTCAGTGCAAACCTTAATAAATTCCTATATTTCATAGGAAATGGAGGCTCAGAGAAGTCAGGTGACTTGTCCAAGGTCATGCAGCAAGCATCAAAACTAGGCTTTTAATACAGGCTCAGGAGTCTCTCCACAGCAGCATTCACAATGCCCTTAGCATTTATTGTTTTAGAAGGGAAAATGTCTTTTTGTTTTCCTCTTTTGCCTCGTTGAATGCTTTTTGTCTGGGCAGGGAGACAAAGGGGGAGGGAGGCTATGTCTTGACCCCTTGCTTCCCCGAAGACTTCAGATCTTTACTTATATTCTTAGCTCCTGAAATATTTACTTTTGGTCATTCCATGTTCCTCACTGTTTAGGCCTTACCTATTGTTTCATGTGTTTCAATGATTTTCCTGGCCCTTTCTCATCCCTAGGTCAGTGTCCCCCTTACCCCATACCCTGGCAGTGATTCCCTATACTCTTATTCCCCTCACTCTTTTGCCTAAGGATAGATAGTATGATCTGTGTGGGGCTAGATGTGTGTCTCGTGGGTACTCTTAGCACTCTGCCTAGATCGGATCCATGGGAGAGAGGGAAAGAATGAGCATTACTGTGATATTATCTAAGTCGATCCTTGCAACAATCCTGTGAATGAAATAGTACAGTTATTATTATCCTCTATTAGTCTAGATGAGAAAACAGGAGGCTAGTGAGAGGTTAAATGCTCTGTCCCTGGTCACACTGCTGGTTGGGGCTCTGAGGCAGAATTTGAACCCAGTTCTAGCACTCTTGCCTTCTGAATTACTATTGAATCAGGAATTCTTTGAAAAGGGCCAAAAGTATTGTAACATAGGGCAGAGCCTAAAGTCATTAAGGACCTTTAAAAATCATTTTGCTCATTTATCTTTCCAGAAGTAACATTGTAGATTTTCCTTAAAGATAAGTTTTGATGCAAAAGACTCTGTGTTTGTGTGTGCATGTGTATGTGTGATATTATGTATGTGTATACATACACATATATTGATATACGAGTGTACACAGAGAAGAGATTCAAGAATCTTGAGTTGGCCATATCTCATTCGTTAATTTTCGTATCCCAAGTACCATTCTTCATCACAGCAACCAACAGTGGTCTCTGTCCTCCTCATTCAACTAGATTGGCAGAATTTCCCATATTGTACCTAAGTCTTGTTGCTAGGGGTTACTGGAGGGAGATGCATACTAATGCCTCCTTAGGTTCTTCCCGTTCCAGTAAGTCTTGTGAATAGAAAGACACAGGTCAATTTTTTAACCATAAAAAGCTATGTCTTTCAGAACATTGTCACTTTTGCCCGGCTCCAGTTAATTTGCTCTTAGAACCTAAAAATGTGGTGGAAACAACACTGGACTTGGAGTTGGTGGACCTGGCCTCTAACCTTTGCTCTTCCACTTAACCCTTCTTTGTGACCTTAAGTCATTTAGTTAACCTCTCAGCTTTAGTTTCCTTATCTGTAAAATGATCAGGTTGTACTAAATTATTTGCAAGGTTTCTTTCATTTTTACATTGTCATTCTGTGTACATAGACTTGTTCATGTATATTTTAAAAAGTTAATAAGTTGATTGTGCCTTAGGAACATGAAAAAAAAATTTTAAGATCGTTGAATAATTTTAAATACAAAATAGTGGTAATTTAAAGGTTAGCATTTTCTTTCGATCATTTTTGGCCTCATCCTTGCCTTGTGGACTGACTGCAAAACCTCTGAATTCTCTACAAAGTATAGATTGAAAATCTGCTTTAGCACATTTACCTCCTGACCAGGATCTTACTTAATGGTCAAGAAGAAAAGTGTATTTCAGAGGGAACCCTGTGAAAATTTTTTCTGTGTCAGTTCCACTCCTACCTCCTGTAGCCTTTTTTCAGAATTTTCTTACTGTTTCTGGTCTGGCCAAAGGAGCCTCCTTGCTGTTCCTCACACGTTCCATTCTATTTCCTGTCAGCCTTTGAATGGGCTGTCAGTCCCCTATGTAGCAAACAGACTTCTTCCTCACTTCTACCTCTAAGAATCTTGACCGTCCTTCAGTGCTCAGCTCAGAGAACCACATCGACATGAAACCCTTCCTTGTCCTTCCCCTCAGCTCCCCAGCTGCTGGTGCCCATTACCATGAATATGCTTGATTTTCATATTTGCTTTATATACTTAACATATACCTATCGTTTTGCCGCAGGAGAATGTAAGCTTCTTGAGAACAGAGGTGGTCTACATTTTATAGACAGATGCTTAATAAATGCTTGTTAGTTGATTGTTTGAACTCATTAAGGTCAGAGGCGTTCGTGTTTACATTCTGATATGTACTTCTAAGATCTGCATCTAGAATAGAACACTGGATTCTTTATTTCATTGTGGCTTATCATGAGCTAGGTGTCTCCTATTGAAACCCTTTTAGGGTTTATAGGCAGCCACATGAAGCCCAGATTCTGTTAAATTCCTTCCAAACCACTTCAGCCTGGCTGGTGATTAGGTAGAAGCAGGCAGGTGTGTGAGAAGCTGTGCCCATCTCTTGGCCTCTATCCTCACTGAGCTATTTCCTCTACATTATACAAAATCCTGGTTTTTAAACTTGACATTCTTTCTACTTCCTGTATGTCTCATATTCCTTCCTCTGGTTTCTTTGCTAATGGACTGGTGAATAATATGTATAGGGTGTTTGATACCCATTACTGAAGGTCAAACTCTCAGATAACTTAACTAATTAACATCATTTTAACTCCATTTTCCTTTAAAGAGTAACTACACTTACATGCAGAGTGTTGAGTTAACAATGGCAGATATATCCATAATTTGATTTATATGCTATCCTGCCCATGCCCATTTTTAAAATCACTTAAAAACTTTTTTCATGAGAAATTGTTGTGCCCCAGATGAAGAATGACTCTGTGGCTAGAGGTCAGCCCTGCAGTTATAAATAGGAGATAAAGAATGCTTTTTATCCCCTAAAGTAGAACATTGGATCCAAAAAAGAGGAATACTCATAGAGCTGAACACCAAATTCTGTCTTTCCTAGGCCTATCCATGATGCAGTAGAAAATGATCATTTGGAAATAGTTCGTCTCCTTCTTTCTTACGGTGCTGATCCAACCCTTGCCACGTACTCAGGTAGAACCATCGTGAAAATGACACACAGTGAACTAATGGAGCTATTTCTAACAGGTTGGTAATTCTGTGACGTTTGGCAAGGAATGTTGTAAAAATGCTCTTATCTGAAGTGCACCAGATTGTGGTTATTTGATAACACAGTTTTTGAATGGAGGGCAATTGGGGAGGAAGAAAAGTCTTCAGAACTTTTAACTTTTTGTAAGAATACAAAATCCTATTTATTTAGGAATTCCAGTATAATAGAGTATATTGTAGCATATTTATGAGCCTCTTGACAAATAATTCAATGTGGTAATATTTTCTGTGTTCTTTTTCTGATGCTAGAATATTACTAAGACACCAAAGAGTGTTTTTATTTTATTTTTTTGTACCGTTGAGATACGTACATAGCAAAGTGCCTGGGACGTAGTGGGTACTTAATAAATGTTTGCTACCTGATTTGCATCTGGTTTATTATTTTTAATAAAACCCAGTTTAAGTTTTGCATGGAAAAGAACAGCATACAGGGTAGTTACATTTTAGAAAATTTTAGCATTGGGAATTTAAAATTCCTTGATGTGTTGTAAACAGATATCTCCAGAGTGAAGGCTCTTAAATTGTTGTCTCAGTACCCTAGTGCATACTTTAAAAGATCCTTAAAGTTGATATCTAAAATCAGTTTTAAAACTCTATGGTAGGTGGATAGCCAAATTTATTGTTCCAAGTAGCTTAACTCTCAGACCTTACCTCAAGAGTTGGTGGATCTGAGATTTTCATACTTAAAAAAAAAAAGAGAATGGGATTGCTTGAACACTTAAGCTTCAGGAAAAAATATGTGGAATTACATTTTCTAAAATGGTGCCTTTTCTCAGTTCAAGCCAAGTCTATTTGTCTTTAAGACATTTGGGGGTGGGGGGCACGACAAAACAAAGGATTAATTGATTAATTGGTATGTCTTTTGTGGAATGAAAGTGAACAGAAAAGGATGTATGTGGGTACAAAAGTACAGGCTGTGTATATTGTATGTGCACAGATAGTCCAAAAGTCTGTGTTACGGATTTAGACAGGAAGTGACGAGCCAGACTGGTTTGACTTTGCCTGACAGACAGTCCTACTAAATCTGCCAACATTTTGTTCTCATCAGCATGGTTTTTGTTTTATTTTTTCTTTTTCTCTCTAGAGTATTTAACTGACCTGCAAGGTCGAAGTGGGGATGACCCTGGTGTCTGTTGGGATTTCTACGGCAGCTCTGTGTGTGGTGAGCAAATGTTATTCTTATATTTTTGTCTGATCTAAGTGAGTTTCAAAACATTCCTTGCTAATCCAAAACCATCTCCCCCCCTGCACCTCCACCCCTACCCCAAACCCTTTTACTCTACTGGGCAGTGTTGGAGAAGGGAAAAGATTTGATTTTTATTTATTGTCACTTACTGGGCTACATGTGAAATTCTCCTATTACTTATAGATTCTCTCTTTTCCCTGCTTTCTCTCCTGCCCCCACCCCCACCCCCCCTTTCTTTACAAAAGATCCAAGTGATGAATCTGGGTTTGACGTACTGGCCAATCCCCCTGGACCAGAAGATGATGATGAAGAAGATGTCTTCAGTGATGTGTTTGAGTTTGAATTTTCAGAGGGACCTCTCTTGCCATGTTATAATATCCAAGTATCTCTCTCTCAGGGGTAAGTATTGACATTACTTGATTGAAAAGGGCTTGTGATGGCAGGAGTTAGAGATCTTTAAAAACAGGTGGGGTAGGTGAGCTGAGTATTAAGTACTGATGTGTCTCTCTTTGTACAGTAGATATTCTCCAGAAAAGTTGCTCATAAATTTACTAAGAAGACTTATTACTTAATGAAATATCTTTAGAAAGAAAACAATTGTTCCCATATTTTAGCTTCTTTATAAATCTGGACTTCATACAGTTTGAAAGGGGAGAGAGAGATCAGGAGGATAGTACACCATTCTGTGAAACATTCAGAGAGTATGTTTTCCGACATGAGTATAGTTCTCTAAGGCAGAGGGTGGTCGATAATAGGACTTTTCCTCAGAGTTGGTAGTGCAAGTATACTAGTATTATCGCTGTTCTACAGGTGAGGAAATGGAGACTCAGGTAGATTTTTGTGTCTAGGATCACACAGCTTTTAAGTATATGAAGCAAGAATTCAGCCCAAGCCTGATGGTTCCTCTAGGGACCTGACACAAAGCCAGATTGGAAGTGAAGAAAGTCCTTAGTTTGTCCTAGATAAAAGGCTAAAAAAATCTATGGGATGTAAAGTTTAAGAAGCGAGGTAACCTTACTCTACTCTTGGCCTCAGAGTCTGCCGTGTGAACCTATTTTGTACTGGATTTCCCTGTGTGGCAGAGCAGTATCTCCTCTAACAATGTTTAATCTTCCTCAAATCCTAATTTTATGTAACTCTTCTTTCCAAAGATATAAGTTGTAAAAAAAATTTTCAAAGAACTTCTCTTGCCTCTTCTTTCCCCTTCCTACCCACAAACTTAGCACCAAAAACTATCTGTTCTCTTTTAAGAGCATTGTCATAGTAGGGTTTTAACTACAGGCCCTAAATCCTGGGGTAAAAAATGTAACTTATGTATAGGCTATATCTCCAAAAAGAATTTTCAGGAGGGATGACAGTATAATCTTCCTCAAAAGTTGTTCAGAAAGTCCCTTCAGTGTGCCACATTAGAGTGTTGATGATTACAGTTTACAGGTGACCTATTTAACTAAAAAGACTTGTTTCTTTTTCATCTGTTGTAACTTCCCTCACCTATTGTGGAAATTAGTTAAGCTTCACAGTAGATGTCAGACCTTACACCCTTCCCCTTCTCCCCCCCCCAAAAAAAAACCAAACTGTGTCCAAATCCTATAGCTAACAGTAGTGTTTATTAAAAAGAAGCAGATCTTAGGACATCCAAGAAGGATTCATTGTTGCTGCAGGAAATTGTGGAGTTTCTTAGAACCATATACAGGGATACTTGTTTACACCCTCATCAACTCATCTAGGCTTTTTATTCTTTTAAACATACCTCACACTGCAATATTTTGTAAAGACTTCTTCATTGTTGGGGGGTAGACTGTCCTCTTTGGCTATTCCATATCTTATGTTTCAAGACCCCTTAGGAAGGAAAACTCATCTGGACAATTTTAGAAAATATTAGCAATTGCACTAACATTTTAAATATATGGATGTAGAATGAAATGAATGGCACATTTATGTGATTGGTGCTGATGTGAGATGTAGAAATAGATCACTTGGAGACAATATTTTACTTCAGAACATGACATTTGAATTTTTTTTTTTTTTGGTCCCAACATAATTGCATTGGTATAAGGAACTCTTAGTAACAGATACCAAAGGACAACTGCTTGCACTGAGAGGCTTAGAAAGCTTCTTGGGACACTAACAGGTTAAGTGGCTTATCCCACAGTCACATGGCTAGTATGTACCAGACTTGAACTTGGGCCTTCCAGACTGAAGCCCTGTTGTTGCTATAAAACAGGTTCTTCCCTCAAAGCCTGGCAGAAAGGTGCATCTTTATTGTTGATGGTTTTGGGGGGAAGGAGGTTTTTTGGTTGTTTTTTGTCTGGGGTGAGGGGGTTACTGGGGAATTATGGTCTAAGATCCAATTCCATTAAAGCTGTAACATAATTTGAATTGTCTAAGGAACACCAGCTCTTTACAAGGTACAAAAACGTAGAGTGTTTGCTCACTGATTCCACAGGGCAGCTCCTGTTTTCTCCTCCTGCACTTCTCAGATCTTCACTTGACTCTTAAAAAGGAGCAGCAATGCAGTCTTCCCCCTAAAACAAAAACCCTGGAAAACTTGTTAATCTTTATAATTAGCTCAATTCATCCTTTGAACCTTTTCTTTGACACCCATGGAGTTAGTGTATCTTTGTGAAGGATTTCCAATGGAAGCATTTAGAATTCTCTGATACAAAGAGCATCGAACTTGGAAACAAAAGTTCCAAGTTTGATTGACTGTATGACTTTCAGCAAGTCACTTTATTTCTCTGAGACTCAGTTTCCTCATTTGTAGCACCAGAGTAACAATATATTTATCAGCCTTATTAAGGTTGATCAAACAAGATGAATTATGTGAATACAGAAATGATACTGGTATAGGTGATATTATTAGTCATCCTTATTTTACATTAAAGTTAAAATGCTAGTTGACTGATTCTTTTATCTTTTTGTCAGCTTGAGGAGTATTTGTACAGTACCCTGAGCTTGAAGCCAGAATCATTAACCTAGTGTGAGGTAGACCACCCAGTGTCAGAGAGCCAAATAATGTACCTAGACCAGTGTTCTGATAACCTCTGAAAGTGAGTGACTTTCTCAACTCTAGTTTGAGTTGGCTACCTGACATGTTAGATAGTTGCCTGTTACTTAAAACCACTTTTACTTTTGCCAGTAACTTCAGGCACTTGTCTTCTTTTCCTTAGGCCCCGAAACTGGTTACTACTCTCAGATGTGGTCAAGAAATTGAAGATGTCGTCCCGAATATTCCGGTGCAATTTTCCAAATGTGGAAATTGTCACCATTGCAGAGGCAGAGTTTTACAAACAGACATCTCTGAGTCAGTTGTTTTCATGCCCCAAGGACCTTGAAGTCTTCAATCCTGAAAGCAAGGAATTATTGGACTTAGTAGAATTTACAGCTGAACTTCAGAATCTCCTTGGGTCCTCAATAGAATGGCTACATCCAGATGAAGACCTTCTCCCTGAGGTTCATTGGTGAACCCAACAGGTCGCTTAATGTACAGTACATATATTGTTAATCCTTTTTTGCTTTATGTATATGTGTTATATTACAATTGTTTCTGTAAAGAAAGGACACTATTACATATGAAAATATCTTTCCTTTATATAAGAAATGAATTCCAGTTGGAAGGACTTTGAAAGAATTTTTTTTTAAAGTAACTTTAATCAGTTTTTATGAAAATTGTTATATAATGTTTCTTTACTTTTAAATGCACACATGCTTTGAAATAAGTTTTGTTTTTACTTGGAACACTTTTTTTTTAAAGGAAAAATATTCACACATTGACTTTGTTTCATACAAAGCACTGATGACACAGACCATAATTTTTATAAGTGACATGACTGAAGTCATGTGGCCTGTTTGGGAGAATGAATTTGATAAAAAAAAAAAAAAGGCACTTCATGATATTATTTTTTATGTTTTGTTTACAGAATTGCCTGCTTTGGCCAGGTAAATACTATTGGATATAATCCAGTAGTTTGTAATATAAATTAAAACCATATCCATACACAGCAACTAATTGTATGAACTTTTATATCCTAATTTAAAAGCTGTGAAATTAGTTTTCACGCATCAAACCGGATTGTTTATATATGTTTAAACATTTTATGCTCTTATTTAAAGAAGACTTTGAGCTATTTTTTCTGTACCTTGTAAAATATTGGGAAAAAAACTAACATAATATGTTGAGGTTGCTTGGAGATGTACATAAACTAAAATTTTCTGAATTGTGTGTTTATGTTTGAAATCTGTGTTTTAACTTTGTAAGTAAATTCTTCTGCCTTTGTATTTATATTTTACAAAATTTTTCTTAAAAGGCAATAAAACTGTTGAGAAAATGAGAACATTGAAGTAACTTGTGTCTGGTGTGTTTCTAAATGAACTATAAATTTCATTGTTACTATTAGAGGGCTGGGGGCATGGAGGGGAGAAACCAGTGAAGATGAAATGAATAAGCAGAGAAGTTGGAGGAGAAGTTTACCAGCAGCTTCTCTAGATGCCCAAATCGGGCAACTTCAGATGATTATTGGTATGTTCTAAAGAATTGAACCCAGAGCAAATTAATAATAACAATCACTAGCCAATATTTTTGATATTGCTTTAAGGTTTACATATAGCACTTTATAAATGTTTTCTCATTTTGTTCTCACTACAACCCTGAGAGGTAGATACTGTCATTATCCCCATTTTCTACATAAAGGAAACTGAGGCAAGTTAAGTGATTTGTCTAGTCCAAAACTAGTGACTACATTTGTCAACTTTTATTTTGGTTTCTGCATCCAGAAATAATAAGTAGACTCACCTTCAAATCCCAGAAACATTTATTAAGGCCAGGAAATAGAAATATATAAAGGTCTACAATAAAACAATAAGTATATATCATCTGGGTGTGGAATTGAGAGTTAGCAGTACAACGAAGGCCTCAGTAACACTAAAATTCAGCCCATGTGGCTATGAAAAGATATGACATTTGTAAGATGAGTGCTCTTCTAGATTTTGTTTTCATTCTCAGCACCAAATAAAATGAGTATTTTCATATACATACATAGTAGAACTAAATATGAGGGTTCTATGTGAAACTATAATATTATATACAACTTCTCTCTTTAAGAATATATAAAGTTCAAACTGCAGCTTTCAAAGCTGTCTAGCTTCTTTCTGACCCATCTTATGTGCATTTTTAAAAAAGATGCCTCAATGACCCTCTTCTTTCCCTAATTTTTTTTTTGCTCATTCCTGTTCTCCCCTTGATTTCCCAACCACTCTCATTAGAAAAAAGGAAACAAGCCTTTGTAATAAATATTCATAGTCAAGCAATATCAATTCCTACATTGGCTGTATCCGAAAATGTATGCCTTATTCTGCATCTAGAATCTATCACCTCTTGGATATCAAGAGGTGGGAAGCAAACACTTTATCAGAATCATAGTTGAGCATTGTATTGATCAGAGTTCTCAAGTCTTTAAAGTTGTTTCTCTTTGTCATGTTACTGTTATGTTAGAGATTTCTCATTCTGTTCTTTTCACTATGTTTCAGTTACAGACCTTTCCAATTTCTTTCAAATTCCGTTTTATCATTTCTTATATCACAATATTCCATTGCATTCATATATCATAATTTTTTTGTTAAGTAAATCATCCTCAACTGATGGTCAGCCCTTTTAATTTCTAGTTCTTTGCTACTAAAAAAACAAAAAAAGCAAAACTGACCTTTTTGTTGGACAGATCTTAACAAAAGAATTCATGAATACCCATCTTGGACTCCAGCTCATACTTATCTCTGAATACTGCTTGGTCAGGATTCAAGGCCAGGCATCAAACCAGCCAATGACTTCTGGCTTAATGGCTTCACCAGGCCACTGAAAGGTGAAATTTTCATACTTTTTCTCGAAGGCTGTGCATCACCTAGTTTGAAACACTGTGAATACTAGACTATTGACCCTTCAACCTGCCCTTGTTTATCCCTAGGGCAACATCTTTAGTCAATCAGCTGACTAAACACTCCGATTTGTAGGTCCTAGGCAATAAGGACAAAAGCCCAGATGAAATTCCTCTATTGCCAAAATTCAATAATTGGATCCTATGATGACATAAGTGATAGAATGCTTGTGATAAGCATTGAGTATTTTGCAGACTGTGGTACCTGCCTGATAATTGTCAAGTGTTTATTCAATACGTGACTAGTACTGTTCAGTCTGCCTCAAGCTTTCATGTCTTGGGAGATATACACACATGAATATATACAACAGTTTCAGGGTACACTCGCAGTTGTACGGGTCTGGAAAGCCTTGAGGTTGTTAGGTTGGTGGGGAGAGGATGGGCACCAACAAGGGTATGCATTCCAAACATGGAGGATGTGAGATGGAATGTTGTGAGTGAGGAGCAGCAAGGAAAGCCAAGAATATATCTAGCTATAAGTTAAAATCTTCATACTTGAGGTTAACTCCGTGATTCAGAAAAATCCATTCCTTTCTCATGCCTCTTAGACCTCTTTTTTTTGCATCTGTATCTTTTACATTCTTGTGGCTAACGTTCTAGTCCAGACCCTCTTCTCATCATGCCCAGATTAGTGCAATAGTTTTCATTATGGTCAGTCTCAGGGAGACAGCCTCCAATTAGTCCTGCTTAATGAGACCAGGTCAATTTTACTACAACAGAAGTCCAATAATTTCCTTGTTCAAAACAACTAATGACTCCTCATGGACTATAGGTGGAAATCCAAAGTCCCTAGCCTGACAGACAAGGCCTTCCACTTTCATCTTTGGTTGAATTAAAAATGGCATGTCTCCGGAGCCAAGATGGCAGAGTGAAAACAGTGACTTGCTTAAGTTCTCCCCCAAACCCCTCCAAATACTCATAAAAAAATGGCTCTAAACAAATTCTGAAGCAGCAGAACCCACAAAAAGACAGAGTGGAACAAATTTCCAGCCCAAGACAACCTGTATCACGCCGGGCTGGGAGTGCAGTGCAGCGTGGCGTGGGCGTGCAGGCCACAGCAAACCTGGAGCAGGCCTCAGAGGGGACTGAATCGCGGGCAGCTGTGGAGGTTTCCAGACTCCTCAACCCACTAATGCCAAAGACAACTTAGAAGGTCAGTGGGAAAAGTCTGTTTCTGTCGGTGCTGAGAAAGGAAGGTGGAATCTCAGTTTCATTCCCCAAGAGCGTGGTCGGGGTGGCGGGGGGCGCAGCTGCTTCCCGAGCTTCCGGCCCACAGACTGAGGGGGAATCCAGTGGCTGGTCAGAGAGGGATTGCAGGGATCTCTTTGCCAGTGCTGAGGCAGGAATCTCTTGCTTTGCCCGTGTGTGGATCTGGGTCACAGTTCTGGGTGGCGGTGCTGGGGTGAGGAAGAACGCTGGTGTGGTGGAGCTTGGAGTGGCTGTAGAGAGGAACCCTTCCTCACAGTTACAGGACAGAAAGGACTACTTGTGGTCACAGGCCAGGAAAGAAGTAAACACCTCACCCCTTATCATACCACCTTGTGAGAACTGAAAATTTACAGGTCCCTACAAGTATCTCTGAAAACAGCTGTACAAACCCCTGAAGCTTGGGACATACATTCTCCACATTGGAAGCAGACTCTTACCTTAACAAAGAGTTTAAAACTCAAGTAATTGGCTGGGATCATGAGCAAGCACAAAAAGAGTCAGACTATATTATCTTACTTTGGTGAAAGAAGATCAAAATATACAACCAGAAGACAACAAAGTCAAAGCTCCTACATCCAAAGCCTCCAAGAAAAATATGAATCAGTCCCAGGCCTTGGAAGAGCTCAAAAGGGATTTTGAGAAGCAAGTAAGGGAAGTTGAGGAAAAACTGGAAGAGAAATGAGAGTGATGCAAGAAAATCATGAAAAACAAGTCAATAGCTTGCTAAAGGAGACCCAAAAAAATACTGAAGAAATAACACCTTAAAAAATAGCCTAACCCAAATGGCAAAAGAGGTCCAAAAAGCCAATGAGGAGAAAAATGCCCTAAAAAGAAAAATTGGCCAAATGGAAAAGGAAGTCCAAAAGATTACTGAAGAAAATACTTCCTTAAAAATTAGAATAGAGCAATTGGAAGCTAGCGACTTTATGAGAAATCAAGACACTGTAAAACAAATCCAAAAGAATGAAAAATTAGAAAACAATGTGAAATATCTCATTGGAAAAACAACTGACCTGGAAAATAGATCCAGGAGAGAGAATTTAAAAATTATTGGACTATCTGAAAGCCATGATCAAAAAAAGAGCCTAGACATCATCTTTCAAGAAATTATCAAGGAAAACTGCTCTGATATGGTAGAACCAGAGGGCAAAATAGAAATGGAAAGAATCCACCAATCTCCTCCTGAAAGAGATCCCCAAAGGAAAACTCCTAGGAATATTGTAGCCAAATTCCAGAGTTCCCAGGTCAAGGAGAAAATATTACAAGCTGCCAGAAGGAAACATTCAAGTACTGTGGAAACACAATCAGGATAACACAAGATTTAGCAGCTTCTACATTAAAGGCTGCAGGGCATGGAATATAATATTCCAGAGGGCAAAGGAGATAGGATTACAACCAAGAATCACCTACCCAGCAAAACTGAGTATAATCCTTCAAGGGAAAAAATGGTCATTCAGTGAAATAGAGGACTTTCAAGCATTCCTGATGAAAAGACCAGAGCTGAATAGAAAATTTGACTTTCAAATACAGGACTCAAGTGGAACATGAAGAGGTAAACAGGAAAGAGAAATCATAAGAGACTTATTAAGATTGAACTGTTTACATTCCTGCATGGAAAGATGATATTTGTAACTCATTGAGACCTTTGTATATATGTAGATAGATAGAGGGCACAGGGTGAGTTGAAGATTAAGGGGTCATATCTGGAGAATAAAATTAAGGGATGAGAGAGGATTATACTCGGAGAGAAGAAAGGGAGAGGTAGAATGGGGTAAATTATCTCACAAAAAAAAGAAAAGTCTCTTACAGTGGAGGGGAAAGGGAAGGTGAGAGGGAATGAGTAAATCTTATTCTCATAGGATTTGGCTTAAGGAGGGAATAACATACACATTCAATTGGGTATGGAAATTGTCTTACCCTACAAGAAAATAGGGGGAGAAGGGACAAGAGAGCAGGGGGATGATAGAGAGAGGGCAGATTGGAAAGGTGTAATCAGAAGTAAATACTTCTGAGGAGGAACAGGGTCAAAAGAAAGAATAGAATAAATGGGAGGGCAGGACAGGATTAAGGGAAATAGAGTTAGTTTTTCACAACATGTCTACTATGGAAGTGTTTTGCATAACTGCGCATGTACAACCTATATTGAGTTGCTTGCCTTTTCAATGAGGGTGGGTGGGGAGGGAGGAAGAGAGAAAATTTGAAACCTAAAGTTTTAAGAACATATGTTTAAAAAAAAGGTTTTCACATGCTATCGGGAAATAAGAAATACAGGAAATGGGGTACAGAAGTCTATCCTGCCTACAGGAAAATAGAAGGGGAAGGGATAAGAGAAGGGGGAGAGAAAGAAAGAGGACAGACTAGGGGAAGGGATATTCAGAATGCATGCCATCTTGGGTGGGGGAGAGTGAGCCAGGTTGAAAATTTGGAACTCAAAAACTTGTGGAAATGAATGTTGAAAACTACAAATAAATAAATTTATATAAAAAAAGGGGGGAAAATGGCATGTCTCCCAGGAAGAGGGAGGTGATTGTCACTTTACTTTGCCCTATCCAAATCAAAGGATGAGTATTGTGTTGTGTTGTGTTCTGTTCTTCCAGATTGTCCTTGTGCATATTTGCGCTCCCAAATGGTTATTCTCCCATTTCTTTGGTGAGACTTGCCACCGTAGATTGAGGTTTTTCTAATCTGCTGATTATTTCTGCTATGTAGACCATAAATTCTGCTTTCACACTCCTTCTCTTTTAGACTATTCAGGAACCTCCTGCTATAGTTCTATGCATAGTTCTTTTGGGAATACACAGGTTCCTCTGCCTCATTGGGTGCTGATTAATTTTCATTTGCCTTGAAATATTTTTCATAGAAGTCTGCATTCTTTTACTAGATCTGGAGGCCATATCCCTTTCTTTCATTAATATGTTCCCTTTTGGCTTAATCTGCTTAGTAGCTCAAGGTCTTTCATTGAGGTTTTTTTTTTTTGCTTTTTGCTTTTTTTTGGTGATTGAGTTTTCTTTCTCCTCAGATCTTTGGTAATTTCATTTTGTTCCCCCAACAGTCTTCTTATCATTCACATTTTGACTTATACCCTTTTGAATATGGTTCTTTTGGGGGCTGGGCCTCAAAACCATCTCAGCCCCTTCCTGCATTGGGCAAATCACAGTTTACCAGCCTTGGTCTCTGCCCCTAGTGCTTTTCTGGCTCCAGCTGGGTTCTGAGCTCTTTACCTCAGATGTAGCGGAGCTCTACATTGACATATGTTCCCCGCTTCAGTTATCCCTGTTCCTTAGTTCTGTGGCTAAGCTCTGTTGTGACATAGTGTGTTGTGAGCTGTCACAGACTGAGCAAGGTTCTGCCTTGTGGATTTCTGTGGCAAGGGAGAGGGGGATGAGGTAGAGGGTGTAGAGCTGAGTTATGTTGCAGGTCTATGGCTCAGCTTGTCTAGTCCTGTTGGAAGACGGAGGAGGGAAAGGAGCCTTCTCTACTATTTGAGGAGAGGAATAAGCATGTTAGCACCTACTATGTGCTAATTTGCAAATATTTCATTTGATCCTCACAACAACCCTTTGATGTACAGGTTATTATTATCCCCATCCTACAGTTGAGGAAACGGAGGCAAACAGGTTAAGTGACTTGTCCTGAATCACACAGCTAATAAGTGTAGGAGGCTGAATTAGAACTCAGGTCTTCTTAATTCTAGGTTCAGCGCTGTATCCTGGTGCTACCAGCTGTCCCCAGATCACTGAATTAATTGCCTCAGTTGGGTTCATAGTGTCCTAGACCATATAGACAGTTGAAATTGCTTTATCTCTTGCACATAATTCTTATTTTGGAATTGTCTGAGAAGTTGTGAGGGTTAGAGAACATTTCTAGTCTTCCTTCAATCTTGTTGGTCATAGGACACAGAAGTGCAAACTTTGTTCAAACATCTACAGAGTTGAGAGAAGGTATTTCAGAGGGAAGGTGGTAGCAGTGAGGAGGATGTGAAAGGCCTGACTGCAGGAAAAAGCTTTTTTTTTTTTTTGCTACCTTCCTTACTGTACCTTGGGAATGTGGAGGCATTGGGTTCTAATCCTGATTCTGCAACTGATTGGCAGAGCATGGGTAAGTCATTTGACTCTTGTTTTCTTTCTCTGGAATCATAAATAGAACTAGTAAATATCTGAAAGTTTCTTCCAGCTATAACCTCCCATAATTCTGTATAGATATCATAGATTTGTTATGCAGAGTGCAGATTATATCCCCTCTTCAAAGATATCTCTGTGAGCTGCAATGGCCCCAAAAATTCATCCCTTCCCACAGTCGCCTATTCAAACAGCTCAGAAGACAGAAATTTCTTTCTAAGCTCTGTAGCAGCTGCCAGAACTTGCTGTCCACTGAGATAGCGTTCAAAAACCCACCACTGCAATGGGACAGTAAAGCAGAACTTTAGAAGAAATGTTTGAATATAGCATTTAGGAACATAGGAGATCTTCATCTATTGGTGTCCTGGTAAATGTTTAACAACTGGCTCTCCTCCCCCCCAAAAAAACCTTCACATGATACACTTTTAAGATTAATCTGCATCATTTACATTTTCTCTATCACTTTTTAAAAATTAAGTACTCAATAAAAACAAATCAAGCCCTGATTTGTAGGATTTGCTAATTTCTGAAGAATAAATGCTCATGCAGAAAATTTTACAATCTCTCCAATACAATACTTTTTTCACAGAAATCTGTGTTCTTTTACTAGCTCTCCAATACAAACTATCTCTAAAACATATTTGTGACTTCATCCTGTAGCAGCTTTAGTCATTGAACAAATACTTGTTGAGAATTTACTATGTGCTAGACAATGTATTATGAAGGGATTCTTTTCTTTAAAAATGTTTTAAAACATATTTGTTTTTATATTACCTACATTTTCCAAGGTATCCTCTGTCCAGAGAGTCATTACTTGCACCAAATTTTTTAAAAAGGAGGAAAAACAATTCAGTGAAATTAGCATAATGAAAAAATTTTACATTATATGCAATATTCCACATCATAGTCACTCACCTCTGCAAAGAACAGTGATTCTACCCCATAAGCAACTGTTAATCACCACCCCCCTTACCACCACCATCCCCTGCAATATCCTCAATACCTACCCCATGCGCCTTACACATAGTATTCTTGTTGAATTGACTTAGTTAAGCATGGGATTAGGACTTTTAATGCTCTAAAATTGTAACCATTCCTATTTTTAATAGTAAAACTCTACCTAAGTCCCAAACAGGGTGGTAGAATGGGGTGGGAATGGAAGGACAGTGTATACATCCACAGCACACCTTAAAAGTTACGAATCCCTTGGTAGACTGCTGGTGCCTCTGTACCAGCTGACTCCTGTGTGTGCTATCTTGACTGTAGGAGAAGAATTATATTGACTGTCTATAACGTAACTGTGGTCTGCATCCATTTAGTTCAATTTCAGAGTTTCTGAAGCAGGTTTTAAAAAGTAGAATGGACGAAGGATTCCAAAAGACTTTCCACAAGGACCGTTCTGCTTTGTGGCTACATTGTAAGATGCATTAAAATAATGAAAAAGGATCATCAAAAATGATGAAAGGAAAAGTTTCAGAGAAACCTGGGAATATCTGTATGAATTCATGCAGGGTAAAGTGAGCAGGACCAGGGGAACCATTTGTATTTTTTTTTCAGGGTTTTTTTGTTTTTGGTCTGTTTTTGTTTTTGTTTTGGCAGTGGGGGTTAAGTGACTTGCCCAGGGTCACACAGCTAGTAAGTGTATGTGTCTGATGCCGGATTTGAACTCAGGTCCTCCTTAATCCAGGGCCGGTCTCTATCCACTGCACCACCTAGCTGCCCCCAAAAACATGCACTTCAGTTTCTGTTTTCTTAATTTTTTTTGCTTTTTTTTTTTTTGGTGAGGCAATTGGGGTTAAGTGACTTGCCCAGGGTCACACAGCTAGTGAGTGTTATACGTCTGAGGCTGGATTTGAACTCAGGTGCTCTTGACTCCAAGGCCAGAGCTCTATCCACTACTCCACTTAGCTGCCAGGAGAACCATTTGTACAAGCACATGGGAGACCCGCCAACGACAGCCCAGTCCTGGAGGCATCATCACTCTGCTCTGCCTAGGGCCAATCCACATGGACGCTTGGGAAATCTGCTGCTGGGAACATGGAATGGAGGATCCTACCTGCCACTTGAGAGTTTGCACAAGTATTTTGTAACTATTTCTTGTCTATTTACAGTATGATGATAAAAAGTCTTTTAATTGGCCATAGAGGCTGGGTGTGGCAGCCCATACTTGTACTTTCTGTTACTGGAGAGGCTGAAGCTGAAGGATCACTTGAGCTGAGGAGTACTGAACTACAATAGGTCCAAAGCTGATCAAGTGGACAGACTAAGTTTGGCTCCTGGGAACCGAGGGCCATCAGACTGCTCAAGGGGAGGTGGACCAACCTAGGTCAAAAATGGTCAGCAATGGGATGAGGACCATGAGTGACCTGGTACTTATAGCCCAGGTGAGTTGGGGACATCAAGTCTCAAAAAAAAATTCAAAAATGGAAATGGGAGCTGTAACTGAGTGATATACAAAAAGCTCCAAGGGAAACATTCCTTGGAGAAAAAAAATTCTTGTTTTCTTTTGTGCTGGCCAGGAGATATAAAGATGACTATCTGAGCGCAAGTGCTAGTAGAGGTCATGCCCTACTCCCGTACTGGGGCTGGCCAATGAATTTATAGCCTCCTAGGCAAGCCTATTTCTAGGATGAGGCTATCTCCTATCTCTTCTTTGTTTTGGCACAGGGCCTTGTGAGATCTCAAAAGGTTGAAAGAGCCTCTAGAGGTCCAGTGGCCTAACCTGAGAAGAGGCAACCCTGATCCACTCAAGTGATCTACTCAACTCAGGCTAGCAATGAATCTATCTGGGAGCTAAGACATCACAAGTAGAGGAATGACTTGTCTACTGGCTATTTATTCCACACCTGGAAGTGAACTCAGTGGTGAAAGTATTTGTAGTAATCATATTAAGTGAAAAGATTAGGATCAAGGGTGGGGAACTTGTAGCTTCGAGGCCACATGTGGCCCTTTAGGTCCTCAAGTTCAGCCCTTTGACTGAATCCAATTCAGGGCTGCACTTGAGGACCTAGAAGGCCACATGTGGTCTTGAGGCTATAGATTCCACACCCCTGGGTTAGATGATATAGAACACTAACCACAGGGCAGTACACCAAAAATAAGAGCTCCATCCAATAGCATTAGAAGAGCTTCCATTATACCTCATGGGTATCCCCTAGAATTGTGATAGGGGGATGCAGTTAGCTGAACTCTAGGGACCTAACCTACTAGTATACATTTGACCTAGGAGAGTAAGTCTAGAGTTTTGTTACATAAAGAAAAATGATTTTGCATAACTTAAGAACTCTGATTAATGTTTTGATCAACCACAACTCCAGAAAACCCTAGTGATGAAGCTACCTACCTCCTAACAGAGAGGTGATGGACTCTAGGTGCAGAATGAGACATTTATTTTCAAAATAGCCAACGTGTGGATTTGTTTTGCTTGACTGTTTATTGGGTATAATGGTTTTCTTTTTCTTCCCTTGTGGGAGGGGGAGAGATGTTGGGAGAAAGAAGGAGCTACTGATAATGTCACCCAAAAGGGGAGGGGGGTCACTTTTAAAGTATTTAAAAGAAAACACACAAAAAAGAACAAAAGAAGTTCAGAAGGAAATCCAGACAAGGAAGATAGTTTTGAAAGTAACATGTCGAGTTTATTATTATTTATTATTATTATTTCTAAAAAGCAAGCTGTACATAATAGAGACTCCAAGTTTTACATATAAAATTGATTATCTTTCCATCTTTCTTTATTTTATGTGGAAATGCTGTTTTTAAAAATTTTTGGTGTTTGTTAGAAGCAAAAAAAAAAAAAGAAAAGAGATTTCCTACAGAATCATTTTTTGATGTCAGCCCTGTGTATTAGACACTAGACAAGCCATTAGACAAGAAGTATGGTTCTGAAATGTGGTATCACTCTGTGCTGCTGGTTTACATGCATCTAATAAAGTGGAGACGACTTTGAACTTCATGGCAGCCTTCTCGGGAAAGGGTGAAAACAGCCTCTGGAAACCTGAGCACAGTACACAACTTTCTCAGAGCTCTCTCTCTTTAAAGTTTAATTAAGCACTTTTTAAATTAAAAAAGTCTTGAGCTGGTCTCTGAAAACTAGTTCCTCCCTGCTTTTACAGGCTGGTTCTGCTCCTTAAGCTGGTCTCTTGTTAACTCCATTTCTGTTTCTATTTTTCTTATCTCGTTGGGAAAATTGGCCAACAGAGGAAGGAATCGTTAAAATTGGTAGCTTTAATCTCAGGCTTTCCTCATCAACCTCTCCTATTTCTACTTCCTGGTAAAAGAGGAGACTGAAACCAGCTGAAAAAAAAAATTAAAACATCTGTTAATTTGATGCCTGGTACTCTCCTGAAGGGATAGCAGAAATCCTTGTCAAAAACTGAAGGCAGGGACTCGCCATGGAATCCACAAATGCCAGTTTCCAAACACCAAGAAAGGATTGTTTCAGTTGGTTTCAGTTTTTTGTCGTTGTTGTTGTTGTTTTGTGTCTCCTACACTAAAGCTCCCATCTGCTTTGGGTGAATGCAAGGATTTCCGACAGCAAATTAGTTTGACTAGTCACAACCTGAGTCCTTCCAGCAAATACCTGCAGACAAGCTGCCGGAACCCAGTGCACTGCTTGGAATTGCCCTTTTCAGATAACACCCATTATAAAATAAAATAGGTCTCCATAATGGGACTTGGTACTAGGAATGATTTCCTTTTTGAGGCAGATTTTTTAAAAAATGTATTAAAAAGAAAAGACTTCTTGTGTGGTTTAGTGTTTAATGGAACACTGGAACTTGAAATAGACCTGGTTCTGACTCCTAGATCATTGACTGGGGCCCTGGATGGGGAAGGGGGATGTGGAGGTTCCTCGGCTGGGAAGGAAGACGTTCTTTCCCTGCCTGCCCCTCACCCTCAGCAGATGTTCTCCCCACTTTCACCCCTCCCAACACTAGCCACCAAATCAGTTTACTACTAGAGCATGGGGTGCTCCCTCCCTCCCCTCCCCTCCAACCCCAGTTCCCCCTCTGTGACCATCAAACACCCTGCGTTCTCACCAGAGTAGACAGACTTTGTTTCCCTTCCCCTACCTCAAAGCAGGTGCCTGGCCTGGGGACCCATATCATGCAAGTCACTAAGAGATCAGTACAGGATCAGCTTGGGGAATCGGTGAGGGCTTCTTGAAGTCTGCAGAAGTGACTATGGCCTGTCAATCCCCACACCCCCCGATAGTAAACTCAGCCCTGGCCCTCCTCAAGTCACTCTTCTCCATTGCCATCTCTTTCAATTACACCTTCTGAGAACTTGCTTTTTTTGTTGTGGTGCAGAAAAAATAATGGTTGGATTTGGAGTCAGGGAAACTGAATTTGAAACCTAGCCTTCATACTTACTAAAATTACTTATTTTGAGTATCACCTCTCTGGGCCTCAGTTTCCTCACCCCTAAAATGGGAGGCATAGAATAGATGACTTTCAAGACTCCTTGTAGCTTTAAATCTTTAGTCCTAGATTTCTTTCTCTTACTTTCTTTCCATCTACTAGTGGTCACTGAGACCTGAATTCCTCCTTGGTGTTCCTTCTCTCACACAGGACAAGGAAGAGGAGTCCACCCCCGTAGACACGTTTAGACCCTCTCTCTATCACTATCACTTTGCAAGCATCTCTCCCTTAATATTCACCTTTTCCTTTCCAGATCCTTGCTACTTTCATGGATGGACTCTCAGGTCGTATTCCCTCCTCCCCAATATTTTTGGGATCTCGTTCATAGTCTCCTCTGTCCTCTACCCCTGCTCCCTTGGAACATTCTGGCCTCCTGCTTCTTCAACATCCTCAATTCCCATGACTTGTCTCTGAAATCTACCCCTATGGCCAAGAGTGGTCATACCTTAAAGTGAATTTGAGCCCCAAGTTCAAGTGAATTTGTTCTAGTTATTCCTAGTTATGACTCTACCCTCATCTATGGCAATCAATAAGCATTTCTTAATGCTTAATTAATAATGTACAATTATTCATTATGTAAAACATTAATTAATAATTACTATTACTATGTATCAGGAACTATATTAGTCATGAGGGATACAAAAACAAAAGCATAAATATACAGAGTTGGATTAAATTATTTCTAAGGTCTGTCTGTCTCAGCTCTGAAATCCTAAGAAAGCCTTATTCCTCACCCCAGTATTTCCAGCATAATTTAAAGTGGATTATGTTTTACCTTTCCCAGTACTTGATCACGTCAACATGCTTCGCTCCGGAGGGCTACTTTTCATTACAAGACTTTATGACAAGCCCATGTCTCTATAAGCAGAGAAAAGCAAAGAGTCAAGACTGTTACCCAGAAAATAAGATTGAAAAACTCACTTTTCCTTGAATAAACTATATAACTGCTCCAGTTTTCTGGGTCTTTTTTTTTTTCCATTGGCCAGAGAAAACCTGTTCTACTGTGATCTTGGGGACAGAACACCTGCCAAGACAGAGGCAATCACAGTTCAGGAATTGCTTTGTATCACTAGCTCTCTGGCCTTCGGCTAAGAAGGTAAAAAGGACCACTACAGTTCAGGCATGCCAAGACATTACTAAAGGGACTACCCTTGGTGGAGACTTTAACTTAGGGTGCTTGGGGCCAGAGGTTTGATGGGGGTAGGAAAGAAGAGGCAGTAGAGAGGAAATGTGAAACTTTGCCAAATCTTTCTACGTGGCCTCTTCTACAAAACATTTTATAGTGGGGGGAAGAAAGACCTCAAAGATGCCAAAAAAAAAAAAAGTGGAGCAGAAGGGGAACAAGATAGTTCTGTTCTGTCTCGTGATTGGGTGCAGTATTTGGTCTTTTTTAGCACCCTGGGTGGGAAGCCACCCTTCCCTCCTCTCCCACTTGACTGCCTCCCTACCTCACTGTCCATAGCACTTCAAAGCAGCTAATTCCCTGCCTTACGTAAATAGCAACAGGGTGCAGAGTGTCCTCAACAGAGAGCAGAAATGACAAAGACATAAACTTTGGACCTCAAAGTTTCTTTGGTTGGAGGCCTGCCTAGTAATTATAGCAATAGTGCTTAACAGTGATTACAGGAACTAAGGTAGACCTTGCAAATACATAATCAAGAGAAAGATGTAAGGGAATCACAAGAGACTTGAGTTTGCAAGGTTTCCAAATCTGTCCCTGTTTCAGTCAATTTTTTTTTTTTAGTAAAGAGATGGAGGAGAGCAAAAGAGGGGTCAGAACAGGCTTAGGGGACAACTCCAAAAACAAAGATCAATCAGTCAGTAAATCGATCAACAAGCATTTATTTAGTGCGTACAATGTGCAAGGCACTGAAAACAGAAATAAAATAAATGAAACCATTCCTACTCCCAAGAAAAATGTTTATATACAAATGGAAGAGTTGGGGGGACAACAATGGATAGAGCGCTCGACTTGGAATCAAGAAGACAACTTTCTAAGTTCAAATCCAGCCTCAGATACTTACTAGCTGTGTGGCCCTAGGCAGGTCACTTAACCTCTGTTTGCCTCAGTTTCCTCATCTGTAAAATGTTTTTTTGTTTTGTTTTTTAAGCAATGGGGGTTAAGTGACTTGCCCAGGATCACACAGCTAATTGGTCTGAGGCCACATTTGAACTCAGGTCCTCCTGACTTCAGGGCTGGTGCTCTATCCACTGCACCATCTAGCTGCCCCTCATCTGTAAAATGGAGTGGAGAAGGAAATCGCAAACCACTCTAGTGTATTTGCAAAGAAAACCCCAAATGGAGTCACAAAGAGTCAGACATGACTAAAAAATGACTCAACCATAACAACAAATTAAGGGGGAACACACCAACAGTTTGAAGGATCAGAAAGGAAGATGACACTTGAATTGTGTCTTGATGGGAAGGAGGAAAAGAAGGAATACATTTGAGGTGTGTAGGTGATAGCCACTGCAAAGACAAGGCAGTGCTGTGTGTGAAACACAGAGAGAAGGCCAGACTGGCTGGATCCCAGAGTGTGGGAAGGGGAGTGATGTACAATGAGACTGGAAAGATGAAGTTGAAACCTTGCCAGATCCAGGCTACCTGCCTTCCAATATGACACTCCGCTAGTATCAGCTCAGCTGAATTTGGCTAGGTGGGAAGGATTCCATTACTCTACACCAGGGAGGTCAAACTCAAATAGAAACAGATCTTCACAGGGCTGCAAATTGTCTTAGAAAACCACAAATTCACATTCTCTATGGCATACCGTATTTTTATGTATTTTGTTAAACATTTCCCAATGATATTTTAATCTAATTTGGCAGGCTTGGCCAGTAAGCCTTGAGTTTGAAACCTTTGCTCTACACATATTATCTCCTTCTCCAGTGTAAAGAGGGAGGCATGTTTTCTCATCTCTTCTCTGGGTCAAACTTGGTCATTATTATTACATAGTGTTTGGTTTTGTTTTATTGTTCTTTTGATTTATGCTGTGGTAACTGAGCACATTGTTTTCCCGGTTCTGCTAAGTTCCCTTTGTGTCAGTTTATTTCTTCCTGTGTTTTTTTTTTCTGAATTGCTTACTTTCATTACTTGTTACGGTGCAATACATTACATCCCATTACATCCATGTACTATCATTCGTTTAGTCATTCCAAAATTCATGGTGGGTGACACATATTATTTTTTTCGCCTCCTTTTGTGTCTGTGCCTATTTATTCATATTCCTTTTAAAACCCAAATTGTGCTTAAACACGTAGCAGTGAATATTAGTGACTTTCTCTTCTAAGTATTCTTTTCTTGACTGAATTTAATAAACATGAACACTTCAATAAACAAAGAAGAGAAAATCTACAAACTTCTGCAAACTTATATGAGAAACTGCAAATGGTTTGGGTTTTTTTAAAGTGTGTCATACATTTAGCATGATAGTACTAGCTACTAGCTAGGTGGTGCAGTGGATAGAGTACCAGACCTGGAGGAAGACTCATCTTCCTGAGTTTAAATCTGGCCTCAGACACTTACTAGCTGTGTGATCCTGGGCAAGTCACTTAACCCTGTTTATTTCAAATTTCTCATCTGTAAAATGAGCTGGAGAAGGAAATGGCAAACCACTCCAGTTTCTTTGCCAACAAAACCCCAAATGGGGTCACAAAGAGTCAGACATGACTGAACACAGTTATACATTTGGCATGACAGTACAAACTGATCTACTTCTCTGTGTTCCCCTTCTGACCTTCCTTCTGTTCTCTTCTGTGTATTTTTAATGCTTTTACGATGCCCTTTTCTTTCTTTTCTTATTTTACATCATTCTCCTATCTAAGAACTCTTCTGCCTCCAAAAGAAGCCTTCCCTCGTAAGTAGAATCAAGCAAAACAAATCAACATATTGGTCTTATCTGTAAATACATGTCTTTCTGTTTCATCTCCTCATTGCCAAGGGATGATAATCATGAATCATCATCAGTCATTTGAAGTTAGGATGGGTCGATATGTTGGTCTTTCTTTTAAAGTTGTTTTCCTTTAACTTAGTGTAGTTCTTGTATAAATTGTTTTCCTGGTTCTGCTCACTTTACTCTTCATTAGTTCTTCCCAAGTCTTCCCAGGTTTCTCCAAGTCTGTCATATTTATCATTTCTCATAGCACAATAATATTCCATTACATCAATATAGTAAAATTTGTGCAGCCATTCCCGAATTGATGGTTATCCCCTTTCTTTAGGTTTCTTTGCTACAATAAAGAGTGAAACTATAGATATTTTTATATGTATGAGTCTTAGGATGCCATATTTTATGAAGGACTTTACCAAAAGGACACTTTTCTACAGAAAAGTGCCTAGGATAATGTAAGAAGAGCATGCAGTAAAATGATCCCTCTCCTAAACTTCAAACCCACATCTCCAACTACTTGCTCAATAATTCCACATAGATTTCCAGCAAGCAATTCAGTTCACCTAAAACTCAACATGCCCAAACCTGAATTCACAATATGCCCTTCTAAACATGTCCCTCCTCGTAACTTCATTATTACTGATGGAACCCTACCGTTCTTTCAGTTACTTTGTTTTAACACCTCACAGTAAAAAATGACTCTTCCCTTTCCCTTATACCTCATATCTAAGCAGTTGCTCAGTTCTATGGAGTCTAGTCTACCTCCTCATTCATGCTTCTCCTTACTTATATCACCACAATGCAAGTCCAGGCCCTCATTACTTCCCAAATGAACACCTTTAATAGCCTCTTCTTTGAAAGTCGGCATGTAGTTATTTTTGGAGTTATTCTCTTCTGAGTTTGTTGGGACTCTCTAACACTTTACTGGGGGGGGTGGGGGGAGAGTCTTTAACATGATAAAGAATCTTTGGTTCTTTATCGTGGGGATTTAAAAAAGAAATTACCCATTCTTCTGACCTTATTTTCAGAATTGGAGTTTTGTACTAGAGCCAGGGTCTGCTCACTTCTGGAGGGAATACGATGGTCTTCTTTGGTACTGTTCTGTAATGCCTGGGTTCCTGTTCCTGTTTCCTCTGGATATTGGATACTTTGCTCTTCAAGTAACTCAGAGATGGCTCATGCTGGGCACCTGCAAGACTTCAGTGGGCCCTAAGATATCTGATCAAAGGTGAAATCTTCAAGCTCTTGACTCAAGTTTGAAAGTGGGCAACACAACTGTAGGCCTGTCTCTGGTTGGAGTGCCAGCAGATTACTGCTGGTCCCAGCCCCTATCAGTTGGCCAGAAGGATAGAAGGGTCTGCAGGTCCAAAGTGAAATAACTATAGGCTCCCCCCTTGTCTGAACTTTCTTCCCTGGTCATGCAGTTTCAGTCCTCAGACCATGCAAGAAGCCTTTGGAGCCAATGACTTAAAACTCCTGCATACTTCTGTTCCTGCTCCTTAAAGAGTGCACAGCCTCAGGATAGGTTTAAGCTAGATCTACTGGATTCACCCTTCTGGAACAAGCCCTTAGCCCTGCTCTTAGCTTCCCTTCTACAACCACTTTCTGCTCCTGCTCCCTGGTCTGAGATATCCCAATTACTACTTCATCTGTCATTCTTCTTAGATCTTTGTTGGGATAACTGGAGAAGGGGTGGGGCAGTCTGGGCTGTGCTGCTTCCTGCCATTCTGCCACACTAAGACCTTCTTAATTGTTCTCCATGCCTCCAGTCCTTCATCTTTCTAATCTATCCTTCACACTGATGCCAAAATAATTTTCTTAAGGACCAAGTCTAATCATGTCACCTTCATGCAAAAAAGCCTTCAGTGACTCACTATCTCTAAGATAAAATACAGATTATATTTAAGGCCTTCCACAATTTGACTCCAAGCTACCACCCTAGCCTTATTTTGTGTTCTCCTCTCCATGTAGTCTATTTTCCAGCATGATTCAACTACTAGTTTTCCCCAAAACCTGACATGCCATCTCTGGTCTCAGTGTATCTGAATTAACAAGCATTTTTTTTTTGGTCTTTCTTCCCACCCCCTCAAAAAAAGAAAGGAAAATAAAACCTTTGTAAAAAAAAATATGCATAGCCAAATAAAACAAATTCCCACATTAGTCATGTCCAAAACCCTTGTGTCTCACTCTGCATCTTGAGTCCATCAGCACTCTGTCAGGAGGTAGCTAATATTCTTTGTTGGATTCTCTGGTATCATGGTTAGTCTTTTTTTTTTCCCGACCAAAATACAATTTCTCCTCAAGGCTCAGCAAATTTTTATAATTTATACCTGGAATGGACTCCCTCTTTATCTTCATCTCTCAAGACTAGTGCTTCAGCCATGAAGGTAAGCTACCTATATCAAGGAGCACAGTCGGCATATCTCTGCAGTCACTCCCATTTTTTCCTCTTCTTTCTGTAGGCCTGAGAGTGGAGTGGAAAACACATTTCAGCCATTGCTGCTGCTATCCAGGAAAGGAAAGTGCTACTTTTCTGGCTCAGGGACCTCTGAACTGGTGCCTCCATCTTCAACAGCCAGAATGGGATGATGGTTGTTGATTTTCCATTTGGGAGAATAGGAACAAGACTGCATTATGGTTTCCTCTTATTTAGCCCCACTCTCTTCCCAAATAGAAGCAAAAGCTAGTTTTTATTCTATTTTGCAAAGTTACTTTTCTAATTCCTGTCTAAGTAGTTTGAGTTTCTTTTGCTGGTTGGAAAAATATGATCAGTCTACCTGCTAGTGATCAGTATTTTTTATTTACAAATAGTGGGGCTGCAATAGGAAGAAATCATGTTTAGGTATTGGTATAAAATAATACATAAAGGACCAGGGTTTGAGCCCTGACCCAAAAGAGCCCAAAACAGCTAGGGGCTGTTCAAAGCTGAGAAAGAAAATTTTATTAATTTATTAGTAACTTTAAAATAAAGTCTCCCCCAAGTAAATGGGGTCAGAAACTTTCCCTCTTTTCCTCTATGTTAAAAGGAAACAGAGTACCATTTTATTGACTGGGACAAGGCCAGGCTATCGAGTCACATGACCTTAGTCAATCTTTCCCTCTCCACTCACTCATGTGCAGTGAAAGACTCAGTAGGGACAGAGCTGAGAGCAGTGATTAGGGAGTGGAAACTGACCGAAGAGGGAGAAAAGGTGTAGCTGGATCTAACCAGCAACATCCACATTCCAAAGGTAGAAGCCAGAGCAGGAAGTAATTGTTCCCTTTTGGCTTTATCTGCTAAAGCCTATGTAGATATATTTCTAGGCAGCCACACGGACTTCCAATACGTTCTCCGTCTTCATGCACTGGCCTTTTTGTTATTCCTCATACACGATGTTCCATATCCAATCACCATACAGAGCACAGTTTGTCACTTACGCTTGGAATGCGTAACATGGATTGATGTCCCACTGTCTGAAGGCTAGGCCTGTTACATTTTGTTTTATTTTCAATTCCAAATTCACTCCATACTTGCCAGCCCTCCCCCACCCATTGAGAAGGCAAGAAATACAGACCCTGTTACAAATATGAAGATATGCACAACAAATTTCTGCATTAGCCATGTTCCAAAAAGAAAAGAAAAGGGGAGAAAAAGCTTCTGTTTGCAACCAAATCCATCAGTTCTCTAGCTGGAGATGTATACCATTTTTTTATTACGAATCTTTTGGAATTCTGAGGGGTCATTGTGTTGACCAGTAACTCTTTCACAACTGATTATCTTTACAATATTGCTGTTACTATGTAAATCATTCTTCTGGTTCTATTCACTTCATTTTGTATCAGTTCCTATAAGTCTTCCCAGATTTTTCTGAAACCACCTCCATCATTTCTTATAGCACGTTAGGATTCCAGCACATTCATGAACTGTTACATTTTAATCCACTCAAAGGGTTCTCTGGTACCTTCAAGGAACTGGACAGTCTCTTTCCTCTGTCATTTTTCTTGCCACTAATTGTGTTCCTCCTACTTTTAGGGGTCCAGTAACTAGTACTCCGGTTCTATTCAATAACAACATCAATTTAGCTTTTACAAAAGAATTTATTTAAAAGATATAGCAATAGGGGGTGGAGCCAAGATGGGGGAGTAAAAGATACAGCAATAACAAACGTGTGAACATTTTCCCCAATATCTCATAGATATAATACCATCCCTACTCTCCCCTTCCCACCCTCAACCCAACACATGTGAGCACACATACACATATACTACCTCAGTCTCTGGGGATATAAAGAGGATTGGTTCACAACTTGGCTCAGTTATTAAATAGCTCTAGTCCCAACAAGTTCAACTCAAAAGGACCTACTGGTCTAGTCTACCTACTGGGCTGATGTCCCCAGATTCTTGCTCCTTGGGGCTTCACCAGGGGGTTAGCTGCAACTCCTGGACTGGATACTTGGGCTCATGGACCCCCAGGGTTGACATTCCAAGCTCAACGACTCCACTATCTATACCTAGAAGGGAAAAGGAAGAAGTAAAAGGCCAAAATCCCAGGCCTCTTTCTTGGGACCACATGACCTAAGGTAGATGGAGTAGGCTCTAGGCCTACTTTTAGGGATTTGTTCTATGAAGTTTGGATTCAGTCAAAGGGCCCCACTTGAGGACCTAGAGGGCCATGTATGGCCTTGAGGCCACAGGTTCCCCACCCATACTCTAGGGCTATTTCCCTTTTACTGTATAGTCTCACTGGCTGTGAATGAATGAATCCACCCTTGGACATGAATATAAGAAAAGATCTCCACCATACTCAATGAGGAAGTTCCAGCTACATAACCAATGGAAAAAGGCTGCTCCCACCACATGATAGGCCAAGTTAGAAAGTCTGTGCATGTACCAGATCTCCAGTTTCATAGAAGAAGCCTCCCCAGAATCTTCTATGTGGATCATACCATCTTAGGTAATTTAGGCGTGTGTCAAATCCCCATTACAAATGTACTGCCTTTTCATCTCTGTCTTAGAATCCCTAGGTTTTTTCAAAGCTAAGCTCAAATATCACTGTAGTGAGGTATGTTTTGGCTCACTCTTCCAGAACCAGGTTGCTATATCTTTTCTTCAGGGTTCCAGAAGGTGATCTGAGGGGTTAAGGTGCTTGCCCCACTTCTCTACCACAATAGGCTAAAGCACCCATTTCAGTGTTTCTGCCGTTGTTAGGGACTAGTAACCAGCACCCATTTCTATCTAATCATAAAACTTCAATCTGCTTTTAAAAAGGGATATTTATTTCAAAGATAGAGCAAGAATAAACAAATAAATGTTTCCTACATCTAATCAGCTCAAAGGGATAATCTTCCCTGTACCGCCTTGTTCTCTGGGGGAGTAGGCTCAAAACTTAGTTCAGTTTGGAGGCACAGCCAATACGGTGGAGTAACAGGAAGAAGTAAATCAAATTCCCTCTCCAAACTCCTCCAAACAGGTCTACAAAATGCAGCAAAGCAGATCATGATGGGAAAATCCAAGTCAAACTCACAGTCAGTCACTTTTCTAGCCCAGGTCAGGATGAGGAAAAAGACAGATATCTGTGGATATTCAGGAAGGGGTCTGGTCAGGAGCATGTCTTGTGGAGTACTAAGGAAGAGGACAAGAAAAGGCCCTGGACTCATACCGAGGCACTCAGACAGAAACAAATGTCAACTGGCAGCTTTGTTGCCCACTACCCAGTTCTAGTCAAAGATCTGGGCAGACTGAAGAAGAGACTAGAGTCTAGTATTCTTAATTAAGAAGCAGCTACTGACCCTAGGCTGTGCAACAAACAAAATCAAATTTAGAAACAAACAGCAGCAGTGTGGTTCAGATCTGAACAGCAGAGCAGAGTCTCAGTTCTAGCTTCTAGCACAGTCTGAAGCCTGCAGAGGAATAATCAGGGCAGGAATTCAGTACAGTCTGCGACTCTGAACCATCAGAGCTTCCCAGATGGGTGACCGGGGCTGAGTCTGGCAACAGTTTGTAGTTGTTCAGATCCAAACCTAGGTCAGGAACTTCTAGATTTCAGACCAAGGGGTCAGTAATCATGGCTTGCCCTGGATCAGACCATTTTGGGAGCATTGAAAGCTCACAGGTCCCCAGGCTGAGCTGCCCTTGAGATTCTGAAATAACACAACACTCAATGCCCCAAGAAACAGTAACAGAACCAGTACAGATCTTTCCTCCAGAAATGCTTAGAGGATACCTCTAATATCAAGTCATAAGTCAGAAAGTAGGCTGGAAGAATGAATGAACAAAATAAAATCTCATTACAAAAAGCTATTATGGTGACAGTGATGCTCACGACACAAATACAGAAGAGAATGACTCTAAAACATCTATAAGCAAAGCCTCTAAGAAAAACACAGCTTGGAATTCCTGGAACACATGTTTAATCAAGAGTTTAAAAAAAAAGTTTTAAATGTTTTTATAAATAAGAGTGCTGTAAGAAAAAATTGGAAAAGAAATGAGAGCTATGGAAGAAAGAATTGGAAAGGAAATTAATAGCTTGGCACAACAGGCACAAAACCTTGCCCAAGCAACAAATTCTCTGAAAATTAGAATGTATCAGACAGAAGCCAATGACTCCAGTGGCAACAAGAAATATTAAAACAAAGTCAAAATACTAAAAAAGAAGAAAAAGAAGAAATGAAGTATCTCATAGCAAAAACTACTGACTTGGAAAACAGACTGAGAAGGAAAAAAAATTGAAACTCTTTGGGCTGTCTGAATGCCATGACCGAGAGAGAGAGAGCTTAGATATAATTTTTCAAAAAATCTTAAAACTATCCAGATCTCTTAGAACTATAGGACAAAGTGAAAACAGAAAGAACCCACTTGTTACCTTAAAAAAAAACCCAAAACAAAAACTCCAAGGACTGTGTATTTTTAATTAAATAGAAAACTTCTAAGCATCCCCGATGAAAAAATCAGAGCTATGGAGGAACTTTGAAGTACAAGAAATATGAAAAAATAAATGTGAATGAACAATCATATAGGATTCAACAAGGATAAACTACTTATATCCAAATATGAGGAGATGATACATTTGTCCCATTTGAGCCCTATCTTAAGAGAGATCGTGGAAGAAATCTAATTAGACAGAAGGCTTAGGAGTGATTTTGGTATGTCCTGATGAACTTAAAAGAAGAATTGAAAGGAAAGATAAGATAGCTAGGGATAGAAGGTTAAGGAAAATTATCTCATCAGCAGAATGGGAAAGTAGACACCTATACAAATAAGGAGGAAGGGGTGGGAGCATCAGCTGACACGTCAGTCTCATAATCATCTGAACTGGTCATAGGAGTAAAGACACAAATTTAGACAGCTGGACACAGAAACACATTTCTCTCAACAGGTTGGAAAAGGGAGAATTAGAGGTAGGATGGCCTAAGGGAGGGATTAGTCTTAGGCAAAATAAACTCTAAGGATGTACAAACTTATACTTACAGCACCTCTTTTTGTGATGACAAAGAATGGAAAACTGAGGGGATACCCATCAACTGGGGAATGACTGAAAAAGTTATGGTATAAATTGTGATGGAATACTGTTGTGCTGTTAAGAGATGATGAAGAGGATGTTTTCAGAGAAACTTGGAAAGACTGGTAGGAACTGATGCAGAGTGAAGTGAGAAGAACCAGGAGAATAATGTATACAATGGCAACAATGTGGTAAACAACTTTGAAAGAGTGATCAGCTTCATGACCAATTATGTTTCCAGAGGACTAATGATGAAACATGCTACCCATCTCCTGACAGAGAGTTGAAAAACAGAGCACAGAATGAGACATAAGTTATTTTGGACCCGGCCAATGACGAAATTAATTTTGTTTGACTTTGTATGTTTGTGACAGATGTTTTGTTTATTTTTTTCTTTCTCGATGTGGTGAGGGTTAGGTTGGGAAGAAGGGAAGGTGGGTTTTTTTCTAATTGAGGAAAAATATAATTTAAGAAAAATTTAGTTCAGTCTCTACATATTTTGTATAAATTTTGTAAATATTTATATATGCACATATTGCCTCTCTTGATAGAATGTAAGCTCGTTGAGAGCAGTGACTGTTCTATTTCTGTCTTTGTATTCCCAGGACCTAGCACAGTGCCTGAGATGTAGTTTGTACTTAATAAATGCTTGCTGATTAGCTGATTAATTATCCTCCAAGCATCAATGTCAAGCAAGGTACAAAACAGGGAGACATAAGTTTGTCAAAAGTGGTCAATAATGTCATAGGGGACATGCTGAACAGAAATCCAAATGGAAGGGGAATTTTTTTATATGGTAAAGTTTTCCAGATGCTTTTATTTGAGAATGTCAATGTACTAATTATATTGTTCCCCAGAATTTTAAAGAACATCCTCAATAAGATTCACCTAAAGTCAGGAAAGAATGAACCCTCATCCAGTGACCTCCCCAAACTGTTTATCACTATGTAAAACTTGGACAAAGGATGAAAATGGACAATGAATCAGGACCTACAACTGAATATGAGGGAGAGAGTGTGCTCATTTATATGCAGGAAATTTTTCAGTGCTTTCAATAATCCCAAGCTATTCTTTGGCATGACATGTGTACATGCACATGCGCACACATACACACCATTCTTTAAGAATCAGTATTCTTGGGTACAACTAGACGGCACAGTGGATAGAGCTCCAGTACTGGAGTCAGGAGGACCTGAGTTCAAATCCGGATTCAGACACATAACACTCACTAGTTGTGTGACTCTGGGCAAGTCACTTAACCCCAATTGCCTCATCAAAAAAGAAAAAAAAAAAGAATTGGTATTCTCTCCCAAACGCTCTATATGGCTGCAAATCAGATAATACTACAATATCAGTGGGAAAAGGTCAATGAAGAAATGCATAGCTGGAATAATAATAATAATAACTACCATTTATATGGCTCTTTACAAATATTATTTTGCTTTATCATCGCAACCCTGAAAGGTAAATGCTGTTATAATCCCCATTTTACAGATGAGAAAGCTGAGATAGACAAGGTTAAGTGACCTTCCCAGAGTCACATAGCTGGTCAAGTCTTCCTGTTTCTAGGTCCAATGATCTATACACTTTACTACCTAGCCATGTCTATAAACAAGCTTCATATTACCAAGAATGACTTGCATGTTCTGGATCCAATATCCTATGTGGAAAGTGGCAAAAAGACATCACCAAGGACATATATGATCAGAAAGCAAGGTAACTGATCATGAGAGAGGTTGAACTCAAGGCACTGTTGTCTCCAACATATTAAAGGGACTAAAGAAAAGGTCTCTAGTGCATTGGGCAGACTTTTCTACATGTGGAAAGGACATGATGAAAGTTACATAGTATGAGAAGGATTGAATGTAATCCAGACCAGGGTTAAGGAATGATTGCATGGACAAAATCACAGACCTATCCAAGTAACTACTATGTTAATAGCAACTTTCCCCTGCACAAGAACTTGTCCGTGCATATTTTATCAAATCCAAATTCATCTGGCAGATCGTTAATGTGCTTCAACCAAGCTTCCTTCACGATCTTACTTGTAATTACTTTTCAGCAGTCCCTCTTTCTTTTAAAATCTTTTAAAAAGGTACGGCCTGCTAGACTGGGGAAGGGGAGAAATTTATTGGAAAATGAATGTGACAGAATAAAAATTAACATTTAAAAAAAATGAATCCAAGGGAAGGAGCTTGAAACCCCATTGAACAGAGTACTTTTTTTTTTGTGCCCAAGAAGAATACTTCTGCCCCCAGCACAATTCATGTTCTTAATTCAGTTCAAGAAGACTTTATTAAGGGCATACTTATTTGGGACTAGGAACAGTAGTAGGCAATGAAGATACAAGGATTTTAAAAAAATGAAACAGTCTCTGACCTCATGGAATTTACACGGAGATACAACAAATATGTAAATTTAAAAAAAGCAAAGCATCTACAAAGTAAATACAACATAAAGTGGGACAAATATTCTGTTTGTGGTTTGATTTCTTACTTTCTGTGGCTATATGGGGGCAGCACCTAAGGTGGGGGTAGGGGGGGAGATGGGGAGTTAGGGGTAGGGGTGGGGGAGAAAGGTGCATATTTTTTAATGCATTCCACTGAATTGATGTGTGTAAAAGGGGGCATCCTACAGATGTTCTTGAAAAGAGAAGCTAAGGACTTAAATATACTGGGCACTCACCCTCTCTTTCAAAAAAGATCTTACTACATCAGTGAAGTAGTGTAGTGGATAGAGCAATTGGCTTGGAGTGAGGAAGACCTCAGTTCAAATTCTCATTCAGATGCTATCTATGTGACCCTAGTCAGATTACTTAAATTCTATCTGCCCTGAAGCAGATCTGGGATCTGCATCACCTACCTCCCAGGGCTGTTGTGAAAATAAAAAGGAGATCGTACTGTAGTTTTTTTTTGTTGGACTCATAGTGACCCCATTTGAGATTTTCTTGGCAAAGATGCTAGAGTGGTTTGCCATTTCCTTCTCTAGTTCATTTTGCAAATGAGGAAATGAAGGCAAACAGGGTTCAATGACTTGCCCAGTGACACGCAGCTCGTAAATGTCTGAGGCCAGACTTGAACTCAGAAAAATGAGTCTTTCTGACACCAGGCTGAACACTCTATCCACTGTACCACCTAGCTGCTCCAGCCCTTCATAAACTTTAAATTCTCTATGAATGTCAGCTTTTCTCACTCTAAATTCCTCTAGGGGAAAAAAGTAAATGAACTTAAATTGTGGAGATCAGGAAAGGCCTTGTATAGAAGATAAACCTGAGCTTGAAGTGAGATAGGGTATAGCACCACCCAACTCATGCTGGATTAGCAGGGTAGATTCTCAAAGGGAACATTACTACTCCTCCCTTAGGGTTCTACTGTTAACTCTGAGAAGTTAGGGGATGGGTTGTGTCAGATAGGTCCCTTGGCTGCTCTGCTGGTCCCTCATCAGATATGGTGATGGCTGCAGCTGGACCTGGTTTCCAGTGAGGCCTTGGATGATTTTGATGGATTTCCTTGTCTCACCCATTGCTTGGGCAACGCCCTCTTGGAATACTCACTCACCTTAAGTTAGGAAAGAACGAGCCCTTATCCAGTGACCTCCCCAAAATGGGTCAACCAGTTAAGATCAATTAACTTTTACAGAAAGGATATTTATTGAAAGAGTATAGCAAAAGCTACAAAATGTCCCCCAAATTGGGGATGCACTCTCTTCTCTGCATACATGGTCCTTGAGGAGAGCAGACTTTAGGGCATAAAGGTCATTAGTAAGCACATACACAGAGAACAGAACTTGTCAGTTGGGGGGATTCTGCTTCTGGGGGCCAAGATGGCAGAGTAAGAAGTAGTTGCTCTTACTGTCACTTATTAACCTCTGAAAGCCCAGAAAATATTGCTTCAGGAAAAACTCTAGAACAGCTGAACCAGAAGAAAGACAGGGTGCAGCAGTCCAGTAGCCCAGGTAGCTTGAGGGATTAACAGGAAAGGACCCTCTTGCCCTGGGGGAAGGGGAGGCATCCCAGCATGCTAGCAGAAAGCCCCACCTCAGCATACCAGGGAGAGATCCTGAAACCCAGGTGGTGGAGCAGGCAAACACCAACACCAGGACCCCACCAGGGGAACTGGTGGAAACCAGCTCAAAAAAAACAATACCACGTGTCTCGGGAATTCTACAGCAACCAAGTCTCCTAGTGCCTCAGCAAAACTCTGGGAAGCACTCCAAGGGGCCCCAGGCAGAAAAAACATCCTGCAACATCCATCTGAAAGGAGCTGAAGAAAGTAAAAGGAAGGAGAGGCCTGGGTGAGCAGGCAACCTCCAGGGGCCAGACTACCCAATCCTACCCCTAGAGTTCCAGTGTTGCTGATTCCAGCCCAATACCAGGTAAGCTGCCAGAACCCTACAGCCTCCAACTGCCAGCAATAGAAGCCCCAGCACACAAAGCCAGTGACCAGGCCCTAGGCTACCAACACAAGAAGCTTGAGTCTCCCTAGCAGGAGAGCTCAATCTCTTTAAAGCCAGGAAATAAGAAAACACCATGAGCAAAGAGAAACGTACTATAGATTCTTGTTATGGGAATAGTGAAGATCAAGGCAGAAATTCTGAAGAGGACAACATTGTCAACAAACCCACATCTGGAACCTCAAAAGGGAATACGAACTGGTCTGAAGCCCAAAAAGCCTTCTTAGAAGAGCTCAAGAAGGATTTTAAAAGTCAAATGAGAGAGGTAGAAGAAAAAATTAGGAAAAGAAATGAGAGGTGTGCAAGAGAGAGTCAATAGCTTGGAAAAGGAAGGACAAAAATTAACTATAGAAAACAAATTCTTACAAAATACATTTGGCCAACTGGAAAAAAAGTACACTGAAGAAAACAAGTCCCTAAAAAATACAATTGGCCAAATGGAGGAGGAGGTACAAAATCTAATAGAAGAAAACAATTTGTTAAAAATTAGAATAGGGCAAATGGAAGCTAATGACTCTATGAGAGAGCAAGAATCAGACAAACAGAAACGAAAGAATGAAAAAATTGATGAAAATGTAAAATACCTTATTGGTAAAATAACTGACCTGGAAAATAGGTCCAGGAGAGACAATTTAAAAATTATTGGTCTACCTGAAAATCATGATGAAAAAAAGAGCCTGGATAGCATCTTTCCAGAAATCATCAAGGGAAATTGCCCTGAAGTCTTAGAACCAGAGGGTAAAATAACCACAGATAGAATCCACTGATCACCTTCTGAAAGAGATCCCAAATTGAAAATGCCAAGGAATATAGTAGCCAGATTCTAAAATTACCAGGTCAAAGAGGAAATACTGCAAGGAGCCAGAAACAATTTAAATATCATGGAACCACAGTCAGGATTGCACAGGACCTTGCAGCTTCTATGTTAAAAGATCATAGGGCATGGAATATAATATTCTGTAAGGCAAAGGAGCTTGGATTACAACCAAGGATCAACTACCCAGCAAAAATGAGCATGATCTTTCAGGGTAGGAGATGGATATTCAATGAAATAGGGGACTTCCAAACCTTCCTGATAAAAAGAACAGAGCTCAACAGAAAATTTGATCTTAAAATACAAGACTCAAGAAAGGCATAAAAAGGTAAACGGGACAGAAAAAAACCATGTTATTAATAAGGACAAACTCTTTACCTCCCTACAAGGGAAGATACACCATGTTAAAGGGGTATACATAGAATTTAAAAAATCTAATCAAATGGGTTAAATGGATCCAAGTAAGTGGATTAATCTGACCTAACTAAGAAAATGTACTGAGAGGGGCAGCTAGGTGGCACAGTAGATAGAGCACCAGCCCTATCAAATCTGGCCTCAGACCAAACATTTGACACTTGCTAGCTGTGTGACCCTGGGCAAGTCACTTAACCCCAATTGCCAAAAAAAAAAGTACTGAGAGAAAAAGAAAGGAGGAGGCAGACAAGGATAAATTACTACAAGAAAAGGCATAAAAACCTATTACAGAAGAGGGAAAGAAGGGAGGGAGATGAGCATTGTTTGAACCTTACTTTCATCAGATTTGGCTCAAGAAGGGAATAACATAATCAGTTAGGTATAGAAATCTAACTTGACCTATAGGCAGTTGGAGAGCAAAGGGGAAAGAAAAGGGAGGGGGCTAATAGAAGGAAAGTGGGACTGAGGGAGGCGGTGGTCAAAAGCAAAACACTAGTGAGAAGAGAAAGGGAGAAAGGAGAAAGAAAAGCATAAATGGGGGGAAATAGGATGGAGAAAACAACACAGATAGTAATTATAACTGTGAATGTGAATGGGATGAACTCTCCCATAAAACTGGAGCAGACAGCAGAATGGATTAAAAACCATTATCCTACAATACGTTGTTTACAGGAAACACACAGGGTAAAGGTAAAAGGCTAGAGTAGAATATATTAATTTAGCTGAAGTAAAAAAAAGCAGGGGTAGCAATCCTGATCTCAGACAAAGCAAAAGCAAAAATAGATCTCATCGAAACAGATAAGGGAGGAAACTACATCCCGCTAAAAGGCACCATAGACAATGAAGTAATATCATTGCTAAACATATATGTACCAAATGGTATGGCATCCAAATTCTTAGAGGAGAAGTTCAAGGAGTTACAGGAAGAACTAGATAGCAAAACTATATTAGTGGGGGACCTCAATCTCCCCCTTTCTGAACTAGATAAATCTAACCACAAAATAAACAAGAAAGAAGTTAAGGAGGTGAATAGAATATTAGAAAAGTTAGTATGGTAGACCTCTGGAGAAAACTGAATGGGGATAGAAAGGAATATACTTTTTTCTCAGCAGTACATGGCACATACACAAAAATTGACCATGCACTAGGGCATAAAAACCTTCCAATTCAATGTGGAAAGGCAGAAATATTAAGTGCATCCTTTTCAGATCATGATGCAATAAAAATTATATGTAATAAAGGGCCATGGAAAGATAGACTAAAAAGTAATTGGAAACTAAATAATCTAATCCTAAAAAATGATGGGTCAAACAACAAATCATAGAAACAATCAATAACTTCATTCAAGAGAATGACAATAATGAGACAACATACAAAACTTATGGGATGCAGTGAAAGCAGTTCTTAGGGAAGCTTTATATCTCTAAATGTTTGCACAAATGAAAATAGGAAAAGAGGAGATCAATGAATTGGGCATACAGCTAAAAAAAAAACCTAGAAAAAAAACAAATGAAAAATCCTCAATTAAACATCAAATTAGAAATACTGAAAACCAAAAGAGAAATTAAGAAAATTGAAATTAAGAAAACTATTGAGCTAATAAATAAAACTAAGAGCTGGTTTTGTGGGAAAAAAAACAACACAACAACAACAAACTAACAATGAAAAAAAGAAAGAAGAAAACCAAATTACTAGTATCAAGAATGAAAAGGGTGAAGCTACCACCAAGGAAGAGGAAATTAAAACAATAATTAGGAATTATTTTGCCCAACTATATGCCAACAAATTTGACAATCTTAGTGAAATGGATACATATTTACAAAAATATAAATTGCCCAGATTAACAGAAGAGGAAGTAAAATACTTAAGTAACCCCATCTCAGAAAAAGAAATTGAACAAGCCATTGATGAACTCCCTAGGAAAAAATCTCCAGGGCCAGATGGATTTACAAGCAAATTCTATCAAACATTTAAAGAACAATTAATTCCAATACTATATAGACTGTTTGGGAAAAGGTGAAGAAGGAGTCTTACCAAATTCTTTCTATGATACAAATATGGTGCTGATACCTAAACTGGGAAGTCAAAACAGAAAGAAAATTATAGGCCAACTTCCCTAATGAATATAGACGCAAAAATTTTAAACAAAATATTAGCAAATAGATTACAGCAACTTATCACAAGAATAATACACTATGACCAGGTAGGATTTATACCAGGAATGCAGGGTTGGTTCAATATTAGGAAAACTATCAGCATAATTCATATCAACAACAAAACCAACAGAAACCACATGATCATCTCAATAGATGCAGAAAAAGCTTTTGAAAATACAACACCCATTCCTATTAAAAACACTAGAAAGCATAGGTAAAATGGAGTCTTCCTTAAAATAATAAGCATCTATCTAAAACCTTCAGCAAGCATTATATGTAATGGGGACAAGCTAGAAGCATTTCCAATAAGATTGGGGGTGAAACAAGGATGTCCATTATCAATATTGTACTGGAAATTAGCTTTAGCAATAAGAGAAAAAAAGAAATTGAAGGCATTAGAATAGGCAAAGAAGAAACAAAGCTATCACTCTTTGCAGATGACATGATGATATACTTAGAGAATCCTAGAGAATCAAGTAAAAAACTACTTGAAATAATAAACAACTTTAGCAAAGTTGCAGGCTATAAAATAAACCCACATAAATCATCAGCATTTCTATATATTACCAACAAAGCCCAACAGCAAGAGATAGAAAGAGAAATCCATTTAAACTTACTGTAGACATTTAAAATATTTAGGAGTCTACCTCCAAAACAAACCCAGGAACTCTATGAACACAATTACAAAACACTTTTCACACAAATAAAATCAGATCTAAATAATTGGAAAAACATCAGTTGCTCATGGGTAGGCCGAGCTAATATAATAAAAATGACAATCCTACCTAAGCTAATTTACTTATTCAGTGCCATACCAATCAAACTACCAAAAATTATTTTATAGAGTTAGAAAAAATAATAACAAGATTCATTTGGAAAACAAAAGGTCCAGAATATCAAAGGAACTAATGAAAAGAAATGCAGGGGAAGTGGTAGCAATTCCAGATCTTAAATTGTATTATAAAGCAGCAATCATCAAAACTGCTTGGTACTGGCTAAGAAATAGGAGGTGGATCAGTGGAATAGGTTAAATATGCAAGACACAGTAGTCAATGACTATAGTAATCTATTATTTGATAAACCCAAAGAACCCACTTTTGAAAAAACTGCTGGGAAAACTGGAAAAGAGTATGGCAGAAACTAGGCATAGACCAAATCTCACACCATATACCAAAATAAAGTCAAAATGGGTTCATGACTTAGATATAAAGGCTGATATAAGAAACTGGGAGACAAGGAATAGTTTACCTATCAGATCTATGGAGAACAGAAGAATTCATGACCAAACAGGAGATAGAGAACATTAAAAAGCAAAATGGATAATTTTGATTACATTAAATTGAAAAGTTTTTGCACAAACAAAGCCAATGCAACTAAGATTAGAAGGAAGGTAGAAAATTGGGAAAGAATTTTTACAACCAGTCTCTGATAAGGCCTCATCTCTAAAATATATAGAGAATTAAGACAAATTTATAAGAATACAAGCCATTCCCCAATTGATAAATGGTCAAAGGATATGAACAGCAGTTCTCAGATGAAGAAATTAAAGCCATCTATAGTCATATGAAAAAATGCTCTAAATCACCATTGATTAGAGAAATGCAAATCAAAACAACTCTGAGGTACCACATCACACCTACCAGATTGGCCATCATGACAAAACAGGAAAATGATAAATGTTGGAGAAGATGTGGGAAAATTGGAACACTAATTCATTGTTGGTGGAGTTGTGAAATGATCCAACCATTTTGGAGAACAATTTGGAACTATGCCCAAAGGGCTATAAAAATGTGCATACCCTTTGATCCAGCAATAGCACTTCTAGGGCTATATCCCAAAGAGATCAACAAATGGGAAAAGGACCCACATGTACAAAAATAGTTATAGCAGCTCTTTTTGTGGTGGCAAAGAATTGGAAATTGAGAGGATGCCCATCAATTGGGAATGGCTGACAAGATGTGGTATATGAATGTAATGGAATACTATTGTGCTATAAGAAATGATGAGCAGGCAGACTTCAGGAAAACCTGGAAAGACTTGTATGGACTGATGCTCAGTGAAATGAGCAGAAGCAGAAGAATATTGTATATGGTAACAGCCACCCTGTACAATGACTGCCTTTGATAGACAGCAGGGATCTAAGACAACTCCAAAAGTCTCATGATGGAACATGCTATCACATCCAAAGAAACTACTATGGAGTTTGAATGCAGATAGAAGCATATTATTTCCTATTTTTTTTTCTTCTGTTGTGTTTTGTTTTCTCATTCTGGTGGTTCCTACTATTGGTTCTAATTCTTACCTACAACATCACTAACATGAAAATATGTTTAATAGGAATATAGGAATATATATATTCCTATAGCCTATATCAGATTACACACCTTCTTGGGGAAAGAGATGGGGAGGGAAGGGGAGAAAAATTGAAAACTCAAAAGCTTATGGAAGTGATTGCTGACTCTTGGCCCTATAAGTCCTTTTCTTCTGTTTAGGAGTAGGAAGGAAGGAAAAAAGCATTCATTAGGCAGCTATTATGTACCAGGCACTGTGCTAAGTGTTTTACAAATATTATCTCATTTAATCCTCACAATAACCCTGGGAGGTATTATCCCCATTTTACAGCTGAAGAAACTGAGGCAGATAAAGTTTAAGTTAATCAATTAATAATATTTATTAAGTATCTACTAAGTGCTAGGCTCTAGGGTCACACACCTGGTAAATATCTGAGGCTGGGTTTGATTTCAGGTCTTCCTACTTCTAAAGCACCTACCAAGTTCAGCCTGGCTAAACAAGGGATGAAATGTGTTGGCTAACGGGTCAGTCCACTGGTGGACTGGACCGAGCAGATTGTACAGCTGCTGTTGCTTATAGCTCCAAGTGCTAGTGGTACCTCTAGTCACTTTGATAGATCTGGCCATCTCATTAGATGACTGGGAATTCCTTCTCTGGAATACTCATTCAACTATGATCAGGAAGAAATTAACACAAAATAAACAGGTACCATGTTCATAGACATTGACATCAGAATTGGAGTTAGGAAAATTACTGTCCTTTTGCCACCTAGTAGCTCACAGCAGTTCTTTCTTTTTGGGGTGCCAGGAAGGAAAACCACTAAAAAAAACCTTGAGGGAGGGGGAATCCATCTGTTCTGAATGCCAACTCAGTTCTGGCTCAGCCCTCTTGAACCATCAGCTCCTCTAACTCTTGCAGTTAACCGAACAAAAGCCTCCTTGTCATCTGAAGGCACTTACTCTCCCACTCTCCTTAATATCCTCCTTCTCCCCACCCGCTCTGCCCAGTCACTCATAGCCATAAAGAGGCTCCCCAAACCTCCACATTTGGTTGGCTTGGAAGCAGACCAGAAAATAACTGCAAGTACTTTGTATGACCCATGGAAGAAGGGCAAATATGAGTATGCTCCAAGGACTAAATCCTCATTGGCCCCTACTCATACTCCCACCCACAATTTTGTAGTGACTCCAAGAGGCAGAGGTGAGGAGAGAGATTATTCTAGGCATGATGGATAACCCATCTATGGGTTACATGGTAAATGGAACAGAGATAGTGCCCTTTTTTTCATGTTTGGAGGACTGTTTCTTGAGAGCAGGGACTTTTGTCCTTTCTAAAAATTTAATCTGTGGTAGTGATTAGTATTGCATTTGAGAAGTTTAAAAGTTCTCAATCATGAGCTTTGATAGACAACCATGGAACAGTTAACATGTTTTCCAATGTTTGCATTGCATGTGAAAAGTGGCACAAAAGATATTATTAAGAGCATATATTATATAATGAAAAATAAATCGGGAGAGAGAGAGAGAGAGAGAGAGAGAGAGAGAGAGAGAGAGAGAGAGAGATTTAATGTTTAAAGAGAGAGTAAGATGTTTTAATTTCCAATATGGAAAACATTGAATAACCCCTTTCCCAATAGATGGAATGTTTTGGGGAGCTTCAATTTTTAAAAGTATAAAAGGGTCCTGAGACCAAAAAATTTAGAAATTATTACTCTACTGAATTGAATCATTGTACTTACATAGTACTTTGTATCATTAATGCTCCTTTTTACATACGCATATCTTAGCTTATCTTTTACTAAATTTTGTACTATTTAATTGTACTTTCCTAGTCCTAGTTCTTATTCTGTTTTATATGTTGAGCACTGTAGCTGTACTATTCATCTTTATGTCCTCCACTCAGATGTTGCCTGCCAAATTATCTTTTTCCCCCATTTATCAATAAGTATACAAGTTGTTCCACTCCAACCCCTTCCTTGATAGTAGAATGTTTTTTGCATTTGTATTTCTAGCACCAAGCATAGAACCTAGCACTAAAAAAAATGCTTCTTTAATTGAATTATTGAATGTAAATCCCTTGTGTTTTAGAGAGTATTTTCTTTTGTCTTTTTAACCCTAGTACAATGCTTCACACATAGTAGATACTCATACATGTATTTGTTTAGTTACTTTTTTTAATACTATTACAGTCTCTCACAGTACCATGACAGATGCTCAATAAGTATGTGTTGAAACCTTACTTTGATATTCATTCATTCATTCAACAAACATTTCTTCATTTTTTTTGTTGTTTTTTTTCAGGCAATGGGGTTAAGTGACTTGCCCAGGGTCACACAGCTAGTAAGTGTTATGTGTCTGAATCCGGATTTGAACTCAGGTCCTCCTGAATCCGGGGCCGGTGCTCTATCCACTGAGCCACCTAGCTGCTCCCTCAACAAACATTTCTTAAGAGCCTTATTACATGCAAGGATGTTTTGATCCACTGAACAGGAATACGGTGTTGAAGAGAGAAATCCAATTTTTTAAAAATTTTATTTAAAAAATTTTTACATCACCTACATTTTTCCTCTCCCTCTTTCCTACTCTTAGAGAGCCATCTTACATTTTTTTAATTAAAAAATTTTTTTAATCAGCAAAAATCTGTCTACTCTCCCTCTAACCTCTTCTCTCTCTGAGAAAGAAAGAACGAAAACTCCTATTACAAACATCAAAAAAATTCCTGCTTTGGCTCTTTCTCTTTTAAAATGTTTCCTTCTTCCCTCTAAGTCTTTCACCCCTCTATCAAGAGGTGGGTAGCATGTTTCATTGTTAGTGTCATCGTATAAATCCTTTTCCTGCTTCTTCTCACTTTACTTTGCATATCAGTATCCCCAGATTTCTCTAAAACTATCCCCTTCATCATTTCTTATAGCACAATAGTATTTCATCAAATTTACATGCCATGGGGGCAGCTAGGTGGCACAGTAGATAGAGCACCAGCCCTGGAGTCAGGAGGACCTGAGTGTTCATATCCGGACTCAGACACTTGATACTTACTAACTGTGTGACCAAGTCACACAGTTAGTCACTTAACCCCATTGCCTAGTAAAGAAAAAAAAATTCATATGCCATAACTTCTTCAGTCAATTCCCTAATGATGGACACTCTCTTAGATACCATCATTCATCGACACCTCAAAAAGAATTGTAAATATTTTTGTATATTATTAGAGTTTGTTTTGCTTAGGACTAATCCTTCTCCTAATCTACTCTACCTCTAATTCTTCCTTTTCCCTTCTTCCCTTTTCCTCCTATTTACCTGTTGAATGAAATGTATTTTTGCACTCAACTTTATTTGCGTGCATATATTCTTCCTTCTTTGACCAGTCCAAATGAGAGTGAGCTTCTAATGTCAGCTATTCCCATTCCCTCCTCCTTGCTTGTATAGATATCTACTTTCCCACTTAAACTTCATCTCCATTTATTCTATAACTATTCTTTCCCCCCTCTTCCTCTTTCCATCAAGATATTAACAGGCCTTTGATCTAATTAGAGTTCTTCTAGGACCCCAAATGATATAGGGCTCAGTTGGGACCAATGTATCTTTTCCCCACATTGGATGTAAGCAATTTATCCTTGTTTAGTGCTGTATGATTATTTACTTTTTCATGTTTATCTATACTTCTGGGTTTGTGCTTCAACATTTTTAAGCAGCTCTGATCTTTTCATCAGGAATGCTTGGAAATCCTGTCTTTCATTCATGATCCATTTTTTTCCATTGTAGAATTATACTGAGTTTTGTTGGGTAAGTTATTCTTGACTGTAAGCCTATATGCTTTGCCTTCTGGAATGTCATATTACAAGCTCTCCACTCCTTTATTGTGGTGGCTGCTAAATTATGTACATTGTCAGCTGTAGTTCCCTCATTACTTCAATTCTTTCTTTCTAGTTGCTTGTAGTATTTTTTTTCTTTGACCTGGAAGCTCTGGATTTGGGTTATAATGTTCCTGGGAATTTCCTTTTGAGGTTTCTTTCAGGAGGTGATAAGTGAGTTCTATTTCCACTTTCTCCTCCAATTCTAAAAGATCTGGATAGTTTTCTTTTAAAGATTTTCTTTTGAAATATGATGTCTAAGCTATCTTTTTCATCATGGCTTTCAAGTAATTCAATGAGTCTTAAATTCTCTCTCTTTGATTTGTTTTCCATGTCAGTTGTTCTTGCTATAAGACACTTTAACTTTTCTATTTTTTTCAGTCTTTTGACTTTGTTTTACTATTTCTTGTTGCTTCATGGTGTCATTGTCTTCTATTTGGTCCATTCTCCATGAAGCTAGAGGCCATTTTGGGGAGTTTGTTGTTTGGGCAAGGTTTTGTGTCTCTTGTGCCAACCTGTTAATTCCCCTTCCTATCCTTTTTCTATATATGTCACTTTTTCTTCTTCTAGTACTCTCATTTATATTTTTAAAACAACCATTCAAAATGGTTTAAAAAAACCTCTTGCTTCATCTCTTCAAGGAATTTTGGAGTTTTGTTGAATTTTTGCCCAAGCTGTGTTTTTCTTTGAAGTTTTACTTGTAGATGTTTTGGAGTCATCCTCTTCTACTGTGTTTATGTCTTGAATTTCCTTGTCACCAAAATATCTTTCCATGTTGGAATGTTTTTGTTTGTTTATTCATTCTTCCAGCCTACTTCCTGATCTTAGACTGTGTTAAAACCAGGCTCTGTGACTTCAGGAGGGAAGGCCCTGGCTGGTCCTGCTGCTGCTTCTTGGGGTATGGAGTGTTGCATTATTCCAGGATCTCAGTGACAACTCAGGTTGGGGACCTTTGACAAAATGTAGCACCCATTCCTATTAAAAACACCTAGAGAGCATAAGAATAAATGGAAGTTACCCTAAAATGATAAGCAGTGTTTATCTAAAATCATCAGCGAGAATTATCTGTAATGGGGATACACTAGAAGCCTTCTCAATACAATCAGGGGTGAAGCAAGGATGCCCATTATCACCTCTGTTATTTAATACTGTAGTAGAAATGTTAACTATAGCAATGAGAGAAGAAAAAGAAATTAAAGGAATTGGAATAGGCAGCAAAGAAACAAAACTATTACTCTTTTGTAGATGATGTGATGTTATACTTAGAAAATTCTGGAGAATCAACTAAAAAACTAATTGAAATTTTTAACAACTTTAACAAAGTTTAAGGATACAAAATAAACTCATATTTCTATATATTACCAACAAAGCCCAGCAGCAAGAGATTGAAAGAGAAATTCCATTTCAAACAGTTGTAGACAAGGGCAGCTAGGGCATAGTAGATAGAGCACTGGACCTGGAAGTCAGGAGGACCTGAGTTCAAATTTGACCTCAGACATATAACACTTACTAGTTGTGTGACTCTGGGCAAGTCACTTAACCCCAATTGCGTCACCAAAATAATAATAATAATAATGATGATGATGATGATGATGATGATGATGATGATGATGATAATGATAAAATAAAATAACTGTAGACAACATAAAATACTTGGGAGTCTACTTGCCAAGACAAACCTAGGAACTATATTAACACAACTATAAAACACATTTCACACAAATAAAGTCAGATCTAAATGACTGGAAAAATATCAATTGCTCATGGGTAGGTTGAGCCAATATAATAAAAATGACAATTCTACCAAAATTAATCTATTTAATCAGTGCTATACCGATCAAGCTATCAAAAATTATTTTATAGAGCTAGAAAAAGTAATAACAACATTCATCTGGAAGAACAAAAACTTAAGAATATGAAGGGAATCAGTGAAAAAAAAATACGAAAGAAGGTGGTGTAGCCGTACCTCAACTGTATTAGAAAGTGGTAATTATCAAAACAATTTGGTACTGGCTTAGATATGAAGTGCTAGATCAGTGGAATAGATTAAGTACAAATTACATTATTGTAAGTGACCATAGTAATTTAATACATGATAAACTCAAAGATCCAAGATTTTAGGATAAAAACTTATTATTTGACAAAAACTGCTGGGAAAACTAGAAAACAGTATGGCAGAAATTAGGTATAGACCAACATCTCACACCATATACCAACATAAACTCAAAATGGGTATGTGATTTACACATAAAGGGTGATACAATAAACAATAGGCAAATTTAAAGAGCATGGAATAATTTATCTATCAGATTTATGCATAAGGGAAGAATTTAGGACCAAAGAAGATGAACAGAGTATTACAAAAAATAAAATAGATAGTTTTGATTATATAAAACTAAAAAGTTTTTGTACAAACAAAACCAAAGCAAATAAGATTATAAGGAAAGCAGAAAACTTGGGGAAAAGTTTTTTTGCAGTAAGTATCTCTGATAAAGGCCTCGTTTCTCAAATATATAGAGAATTGAGTCAAAATTATAAAAATACAAATCATTCCCCAATTTATAAATAGTCAAAGAATATGAACAGTCAGTTTTCAGACAAAGAAATCGAAGCTAATTGCAATAATCTCAAAAAATGCTCTAAATAGTGATTGATTGGAGCACTGCAAATTAAAATAACTCTGAGGCATCACCTCACACTTATAAGATTGGCTAATATGACCAAAAAAGAAAATGTTGGATGGGAGAGTATGTGGAAAACCTGGGACACTAATAATGCACTGTTGGTGGAGTTGTGAACTGATCCAACCATTCTGGAGAGCAATTTGGAACTATGTCCAAAGGGCAACCAAACTGTGCACACTCTTTGATCCAACAATACCACTGCTGGGTTTATATCCCAAAGACATCCAAAGAAGATAAAAAAGGGGGAAAAGACCAATTTGTACAAAAATTTTTATAGCAGCTCTTTCTGTAGTGGCTAAGAATTGGAAATCAAAGGGATGCCCATCAGTTGGGGAATGTCTAAACAAGCTGTGTATATATTATTGTGCTACAAGAAATGACAAGCAGGACGATTTCAGAAAAACCTGGAAAGATTCACATGAACTGATGCATGACGAAATGAACAGAACCAACAAAGCATTGAACATAGTAACAACAATATTGTTCAATGAAGAATTGTGGGTGACTTAGCTATTCTCACCAATACAATGATCCACGACAATCCCAAAAGACCAGTGATGAAGCACATAACCCCCTCCAGAGGAAAAACCAGTATTGATTGAATATAGACCAAAGCATGCTTTTTTTTCACTTTCTTTCTTTCATTGTTTATTTTATTCAAGTCTTCTTGTACAAAATGACTAATGTGAAAGTATTTTACATAATTGCACATGTGTAACCTATATCTGATTGCCTACCATCTCAGGGAGGTAGGGAGTGGAGGACAGAATTTGGAACAAAAAACTTTAAATAAAAATATATCAAGATAGCAATAAATTGACTGGTTGATCACTAGAGATAGCCAAGGATTCAAGATGGAGCCATCTTTTATTGATAACTTTCATAATGAGATAATTCAGATAGGTCCATGTTAGCAAATGGGATGGGCCATTGTATCTCAGCTCCTCCCCAATTTCTTCATCCTAAGGAAATTATATAATAGATAAGAAGAATGAGCTTCTATATGCTGGCTAATAGGTCAGGGATGACCTGCTATGTGCTGGACAGCAGGTAATAGAAAAGTTGCCTACTGAATAATGACTCCCCCAGTACTGATTGACAAGCAGGACTGGGAACAATTGGATCACTGAGTCAGCATAAATTTCAATAGTACTTCTGGCCAGACCCTGTCCCCAGTGTCCTGCGACTTTCTCCCTTTGCCCATCTAGGCTGGACAAATGGCTCATTATGATTTTTCTTGCATTTCCCCATTAGGATTGTCTAATGCGTTTTTTTTTTTTAGATCTCTTTAGAGAAGTTTGAGAATTGGGGGAGTCAAGAAGCTTTCTGTACTTTTTCCTGCTTCTCTGTCGTGTTGGCTCCTTCTCTATCCTTTCCAATAAGTAATAAAAATATGGGGGTGGGGCAGGTAAATACATTAAAAACTAAGGGACATGTGGAAAAAATTCTGCAATGTTCTATACTCATTCTTCTTTACTTTTGCAAAGTATCAGGGGAAAATATCTAATGTCGGAATTTTTTTCTGTATGTTAGCGTATTCATTTTGCTCAACTGTTCCTTTTGCTTTTAACTCATATCTTTTGGGACCAACTTTGGTCATCAAAATTTTGAAGTAGTCACTTTTTATCATTTTATTACTTCTATTTCCATTGTTGCTGTCACTGTGTAAATTGCTTTCCTTGTGCTTACTTCACTTTGCAGAGATTCCTAGGTCTTCCCTTTGTAAAACCTACATTGCTATATATTCTAACTGCTGTTATTATTCTACATATCCGTCATATTAATTATTTCTTACAGCACGGTAATATTCTATTATCTTCACTTACCACAATTTGTTTGCCCATTGCCCAATTAATGCCAATTCCTTTTTCTTTAGCCACAAAATCCTATTTCAATCACTCATTTAATCAATCAAAAAGCATTTACTATTTATAAATAAGTGTGTACTATGTGCAGAGCACTGCACTAAGTTGGGGGGGGAGTGGTAGTGGTAAAAAGAAAGGTTAAAAAATTTGTCCCTTCGGGTAGCTAGGTGGCACAGTCTTGGATAGAACATTGCCCCTGGGGTAAGGAGGACCTGAGTTCAAATTTGACCTCAGACACTTGACACTTACTAGCTGTGTGACCTTGGGCAAGTCACTTAACTCCATTGCCTAGTCCCCCTCCCCCCCAAAAAGGAGTCCCTGTCCTTATTCTACTGGGGGAGATAATATGTAAATAACTATGTATATGTAAGACCTATATAGCATAACAATGGGGATAACACTATTTTCACTACCTCCCTATATATGTATATATAATTTACATAGTGCTTTAAGGTTTGCAAAGCATCTTACATATGTTAAGTCATTTGAACCTCACAACTATCCTCTGAGGTATGTACGATTATTACTCCCATTGTATAGATGAAGAAACTGAGAAAAGTTACATGACATCCCCAGGCTTACCTGGCCAGTAAGGGAGAGATGCAGGATTTGAACTCAGGTTCAATCAATTCAATAAACATTTATTAAGTGTCTATTAGACATTAGACAAAGAGGCAAAAGGCAGCCCCCTCCCTCGAGGAGCCTACAATCTAGCTGGAGACATCTTCCTCACTCCAAGTCCAGGAATAAAGCAAAAGAACCTAAAACTTCTTTTTTAAAAAATCGTGTTTTATTTTTTCCAATTATACATAGAGACAATTTTTAATACTCATTTTAACAAAATTTTGAGTTCCCAATTTTTTTTCTCCTTCCCCTCTCCTCTTCCTAAAACAGTGAACAACTTGATATAGGTTATATATGTGCAATCATGTAAAACATATTTCCACATTAGTAATGTTGTGAAAGAACAGACCAAAAGGGAAAAAAAATGTAAAAAATAATGTGAAAATAGACTGCTTTGATTTGCATTCAGACTCTATCAGTTCTTTCTCTGGACGTGGATAGCATTTTCCATCATGAATCTTTTGTAATTGTCTTAGATAATTGCATTGCTGAGGAGAGCTAAATCATTCATAGTTAATCATCATACAATATTGCTACTACTGTGTACAATGTTCCCCTGGTTCTGCTCATTTCACTTTGCATCAGTTCATATAAGTATTTCCAGGAAGAACCTCTATGTTCTAAAATATTTATAGCAGCTCTCTTTGTGGTGGTAAAGAACTGGAAAATGAGGGGATGCCTGTCAATTGGGGAATAGCTGCATAAGTTGTGGTATATTATTGTGATGGGATACTACTATGCTGTAAGAAATGATGAGCATGTTCATTTTAGAAAAATATAGGACTTGCATGAAATAATGAAGAGTGAAATCAGCAGAACCAAGAGGACATTGCCTACTATAACAGCAATATTGTTCAAAGAGTAACTGTGAATGATTAAGCTATTCTATTACGAATTTTCAAATAAACTATAAAAGACTTATGAAGGAAGATACTATCTACCTGCAGAGAAATGACTGATATATGGAAGTATGTAACGCATAGTTTCACATACACATTTGTGTCAAACATTGGCTTTCTCTAGTTTGGGGTAGGGAGGGAGAGAGGAGACAGCTTGGAACTCAAAATGTAACAAAAATAAATGTATTTTTTTAGATGAATAAATAAAATTAAAAATAAGCTCAAAAAAGAATATGGGAAGAGGGATTTGAGGAGAGAGATAAGTTCTATTTTGAACATGTTGAGTTAGAGATGTTTATGGGACATTGAGTTAGAGTTTTACAAAAGACAGCTGGTGATTTAGAACTATAGTTCAGAAGAGAGACTAGGGATGTATCTATAGATCTGGAAATTATATGCAAAAAGATGATAATTCAGTCACTGGGAGTTGATTAAATGACCACCTGAGATAGTTTAGAAGGAAAGAGAGAAGGTGGCCCAGGGAAGACCCTGGAGAGACAGAGACATGTGGCAAATGGATGTGACATGAATGCAGAACCAACAAAGGAATTATTTCATGAAGGATGGAGGCCTGCTCTAGACTCTTTGAGACTACTCAGCAGGCCTACTAGAAGTCTCTGGAGTTTGGAGGCCTGACCCATTCTCAAAACCATTGCCACGCCTAACTCAGCACCTCCTTTGGGGTGCTTCCCACTCAGTGTTGCTGACTCGTGGATAACTGGGAAAGTTCCCTTACTTCCTATGCAACTGCATTTTGTCTTTCTACTCTCCAGGTGACCTTCCACTGGATCTCTGAATTCTCCCTGCACATTTTCCCATTCTGCCCAGTGCTCTGGTATTTCACCTTTCTTCCAGTCTTACATGTGACTGAACAAATATTATTGGAATAGGAGAGTGTGAAAACTGAGTCGTTTTTATCGAGTATGAAAACTGCAGTAGTTTTACTGAGAGATAAAGAATTTTTTTGGACTCCAATCAAAATATCAATAGAAGAGACACTACTCACCAAAACACAAAATATCTCCCAGGCAAAATTAGACACAAAAACCACACCAGAGCCCCAAATGTAGCCTACTTCTCAAAGACCAGGGCAATTGGACTACATGGTCTTGCTCTTGCAAATAGATCTGTGCATTACTGGGTCAGGAACTGAAGGAAATGAGCATGGTGATTCTTCCTTTGTAAGAGCACTGTAACCTGCCTTGATATACTAGGTAGTCTATTTTTTTTTCTAAGAAAAAACTAAACATGATTTTTTTCTTTGTGTACTATGAAGTAGGGGCAGCTAAGGCATCCAGTACATAGAATGCTGGACTTGGAATCAGGAAGACTCATCTTTGTGAGTTCAAATATGGCTTCAGACACTAGCTGTGTGACCCTGGGCAAGTCCCTTAACCCTGTTTGCCTTAGTTTCCTCAACTGTAAAATGAGTTGGAGAAGGGAATGTCGAACCACTCCAATATCTTTGCCAAGAAAACTACAAATGGGATCACAAAGAATCAGACACAACTGAAATATGACTTAACAACAAACTATGAAGTAGAAGCATATTATAAGTTTAGTAAATATATATATACTGCCCATGTGTGAATTTAAGGAATTTTATTGTTCAGTTGTTTCAGATTCTTCACGTCCCTATTTGGGGTTTTCTTGGCAGAGATACCAGAGTGGTTTGCCATTTCCTTCTCCAGCTCAGAAATTGAGGCAAACAGGGTTAAGGGACTTGCCCAGTGTCCCACAACTAGTAAGTGTCTGAGGCTGGATTTGAACTCACAAAGAAGTGTCTTCCTTACCTCAGAACTAGCACCTTATCTACTGAGGCACCTAGTTACTTAGGACTACATTTCTGCATTTTGGAATCCTACTCTTGGGAGTCATACAAGTCACATACCCCAAAACCTTTTCAGAAGCAAGTTGTTTTGTCTTTAAGCTGCATTTTGGTGCCATACTTATAGAACATTAGTACAAAATGTTAAGCTAATCATGTTCATTTTGTATCTCTCTTTAAGTTACATTTTGAAGGTATAAATATGTGTTCTGCTTCATCTTGACTCTCTCTGTAAGACTGTACTTTCCTCTAAGTTAAAATAGCAATGGATTCTTACAACGTCCTGGTTTTCTACTATAGTGATCAAAAGCATGATGTAAAACATTTTATTAATTGTGCTAGTTTAAAGCTGCAATTATTGGCTTAAAACTTTATTTTACCATATATGTTAACTCTTTTTTCTTGCTTCTTTCATCTCCCATAATGTGATTTAGTCTATCACTCTTTGTTTTCATGGTGGTTGTGTTCAAAACAATTGGTCAAGAGATCTGGCATTTAGGGCTGGCCCCAACTCTTCTACCACCTCAAGCAAAATGAGATTTTGCCAGCTCCTCTCAGACAGTTATGCCTCTGAGAGAAGAGAAACGAGGGAATGAAAACTGGTGAGGGAGATTATTAGTAGTTGATTAAAAAAAGAGGGTGAAATGAAAAAAAAAAAAGGAAATCATGCATGTAACATCTGGAAATGTTATCCAGGTGGCTGCTTTTGTTCAGGGATTGGTGGGACTGGTGGACTTTAGCTTATTCATATATACTTAATTGTAACTCAAGTTAATGTATTTGTTTAATATTTACCAATGAAACCAAACTATCTCTGTTTTCCAGTCCAGGATGACAATACAGCAAAAATGGAAGACCAGCCATGAATCAGTGGAATCTCCAGAGAATAGGTGGCGAGGAAAGCCCTAAGTTTCTGATTCACAACTAGCTGCCATGCAATGAAACTATTCTGCCAAAAACACCCTTGGTCAATCTTTTTCAAAAGATCTCTACCCATTTACGCAGATACTCTCCATATCAAAACAGATTACAACTTCTATATTAAATGGTCAGTCTTCATGATGCAGTTCTGTGATGAACACTAGATAGGGAGTCTAGGGACTTGAGTTCTAATGTCAATTGACAGTTATTACCTCTGAGACCTTGGGCAAGCCATTTAATCTCTGAGCCTCAGTTTCATCACCTGGAAAAGACTTCAAATCTAACTTTTGGAAGGGCTATTGTGAACAAGGTGGCACATAAATGTGTTATGTTGTTATGAAACAAAAAAAATTCATCATCTGATAGTCAACTTTCTGATGAAGAGCTTCTCACAAGTTATCTTAGGCCCAAGAGAGCAAGCTGTCACCAACCTCTTACTAGAAGCTTTTCCAGCTTAGCAGAATCCTTGAACTTCCAGAACCCACACTAGCTCCCACACCACAAAGAGGTTTTACACTGATGTCATTAAGGCCTTCTAGGTAATTAAGGTCCTAAAAACTGTCTGAAGGAATTTGGGCCCAAGTAGGCTTCAGAATTTGGGTAGATCCTGGAAGAATAAGCAAGAATGATGTTTCACCAACAACTATTTCAAAGTGTGAATTGTTTTTTATTCCCACTCTTCAACTGAATCTGACTGAGTCAGTTTTTGTGGATGCTCACTCTAATGCTGATACTTCAGACCAAAAGCTCTGTTAGTTAACAAGACAACTGAAAGGGGTGGGTGGATAACTGTGGTTATCCTTCCCTGCTTTTGCCATTTCCTGACCCTTTACCATTCACCGATCCTTTACCATTCCCCTTACTGGCTAGGACGAAAGACTTCATGATCTTACACCAGGTATGAACTTGAGTCCTCCACTAAATAGATTTTCCTTTTGTTGTCATATTAATTTGCAAGTCATTAATAATGACAGAAGAGAGGTACTGCACGAATGCCTATTTGCATATTCATGAGTGACTTATTATTAAACAAATAAGATTTTCCTATCTTAGGAAGCACCCAAAGTAAGGCAGAACAGTACATTACACCAGCCCGATGCTTTATTCTCTCTTTAATATGTTAATAGATGCAGTTGATTTCTTTAAGTAAATATGCATCTATAAAACAACACATAATTTAAAAAAAACTAAATCATTTAAATAATAATCTATTAGTAAAGTTGGCAACAATTTAGGAGGAATAACCCATTAGTACCAACGCGTGAGAATCAATTTGTGCATTGTAACTCAGCTGCGTGGTGGGCTGCAGACGACTGAAGAGCATCTGCGAGTGTTCATGCGCGCGCGCGCTTTTAAAAAATAAACAAATCTTTTAATCGGTTTCCGGAGAAACTGGCGATTAGTTGATTCACCTATTTAGGTGCACAGACCGGGAGATTAAAACTACTACGATCCAGACGGTTTGCAGTCAGAGAGGGCTCCCTCGCAGGCTCACATTCAGGGCTGGGGCTGACGACGTAGGAGGTTTTGGTTTGAAAAACAGGGTCTCTTCTCCCGAGCAGCTCGGTAGTTCCCAGGGTCCCCTGCTGTCTCTTCTGTGTTCCCGGTGGTTCGTCTCGGGCAGGATAAAGTATGCTGGCACAGTATTTCTTTCTCTCCTTCCTGATCTCCTCTTGCCTTGCAGCCTAGGCACCCCCACCCCGCAAACACAAGATTGCGCAACGAAGCCTGAGCTAGGGAGGTGGAGAGGTGTGTGGGTGGGAGAGGAGAGGCTCTGACTTGACTGCTAGCGAGTGAAGCTGATCTCCAGGCCCCAAATCGTGTACGGTTGGTTTCCTTCCCTCCCTAGCTTCCCTTTCCTTCTCATTTCGTTTCGCCAAGGTCTGTTCTTTCCTGTGATGGGCTAGGGGCTTGATCCCATCGCCGCAGCGCAGCGCGGAGCCAGAAACTGCAGCGCTCACCCTTATCACTGTAGAGTCAGGCACTCGCCGCATGGAATCTGTTGACATTTACTATTGTTCGGCGAAGTCCGTGGCGCTCAGGCGGGGGGTGGGGGGGAGGAGAGGGGGAGAGAGGAGAGGCCAGGAGAAAGGAGGGGAGGGATGGGAGGCAGGGCGGTGTGCGGGGTGCTGGTGCAAGGGCTGGGGAAAGAGGGGACAGCCGAGGGGCCCCTATTCCTAGCAGAAAAAAAAGAAAGCGGCCTGTAGACCAGGAAGCCCCTGGTTTTTGCTAAAGTGGGATCTCCAGCCCAAGCCAGGAATTAGGGGGCGGGAACCGGGTAGGGGGAGGAGGAAAGTGGGGGAAGGGAAGGGAGAGGAGATTGGCAGCTCATTCCGCTGGCGTAGTTGGGGGCAGGGAAAGGACCGCAGGGGGTGGGGGAGGGAGAAAAGGGGGTCTCCTAATGCTGCCCCCGGTGACCTGCAGGACACAAATGCGTTTGTATTTAGTCGTGGGCTGGGATTAAAGTAACATACGGTGCGAATGAGAGAGTAGCAGCATAAAAACCAACCGCCTCTGTGTACAAAGCTTAGATTGTTCCAGCCACCACCATTATGCTACGCTCCAGCCAAAATCCCATTTCGCAATTTCATCCCCCCCCTCCACGCTCACCCCCAAACCATGCACCTGTGCCCTGAACGCTGGGGGCAAGTTCTGCTCGGGTGGGGAAAGGTACGAGGGCCTGGTTCGGCGTTGTCTTTTTTTCTGCTCTGGGTCGGCAGTCCTATTCATAAGCTTGCCTCCCCGCCCTCCAGTCTTTTCCTCGCCACTTCGGCGTTTCTACATCTCCAACGAGCTTTTTACCACTCCTACCCCCACCCCCTCCCGAGTACTGCTGAGCTATTGTAATCCTTTCGCGAGTACGTGGGGCTCTCCAGGAGAGACGGAATAAACTGGGTTGAGAAGCAGGAGATTAGGGGTGCGATGGGGTTGGCTCACTCACAAACGCTGTCAAACGTGGATCATAAACCCCCCTCTGTGTCTTATTTTTGTGCTTTGCAAATTACATGTGTGCGGTGAGGGGGTGGGGGAAACACGCGTGCCCTGCTGGAGGCGCTGGCAGCTCAGTTCAGCGGAAAGGCTCCGGCGGCACCCCCCACCCCTTTCTCCTTCCCCAAAGGCTTTTCACGGGGCCTGGGGGTGTGAGTTGTTTATGCCAAGCTGCCTGCAGGCAACTACGCTGGAGCAGCTAACCTAGTCCCCAGACCCCTCCACTGGCCCTTTACTCCTAGATACTGGGGCATGGTAGATTCGGCCAGCTGGAGACCTTCCCAACCTGTCGCCCCTCTTATCTCTTTAGGACGAGGTTTTTACTCAGCTGGGTAATCCCAAGAATCCCAGAGAGAAGTTTTACAGCTTCTGCTGAGTCTCAAAACCTTCTGCTCTAGTGGAAGAAGAATGACGGTGGGCGGGGAAGGGGGAGAGGGAGGTAGGAGAAAGAAGCTGAAGAGGGTGAAGGGTGAGTCGGGGCCTGGGGTGGCGCTCTCCTCTCTCACTCTGATCCTTCCGACTGCTGACTCCCTGGTGGGCAGGTGGGAAAAGGAGGGAGCTGGCTACAGAGGAGTTCTAGCGCCGGCTGGTTTCCTTTACGTTTACAAGCTATAAATAAACTTCCCCTTGGGCTGATGCAGTCAGCTTCCAAGGGCGGCTTCCCGCCTGCTGCGGGCTGCCGGGTTAGTTTATTATCCCGGGCAGGAACGGGCCCAGACTGAGTCTCAACCTCGTAAGTCGGTCCGTTTCTAAGCCCAAAGCCTTCTCTAGACTGGAAGAGGTCTTTGGGTCTTAGAATCTTATATCTGTAAGGGACCTTAGAGATCATCCAGCCCAATTCCTTTGTTTTGCAGATTAGGAAACTGAGGCCCAAACAAGTGAAGAACCTTCTCTAAGGTCATGCAAAAATTTTGTGCCGGAGCTAACTAGCACTTTGAACCTCCCCCTCCCAATACTCACAGCATAACACGTTTTCTAAACACATTTCCCACTTCCCTCGACATCGTGAGAACAGAGGTTCTCCTAAGGCCCACTTTTTGGAGCCTGGGTGGTGGTAGTAGGTGATGGGAAGGATAATTTTTCTTGGTTCCCTCTTCTTTGCTTCACATATTTGGATTAGCTTGGGATCAAACATCGATCTCTGTCCTCTTTTCGCTTTTGTCAGAATTAAGGCAAGGGGCTGGCAAACCTAAGGGCTAGAGCTAGAGATTGGCAAACATGAGGGGGAGAGCTGAGAAAACTGGCAAACCTAAGGGCGAGAAGTGGAAACTGGCAAATCTAAGGCCCCAGGGTGCAGAAGTGTGTGTCAGTGTCGGGTCTTATCTGGGGGACAAGACGAAGTGAAGCCTTTGGTTAACTCATGCTCCCCCGGAGTTTACTGCAATTGTTTTGCGCCCCCGCTGACAGGCAGCCAGGCTGGCAGGCAGGTAGGCAGGCAGAATGCAGCTAGGCGAATCGGCCCCAGTGCCATGGAGCCGATCGCTTCGCTAAGCGCGCCGGGGATTGGCGGCTGTAGCGGCCTTGGCTGGAAAACCGAGGAGGAAGGAAGGAGCGCGTGGCTCCGGAAACGGAGGGACTGGCTGCAGAGCTAGGCTCACGAATACATCCACAGCCCAGTACCACCTCCCACCCCCTCCCCCTTTTCCCCAAGGTCAGGACGCACATTAGTAAAACTCCTTGCCAAAAAACGCTACTTCCTTGGGAGTCTGGTTGTCAGCACCGAAGCACTGCCACCTTTTCTTGTAGCTTTAGTTGGTGGACTTGGTTGTGAGGAGGGAAAGGGTGTGTGTGTGTGTGTGTGTGTGTGGGTGTGGGTGTGTGTGTGTACTAGGGTGAGGAGGAAGTGGTGCGTTGTAGACTAGGGAGAGAATGGAATGGGGTGTTCGTGTTCTGGGGTGAGTAGGGAATGTAGGTGTGTGCTGGGGTGAGGAGGGAACGGTGCGTTGTGAACTAGGGAGAGAAGGGAATGAGGGGGTGTGTTCTTGGGTGAGGAGGGAGTGTGTGTGTGTGTGTGTGTCTACTGGGCTGAGGAGGGAACAGTGCGTTGTGGATTAAGGAGAGAAGGGAATGGGGGTGTGTGTATTTGGGTGAGGAGGAAATGTGTGTGTGTGTGTCTACTGGGGTGAGGAGGGAATGGTTTGTATGTGAACTAGGGTGAGGAGAGAATGGTATTTGTGGAGTAGGGTGAGGAAGAATTGTGTGTGTGTGTGTACTGTCGTGAGGAGGGAATGGCATGTGTGTATGTAATCCGATTTTACAAACTCAAATAAAACCCTAACTGTGGGCCTAGGTGAATTGCTACCGTCCTGTGTTCTGTGACTCGGGGTGCCCCACCCCATGCCATCTTTGCGAGAGACTCCTAGTTTGGTTGGGGGAGGAGGGTAATTATGAGTCTAGGCGGTGTAGTGTTTTTCGAAAGGCCTCAAGTTATTTTGGTCTCCGAGAGATCGTCATCTGCTACTCTCGCTTCCGCGCGGCTCTGTCCCACTGTCAACTTTGCATTGTGGGAGGGGTAACGAGCGAGAGTGGGTTTAAAACAAACTACTGGGTACTGCCGCCTTGTCTGGGGGGTGGGGTGGGGGATGGAAGGCGGGACGGAGTGGGAGGGGGAGAGGGAAGCGGGTGCTGCACTCGTTAGAAAGTGCCGTCAAGAAACAAGATGCAGTGATGCCCTGCGTGTCCTCTCTGCTTCCCTTCCTCCAGGCTTCCCAGAACTGCTAGGCTACACGCAGGCAGCACAGCCGGTTTATTTCTCCTTCGGGTGTTTGTTTAACCCCTCTAAGGCTTCGGCGTGAGAGGAGATTTCCGTCTGCTCTCCCTAATCCTCAGGGGAGACACCCCTCCCCTCTGGCACCACCCTCAGCCCCATCATTCGCTCTAGAGCCTCTGTACTACAAATTTAATCTTGCATCTGCAGGAGGATTCGTGGATTTCATGTGACTAGATGATATAAAGTGACTAGTTGAGAGCGAGGGTGATTGTCCAGCAGTAACTGCCTTTTGGGTCAGGGATTCATTTCCCTTACCCCTATGGAGCTAATTAAAGAAAGGGAGTAGAAGTTGAGTATTTAGTTAAAATTTTTTTTTCTTGGGTTCGATTTACAGGACCCTTTAGATAAGTTCTGTTTAGAGCACACGTTTTCAATTAATATTTTGGAGACAGTAATGAAAGTTGGGCTCTACATTCAGAGTGTGCTAAGATTCACATACTAATTGACAGATCAGACACTAATGTGGTTTATCCTATAACCTATAATCTTTATGATTGTAGAAAAAAAAATTGACCAAAAAGCAGGGGAGGCTGGTGGACAAGTAGGGAAAAGCATTTTATGACTTCATTTTTCCCTCTTCCACCCCCAACGGACCTTCAGACCCAGTCCACTTACCTGTTGCCCTTCTCCTCTACCAAAAAGAAAGTGTCGAGTTTTCTGAAAAGTAGAGAAGTAGAGAAGGAAAAAAAATCCCCCAACCAACTGCTGTTGGGGGTGGGGTTGGGGAAAGACAAACCACTCTTTTGATAGCTTGTTCCTTTAGTAAAGGCTTACTCTTTCTGTCCAGCATTAAGGACCACACCGTGATAACCATGGCTCCAGGGTGGTGGTTAAAACACAGCAATGAGTTGTGAAAGAGTTACGATTGAAAGTTTGAAGTTCTGGCAGCAGCTCAGAGAGTGGGGTGGTCCTGTTAGGGACTGCAGGAAATTGTCTGAGTTAGATTAAACATTTTAGAAAACCTTGGGTGTGGGGGCCCAGAGTTAACTTGGAAGTTGGCGATGTTAAACAAAACAAAAACTAAAAAGTTTTTCCTCTGACTCTTTTTTTTTAATGTAGAGTTCAAATAAAACTGGAGGTAACTGCCCTAAAAGGAAACTCCCTTCTCCTTTTCCTATGCACTCAAAAATATTTTGGTACTATTTCCATAGCTTCTCTCACCCCTACTGGCCCTTCTAAAGTCTTGTGTGGATTGGAATGTTGGAAAAGATTAGGGAGGGGTCCATTAGATGGCAGTTCAGGAGAGCAGGAATAATTAGCACTACCTTGACATCTAGTTGACCATATTATTTCCCATGGCTGCTTAAGCCCAACCTTTCCCACTTTGCACCTTAGAAATCAACTAAGTATAAATCGACTCCTACTCAACGTAGTAGGAGTAAACAGACTTGTAGAATAAAATGTCCCAAGGCTATGATGACCTTGGTCACTCAGAGGTGACCAAGTGAGTGCACTGGGTCTGACCTCAGAACTTCATGTGCATATTTATCTCCTCCCATCTGGGTATGAGGGTGGGGTGGGGGTGGAGATGGGCAGCCCTCTCCAAGAAAGGCTTGTAAGAGTCAAGGCCTAACTCCTTTGCATTATTTAAGGAAAAAAAAAAGAGCTCTTCCCAGTCTCCAAAGCTGAGCCATTTAAGCATTTACTTGTATTTATCTAAATGTTGTGTGTTGTTTTTGCTTTGCTTTGTGAATCCTCTCTTTAGGACAGCCAGATTGTTCCCTTCAATCCCACTTTTGGGCAACCGGAGACAATCATACATCCAGCTTTCTTACTTGAAATTCACTTCCATTCTTCTGTCTGTTCTCCCCACTCTCCCACTCCCTTTAGAAAGCAGGGGATAAGTAGCTTTGGCTTCAGTAAAACTAAACTGTGGTCCCAGGGGAGGGAGAAGACGGGTGACCGAGAAGGTGGATGGGGGAGGGGGTGCAGAATAAATTCACATCCCTAAGCACTTAGATGAGAGACAGTGAGCTAGAAGAACCTCAGTGGAGAGGAGTAATCACAGCTCCCACAGCCATAGCTTAGGGTCTGCTTGTGAGAGATGGCAAGAGGAAATGATTTCAGATGTGATCGAAGGCGAGAGGGGAAGGAGGAGGGACGCAGGCCCGTACGGGGGAGGAAGAGCCCGAGGATAGCTGAGGATGGGGTGGGGGTGGGGGGAGGGGGAGAGAGAGAGAGAGTGTGTGTGTTTGTGTGTGTGTGGGGGGGTTGGAAACAAGGCCTCTGGAGATGGCATGAACTAGAGGAAGCAGCTCTTAAAGGAACCTTACCAAGGGAGCACTGGCTGTTCAGATTATTCAGTGTGAAGATTGACAGCAAGCAGGGAAAAATGAAGGTTAAGATTACCACAGGGTATAGGACAAGTGTGACTCCTGGGTGGTTTTTAAGAATTCAAGCCAGCTCACTTGAGTCATAGAATTAATTTGATAGCCTTGGCATTAGGTGGCAGTGAGGGATGTTCCCCTTTCACCACACTCTTTGTAACAGAGGCACTGGGGACTGTGTCACCAGTCTTGAGTTAGAAGAAAACTTGCCTAAAATTCTGGTCCTGACACATGCTAGTTGTGTGACCTTGGGCATGGCATTTAATTTCTGAGCCTCAGTTTCCTCAGCTGTAAAATGTTGATAACCTTAATTGTTATACCAACCTCACAGGTTTCCTGTGGGGAAAGCACTGTACTTAACAGTTTCAGATACCAGCCCTTTCTCTTTTTCTGTTACTTTTTAAAATAATGAAATATTAAAGTTCATATACTCAGATGCTTATTAGGATTTGTGATCTCATAGACTGGATTCACCCAATTGCTGGAGGTTTTACTCACTTTCTTTAGCCATTGAGAGGATAGCAGTGCAGCACCCTGCCCATCTCCTCTTCTTCAAATACAGTTCTTTGATGAAATCTTTTACTACCTGTTTTTCAGAGTTCTTTATTAGTTATATGCTGCAGCCTGCTGACACCCACCAAGTGCTTCTCCATTGCTCCTTTTGTAATAAAACCTAGGTCCCAATGAGTGTGAATAATGAATCCCCCAAAGTGGTCAGATATATTTTAATTTGCACTATTCAGAATTATAATTATATAAAATATATACTTATGTAAACATAGAAAGGGGAAATAAGATTTTATATAGCTCCTACTCTGTGCCAGGTATTATATTAAGCAGCACAAGGTAGATGCTATTGTTTTCCATATTTTACAGTTGAGGAAACTGAGGTTAAATGACTAGCGTAGGATCATACTGTCATTAATATCTGAGGCCAGATTTGAACTCAGGTCTTTCTGATTCCAGACCCAGAGCTTTATCCACTGTGCCACCATTGCCTCAACGGAAATATGCAGTGCTACTTGGAAAAATGTGACCAATTCAGGGATTTTGTTAGTTTGCACTAATAGGGATGTGGCTAATCATTTTTAGTGCTCAGGAGCCAGCGTGTTCCTTGTCTCAGTGCCATATAGCAAAGTTGGTGTTGAAAAGATATCTTTTGCTTTTATAGAAGGTTTGAGGTTAGTAAAAGAGCTTTGCAATTTCCTTATCGAAGTCTAGCTTGCTCTCCTTTTCAACTCTGGATCCAGATCACTGTCTCTTTGTATGTTTCCTGGCTATACATACTATTGGACATACTCTAGGGTATGTGTCCAAATACATGTTGAAATCTAGGTCGTAGGTCAAGTTTTGCCTTTTGACTGAATCCAAACTCTACAGAACAAATCCCCTTAGTAAAAGGATTTGAACTGTAAAACTTGGACTCAGCCAAAAGGATGTACCCAAGGACCTAGAAGGCCACATGTGGCCTTGAGGTCAAAGGTTCCCCATTCCTGCCATAGACCTGCTCCATCCATTTGGTTTGTGGATGGTCAGGCCAAATTCCTTTACACATCTCTTTCAGAAGGCTCTCTGTTGTCCTGGGGTTTGATGAAATCAACCTGTCATCAATAAATATCAGACATCTGGAGAACTTCACTATGTACGTGGAATCCTGCCTCTACCTGGACTTGCACAATCTCCTCCATCACTGTGTTAAATGTTTTGGTGAATGTTATCTATCTCTCCTGTTTTATGCCACCTGGTGTTAATAATCAGAACCAGGTTATTTCTGTTACTATACCTTTCGAGGAATGTCAGATGATCTTGACTATTGCTGGAAGACAATCTTGCTATAAAAGAGTCTGTAACACAGCATTCTGTTCTACTGAATCAAATGCTTTTTTTCATAATCAACCAACGATAAGCACAATGGGATCTTATATTCTCTACTTCTTTCAGTTAATTGTGCTATAGTAGAGAGACCATCCATTGTTGAATTTGTTCCCTACTAATGCCCTCATTGAGGATGCTCTCAATTCATGTATAGATAACTGTACAGATGGGAAAGTAAACATATAGGTCAGTAGCTGTTGGTATTCTTTCAGTCTCCTTTTTTTGGTGTTAGTGATGGCTGAAATGTTTTTCTTCCAAGATCTTCACCTTCAGTTACCTTGTAAATCAGTCCCTTAATGCCCTTCTAATACAGATTTCCTTTATATATATTTACTTGGAAGATTCCACAATCCATCTACTTTTCTCTTTTTCTTCTCCCTAATGCTGTGTCTACCTCCTCTTGTTCAGTTGTCCTAGATGGAAAATTGGTTTTTTTGTATCTTTTCCCTTTGTCTTCTGTTTACAGTCCTTCTTCCATTTCCATCCTGCAATGTTCTTGTGATAACTTTCCTTGGCTGTCGTTTCAAGTGTCCTTTAAACTGGTTTTATTCTCCACTGCTTCCCTGTGCTTTATGGGATAATACTGCTTGCTCATCATCAGCCATCATCTTTCTTCCTAAGATTTTACAGATGAGTTTATCTTTTAACTGGTGTTGGTTTTGGCATCCATCTCCATTTGGCAAGGAAGTCAAGTATTTGCTGGCTAAGGTGTTTTTGGAGCTCTTTTGGTGCTCCTGTTGTGGCAATTAGTTTACATTGGCTTTGGATGAAATTGTTATATTTCTGGATGAAATTATTATTATGAATGTCAATGCTATTTCTGTTGTCCATGGTTCTGTTTTTTAAGTTATACATACATATATACACACATATAGACTTGTAGAGGAGAAATTATGTATGTATGTGTACATATTTATGTGTGTATTATATATACATATATGCATGTATGTATACAGAAATATGAAAACACTGTGTACATTATGCTTTTATGGAGCTGCCCCTTTCATTCATCAGACAAACTATTAAGTGCCTGCTTTGTGTTCTGGGCACAAATGACCTGGTCCTGCTGTAAGAGTAATAACAACGACCCTATTTTATGTATATAATCTCACTTGATCCTTTTAACAACCCTGTAAATTCAAGTGTTGTTCCAAATTCACAAATGAGGGAATAGAGGCTCAGAGAGCTTGGTATTGATTAGCAAATCATTTAATTTCTTTGAGCCTTAGTTTCCTTCTCTGTAAAATGGGATTAAACCAGAGTTTTCTCAGGATGAAAAAAGATAACATGTAAAGTTCTTTGCTAATCGTAGAAAACCATTTAAATGTCTGTTTGTGTAACTATGTGACTTACGTGCAATTAGTCATGTGAGGCAGGATTGGAACCCAAGTGGCTCCATACTCCCATGAGTGCATATTTTTCTATTACACCACACTCTCTCTATAGGTGAGTGAGGGGAGTAGAGGACACAAGTATATGTTGTTTTACCTTGCACCTTTGTGTTCCTGGTTCTCCAGGCTTGTGAGTGCTCAATAAAGAGGGAGGTGGGGGTTGAGAGGAAATCTGTATAGAGGGTCTAAGAAAGTAGTGAGAAGTTGTGAGGAGGTGGAGGAGAGAAGAATGGAGGAAAGAAAGGAAGAAATAACCCACATTTCAACCGCCAGCTACCAATAATGCATATTTTGGTATATTCAGCTAATCGTTTGTGAACTACCAAAACAGTCAGAAAGCTCCAGCACTTACTGGGGTGTGGAATTGCAATCGTATTATCAAGCCAGCTTCCAGGACTGGTGATTCCGAGTGGAGTGGGCTTCTTGAGGCATCTGAGATGTTTATTACAGCTTCTTACCCTGAAGCTGCAGAAAGATAATCTGCCTGGCTAAGCATTGCTTATTAGGCTCTTTTTGACCATCCTTCCTCCCAGGGCCCACTGTTGTGGTTATCTACAGATAGCAAACTGGGTATCTTTCACACAGAAACTGGAGATAGAGAAACCTGCATAGCAAATCCCACACTTCTCCCTCTTCTCTTGACTCTTCAGGGTTTTAATTTTTAACCAGTAATGGAATTGACTAATACTGACTTACTAAGTTAAGGTATCTTAACTCTACTCCTCTTCTACCTCCTAAAAAGTGCCATCTCCCACTTTACTGTGCTGGCAAGCACTGAGGCTGAGCTTATGTTGTTCTCCTACGTCTTCTGCCAGACAGTGCAGGCCTGCTTCCACCCTGATTCTGGGGGAATGCATATTGGTGCACTCCCGGTTGTCATCAAAACTCCCTTTACTTCACTCCTCCCCTCAGCCCCTGGGCTACTCCTGTGCTGTTCTCTTGTGACTCTGACCTAGTAACCACTACAGCATTGGCACTTCTGGGTCATGCTACAGGCTTGGATATTTTTTTTTCTTGGTTCCTACTCTTCACCTCCCTCCTTCCTAAACTATCCTCTTTCCCCATTTAAATTTGAAAATGCAAACCAAACTACCCTCTAGAGTTTGGATGGTCTTATACAGAGGAAGTCATGGGCTGTTTCTCCTATCTGAGCAACTAGTAGAACAGGCAGGAAAAGGGCTGAAACTAATTCCTGTGGGAGTGAATGTATCTCAGAGCGGGAAGCCAAAATGTTGATATTTTTAGAGGCAGTTCAGAGAAAAAACTGAGGGCTATGGTGTAGATCTGGGGAGGAGGAAGGAGAGAGAGGAAGGGTAGGTGTGCAAGTGAGGAAGGAAGACTGCTCTTCAATCCTAGTTCTGGTCTCTAGAGCATATACTAATTTTTGTCTTCTGTTGTTCATGTAGTGACTTTAAACACATTTAAAAGGCAATACCTACTCTGTCTTGCAGACATTCAGAAACTATTGCATAGGAAAGATTTTTGCAGAAGCAATGTAAAGTTACCAATTAATCATGGGAGTTACCAGTATATCAAACAATCCCAGCACAGTTTCCCTATTATTAAACATTGCTCATCCCTTTAAAGCCCCCTATCCCTTTCACCACCTTCCAGCAAAAGGATAGGTGCAGTCTTCTCACTCCTCTAATTAACAGCAACCAGTTAATATGAAAAATGTTTATCCTCCCACCCTTGGTGCAGTATCAAGCTGCGCCACCGTGCATGCTATATGTGCTGGGCGAATTAGCAAGGCCTGGCAGCTGATACTTGGAGCGCTGAGATCTGGCCCCAGAGCTAGGCAGACAGAGGTCTGGGGAGAGCCTCACTATCAACCAGTTGTCTGAAGCTTTGGGCTCAGTTGTTCCCAACTCAGTATTGCACTTAGAGTCTGACATCCAGCTTAAATGCCTCGGTGACAAAGAGCCAGGGAGCAGAGCAAAAGGCCTTTTTGGCTGATCAGTCAGCTGCAGACAGCACGAGCTCCCTTCCCCTCCCTTTTCTTTTAGCAATCAGGGAAGGGAAGGGCATTTGGAAGCAAAGTAAACAGGACGACTGTGTGCAACTGTTGTTCGCTTGCTCCTACACCGGCTGTGGCCCAGCAAAGCCAAGAGCAGTGCCTTTTAGTATTGGAGCTCCTCGGTCGCTGCTCTGAGGTTCCATATTTTCTGAGAAACTGGTAGTGTGTGTATTTGTTCGAGCGCCTCTGCGCTCTAGGGCTCTGCACTGAATAAATCCCATTTCTTACTTACTCAAACAGCCCTCTCACTAATGGGACAGAAATAGACAGTATGGCTTGGCATTCTTTTAACCTGAAGCAGCCTGGGACTTAGCCTCAAGCCAGACTCCTTGAATTCCAATTCAGCGGCTCAAACCCCAGATTCCCCTGGTGAGCAAAAAATTTCAGTCACATACAAAACTCTAATCTCACCAATTTATTTCCCGGGCCTGTTTAGGTTGCCACGCCATGGATTTCTGCAAGACAGAGCAGTCTTCGGGTACCACTCCGTTCCAGAGAGGCCATAAAAAGCAGATGGTCTCATTAGAAACAATTTATGCATATATATTTCTAAGAGTTCATCACTGCCGGGGTAGGTTTTTAGCCCATTCACCATGCAGGAGGAAAATATCACCGTTTGCAAATGTTTCCAGTTTGCAAAATAATGACCTCTCCAAAGTAGCTAAGCAACTAATTACTCAAATACTAGAAGGTTATATGCCAATATTATCACATTCGTGGTCTCTTGGGCAAGCAACTTCATATTCCTTAAACCACCATATAGCGTCATTAGATTTGCAGAGGCTCTTTCTCAGAGCTGAACTGGCCTCTCAGCTTTGGCGCCCCTACACTCGTGGCTCTGTTTCAACTATTATTTCCAATCTCCAAGTCAAATCACTTATTAATTATAGAGGCAACTCCTGCAAACCCAATTACCCAACAGCAGTTCTTCCCAGATGGGAAGTCTGTCTTGCATGTCTTCCACCACGCTCCCAACTGCTGTGGAGTCCCAACCCCCCCTTTTTTTAGGTCCAGTCTGTGAAATAAACTCTTAATATTTTCTATTCTCTTACAATTCAGAGTGTCTTCACTGTCCCACCTCTCTATTTCCTCTCCCTTCCCTAGTCATTTGTCTCACTATTGCTCAGTCCTATGAATTCAGGCCAGGGACACACATCTCTTCCAACTTTAAAATCCTATGATCTTTAGGATTCATTCTACCTATTTATGCCTTAGCACCACTTCCTCTCCTTTCACCCCCTGCAGATTCCCTGCTGGCTTTTTGGGAATACGTTTGGAAAGGGTGGCTTTCAGCCACACTCTACCCTACAACCCACATGTATGCCTGTTGGGCCAGATAATTAACCCTTACAAATCAGGCTCCCGAAAGGCAATAGTAGTGGACATGCAGATAAAGCTCATCGCCAGCTGCTTGGCCTTGTGACCCATAGGGGAAAAGAGTGATGCTACCCTTAAAGGGTGGGCTGTGGACAGCGTTGTAGAATGTAGCTAAAGGGGGGATGGGCAAAGCCAGACTGCAAGGTCCTCAGCGGCTGTAGTGGACTTCTGGTCAGGCCCTGGAGACTGTGACAGAGGAGCTGAGTTGGGGAGAGGGGAAGTAAGCCAAAGTGGGATGAGGAAATGTATGCAGGGGAAGAAAAGCATGGTTTGCCTATAGGGTGAGTCTTGACGACAGAGCTTGCTAATTGTGTCAATACACTGAATAGAAAGATACTAAACATCATGTGACGGAAGGGTATGACATTCCTTAAACTCCTGCCTTGGTGCTTTCAGGAAATAGCCCTAAATTCAGATTGTGTGTTTAAATTGTCTGGTGTGTTTTTACCATGCTGGAGGTGATCAGTGTGTGGGAAGCCTCGTAAGATGGATTGGGTCTGTTTTCCTCCCGATGTTGCTCAGCTCCCATTGGGATAACATCACATTTTGCATGAAATTCCGCGGGGGAGAAGAGTGAAGAAATTTAAAATGGGGAGTTTGTAAAGATGATACGGGGTAGGCTGGTAACTCGGGGGCTGCTGTAGTTTCCCCTGATGGCTGCCGGTGCAAAGGGCAAGGGCGTTTATATAACCCACAGTCCACCAGTGAGAATGGGTGTTTGGCCCCGTGGATAAGAATTTTAAGCAATCGGCAACTTTAAACTGACCAGTAGGACGTGAAGTAGGAAAGACCAAGGAATCAGTACTTCTTCCCTCCTGTTCTCTTGGCCCCCACCCCTCTCCTCCCTTTGGCCCCTCTTCCTGATCTGCTGGCGCAGCTCAGTTACAGTATTTGAGTCTCCCCAACCTCCCAATTAATCCACGCGCTGCTAGAGTCAAAACCACTGCCTCCTTTTCTCCTTACTCGCCTGCTTGGGCTCCACACGCAGACCTTAGAAGATTCTGAGGGTTAAAGTGCCAGTCGCAAGCAGCTTGGGCTAAACAGGCGTCCCATATTTCTCCACCCAGGCCCTAGGGAATCTGTGAGCCGCTTCTCGTAAGGAGTGTCTGTGTGCCATGGACCCAGGGTGTGGAGCTGAGGTTCCTCTACTGCTCCCTTCTTGGCTGGCTCCCTTGGAGGAAAAGCAGTTGCGTAATCCCATCAGTTCTGGGGTGGTCGATTTCGACCTGGGGTACATACTCTCCTCTCCCTCCCCACACCTCCATTAAGCAAGCGAACACTAATAGACCCTAAGAACTGGGCCTTGTACATTGCCCACGCAGGCCTACTCAACCACTACCTCAGCCACGCGTGCTTCAGCCTAACCAGAGCTGGTTTGCAAGAGTGGGGGTAGGGTGCCTCTGCTCTGTAGGCCGACGCTAAGAAAAATAGGAAACCAGCTCCTTTCTCTTCCCCAGCATTGTACGGTTTAGAGTTAAGGGTGGGATTGGGGTCGGTGACTGGATAGAATAAGCCGCGGTTGGGTCTTTCCCAGCGCAGTCGACTTCTGCACTTTGCCTTTTGGCGAGCATCCGGCTCCAGCACAGCGTTAAAGGACTGGCTGGGCGTGTGCGTGTGCGCTTTCGCTCTCACCAGGCTTTGGGGAGAAAGGGATCGGAGTTGGAGGGATAGGGAGGAGGGGTTTAGGGGAGGGGTGGAAGTAGCGAGGGGAGGGGGAAGCAGGCAGGGAATTCCGGAGTTTGTAGCCCGTGTAGTTTCTGGCTTTCACGGCTCGTTTGAAATCCTCCCACAGGAAGATGTCTGCCAAGGAACAGCAGCATGCGCTGCTTACAGCCCAGCGTCGCCAACCTCCGTGTGCTATGCCTGCCGCCTCCGCCGCCTCTCTCTTGCGCGCGTGTGAGAGCGAGCTAGCAAGTGAGAGCTACAGGAAGAGAGGAGGAAGAGGAGAGGAGAGAGGGAGAAAAACAGGGAGGGGAGAGAGGGAGAGAGAGAGGGAGAGGGAAAGAGGGGGGAGATGGAAAGAGGGGAGAGAGAGAGAAGAGAGAGAGAGAGAGAGAGAGAGAGAGAGAGAGAGAGAGAGAGAGAGAGAGAGAGAAGGGAGGGGGAGGGGGAGGGGAGAGAGGGGAGAGAGAGAGAGAGAGAGAGAGAGAGAGAGAGAGAGAGAGAGAGAGAGAGAGAGGGAGAGAGGGAGAGAGAGAGAGGGAGAGAGGGGGACGTGGTCGTTCTGGTGGTGAGATAGAGACATCGAGAGCTCCATATAGTTAGAGCAAAAATGAGAGAGGTTGAGAGTAGCCAGAGCCAAGGTTGAGAAATGTTTTCTGCCGGTTCCAGGAGTAGACTAGATGTGCAGATCCCATCCACACAAACCCAGGACGAAAGGTTCCATTCAAAAGCGATGAACGCCTGGTCAAGAGTTGACCACATCACCCTTTGCTCCATCTCCTCTCCCTTACTTTCTTTGGTTTCCTCTTATGCAGTAGCGTTTGAAAGCTGTTAACCTAGGCAGGTGAACGATCCCCGGCGCTTTTAATGCGTTGCTCTTTATAACTCGTGAGTTCAACACTAATGAGTTATGGGTTGGCCCACGAAAACATAATGTGTAAATTAGGAATTTAATGATGTGTAAGATTAAAAGCTGCGCAGGGTTGCATTTATTTAAGGCTGCCATCTTGTGTTCAGAAAGAAATTACTTTTCTGGCATTGTCCCCTCTTGCACGTGCGGCCTTGGAGGGGGATGGGGGGGAGAGAGAGAGAGACAGGGAGAGACAGACAGACAGAGACAGACAAACAGAGAGAGAGAGAGAGAGAGAGAGAGAGAGAGAGAGAGAGAGAGAGAGAGAGAGAGAGAGAGAGGAGCGGGGAGAGAAAGAGAGAGGAGTGGAGTACTTTGGGGCTTTGTCTCCGAGGATTTGCATTGTGTGTGAGCCCCTTATCATCAACACTTCGAAAGAAATTTGAGGAATGACATTTATTTTGTTAGCTAGGAAAAGCCCTGGCATAAAGGACCCACTAGTCAGATACTGTAGTTTTACAGAAAGTTGCTTAGATTTTCAGTGCTGCTTTTTGGGAGTAGGTGAGTGAAGCTAATTTTACAAAATGCAGGAATATCTGTCGTTCTATTCATCTCTCTAAGTTCTTTTCCCAGAGTTAAGAAACTGTCCCACCCCCCCACCCCCACCCCTCATTTTAATTTTTTTAGTTATAAACTTGACAAACATACTTGAATCTTATGTACAAAGAACAGACAAAAGAATCGTATATAAAATTTCCAATCTTTTTTCACTTTTTAAAAGTACATAATCAATATAACACATTAGTTCCAAAGTTGTCTAGCTTTTCTGTGTCTCCCTCTGTAGTTGCTTCTGTTCTGTTTTCAGAAAACTGTTTCATTGACCCTCTTTTCCTTGTAACAAGTAAGCATAATCAAACAAAATAAATCACACATTGGCTGTGTCTGAACATATATCCTATTCCCTACATTTATTCCATCACCTCTATGATAAGAGCATGCTTCATAGATTTTTTTGGAGTCTTGGTGCATTCATTGCATTGATCAGAATTCTTAAATCCTTTAGTCATTTTTATTTTCAGTGTTTTAGTCCTTGTATAAATTGTTTGCCTGGTTCTGCTAACTTCATTCTGCATCAGTTCATACAAGTCTTCCCAGGCTTCTCTGATTTTGTCCTTTCCATTTCTTATGGAGCAATACTATTTCATTATACTCACATGCTCTACTTTGTCCAGGCCTACACGAACTATGCCTGCCAAAGGATTTCAGCAACTGGTAAAATGTAGGGTTGCCACTGCGCATGCTGCTGTTTTTCACCTTAGCCGGGGCAACCAACCACGGTGAGTCTGTCTCTGGTCTAACCTATCTGCAGCTCCCAAGGAGTTTACAAGTTGTAGGCATATGGTTTAGTCATTCTCCAACTCATAGCCACCTCTTAAGTTGTACAACAAATGCAATAAAAATGTGAAGATTATTGTAATTTGTGCCGTTTCCAAGGATGTGCTGCACAGCCAGCTGTACTGGATGAAGCTGATTTAAAATTTTTCAGTGTGAGCATTTACACCTTGGAAATGGGCAAAAACTATACTGAGGGCTCAATTTATTGTTTTGTTGATTGTCTAGACTTAAGAAAATGTTAATAATGCAGATTAAGCATAAAAGTGTTCCCAGTGTACTTTTTATTTTTATTTTTTTTTTTAAGATTTACCAGCACAGCTCTGGTTCTTTCTGTTCTTTGGGGTATGGGCCTATTAGTGATATTGATTGGTCAAAGGATATGTGCAATGCAACTTAGTGACTTATTTTTTTTAATAAACTTCCAAATTGCTTTCTAGAACAGCTGGACCAATTCACATTGCTTCTGTCTTCCCACATCTCCAACAATTGTCGTTTTCTGTTTTTTTGTGTTGGAAATCTCATGGATGTAGGTGGAAAGAAACTATTTTTTAATGAATTTTGTTTTTATAACATTGAGTTTGCACATCTCCCTCTCCTCCTCCCCAGTCTATCAATTTTTACTTCTCTTAATCCCTCTCATAAAACTCACATGTCCTTAGGAATTTAGGTATCTGAAGTCAGCAGCACCACTTTAGGGAGGCTGCCATCTGTACATTAAGAACTTTCAGATTTTATCCCACTTAAGAATCTGAATTATTGGGGGGTTTTCCCCTTTTGTTCAATCTAAAGGAAATTGAAGCTAACCAGTTTATGGATGGGGATTTTTTTCCCCCATAATGTTTTGAAATTGTGGCTTGCTATTTTGAGGCAAAATGTCTTGGCCAGTGGTACAAGTAAAGCAACTGGGCACCCCCTGCTCTGTCAATGTAGGTTATTATAGCTACATTGTCTTATTTTAAACAGGCTGGGGTTGTCTAGTTTCTGTCCAAGTTTTCTTTTTCTAGTAAAACTACTTGCCATCAGCTCCAGATAATTTATGTATAATAAGAGTTTCTCCCAGGATAACTTTGTGCTCACTTCTCTGATCCAACAGAGGGCATGTGATCCTGACTAGGAAAGGTTGGGCTAAACTTTTCAACTCAGTCCAGGGCTTCCATCTGGTTCAACCACAAGACAGGAAAGTGACATAGTCTTTGTGCTGACCAGATATGTGCGGAACTTCAGCTCTTGGTCTTTGCTGAATGAACTCTGCAGTGCTAGAACTTTGGGAAGTGGTCTAGACACATATGGAAAGGAAAGTAATATATGTAGCGTCCTAGACTGAGCATCAAAGATCCTGAATTTTAATCCATTGATCACTGTCACTCATCAGGAGTTGGCTCATCAGGAAGCTTGAAGTTCAGAATCTATGAAAGGAGGGATTATTTTCTGTAGTTTGTAACAAACTCTCCAGTGCTTGAAAATATCTGCTCGTTATATGATGATAATGAAAATGATTCATTCATAACCATTGTGAAGGAATGTAGGTGAGAATGGGGTTTATCCATTAATAATTTTAAGGTGTGAACACTTTTCCTGGAATATGACATTTTCAAATATAAGTGGTATTCTAGTACTTTGGAAGACTTAATAAGTGGACTACTTAGTCCTTATATGTTTTATTTCCTCTGCATTCTCATAGATGGTCCAATCAATCCCTGAACAATAAAGTTAGAAGTTTTTTTTTTTTAATCTTCTTCTTGCCTTAAATTTCACAGGGCTTTGAGTATCCAAGATATTCCTTCTGAACCATTTAAGGCCTGGAGATATTTGTTGTTATCAATGTATTCTTTTTTTTTAACAAGAAAATAATAAAAATTTAAAATAGAGTACTATAACATCACCTGAACTAGTCTCACCTGATATGGCATTGTTGCCTTTGTGAACCTTGTAAGTGTGTCCCCAAGTTTCTGAGAAATGCTACTGCTAGAATCTTGGCAGGAAAGAAAAAAGATGAAAGACAAATCAGGAGACAAGTTTTCTGTAAAACACAAATCTTCTGGTAACATATCTAATTATGAGGACTAGATCTCTGTCTTAGGTCTTTGAGGTGTCTCATTGATGAGACAGCCTACTTTGTTTTTTTAATCAGAAGCTAGCTAATTTTTTTCTTTTTTGTGTGTTTATTGCACCCAATTATTAAATATGTGCCACAACCAGAAAAAGTTCACTGAATATCAAGAGTTAGAGGCCTTGGAAGTCGCCTGAATTCAAAGAATACACCTGACAAATGGTCATCCAGCCTTCTCTTCTAGTAAAAGGAAACCTACTACTTTCCAGGGCAGCTTGTTCCTCTTCTGAATAAGCTTTAATTATTAGAAACTTTTTCCTTATATCAAGCCCAAATCTCGTACTCTCGAAACTTCCTGCCACTGTTCCAAGTGTTGCTTTCTCTGGCCAAGCAGAACATGTCTAATCTCTCCACTGTAAGATTACCCTTCAGATACTTGAAAACAGCTACTATGCCTCTTGAAAAAGTTTTTTTTCCCCCCAGGCTAAACATCCCGAGTTCCTTCCACCTATCCTTATATACCATTATTTCAAGGCACTTTACCATCATGGTTGCCCTTCTTTGGACATTCTCAAGCTTATCCTAAAATATGGTGCCTAGAACAGAAGAAAGTACCCTAGACAGGATCTGATCAGTGTACTATACAGAGGCATCATTGCTTCTCTAAACTTGGGTGCTGTGCTTCTCTTAATGCACACTGTTTGCACTAGGGTTTTCTTTGGCTTCTTTATGATATCATTGATTTATATTCAGTTTATAATCCACTACAACCTCTGTCCTTTTTCACTTGGTCTAGCCATATCTCCCGTATTTCATATTTAGGAATTTGATTTTTTGAACCCAAATGTAGGATTTCACCTTTATCCATACTATGTTTCATTCTCAAGGTCTTAACCTGTTGAAATCTTTCTAGACTCTAGTCTTCTGTCTAGTATGCTATCATCAAGGATAAGTATGGTATTGGTGCCCTTACCTAAGACAAATCTCTAGAGCACTCCACTAGACACATCTTTCAAAGTTGATGTTTAACCTTTCCTGCACCCTCCTGCCCAAGGTAATTGGGGTTAAGTGACTTGCCCAGGGTCACATAGCTATTAAGTGTCAGGTGTCTGAGACTGGATTTGAACTCAGGTCCTCCTGACTCCAGGGCTAGTGCTCTATCTGCTGTGCCACCTAGCTGTGCTGACATTGAATCTGTAATAACTACTCTTTTGGTCCAGGTATTTAACGAGTTGCAAATCCATCTGTTCTCACCTCTAGCCTACATCTCTCCAGCTGATCCATAAGAATAGAATGAGGTGCTTTTTTATGAAATGCTTTGCTAAAAACTGAGTCAAGTATGCCTACAACATTTCCTTGATCTACCATCTTATTAATTAATTTATTTCAGTTTTCAACATTCACTTCCACAAGACTTTGAGTTCCAAATTTCCCCCCCATCTCATCCCTCCCCCAAACCCAAGACAGCATGCATTCTGAATACCCCTTCCCCTAATCTGCCCTCCCTTCTATCACCCCCTCATCCCCCATCTCTTATCGCTTTCCCCTTCTATTTTCCTGTAGGGCAGGATAGATTTCTATACCCCATTGCCTGTATCTTATTTCCCAGTTGCATGTGACAACAATTTTTAACATTTGTTTTTAAAACTTTGGGTTCCCCTTCTCAGCATTACAGGGATCTAAGACATCTCCAGAGGTCTCGTGATGGAAAATATTGTCCACATCCAAAGAAAGAACTATGGAAGTTGAATCGCTGTCACTTATTTTTACTTTCTGATGAGTTTTGTTTCATATTTCTGATGGTTCCTCCTATTGGTTTTAATTTTTACATACAACTTCAGTAATGTGAAAATATGTTTAATAGGAATGTAAATGTACAGCCTGTATCAGATTGTGCGCTGTCTTGGGGAGGGTGGGGGGGAGGAAGGGGGAGAAAAATTTTCACCTCAAAAGCATATGGAAGTGATTGTTGATAAATCAAAATAAATTAATAAAATTAAAAAAAATAAAACTTTGGGTTCCAAATTTTCTCCCTTCCTCCTTCCCCACCCACCCTAATTGAGAAGGCAAGCAACTCAATAGAGGTTATACATGTGAAGTCATGCAAAACACTTCATAGTAGTCATGTTGCGAAAGTCCTGTTTATTCTATTCTCTCTTTTGACCCTGTCCCTCCTTAGAAGTGTTTCCTTCTGATTACCCCCTCCTCCAGTCTGACCTCCCTTCTCTCATCACCCCACTCTCTTATCCCCTTCTCCTCTATTCTCCCGTAGGGTAAGATAGATTTTCGTACCCAATTGAGTATGTATGTTATTCCTTCCTTAAGCCAAATCTGATGAGAATAAGATTTACTCTTTCCCTCTCACCTTCCCCCACTTTTCCTCCACTATAAAAGTCTTTTCTTGTCTGTTTTATGTCAAATAATTTACCCCATTCTACCTCTCCCTTTCTGCTTCTCCCAGTATAATCCTCTCACCCCTTAATTTTATTCTTCAGATATCACCCATTCATCTTCAACTCACTCTGTACCATCTATCTATCTATCTATCTATCTATCTATCTATCTATCTATCTATCTATCTGTCTGTCTGTCTATCTGTCTGTCTGCCTGCCTGCCTGCCTGCCTGCCTGTCTGTCTGTCTGTCTGTCTATCTATCTATCTGTCTATCTATCTATCTATCTATCTATCTATCCATACAATTTTTTTTCCTCTCCAACTACCCTAATACTGACAAAGGTCTCATGAGTTACAAATGTCATTTTTCCATGTAGGAATGTAAACAGTTCAACCTTAATAAGTCCCTTATGATTTCTCTTTCCTGTTTACCTCTTCATGTTCCACTTGAGTCTTGTATTTGAAAGTCACATTTTCTATTCAGCTCTGGTCTTTTCATCAAGAAGGCTTGAAAGTCCTCTATTTCACTGAATGACCATTTTTTCCCCTGAAGGATTATACTCAGTTTTGCTGGGTAGGTGATTCTTGGTTGTAATCCTATCTCCTTTGGCTCTGGAATATTCCAAGCCCTCTGATCCTTTAATGTAGAAGTTGCTAAATATTGTGTTATCCTGGTTGTGTTTCCACAATACTTGAATTGTTTCTTTCTGGTTGCTTGCGGTATTTTCTCCTTGATCTGGGAACTCAGGAATTTGGCTATGATATTCCTAGGGGTTATCCTTTGGGGATCTTTTTCAGGAGGTGATTGGTGAATTCTTTTAATTTCTACTTTACCCTCTGGCTCTAGAATATCAGGTCAGTTTTCCTTGATAATTTCTTGAAAGATGATGTCTAGGCTCTTTGTTTGATCATGGCTTTCAGGTAGTCCAGTAATTTTAAAATTCTCTCTCCTGGATGTATTTTCCAGGTCAGTTGTTTTTCCAATAAGATTTTTCACATTATCTTCTATTTTTTCATTCTTTTGGTTTTATTTTATGATGTCTTGATTTCTCATAAAGTCACTAGCTTCCAATTGCTGTATTCTAATTTTTAAGGAAGTATTTTCTTCAGTGAGCTTTTGGACTTCCTTTTCCATTTGGCCAATTCTGCTTTTGAAGGCATTCTTCTCCTCATTGGCTTTTTGGACCTCTTTTGCCATTTGGGTTAGGCTATTTTTTAAGGTGTTATTTCCTTCAGTATTTTTTTGGGTCTCCCTTAGCAAGCTGTTGACTTGTTTTTCATGATTTTCTTGCATCACTCTCATTTCTCTTCCCAGTTTTTCCTCTACTTCTCTTACTTGCTTCTCAAAATCCCTTTTGAGCTCTTCTATGGCCTGGGACTGAATCATATTTTTCTTGGAGGCTTTGGATATAGGAGACTTTGTTGTCTTCTTCTGGTTGTATGTTTTGATCATCTTTGTCACCAAGGAAAGATTCTGTGGTCTGACTTTCTTTTGCGAGGTTTGCTCATGTTCCCAGCCAATTACTTGAGCTTTAAACTCTTTGTTAAGTTAAGGCTCTGCTTCCAGTGTGGAGGGTGTACTGTCCCAAGCTTCAGGGGCTTTGTGCTGCTGTTTTCAGAGATACTTTTAGGGACCTGTAAATTTTCAGTTCTTCCAAGGTGGTACAATCAAGGGTGAGGTTTTTGCTGCTTTCCTGATCTGGGCTCTGGTCTGTGAGTGATCACAAGCACTCTTTTCTGCCTTGGAACTGTGAGGAGGATTCTCTCTGCAGAGCCACTACAAGCTCCACTATACCAGTGCTCTTCTTTGCCCCAGGACTGCCACCTAGAACTGTGACCGAGATCCAAGCACAGGCAAAGCAAGAGAATCCTCCCTCAGTGTCAGCAAAGAGATCTCTGCAACCCACCTCTCATCAGCAACTCGATTCCCCCTCAGTCTGTGGGCCCAAGAGCTCCAAAAGCAGCTGCTGCCCCAGGGCTGCGCCGGGACTGGGGCTGGGACCGAGCTTCTCTCTCACTGTGGTCACAGACCTTTCCTACTGACCTCCTGAGTTGTCTTTGGCATTTGTGGGTTGAGAAGTCTGAAAACCACCATAGCTGCTAGTGATTCAGTCCCCTGAGGCCTGCTCCAGGTTCACTGAGGCCTGGTCTTTGGCTGCATGCCCATGCTGAACTTTGTTCCTCTCCCAGCCTAGCGTGATAGACCTTTCCAGTCAATCATCCAGGTTGTCTTGGGCCGGAAATTTCTTTCACTCTGTCTTTTTGTGGGTTCTGCTGCTCTAGAATTTGTTTAGAGCCATTTTTTTTAGGCAGTTGCGGTTAAGTGACTTGCCCAGGGTCACACAGCTAGTAAGTGACAAGTGTTTGATCTGAGGCCGGATTTGAACTCAGGTACTCCTGACTTCAGGGCAGGTGCTCTATCCACTGTACCACCTAGCTGCCCCTAGAGCATTTTTTTTATAGGTATTTGGAGGGGTATCGGGAGAGGGCAAGCAAGTTACTGCTTTTACTCCGCCATCTTGGCTCCACCCCCAATCTACCATCTTGTTAAAAAAAATTAAGTCACTTTGGCACAATGGTTTCCAACGTTTTTGGTTCCAAACCTCTTTCAACTAAAAAAAAAAAGTTGGGACCTCACTGGGTAATTTATTATACAACTCACAGTATTCTTTTATATTTATTCATTAATTGCTTACAATAACTAAAATGATGACTTTTGACTTCCAAAGCTTCAAGTTAAAATTTACAAGTATAATTGTAAAACAAAATGTTATTCTAACTATAATTATGAAAACTAAATACAAAATTGTATAGCTAATTATAAAATTATAAATATTTTATGTGAAACATTCTGTAAGAATTAAAAGATGTAATCCAGCAAGATCTTATATGATTATTATTATTATCTACAGGGGTTCAAATAAATTTCTTTATTTTAAAATTTTCGTTGTATATAACATTTTTAACAAATTAAGTCACAGCTTAGGTTTTTAACAGCATAATTATCATATGTAAGGTTAATTTTGATGTTGGAGTTTTTAATTTGAACAAAGATTGGCCATATTTGGATGTCAAACACAGTCTTAAATCTGGTTCTGGATGAAGTTTATGCCTATATTTTGACTTAAAACAAGAATAAAATGAAAATGTGTGCTCACACAAATATATGGTGGGAAATGATAGGAGAATTTTTACACGCTCCCTTGCTGAGAGATGGAAATTCATTTTTAAACTTATAGCCACCTAACCAATCACATTTACTTTTCTACTGGCTAATGATAAACACTGTAGTAAATGATAAATGTAAGTTCAATTGTATATATTGCTATATTTTTTAACAGTGCTTATATATATATGTACACACACACACACACACACACACACACACACAGCTTCAAAAGGAAAGAACCTCCTCCTATATAATGTTCTTCTCTTTTACAACTGGTATACCAATTATATTCTCCCAGAAATTTTACTGAATGACTGACCAGTATTGCCAATCAGTTCATTTCAAAATCTCCCAGTTAGAAGAGTAGTAACATGAGTGGAGGATAAGTTTAAATCAGAAAATAGCCTTAATATTGCAGTGGGAGGAAATATAATATTTGTTTCTGTAGTACATTTGTAATGGTCTGTGATTGGTTCAATATAGCCCACAATGAATATGCCCAGTGATCATGATTTTTAAACAGTTAGTTTGACATTTGTGTTATAAGAATGGAAACTGTTCATTATGACATTGTAACATATTGATCGTGTGATTACACAGCTGATGAGATTATTACAGGGTAACAGAGGGGACTGGGGGAGCTCCTTTGGCACTGTACAGAATACAAATGAGGGTAAGTATCTGATCATCCATTAGAAATAAGTTTGCACTTAAATGTTGAACCCTTATGGTAGTTTGGAAACAATTTGATAACAGGTTGAGATGAATACATTGTGTTTAGAGTCAATCACAATTTGGTGTAATTGCTGCACAAACACTAAAGTTGTGCATATACTTGTGAATGTTTCAAATTCCTGCAATATAATGCTTCAGACATGCACAAAGGAAAACATTTGTAAGCTAATATATTTGTCGCAGAGGAAAAATATCTTTGTGACATAATCAGGTTTAAGGCTCCATCAGAGCTTTTTTAGTATGAATCCTTTAGGGATTCTTGAACCTCTAAATGGCAACCATTGCTTTGGCATGATCTGATTATCACATGTAGCCTAACAGTGCTGTGCCTTTTCCACTACATGTTCTTGTGCTCTATCTTCCACCTCTGACAAAGCACTTCACCTCCCACTCTGGAGCTCTAGGGCTTCCAGTTGGTGAGCCTTAACAATTTTACAACTCAAATCTATCTCATTGCTGCCCCCTTGCCATCAGTCACCCTCTTCCACCCCTTGCCCTGAGAACAGTAATCAGCACCACTCTTCTGGGAAAGGATGTATTAATTATTTCATGACTTCACTCACTGTCCATTTGACTTCACCAATCAAAACACCTCTTAGCCACCACTTCATCTTGCATGGTGTTTCTCTAGATTAGAATGTAAGCTCTGATTTTTATAATGTGTGTAGGATAGGGACTGTCACATAGTAAGTGCATAATTAAAAAATTAGTTCATAAACTTTTGTTTAGCTTTTAAGCAATTCACAATCTATCCCGAACATATCTTTCCATCTTCACTGTACATTATTCTTTCTCTCATGCTTTCATATATACAATCCATCCAAACTGACCTTCGAACTGTTCTATACTCAGGACACTCCATTTCCTTTGCCTTTTCATTAGCCATTCCCCATGCCTGAATTACACTTCCTTTTCACTTCTTCCTAATAGAATGCCTCTTTTCCTTCAGTACTCAGCTCAAGCACCGCCTTGTACATAAACCCTTTCTGGAGGTAGGGTGACTGCTAGTACCCTACCACCAAAATTATCTTCTACTTAACTATTTTTATTCATTTTCTTTATATTTATTCTACATATACTTATTATATGCCCCTGTTATCTCCTTCTTTGGAATGTATGTTCCATGTGAGTAAGGATTGTTTTATTTGTAAAATGTGTGCTTCTATATAGGTTATGCATATCCACATGGGTTGACTAAATGCAGCTTGCGAGCAGCATTAATAGATATCTCTGGAACCATGCCCACTCCTCTCTGAGGGAGACTTAGATTCTTGCTTTGAGGGGAATGTGAGAAGAAACCACGAGGCTAGCTGCTCTGTTTTCCAGGCTCTGAGATAGGGTTACTAGAATAGAATTATATCTTTTTGCCCCCTAACGATTGCTGACCTAGAATCATGGTTTTGGTTAAATTCCAAAACTGTTATCATCCCCTAGGTGCTTCCATTTCCGTAAAGCAGAGAGGGTTATTCCAAACTACAACCATAGGTTTGATTTTGTCCTCGCCAAATGTTACTCAAAAGACCATCACAAATATTGAATGGTGAGTAAACCTATTTGTTCAAGAAGATGGCAAACAGAAATCAGAGAAATTGTGCAGATGAGACTATATCAGGAAATACCCAGAATTGAATGAGCTTTCCTTCTGATATTAAGATATCTCAGTTTAACCAAGAAAGAAAGGCCTTGTGGTAAGACTCCAAGGGAAAATTCTCCAAAGTCTCCAGGGCGGCAAGCTGGAAATGAGGAACATTTTTGGCATCTGGCTTCCTCTATATGTCTGTAAGACAGTCTTTCTTTTCTCCTCCCTGGAGTTGGTTTCTGAAGAGTCTTAAATTATTTTGATCAAAGAAGTGAAGATCTCTCCTCTTCAAAACTTTCTTACAACCTCACCCCTCATGTAGGCACAAAGCACTGTGTCATCATTCTCTCTACCAGTTAAGAGAGTGTCATGTAACGTGTTCCGGGCTTGGCTAGAAAACTGGATTACTTTCTCAATTTATTTGTATCACCAGCACGTAGGACAGTGTCTGGCACCTCGTAGGTACTTAATAAATGTCTATTGATTGATTGCTTTTAAAAAGCTTTTTTGAAATTCTAAACTGAATTAACAGCAAATAAAATAAGTATTTTATATGCAAAGTAGAACAGAAAAGAAGGATTTGTACATGAAACTGAATATTATATGTAACTTGATTAATGCATTTTTTTCTCCTTCCCTCCTCCCCAGGATGACATACAATCTGATATTAGGCTATACATGTACAATTATATTAAACACATTTCCACTTTAGTCATGTTATGAAAGAAGAATCAGAACAAAGGGGAAAAAGAGAAAATAGTATATTTTGATCTTCATTCAGATTTCTAGTTCTTTCTCTGGATGTGGATCGCATTTTCCATCATGAATCTTTTGGAATGTCTTAGATCATTGTATTGCTGAGAAGAGCTAAGTCTATCAAAGTTGGTAATAAAACAGTGTTGCTTTTGCTGTGTAAAATGTTCTCCTGGTTCTGCTCACTTCACTCAGCATCAGTTCATGTAATTCTTTACAAGTTTTTCTGAAATCTGCCCACTCATCATTTCTTATAGAACAATAATATTACATTACATTTATATACCACAACTCAACAAGCATTTGCTAAGTATCTAGTGCTAGGCACTGTGCTAAGTGCTGAGAAGGCAAAGAAAGTTTTGTAAAAGCCAGTCCCTCCTCTTGAGGACCTCACAGTCTAAAGGAAGAGACAACATTCAATCAACTAGAAGGAATTGGAGATAATCTCAGAGGGAGGGGATTGAGATTAAGGAAGACTGGGAAAGGCCTTTTACAGAAGGTGGGACTTCAGCTGAGACTTGAGGGAAGCCAGGAGTTGGAGATGAGGAAGGAGACAGTTCCAGGAAGGGGAGATAACCAGTGAAAAAAGAATTTTATTTGAGGAACAGCAAGGCCAGTTTCACTCGACTGCAGAGTTTATGGAGGGGGGAAAAGATGTAAGAAGACTGGGAATTTAGGAAATGGCCAAGGTATGAAGGACTTTACAAACAAAACCAAAGATTTTATATTTGATCCTGGACATAATAGAGATTCACTAGCATATATTGAATGTGGGAATGATATGTTAAATCTAAGGAAGATCAGTTTGACAGTTGATTAGAGGATGAACTGGAGTAGGGAGAGACTTGGGGCAGGAAGACCAATTAGCAAGCTATTGCAATAGTTTAGGGGTAAGGTGATAGGGGCCTGAGCCAGGGTGGTAGGGTGGTCAGAGGAGAGAAGGGGGCATATGCAAGAGATGTTATGAAGGTGGGAACATCAGGACTTGAAAACTGATTGGGAATAGGGAGGGTATGTACCTAAGATGAAAGCATTAGGTGCCTGGGAGGATGGTGGTACCCTTTATATTAATAGAGAAGTTAAGAAGAGGGAAGGGTTTTAAGGGAAAGGATAATGAGTTTGTTTTTGGACATGTTGAGTTTAAGATGTCTAGAGGACAAATAGTTCAAGATGTCTGATAGGCATTTGGAGATGTGAGACTGGAAGTCAGAAGAGAGGTTAGGGCTGGATAGAGAGATCTGAGAGTCATCTTCATAGAGATGATAATTGAATGGCAGCTGACAAGATCACCAAATGAAAAACAGAACCATACATGGTAAGTATCCCAGATACGAATACACAATGTTTTTTGTACAAAGAGAACAGAATGTCTTGTATTTTGTTTTCAGTTTATTAGATCCAAGATAAATGCCCTCTGCTTTGAAAATGTTAGCTGAGCTACTTCCTTTGTTTCTAATTATATAGAGAACTTGCCCTTGATATCCCTCTTAAGAAGGGGTGGTAGGGGTAGGGCAAAGGAATAAGCATTTGTATAGCACTTTCTATATGCCAGGCACAGTACTAAGTGCTTTTATAAATATTATTTCATTTGATCCTCACAACAATTCTGTGAGGTAGGTGCTGTTGTCACCTTTTGCAGTTTAGGAAACCGAGGCAGACAGAAATTAAGTGACTTGCCCAGGTTCACACAACTAGTAAGTTTCTAAGGCCAGATTTGAACTCCAGTCTTCCTGACTCCAGGTCCAGTGCTCCATCCACTGTGTCACCAGCTTCCTCTTATGTGTCTTGACTATCAGGTTTTAAAGGCAGGGACTGAGTCTTCTACTTCTTTCTGTTTCTTACAATGGCTAGCTTGGTTCCTAGTCCATAGTGGGCATTCAGAAAATATTTAACCGATTGGCAAAGAAAAAACTGATTAGCCCTCTTTTCAATTCAATGAAACACAGGTGATGCTGGACACATATGAAATCCATCAGGGCATGGCTTGAGGTTTCCTGTCCTCTCCTTAAGCATCCTATTATCAATCATCTTCTCCAGGAAGTTGGGTTTAAGATCAACTCTCAATGATCACCAAGTGCCTAATTCTTGGAACTCCTAATCTCTGGAGTTCTTGATTTCTGCAACAACTTCTTGGAAGAGATCATGATTGACAGGAGGATATAGAAACTGGAAGAGCACCAAGCTTTACCCAGACTTGTACAGAGATTGGGAGTTACACAGTTAGCCCAGGTCAGAGGTGAAAGCGAAATATCTTATGAAGTTTCTACAAAGTTGTCTTTGACCTCCTGGGACAGTAGAATAGATGAAGAGTTATGGTTTCATGTGTTAAATATTCATGGATGCAAACTTATGAGTCTTGTATTTTAATAATTTCTTTTGTGGCAGAGGCAATAAATAGCTACCCTATACTTGATATGTATTTACATACTGAAGACTTTTCTTAAAGATCCCCTTGTCGATCTTTTTTAGGGAAACTCCAGTCATGAGCTGTATTGAAGCTTCAGTTAAAGAATTTCCCTTGGAACTCCAGGGTGGCTAAGAGGGTTCAAGAAAAGCCTGATCATCCCTCTTTGGCATTAGACTCATCCAGAACTGGACCCAATTTATTTGAATCCCTAGGGGAGGGAGCTATCTCACTGGGTCACAGGTGCAATTTTCTTACACATTTTATTGTACTTCCTTAGTGGAAAATAATTTTTATTCCCATTTCTTGCAATAGAATATTGAACAGTGGAGAGGAATAGCACAATATTGGTCTTTCAAAATAATATTTTATTTTCCCAGTTGCATGAAAAATATTTTCAAACACTCATTTTTAAAAAATCCCTGAGAGGTAAGTAATTCAACATAGGTTATACTTGTGTGATCATGCAAAACACATTTCCATGTTAATCGTGTTGTGAAAGAAAAATGTTGGTAATGAATGATTACAAGTAGGTGCTTGGAGGATACAGTCTTACTCTTTCCTAAATAGTTTCTTTTGTATCCTTAGTTAGAAGAGAAAGTAGGAATTTTTTTTTCTTTTGGTGAGGCACTTGGGGTTAAGTGACCTGTCCAAAGTCACACAGCTAGTGAGTATTATGTTTCTGAGGCCGGATTTGAACTCAGGTCCTCCTGACTCCAGGGCTGGTGCTCTATCCACTGCACCACCTAGCTGCCCTAAAAGTAGGAGTTTTCTTTTTTTTTTTTTTAATATAAATTTATTTATTTTTAGTTTTCAACATTCACTCCCACAAGTTTTTGAATTCCAAATTTTCACCCCATCTCCCCCTTCCCCCCACCCCAAGATGGCATGCATTCTGAATATCCCTTCCCCTAGTCTGTCCTCTCTTCTACCTAACCCTAACCCTTCTCTTATCCCCTTCCCCTTCTATTCTCCTGTAGAGCAGGATAGACTTCTGTACCCCATTTCCTGTATTTCTTATTACCCAGTAGCATGTGAAAACATTTTTTTTCAGACATATGTTTTTAAAACTTTAGGTTTCAAATTTTCTCTCTTCCTCCCTCCCCACCCACCCTCATTGAAAAGGCAAGCAACTCAATATAGGTTGTACATGCGCAGTTATGCAAAACACTTCCATAGTAGACATGTTGTGAAAAACTAACTCTATTTCCCTTAATCCTGTCCTGCCCTCCCATTTATTCTATTCTTTCTTTTGACCCTGTTCCTCCTCAGAAGTATTTACTTCTGATTACACCCTTTCCCAATCTGCCCTCTGCTCTATCATCCCCCTGCTCTCTTGTCCCTTCTCCCCCTATTTTCTTGTAGGGTAAGACAAACTTCCATACCCAATTGAATGTGTATGTTATTCCCTCCTTAAGCCAAATCCTATGAGAATAAGATTTACTCATTCCCTCTCACCTTCCCCTACTTCCCCTTCACTGTAAGAGACTTTTTTTTGTGAGATAATTTACCCCATTCTACCTCTCCCTTTCTTCTTCTCCGAGTATAATCCTCTCTCATCCCTTAATTTTATTCTCCAGATATGACCCCTTAATCTTCAACTCACCCTGTGCCCTCTATCTATCTACATATACTGACAAAGGTCTCATGAGTTACAAATATCATCTTTCCATGCAGGAATGTAAACAGTTCAATCTTAATAAGTCTCTTATGATTTCTCTTTCCTGTTTACCTCTTCATGTTCCACTTGAGTCCTGTATTTGAAAGTCAAATTTTCTATTCAGCTCTGGGCTTTTCATCAGGAATGCTTGAAAGTCCTCTATTTCACTGAATGACCATTTTTTCCCTTGAAGGATTATACTCAGTTTTGTGGGGTAGGTGATTCTTGGTTGTAATCCTATCTCCTTTGCCCTCCGGAATATTATATTCCATGCCCTGCGGTCCTTTAATGTAGAAGCTGCTAAATCTTGTGTTATCCTGATTGTGTTTCCACAGTACTTGAACTGTTTCCTTCTGGCAGCTTGTAATATTTTCTCCTTGACCTGGGAACTCTGGAATTTGGCTACAATATTCCTAGGAGTTTTCCTTTGGGGATCTCTTTCAGGAGGAGATCTGTGGATTCTTTCAATTTCTATTTTGCCCTCTGGTTCTAATATATCAGGGCAGTTTTCCTTGACAGTTTCTTGAAAGAGGATGTCTAGACTTTTTTTGATCATGGCTTTCAGATAGTCCAATAATTTTAAAATTTTCTCTCCTGGATGTATTTTCCAGGTCAGTTGTTTTTCCAATGAGATATTTCACATTGTTTTCTAATTTTTCATTCTTTTGGATTTGTTTTACAGTGTCTTGATTTCTCACAAAGTCGCTAGCTTCCAATTGCTCTATTCTAATTTTTAAGGAAGTATTTTCTTCAGTAGTCTTTTGGACTTCCTTTTCCATTTGGCCATTTTTCTTTTTAGGGCATTTTTCTCCTCATTGGCTTTTTGGACCTCTTTTGCCATTTGGGTTAGGCTATTTTTTAAGGTGTTATTTTCTTCAGTATTTTTTTGGGTCTCCTTTAGCAAGCTGTTGACTTGTTTTTCATGATTTTCTTGCATCACTCTCAGTTTTTCCTCAACTTCCCTTACTTGCTTCTCAAAATCCCTTTTGAGCTCTTCCAAGGCCTGGGACTGATTCATATTTTCTTGGAGGCTTTGGATGTAGGAGCTTTGACTTTGTTGTCTTCTTCTGGTTGTATATTTTGATCTTCTTTTTCACCAAAGTAAGATTTATAGTCTGACTCTTTTTGTGCTGCTTGCTCATGATCCCAGCCAATTACTTGAGTTTTAAACTCTTTGTTAAGGTAAGAGTCTGCTTCCAATGTGGAGAATGTACTGTCCCAAGCTTCAGGGGTTTGTACAGCTGTTTTCAGAGATACTTGTAGGGACCTGTAAATTTTCAGTTCTTCCAAGGTGGTATGATAAGGGGCAAGGTGTTTACTCCTTTCCTGGCCTGTGACCACAAGTATTCCTTTCTGTCCTGTAACTGTGAGGAAGGGTTCCTCTCTACAGCCACTCCAAGCTCCACCACACCAGCGTTCCTCCTCACCCCAGTACCGCCACCCAGATCTGTGACCCAGATCCAAACAGGGGCAAAGCAAGAGATTCCTGCCTCATCACTGGCAAAGAGATCCCTGCAATCCCTCTCTGATCAGCCACTGGATTCCCCTTCAGTCTGTGGGCCGGAAGCTTGGGAAGCAGCTGCCCCCCCCCAGGCCACGCTTTGGGGAATGGAGCTGAAACCCCACCTTCCTGTCTCAGCACCGACAGAAACAGACTTTTCCCACTGACCTTCTAAGTTGTCTTTGGCATTCATGGATTGAGGAGTCTGGAAACCTCCACAGCTGCCCAAGATTCAGTCCTCTGAGGCCTGCTCCAGGTTTGCTGTGGCCTGCACGCCCACGCTGCACTGCACTCCCAGCCCGGCGTGATACACCTTTCTGATCAATCAACTAGGTTGTCTTGGGCTGGAAATTTGTTTCACTCTGTCTTTTTGTGGGTTCTGCTGCTTCAGAATTTGTTTAGAGCCATTTTTTATGAGTGTTTGGAGGGGTTTGGAGGAGAGCTCAAGCAAGTCACTGCTTTCACTCCGCCATCTTGGCTCCGCCCCCTATACTCAAAAGTAGAAATTTTCTATATGAAATGTGTTTGACTGGGATGACTAGGAGAAGTTATTTACTGTTTTTTTTCAATTCTCTTTCTATTTTAGGTTATAAAAGTCTATATAAGAGAAAGGATTGTAGAATGGAACACTGGACTTAACTGTGTTCCTAAGTCTCAGGGAACATTAAAATCTGGGAGAGGAAGGGCACCTGCCTCTCTGAGCACGAAGAAAGATACTCTCTTTCTTCCCTTTCACATTGGAACTTTCCCCATCAAGGTTTTGATATATCACCAGTTGGCATAAGACATTAAATGGGAATTTTTGAGGAGTTTTGCAGAAGCCACAGATGATACATGAAGGCCAGCTGATGACACAGAGCATATGACCAAATACTTAACCCAAATTTTACAATGAGATACTGTGAATGCCCCATAAAAGAAAAAGAAAAAAATCTTACTTCTCTGGAATGTAGGAAGGGCCAAAAAATTTTACTCGGATTTTCCAAATTGCAAGGGCACTGTGCCCTAACCCCTGCAATGTGGAGGGGATAACTGTACATACACAGCATTCCCCTTCAGGTTTGACCTTCAGTTGCTGTGGAAGTCTGAGAAGGAGAAATTCATTCATTTGTTGCTATAGTGGTCAAGGCCATAGGTTAGGTGCTAGGGATATCGACAAAAATGAAGCACTTTCTTCACTCAAAGACATTAGTTCTACAGGAGGAAATCACGAAGAGCACAGGTAAGTAACAAAGTACCTTTCCTGGAAACTAGAGGGGGGGGGAAGGGATGATGGTGGTACCAATTTAGGTAGATTAAAAAAGGACTTGTGTCCAGCAGGTGAATTTTAGCCAAGCCTTGAAGGAATCAAGGTAACCCATGACAGAGGTGAGGTGGGAGTGTTTTGGAAGCAGAGGTGAGAGATTGAATGTAGGCTACGGAGAGTGTGTGAAGAAATCCATTGGAAGAGACAGTTTGGAAGCAGATTGAGAGAGCCTAATTGTTACTCAAGGAACTTAACTCTTAAAAAAAACCCCAAAACAACCAAATCTGAAACATTTTGTTTCAACCTGGAATACAAATGTCCTTTAAGTAACAGCTATCTCCTCCCAAAACATAGTTTCCCAAATAGTTCATCAAAACAGTATGTGATTCAGCCCATTTTTCCTTTCTGCTAATCTGTATGAAATAAAAGTGGAAAGTGGTATCTGTCTTAGATTCTTTTAGGTTTACTTGTTTCAGGGTCCTATGCTTGGTGGTGGTTGGTTCTTTGGTGTTTGTTGGGGAGGACCTGTATCAAAAGTGTGTGAAGTTTGAAATCTCTTCAATGAAGTTTCAGTACAGTTTGTGACTAGCTTCTCTCCCCACCCCCAAAAGATTAAAAAAAAGCCTTGAATATATAAATACCTATCAAGTACAGGGTAGTTTTGGTTTTGTTTTTATTTTACAGAATTCAAATTCCTTTTCCACCAGGGTTTGACCTATAAAATGTAAAGTCCTTGAGGGCAGTGGCTATCTTTGTATTATCCATCTAGCAACTACATCTAACATGCTACCTTATACATAGCAGTTTGGCCTAAATAAATGTTTGTGGAATTGACCTCATAGCTAGTTCCTCTGGCACTGGATTACCCTGACTGTTCCCTGATGCTCTGCAGGCCAGGATTTTTCCATCTTTTACCATCTTTGTGAAGGGATGTGAAGTGATACCTTAGAATTATTTTACTTTGAGTTTATCTTATTATTAGGGATTTAGAATGTTTTTTGTTTTGGGGGTTTTGTTTTGTTTTTACAGATGGCTGTTGATATTTTGTATTTCTCTTTGGAAAACTTCATATATTTTGACCACTTACTTGTACCCTGGATTTTTCTGCCTTTCCTAACTTGTGAGTCTCTGGTAGAAAGTTAAGGTGAATGACAGCAAGAAGGTGAGAGAGTTTGTGAGAATTTGGGTTATGAGGGTGGCAGAAGGGAGCAGAGATTTCTATGGGTATATGGGCTGGTGGAGTAGGATGAGTAAGAGAAAGTAGCCAAAAACCTGTGAGACTCATATAGGTTGGGCCTGGAAATCGGGACCTGCTGGGCCCATCATGCCTGAAATCCCTACCACCAAGAACACTGAGGAGCAAGCAGATCACTTGAGCTGTAGTGGGCTAAAGACAGGGATGAGCTGGAGCCAGCTTGGACCTGCTGGAAAAGCTGATTGTTAAATTTTAAATATGAACATTTATACCTCAGAAATCAGCAAATGCTACAAATCAGAATGTGATGTATTGATTATTTAGATTAAGAAAGTGAGGGAAAAAATGTTAATAGTGCAATTAAACTTAAAAGTGTATTGCGTACATTAAAAAAAAGAGCAGGTTGTTAAACATTTACCAGAACACCTCTGGACTAAAGCAGATCTGGTGTCCCCACTAAGTCTAGAACCAATTCAATAAATCTCTAGGGGGTGAGGATGGGGTGGAAATGGATACTAGCCAGCTTAGTGTGGGGCTCCCCTGCTGTGGTTGGAAAAAGAGCAGTTCTATACTTTCATGCTGATGAGCAGTGGGATTGGGACCGTGAATGGCCGCTGTACTTACAGCCTGGGGAAGCTAGAGAGACCTACTCTCCAAAAAGAAGGAAAAGAAAGAAAGAAAAAAAGAAAGAAAAGAAAAAAGTCAGAATCTAACTATATGGATCTGACAAGTCTGAAATGAAGCTGTTTGACTCACCTTGTTCAGCTATTAGGAAACAAAGGACAGAGCTGAGTCTGTAGGTGCTTCCTTCCACAAAAGAGTTCAATTTTCTCCCGAATTCATACTTGACATTTATCACCTGTGAAAGTTTCAAGTCCATCCAGCACCGAGATGAGTAGCAACCCGTCAGGAGAAGACCATGTGTGGGATGACATGTTCAAGGGAGAAGACTTTGGCCTTGCTCTTTCGTATTTTAGACTTGGGAATATAGAAGGAGTGTGAACTCTACTTTCAGTGAAATTCCACAAGCTTTTGTTAAGCACGTACTGTGTTCCAGGCCACGTGGCATGGTAGATAGAGAACTGCACTTAGAATCAGGAATACCTGGGTTCAAGTCTCCCCTGTGACCCATATGTCGCCCTGTGTAAGGCTCCCTTGATCTCTCTGTGCCTCCTGGGCACAGAGTCCTGAAGAAAGAAGTGTTGGATCCACATTGGTAGGGGGAGATTTGTCACAGGGCATTTCCTAGAAAGGGAAATCATAAGTCCCATTCCAAATCCCCAATCCCGCATTCTAGAAGTTCTAGGAGAAATGCTAGGCATGGAAAAATATTCCTTTTTCTTTTTATTGGGCAGCTGAGTGAATATGAAATAAGTGTAGATGCCTTAGTCAAGGTAGGTCGTTTTGGGGTTCCCTTACTCTTCTGCTGGTATCTTTTGGCATCTGTAGTACTTGTCCTTGTCCTTGCCCTAAGCTAGTTCATGGTACTTGGCATACTTATTTATTTCTCTTGAGGTTGGTTTTGTCTTTCCAGCTAGATTTTAAGTGACTCCAGGGTAGAGATGAGTCTTATACCCCTGAACAGAGCAGATGGGCTACTTTCACAATATGTGTTTGTTGTGGATGGTGTTGTTTTCACTGTGGTACTGGAGATTTAGTAAAAAAATAAATAATTCCATCTCTTGTCTCATAGCAAAAGGAGAGCTTTTGGCAAGCATGAAAAGTAGCAAAACTTTACCGCTACACATATAATTAGAGCTTTGGGTCAAAGCAATCCCTTGAGGAGCCACACATTAAATTATAAGCATGGGCTGTTTTTATCAGTGTTCTCCATCCTCCCCTAAAGACATTATGGCTGAAAACAACATGCGTATCTTAACCATGTTAAAGAGGCAACCTTTTAAATGCTTTATTTTGCTTGAGAACGTGTATGAAACATTACAGCGGCATTTCAGACTCAGTGAAACATATAAGCATTTTCCTTCAGGTTTAGGGAACATTACAGAGAATGGAACATTACAGAGCATGCATTCTTAAAGCAGCCTCTGCTCTCAGCAAATCATTTTCACATATGGATATTAATTTATGTGATCACCTGGATACAAACGCTTAGCTGTCTCCATAAGTTATAGAAGCAATCATCCAAGGGAGCATCAGAAACACCTAAAGTCAATTCTTATGTCATAATTCCATATTCTACCCAGGGATGTCAAATCATGGCCTCTTCAGATAAAATGTGGGCCCTGAGAAGTGTGCCCTCTCCCCCTTTTCATTACTGTACAATCTATTTCTCTATAAAATACATTTATCCTTTGGAAACAAAACGAAACAAAACAAAACAACCCAGGGGGCAGCCTGAAACTTGGCAGAAGCAAGCTGTATTCCTGGGTCCTGACCAGCTTTTCCGCTTCTTCAGGCTGGTGGGAAATATGCCACCAGAGAAAAGGTGTTTTCTCATAGATTTGCGGAATAAGCCCTTTGGGGTCAATCCTGTTGAACTTTGGGAGTCACAAAATCATGGTGTCTTCGAATTGGAGGGGACTTTAGAGATCCTCTCATCCAATGTCCTATCCAATGTGAGAATGCCCTTTAGGGCCATGCAGAGGAAATCTAATCCCTCTTCCATGTGACAAAACTTCAGATATGTGAAGACAAATTATTAGGTCCTTCTAAGTCTCTTGAACAGCTAAATATCTCAAGTTCCTTCATCTCCTCCTCTTATGAAATAGCTTCAATTTCCTTCCAGGTTGGTTTCTTTTGGATTCATCCCAGTTTTTCAGTATGCATCCTAAAATGGAGAATTCAACATGATATTCCAGATGTGATCTGATTAGCATAGAATGTTGTGGGTCTAGTACTTTCTAGGATACAGATACCATATTTCCAGAAATACAGCCTCCATTTGTAGTAACTTAGCACCTATGTAACAAGCTCATATGAGGTTTATGAGACAGTAAAATCCAAAGGTCTTTTAAAAAATTTTTTTCCATTAATTTATTTATTTTTAGTTTTAAACATTCACTTCCACAAGATTTTGAGTTCCAAATTTTCTCCCCATCTTGTCCCTTCCCTCCCCCCTTTTTACATTACATATACTAGTACTACCATACCATGCCTTTCTCATTTTTTTGTACTTTCAAAATTCATTTTAACAAAGCATTTTAGGATCCTATTTAGGCTCAGAGATCAAGCATAGGAAGGGACATTCGAGATCATTTAGTCCAATCTTCTCTCTTTTTGTAGTTGAGAAAATCAAGGCAAGTGAGGCATAGGGACACTTCTGAAGTCCTAAAGTTAGTTTGTGGCAGAACTGGAATTCAAAGCAAGCCTTCCTGACTTTTCAGTCTAGCACCTTCCATTTTGAACATAAATGTAGGAACTTATCCTGATCCTCATTTAGTTTCATCACGTTCATTTTAATCCAATATTTCAGGAATTTGACAAAGTTTTAAATATTTATGCCATCATTTATCATCTTAGCTCTCTACTTCATTTTTTATGCTTTAACTTCAACCATGCCAGTGATTAAAATGATGACTCTGACAGGAGTGAGGCCAGAGTCCTGCGTCAGGCCTCTATTGTCGTCTCTCTAGGTGGATAGCTATCCATTAATCAGCTGGACTCACTGGCTACCATCATTCAAACAGTGATGAGCCCACTTAAGTGGACCCACAACAGTATCATGAAAATCTTTGTCAAATGCCTTGCTGAAATTAAGGCAGACTATTTGGATGACATTCTTCTTGACTTACACATCCAGTAACACTATGACAAAGTGGTTTGGCATGACTTATTCTTCCTGAACCCATGTTTGCACCTAATGATCACCATATTCTAAGTACTCACATGCCATCTTTTTAATAATATGTTCTAGAATTTTGTTGAGGATTCATTGACATTAAAGTGCAAGTCTGTCTTCAGCATAGTAGGTACTTAATATCTATTTATTGAATAGAATTAAGTTGACTTGACATAGTCTCTTCTGATTGTAGGTAGTACTTGACTTGGGCCATCTGTTGCTTCAGGAATTAGAACAAAATAAAATGAGTGTAGACTATCTAACAGCTAACTAAAGGAGGTTCACCTAACCATTGCATAGAAGGGATGGTTACTCAGCAAAGAGATGGTACTGATTAAGTGGAATTCATTCTTCCTGCCTGTGTTGGCCATTCTGGTGCAGAGGTCAAGACTGAGCGAAAGTAACTGTCCAATAAACATTCATTAAGCATCCACTATGTGAAAGGCACTGTGCGTTTGTTGTTGTTGTTAATTTGTTTCAGTCATATCCAGCGCTTGTGCTTAAGGGGATACAAATAAGAAAAAAATAGTCTTTGCCCTCAAAATGCTTATAATCTAATTAGGCAATATTCAAAAGGAAGCTGAGGATGGGGTGGGGAAGGACAGCAGGGAGTACCCCTGGTGCAGGGGCATGACCCAATAGGGCCACTAATGAAAAACAGAGTTACCTGGAAAGTTCTGAGTCTTCTATAAGGGAAGCCTCTGGGAGGAATTTATCGTTGTGCCCTGCAGTCCTCTGATCGGAGAGGAGTGGTATCTGAGGGAGTTGAGAAGGTGTCGTGTGTCTCCAGCTGAGTCCATCTGCATGGTGGAGATTTCAGGTGATCAGTTTATTTTGGAGGAGCCATGATGTTGTGTGCAGCTGAACTCAAATGGAAGCACTGGTGGAAAATGGAGAGACTCTTACCTCCTTGTGGGTAGACTTTGCACATAAGCCACCAGGAAGTTACATCAATGGCCTAAACCTTAGTTGCTTGACACCAATTATGGTACAATGTACCGTACCCTCTGCCTTGGTTACTCTCTTTCCTGACCCCTGACCCAAGGTCAAAAGATGCAGGTAGATGCTTAGCTAAGCTTTGAGGACTTGAAGTATGCTGGGTTTCCTAGTCAAGGCTAGGAGACTGCAGAGAGTTTTGCTTAGCCCAGTGGGAAATTTGAGGGACACAGATAGATTGGGAAGGAGGAGGAGACAGAACCAGGCCGGGGGTAGTGCCAAAGAAATTGAGGGGACACTCTTGGCTGGCTTCAAAGTCCCCTTACATGACAAAGGAATGCTGCCTGCATCTTCTGGGACTCTGAAGAAGCCCAGCAAAAAAGTTATTTCTTCAACACTCCTTCCCTCTGAACCTATGTGTCTGCTGTCTAAAGAAAACCTTTATAATCTGTTCTGTTTTCTTTTTTTTTAATCCTGATGGTCTTTTCACATAAACGTATGTGGTTGATCTCAGACAAGTGCATTTTACTGTGTATAATTTAAAATGCATGCAGCAGTGCAGTCTTGGGGGTGGAGCTCCTCAGGGCACAAATGCTGAAACAGTCCTTTCTCAGGCATTGGTGATTTATAAAAAATCACCCAGGGCCAATATTGAAACAACCTTGATTTGATTTTACTTTTACTAACAACCTTGTAGAACTCATAAAAAAGGGGCAGAGAATCTTTAAACAGAGTTCAGGAGCATCTTTTCTTCCTAGATGGAACCTGAATTGTAATCTTTAGTATGGCTGGCACTCATACCTTTCCCTCCCCCACTCCCATTCTTCTCTCTTTTTCCCCTACTACCCTCCCTCCCTCTTCCCCAGCCTCGGATTCAACAAAGGAGTGGGTAGGAGAGGAAAGACTAGAGAAGAAAGTTTCAGGCTTTGTACCCTCATCTCCCCTCCCCTCACAGGCTGCCCAAGAGGTGGAAACAGGGTAGTTTTTGATTAAAAAACAAAACAAAACAACTCTCCCACCTACTTTTTGGTTAGTAGGGATAGGAGTGAAGATAGTCAGTCACCACAGAGACACTTAGGTCTTCATAAGGAAAAGCGTAGCTTATATGGCAAATATTGCTTCTCCCACACCTCAGCCATTGGAGTCATGGTGCTAAAGGTATTTGAGAAGACCTTTTACCTCCTAGATGGCTTTGGGCAATTACTGGGCAACCCTAATTTTGGGGATGTTAGAAGTATAGAAAAGCACTGGTATAGAAAGCACTGGAAGAGGAAAAGAACAACTGAAAAAGGGAAGATGGGAAAAACTACCATCACCACCACCACTACCAGCAATGAAACAGTCTTCTGAAGGAGTGTCAGAATGTAAAGGAGAACAAAGAGCAGAAGTCTCAGGATTTGCCTTCCCAAGACTCAGATTCTAAAGCTCTTGATGGTCCAAGTTGTGGGTGATACCAAATCTTGGCAGTTCACAGTTGGTCTCCTGAGGGGGAGCATCAGTAGGACCACCGGGACGACAGCCCAGATGGTGGCACTTCTGTCACAATGGCTGTGCCAGATCTGCACCAGGCATCGGGGTTATTTGTAGAGAGTGTCTATGAGGTCATTACCTCCTTGCACGTAGCCAGTCTGAGTGCCAGGGTGATACTGAGAATCACTTGCATCATCACCCATTGTGTTCCTTGGCTCACCAGGTAGCAGCTTCCCATGCTTGGGGACTGCGTGGTTAGGAAGACGAAATCTTTTACCCTTTAGAAGTCCTTACCAAAGGACTGCCTTATTCTGTAGGGACTGGATAGACCATTTCATTTGTATGCCCAAAGAGTTATTAAACTATGTATAACCTTTGACCCAGGAATACCACTATTAGTTCTGTTTCCCAAGGGTATTAGGGAGAGGAAAATGTTCTAAATATGTTCTAAAATATTTATAGCAATTCTCTTTGTGGTGGCAAAGAACTGGAAACTGAGAGGATGCTCATCAACTGGGGAATGGTTAAACAAATCGTGGTATATGATTGTGATAGAATACTATTGTGCTATAAGAAATAATGAACTGGTTGATTTTAGAAAAACATGGAAAAACTTACATGAAATAATGAAGAAGGAAATGAGCAGAACCGAGAGAACACAGTAATAGCAATATTGTTCCAAGAACAGCTTTGAATGACTAAGTCATTTTGATAATTCTCAACATATAATGAAAGATGCTATCCACATTCAGAAAGAACTGGTAAATGGCAGTATGTATAGTATGATATTACATATCCATATATGTCCTTACATGTCCTTATGTCATCCTAGGCACTCTCCTCTAGAAAAGTATCCTTTTGGTAATGTCTTTCTTAAGATATGGCACCTTATACATATAAAAATATTTATAGTTCCACTCTTTCTTATAGCAAAGAAATCTAAACAAAGTAAGTGGTCTCAATTTGGAAATGGCTACACAAATTTTATTATATGGATATGATAGACTATTATTATGCCATGAGAAATGATGAATATGATAGATTCAGAGAAATCTGGGAAGACTTTCATGAACTGATGGAGAGTGAAGTGAGAAGAACCAGGAAAACAATTTGTACAAGTACTATACTAAGTTAAAGGAAAACAACTTTAAAAGAATGATCAACACATTGACCCATCATCATAACTTCAAATGACTGATGATGAGACATAATTATCATTCCTTGGCGGAGAAGTGATGAAACAGAAAGACATATTTACAGATTGGACAAATGTGTTGGTTTATTTTGCTTGACTCTACTTATAAGGAAAGGGTTCTATTGAAGGTAGAAGAGTTAGTAGGTAGAGGAATTATTCGAAATTACAGGAGAAAGAAAAGGGCATCAAAAAAGCCTTACAAATATACAAAAGAGAACAGAAGGAGTGTCAGAAGGGGAACACAGAGAAGCAGGGCAGTTTATACTGTCGTGCTAAATGGCTATGTTTCAGTCGTTTTCAGTTGCATCTGACTCTTTGTGACCTTTCTTGGCAAAGATACTGGAAAGGTTTGCCATTTCCTTCTCCAGATCATTTTACAGATGAGGAAACTGAGGCAAACAGGATTAAGTGACTCACCCAGGGTTACGCAGCTGGGAAGTGTCTGAGGCTGGATTTGAATTCAGTCTTCCTGGCTCCTGGCTTAGCACTCTGTCCACTGTGCCTTCTAGTTACCACAAATGAGCTACTCTTCTTTTTTTCATCCTTTACTACTTATGAAATGATTCAGTAATATCTGAAAGGGACTCACTCTCATGCTTGGTGCAAATGCAGTCTGAAATGAGACTCCCTCTTACTTTACTCTGTCTCTGTAATTTTTACCTTACCACCTGCAAATTTTTGGAAATCTGAAAGGGACACACCCTTATCATAGGGAAAGAAAAGGATCAGAATAGGATTACTTTAGAATGAATGGATGAATGAGTGAGAGGCTGAGTGAGTGAATGGATGAAAGCATTTATCAAGTGCTTACCATACACAAAACACTGTTGGTCAGTCAACAAGTGGGTTTTTTTTGTTTTTTGTTTTTGTTTTTAGCTTGTGCTATGTTCTAGGCACTGTGCTAAGCATTGAGAATACAAATATAAGCAAAAAGAAAGTCTCTGCTCTCAAGAAGTTTACAGTTTAATGGGGGAGACAACGCATAAGAAGAAGCAGAAAAAGGGGAACAGTGGGGAGATAAGGTATTGACTGGTGGACAAGGAAGGATGGGGAAGTCTGGAGTGTAGCCTTGTGAGAATGGCTTGGGTGCCCTCTTAAACAGAGGTTCTGAGAGGAGCCATCCAGTCAGAGGGAAAAGCTGCAGGGACCCGGGTTACTTCTGACGTGTGAATTCCCCAGGCTAAAGTGGTCTTTCAGGTTGAAGAAGTTTCTGAGGACATGGAGAAGTCCAGAGTATAGCCTGGTGAGAGTGGAGATGCCTAACCTGGACATCCTTCTTAAATAAGCTTTGAACAGAAGGTAATCAAACATCTACCTGATGATATTTTTGCATCTTTCCACAGGAAAATGGGAGAACTGGCTTGATACCCTGGGGAAATCATCCTGATATCATGGGAACATGCTAGATCTACTTTGTGGAGGTTGTCCTATCCTTGGGGGCCTATGCTTTAAATTCTGTTCACAATGGACTGTCTAGGTCCATTTTGAGCACCTGTGCTAAATTGGATGGTTTTTGACAAGACAAGCCAGAATGGGTCATGATTTTGCTAGACTTTTAAATACCTAATTTCCCCTTATGGATCATCAGCATCATTCATGATCATCTCTAAGCTGATTTTTTTTTCTAGGTCATTTTTTGAGAAATGAAAAAAAAATTGATGCTTATTGGAAGAGGTACAACTGTGGGTTAGGATGTTAGCAGATTAATGAAGTCCCATCTGATGTTCTGCCCGATTTACTCCCTCTCACATAGGACAATCCCAATAGTAATTGTGCCTTTTTCTTATCTCAGGGCCATCTAGTAGATGTAGAGAGCTTATTCTAGTCTTTGGAGCTGGTGAGACTAGTTGTATTCCCTGTAACATTTAACACCATTGATAGCTTTCTCCTCCTGAATAATCTCTTCTCTCGGCTTTTGTGACACTGCTCTTTCCTTGATCTCTGCTGATCGATCTGACTTTTCCTCATTTTCCTTTACTGATTTCTTCATTCATGTCACATCTATTAATTTGAATGATACCCATGGCTCTGTGTTGGGGTCTCTTATCTTTTCTCTTTATACTATCTCATTAGCTCCCATAGATTCAATTATTATGTCTATGTAGATTTTATATATATATGTATGTGTGTATGTATATATGTGTGTGCATACATGCAAGTACATGTGTATACATATATGTAGGTAACCACACATATCTATATGTGTATGTGCACACACCCAAATATGCACATATATGAGTATGTACATATATGTACATGTGTACAATCATGTGCATGGATACGCACATATATTCCTTGTCTTTCTAGGTAGCAGTGGATTGAGCACTGGGCCTGGAATCAGGAAGACCTGAGTTCATCCTTAGATACTTATAAGCTCTATGCGTCTGTGCAAATCATTTAACTTCTGTTTGCCTCAGTTTCTTCAACTGCACAATGGGGGTAATAGTGCCTATTTCACAGGGCCATTGTGAGGATAATATGAGATAATATTTGTAAAAGATCTTAGCATAGTGCCCAGCACAGAGTAGGTGCTTAATAAATGCTTATTTCCCTCCCCTCCTTGCACCACCTCCACCTGCTTCTAAGCTACTGTCACACATCACTAGCTGCCTCTTAGATATCTCAAACTAGACGTCCTGTAGGCATGTCAAATTCAACATGTCCAAAACAGAACTCCATCTTCCAAGCAAACACAACTTTTACTGTTGAGGGTGTGACCATCTTTCCAGCCATGCAGTGCCTTGTGGGTCATCTCCATCTTCTCACTTGCACTAGTCCCACGTATACAATTGGATGCCAAATCTTGTCCCTTCTACTTTCAGAACATTTCTCTTTCTAATCAAGTCCCTGCTAAATAAATCCCTTTCTCTCCACTCACATAGACATTATCGTACTTCAGATCTTCACTGCCTCTTTCCTGGATGGCTACACTAGTCTTCCAATAGGCTTCCCTGCTTTAAGTTTCTCTCTATTTCAATGTATCCTTCACTCAGCTGCCCCAAAAGTAACTTTTTCTAAATTGTAGGTCTGACCAGATCACCTTCACAACTTCACTCCATAAACCTCAGTGGCTCTTTATTACTCCAAGGCCAAATATAAACTCCTCCTTTTGGCCTTCAAAGCTCTTAATAACCTAGCCCAGGGGTGGGTTACTTTAAGTCAAGGGCACAAGTGGCTCTCTAGATCCTCAAGTGTGGCCCTTTGACTAAATCCAAACTTTATAGAATAAATCCCCTTAATAAAAGGATTCGTTCTGTCAAAGTTGGACTCAGTCAAAAGGCTGCACCCAAGGACCTAGAAGGCCACATGTGGCTTGAGGCTTCAGGTTCCCCATCCTTGAGTCCTAGCCCCTTCCTACAGTCTTTTTATAGTTGAATCCTGTCCATGAACTCGTTATAGGTACCATTTCCATCTCCTGTATCTCAACCTTTTCATTGGCTGCCTTCCATGCTTAGAATGCTCTGTCTCCTCAGCTCTACCTCTTGGCTTCCTTCAAAACCTAGCTTAAGTCTTTATTGCAATGGGCCTTTCACAGATCCCCCCAGCTACCTTCCTTTCAGGTTATGTTGTCCGTACGTCATTATTTACATGTTGTTTCCCTCATTAGGATGTGAGCTCTTTGAGAGCAGGGACTGTTTTTGGTTTTCTTTGTATACAGTAAGAGCATAATACCACAGTGGTTAAAGCATAGAGTTCATAGAATGGACTTGGAGTCAGGAAGTCCAAAGATGACCCCCAACACCTGATAGCTGTGTGATGCTGAACAAATCACTTAACCTCTTTCTGACAAAGTTTCCTCTTCTGTAAAATGGCGTGATGTATAAAAAATTTGAGAGACATAGTTTCTGGGTAATTAATCATTTTATTAATCATGCTAGCAATAATTAATAAAAGGGTTCAGTGGCACTCTTAAATGGCAAAGACCCCTTATGACACCTACGCAAGGACTATATACCCTTGAAAGAATGAGTGTTCTTGAGGGTGGCAATCGACTCTAATTGGTTAACAATTAATGAGAAGAATAAATATTATAATGAGAGGTGGACCTATTCTAGTGAGGTGCTGGGGGACTTGACTCTCTTCACTCAGTCTTGGTCAAAGAGACTTATCTATAGCCATATGTCCCTGTCTAGAGTAATCTAGACAAAAGAATATACGCTACCCCCCCCACACACACACCCCGCCTTCCACTTGCCAGAGTGGAAAACAATGGGCCAGAATTCACCTTAGATTAGTTGGGTGGGGCAAGAACTACCACCCAGGATTGAAAGGCATGTACTGAGGCAGAACAAAGGTGACATAGTAAAAACAGTGACTTGCTTAAGTTCTCCCCCAAACCTTTCCAAATACCTGTAAAAAATGCCTCTAAACAAATTCTAGAGCAGCAGAACCCACAAAAAGACAAAGTGAAACAAATTTCCAGTCCAAGAAAACCTGCATGGTTGATTGGAAAGGTCTGTTGTGCTAGGCTGTGAGAGGAGTGCAGTTCAGTGTGGCCTGCACAGGCAAAGATGGGGTCCCAGCAAACCCAGAGCAGGCTTCAGGGAATTGAATCACTAGCAGCTGTAGCAGTTTCCAGACTTCTCAACCAACAAATGCTAAAGACAACTTAGAAAGTCAGTAGGAAAGTATGTGACCACCGTGAGAGAAGAGCATGGTCCACCTCCAGCCCTGGTGCAGCCCTGGGGAGGCGGCTGTTTCAGGAGCTCTCAGCCCACAGTCAGTGGGGGAATTGAGTGGCTGATTAGAGGGGGATTGCAGGGATCTCTTTGCTGGTGTTGAGGCAGGATTCTCTTGCTTTGCCTGTGCTTGGATCTGGGTCACAGTTCTAGGTGGCAGTGCTGGGGCAAGGAGGAGCACTGGCATAGTGGAGCTTGTGGTGGCTCTGAGAGGGAATCCTCCTCACAGTTCCAAGGCAGAAAAGAGTGCTTGTGGTCACTCATAGACCAGAGCACAGGCCAGGGAAGGAGTAAGCACCTCACCTTTGATCATACCACCTTGGAAGAATAGAAAATTTACAGGTCTCTAGAAGTATCTTTAAAAACAGCTGCACAAAACCCCTGAAGCTTGGGACAGTACACCCTCTGCACTGGAAGCAGAGCCCTACCTTAACAAGGAGTTTAAAAGTCAAGTTATTGGCTGGGAACAATGAGCAAACTGTGCAAAAAAAACTCAGATTATAGAATCTTACTTTGTTAATAAAAAAGATCAAAACATACAACCAGAAGAAGATAAAGTCAAAGCTCCAACATCCAAAGCCTCCAAGAAAAATATGAATCAGTCCCAAGCCATGAAAGAGCTCAAAAAGGATTTTGAGAAGCAGTAAGAGAAGTAGAGGAAGAACTGGGAAGAAAAATGAGAGTGATGCAAGAAAATAATGAAAAACAAGTCAACAGCTTGTTAAAGGAGACCAAAAAAATACTGAAGAAAATAACATCTTAAAAAATAGCCTAACCCAAATGGCAAAATAGGTCCAAAAAGCCAATGAGGAGAAGAATGCCTTCAAAAGCAGAATTGGCCAAATGGAAAAGGAAATCCAAAAATTCACTGAAGAAAATAATTCCTTAAAAATTAAAATGGAGCAAATGGAAGTTAATGACTCTATGAGAAATCAAGAAATTATAAAACAAAACCCAAAGAATGAAAAAATAGAAAACAATGTGAAATATCTCATTGGAAAAACAACTGACCTGGAAAATAGATCCAGGAAAGATAATTTAAAAATTATTGGACTACCTGAAAGTCATGATCAAACAAAGAGCCTAGACATCATCCTTCAAGAAATTATCAAGGAAAACTGACCTGATATTCTAGAACCAGAGGGTAAAATAGAAATGGAAAGAATCCACCAATCACCTCCTGAAAGAGATCCCAAAGGAAAACTCCTAGGAATATCATAGCCAAATTCCAGAGTTCCCAGATCAAGGGGAAAATATTGCAGGCAACCGGAAAGAAACAATTCAAGTATAGTGGAAACACAATCAGGATAACACAAGATATAGCAGCTTTTACATTAAGGGATCAGAGGGCTTGAAATATGATATTCCAAAGATCAGAAGAACTAGGATTAAAACCAAGAATCACCTACCTGGCAAAACTGAATATAATTCCTCAGGGGAAAAAATGGATATTCAATGAAATAGAAGACTTTCAAGCATTCTTGGTGAAAAGACTAGAGCTGAATAGAAAATTTGACTTTCAAAGATAAGACTCAAGATAAACATGAAAAGATAAACAGGAAAAAGAAATCATAAGGGACTTATTAAAGTTGAGCTGTTTATATTCTTACATGGAAACATATTTGTAACTCATGAGATCTTTCTCAGTATTAGGGTAGTTGGAGGGAATATATATATGTAGACAGAGGACATAGGGTGAGTTGAATATGAAGGGATGATATTTAAAAAATAAAATTAAGAGGTGAGAGAGGATTATACTGGGAGAAGGAGAAAGAGAGAGGTAGAGTGGGGTAAATTATGTCACATAAAACAGGCAAGAAAAAGCTTTTACAGTGGAGGGGAAGAGAGGAGAGGTAAGAGGGAATAAATGAATCTTGCTGTCATTGGATTTGGTTTAAGGAGGGAATAACATACATACTCATTTGGGTATGGAAATCTGTCTTACCGTACAGGAAAACAGGGAGAAAGAAGATAAGAGTGTGGGGGGATGATAGAAGGGAGGGCGGATTGAGGGAGGGAGTAATCAGAAGCAAACACTTTTGAGGAGGTACAGGGTCAAAGGAGAGAATAGAATAAATGAGGGGGGTGCAGGATAGGATAGAGTTAATTTTTCACAACATTACTATCATGGAAGTGTTTTGCATAACTTCACATGTATATCCTATATCAAATTGCTTGCCTTCTCAATGAGGGTGGGTAGGGAGGCAGAAAGGGAAAGAATTTGGAGCCCAAAGTTTTAAAAACAAATGTTAAGAATTGTTTTTACAGGGGCAGCTAGGTGATGCAGTGGATAGAGTACCAGCCCTGGAGTCAGGAGGACCTAAGTTCAAATCTGGCCTCAGACACATAATACTTACTAGCTGTGTGACCCTGGGTAAGTCACTTAACCCCAATTGCCTCACCAAAAAAAAAAAAAGAATTGTTTTTACATGCAACTAGGGAATAAGATACAGGCAATGGGATATAGAAATCTATCCTACCCTACAGGAAAATAGAAGGGGAAAGTGATAAGAGAGGGGCGGTTGAGGGGGTGATAGAAAGGAGGGCAAACTGGGGAAGGGGTATTCAAAATGCATGCCTTCTTGGGGTGGGGGGAGGGGAGAGATAGAAAATTTGGAACTCAAAATCTTGTGGAAGTGAATGTTGAAAACAAAAAATTAATTAATTAATTAATTCAAAATTAATTAATTTTGAAAAAAAGAAAGGCATGTACCCCGAGGATTTGAGCAATCTCATCCATCAACAATGCCCTTCAAAGACTGAACAACCTATTGGCTTCTGGAAAAAAAAATCCTGGTTCTAATACAATAATTGGTTATAAAATATAAGAGAAATAATTATTTCTCTCAATGGGGATAATAAGGTACCTAATTCCCAGTGTTGTTGTGAGGATAAAAATAAGATATTTGGAAAGTGCTTTGCCCTAAAGCACTATATAAGTGCTAGGTGTTATTATTCTCTTGAAATATCCTAATTTGTGCACAGGCTTAAGCCAAAGGAAACTTTTTTTAAAAAAATAGAAAATGCTAGTTTAGGTTTCCTTCGATACTCAGTGTATTTGGTCAATTTGTTCCTATATGTAAGATATTTTTATAAAGCATTAAACTTACTACCCAAAAAAATTAGCCATGCAAACTCTTCTCAAACAAGGTGACCTACACCTATGTGTAAATTTTATAGGTTTCTGTGATAGAGGCAAATGTAGAGATGACTTCATTCAGTGATCCTCTGAGTGCTAATGCCTGTGAGGTATAAAACAAAGTAAGATGACCTAAATTGTTTGCCGAAGTCATGGAGGATATCATAGACAGAGTCCCAGTAAAAATTTGATTCCTAATCAGTGGAGAGATTCTTCAAATTCACCTGTTTAAAGATGATGCCATAATAACTGCATTGAGACCAATAATGAAATTCACAAGAACATGAAAGCTTGTTTTAATTCTAGAAAAATAGTGGATAAAAAAAATTATCTGTGCAAGGGCTTTTGGCCTGTAGTTATTCTGTATGAATGTAAGACATGGCATCTCTCTGACACAGAAATTGTATACTGGGAATTGAAGTTCTATAGGTTGGAAAAGAATCTCTGGATTTATAATTGTGAGGAGATGTAGGGTTGTGGAGGGTGGGGTTAGAAAAAGACAGTAAGATGTCAGTTCCATTGGGAAAAGAGCTTTAAGGAGGTTCAGCAATATAATTTTCAGTTTTGTACTTGAGGAGGAAAGCCTGCCTGTCAGAATAGAGAGGAAGTGTGTGGCTGGAGGGCCTAAAGCTTGGGGAACTTTTCTCCCAATTAAGTTTGATAAAGGACCACATAATTCTCTACTTCTCTTACCTCCTTTTTCACTGCCCTAAAAGGTAGATGTTAAATGCAAAACTTATCTCTGTTCTTTAAAGTGATTTGTTTTCTGTTTTACTAAAAACCTCTGCTGATTTAGAAAAAGGATTAATCTCAATTATCCCTAGTTGTGTGCTTCAGTATTTGTGAAGGGAAAGACAGAGAAAAGGGGGTAGTGACTGACATGGTCTATCTATCTATCAATCCATCTATCTATTTGTCTGTCTATCTGTCTGTCTGTCTGTCTGTCTATCTACCTACCTACCTATGTATCATTGTATCTATATGACATGCTCTCTCTCTCTTGCTATTTAAATATCTGTATGACATAGTCTATTCTATCTATCTATCTCTCTCTCTCTCTCTCTCTATCTCTCTATCTATCTATCTATCTATCTATCTGTCTCTACATCTCTGTCTTCCTATCTATCCAGATAAAAGGAAAATGTTTTGAATGCTCAGGCTAAATCACTATCCCTGCCTGGATATGAGAGAGAACCTTGGTGATACAGATTTTTTATGTATTTTTAAATATTTTCCTAAGCTCCTAAAGATGGGTAATAACTGCAGCTAGGTGGCACGGTGGATAGAGCACTGGCCCTGGATTCAGGACGACCTGAGTTCAAATCTAGTCTCAGAAACATAACACTTACTAGTTGTATGACCCTGGGCAAGTCACTTAACCCCATTGCCTAGCCAAAAAAAAAAAAAGGAAAAAAAAAGACTGGTAATAACCCATGTGAATTGGTTGTTGGTGTCAGGTAAAGAGCCTTCCTAAACAGGAGGATGCTTCAGGGATGGAATAGAATGGAACATTACTTTCAAAGACCATCAGTAATTTAGCTATTTCCCAATTGATATGCACCCCCTAGTTTCCAAGTCTTTACTACAATAGAAAGTATCATTATAAATATTTTTCTACATGTGAGTCCTTTCTCTCTATCTTTTTTAGTTCTTTGGATTATAAGCTTAATAGTGGTATTACTAGGGCAAAGGGGATGCACAGTGTAGTGATTTTTTTTGAGTCTGGTCTCAAACTGCATTCCAGAATGGCTGTACCAACTTATATCTCTACCAACAGTGCATTAGTCTGTCTGTTCTTCCACATCCCCTCCAATTGTAATTTTTCTTTTTTTTTCTTTTTGCCAATCTGATAGGCGTGAGATAGAATCTTAGAACTGTTTTAGTTTTAATTTCTATTATAATTACTGACTTAGAGTATTTTATGTAATTGTTGACTGCTAAGATTTCTTCCTTGAGAACTCTCAGTTCATATCCTTTACCCATTTATCTTTTAGGGAATGACACTTATTCTTATATATTTGTGTCTATTCTCTATATATCTTGAATGTCAGACTTTTATTAGAGAAAACTGATATACAGATATTTTCAAAAATCTCTCAACTAATTACCTTCATATATATGTATATAATGGGATGTTGTTATAAACTTACTTTTTATTTTTTTGGCTGGGCAGTGGGGTTAAGTGACTTGCCCAGGGTCACACATGTAAGTGTCAAGTGTCTGAGGCCAGATTTGAACTTAGGTCCTCCTGACTCCAAGGCTTGTGCCCTATCCACTGTGCCACCTAGCTAAACTTACTTTTTGCCAGACTGCTTTTCTCCTTTCCAAGCAATTTGTTCTTTTGTCAAATAGTGAGTTCTTACTCTGGTATTTACTTTCTTTGGATTTATTGAGCACTTTGCTACTATTTTCATTTGTTGTATAATTTATGTACTTAATCTGTCCCACTGAACAACTTTTCGATTTTTATGCCAGTATGAGATAGTTTTGATAATTACTTCTTTGTAGTATAATAATTTGTGGGGGGGGGGGCTAGGCAATGGGGTTGAGTGACTTGCCCAGGGTCACACAGCTAGTAAGTGTCAAGTATCTGAGGCCAGATTTGAACTTAGGTCCTTATGACTCCTGGGCCAGTGCTCTATCCACTGTGCCACCTACCTGCCCCCTGTAGTATAATAGTTTGAGACTAGACTCAAAAAGTCACTAAACTGTGCATACTTTGACTTTAGATCTGGTACTTCTAGGCCCCCTTCCTTCCCAGTTTTTTTCCCCAGTATTTCTCTTGAGATTCTTGAGATTTTATTCTTCCAGGTAAATTTTCTAATTTTTTCCCCTTGTCCTACAAAGTAAACATTTAGTAGTTTGATAGCTATGGCATTGACCATATAAATTAATTTGGTTCTTATCATTTTAATAATTTTTAGGGCCCCATAGCTTTTCAGTTATTTGTCTATCTTTGTATTTTGTAGTTATATTAATATAAGTCCTGTGTATGTCTTGGTAATTAGATTACCAAATATTTATATATTCTATACTTATTTTGAATAGAATTTCTCTTTCTATCTCTTTTTGATGGGTTTTGTTGTGTGGGTTTATTTTGTACCTTGCTACTTTGCTGAAGTTTTTAATTGTTTCGATTAGTTTTTAGTTGAATCTCTAGGATTCCCTATTGTGTTTCTTCTTTCCCTATTCTTATTCCTCCAATTTCTTTTTCTTGTCTTGCTGCAGTAGGTAGATATATTAAATAATAGTAGTTATAATGCATGTCTTTGCTTTAACTCCAGCCATATTGGAAAGGCTTCTAGAATTTCATTAACTATAATGCTTGAAAGCCATTGGGTAGTGGCATGCTCACCCCCTGCTACCACATACTTATTTTAGCAAAAAGCTGAAAATCTTGCTAGATCAAATAATGATCAAGATCATTGATGACAAACTAGTATGGGTGATTTCTTCTATCCCTGAACAGTGCATACTTCAGCCCTTGCATGTGCACATGCGCACACATTCACACACAGACACACAGACACACACATACACGCACACACATCAGTCAGAAACTAACAGGCAATAGGAAAGGGGGCAGTCAGCAAATCTATCACCAATGCATCCAAAGAGACTTGAAGCCACCCAGTGTGATCAACGATGGTATGTATAGCTAGCTATATCTATCTCCATGTATGTATGTATGTATGTATCCATATTACCTGAAGGGCACTATATCTGGAGGAATCAAAAGGTGACCTCACTTCCTTCTTTCTCCCTATCCCCTCAGGGATTGCCGGAAGACTCTGGGGTTCAGACTTTGGAAGTTGTAGCAACCTTTTTGTTGCAACAGTGTTTAGACTAGGACAACTCAGGCCCAGAAGAGCCCAAAGGTCTCTAGAACTATATACTGAAATGCCTTGGAAGGTCCTGAAGATCTTGTGCTCTGAACTTCAAAGAAGTCAAGGACCCTAACCCTAGAAGGTGTAGGTCAGCACAGGAACCCAGGTCACTCAGTGAGAGAAGAAGCAGGACTGACTGCACATTAAAAAACACAGTAGGGAGATAGAATCTTGCTCTGGCACAAAGCCCCAATTCAGGAACTGAAGCTGAAGAGATGAATAAATCAAAGAAGATGCTAACCAGTATTAAAAAATATTAACAGTCTAATGATCCCCCCAAAGAAGGAAAGAGTAACTCCACAATAACTACAGATGCTCAAGATAAAAATGGATTTTCCATAAGGATTACATGAATACCTAGAAGAAAAGACTCAAGAGATTTAAAAATATGAAATAAAAGCTCTGGGGAAGAAAATTGGAAAAAGAACAAGTAGCTTACAAGAGAAAGTTACCCAAGAAACAGGCTGCCTGAAAAATAGAAAATATCAAAAAGAAATCCATGACCACATGAAACAGTAAGGAATATTAAAACAAAATCAAAAGATTGAAAAACTAAATAAAAATGTAAGATATTAGTTCAAAAACAATTAAACTGGCAAATATGTCAAGGAGATATAATTAAATAATAATTGGATTCCACAAAAACCATTATGAAAAGCATGGACATTGTATTTCAAGAAATCATGAATGAAAATTCCCAGATCTGCTAGAACTAGAGGGCAGAGTAAAAATAAAAAGAATTAATCAATTACCTTTTGAAAGAAACTCAAAAGGATAAGTCCCAGGAAAGTTATATCTAATATTCAGAGTTCATATGTAAATGAAATAATATTGCAAGTATCCAGAAAGAAGCAGTTAAAATATCAAGGAACCACAGTCAGGATCACACAAGACCTGACAGCTTCCACTTTAAGTGAGAAGCAATCTTGGAACACAGTCTTCCCAAAGGAAGATATAGGCTTAGAGCCAAAAATAGCTTATCCTATGAAACTGAGTATAATCAGACAGGGAGGAAAAAAATGAATCTTTAATGGAGTAGAGGACTTTTAGGTATTTCTGCTGAAAAGAACTAGAGCTGAGTAGGATCTTTGAAATGCAAGCATGAATCAAGGGAAGCAGAGGAGCATGGAAGCAATTATCTGTCAGATCTATAGATAGAGGAAGTTTATTACCAAACAAGAGATAGAGAGAAAAATTTTGATTACATAAAATTTCAAAGTTTTCACACAAACAAAACCAAAGCAGCTAAAATTAGAAGAGGAACAGGAAATTAGGGGTAGGGGGAAGCTTTGCAGCAAATTTCTCTGATAAAAGTCTCACTTTTAGAATATATAGGGACCTAAGTCAAATTTATAAGAATAAAGGTCATTCACCAATTGATAAATGGTCAAAGGATATAAATGGGCAGTTTTCAGCGAATGAAGTCTTAGCTATGCATAGCCATATAAAAATGCTCTGAATCACTAATAATTAAGAGAAATACACATTAAAACAATTCTGAGATACCACCCACACCCATGCAATTGGCAAAGTTGACCAAAAAGAAATGACAAATTCTGGAGAGGTTGTGGGAAAAGAGGTACATTAATACACTGGTGCTTGAGCTGTGAACTGGTCCAGCCATTCTGAAAAGCAATTTGAAAGTATGTCCTGAAAGCTATTATATCTTGCATACCATTTGACCCAATAATACTGCTAACTAGGTCTATACCCCCAAAGTGATCAAAGAAACAAAAAAATGACGTATATATACAAAAAATATTTATAGCAGCTCTTTTTGTGGTCGGAGATAATTGGAAACTTAGGAAGTGACCATCAATTGGAGAATGCTGAACAGGTTATGGTATATGAATATGATGATATACTATTATACTGCAAGAAATGGTGAAAGGGATGGTTTCACAAAAATCTGGAAAGGCCTGTATGAACTGATGCAAAGTAAGCTAGCAGTACCAGTACAATAACAATACTATTGTAAAGGTAAACAACTTTGAAAGACTTAGAAACCCTGGTCAATACAATGGCCAAACAGAAATCCAAAGGACTCCTAATAAATATAAAGTGCTATCCGCTTCAAGATAGAGACCTGATGGATTTAAAGTGCATATTGTAGAATATTTTTCCTTCTTTTCTTCCCTCCCTCCCTCCTTCCTTCCTTCCTTGCTTCCTTCCTTCCTTCCTTCCTTCCTTCCTTCCTCTCTCTCTCTTTTATCTGATGTGATGAATAAAAACTGCAAGAGAGAGTTTCTGGGTAATTGAAAATCAATTTGCTAATTAGGCAAGCTAACAATCAATCAGTTGATGGTCAGTGGTTTCTCTTGGTAACCAAAGCTGCCAACGGAGATCCTGAACCACCTTAAATACCTTCTGAAACACAATTCCCCTGACAAGTGAAAATCAACCCTGATTGGTGGACATATAATGATGAGGTGGGCTAAAAGTCTTCCCACTGAGAAGGTGGCTTGATCTTGAGATTATGAGTCTCACTAGCCTCCAACAATCTAAGCAGGGGAAGCCATTTTCACTGGGACCACTCTGGTTGATTTTCTCCTTCATGAGCTGGGTCACCCTAAACTCTAATAGAGGAGATCAAGGACAGGGGTTCCTTCCCTCAGGGTAAGGGCTTGCTTAAACTGCATTCTGTTTATGCTCTGAGCAGAAATTAGGTCTTATAGTTGGGTGGTATCCTGCATGTTCCTTGAGGGTGAGGAGCAATCTTATCAAGCAGCCATGCCCTTCAGACACTGACCTTAACTGGAGTTGGGCCTTTACAGAAAATAGAAGGGAAAAGGGTGGGTCACAATTAAGAATTAATTATTAATATAATAGTATAATATTGATTTCTCTCAGTGGCTAATAAAATGATTTGTTTTCCTTGACTATATGTATTTGTAATGGGTTTTGTTATTCCTGCCCTATCAATAAATGTGAGGAGGGGGAGAAGAGAGGGAGAAAATTCAAAACTAAAGCTAAAATAAAATTGAACTAAAAAACAAAAGGAGAAACATAGAAAGGTAAATTTATTTGACAGGTTGGAAGGGGCTGTATGACATATTCTTATATGGGAGATAAAACAAATGTCTTTTCAGAATAATTCCTTCAAAGGGTACTGTGAGAGAGACAAATGAGAAAAATAGAGGATCTGAATGTGTATTGGTCCAGTTCTGAAAATTTAAAGAGAAAAGAGAAGAGAGGATAAAAAAGAATCCACTATTGTAGAGAGAAGAAAGAAAGAAGTGGAAATGGGTATTTCTCACAATTTGCTGGCATAAGAAGAATATACAAACTTGGATGCAGGGTGGAGAATCAAGGCATCAGATGAACCTCATTCTTAAATGAAAAGCAAAAAGACATGTTGAATAAGTACAAACAGTTTGATGTAGAAAGACAAGAAACTCAGTAGGGAAATAGGGAGAGATGGAGAGGAAGGTTGAAAAGGAGGAGATAGAATAATTGCAAGGAAAGCAAACTTCTTAATCCTGAAGGAAGGATTAAATTTTTTTTTTAAAAAAAGGAAAAGAACTAGAGCCTAAGGTGGTGTCCAACTCTTGGAGAATGACTGAACAAAGTGTGATAAATGAATACAATGGAATATTATTGTGCTATAAAAATGATGAAAAAGATGATTTCAGAGAATCCTGGGTAATATGAACTGATGCAGACCAACATGAACAGAACTAGGAAAGCTATTTATACAAGGACAATAGCATTGTAACAAAAACAATTTTTCAAAGTCTAAGAACTGTGATCAATGAAATAACCAACTATCTTTAGAGAACCTATGATGAAGCCTGTTACCCACCTTCTGACAGAGAGGTGATGAACTCAAGGTGCAGAAAGACACATTTTAAAAAATTATTGTTTTTTGGACATTCTTTTCTTTTTAAAAGTGAGTTCCCAATTCTCTCCCTCCTTCCTACACCTCACATATCTACTGAGAAGGCAAGCAAAATGGTTTTTGTTATACATGTGAAATCATGCAAAATGTATTTCCAAATTAGCTATATCACAAAAAAATTTAAAAAGGAGAAAATCATATTTCAGCTTGCACTCAGCGTTCATCAGTTCTCTCTCTGGAGGTGCATAGCATTTTTTAAAAAATCATGAGTCCTTTGGAATTGTTTTGGATCATTGTGTTCATCCCATTTACATTCATAGTTATAATTATTTACTGTGTATTTCCCTCCATACCATTTTCTTCTATTTAGCCTTTTCTCTCTCTGTTTTTATCCTATCCTTCCTCAAAAGTCTGTTTTGCTTCTGAACATTGCCTGTCTTAATCCACCCTCTCTTTTATCTCCCCCCCCCATATCTTTTATTTCCTTCCCCTGCTACTTCTTTATTGGGTAAAATAGATTTCTACATCTAACTAAGTGTCTATATATAGTCTTCTTTCATTGAACTAATTCTGATGAGCGTGAGGTTCAAGCATTGCCTTTTACTCTCCCCAACATGCCTGCCCCTCACATATTCCTCTTTTATTATAAAAGTTATTTGACTGAAAAATAATAACATAGAAGCTCTTCTTTATGTACCTCTTGTGTGAGAAAAGTTTCCACATTCTACCTTTCCCTTCTCCCTTTTCCTAGTGCATTCTTTCTCACTTTTTTTTTTAAGGCAATCATCCCAACATAATCAACTCACACTCATGCCTCTGTCCATGCAGACTCCTTCCAACTGCCATAATAATAATGAAGTTCTTAGGAGTTACATGTTTCATCTTCACATATAGGAATGTAAACAGTTTAATTTTATTGAGTCTCTCATGATTACTCTTTTATGTTCATTTTTTTATGCTTCTCTTGAGTCTTCTGTTTGACTGTAAAATTTTCTATTCAGCTCTGGTTTTTTCATCTGGAATGTTTGAAAGTCCTCTATTTCATTCAGTATTAATTTTCCCCCCAGAAGGATTATATTCATTTTTGCTGGGTAGGTTATTCTTGGTTGTTCTACCTCCTTTGCCTTCCAGAATATCATAGTTCAAACCCTGTTCTCCTTTAAGATGGAAGCTGCTAAATCTTGTGTGATTCTGACTGTGCCTCCATGATATTTGAACTGTTTCTTTCTGGCTGTTTACAATACTTTCTCCTTGACCTAGGAGCTCCGGACTTGGCTATGACATTTCTGGGTGTTTTCATTTTGGGATATCTTTCAGGAGGTGATTGGTAGATTCTTTCAATTTCTATTTGACCCTCTGGATCTAAGATATTGGAGTAGTTTTCTTTTATAATTTCTTGAAATATGAAGGTTAGGTTCTCTTTTTGATTACAGCTTTTGGGTAATTTAATAATATTTAAATTATCTCTCCTTGACCTATTTTCTAGGTCACTGGGTTTTCCGAGGAGATATTTCACATTTTCTTCTATTTTTCATTCTTTTGATTTTGTTTTTTTTTGTTGCTTGATGTCTCATGGTGTCATTAGCTTCCAGTTGCCCAATTCTAATTTTTAAGGAATTATTTTCTTCACTTTCGTACCTGAGTTTTTGTAGCTCCTTTATCATTTGGTCAATTCTGCTTTTTAAAGATTTCTTTTCTTCAGTGAATTGTGCCTCTTTTACTGTTAGGCCAATTCTATTTGTTAAGATGTTATTTTCTCCACTTTTTTGTGCCTCTTTTTTTTTTTAAACCAAGCTGTGAATCCTGTTTTCATAATTTTCTTGCACCACTCGTCTCTTTTCCCAAATTTTCCTCTACCACACTTATTTCTATCTTTAACTCTTCCAGGAATTTTTGTTGGCTTGTGTCCAAGTAGCATTTTTCTTTGAGGCTTTGCTTATAGCTGTTTTCACAATGTTGTCTTCTGAGTTTGTGTCTTGGCCAAAGTAGCAGCTTTTTATGGTCAAGTTCTTCTTTTGTTGTTTATTCATTTTTTCAGCCTACTTCTCAGCTTTGAACTTTATGTTAGAGTAGGACTCTGTTCGGTGGGGAGGCACCATCCCAAGCTTCAGGTTTTTTTCTACTGAAGTTTTCAGAACTAGTTCTGAGACTTTGCAAGTTTGTTGGTGCTTTCAAAGTGATTCAACTGGGAAGAGATGTGGTCATTTCTTTCTTGGTCTGTACTCTGGTCTTTACCCAGGAAGGACCCCTGCTCCTCTTTAGTCATAAGCACTAGTGCTTCTCTTTGCCTTCAAACTGCAACCAGGTCTCATGCTCTTTTGTGGAGGACCACAAGTGCTCTCTCTGCCCTGGAACTGTGACCCAGAACTGCTTATATGCAGAAGTTATTTTAAAGTTGTTTAGAGGGGAATGTTGAAAGAGTTTTAGCTGGGTTGCTGCCTGTACTGTACTATCTTGACTCTGCTTCTTCCTAAGAGACCCATTTTTGAACATGACCACTGTGTGGATTTGTTTTGCTTGACTATGCTTACTTGTTACATAGTCAAGCAAACTTCTTCAATCAAATTTTGAAACAGCAGAGCTAATAAAAGGTTAGAGCCCAGCCGAAGACAAATTAGAGGCTCACCAGGATGAACACAGACCAGGAACTCAGCAGGAGCACCAGCAATGGGCTTTGGAGGCCACTATGACAGCAGTAGCAGCAGCAGTGTCAGGCGCTCTCATCCCAGAGATGGTTAGGGGCTGGGAAAACTGGTCAGAGAGAGATTATGAGGGATTCTGTGCAAATACTGGATGCAGCTGGTGTAGATTGATAGCTGTATTGCATATAAGCAGTTCTGTTTGTGTTCTGCCATGCATGCAGAAATGCTCTTTTGGGGGGTTTAAATTAAAAATAAAAAAATTTTAAAAAGAAAGCTTTTGGATAAAATCAGATGAAACTGTATTGGAAGTGTATTTGGATTGGCTAAAGAAATTCGTGATTCTTCAAACCCAAGTTCATACCACATACGTTTTGTACAAAATTGCAAGGCTTATATTCCAGGATTCTAGGATCTTATGCCAGTAGTATTCCACTATCTGGGCCGTAAGTGGTTCTAGTCACGCACTTGAGAGGAAATTGCTTGGGGGTGGGGGAAGAAAGTACCTCTGTCTCCTCTTACATTCTCCCCTAACACACTTTGACCAGAGTTCTGGTGACTGTCAGAAAGTTGGAAGACTTGAATTTATCAGTGTCCCTGTAGTGTTTCTGTCACAGCATTGACAGGTTTGAGTGTTTACACTGGGAACTGAAGACAAACCAGTTTCACTAAGTAAAGGCGGCATCAAGACTGCATGGAGCCTAGACGAAAGCTCCACCATACCTAAAGGGAACATTTTGAAGGGCTCCTGCAAAAGGACTTCCAGGAGTTGAGAGTTACCCCTTTTGCCACATACATTCTAATCATGAACTGTCTTTCCTTTGTACTCTAAACATACCTTAGGCAAAGGATTGTGTCCCAGACTTTTGGGAGGAAGTTTTGTATCAGCTGTTCTTACTATACCACATCAGTAAATACTCCTTTCTGAAAGCTGATTAATTGGCTAGCTAAATGCTATTAACTGATAATCTTTAGGGAGGAAGTCACTAGTGGGGGCTCATAATCTATAGCATTAAAAAGATACCCCTCAGGGTCTTTTAGAGCCTTAGGAGATAAATAACAGCTGTTCCCAGTGGAACTTGTCTGCCTGTGCTGGTGGGGGGTGGGAGAATGTGTCCAGTGTCTCCAGTGGTATGCTTTCCACTTCAGTACCCCTAATACATATCTTTTCAATGCATCAAGAGAGACTGTGAGAACAGATGGTTGCAGAGATGCTGCTGGTTGTTTGGATGTGGCATCATGGACTGTATCCAGTTGGGCGAGATAATCCATAATAGGCATTTTTTCTTTCTCCCTGGTTTCTGCACTAAGGGGAAGATACCGATGAAATGCCTCTTCTCTAGAATGCTGACCCTGGAGAATCATGTTGGAAGTACTGAGACAATTCATGTGACTCCTCCCAAAATGAAAGTTCATCCACTACTAGAACTCCATTAATTTTAGTCTCAGAATTCTCTGTGAACAAATTATAGATACATACATGCACAGCCTAAGAAGTTTCCCCCTGAACATTTTTTCCTGTTTATCCTGGGACCTTTGTGCTTCACAAAGAAGGTTTCATGAGTTATATGTTTTGCTTTCATATGGTTGATAATTTTCTATATTCTTGATTTTTTGTGGACTACCCTTTGGCTTTTGATACTGGTAATTTGCTCTTCTCTTTTTTAAAAATTTTATCAGGATAACCAATAGTTTATCTATTTTATTAGTTTCTCCTAAACAGATCCAAGTTTTGCCAGGTTATTTATTTTGCTTTCAATTTTGTTAAGCTCTTCTTTGATTTTTAGAATTTCTATTTTGGTATTTAGTTAAGTTTATTAATCTTTTGATTTTATAGTTTTTTAATTGCATATTGAATTCATTGATCTGTTCTTTCTTTTGTCGATGACAAAAGAGAATTGTTTAGAGATATGCCTTTTTATCTCAGGATTGCTTTTGTCGAATCCTGAAAGTGTTGGCATGCTAGCTCAATGTTGTTTTCTTTGGTAACATTATCTGTTTTTCTATGATTTGTTCATTGACAAGCCAATCCTTAAGGATTTCATTATTTAGGCTTCATTTAACTTTGAATGTTTTCTCCAAAGGCCATTGATTGATTATATTTTTTTTACTGCATTGTGATCAGTAAATGAGATGTTTAATAGCAATACTTTTCTGCATTAGTTGATGAGCTTTTTATGCTGTAATACCTGATCAATTTTTATAAAGGTGCCACACACATCTGAAAATATGTTTATTCCTTCCTTTCCCCATTGAATTATTGCTAGAATTCTACCATGTCTAACTTCTATAAAATTATTTTCAGGTACTTAATCATTTTAATTGTTTATCTTCTTCAATGATTTTCCTCTTCTAAAAGGGGGTACATTGATGTCTTTAATTATTATTGTTTTGGTGTCTATTTCTCTTTATAATTTGATTAATTTTTTCTGTAGGTGCTTAAATACTATGCAATTTAGTACATATATTGAGTATAGATATTATTTCATTTGACTACGATGATTTTACCATGATTTAATATCTCTCTCTTTTAGCAATGTCTCTTTTTATTGTTACCTTTTCATGGCAATGATCATGACTTGTATCCCTGTTTTTTTGAGTTCTCCTGAAGTATAATTTCTTCTCCAATCCCATCTTTTAATTCTATATGAATCTTTATATTTCAAAGGTGTTTCTTGTAAACAACAGATTGTTGGATTCATCTTTCTAATCTGCTCTGGTATCCTCTTCCATTTATGGGTGAATTCTTTTCATTTACATTCATAATCATGATTATTAATTGTGTTTCCCTCTATCATACCCTTTCATATTTTCTATTATTTTTGCTTCCTCCTTTCTCCCTCCTATTGTTTTTACAAAGAAGATTATGAGGAAAGGAATGTGATTAATATTAGTGATCCAGAATCATAGTGATCTGTTTCTGCTTCTCTGTTCCTTCTCTGCTCACCTAGACCTCAATCAATGATCTTGCCCTTTTTTCCCCCCTTTTTGGAAGATGTAGGCAGGGCATTAGATAGAGAACTGGTCCAGGAGTCAGGAAGACATGAGTTCAATTCTGGCTTCAGATGCTTACTAGCTGGGTGACTCTGGACAAATTACTTAACCCCTGTTTGCTTCAGTTTCCTCGCTTATAAAATGGGGATAATAATATCACCTACCTCCCAGGTTGTTAAGAGGATCAAATGAGATAATATTTGTGTAATGCTTAGCACAATGCTTGGCATATAGTAGGTGCTTAATAAATGCTTCCTTCCTTCTTTTTAATCCACAGTTCACCCTCTGCAGTTGAAGTTTATTTACTTGTAATGATTTCCTCCCTGATATTACTTTCTTTCTTAAAGACCTCTCTTCCTTCTCCCTGTTGAGTTTAATGTATTTCTACCATAACACTTCCACCAGGAATATTTGCTCTTGATATGGCTATCCATGGGCTCAAATCTAGAATGCTCTTTCCCTTCATCTCCATCTTCCTTCAAGACTCAACTCAAATGCCACTTTCTGCAAGAGGTTTTTCTTAGTCCCTTTTGCTACTAGTGCCTACCCTCTAAGGTTTCTTTGTATCTGTTGAATATTTATCTTCTGTATAGCTATTTATGTATGTCTTGTCTCCTGAAATAGAATGTAAGCTTCTTGAGGACAAGGACTGTTGTTGTCTTTTGTTTGTATCCATAGCGCTTAGCACAGAGCCTGTTACATAATAAGTATTTAATAAATGCTTGTTGATTTATTGATCAGGATCATTTATGCATCATTTTAAGGATGCAAGTAAGAAAGTAGGATGATTTATTTGCAGTCTATGCCTCCTATCTGAAAAGGAACTGGATAGTTTGGCTTTTGGACCTTCTGGATGCCAGTTGAATGTTACCCTGCCCTAAACCATCCCATTTTAAGAACTCCTTATGTATTGCTCATCACTGTGTGTCCCAGCAGGAAAAGTTCATCTCCACTGTTGGATTTTGCTCAAGAAAATATGATGAAAAGTTGGTCTCTCTAGAGAGGATCTGATTTAATGAAGAAAAGGGTTATAGCCCAAAGTGCACTCACTGAGGTCTTCAGTGCTGAAGGCACATTACTAACTGGTCAGACTATTATATGACCATAGAAAGGCTTGATGAGTCCCTAAAATCCACAATTACTAATCCCCAAATCTAGTAATAGAATGAGCAAATGCAAAATGAAACAAAACAAGAAAACCCAGAACCCCTCAAATCAATCCATTGATGTATGTGTCAGAGCTCTGATTTTTAAATGTGGTGGCCATTTCGTATTTGAAGAGAGAGCCTGAATACAACCAAAGATATTCAGTGAAACATGCTTTTTTGTTGATCCTATATGTTCTTTTAAATTAAAACATTTTATTGTTGCCTTTGGTTTTTTGTATCACAGTCATTTCTTGAAATATCTCTTCTTCCCACATAGAAGTCTTCCTGGTTACAAATAAAACAGTGAAGCAAAACTGACTGATGTATTGCTGAGTCTGATACCTGCCAGGAATATACCACATTCTATATCCATAGGCCCCCACGTCTCTATTGAGTAGAGGGAAGAGTGTTTCATTTAGATCTTACATTTTCTGTTGTGCACGGAAACTGGTTTCATGTCTCAGCCAGTATTCCAAATGTCATTTGCAAATTGTAGACTGCTAGGGTCCCTAGTGTTTTGTGTAATAAAATGGTATGGTTAAAGGGCATGTTCTTGCATTAACAGTTCCTTCTCTACTTGCAGTATGTAAATGTTTACCGTAATTAAGAGATGAAGTTGTTATGTTGTCCTAGTTTTGGTTGTGGGTTTGATGTTCCTGTAAGATGCCAACAATAAATTGTCCCTTCATATCTGGGATTTTAAAAAGCAGGACAAGGAGGAGAACAAGTAGAGTAGAAATTGGTTAATCAGATCTTCCTCCTGATAATAATAACTTTTGTTTTTTATGTTCTCTTAAATCTCTGGTGTCAATAAAAAAGAATGAGTATAGGTAGGAATGAAAAAACCACACAGAAAGGTCAGATGAATGTCAGCTGAAATGTAATACAGTAAACTTATCTTTCTGTTGTGTGCCACAGGAGACCAGCAAAGATGGCAGAGTAGGAAGGAGTTGGATAGCCCAGCTACCCCTCCCACAACTCCTCCAACAAAGATTTAAGAAGGGCACCAGATGGGAGCTGTGATCATCGAACTGAAGGAGGAACCATGGTGGGTCATCTTTCCAGCCGAAGATCACAAATTCAACTCATATGCAAGTGACCGACACAGGAATTATGAAACAGTGGTAGTCTGGGATGATGAACTCAGCCCTCAGGCTCAGAACAGGGCTAGGTCTGCAGCACTATTTCTCTCACACCAGAGCAAGATGGAGGACTCATCTCTTGAACAGTGAGGATCTCTTGAACTCAGAACTCAGAATAGTGAGGATTTCTGCCTACACAGTAAAGATCACACAAAATTTTAGCGTACAATAGTGCGATTACCACACTTTTAAAATGTTCTTTATGCTTTTTTATATCACCATTATTTTGTGTACCACATCTTCTCATGTGAAAACAAAAGAAGATTCCCTGAATACATTTGACAGTATAAGTCTCATTCTCCCCCTGGTAGTCTACCACCTCTTTACCAAGAGAAGAGTGAGATATAAATAGTCCTCTGGAATCAAGATTGATTACTGCCTTGAACTGAATTCCGCTGTCTTTTCGGGTTGATTTCCCATGTGTTACTGTGGCCATCGGTGTGTTGTTCTTGGTTCTGTTTGCTTTGGTCTGCGTTATTTCATACAAATCTTCCCAAGTTTCTCTGAATTCTTCATATTGATTGACCATGCTTTTGTTATAACTGTTCCTTAAGTTCCTTGCTTATAAAATACTTCTCCAAGTCTCTAGATGCAGTTCTGGCACTGTATCTGGATGTATGCATACCCAAGAGAAAAAAATTAATTTTAAGAAACAAACGCCCTGATCTGGCTCTAACACCCATTGACAAGGTGAAAGGAAGGCTATGTAGTTTGGAAAGAGAATTCAGTATTACCGCAAGTCAAGGTCATACATGCTTGTCCAGAAAAGGTTGTCTAGCTAGTCTCCCAGACTGTGAAAAGCTCACAGGACTATACTGGCATCATTTCTGGAAATCTCTTCTTTGAAGTGATAACATGAAAGTGCTTCCCGGGAGTGACGGGTACCGCCCGACCAGATGGAGGTGAGGATGGCGACTCTCCAGAGGGAGTAAAGGATCAGCCGCTCAGGTATAGAGAATGCCTGTTACAGCCTCAGTCATCATTGTCTAGTAGATACTACTAGATTCTTTAATTTAAACTTTTCAAAATCAAGGTATTTGGGGTATAGTTCCTTTTATTCATGGGCCTTTTTTTTTAAAGATTATAATACCAATTAACAAGAGCTATTTGTATCTTATAATCTTTTCCTGTCACCATAGCAGCTAGTGTAGTGCTAGGCAAATTAAAGCAGGTGCTATTGATTGACTGATGCTCCTTCTTTGGGAATTCTGTGTCCTTTCAATTTATCTCTTCCTTTTCCAGGTCTGCCATAATCTTGAGACATTGATCTGAGCCTCACTTAGTTGACATTAGAAAAACAATGCTTTGAATACTAACTAGATTCTAAGCACTTTATAGAACATAGAACTTAACAATGTCAAAGTGCCTCTTAAACTTGGCAACGTATATACATAAACTCTCTGGCTTTGGAATATGGGGTATGTATGTGAGGAATGTGTGCAGAAGAGGGTTGCTGGTGAAGGCACTAATATTATTTCACTCCATATATTTAATTTGAGGTCAAATCCAGTAAATACTATCTTCACAACATCTATCCTTTTGAATACACCCCCCTCATTTGCTCTGATGCTGCTACCACCCTGGTGTAGGCCCTCAGGTAAGCAATAGCCTCCTAGCTGGTTTCTCTCTCTATCTCAGGCCTTTTCCTATTTCACTGTGTTCTCCACTCAGCTGTCAGTGATCTTTCGAAAGCACAGGTCTGACCATGGCACACTCCTATTCAATAAATTCCAATGGATCTCTATTGCCTTCAGGATTAAATATAAAATACTCTATTTGGCTTTTATAGCCCTTTGTTACCTGGCTCCTTCCCACCTTTCTAATCTTCTTGTAACTTACTTTCCTGCACAAATTCTGATCCTCTGACTCTGGCCTCTTAACTGTTCCTTGCACAAGATACCCCATCTCTCAACTTCATTTTCACTGCTTGTTCCCTATGCCTGAAATGCTTTCCCTCTTCATCTCTTTCTCCTGGCTTTCCTGTCTTCTTTCAAATCTCAACTAAAACCCCCCTTTCTGCAAGAGGCCTTTCCTACCAGTTTGTGTCTAACTGTAGCCATCTCAGTGGGAGGTGAGGGGAAAGGGAAGGAAAAAAAAAGGGAAAAAAAGAAATTTACAAAATAACTTTATTGCATATTTAAAAGGAATAACAAGTCATACATAATAGATTTGAGGTTTCATGTGTAATCATGTATTATACAATGTTATGGAAATACTTGTTTTATTCCATAAATTAAAAATAAAAAATAAAACTCTTTGCAGACCCTAAAAAAAAAAGAATGCCTTTCCTAGTCCTTCTTAATGTTAGTGCCTTCACTCTGAGATTATCTCCAATTTATCCTGTATATATCTTTTTTATATATTGTTGTTTGAATGTTGTCTTCCCTCCATTACATTGTGATCTCCTTGAGGGCAGGGATTGTTTTTGCCTTTCTGTGTATCCTCAACGTTTAGTACAATGCCTGACACATAGTTTGTTGAAAGGACCTGCATGTATAAAAATTTTCATGGCAGCTCTTTGTGGTGGCAAAGAATTGGAAATTGAGAGGGTGCCCATCAATTGGAGAATGGCTGAACAAGTTGTGGTATGTGAGTGTAATGGAATACTATTATGCTATAAGAAATGATGAGCAGGCAGCTTTCAGAAAAACCTGGAAAGACTTACATGAACTGATGCAGAATGAAGCAAGCAGAACCAGGAGAACATTGTATACAGTACAGCAATATTATATAGATGGTCAACTATGAATGACTTAGCTCTTCTCAGTAACACAATGATCCAAGACAATTCCAAAAGATTCATGATCGAAAATTCTATCCATATCCAGAGAAAGAATTGATGGAATCTGAATGCAGATGAAAGCATACTATTTTCACTTTTTTGGTGGTTTTTTTTTTGTTCTGTTTCTTCTTTTACAACATGACTAATATGGAATGCTTTATATGATTGCACACATGTAACTTGTATAAAATTGCTTACTGTATTAGGGAGGGGGGAGGGGACAGAAGGAGGGAGAAATTTGGAGCTCAAAATTTCATTAAAAATGAATATTAAAATTGTTTTTACATGTAATTGAAAAAAATACTATTAAAAAAATCCCCCAAAACTTATTGACTTATTTAGCTTCCAACATTTCATTAAAATTATTTATTCCTTTTTTATTATTACTAACGACAAATTATTTATATTGCTGAAAGCCTGGGACCCCAGGACACACCAGGTCTTACTTTCTGACCAGACTTCTAGACTTCCCAGGAAATATTATTTCCAATGTGCCTACCATGAAATAGGCTTACCATAGCTTTCCAGGACGTAACAGAGCTATCTGATATGGAAGGATGCCTGTGAACCTTCTAATTACCTGTATTCTTTACTGGACCTTTCCTCTTGTACTGATAGCTCTGTTTGAACTCGTTCTTCAGTGGTTAATATACTGCTAACCCCTCTTACTCTCTGTATTACAATAATACTGAATTCTAAGCTGTTGAATGCCTACTCCATAATTAAGAAAGATCCTTTGATTTTAAACTTTTCCCTTTCTCACTTCTTCTATCTTCTGGCACTTATTTAGTCCTACTTCCCTCCAAAAGACACTGCATCCCTGGTCACTCTGTACAGTTCCGGTTCTATTTTTTAACATACTCTCTGACTCACTGATGGTAGGGAAGCAGAAATATTCCTTGCCCTCCACTGTTACTTCCAGATACTATTTCTACTATCATTATGCAGCAACATCTTCTCCTTTGATATTTAAGATATCCAAAGTAATCACCCAATCTAGAGGTTGATAGCTATTACCTATTGACCCTCAAAATATTCTCCTTCCATTCTGAATGAGTATGGTGTTTGGGTCATGTTTTCTCCTCAACCCTACCTCCTTTCTTCATACTAGTGAAATTTAACATATATGCTGAACAACATGTTCTCTCAAATGTCCTAACTTACCAGTTCTGTGGTCTAAATTCCTGTGGCCTATTCTTTCACTTTCAAGTCAGCTTTACAAAGGGACGATCATACCCTGGGATATTGCCTTCCCCTACACGTTTTCTACTTTCATGTTTATGAACACTCAAATTCCTTTATCTGATCATAATCTCATATCTTTCTGTCTTCTCTTACTGCACCTATTTTTTTTTGTCCTGTGACTTTCAATTTGTCACTCCTCACTGCTTTCCAAAGCCTTCCCCCTACTCTGATTACACTTTTGATCTTGACCCCTTGATGAACCGATCCATCTCTACACTTTCCACTACTCTCTAATCTCTTGTTCTCTTTTACATATCATGGATCACCCTTTGTCAGCCCCTAAATCTGGATTAATTCCACCATCAACCTACTTTACTTCTAGACATATGGTGCTAAACAGAGCTGGAGGCAGTCACTAAATCACACTGACTGATTCTACTCCAAATTTATGTTATCTAGTATCAACTTGGTCCTCACTTTTACTCCTCTTTAATCCATTCTGTGTTCCACTCTCCATAGTTCTTCCAAATCTCTTCTTTCCTCAACTGAGGACCTTGACTCATATTTCACCATAAAAATTGAGGTCATTTACCATGAGCTCCGTATCCTCTTCTCTTCTTTCACCCTCTGACATCACCGTCCCCCCATCTCCTCTCATGAAGAGGTAGTCTTCTCCTTGCCAAAGCCAGCACACCTACTTATAATCTTGATAGCACCCCTCGAATTTTATGTAGCATCTTGACTCCACTGTCATCCTCACTCACTAATCTTCCATCTCTTCCTATCTACTGGTTCCTTCTCTCTTGCTGTTGTCATATATCTCACTTCCCCTTTTCAGCTAAATTCCTTGAAAAAACTATCTGCTTTTGGTGCCACTCTCCTTTCTTTCTCTCCACACTCTGCAATCTGGCTTCTATTCTCACCTTTCAACTGAAAATGCTATCTCCAAAGTTACTAATGATAGTTTAATTGCTAATTTTAAAAAATTTCTTAATTGTCTTTTAAATCCAAATCTAAAAGTAAATTTCTTTTCTTAAACTTTATCTTCCTGGAATTCTCTGCAGCATTTGCCACTATTGATCACCCTCTCTTCCTGGAAAAGCTCTCTTCTTTGGGATTTCATGAGACTGGTTTTCCTCCTACCTTTTTGACTATTCTTTCTCAGTCTTTTTTGGTGAATCATCATCCACTAACTGTGGGTGTCTCCTAAGGGTTCATCCTGGGTCTCTAAGCTGCTAATGTTCTCCCCTCTAAAGGTATCTTTTGTGTACTATTGCTTCAAAATTAAATTATTTGGGTTTTTTTTTTTCAGTCAAAAAATTGACTTCCTTCCCTCTCATCTCCTTTTCTCCCCAGTTGAGAAAGAATACTCCAGTTAGAAATGTGTAGTCAGGCAAAACAAATTGCCTCATTGGCTGTGTCCGAAAAATAAAGGTTTCAATCTGCACTCTGGTCAGGAGGTGGGTAGAATTTTTTTCATCATGAGTGCTCTGGAATTGTGGCTAGCTGTGAAGCTGATCATAGTTTCTAAATCTTTCAGAGTTGTTTGTCTTTACCATGTCATTGTGGAGATTTTTCTCTTGGTTCTTTTTACTTCATTCTACATCAGTTCATACTAGTCTTCCTAAGTTTCTCTGAAACCGTCATCATCATATTTTTTTTTTTATAGCCGAATAGCATTCTGTCAAATTTGTATGTGGTAACTTGTTTAGCTATTTCCCAATTGATGCACACCCTTTGAGTTTCTAATTCTTTGCTACCACAAAAAAGCTATTTTAAATATTTTTGCATAGTCTTATAGTTTGTTTTGCTTAGGACTAATCCCTCCCTCAATCTATAATTCTTCTCTCTCTTTTTTCCGGTACCTTCCTGTTTCTTTGTTGAGGTAAACATATTTCTATACCCAACTCTGTGTGTGTATGTGTATGGTATGTGTATGTGTGTGCACGTGTGTGTATGGGTGTGTATATCTGTGGATTCTTCTCTCCTTTGAGCGGTTTGAATGAGGGTGAGTTTCAAGAGTGACTTGCTTTCCCCATCCTCCCTTCCTTGAATATATAGACTTTCACTTGGACACCCCAATTATCTGGTATAATTTTTCCTATCTTTCCTTCTCTTTTCCCCACTTAGTGTTTTTTTCTCTTTCTTTCCCTTTCCATTCATCATTTAAGATTATCAAGACATAAAAGCACCACTCCTAGAACCTTTCTTATTGGACCCCTTCTATGACCCCTGATGATGATAGAGTTTGGAGAGGATACAGGTATCATCTCTCATTAGAATGTAAACAATTTATCCTTTAAAAAAATCTCTTGAGGCAACTAGGTGGTGCAGTGGATAGAGTACCAGTCCTGGAGTCAGGAGGACCTGAGTTCAAATGTGACCTCAGACACAGAACACTCACTAGCCGTGTGACTCTGGGCAAGTCACTTAACCCCAATTGCCTCACCAAAATCCCCCCCAAAAACCCCTTTATAATTGTTTATTCTTGTTTACCTTTTGATGTTTTTCTTAACTGCTGTGTTTGCATTTTAAAGTTTCTACACAGCCCTAGTCTTTCCATCAGCAATGCTTAGCAGATCTGTATTTTATTCAATATCCATTTTCCCCCTGTAGTATTATACTTAGTTTTACTGGATAAGTTATTCTTGGTTGCAAGCTTATGCAACCGGACTGGTCCTGAATGTGACTTCTTGATATTTGATTTCTTTTTCTATGGCTGCTTACTGTCCTTTTTCTTTGATCTGGAAACTCTGGATTTTGGCTATAACATTCTTGGGAATTATTTTGGAATTTCTTTTAGGAGGTGAACAGCAGGCTCTTTCTATTTCCACTTTGCCCTCTGTTTCTAAAAGATTTGGACAGTTTTATGATTTCTTGAAATATGAAGTCTAGGATCTTTTTTTTTTCTTCTGGTCAGGGCTTTCAGGTAGTCTAGTGATTCTTAAGTTATATTCCCTCGATCTATTTTCCAAGTCAGTTGTTTTTGTTGTGAAATACTTTATACTTATTTCTGTTTTTTGGTCTTTTGACTTTATGTATACACACACATGTCTCATGGAGTCATTATCTTTTATCTGGTTAATTTTAAATTTCATGAAGTTTGTGGCTTGGACAAGGTTTTATACCTCTCATACCAAGCTGTTTCTTTTCCAATTCTTTCTTCCATAGTTCTCCTTCCTTTTCCATTTTTTTTACAACTAGCACTCTCATTTAATTTATAAAAATATTTCTAATTATTTTTTTAAAAAAAACTTTTGCTTTAACTTTTCCGGGAATTTTAGTTGAATTCGCAACCTGTGTCTTTCCTTGAGGCTTTCCAATATGCAATTCAATAAACACTTATTAAGTCTATACAATGTGCCAGGCACTGTGCTATGCGCTGATGACATAATTAATAAAAAGACTATCCCTGCCCTCAAATATCTTACAATCTAATGAGAGGAGACAACACACAAAAGGAGTCAGGAAAGGGAGGGGAAGGGGAGCTTGTGGGGAGTACTACAGACTGTGCTTGTTGATGTTTTAAAATCATTCTCTTCTTTGTTTGTGTCTTAAGCATCCCTGTCACCATAATAGCTTTTTATGGTAAGATGCTATTTTTGTTTGTTTGTTCATTCTTCCAGCCTATTTCCTGACTTTGGACTTTATATTAAGGCTGGACTCTGTGAACTTCAGGATCGGAATGTCTAGACTGCCCCTGTTGCTGCTTTCTTGGGGGTATTGAGTTTTGTGTTATTCCAGGATCTCTGGGACAGCTCCCGCTGGGGATCTGCAAGCTTTTAGTGCTCCCATAATAATTTCATCCAGAGGATAATCTGATAAATACTGCTGCCTCCCCGTCCCTCACCCTCAGCTCTCAAGTTGCTGACCTAAAGTTTGGGTCTGAATAACAGGCTTTGCCCGTTGAAGTCTCAGTAGATTGCTGGAGGATTCAGCCACTGTCAGCCAGCTGGAAAGCTCTTTGGGTTCCGGAGTGACAGAATTGTAGGTTCTCCTTTGGTCTGAAATTCCTGCCGTGGTCATTCTACTGCAGGCTTTAGAATGGCTGGGAGTGGGGGTGGGGGAATCTAAGCTCAAAACCAGCCTCAGACACCTACTAGTTCTCTGACTATGGACAAGTCACTTAATCTGTCTACCTCAGTTTTCTCATAAGTAAAAGGGAGATGATGATAATGATGATGTACCAGCTACCTCATAAGGTTCTTGTGAAGATCAGATCGGTTCATAGATGCGAATTGCTTTACAAACCATAAAGTACTATATAAATATTAGCTATTAATAATAACAACCTTTTGCCAATATTATGGGTATGAGGTGGAACCTTAAGAGTTGCTTTAATTTGTATTTCTCTCGTTAGTGATGTGGAGCATTTTTAATGGATATTACATATTTTAAAATATATTTTTTAAAATATTAGTCATTTTAATAGACATTATAGCTTGCCTTTCTGCTTTTGAGAACTTTCTCTTCATAACTTTTGAATGTTTATCTGTTGGGAAAATTCCTAGTGAATGAAGCTAGAGGGAAGAAGGTGGCAACCCTGAATCTTCTGTCTAAAGAATTCAGGTTGGCATGACCCTTACCTGTCTGATGACCAAGCTGGGAAGGGAGCTGCCATTTTATGACATTAAATGTTAATAAGTAGATATTAATAATGAAGGCTGGCAGCTCCTTTCCCAGTTTTTCTGAGGCCATCCCTCCCTAGCCTGCAAATCCAAGAGTCCTTGAGTTTTACCCTTGCCTGAGCACTATGGTTAGGGCCCTTTGATTTTTTTCAGGTCAGTCAGTTAATCAATTAACAAGCATTTATTAAGCACTTACTAGGGGCCAGGCATTGTGGTAAACATTGGGTATACAAAGAAAATGCAAAAGAAGTCCCTGCCCTCATGTCAAGGAAGGTAAGGAAAATTGTCCTCTCCTGTCATCATTTTAAACTGATTCGTGTGCCTGAGCTGAACAATGAGCAGGGCTCCTTCCTCGTTGCTGCTCTGTGTTGACTAGTGAATGAAGCCTGTGGTTAAAGAAACAGAAATGCATTGGAAATGATTGCTTCCTAAAAAATGTACAATCCTTAGAGAACTAAATCACTTCCCTATGCATAGATCTAAGATGAAGAAGGGTCTCTTCATTTGAGAAAGGGTGCCTTCTGTCTGATGTTGTAACCTGTGTATCTGCAAAGAAAGAGAAAAAAAAATCCCATCAATTTCATTTTCCTCCTTTCCCCCACCCTTTCAATTGCCTCCCTTTTATTTGTATGCTCCAGCTCTTTTCTCTGCTGTCTCTGCAGCCCTATCTGTCTTGGTCCTTACACTATTTATGGAGAGCTGCTAATGCACAGGACAAAACCATAGGCTCCCTCCCTCCAACCAGCAACACTCTGGTTGAAGAAGTAGTCTCGTCAGTGGCTCAGCTCCAGTGGCTTGAGGACAAAGGAACCCAATCCCACCTTGAACTCATGACTGTGGTCCTTGCTCTGCAGTCTGCTGAAGCAGGTCATTTAAAAGCTGAAAATACCCTACTCCCAACCCTGCCCCCACTCCACCTTCCCCACAGCCAGTGATCTTTCATGGACAAAATGTACCAGGAATGAAATGTAGAACCCTACCCTCACCCTGGTTATTTTCAATGTACATTAATGTAATGTTCTCATGATTGCTATTTTTCAAACTTAATTATTTGATTCCCACCCCCGTCTCTCTCTCTCTCTCTCTCTCTCTCTCTCTCTCTCTCTCTCTCTCTCTGTGCATGTGTGTGTGTGAGAAAGGAGTGAAGCAGAAATAGAGTTATATTTATTTGTAATGAAGTTAAATATAGTCCTTACATTTCCTTAAACTTTTCATATTTCAAATAAAGATCAATTCCAGGTTATGTAGGACTGAATTTTCTTCCCCTCATTTAATTTTTTTTTTGTTATTCTGAACTTGACAACCATCAATAAACTTGAAAATTCCCCATTTAAAAAAACTTCCTTCTGTTCTGTTCTGTGCATTTAAAAATGTGTCATTGATGCTCTTTCCTTTTTTTTTTTTTAAGGTGGGCCTCTCTATCACTAACCCCTTTCTCCCTGCCCCTCCTCTAAGAAAAGCCCTCACTTATAACAAATAAGCATAGTCAAAACAAATTGCTGGATTCAATTCCTTTTAAAGAAATCATTGTATCCTTTCCTCAGACAAAGTGTCCCTCCTGGAGCACCTCACCTCCAGAAGTCATTTGTCTGTGGGGGGGAAAAGATTCAATTGCTATATACTGACAGTGTACTTTAGTAGAAAGTCAACTAGATTTTTAAAAATAATTTTTTAATTATTATTCAGAACTTGACAAACACCAGGAAGCAGCAACACTATATATAATGAAGAATGGAAAAAGAGGATTATCTCCACTACATATAGCTTGCTTTCCTGTTGTCAGGTATATAATAATAAATTCAGTATGTTATTTCCAAAGCTGTTCTGCTTGTCTGTGTTTCTTTCTTAATCTTCTCCTTCTGTTCTATTCAGTGCATTTTTAAAAAAATTAACTTTTATTTTTCTTTTCAGTTATCAAAGCATTTATTTTTTTCTCCTCCATCCGTCTCCTCACTTGAGTGGCTGGCTAGGTGGGAAAAAATTCTTTCAACAAGTAAGAATATGCAAGTGTAACAAATTCCCACATTGACCATGTGCAAAGATTTGTGTGTCCATCCATTTTGCATCCATCCATCACCTCTCTGTCAGGCAGTGGATAGTATTGCTCATCCTTGATCTTCTGGAATCATAATCAATCATTGCATTACAGTACTTCATTTTTTCCAAAATTGTCCATTTTTTATAATGCTGTTGTTATGTTATAAATCATTCTCCTGGTTCCACTTTCTTCACTCTGAATCAGTTCATACAAGTCTTCCTCAGGATCCTCAGAAACCATTTTTTTCTTCATGCCTTGTAGCACAACAGTATTCCACTACATTCATATACTGTACAATTTGTTTAGCCTTTCCCCAGTTGGTTGATCCCCCCTTAGTTACCAGTTCTTTGTCTCTACAAAAAGAGCTGCTATAAATATGTTTGCATATGTAGACTTTTATCTCTTTCTTTGATCTTTTTGGGGTATAGCTCTAATAGTGGTATCACTGAGCAAAGGGTCTAGATAATTGCATAACTTATTGGGCAGGCTCCAAATTGTTTTCCAGAAGGGCTCGATAAATTCACAGCTCTACCATCACTGTGACTGTTTCCCCACAACTGTTTCCGCTAACATTTGTCAGTTGCTTTTTTGTCAGCTTTGCCAATCTGCTGAGGGTGAGGTGGAACCTCGTAGTTGCTTTAATTTGCATTTCTCTAATTATGAGGAATTTGAAACATTTTTTAATATAACTAATAGATAACTGATTTCTTCTTTTGAGAAGTGCTTGTGCATGTCCTTTGACCATTTATTAATTAGAGATATTTGGCTGTGAATTTTAAAAGCATGTCATTAGGGGCAGCTAGGTGGCACAGTGGATATAACACTGGCCCTGGATTCAGGAGGACCTCAGTTCAAATCTGGCCTCAGACACATAACACTTAACTAGCTGTATGACTTAGTGCAAGTCACTTAACCCCATTACCTAGCCAAAAAAAAAAAGCATGTCATTAACACATCATTTTTTTTTTTGCATCCACCCCCCTCCCCAATCTCTGTCTTCTGATTGGTGATTTTTCTGGCCCAGCCCCCCATTTCATTAAGCTTTCAGTCCATGCTCACTTCCCTTCAAGATCCACTCCTTCCTCCTCTCGGGCATCCTTTCTTTGCTCCTAGCTACCATCTATGTGATGTCTTCTTCCATTAGAATATAAACTTCTTAAGGGTAGAGGCTATCTTTCTGTTTATATTTGTGTCTCTAATGTATAGCACAGTTCTGGGGCATAGTAAGCACTTAATGCCTGTTCTATAATCTCTCTCTCTCCCTATCTATCTCTCTCCCTATCTATCTATCTATCTATCTATCTATCTATCTATCTATCTATCTATCTATCTATACATCCAACATCTATCTTTTTTTTTTTTGGCAATTGGAGTTAAGTGACTTGCCCAGGGTCACACGGCTAGTAAGTATCTAGTGTTTGGTCTGAGGCTGGATTTGAACTCAGTTCATCCTGACTCCAGGACCGGTGCTCTATCCACTGCACCACTTAGCTGCCCCCCAGCTGTGCCCCAGCTGTCCCCCAGCTGCCCCCCAACTATCTATCTTGATCTATCTAGTTTCTCTTTCTTTGCTGCAACAAAAAGTATTGTTATGATTATTTTTGTACATACAAGTCTTTCCCTTTTTGACTCCTTGGGAGTATAAGCCTAGTAGTGGTATTGTTGGGTTGCAGGACCTACATTCTATAATGATCAGAAGATTATATTTCCAAATTGCTTTCCAGAATAGCTGAACCAATTCACAGTTCCACTAACAATCCATTAGTGTACCTGTTCTCTCACACTCTTCTGAGGCAACTATGTAGCACAGTGGAGAGAATATTTGGGCCAGAGTCAGGAAGACTAAAATCAGAAAAAAGAGTTTTTTACATGTGAAGCATTTTGAGATGTCCTCAATGCCCATGCTCATTAAATATCCTTCTCTTGCTAAATAAATTCTGTTTTTGTTAATTGTTAAATGACTTAGGAACTTCTAATTTTATTCCAGTGTTAAACCTGAACTATCAGGGGATTGGCCTGAGTAAAACCCTCCCCAGGAATTTTGTAGATGTCTTGCTTTTTCTTCTTTTGAATATTACCTGTCCAGATCTTTTGATCATTTATATATTGAAGGTTTTCAATAATTCAGTTCAATAAATCAATTCTTTATGTATTTTGGATATCAGAGCTTTATCAGAGAAACTTATGGCAGCTATTTTATCCCAATTGTTTCCTTTCGGATTTTTAAATGAATAATGTTTTATTTTCACCCCAATTACATGTAAAAACAATTTTTAACATTTATTTTTTAAAATTATGAGTCCCAAGTTCTCTCTCTCCCTCCCTTCTCTCCTTCCTAAGACAGCCATCAATTTGATATAGGTTATACATGCACAGTCATGCAAAACATATTTCCATATTAGTCATGTTGTGAAAGTAAATATAGACAACCCCCCCCATAAAAATAAAGAAAGTGAAAACCGTATACTTCTATCTGCATTCAGATTTCATCAGTTCTTTCACTCAAGGTGGATAGCATTTTTCATCGTGAATCCTTTGGAATTGTCTTCAATCATTTATATTGCTGAGAATAGCTAAGTCATTCACAGTTGACTATCTGTATAATATTGCCGTTACTATGTACAATGTTCTCCTGGTTCTGCTCACTTCACTTTATATCAGTTCATGTGAGTCTTTCCAGGTTTTTCTGAAATCATCCTGCTTGTCATTTCTTATAGCACAATAGTATTCCATTACATTCACATACCACAGCTCACTTAGTCATTCCCCAATTGATGGACATCCCTTCAATTTCCAGTTCTTTGCCATCACCAAAAAAGCTTCTATTAATATTTTTACACAAATAGGTCCTTTTCACTTTTTTGAGGATCTCTTTGGGATACAGACTTAGTAGTATGCATAATTTTATAGCCCTTTGGGCATAGTTCCAACATGTTCTCCAGAATGGTTAGGTCAGTTCACAAGTTTACTGTGTTACTGTCCCAATTTTCCCACATTCCCTCCAACATTTATCATTTTCCATTTCTGTCATGTTGGCAAATCTGATAGTTGTGTGATGATACCTCGGAATTGTTTCAATTTGCATTTATCTAATCAAGTCATAGAGCATTTTTTTCAATGACTATAGATAGCTTTGATTTCCTCATTTGAAAACAGCCTGTTCATATTCTTTGACTATCAATTGGGGCATGACTTGTATCTTTACAAAATTGACTCAGTTCTCTATATATTTGAAAAATGAGACTTTTTATCAGAGATACTTGCTATAAATCTCCCCCCTCAGCTTTATGCATTCCTTCTAATATTGGTTGCATTGGTTTTGTTTATGCAAAAAGTTTTAAATGTAATGTAATCAAAATAATCTATTTTATGTCTTGTAATACTCTCTGTCTTTTGTTTGATCATAAATTCTTCCTTTATCCATATATCTGACAGGCAAACTAATGATCCCATGCTGCCCTAATTTGCCTATGGTATCCCTTTAGATTTTTAACTGCAAGAATTCTTTTTATACAAAAGCATTTCAATTTTATGTTATAGAAATTGCCATTTTATTTCCTAAGATCCTCTCAGTCCCTTGGTTAGTTGAAACATCTTTACCTAGCCTTTTCCGTGCTCCCCTTATTTATCTATGATGCCACCTTTTGTATGTAAGTCAAATATTCAGTAGATTAGAATTTATTGTAGTATTTGGTATAAGACATTGGTCTAAGACTAGTTTCTGCCAGACTGCTTTCCAGTTTTCCCAGAAATTTTTGTCAAATATTGAGTCTTTCCCCAGTAGTTGGGGTCTTTTGGTTTATTGAATACTATGCTACAATTTGCTTGTGATTCTTATATTCCTAAGCTGATAAATTTTTACATTTTTTATATAGCGCCAAATCATTTTTATCATTCTTGCAGTGGAACCAGAGACTGCTAAATTCCTTTCTTTCTCATTTTTCCCATGCTTACTCTTAAGATTCCTGCTGGTTTTTTCTTCCAGTTTAGTTTAATTTTTCTAACTCTATAAAGTAATTCTTTGACAATTTGATTGCTATGATATTTAATAAGTAAAGTAATTCAGGCAATATTGCCATTTTAATTAAATTGGTATGGCCCAATCACGATCAATTATTATCTCTCTAACTATATAAGCACATCATTATCTATTTTTTAAAAAAGTATTTTGTAGATGTATTCACATATTTTCTGTGTGTGTATCTTGGTAGGTAGATTCCCAAATACTTTATGTTGTTTTTCTTTAATAGGTTTTCAGTCATGCAAGACTCTTTATGACCCCATTTGGGATTTTGTTAGCAAAGATATGGCAGTGGTTTGTCATTTCCTTCTCCAGCTCATTTTACAGATGAGGAAACTGAGGCCAATGGGGTTAAGTGACTTGCCCAGGGTCACATAGTTAGCAAATGTCTGGAGCCAGAATTGAACTCAGGAAGAGGAGTCTTCTTGACTCTAGACCTAGCACTCTATCTACTACATCACCTTGTATTTTTTTTTTTAAAGATTAGGTCTCTCATCTTACCCAGGCTAGAAGGTCAGGGGCTACTCATGGACCCTGCATCACTCTGGCAATGGAGCTTTGACCTGCTCCTTTTCCAGCCTGCTGTGGTTTGCTCATCCCTGAGCAACGTGGCAGCTACCCCCTCTCCAGTGAGGCTTATATGTTAATGATGAACCTAGTATTGACATGTGATTAGTTGAGCCCACCAAAGCTCAGAATCCCCAAGTTCAGGAGATACGCTTGTCTCAACCTCCCCAGTAGCAGGGATTACTGGAAATCACCATCATGTCCAGAATTTTGAATGAAATTTCTCTTTCTGTCTCTTTGTGTTAGGTTTTATTGTTAATAGGTAGAAAGACTAATGAGAACATGTATTTATTTTACATCCTATTATGTTGTTTAAGTTATTTCTCTTTGTTTTGTTTTTGTTTTTTGTTTTCCCATTAGTCATGATGTAAAGAACAATTAGAACTAATGGGAGGAACCATGAGAATGAAGCGATAAAACAAAAGAACAAAGGAAAAGGAAAGTGAATACTATGCTTCCATCTGCACTAAGACTCCATAGTTCTTTCTCTGGATGTGGGTAGCAATTTCCGTCATGAGGTTTTTGGAGTTGTCTTAGATTCTTGCATTGCTATGAAGAGCCAAGTCTATCAAAGTCAGTCATTGTACAATGTGACTATTACTGTGTACAGTGTTTTCCTAGTTCTGCTCAATTCACTTTGCATGAGTTCATATAAATGTTCCCAGGTTTTTCTGAAACCATCCTATTCATCATTTATTATATAGCACAATACTATTTTTATCATAGTCATATATCACAACTGTTTTAGTCATTCCCAAATTGATGGGCATACCCTCAATTTCCAATTCTTTGCCACTACAAAAAGAGCTGCTATAAATATTTTTGTACATGTTGGTCTTTTCCCCATTTTTATGATCTCTTTGGGATACAGGCCTAGAAGTGCCATTGCTGGGTCAAAGGGTATGCACAATTTTATAGGCCTTTGGGCATAGTTCCAAATTGCTCTCCAAAAAATTGGATCATTTCATAACTTCACCAACAATGCATTAGTGTTTAAGTTATTTCAATTTATTGTTTAATTTCTAGACTTCTCTAAACAGACCATTATATCATTTGCAAAATTGTTAATTTTGTTTCTTTCTTGCCTATGCCTATTCTCTCAATTTCTTTTTCTTGTTTCATTCTGACAGCAGTATTTCTAGAATTATATCAAATAGTGCTGGTAATATTAGCCCTTGCTTTATCTCTGATTTTATCATAACAGCTTCTAGTGTTTCTTCATTGCATATAATGCCTGCTCTTTGTTTTAGATAGATACTGTTTGTCCTATGAAGGAAAGATACATTTATTCTGATACCTTTGACATGCTTATTTTAAAAAGATAAATTGTATTTTGTCAAAATATCTTTCTGCATCTATTGATATAATCCTTTGATTTTATGTTAATATTGACTATTATATTTACAGTTTTCTTGATATTGAACCAACTCTGCATTCCTGGTGTGAATTCAACCTAGTCATAATATATAATCTTTTTAATCTGTTGCTGGAGCTTCTTTGGTAATATTTTATTAGTAATATTTGTGTAGTATTTTTGTGTTGATATTCATTAGGGGTATTTCTCTATCGTTTCTTTTTCTGTCACTCTCTAGTTTACCTGTTAGCCATCTTTGTGTCATAAAATGAGTTTGATAGAATCACTTCTTTTTCTGTTTTTCAAATAATTTATGCAATATTGGAATTGTTTTCTGAATGTTTGATAGCTTTTACTTGTAAATATATCTTATCCAAGGGATTTTTCTTTGGGAATTCATTTACTGCTTGTTCCATTTCTTGTTCTGAGATTGGGTTGTTGAAATAGTCTTTCTCAGACTTCCAATTTAGGTACTTTATATTTTCATAATATAATTTGTTATTGATTTTTTTAGCATAGCTGGGCAAAATAGTCTAATGATTCCCTTGTCTTCATACTCATTTTTGTTATCTCTCCCCTTACATTTTTATATTGATAACTCTATTTTCCTCTTTCTTTTAAAAAATGAGACTTGCTAATGTTTTATCCTAAAAGATGATGCTGTTAAAGTGTTGCGCTTAATATGCTAACAAATTTGGAAAATTCAATAGTGACCACTGGATTGGAAAAGGTCAGATTACATCCCAATCCTAATGAAGGGCAATACCAAAGAATGTTCAAACTAATGAACATTTGCATTCATTTCACACCTCAGCAAGGTTATGCTTAAGATTTTGCAAGCTAGGCTTCAGCAACATATGAACTGAGAATTATCAGAAGTGCAGGTTGGTTTTCAAAGAGATAGAGAAACTAGAAACCAAATTGCCAACACTCTCTGGATTATGGAGAAAGCAAGGGAGTTCCAGAAAAAAACACCTGCTTTTGCTTCACTGACTACGCTAAAGCCTTTGATTATGTGGATCACAGCAAATTTTGGCAAATCCTCAAAGAGATGGGATCTGCTGATCATCTTGTTTTCTGAGGAACTTGTATGTGGGTCAAGAAACAACAGTAAGAACCAAATGTGGAACAACTAATTAATTCAAGATTGGGAAAGGCGTGTGACAAGGCTGTATATTGTCACCTTATTTATTTAATTTATATGTAGAGTACATCATGCAAAATACCAGGCTGGATGAATCAAAAGACAAAATTAAGATTGCTGGGAGAATTATTAACAATCTCGGGTATACAAACAATACTGCTTTGATGGCAGAAAGTGAAGAAGAATTAAGAAGCCTTTTGATGAGGGCGAAAGAGGAAAGCATAAAAGCTGTCTTGGAGCTTAACATTAAAACAACAACTACCACAACAACGAAGATCATAGCATCTGGTCCCATTACATCCTGGCAAATAGAGGGAGAAAAAATGAAAGCAGTGTCAGATTTTATATTCTTGGGCTCAAAGATCACTGCAGATGGTGACCACAGCCATGAAATTAAAAGATACTTGCTTTTTAGAAGGAAAGCTATGGCATATCTGGACAGCATACTAAAAAGCAAAGACATCACCTTGCTGACAAAGGTCCCTATAGTCAAAACTATGGTTTTTCCGGTAGTAACGTTATGGCTATGGGAGTTGGACGATAAGGAAAACTGAGCATTTGCAGAATCAATGCTTTTGAATTATGGTGCTAAAGAAGACCTTTGAGAATTCTTTGCACAGCAAGGAGATCAAATCAATCAGTACTTAAAGAAATTAATTTTTATTGTTCATTGGAAGAACAAATACTGAAGCTGAAGCTAAATACTTTGGCCACATAATTGAGAAGACAGGATGCACTGGAAAAGACTGATGCTAGCAAAGATTGAAGTAAAAAAGAGAAGAGGAGGGCAGGAGATGAGATGGGTAGATGGTGTTATGGAAGCAATGAACATGACTTGGATAGACTTCAATAGAAAGTGGAGGACAGAAGGGTCTGGCATGCTATGGTCAGTGGGGTCTGAAGAGGTGGACATAACTGAATGACTGAACATTTGTTTTGTTAGCTTTTTTTTTTAAATCTCCTAATTTAATTTATCAGTTCAGTGTTTTTTTTTTCTTTCATTTTGGTGGATGTTTTTTGATTTTCAAAATTTCCATTTTGGCTTTTAGTTGGGATTTTTTGATTTGTTTCTTTTCTATGTTTTTTTTTTAGTTGCATCTCCAATTGATTGACCTGTTCTTTCTTTTGTCAATGAAGGGTATTAGAAGTATAAATTTTGTCCTCAGGATACTTTCACTGAATCCTAATAGTTTTGAAATGTTGTCTTATTATTGTAATTTTCTGTGATGATGCTATCTACTGTTTCTATGATTTGTTCTTTGCTCTACCAAGTACTTAGGATTAAATTATTTAGATTCTATTTGTGTTTGTCCTTTCTTTAAGGGCTCTTTATTAATTATAACTTTTATTACATTATGGTCAGTAAAGGATGTGTTTAATACCTCTGCTTTTCTGCATTTGTTTATGAGTTTCTAAATGTCGTAGCACACGGTCAGTTCATGTAAAGGTAACATGCACAATATTTTTTTAAAAGAGGCCATTCTTTGCCTCATTTTTTTTTATTAAGCCTTAATCACTGAATGGGCATGCCTAAGTCAAACTGAGACCTGTTAAAGACCTTAGCTTGAAAAGGCCAAGGTCCCTCACTACATCCTGGGCCATCTCCAGTTGTCCTGATCCATGTCTGTCCACTAGACCCAGATGGCCCTGGAGGAGAAAGTGAAGCTGGTGACTTTGCACAGCCCTCACTCACTTAAATCCAGTTCACTTGCATGTCATGGCATCACCTCCCTGGTGTCACAATCCTCTTTGAAAACAAAGGACAAGCAGCAGCAGCAATAATTTTGAGAGCACAATCACATCTAACTTTTCTATTCAGTCAGTCAGTCAAAAAGCATTTATTAAAAGTTTTTTAAAGAAGAAATTTGTTTTACTTTTTAAAAGAAAATAATAAATCCAAGCAAGTTCCAAACAAATCAGCACTTTCTACATTTCAGCAAAGGGTGATGTTAATAGCCAGTAGAAAGCAAGACTAGTGCACTGCTTTATCTCAATTCTTTCCAATTCCTCAGCTCAAAGGACTATATGAGAGAGATAAGAAAACCCCAACTTCTTTGGATGAGAGAATTAAAAGGCACCTTCTACCAAGCATTACCAGGCTAATCACTGGGAACATGAAAAAGGGTAAAAACAAAAGATATCCTTGTTCTGAAGGAGCTCACATTCTCATAGGAGGGACAATATGCCAAAAAAAAAAAGAATCATACATAGAAGATAGATTCAATGTGAATGGAAGGTAGTCTCAGAGGGAAGACACTAGAAGCTGGGGAGGGCAGGGTGCAAAGGGAGAGAGAGAACAGGAAAGGACCTCTACACTAGGTGAGATTTGATCTGAGTCTGGAAGGAATCCAGGGAAGCCAAAGGTCAGAAGTGATGGAGGGAGAGCATGACAGGCATGGGGACTAGCCGGTAAAAATGCAGAGTCTAGGGATGGAGTGTCATGTGTGAAGAATGGAATAAGGACAGGGTTCCTAGGAGGGAAGTAAAGAATGGAAAGAGAGGAAGAGCTTAGCTTGTAAAGTACTTTAAAAGTGAGCCAGAGGCTTTTATAGTTGATCCTGGATGTAATAGGGAGCCACTGCAGCAGAGGGTGGCATAGTGAATAGAGCACTGGGCCTAGAATCAGGAAGACCAGAGTTCAAATCTAACCTTAGATACTTACTAGCTATGTGGTCCTTAGCAAATCACTGAACCTTTGTTTGTCTCAGAATGGGAATAATTAACAAAACCTACCTCATCGGGTTTTTGTGAGGATCAATACTAGGTACTATATAGTAGGTGCTATATAAACTCCCTGCTCTTTCCTTCCCTTCTCTTACTGAGTAAGGGTTAGACCTGAGCTTTAGGAAGATCACTTTCAGCTGAGTGGAAGTCAGATTGGAGGAGGGAGAGATCTGAGGCAGAAAGACCAGCCAAAACATCATTGCAATAGTCCTGGCATAGGTGTGTCAGTGGAGAGAAGAGGATGTCCAGGAGAAGTATTGTAAACTGGGTGAGTTAAGTTAGATGGTATCCTCAACAGTCACAGGAAAGTTTGGAGTTTGAATTTGAGATGTCTACAGAGTATCGAGTCCTAGATGTCAAAAGACACTTGATGACATAAGACTGGCACTTGGGAGAAAGGTTAGAAAGGAATAGATAGATCTGGAAATCATCTGCAGAGAGATGACAGTTGAATCCATGGGAGCTGATGAGATCACCATGAGGCTTTTCAAGTCCTTCAATCATTTCTTGTTTATCTTTTCCTTAGATTTGTCTCAGTCTGAAAGGGATAGTTGAGATCCTCAAGAATTATTTTTTGTGTGTAGGTGTATTTTCCCCCCTGGAATTTGATTAACTTTTCCTTTAAGTACTTAAATACTGTGCTTTTTGGTGTACATATATTATCTGTTTTATTTAATCCCTCTCTGACTATTGAAGACATTAGAGTTCTTAATAGGATACTTGTTTCTTCTCCCTCTATAATAATGGAAGCTCTTGATCATTGGGTATCTCCTCTCAATTGTACAAATGTATTTACCTTTCTAGGTTTCTTTTGATTCCGGTATTTACATTTTAAAATTTTTCCTAAGCTCCAGCCTTTGCATCAGGAATTTTTTTAAAGTACTCTAGTTGATTAAAAGTCTGTTCTGCCCCCCCACCCCAGAGTTATACACAGATTTGCAGGCTAAGTTATTTTTGTTTATTAGCCTTCTGGAATGTCATGTTCTGAGATTCCTCTCCTTTATGGAAGCCAATGTGAGACATATTAGAAATTCTAAGAAGCAAATACATGACATCAAAAGCAAACTGCTCAGAACATTGAGATTATGCTACTAATATAAATATTTAGAGATTAATATTCTCAAACTGCAGTGTATTTTAATGTTATAAACCTGAAATGTATATACCATGTCAAAAGAAAATCTCTAAATTCAGGAATGACTTTGTTTTGGGCACTGTCAGTCTTGTTCATACTACAAGTTTTGTTTTGTTGTTTACTGTGACTGTTAGCACAGCATCAGTGATCATACCATATCTTTCTTATAAATTAGAATCTTACAATAATTCATCTTGCATATTATGGTTTTGCATGTTAGTGAGTATTTATGGCACAAATTTACAAGTGACTCATTATGGATGGAAAGCTATTGGAATCAGGAACAATCCTGCCTAATCCAGGACAATTGACTGACTTATTTTAGATGTAATTAGATGTTACCATATCCCCTACAATATATCCCATATCAATAAGATAGCATTCCCTTGGTTGGGCAGGTTATTCATAATTATTTTGTTTTATTCTAAATGTTTTGCTTTTATCTTTATCTTTTTAATCTTAGCATTTTAATCTTCTTAATCGTTATCATTCTAGATCACAACGGGCAGGGTCCTCCAATGCTTAGAGGCACTTGAGGTGAAGGTTGGGGACCCTCTTTGTGTAAAGATGGTACCCACTGCATTCATTATATACTTTATTCTCCCAATTCTGTTCATTTAACTATGCATCAGTTCATAAGCCTTCCCAGGTTTTTCTGAAACCATCCTTTTTGTTATTTCTTACAGCACAATTGTATTCCATTACATTTGTACTCCATAATTTGTTTAACTATTCCCTGATTGATAGGTGTACCCTTAATTTCTAGTTCTTTGCAACTAAAAAAAATAGCTGCTATAAACATTTTTGTATGTATGGATCCTTTTCTTCTTTCTTTGATCTCTTAGGAGTATGGGCTTAGTAGACTCTGCACTGACTTTGGGGACAAAGTTCTAAATTTCTTTCTACTGTGGCTGGACCAATTCACAGCTCCACCAAGAGTGCGTTAATGTGTCTGTTTCTCTGATGTTTATTTTCCTTCTTTTCAACTTTGCAAATCTGATGGAAATGAGATGGAACCTCAAAGTTGTTTTAGTTTGCATTTCGCTAAGTATTAGTGATTTGAAGCATTTTTTCAAATGGCTATTGATAGCTTAAATTTCTCCCTTTAAAAATTGCCTATTTATATCTTTTGATCATTTATCGATTGGGAAAGACTAATTTTTCTTTCCTTTGAATAATATTTTATTTTATTCCCCAATTGCAAGGACTCTTATTCTTATAATCGTGTCATCTTTCATCCTTCATCAAGATGCTCTGGTCAGGGCCTGGGGGTGAGGTGAGGAAGAGGTCTTCTGTTCCAACTGAGGCTTCCCTGATTGGGGTGCTGCATGGTTTTTATTGTTATATAGGAATCCCTCAGTAGGCCGTTAGGGAATCTTCTGTTTCCATTTTCACTACCACCTTCTTCAATCAGTGCCTTGCCACTTTCGTCTCCCCTCAGGCTTCCCAAGTCAGTATACTGCTATAATCTTTCATTTTTTTAACCTACACTTGAACTGGCTTCTCTATCAGGACCCCTTTTCTGATGTTCACCCCTTCTATCTTTTGGGCACTTCTGGATTGGATGAAGGAGTTCACTGATGTTACTTTTTAGATTCTTTGGTGTTTGTTCCATCCATGTTCTTTCTAGAGCACTGCTACAGTAAAAGTGGGAGAGTTGTATTCCTTTGTGACCTTTCCTACAGCTATCAACCCAAAGTCTTTTACCACTGGACTTGGGAGTCAGAAAACACAAGTTCTAGTCCAGCTACTTCCTACTTAATTTTTCAGTGCCTCAGTTGTTTCCTCTGTAAAATGATGGGGTTGGACTAAATGACCTCAGATGTCCCTTCCAGGGTTATGATGTAAAGCTCTGCTACATACTACCTATATGACTGTGGATATGACATTTAACCTTTCTGAGACTCAGTTTCCTGATCTCTAAAATGGGGATAATGATACCTTCCCTGCCTACTTGACAGGGCTGTTGGAAAGGATCAAAAGAGATGATGGATGCCAAAGTGGTTTGTCAATGTTTTACTAGCCCATGATTTCATTGATTCAGGGAACTCCCTGTGAGGGGCCTCTTTCTGCCACTGTAGATCCAATACTTGCTGGGCAACTTAGAGTACTAGAAAACTTTAGGGACACAGAGAAGGCAAGTGATATGACCAGGGTCACACAGCCAGTGTGCATCAAAGACAGAATCTGAACAGTTTCCTGTCTCTGATGCCAGCTCTAGAGCCATTACACCATACTGACTCTGCTTTGTAAAATGCTATATAAATGTAAGACATCATTATATGGACAGGAGAGTTCTTATTCTTTAGAGATGGATACTGGACCACTGAGAGCTCCCTCCCTCCCTCCCAGCACAGAAAATACTCTGTCCCCTGGTATACTAGCCTAGCCCAACTTCAACTCTATCTAGGCTTACTCTAGTTGAACCTAGCAGCCCAAGCCAACCCCAAGTCTACCTGGCTATACTCTGTCTGAACTCATCAGCATAAGCCAACCCCATTTCTATCTGATTGTACTCTGTCTGAACCTTCTAAGGAAGAAAGAACATCTGAAGAATAAAGTGGGGGAGGAGGGCCTGGGAGCCTCAGTCAATATGTAATGATGGTAATTAATAAGTCTGTGGTTGTGTAGCACCTTTCATTTGAGTGTCTACAAGGGCTTTATAAGCATTAATTAATTAGACCCCACACCACTGCTGTGGGGTTTGGGGAGAAGGCTGTTTTCTGGTGCTGAAGTGGCAAAGTTGCTTTCCTGGCTATGAAGAACCACAACACCATTTGGATCAGATTCCCAGCACCCTGAGCCAAGTGAAATAAAGGGTAGGGGCAGGAAAGGCAGGCAGGCAGAGGAGGGTTATCATTACAGTTAGAATTCGTTTGGAGGAACTAGGCACCTGATGCCTTTCTCTGCAATGAGACTTATAATTAGCTCAAGCACAAATTAAGCTCTAAAGTTAGTCTACTAGAAAGAACTTGGGTTTCAGAATTTGTTGGCGGATCTAGCATCACCATGCCAGGCTATGGTTCACTTAAGAATTTGTTTGCTAAAGTGAAGTGAGTAGAACCAGGAGAACACTGGACACAGTAACAGCAATATTGTACCATGATCAACTGTGAATGACTTAGCTATTCTCAGCAATAAAATGACCCAAGACAGTTCTGAAGAACTGATGATGAAACATGCTATCCACCACCAGAGAAGGAACTGATGGAGTCTAAATACAGATGGAAGCATGCTTTTTAAAAAAAAAAACTTTCTTTTTCTTGTATTTTTCTTTTCTTTTGGATCTCTGTTTTCTTTTGCAACATAGCTAATGTGGAAATATGTTTTGCATGACTTCACATGTATAATCTATATCAAATTGCTTGCTTTCTCAAGGTGGGGAGGGAGAGGGATGGAGGGAGGATGGAGAGAATTTGGAACTCAAAATTTTGAAAAATGAATATTAAAAATATTTTATATGTAATTGAGATAAAAGCAAATAAAACAAAAGAGGGGGAAAAAAGAATTTGCTACCTGATCACTGCTTTATTTTGACATTTCACCTTAAGATGACTAAGGAAATGGAGCAACATGCGGTAAATTCTTTTTGAGTGTTAGAAAAACCTTTGAAAGAAGTGATTTTCCTAAAGAAGAAGTTCCATTCATTTCAGCAGACATTATTAAATACCTACGGTGTTTAATGCACAGTGGATACAAAGATGAAAAATGCCATAGTCCTTGGTCCTAAAAAGCATATAGTCTACTGGCATGTATGAATCATTCAGAAATAAATATTATACGAGGTAGAATGTGATAGGGACAGAGGACAGGTCCAGACCAAGAGTTCCAGGAATAGTTGAGGTTGAAGGGAGGGAGATCCATTTCAGCTGGGGGATCAGGTAAGGCTTCAGGAGCTGACAGCAACTGGATTATGCCTTGAAGGAAGGGGATTTCAATGGATAGAGCTGTTGACTTCCCATTTAGTCTAAAGACTAGAATGTTGAATTTGTCCTCTGGAAGACCTGACTCTGAATCTTGACTCAGCCACTTGTTACCTTTATGACCCTGTAGTAGTCATTTAACCTCTTCCACCACCCCTCTCAATTTTCTTATCTATAAAATTGGGATAATAATAGCACACATTTCACCTATTGTTTTGAAGATCAAGTGAAACAATATATTTAAAATGCTTTGCAAACCTTAAATTCCCATATAAATGCTAACTATTGTTATTGTTTCTGTGGTGAGGAAATGGCCTAGAGGCCTAGAGGCTGGATGGACTAAGTCAATCGCCCAATGAATCAATCAGTCAATCAATTAGTCAATTAGTCAGCCATAGAGTATCTACTAAGGATTTGGCTGCTGGGCTAAACACTAGGTATACAAAACCAAAAGGGAAATAGCCTCTGGTCTCAAGGTTCTTCCAGTCTATTAGGGAAACAATATGTCTATGTATGTATGTATGTATGTATGTATGTATGTATGTATGTATGTATGTATGTATGTATGTATCTATGCATGCATGCATATGTGTGTATGTATATATGTATATGTATGTATATAGAGATATATGTATATATACACATGTGCAGATATATACATATATACACATATATGTATATATACATATGTACATATATATATATATATATATATATATATATATATAGGTATGGGACAAAATCCCTTTCAGATTTTGTCCTTTTCAAAGTTTGAGTAGTTAAATTTGTAGGATGTTAGTAGATAGGAGGCAGCTAGGTCTGGTCCACTGGACCTGTAGTCAAGAAGACCTGAGTTAAACTATGGCCTCAGAAACTTATTAGCTGTGTGACCCTAGACAAGTCACTTCACCCTGTTTGCCTCAGTTTCCTCATCTGTAAAATGAGCTGGAGAAGGAAATGGCAAGCCACTCTTTGCTAAGAAACCCCAAATGGGGTCACAAAGGGTCAAACATGACTCAAGAAAAGCAACATCAAGGGGGTAGATAGGACGCTGCTGGGTTGCTCAATGGATAGAGCACTGGGCCTAGAGTAAGGAACACCTGAGTTCAAATCCCAGCCTCAGACACTCACTAAGCTGTGTGACCCTGGGCAAGTCACTTAACCTCTATTTGCCTTAATCCACTGGAGAAGGAAATGGCAAGCCACACCAGCATCTTTGACAAGAAAACCCTTAAGTCAGGAAGAGACAGACACAACAAAACAGCAATAGATAAGAGAGAGGAAGGGATATAAATGTTCCCCTTTCAGATCCTGATCTATCTGCAGTTGGTAAATGGTGTGAAACTTTGAGTAGCCCATTTAAAGCTTAGGAAGCTTTAAAGGAAGTGAAATTGAGTGGTCACATTGTATATGGAAAGGTCAAGGCCTGCTGAGGATTTAGCATCTTCAATCAATCAACATTTATTAAGTGCCTTCCAGAAGCTCACAATCTAATGGGAGAGAACACAGGCAAACAAATACATACAAAGCAATCTACATAGAGATAAATAAGAAATAATTAAAAGAGGGAAAGCACTGGAATTAAGAGGGCTTGGGGAAGGCTTCCTGTAGAAGGGAGGATTTTAGTTGAAACTTAAAAGGAAGCCAGGAAAATCAATAGTCAGGACTGAAGAGGAGAACGTTCTAGGTGTGGGGGACAGCCAGAGAAAGTGCCCTGAGCTGAGAAATGAGTGTCTTGCTCATGGAACAGCCAGTAGGCCAGTGTCACTAGATCAAAGAATATATGGCAGGGTGTCAAGTATAAGAAAACAGTAAAGTCTGGAAGGAGATAGGACATGAAGGACTTTGAATGCCAAAGAGGATTTTGTGTTTCATCCAGGAAGCAATAGGGAGCTATAAGAGTTTATTGAGGGGGGGGAGGTGACATGATTGGTCCTACACTTTAGGAAAATGACTGAATGGAGGATGGGATTGAAGTAGGGAGAGATTTGAAGCAGGCAAATCCATCAGCAGGCTATGGCAATAATCCAGATAACAGGTGATAAAGGCCTCCACTAGAGTGGTGGCAGTGTCAGGAGAGAAAGGGGCACATAAAAGAGATGTCGCAAAGTTGAAATCAATAGGGGGCATCTAGGTGGAGCAGTGGATAGAACACCGGCCTAAAAGTCAGGAGGACCTGAGTTCAAATGTGACCCTCAGACCAGACACTTGACACTTACTAGCTGTATGACCCTGGGCAAGTCACTTAACCTCAATTGCCTAAAAATAAAAATAAAATAAAATAAAATAAAAAGTTGAAATCAATAGGCCTTGTCAACAGTTTAGATATGGGGGGGGGTGGTGAGAAATAGGAATTCAAGATGACTGGTAGGTTGCAATTCTGAGGGACTAGGAGGATGGTGTTGCCCTGTACAGTAATAGGGAAGGTAGGAGGTGGGAAGAGTTCAAAAAGAAAGCCCATGAGTTCCATTTTGGACATATTGAGTTTAGGATACATACCGGACATTCAGTTCAAGAAATTTGAAAGGCAATTGGAGATGTGAAATTGGAGGTGTGGGGCAGATAGGTAGATTTGAGAATCATCAGCATAGAGATGGTAATTAAATACATGGGAGCTGATAAGATCACGAAGTGAAGTAGGATAGAGGGAGAAGAGCAGAAGACCCAGGACAAAACCCTGAGGACACTTATGATTAGAGGATGGGGATCTGGAGCATCCAGCCAAATAGACAGAGAAGGAATGGTCAGGTAGGAGGAGAACCAGGAGAGAGAGAGAGTGATGTCCTGAAAACCCAGAGAGAAAAAAGTATCAGGGAGAGAGAGAGTGATCAAGTGTCAAAGGCTGCAGAGAGGTCAGGGAGAATGAGGATAGAGAAAAGGCCATTGGATTTCGCAGCTAAGAGATCATTAGTAATTTTTGAGACAGCAATTTTAGTGGAATGATAAGCTCAGAAACTAGATTGTAAGAGGTTAAAAAGAGAGTAAGACAAAAGAAATGGAAGGCTCCTATTGTAGACTGCTTTAAACTTGCCTCCAATCCATAGATTAGTTCTGAAACTTTTCTCAATTTACATTTATGACTGAGAGGGACATAATTTTAACACCTGAGAAGCCTGAGCCTCCAAAGATATTTAGTGACTATTGGGAAAATGGCTTCTGCCTGGTTTATGGAAGTGTATTTGCCAATGACTATAAGTTAGGGTGAGGTCTCTCACCAAAGGAGCCTAACCCTATACCAGAAAGAGTCAATGGAATGAAAGGCTAAAAGGTTGAAGTCATTAGCTTTTTGGGATGGCTCTTGACTTTCCCTCCAGAGAGCCTTAAGACTGAGAAGCTACTGGTGTGCAGATGGAAGGCCTCAGAGCATCGCAGGGAAGCTTCTGCCAGTCCTAAGGTAAGGGTTACTGCTTCTTCTGAAGGAGCACTATGGAACTGTAGCCGAGGATGTCAGCTGAGCCAAAAGCTGGATGCAATGTAGACTCTGGTCCAGTGGTGTTTGGCAGTGATCTGTGGAGCAGGTTACAGCTTACATCATCTGGAAACATTCAGTAGGGCAGTGTCAGGTGGCAAGTATGAGAACAAGGATATGTAGAGTAGTGGGAAGATATCTGCAGCCCTGGAGCACTGGAAGTGTGAATTGCCCCTCCTCACATATGCCATGGCTATACGTATTCCCTACACATGTGCCTGTCTTCTCATGACCTCTATGTGTGTCTTCTCTTTCTGCTGACACTGGGTGTGGAGAGTGTACTCCAGGACTGGGGGTGGGGGTGGGGCAGGGCAGATGTTTTGTTGTTATTGTTCTTGTTGTCATTTCAGTATTTCCTTTTACTTTGATCTAATTGTGTCCCCTGACTATTTTAGGTAGACACCCTGGTGGGGACTCATTTCTTAGAATTTTAGAGATGTGAATCCTCAGAGTACCTTGAACCTGAAACCTGACCAGTGTGAGCTGGGGATTGACTCCTCATGGAGAGCTATGCATTTAAAATAAAGATAATTTTTGAGGGATAGGAGAAGCACCAGCAGCTTGGGGTGGGGAGAGGGGACCAGAAAAGGTCTTGAGTAGGAGAAGGTATCTGACCTGAATACTGTAGGAAATTAGAGATTCTAAGAATCAGAGGAGAGGAGGGAGGACATCTTAGGTTATAGGGACACATAGGTCAGAGATGGTAGGTTATAGATATAGAGTAGGGAATAACTGGTAGTTGTTTGTCTAAAATGTAGAGTTTGTGATGGGTAGAATGGTGAAATAAATCTGGAGATAATAGATTGGAGTCATACTATAGAGAATTGTAAATGTCAAGCTAAGGAGTTTGTATTTTATTTTGTAGCCCCTAGAGAACCATTGAGGTTTTTAAGCAAGGAAGTGACCTGGCCAGCCCTGTGCCCTAGAAAGATAACTTTGGTACCTGGGTGAGAGAAAGACTAGAGTGGATATAAACATTTATTTATTTATTTATTTAGGTGGAGATAGAAACTTTTAAAGACAGGGAGAGCAGTTAGGAGGCTATGACAGTAGTCTGGGCAGGCAAGAATTGATGAGTCTCTGAACAAGGGCAGTGGATGAGTGTGTGGAGAGAAGGGCATGGGCATAAGTGATATCGCAGAGGTAAAATTAAGAGGTGTTGGCATTTAATGTTGGGTTTATGTTGGAAGCGAGGAAAGGTAAGAGCAAAGATGCCTGTGAAATTTTGAGCCTGGATAACTGGGAGGATAGTAGGAAATTCAGAATGAAGAGGCTTCAAGAATTCTCCCAGTCAAAATCCCAGGGAGATCGTGGTAGATGTCTAGAATCTCAGTTATCGCTCTTGGTAGTAACACAAACCCCCTCACTTCAAACAGCCTTGCAAATAGACTTTTACCTATTTGCACTGAGAAAATAATAGTTGATTTCAGGCAAATAAAGCAAAATGTTGATATTGTTTATTTTTAATATCTGTGCACCTCACCAGAGTCACAGAATAAACAGAAACATCAATGAGACAAGACATAGGTATGAGAAAGAAGGAACAAAACTACACAGTATATGCAGGGTGTTCCAAAGGTCTCAGTACAGAAGTGCACTGAGATTTTTGGGATATACTGTATATCATGTGTGACATTTCATAGGGTGAGATAAGAAATCTGTAGCAGTTCTGGGAAGGGAGAAATCAGTATGTGCAGAAGCAATCTGAAAGTATTCATCAAGGAGGCAGGGACATGTGCAGGGCCTTGAAGACTCTGAATAGTAAGAGAAGAGGACATTCGTTTCCCCCCGTGGAACACATTATATGTTTACCCAGATTTATGGTTCAACAGCATGGGAAACTTCCTTCGCTTCTTCTTGGTTTGACACTTACAGGCTTAGAGGGGCCTGAGACACTGAAGAGTTAAGTGACTTGCCCATAGTTGTGGCTAGAATGTGTCAAGGCAGGTCTTCTGGCTCTTGGGACAGTGCTCTCTCCACTAAGTCGCAATGCCTTTTGGAACAACATTTTGCAGCCAATAATAGCTGACATTTATATATAATTTTGTGGATAGAAAGAATTTTACTTACACAATATCGTTTGATTTTTACAATAACCCTGTAAGGTAAGTCATACGAGTGTTATTATCCCCATTTTACAGATGAGTACATTAAGGCTTGTCCACAGTCACACTCCTAAGTATTCCAGCACCGCAAGGATTAATGAGCTCTCAGGACTCCTGGCTCCAAGCCAAATGTTCTGTCCATATCACATTGCCTTTCCCCTAACATTACTGGAGGGATACTGTGTCTTTGGAGTTCTTTCCCCCTTGCTGAATCATTCCCTAGCACTGGGCTAGTTCCCTCTCCTCAGGCCATCCCTTCATTCCCTTTACTTCTGGCCTCAGGTTCCACACCAGCGAAATGGGGACGAGGCGATTGGACTAGCTAGTTTCAAATGTCACTTTCAGCTTTGCCTTGCCACCTCTTAGATGATCTCTGAACTCACTAGATAGATTCCAGTGGCGAGAAAAACCTTCCAGGAAGCCTTGTGTCCGGAGAGGAACAGTTCTAGGAATGACTCGATAATGCTGGGAAATGGGCTTTTCCCGTGTTGAGTTGTTCCAGGAAATAGTTTCCCGGAGGCAAGAGTTGGGGAAAGAATATTATGGCATAGTGCACACAGCAGCGCGTCCTTTTCCTTCTACTCCCGTCCAAGTCCGAGTCCTTTAAGACTTCATTCGCTTCTCTAAGCTTTGGGATTCGGTTCCTCCGCAGCCCACTGGGATCACTGCAAAGTCCCCTGAAGGGTGATGCCGACAGAGCGTGTGCGTGCCTGTCGGGGCATTACCTAGCTCGACTGTCTGGCTGCTTGCTTGTCGTCTGCCCGCTGACTGAGCACAGATGATCATCTCGATTTCATTCATTTGGTTGCTGAGGCTTGTGATTCAGCCCGTGTTCGTGTATAACCATTGAAAATGTACCTATGTACTCTTCCCTCCTGCCTGTAGCCAGTGCGGTTCAAGGACATCTGAGGGCTCTGCCACGGTGTCTCGCGCACCAGCAACAGCAACTGGCTTGCTCGGCCCACCTCAGCCGTGGAAAATGCATCCTGTTTACTTCGCCTCTCATTGTGCTGGGGGAACAAGCGACAGAGTTGGAATTTCCTACCTGCCACCGGGCATGCTCGATTGTTAGAGGCTGTGGTTAGCTTTGTGGAGATGAGTTGGACTGACCCAACGGGAAAACCCCTAAGGCCCTTTGTTTTTTGGCTTCTGAAAGGGTGGGCGGCTTTGGTTCCATGCAGGGTACAGAAATGATAACGTATTAAGAATAACCTGTAGGGCCTCTAGGAAGAAAGGTGATCGGGTTGCACATCAGAGCCAGGCTGCGCTCAGCGGGAGATCTCTGAGTAAACAAAAGTCTCTGGTATCGGAGGGTGAGTCACTGTGCTCTGTAGTGCTGCGGTAATGTACTCCCGCACAACTTATGTCTGGACACAACCTCTGCTTTTAAAACAGCCCAGGGATTGAAGGGTAGTGTTCTTCCTTTTAAAATGCCATCAGAAACGACTCTTCCTCTCCCCCTCCCCTTTTCCTTCATGAGAAGGGACGTGACTTGTTGGTGGTGTTTTATCTTTCTTTCTTTCCTCCATCAGAAATGGCTAGATTAGAAGTATTCTGAAGAAGAAATCTATGTAAAGGTCCAGCCAGGTACCCTTAAGTGTGAAAAGAGAGGAAAAGGGCAGGAGCCTCCTTTGAGTGATTAGTTAAGAAGCTTTTTCATGACTCATGCAGTGCACCTAGTCACCAGGCCTTCCTTTGCTGATTGGACTGATTTGGTGATTGGACTGGTCTGCTCCGAATATGTCAGGTAGGACTGATTTTAGAAGTAGCCACCTAGGCTTGCACAGGAATAATCATTCAGAGTGAAGGAGAAAATAAAGAGTTTTCCGGCTGCCCCTAACAGAAGAGAGCGGGTGTGATACGGTGGAACCACAGAAAGCAGGCTCAAATCTGGGGTTTGCAATTGACTGCCTGGCTAACTGTGGACGAAAGCGTTTCATTGTGCTAGCTCTCTATTTCTGCATCTGGAAGCCGGTTTAACTAGCTGATTCCCCAAATCTGTGATTCCGTGGTTTTTAATCATATTGCTTTATAATATTATTTGAATGTCAGAATGATAAGATTATTGTTATTCTGCAAAAGAAATAGATTACTAAGAAGTCATCTTGCTTTTCAGTTTGAGAGGCATGTGTTATATATTAACTCCACAAAATAAGCAAAATTTAGATGCTCCACATAGAATGTATTATTTTACTATCTAACTTTATCACAAAAATGACAACTAGAACAAGCCTAGGGAGGATACCAAACTCTATTGTTTTAAGGGCTTTCTATGAGAATCTGAAACCGAAGGCTAGGAGTGTACTTCAGGCACCAGCTGGGAACACCTGCATTCATCTTATCATTTGGTTTTCAAAGCCTTAATACTGAAGGCTGTGAGGATATAGCTCTGCAATAGCATGTGAAGGGCAATGTCTGGGGTTGATGGTTAATAAGTATGCAGTTATTAAGCACCTCCTATGTCCTAGGGGTATCCCCTGCTGGGGATACAAAGAAAGATAAAACAAATAAAACAAAAATCACAACCCAGCCCCTGCCTTCAAAGAGCATACATTCTAATGGGGGAGACATGTAAATGGGTGTGTGTTTGTGTATGGAAAGGTAGAAAAGAGCCGTGTAATAAAGAGCCTTAAATGCCAGAGTTTTTTTTTTTTTTGGCTAGGCAATGGGGTTAAGTGACTTGCCCAGGGTCACACAGCTAGTATTATATTTCTGAGGTCACATCTGAACTCAGGTCCTCCTGACTCCAAGGCCAGTGCTCTATCCACTGCACCACCTAGCTGCCTCCAAAACAGAGTATTTATATTTGGTACTAACTAGATAGAGGTAATGGGGCAGCTAGGTGGCACAATGAATAGAGTGTCAGGCAGAAGTCAGAAAGACTCATCTTTCTGAGTTCAAATCTGGCCTCAGACACTTACTAGCTGTGTGAACCTGGGCAAGTCACATAACCATGTTTGCCTCAGTTTCTTCATCTGTAATATGAGCTGGAGAAGGAAGTGGCAAACCACTCCAGTCTCTTTGCCAAGAAAACCCCAAAATGGGGCCATGAAGAATCAGACATGACCGAAACAACTGAATAACAACAAGGACAACACTAGTAGTAATAGGGGACAACTGGAGTTTATTGGGCAGGGGGTGTGGCATGGTTAGACCTATGTTCTAGAAGAATTACTTCGGCAAATTAGTGGAAGCCTAATGGTGATTAGGCCTTGAAGTTTCTTTTTGAATTTGTTCTTTTAATTATCATTGCCAATTCATGTTTTTTATTGCTTATCATGTATCTGGACACTGTCTCAGCTTGCAATGCCCTTACAATCTAAAGAAAAGACCCACTGGGTCCATTCTCTCCTTTGGTTCCAGCCTACCTTTCTAGCCTTATTTATACCACTCCCCTTTCCATGTTCCAATCAAAATGGTTTTATTGTTTCCTGGACTCATCCTATGTCTTTGGTCTCCATATTTGCACATAGCCCTTTCTCATTGCTTGGAATGTAGTCCCCTCCACAGTTCTATCTGTTGAATTCCTTCTTTTCCTTCAAGATTCAGCTCAGATGTCATGTAAGCCTTCCATGAAGCCTTCTCTCACCCTGACTTGGCCCAGTTGAAAGTAATTGATTCTTCTTCAAATTGTCTTAGACCACTTTGTATCTCTCCATAGGCCTTATTGTATTTGACTCTGGATCTTATTATGTACATGTAGTATTCATTCTATTAGATTATAAACTCCCTAAGGGCAAGATTTTTCATCTCTGTGTTGCTAGCACCTAGTCAGCTTGTGTGTGTGTGTGTGTGTGTGTGTTTGTGTGTGTGTGTGAGAGAGAGAGAGAGGAGAGAGAAAAAGAAAAAGAGAAGAGGAGAGAGAGCGCAAGCAGCAGAAGGATAATAGAGAGCTGAGTTGCAAATAGAGGAGTAGTCCTTAGAGAGTGAGGCAGAAAAAGACCCAGACTTAGAAACAATCCCAGACACACCCAGGAGAAACACTTTGTTCAGTCATTTTTCAGTCATGTCTGACTCTTTGTGACTCTATTTGGAGTTTTCTTGGAGTTGTTCTTGGCTTGCCATTTCCTATTCCAGCTCATTTTACAAATGAGGAAACTGAGGCAAACAGGGTTAAGTGACTTGTCCAGGGTCACACAACTAGTGTCTGAGGTCAGATCTGAACTGAGGAAGACAAGTCTTCCAGATACCAGTCCTCTATCCACTATCTATCCCAGCCTAGCTGGGAGAAGACATAAAAGGAGTCAAAGACACAGAGACACCAGGCTGTACTCAAAACAAGAAAAGAGGCCTGTGCATTCATGTGGCTTTTCTTTGGAACCACATGTAACTAGGGGCCAGCAATAGATGAAAATGTATAAGGAGAGACAGCCTTAACAATAGAGTGGGGAAAGGGATGGGGAGAGAAGGAGATGAAGAGAGGAGAGAAGTGATGGAGATGCTCAACCTCACATAGACCTGAGAATAAGCCCACAGGCCATACTATCTGCATAACCCCAAAGGGGTGGATCTAACAGAGGAATATTTGTAGTCAGTCAACTAGCTTTTATTAAGCAACCGCTGTGCACCAGGCACTGTGCTAAATTGAAGGGATACAAAGAAAAGCACAAATCAAAAACCAGACACCAAAAACAAAAAACCCAACCCCTTCTTTAAAGGAGCCCACGGTCTAAGAACAACATGCAAACAACTTTGTGTAAACAATGCTAACCAAAATCTGACCATTCATTGGTACTGTAAGTCATGAGTACTGTAATTGGTTCAGAAGAAAGGTGAGACTCACAAAGGACAGTTGAAAGCAGAGACCAGCTTTGGGTGGAAAGACACAAAGAGAGATATCTTCAGCCAGAGTGAGACTTCCAGCATGAAGGCTGTGATTTCCATAGGCATCAATTTATGTACTTGGTGGCCTTCAGGGTCACTGTGATCTCTGTTGATATTCCTCTTTTCTTTCTGATTTTGCTTGTTAAAATAAAATTTGATACATTGTGACCAACCTGCTTATAGAGTTGGTGACAACTTCTCAAGGCTTTCCAGAAGAGATTTTCTTAGGATTTGATCCAGGAAGCAGAAAAATTCCCGAGAGGTGATCTAGAAACTGTGTGTCTATAGTATGAACTACATCCATATCTATATCTATATAATATGTGTGTATGTATATGAGTATGTATGTGTGGATATATACATATATATATATGTACGTATGCACACATAATACTTTAGAGATCTATGTGGCATGGTAGATAGAGAGCTTGGCTTGGAGTAATAAAGACACGTGTTTAAATCCTGTCTTTAACACATACTACTTGTGTAGCCAGGGGTAGTCACTTACCTATTCCATACCCCCAGGGCAATTCTATCAAACTATATGTTATAGACAAGTTGTTGATCTACATTGCTGGACGGAGTTTCTCCCCTGCACTGATACTTACACACAGTGCTGTGTATGAGCTTTGATAGCTCCAAGCTGCACTTAGGTTTTTGGGATACCCTGTTTATGACTTTAAAGTTTGCAAAGCACTTTATATACATCATCTCATTTGGGTCTTACTGTGAGGTAAGTACTACAAGTATTGTTATCCCCATTTTACAGATGTGGAAACTGCCTCAGAAAGATTAAATAACTTGCCCATTGCCTGACGTTTGTCCTTGGTTTTGATGATGACCGGGAGGGTGATGACTCGACTTGTGAGTCAGTTGGATTTAAGTGAGGCAGAGGCCCACAGAATTGTCAGCTTCACCCTCTCTTCCAGAGTCCTTGAAGTCCAGTGGCAAGACAAAAGTCATCCTAACTTTTGGATGCATGCATGCATATATACTGGCAGTGGCCCAGAATGCAGTAGATGACCTTGGCTTCTTTGGTGTCTGACCAAGCCTCCTTCATAGCCACTGGAACAAGTACTTCTCATCTACCCATTCCCACTGGGAAAGTCTTCACATGCTTTGGGTAGACATCCCCAGGTTTGAAGCTTGTTGATTACCCTCAATCTGGTTTGGTCCATCTGCTGAGTTTTACCAGGGTGTGGCTGCTGTACATGCTACAGCTTCTTGGAGCCGTAGATGAGAGTTGGGTGAAGGTGGACACCAAAGGTGGATGAGGAACTTGGCACATGAGAGATGCTAAGTCCTCTCTGAATACCCTATAAGCCCCATTATCAGTATCAGAAGTGGGATTTGAACTTGGGCCTTACGGCTCTATCTATCATTTACACCACTATGCCACACTGCTCTCTCATGAATGTATGTATGGGTGGATGGATGGATGGGTGGATGCATGCATATATACATGTGTGTACACATGTATCATACATACACACATACATACTCATAAATACCACATACATATGGTAGAGAAAGGTCACTGGATTTTATTTTAGTTCTAATATGAAAGACAACAGTATTTATTTAGCACTATCATTGGTATAGCAGTGCATATGTGTTATGTGTGCTAAATACTGCTCAGCCAGTATTTATATATTGCCTATAATTTTCAAATTATTTAGTTTGAAAATATCAGTCAAGCATGTGTGTTTTACAACCCCCCCCATTACTGGTTAGTAAAGATATGCAAATACAATTGAGGGTTAAATTAGGTAGGATTTTATAAAGTCTTTCAGATGATATTCCTGACTTCTCTTTTTCCTGATACGTGGCCTCTGCAGGGATACCAGAATGCTTTGGAACAGAGAATATTCGGCATGGTCGCCAAAGGAATGTTTCAGAAAATAGCCCACAACTGGCCACAATGCACCAGAGGCAGGCTTTATTATAAGGGGGGAAAAAAGAAAAATCTACAACTTTCTGGGACACTCCCCAGCTCCTGCTTCTCAAAGGTCACACAGTTTCCCAGTTTATGTCTCTGGGAGTAGCAAGCACCCAGTGAAAGAGAAATTCAGCGCTCATCTTATTTGGTACAAGTCAGTCAGAAACAAATTTCTTGAGACTCAATCTACTTTTCTAAAGTCTCTTTAACACAAGCTGTTTTCTACTGACAATTTATAGAGTTGAGAGAGACACAATTTTACGGAAAGATTAAACAAGGGAACTAAAGTTTTGGCTAGACGTTTTTTTTTTAATAACCTAGACAGAACAAAACTAACAGCTTGGACACACAGGGAGAATTATTTTCCAAAACGTATTCAATAAGGTCAAGGGTAGAGAAAGTACTGCTTTTAATTGGATTATTCAAAGGGTCCCCAGCCTTGGTCTGATAACTACCCCAAGTCTGTTATCAGGGAGATCAGAGTTCTTTCCTGTACTTTGACTTAGTTTCCTTTTTAAAATGGTTGAGGCCTTTGTTACAAAAAGATTCCAGACTAGGGACACTGTCATGATACTAAACCTTAATATTTTAAAGCACAAAAAGAAGCTTTAAACTATATGCTTCCACACACTTTAATATCTGTAGTCTCTGGTTCTAGCTGAAGGCTTCTTACCTGATTATTGCTGTGCACACCAGACTTCCTAGCCCAGGTTGGAAACAGAGCAGGTCAAAGTTCCTGTGCCAATAAGCTGTGGGATTGGCCTGTGAGTGGCCACCACATTTCCAGTGTGGGTGAGAGAGGAAGATCCAGTCTCCAAAAAAAACAACAACAACAAACCAAACAAACCAAAACACAAAACACAAAAATAGAACCTAAGAAACTTGAGTTTCCTCATCTGAAAAATGAATTAGTTAAACTAAATGATTTCCAAAGTCCCTTCTGGCTCTCATCATCTATGAATTTATGAATCTGTGAAGATGGACCTTGAAAGGAGATAGCAAGCGATGCCAACCACATACTTAGCTACTTCCAGCCACGAACTCCAACTTCTTACAACCTTGGCACTAGGCTTAATGCTGACACTATTGGCTTAGCACATTGTAGCTCAGAACTCCTGAGCTTAAGAGATCCAATAACCTCAGCTTTCCCCAGTAGCAGGGTTACCTGGATCCCATTCCAGAATAACTTTACCCCTAGTTGACTAACGGACAAATCATACCATATAGGTGACCCCAGACTTGTCCGTTCTATTTAGGGACCCTCCTAAGTAAAGTGGTTGTCTGTTGTGAACTTTGAGGGTAATCGGCTATCAGATTGAATTATTCTGATTTTTTGAAAGTTTGAGGAAAAAACTATCAGCAGTTTTATTTTCTCCCCAACCTTGACTGGAGAGAAAGAAGTAAGGCGCAGAGACATCAAAAGACACTTCAGATGGCATGTAGATTGGCTGAGAGGAAGACTGGAAATGCAGACTTGTGCTATGAATTTGCTTGAGTGGGCCCAAGTGTGTGAATCAGAAAATTTCTTTTGTCATATTCCTATGGTGAAGAAGCCATCAGGTAATAAGGAAACAGGCCCTCCAGGTGGAAAACCTTATAGCTAGATAAGTTGATCAAGGAAATTAGATGTCACGTGTTCTGCAACTAATGAGATTTGTAAGCACCACTAATTATTTATCCTGATGGATTATTCCTGATTTTTATTTACTTTTTCCCTTATAAACCAATCCTAGAAACATACTCTTGTGGGCTAGAGTATAAAGGGACAGAAGGGAAAGAGGGAATTAGAAATTGGCTCCAATATAGTAGTAGGTTACTAATGGCAGAACTGAAACAAAAATAGCTATTATATAACGTATCAATAAGAAGAAGTTGACATATATGATAAAATACCAGAAAAGCCAGTCAGAACCCCTTTGGCTGGTAACTGAAGGGACAGAGTAACTTAGAGCAGCAGATGTCTGATCTCAGAGCCAAAAAGACTCAGGGTGTCAGAAGGTTCAGGAATTTTATTGCTTAGAGATCAATGAAAAATTAGAAAAGAATGAAAGATAAGGGGCAGCTAGGTGGTGCAGTGGATAGAGCACCAGCCCTGGAGTCAGGAGGACCTGAGTTCAAATCCAGCCTCAGACCAGACACTTAACACTTACTAGCTGTGTGACGCTGGGCAAGTCACTTAACCCTAATTGCCTAAAATTAAAAAAAAAAACCCCAAGATGAATGATAAAAGCTGTGGGGCCTACGGAACCCCAAGCTGGTTCCAAGGGAAGGAACTAAGGTCCAGACAAAGCACAAGATTAGGTATATCATATGCATGATGATTCCCTGAATGGAGGATATTGGCCAAAGTTAGGAAACATGGAATGTGATGATATCATACTCACATCTGCTCAATTCTTATGTGGTTAGTTTTGTTGCATCAATTATCCCCTTGCATCTTTAGTTCTTTCCCTCTATTGGGCTCCTTCCTTTTTGCCTACAAATATGGTCATCTCCCCTATGCTAACAAAAACTCTGTAAGCCCTACGATCACTCAAGCTATAATCTCTTCTCTCTTTTCCTACTAACAGCAGATGTTTATTAAAAACTTACTGTGAGGTTCCACTTCCAGGAGACAAGATGGTGGAGTAAGAGGTAAGTAGCCCTTACCCTCCCATATTAACCTCTGAAAACCCAGAAAATATTGCCCAAGGAAAAACTCTGGAACAGCTGAACCAGAAAAAAGATGGGGTGCAGCAGTCCTGTAGCCCAGGTAGCTTGAGGGATTAACAGGAAAAACCCCTTGCACTGGGGGAAGGGAAGCAATTGATCACATTAATTGAAAAGTTTTTGCACAAACAAAGCCAATGCAACCAATATTAGAAGGAAGGTAGAAAACTGGGAAAGAATTTTTACAACCAATGTCTCTGATAAGGGCCTCATTTCTAAAATATGTAGAGAATTAAGTCAAATTTATAAGAATACAAGTCATTCCCCAATTGATAAATGGTCAAAGAATATGAACAGGCAGTTCGCAGATGAAGAAATTAAAGCCATCTTTAGTCATATGAAAAAATGTTCTGAATCATTATTGATTAGAGAAATGCAAATCAAAACAACTCATCAGATTGGCCAATATGACAAAACAGGAAAATGATAAATGTTGGAGAAGATGTGATAAAATTGGAACACTAATGCATTGTTGGTGGAATTGTGAAATGATCCAACCATTTTGGAGAGCAATTTGGAACTGTGCCCAAAGGGCTATAAAAATGTGCATACTCTTTGACCCAGCAATAGCACTTCTAGGTCTGTATCCCAAAGAGATCATACAAATGGGAAAAGTACCCACATGTACAAAAATATTTATAGTAGTTCTTTTTGTGGTGGCAAAGAATTGGAAATTGAGGGGATGCCCATCAATTGAGGAATGGCTGAACACGTTGTGGTATGTGAATGTAATGGAATACTGTTGTGCTGCTATAAGAAATGATGAGCAGGCAGACTTCAGAAAAACCTGGAAAGACTTGTATAATCTGATGCTGAGTGAGGTAAGCAGAACCAGGAGAACATTGTACACAGTAATATTGTGCGATGACTAATTTTGATAGACTTAACCCTTCTCAGCAATACAAGGATCTAAGATATCTCCAAAGGCCTCATGATGGAAAATGCTATCCTCATCCAAAGAAAGAGCTATGGAGTTTGAATGCAGATTGAAGGATACTATTTGTTATTTATTTTCTTCTGTTGTGTTTTGTTTCCTCTTTCTGGTGGTTCCTCCTATTGGTTCTAATTCTTACCTACAACATCACTAATGTGAAAATATGTTTAATAGGAATATGTATGTATAGCCTGTATCAGATGACATGCCATCTTGGGGAGGAAGACAGGGAAGAAGGGGGAGAAAAATTTAAAACTCTAAAGCTTATGGAAGTGATTGCTGATAATTCAAGATAAATTAATTAAAAATTAAAAAAAATAAAAGCTTACTGTGTCCTGGGCAGTGAACATACAGGATAAAAAAAAAATGAAGCACATTCTGCCCTCAAGGAGCTTATGTTCTATTGGAGGAAACAACATATACACACAGAAGTAAATATAAAATATGTGCCAGGGAAGTGCAAAGTAATGGGGAGAGACACTAGCAATTGGGAGGATTAGGAAAGGCCAACTCAAAATCTTGTGGAAGTGAATGTTGAAAACTAAAAATAAACTAATAAAAAAGAAAGATTAGGAAAGGCCTAGTGGAGGAAGTGATACTTGAGCTGAGCTTTGAAGAATGCTGAAGCTTCTAGGAAGCAGAGGTGAGGAGACATTCTAGGCAAGGCTGGCAGCCTGTGCGTAGGCACTGAGGAGAGAAATGGAAAGTACAAGCGACAGTAAGTAGAGCAGTATGGCTGGAAGTTTTGGCTTTAACTTCTGGAAAGAAGAGTGTAGGCTCGGGGTGAGGAACCTGTGGCCATATATGGCCTCAAGGCTGCAAGTCCCTCACCCTTGCAGGCCAAAGGATAAAAATGAATGGTTTTCAGAAGAAGAAATACAAATGATCAACAATTATAACTATCAGTAACTCTGGCTCTAAATCACTGAAAATAAGAGAAATGTGAATTAAAATGATTCTGAGGTTTCCTATCGCCACCATTAAATTGGTCAAGATGACAAAAAAAAAATTCCAAACAGTTAGTGTTGGAGGGGCTGTGGGAAGACAGGTAAAGGAACACACGATTGATGAAGCTGCGAATTGGTCCAACTGTTTGGGGGGGAAAAATGGAAATCGTGTGATAAAGTTACTGCTAGGTAAATAGCTCACTAGAGCTAGCTAGTGGATAGAGCATTGGGCCTGGAGTGAGGAAGACCTGAGTTCAAATTTGGCCTCAGACACTTACTAGCTGTGTGACCCTGGGCAAGTCACATAACCTCTGTTTGCCTTAATCCACTGGAGAAGGAAATGGCTAACCACTCCAGTATCTTTGCCAAGAAAACCCCATATGGGGTCAGGAAAAACTGGACGTGACTCAATGACTGAACAACAGATATACCCCAGTAAATTAGCAACAAAATGAAAGGTCCTGTATATAGCAAAATATTCATGGCAGCACTCTTTTGTGGCAAAAATCCCCCCAAACTAAAAATACATTGATATTAACTTTAAAAATAATGTGTATCCATTAAATTGAAGAATGGCTGAACAAATTGTGCTTATAAATGTAATGAAATATTATTGTGCTAGAAGTACAGTTGAATGTAAGCTCCTTGAGGAATGTTTTCATTTTTGTCTTCTATTCCTAGCACCTAGAATAGGATCCAGCATGGGGAAGGTGCTTAATAAATCCTTGTTGAATTGAATTATTGTTGCATATAAAGAATTCAGAAAAAGAAAACCATATGTCTTGGTGCATGATGGGGAGGATAGGATCTACTTTGGAACATAGACTGCATAGATAGAAGTAACATGAGATAAGACTGGAAAGTTAAGGTTGTAACAGATTGTTAAGGCTATAACAGGTTGTGGAGGGTCTTAAATGACAAGTTGAAGTTTGAACTTCTCTTGGTAAGCAATGGGACACCACTGAAAGTTTTCGAACAGAGTGATGATCTCCAGATCTGGGTATAACAAAGATTATTCTGGTAGTCATATGAAAGTTAGAAGGGATGTGTCAGATTGGGACTAGGGAAGAAGAAAGTGATACAAGATATGCTTTGGAAGTAGAACTGTAAGCCCAATTCTGAGCACAATGTAACTAATTAGATATGAGAAGTAAAGGAGAGGGAAAAGTCAAAAATAGTCCCAAAGATAACTCCAAACATGGGAGACTGGACAAAGGTGAAGTTATAAATACAAATAATGAAGCAAGAATGAGGAATAAGTTTAAGGGAGAAATAAAGTAGGTTTTAGACTTACTGATTTTGAGGTACTGATGGCACATCTAGGTGGATAAGTCCCGTAAGCATGAGAAGAACTATTGGTGGGACATCTTCAGTGTCTCTTACAAATGACCTTTATTCTCCTTTCTATTCACACCGTCATACCCTAGCTCGGACTCTCATCCTGTCCTGTATTTGTCTATTGCAACAGCTTCCTAACCTTCCTTAATCTATTACATTTTCGATTCATTCTGTTCACAAATGCCAGATTCATTTTGCTGTCAGAACTTGTGCCTCTCCTGCTAAAATTTTAGCCTTCAGTGGTCCCCTACTGGCATCAGAATATAGTCCATTTAAGGTCCTTCATGATTTGGCTACTTACCTTATCTGCCACTATTTTCTTATGCATGACTTATTCTCCATTCAAAGTATATCTTGCAGTTGGCCAAGGAACCTAGAACTTTTCTCTTTTCTTTTGCTCATTCTATTTTCTTAATATCCTCTTCACTCATATCCACCTGTTAAGATCCTAACCATTCTCCAAGGCCTAACTTAAATGTAATAATTCCTTCTTCAATGATTCCCTGCCCCAAACTCCATGTTCTATCTCTTTTGAATCCCTATAGTGTATTATTGGCAGTTATGACATTTTGCCTTGTATTACAGCTATTCATCTATTTGTCTTAGCTTCTCTATTAGAGTGCAAGCTTTCTGAGTCCAGAAACCATTTTTATGTCCTGTTAGATATTTAGACATAGCACCTTGCATATAATAGGCAACCAATGTATATTTGTTCAATGAATAAATGAATCAATGCTGCTTACTACTTTAGGTGAGTCAGTTTCTCTGGGCCTCAATTTCCTCATCTATAAAGTGTGTGTGTGTGTGTGTGTGTGTGTGTGTATGTGTGTGTGCCTATGTTTCAATAAAATGGTCTCCAAGCCCCTTTCTAGCTCTAGCCCCTCTCTAGCTCTAAATCCTGCAATCCTATGAAAGAAAAAAAATAATTGAATGAATGAACGCATGAATGAGTAGCTAAGAATACAACAAAATACGCTACAGAATGTGGATGAGTCACACTGAATTTTTTCAATTCTTGCCTGGGGTGGGGGAGAGGTGGTGGGAAGGAGGCAGGTGGATGATAGTGGGGAGTAGCACAGGGAATGAATATTCAACTTTTTGGGGGGAGAGAGGGGAGTCTTGGGCTCTTTGAAATATACCTATGAGTGTAGAAGTTTAACCTGGTGTGTGAAAGGAACAGAGAATGTGGCAGTAAATGAAGAAAGTGTCCTTTACTTAGACTGTAATGTGGCATCTGCCTGAGACCTTTCTTTGGTTCAGTCACTGAGTCATAACTAACATTTTAGGGGGGACCTGAGGTGAGTTTCATAAAAAAGTGCCCTGGGAAAGCCTCACAAGATCCATCCTAAGCAAGTAGCGTGAAAATCACTTTCGGAATAAATGATTTAGACATAAAGGGTGATATCATAAGTAAATTAGGGGAACATGGAAATATGTAGCTGTCAGGTTTACGAATAAGGGAAGAGTTTATGACAAACAAGAGATAGAGGGGATTACAGGAAATAAAACAGATAGTTCTGATTACATAAAATTAAAAAGCTTTTGCACAAACAAAACTAGTGTAGCCAAAATTAAAGGAAAACAAGAAACTGAGAAAAAAAAATTTTTGCCATAAGTTTTCTGAAATATAGAGAGAACTGAGTCAAATTTATAAAAATAAGAGCTATTCCTCAGTTGATAAATGGCTAAAAGATATAAACAGGCAGTTTTCAGAAGAAGAAATCAAAGCTATTAATAACCACATGAAAAATTGCTCTAAATCACTACTGATTAGGAAATGGAAATTAAAATGACTCTGAGATACTACCTAAAATCTATCATATTGGCTAATATGATACAAGAAGAAAATTATAAATGCTAGAGTGGATGTGGAAAAATTGGGACACTAATGCATTGTTAGTGGAGTTGTAAACTGATCCAATCATTTTGTAGAACAATTTGGAACCATGCCCAAAAGGCCATAAAACTGTGTGTACCCTTTCACCCAGCAATACCACTAGTAGGTCTGTATCCCAAAGAGGTCAAAGAAAAGGAAAAAGGACCTATTTGCACAAAAAAAAAATGTATAGCAGCTCTAGTGGCAAAGAATTGGAAATTGAGGGAATGCTCATTAATTTGGGAATGGCTAAATCAGTTGTTATATATGACTATGATAAAATACTATTGCAAGATGGTTTCAGAATAGCCTGGGAGGACTTATGTGAATGCATGCAAAGTGAATTGAGCAGAACTAGGAAAACATTGTACATAATAACAACCATAATATAAGGATGATCAACTGTGAAAGACTTAGCCACTCTAATCAAGACAATGATCCAAGACCATTCCAAAGGACTCATGATAGAAAATGCTATCCATATCTAGAGAGAATTGATGAACTCTGAATGCATATTGAAGTATACTGTTTTACTTTCTTTAGTTTTATAGTCTTATTTTGTTTCTGTTTTCTTTTGCAACAGGGATAATATGGAAATATGTTTGGCATGACCTTACATGTATAATTGAAATAAAACTGCTTGCTTTTTCAAGGAGGGGGGAAGGGCAGAAGGGAGGGACAGAATTTGGAATTCAAAGTTTTAAGAAATTATTGTCAAAACTTTTTATATGTAACTGGGAAATATTTAATAAAATAAATAAGAATAATAGAAAAAAAACATTTTCAAATCAACTTTTGGACAAATCCAGTAGTCGGTAAGTGGAAAGAGACAAAGAGGGCATATCAAACCGACTCTTTGGTATGAGATGAAAAGAATTCACTTGGGATGCTACAACCCAAATGAAGAGGGTAGACTATTTGGTAGATTTCTATTTTAACTAGTTATTCTCGGTAACTAGGTTTTAAGCTCGGTTGTTTCTATGCTGCTGGAGTGTAAATGTTGTCGGCACCCTAAGACAAATCCCACATCAACCTGCCCTAGCTATGGTTCTGTTCAGCCAGTCCCAAGATGCTGGGGAGGTACTACCAGAGCTGAGGCCAGGAGAAGATAGCACTGATCACTGCCATAGATTAAAGATAATGGGGAGGACAGCTTAGGGCCTGAGGATTTTCAAATGTGTCCATGAATTTACTGAGGCTTCATTTGAATGTGTTTATTGGTATTTTTTTTAAGGTGCACAATTACGGGACTGGACTGGGAACAAATGGCTCAGGAATGTCAAGGCAGAGCTCTGGGCACAACTACAAACAGATTAGCTGCTTGTCTTGGCAGGACGCCTCAAGGGAGGTGCCCATCTAGCAGGACAAATGAATATGTGGATTGACCCTGACATTCCCAAGCCTATGCTATGAACAAGCTAGCTTCTACTCAACAGCTGATACCTTGGGCTTCACCATTCACACCAATGGCATCTGAGACACCCTATGTTTGTACAGCTTTATCAACTGGAGGCACAGACTTAATGACCCTGAAGATCTGCTCAGCCCTCAAGTGAATGTGAGCGCCAATCCTCCATTCCAATGGGGTCTGCAAGCTAGAAAGCTAGAGATGGACAGTTTTAGTCCACAGCCGGGGAGAGAAAATAAGGGAAGAAGGCTGTGAGTGCCCTCAGGAAAACAAATTAATCATAAATCCCACGACTTACATTTATAAATAGCTTTACAATTTATGAAGCAATCTCAAAACAGTCTTATGACCATTAGGTTTAGAGTAAAGGGACATGGGTTCAAATTCTGTCTCTATGGCTTATTCATTTTGTGACTATGTGGATCTCTCTTCTCCCCTTTGAGCCTCAGTATCCTTATTTGTCTATTAAAAGTGTGAAAACAGACTTAAAAGAGATAGAAGTCAATTTTTCCATAGTCGTCGTTGTTGTTGTTGTTTGTCAACAAAGGACCATGACACTCAGGGAGATGATGCCATGCCATGCAAGTGAATTGGATTTAAGTGAAGGTGGGGAAATGTCAGAGCTGGGATTCGAATTCAGGTTTTCTGAGTTTTAGTCTAGGACTCTTTCTACTAGCAGCTGATATTCAAATGTTCTTGGGCCAGGAGAGAGGTAGGAGAAAGAACTTTGGACTAGACATCAGAAGATCTGGCTTTAGACCCAGCTCTGATGTGAACTGTGTGATTTGGAGGAAGTCACTTCATCTCTCTGAGCTTCAGTTTTCTTAGCTGTAAAATGAAGATTTGAACTAGATAACATCCAAGTTCTTTTCCAGTTCTGACATTTCATGAGTCTATGCAATTTTCATTGACATGCAACTTCATTTCCTATTCCCTTCTACTAACCATAGAATAAGGATAACATCTAATGGAGAGAACAGCCTAGTGCTTGGGCATTTCTTACTTTTTCCTTTCTTTCATCACTAGGAGATGAATAAAAGGAAAGCTAATTTTGAAAGACTTAGGGGGCAACTGGGTGGTACAGTGGCTAGAGTGCTAGGACTGGAGTCAGGAGGACCCAAGTTCAAATTTGGCCTTATACACTTACTAGCTGTTCGATCCTGGGCAAGTCACTTAGCCCTTGATTGTCTCTAAAGAAAGAAAGACAAACTTAGGAACTCACAGTCTAAAAGGGGAGACAACATGGAAACAACTATGTACAAATAAGCTATGTATAAGATAAATAGGAAATAAGAAACAGGGAGAAAGCCCTAGAATTAAGAGAGATTGGGAAAGGTTTCCTATAGAAGATGGGATTTAAACTGAGATTTGAAGGAAGTCAGGAAAGACAGGAGGCAGAGATGAGGAAGGAGAGCATTCCAGGCACGGGTCAGCAAGTGAAAATGCCTGGAGGTGGAAGATGAAGTGTCTTTTGTGAAGAACAGTAAGACCAGTGTCACTGGATTCAGAAGTATATGGCGTAAAGTGTAAGAATCCTGGAAAGGTAGGAATGGGGCTAGGTGGAATGGCTTCAAATGACAGAGGGTTTTGTATTTAATTTTGGAGGTGATAGGGAGTGACTGGAATTTATTGAGAGTGTGTGTGTGTATATGTGTGTGACTGGGTTGAACGTGTGCTTTGGAAAAATTATTTCAGTGGCTCAGTGGAGGATGTAAGGGATGTAGGAGAGACTTGTGGCAGGCAGACCAAATAGCAATCCAGGTGTGAAGAGAAGACAATGTACACTGGAGTGGTGGCTGTGTCAGAGGAGAGAAAGGGATATATCCATGAGATTTTACAAAGGGGAAATTGACAGACCTTGACAACCAATTAGATATGGGGGTGAAGAGAGTTAGTAATGATGATACCCAGGTTATGAGCCGGGGTGACCGTTGTTGTTATTTGTCCTCCATTCTCAAAGAGGACCGGGAAATCGGGAAGGTGATGCCATGGCCTGAAAGTGAATTGGATTTAAGTGAGGCAGGGCTGTGCAAAGTCACCAGCCTCACTCTATCCTCCAGAGTCATCTGGGTCCAGTGGCAAGATGTAGATCAGGAGGACTGGAGACAGACTGCCAGGGTGACTAGGAAAATGGTGTTGACTCAAAGTTTGGGGAGGAAAGATAATGAGTTCAGCTTGGAACATGTTGAATTTAAGATTCTACAGGACATGCTTAAGTTTGAGATGTCTAATGGGCACATGGAGATGGGAGACTAGAGTTCAGAAGAGAGGTTAGGGCTGGAGAAATAGATCTGAGAGTTATCAGCATAGAGATGATAATGAATATATAGAAGCTGATGGAATCACCAAGAGAAGTAATATAGAAGAAGAAGAGAACAGGACAGAGCCCCTTGTGACACCTACAGTTAGTGACTATGACCCAGGTGGGTGAAGATCCAGCAAAGAAGACTAAGATGTAGCAGTCAGACAAGTAGGAGAACAGCACCCTGAAAACCCAGAGAGAAAAGAGTATCAAGGAGAAGAGGGTGATTGATGGTGTCATAGGCTGCAGGATGAGAATTGAGAAAAAGCCAGGAGATTTGACAATTAAGAGGTCACTGGTGATTTAGAAGAGAGTAGTCTTGGTGGAATGATGAGGTCAGGAGTCAGACTGTATAGAATTAAGAAGAAAGGAGAGGAAGTGGAGGCACCTATTATAGATGGTCTTCTCAAGGTATTTAACTGTGAAAGGCAGGAGAAATTGTTATTGTTATTGTTGTTGTTGTTGTTATCTTTTAACTTATACTATAGTTTACACCTTTTAGGTCAAATAACTTGCAACAAAAGTTGAAGCTTGAAAGTTTGACTGTTTAGAGATGACTGCTATGCAAAAATGTTTGGATAAAAATGACTATTTCCTTTTTTGGTAACAATAAAACAAATGAACAGTTTTGATGAAAATACATGTAATGCATGCATAATACTCTCTGGGAATTACCTCCCTGTCTTTCACTGTTACTCACAGGTTGATTCCCTGAATGACTTTAACCCTGAATTCTAGGGGTTATACTGTGTGGCTTTGTTCCTGACATTATAACTCCCTAGACCCCACCAATTTGCTTTCCATGAATAAACAATTAGCTAATAGATCTAATTAGCTCTCAGTGAAGGTATTTACTCAAAGGGCATAACAGAAACTTTCCCTCCATAAACCTGAGGCACATTATCCTACAAATATACACACTATCAATGGGAAGAATGTGGTAAAATTTTAAGCACAATGATACTGGGATGTTGCTATGGGATACATGTATGGCAGAGGCAATGAATAACTCTTGGCAAAGGCCTGGAAGTCCTTTCTTTCTTCATAGAGTCTTAGCACAACTCCCTTTGGGTGAAGTATCAATGGTAGTTGGGTTGCTCAGCTGAGTTCCAGGGAATATGCTCTTCTCCAAAGTCTGCCTCTCTTCTCTACTACCAATGGCTGCTCTCCCTTAATCTGTTTCCTCCTTCTGATGACTGTCTCTCTGCATCCTGTCTGCCTGCAGTGTATGTGTCCATTCTCCCATAGATACAGGCTCTCTTACTTGTCCAGAAGCCTCCCATTAAAGTTATTCAGATAATATTTGGGGAAGTGGCAGAAATTTTCTTCTCTTCCCCACACAGAAGTGTCACTCACAATATTTTCCTACAAGGGAGCTGCTAATTCATTTGCTAGCCAACAGAATCGTTCCCTTAACTCAATCAAAGAGGACTTTGCATCTCATAAAGGAATCACTCAGGTCACAAGCATGGTTTAATATATTAAAATTTCAACTTGTGTGATAATACTCTACCCTACATCAACTGAGTTGGGGAGCAGAGATATGTACGTAGCTATATATTATGTGTGTGTGTGTGTGTGTGTGTGTGTGTGTGTGTGTGTGTGTGTGTGTATATATATATATATATATATATATATTATGTAAACATTATTTCAGTTTACATTGAGTGTAGAAAATTCCAGCTCCAAGGAGAATTTTAGAGAAAATTATCAGTAAAAGAAAGCAAAGATTAAAATCAAGCTGGTTTTCCAAACTGGAACATGGTTTTATCCCATTCAGCTCTTTAGTCAGCAGCAGTTGAACAATGCTCTGTTCTCTTCATTGAGCACTGAGAGTGGGATGGTATAGTGTAGAGGGAGAGGAGAGATGGAGGGATGGGAAGGAAAGAGGAAGATAACCTTATTGAGAAGCGCTACCTTTTCATCAAAGCCTGGAATAACAGAGAAGAAAATATAGGAGCTCTTGTGAATGATCTCCATAGTTCCACTCAAGCATGAGGCAAGGTCCTCTGCTAAGAGAAGTGGTAGTGGTGGTGGTATGGAAAGCTTGAGGAAAGAATGGAAGGTTCAGAACATCCATTATGGGGAGTTCCATGTCAGATGAGGAGAAATAAAAGAATTATTTGTCTTCAGTAAGAGCCCGGTGAGATCTGGTAACATATCTTTTTTTTTTTTTTTTAAGCAGGCCCACCCTGTTTCTGACCTACCTTTCTAGGATTATTATGCAATAGCCCTCTTCCCATGTTCTTTGGTCCAGCCATACTGTCCTCATTACTGTCCCTCACACACCACATTCCATCTTCATCTCTATCCATTTGCTCTGACTATTCCCCATGCTTGAATGCACTCCTTTGTCAACTCTCTGAATTAGGATTTCTACTTCCCTTTCAAGCTTGGCTCAAATGCTACCTCTTACACCAGGCCTTTCCAGATACTCCCAGCTTCCAGTCCCTCATTTCCTTGCATTTATTTATTTATTCAATTATTGATTGATTTATTTATTTAGGCAATTGGGGTTAAGTGACTTGCCCAGGGTCACACAGCTGGTAACTGTCAAGTGTTTGGTCTGAGGCCAAATTTGAACTCAGGTCCTCCTGACTTCAGGGCCTGTGCTCTATCCATTGTGCCACCTAGCTGCCCCCCTTGTATTTATTTTATTTATTGTTGTTGTTGTGTACATGTTGATTCCTTCAATAGAAGGTAAGCTTCTTGAGAGAAAGGATGGTTTCATTTCTGTCTATGTTCCTGGTCATATTATTACAGGACCTGGTACATTTTAAGTGCTCAGTAATGCTCACTGATTGATTAATTCTACTTCCACAACTTCTTTCCTATCAGTCCCCTTCTCTCAATTCCCATAGTTTCTATTCCAAGGCAGGGCTGCATTTCTTCTTGCCCAGAGTACTGCGATAGTCCCCATTGGTCCACCTGCTTCTAATATCTTCCCTTCTTCAATCCATCAGCCACATAGATACCAAATATATTCCTAAAACACAGATCTGACCATGTCAAACCCTCTCCTCCTCAAAAAATCTTCAATCACTCTCTTACGGACTCGGAGAGAAAATACAAAAGACACCAATTAGCATTTGAAACTTCACACTTTGGCTCCCACCCGTTTTTCCAATCTTATTTCATGCTACTCTCCTATAAACATTGTCTGCTACAATCCAATTGGCCTGCTCGCTGTTCCCTAGATGCATTTCATCTTCTCCTTTTCTGGCTTTCATTGTGCTAGGGCTTTAAATACCCAGCTGAGAGGTGCCCCATTTCTGAAATTCATTCCCCCTTTGCCTTTGCTTCATACAACCTCTAGCTTCCTTCAAAGCATAACATGGCTGCCACGAAGGCTTTCCTGATCCAATTATTTCTGCTCTCCTCCTTTTGAAATTATTTTATATTACTTTGTATTTTTCTACTTAGAGAGAGCCATGATAAAATGCCATACTTGCAGTCAAGAAGACCTGGGTTCAAGTCCTGCCTCAGACACTTAGTAGCTATGTGACGTTGGGCAGTTCAAACCTCAGAGAGCCTTAGTTTCTTCACCTATAAAATGGAAACAATCATAGGGTGTAAAATTAAAGTCTATTGTGAGGATTGATTGAAATGAGGTATCTAAGCGCTTTGCAATACTGAAAGTGCTATATAAATATCAGCTATTGCTGTTACTTATGTGCATAACATTATATCCTCTAAATGTAAGATACTGCTTTGTTTTATTTTTGTATCCCCAACACCTCGCTCATTGACTTTCACTTAGTAATTGCTGAATAAATGTTTGTTGAACGTTGAATGAATGAATGACTGGATTGAATGATGCTGAGTTTCAAATAGTGGTGGGAGAAGGCAGGGCTACAATACAGTGTGAATGGAACAACTATATTTGGGGAAAACAGTGCCCACTAGGGGCATCCATAAAATTTGGAGGAATGTGGCAAAGGCCACATTTTTCCTGATCCTGTACCCAGGATTGGACTGCCTGATGGGGCAAATAGAAATTGGTCCACAGACCTTGCACAGGAAGCAAGACATAGTAGAATAAACGTGGAATTCAGGAGTCAGAAGACCTGGATTTGAGTCTTAGCTCTATCACTTAGAGCTGTGTGACTTTGAGAATGTCATTTAACCTACCACAGACTCAATTTACTCATCTGTAAGAAAGGGACAAATGCTATTTAATTCATAAACCTTAAATGTAAATATGAGTTTATTATTTCCACTGGTGAGAGATGATTTGCTTTACCCTCAAGTCTTTGTCTAGTAGAATTACATTGAGACAGTTTATTCAGCCTGAGTTTTGGAGGGCAATCTACCTTTTTTTTTTATTCCACCCTCATCCTCTCAGGGCTAATATGTTTCTGGGCAGTTGCATTGGGATACGACTGGGTCCCTGATGAAGTCTGTCTCTGGTAGTACCAGGTGGAGGAATTAACAGCTGAGTGGTTAAAGAATACCTTTGTTCTATAAGAGCTCAATTTTAAGATCTATAAAACATGCAGGATGCACAGATGTGCAGTGAAAAACTAAAAGTCGAAATGCACTTTGGTTTATTAGACATCTGCAAACACAATATCAATAACACCTGTAGCTACCAGTGCCATTGCCTGCAGCCAATAGCAAATTTATGCTTCTTTCTTTTCTATCAACCAGCTGGTCATCCATTAAAAAAAAACAACCCACAACTACTTTCTGCTTTTGGTATTCTGATTTTGTTAATAATTTAAGCAAACCAAATTAAAAAAATTAGGAGTCAATGGGGTTAAGTGATTTGCCTAGAGTCACACAGCTAGTAAATGTCTGAGGCCAGATTTGAACTCTGGTCCTCCTGACTCCAGGGCCAGTGCTCTATCCCTTGAGCAATCCAAATTCAGTGTTTATGACATTAGTAGTCCACCTTGACTAGAAAACAGCAGACAGGGGAGCAGTGTTATGGGAAAAGAACTGTTCGATTGGCTCCCACCATCATATAATATCACAGAATCATAGAGTCATAGATTTAGGTTTGGGAGAGAGATCAGAGATTATCTAGTCCAATCTCCGGATTTACAGATAAAGAAAATGAGGCTCAAGGACTGAAGTGATGTGCTCATGGTCACACAGGTTCTAAGGGGTGGTGGTTTCATTGTTATTTCCCTGTCCCATCTTCCTTCTTTCCAAATGCCATTGAGACCAACCATGATTCCAAAGGATTGATGATGAAGCATGTTACCCACTTCCTCACAAAAAAGTGATGGACTTAAGATGCAAAACAAGACACATCTTTGGATGTGGCTAATATGGAAATTTGTTTTGCTTTATTATGCTTATCTGTTCCAAGAGTTTTGTTTCTTTTTTTTTCCTTATGTTGGAAAGGAGCAGATAAGATGAAGAGAAAAATAAATGCTTGTTAATTTTTTAAAAATTAGTTTAAAAAATTAACATAAAATACAACACCACTCAGGTCAACCATGATTACTGAGGAAAGGGAAAGAGGGGAGGAAGAAGCATTTATTAAATGTCTTTCTATATTTTATTTTATTTTATCTTCACAATAACCCTGTGAGGTATATGCTATTATAATCCTCATTTTGCAGTTGAGGAGACTGAGGCAGACAGAAATTAATGACTTACCCAGACCACACATCTATATAAATTTGAGGCTAGATTTGAATTCAGGTTTTCCTGTCTCCAAGCCCAGAACTCTATTCATTGCCTCATCTAGCTGCCCTAGGGATGAAGCCCACCTTCTGAAAGAGAGTGATTCAAGATGCAAAGGAGAAAAACACTTGTGAACATTGACAATTTGGGAATTTGTTTTGCTTGACCATGCATATTTGTTAGGATTTTCTTTTTTGTGGGAGGAGGGGAGGAAGTGGGGTGGAAAGAAAATAAATGCTTACTTATTTAAAATAAAATAAAATGTATTTTTTTTTTAAAAATGCCATCGAAAAGCATGATATCTAGCTGCACGCTCTGTTAATCTTCTTGACACCCACCTGTCCGTTATATTTTCCATACTGGACCACCAAACTTCCAGAGACCATGGCTGGGGGGAGTTGGGGATGAGTGGTATAAGCCACTCAAATATGAAATTCCCACCCTGGGGCCTAGCTATCTAGAATTTTTGTACCAGACTATCAGGCCATGCTTCTATCAGTATACCCAGCCACCTTCTTGGCATCCACCTGGCCTCTACAAGTCACCCACACAAACCCCCTCCATCTCTTGATGTTGAGTAGTAATGACTAGAACTGTTAGCATGTCAATCCTACTGTTGTTTCAAGAAAGAGTATATCAGTTGACTCCACTATGGCTCTAGGCACCATTCCTGTGACTTCCCAGACAAAAACACCGTTCTCCAACCACTACTCCCCTGCATGTGTTTTCTCCCTTTAATGGAGCATGAGCTCTTCTGCTCCGAAGCACAAATGATAAGAGAAATGCAAATCAAAACAACCTTGAGGTTTCACCTCACAATCTGCCAATTGGCCAGGATGACCAAAAATGGCAATAGTTCATGTTGGAGGGGCTGTAAATTGACAGGCACTCTAATACATTGTTAGTGGAGCTGTGAAATAGTGCAACCATTTTGAAAAGCAATCTGGAATTATGCAAATAAAGGGAATGAGATGTCACTAAGTCTTCTGATTTAGAGCATTTTTTTGTATGGCTATAGATAGCTTTGATTTTTTTCATCTAAAAACTACCTGTTCATGTCCTCTGACCATTTATCAATTAGGGAATGACTTACGTTCTTATAAATTTGACTCAGTTCTCTATATATTTGAGAAATGAGGCCTTTATCAGAGACACTTGCTGTAAAAATTGTTTCCCAGCTTTCTACATTCCTTCTAATCTTCATTATATTGATTTTGTCTGTGCAAAAACCTTCTTAATTTAATATAATAAAAATTATCCATTTTATATCTCATAATGCTCTCTGTCCTTTATTTGGTAATAAACCTTCTTCATAGATCTGGCAGATAAACTATTCCTTGTTCTCCTAATTTGCTTATGGCATCACTCTTTATGTCTAAGTCAGGTACCGATTTTGACCGTATCTTGGTATATGGTATAAGATGTTGGTCTATACCTAGTTTCTTCCGTATTGTCTTCCAATTTTCCCAGCAGTTTTGTTGAATGGTGAGTTCTTATCCCAGAAGCTGGAATCTTTGGGTTTATCAAACACTAGATTACTACAGTAATTTATTACTGTGTCTTCTTTACCTAATCTATTCCCCTGATCCACCACTCTGTTTCTTAGCCAGTACCAGATAGTTTTGATGATTGCTGCTTGATGACATAGTTTGAGATTTGTTACAGCTAGGCCACTTTGCTCATCCAAATCTTTTGAATCAGAGACTCCGTTACTGGGCTTATATGCCAAGAAATCCATTGATAAGAAGAAATTCCTTATATGCACCAAAATATTTATAGTAGCCCTTTCTTTGTGATAGCAAAATAGATGCTCATTGATTGGGAGAATGGCTAAGCAAATTGTGGTACACAGCTAAGGGAATATTACTGTGCGATAAGAAAGGTATTTGTGATAAATACAGAGAATCATGGAAAGATCTATATAAACTAGTGAAGAGCAGGGTCACGAAAACAACATATACAATAATTAGAACAATGTAAATGGAAAGAACAACCATACACTGAAAATCAAAAGTGAACCACAACAAAGTTGTAAAGATCAAGCATGACTTGAATGAAGATGTACAAAAAAGACACCACCAGCCTCCCCCTTTGTGGAGGTGGGAGGTCCACAGGTGTTCTCTATTGCACATGATTTTGGACTTTTTTGGCGGGTCAATCAGTTGGGCTGACATTTCCCATTCCCCTCCTTTAAAAAAAATAATTTATAGGATGGTTCTCTAGGATGGGAAGAAGGAAGGATATTGAGGATACCTATGATGAAGTAAGAAACAAAAAAGAAATACCAATTAAAACATTTTTAAATGAATTAAGCTCGTTAGGGTAGGGAAGTTTCACTTGGGGGTTTGTATCTCCGGTGCTCAGCACATAGTAAGCTCTTGATAATGCTGTTCATTTTACTGATTTCTCTGCATTTGCTTCCCATTCTTCATGTCTTTATCACGTAAGACAAACAGCAAGGTACGATTGAACAAATGTTGGCTAGAGAGTCATACGATCCTAGTTCTAGTCCCAAGTCTGCTACTCATTGTTATGTGAAGTGACCTTATAGGAGACTATGTTTTAGTTTCCTGTTTTAAAAAAAATGAGCATAATAATATACTTTACAACTTAGTTGTTCCACATTTTAGTGGATGGGGACCTAAATTCCAGGACAGCCTATGACATACTGGCTGTGGGAGCCTGGGCAAGTCACTTAACTTCTCAGTGCGCTAGGCCACTCTCTAAGACCTCTGGTGACTTACCTTTTCTGACCTTTAGATGCTCACACGGTTGAAGGCTAATCTGAAAATCTTTCACCCAAATCAGAAAAGATTGAAGGCAGAGACAAAGGATGGACACAGTGCCGTATGTCAATCTGGGTAGGGAGAGACCTTGGGCCCTTGCCACCCAGAGACTTTTAGTTTGTCTTCCTTATTCACACCAGCCAGGCAGGTTCTTAGTTAGAGTTCTTAGAAGTAGACATACTTAGTTTTGGCTCAGTAGGCAACCAGAAGGCTCCTCTTTGTGGCAAGGAGATGGGGAACAATGCCTGTACCTGCTCCAAAGTCCACGTAGAGACTGTATCAGGCAAAGCACGCTGAACATGCTCACGAGGGCTAATTGTGTTCAGTGCCTGGTTATGGACATCTTCCCTTCGTGGAAAGAGTTTGTAACCCTCTCTATGGGTTGCTGAAGGTATTTGTGAGTTATGATGACTAAAAAATTCATTACCCAATGGCCAACCTGGTGTTGAACTTCTCCAAATTTAACCAAGTAAGTCTTCAGATGAACCACCTTTGATGCACCCAGATTTGAAACCTTTCTGTCTTGTTGGGATCTGCCAGGGCTTACACATCATAGCCTTTGAGGACCTAAGGTCACCTCTGAACTTTGATTATACATCGAAGGGGTATTTAGCAGATGTGAGGATGTGATTATATAACAAATATGAAAGCACTTTGAAAACCTTTATAGAGAAATACCTGAATGTGAAGCATTCAAAATATTATTAATAATGTTTGACTATCACTAAAGCAGGGAACAATGGGAATTGTTTTGGTTCCTTGAATCAGACAAATTAACTGCATTAATTTTCCTTAATATATGGTAATGAAATATATGGAATTTTGATCTTATGAAACGGATCAAGCAGGAAACAGTTTTTCTGTACCTGGAGAGTTTTGCAGTTATGACACTAGAATATTCCATTTCTTCTCTCTACATTTTGTGTCTACTTCTTTATGGATCAAGATCTCCCAAAGGCTTGTGGACTTATACAAATCAGGTTTGTTTCTGAGGGGCTAACCCAAAAGGGTCATATTGTCTCTGACTCCATCTGGAGTTTATTCAAGAAGTCTCTAAATAGCTTAGTTATAGCTAGTGTTTGGATTTCCCCAATCATGGGTTAAAAGGGTCCCCAGTTCCCATAGAAATATTCAAATTCATAAATGTATAATGGGTAGAACATCAGAAGACACAAAGGATTTTCAAGAGTCCATAAACAGGTGAAGAAGACATTCAAAAGATTCACAGGAGTTCTTAAGCCTATATGAAGCATTGAAATCACCCATAAACTCTGCCCAAAAAACAATCACATTTTGGGACTACCGAATGAGCAATACCCCTTTGCTCAAGACCTACATTGACTGAATTGTAGTGGAAGGGGAAAATCACACAGTCCGTGTGCCTTGCTTCCCTAAGTTACAGGTCCCCTTAACCGTTTCTTCAGTCACGGGGTCCGTGCTCCTTTTCTTGAAAATGATTGGTGCTTGGGAAATCTTCCCTTTGGGGCTACAGGGTTAGAATTTGGGATGTCATGTATGTAGGTGACTGGGGTTCAGGCACATTGTCAGAGCTCCTCTTCAGGCTGAGTAGACACACACATATGTTTGCTTTAGCCGTGTGCTTCTGCGGAAGATCTGTCAGTGTCCTAGCTGCTGCTGTCTCTGTGCTAGGGAAGTTCACTGTCAAGCATTCTTTTGTCAGGCTACCTGTAAATACATGTCTACCCGTTCTATCACCATTAACTATTTCTGGAGGGTAAGAAAGAGAGAAACCTTCTCTTTCTATCTCCCAATCCCCCAACAAAGTTACAAATGAAGAAAAGGATATCAAAAAGAGAAAAACCTGCCATTTTAAATTCATCTGAAATTTCACTGATAAATTCTCTTATGTGTGTATACATTATTTACCCCAAAAGAGTGTGAGCTCCTTGATGGTAGAAACGGTTTTATTTGTGTCTTTTTATCCCTGGCACTGAGTAAGTGCCTAGCACATAGCAAGCATTTAATAAAGACTCATTGCATCGAATTACCTGGCATTCCATGATTTATTGGTTCTATAAGAAATTCCATATGTTGGTTCAGTGGCTAGCCTGCAGGGACAAGGAAAATGGCACTGATCCAGTAAAGTTGGGAGGGCGAGGCTGGTGAGTACCCCAATGTTCTAGTGAAATGAATCTCTTATTTAAAAATTGAAGTCCATAGGGAAATGGAGCTTGGTGTGGACTATTTGGCTTTATAGACTCCTTGACTGAAATGGAGTTTTTCTGCAGAGGGAGGAATCCCTGTAGTCTATTTTCTGAACTGAGTTCAAAGATGCCCAGAAAAACCAGAACCACTTCATATTAATGCAAGTATGAGATTGCCGTTTGCATCAATTGTCCTCTGTTTGCTTTCTCTTTCTTCCTTTGGTCTATGTTTTAAATGGCTTGTTTATTTCTATTTAAATATATCCTGTGTTAGAGTCTCAGCTGGGTAGCTATAAAGCCTACATGACATCTTTACTGCCTTGCAGTCTACACTGGGAAGCCTCAGTTGCTGAAATCCATGATAATTTTCTCTGGGACTCTGGGAGAGAGATTTCCTTGCAGGAGTCTGAGGTTTTTTGGCACAACAGCCCTTGAATTCTGGACAAGGTTCTGCCAAATGTATAGCTTCTGCTTTTTCTTCCTCTGCTTTTTGCTTTTAAGTTAAATCCATTTAGTTTTCTGTTATTTCTTTGGGTCACTTCCTTGGTTGCATCTATGTAATATCATTCTGTTCATCTTTAATGACATTTCAGCTTCACATGGCTGGGCTGGTTGAGGAAGAAGGCTGTCCAAGTTTCATAGAAAACCTTCAACCCTTCAGAGGAGTTGGGGGAAAAATTCACTTTGGGATGGGAATTTATCCTTCTGTTTCCTAGAGCTGTGGCTGGTTTTTTTCTCCCTTACTGTTTTTTGTTGATATGGGTGGTTCATTTGGGTTTCTTTGTCCTTTTCACCACTGTGGAGACAGGGATGGAACACTGCAGTGGGGTTTCAAACCAAAGGGCTGGGTGCATCCAGTTTTATTCAACATTAAAGACCAGGTTATTTCCTACCTTGAAGTCAACTTTATCCTTAGGAAAACAGAAAACTACCAATTCATATTTCTGAGAACTTTGAGTGACCAGCCCTGTCTTAGGTACAATAATTCAGTCTTAGACAGAAGATTTATCTTAGATTGGCTAAGGCAGCAAATCCAGATTAAAAACACCACTCAATCAGCAGCTTCATATATCAGAAGCATATGTAACCTAGCACATCCTGTAGAGTGGGGGTGGGGCAATGCAACCTTGTATAGTGAACAAAGTGTTGAACTTGTAGTCAGGAAGACCTTGGTTCAAATTCCATCTCAGACATACTAATCATTTAACCTAGAAATATCAGTTAACTTGTCTAAGCTTCGGTTTCCTCATTTGTAAAATAAAGACAAGAATAGCACCTAAGATTAAATGGGATTATGTACACAAAGCACTTTTCGAATTGTAAAGCATTGTAGACATGTTAAGTATCACTGTTTGTAGTCACAGAGATCCATAACATGTAAACCTGTAGAAAAGAATAGTTTCTGGGTCTTACCAATTTTTTCTTCAAGATGTCTCTTAAATATGTCCCTTCCTTTCCATTCCTACTGCAACCATCTCACATTTGAACTATTGTAAGAGTTTCCTGGGGGCAGCTAGGTGGCACAGTGGATAGAGCACCAGCCCTGGATTCAGGAGGACCTGAGTTCAAATGTGACCTCAGACACATCACACTTACTAGCTGTGTGACCCTGGTCAAGTCACTGCCTAACCAAAAAAAAAAATAAAGAGTTTCCTAATTGTTCCCCCTGTCTTCAAATTCTGTTGCCTCTAATCCATCTGGAGTACCACTGAAGTATCACCACTATCAGAGTCTGATGTGATGGAAAGAACTTGGAATTGTCAATCAATGGACTTGAATTCAAATCTCAGCCTTGCTACTTGGTACTTGTATGACTCTGAGTCAGCCGATTAATCTGTATAGGCCTCTGTTTACTTTTGTGTAAAATCAAAGGGATTGAATTAGTTGATTTGTAAGGTCTCTTCCAGCCCTACATCCTTCCAGTCCTATAATTCAGATATAACTTCATCTTGTCACACTTCCCTGCTCAAAATCCTTCTTTGGTTTTCCATTTCCTTTGTATTATAGCACAAACTCCTTAGTTGGGAATCTAGAGAAGTCCACTCTCTGGACCAGTATAACCAGCCTTATGTCCCCACTACTCACTCAACTACGTGAAAGTATCGAAGAGTGTGCTCCTTTACCTGTTAAGCTCTTCGTCGATTTTTCTTGGAGTTTGGTGCAGAAGCTACAATTATTCACAGCAGTCTTTTTGCCGATGCTTATCATGATGCTTTTCATGCAGCTTTTGTATATATGATGAAAACATCTCACAGAATATCAGAGCTGGAAAGGATCGTGGGGACCATCTGGTCCAGCTTGTAACTGATCAAGAGTCTTTCACGACATATCTAACGAGCAGTTATTCAGTCTTTCAACCAATCTATCAATAGACCTGCATTTATAGTTGTTGTTCCATTGTGTCTGACTTCATGATCTCATTTGGGGTTTTCGTGGCAAAGATATTGGAGTATTTTGCTATTTCCTTCTCCAGCTCATTTTATAGATGAGGCAACTGAGGCAAACAGGGTTAAGTGACTTGCTAGCGTCACTTAGCTAGTAAGTGTCTGAGGCCAGATTTGAACTCAGAAGATGAATGAGTCTTCCTGATTCCAGGCCCAGTGGTCTATCCACTGAGCCACCTAGCTGCATTTATTAAGCACTTACTGTGTGCCAGGAACTGTGTGAGGCACTGGAGATCAAAATACAAAGAATGAAACTATTCCTATTTGCAAGTACTTACTACTTATGCTCTAGGGGCAGCTAGGTGGTATGGTGGATAGAACACTTGCCCTGAAGTCAGGAAGACCTGAATTCAAATCCAGCCTCAGATATTTGATACTTACTAGCTGTGTGACCCTGGGCAAGTCACTTAACCCCATTGCCTTGCCAAAAAAAAAGAGAAAGAAACTTATATTCAAATAGGGAAGCAAGTATGTAGAAGTGTATGTGGAATAAATATAAAGTGAATAAATATGAATAAATAAAAGATAGTGAAATATACTTTGCTTGAATACCTCTGATGAGGATGAATTGGCTTGCTATTTCCCTCAGCATTGTAGACAACATTTTGTCTTCTGGCTTTATACTTTTGCACATGAGGTACCCTGTGTTTGGAATTAAAGAATCCCCAGCCTCCTTTAAAATGCAGTGCAGGGGGGCATCTAGGTGGCTCAGTGGATAGAGCACTGTCCCTAGAGTCAGGAGGACCTGAGTTCAAATCCGCCTCAGACCAAACACTTGACACTTACTAGGCTGTGTGACCCTGGGCAAGTCACTTAGCCCCAATTGCCTTAAAAAAAATGCAGTGCAGGTTCCAGCTCATACATGAGACCTTTTGTCATCTCCCTAGCTTTTCATTCTTTCAGTCCAGTAATATTTTATGTTACTTTGCATGGTCTTTCCATTTACTTGCATTCTTATTGTGTTCCCTGACCCCCCCCCCAAAGTATAAGCTCTTTGAGAGCAGGGACCTTTTAAATTTTGTCCTTCAGACCCTAATTCATAACATTGTGCCCAATACATAGCAGGCACTTAATAAGAGGGGTAATGATAGCACCTACCTCCCAGAGTTGTTGTGAGAATCAAATGAGATAATATTTGCATAGCACTTTGCGAAACTTGAAGTTTGATAGAAATGCTGACTAGGGGTTAAGATAAACTTTTTTTTAACAAATTGAATTAAAATGAATTTAATTGAGCCTATGAGCACCCAAGGCAGCCCATTCTACTTTCCATTTTTGGATTGTTCAAAGGATTGGGGGATTTTCTCTTACATCAAGCCTAAATTTGCTACTTCCAGCTATTGCTACTAGTTTTGCCTTCTGGGGCCAAGCAGAAGTCAATTCCTGTTCCACAGAACAGTCCTTCAAATGGTTGAAAACAGCCATCTTGTTTTCCTCCTAAATCTCTTCTTTAGGTTAAAATTCCTTCAAGACACCCTCTTATGGCATGACCTCAAGTTACATTTGTATCCTGATTACCCTCTCCTGCAAGGGGTCCAATGTAACTTCTTAAAATGTGGTGGTTCCCTCTCCAAGGACAGCCTATGAATCATCTTTCTATTTAACTGGCTGCAACTTCCTTTGGTTTTGCAGTTTCATTTATCACAAGAATAAAAAATATTGATTTGATTCAGTTCTTCCAATAATATATCAATTTGTTTGTCTTTGGATAAAGAACTCACATTTAGAATGTGAACAATTAAGATCATATTTATGGGGAGTCGAAACATTGTGATTCTTACCACGCTCTCTCCTTTTTCACCACCATTCTTTCAGTCCCACTGGGAGCAGAGAAGGCTTGCACAGTACTGGGGATCATTCATTTTTTTTCTTTGTTTCATTGGTTGCTATAATCAAATAATTCTTCAAGCTACTGTAACACACCCTTCTGGATTATTTTTCCAACTTTACATGTGCAGGTTGGGATTCCAGAGGCATGATTATTAACCTCAGAGTTCTGGAAAATAATTCTGGTCCTATTATCCACAAGCCCCCCTAGTGTGCTCCCCACTAACAATTAGCTAGCCAGTCTTAATTGCTTTTTTTAAAAAAAAAATCTACTGAGAAGGTAAGGAAAGAAAGCATTTCTTTTAAAACCTGCCGTGCACTGTCCCACAAATATACCCAGCATTCATAAGAAAAGTGGACTAAATTTTAAGAGTACAGTGGTAGTGAGACAAGTGTAGAGACAAGTGTGGTACCTCACAATTTCTGTGCTGGAGGTCTTTTTCTCCCTTTGCCCAGTCCTCATAGACTTTTCCTTAAATATAGCCAGCTGCTGGGCTCTAGGGATTAGAATCTACAGAGAGCATTTCTCTCCACCACAAGGGACTATGCTCCCTGAATCTACCTTTCCTCAGGTGACTTGTTACTCCATGTCTATTTCTCCCTAGTGTGTTTCTTCACCCCTGGTGCAGGTGTGTCTAGTTGTTGGACACTGCTGCTCTGATAGGCACTGCATTTACTGTCACTATTCGTCTCTGAATGGTAATAGGACCTCTGATAGGACTTCTGGGTTTTCTGAACTCACAAGTTTCCTTAATGTTGTTGTTTAGTCTATCAGACTCTTTGTGACTCCATTTGGAATTTTCTTGGCAACAACACTTGAGTGGTTTGTCAGGTTCTTCTCCAATTCATTTTACAGATGAAGAAACTGAGGTAAACAGGGTTAAGTGACTTGCCCAGGGTCACACAACTATTATTTGTGGCCACATTTGAACTCGTGTCTTCCTGACTCCAGGGCCAGAACTCTGTCCACCTTACCACCTAGCTGCCCACATTTAATAATCCTCATTCACATAACAGAAAGAAAAAAAACACAGAGACAGAAGCATCCATGTGCTCACAGCCATCATTGTCAAGTGAAAGAGAGGAAAACTGCTTTCCCCCCACCTGGCTCTGGGGGAGGCAGCTCAAAGCAGCCCTTCTGTTTCAAAGCCAAGAGGCATTCGAGATGGGTGGATAGCTCCTTTTGTAAACTCACTGAGTTACTCAGCCACCCCCTGAGTGATCATTTCTTCTGGCTCTGCAGTCAGTAAAAGAACTCTTTGTCATCACCCCTTGCAACTGAGTCATCATGGCTGGAAGTAAACTCAAGCCAAGCTTTCAAGTAGTCATTTGCAATAGAACTAGGTGGGGAACATCTGTGCATGCTTCAAGAACTGGTCCCCATGGGCCAATCCACCTCCATTATCCTACTGAGGATGAACCTCTCCATATTTATCTAGATTGGTTCTCTAGAAGCAGGCTCAGCTTGTTACCAAACCATTGTGTCATTGTTGTTTAATCATTTCATTCATGTCTGACTCTTCACCACCCCATTTGGGGTTTTCTTGGCAGATACTATAGTGCTTTGCCGTTTCCTTCTCCTGCTCATTTTACAGATGAGGAAACTGAGGCAAACAGTGTGAAGTGACTTGCCCAGGATCACACAGCTTAGTAAGTGTCTGAGGCCGGATTTGAACTCAGGAAGATGAGTCTTCTTGACTTCAGGCAGGGCATGCTATTCACTGTGCCACCCAACTTCCCCACCAAACTATAGCGAGTTTGGCAGAACTTGCTAAGGCATATGCTTCATTGCCATAGCCTTTGAAGACCCAGAGTTACCTATACGCCATGGTGAGGCATCAGAATAGGACTTTGTGATGGGCAAATCCTAACAACAACAAAACGGACCTTTTCAAAAGTATATTGTAAAAAAGAAGAGAATCAAAAAAGGAATAGGACCACTATTTAGAGAGGGTGGGACAATGATACATGTTGGAGAGAGGGCAGATTTTAATTTTGCTTCTATTTTCTGTCAAGAAGAGTGAACTTTGGGTTAGAAAGGCCAGAACAAACAGGGCTAAACGGGAGTTGGGACTCAAGATAAATAGAGAAATAAAAGCACCTAGCTAGTTTCAATGAGTTCAGGTCACCTGGCCAAGATAAGTGGGTCTGAAAGAAATGGTGAACATGATTGCTGACTCACTGTCAGTGATCTTTGAAAGACTGTGGTTCATAAGAGAGGTGATTCAGGACTGGAGAAAAGCAAATATATTAATCTTCCAAAAAGAGGAATAGAATTTGAAAATAGATTAGTGAGTTTGACTTTGATTCTTAGAAAAATTCTAGAATATTTTATTAAAGGTATTATTTGTAAACATCTGAGAAGGACAGAAGATCCTTGGTGAAAGATCGTAAAAACTCAGTGTGGCTTCATCAGTAATAGGTCATGTCCTAATGTGCAAATATGTTTAATATGATTGTATATGTAGATTGTATGTAGATATGTATCAGATTACATGCCATCTTGGGGGGGGGAGAAGGGAGGGATGACATTTAGAACTCAAAATCTTATAAAAGTGAATATCAAAAACTAAAAATAAATAAATTTTTTTATAAAGTAAAAAAAAAAAAGAATAGGTCATGTCAGAATAAGGTAACATGAATCCATTTTCTGGGGGCCAGTAACTAGCACCTTGGATCTATTTAACCTTTTACAAAGGGATTTTTATCTACAGGTATAGAAAGAACAAACATTTCCTCAAATTCCTCAAGGATATAACTTCCCCCACACCATCTTGGTCTGGGTGGGGGTAGGGTAGGTGAAGAATAGGCTCACAGCTTAGCTCAGTTCCTACATATCATTAGTCCCACCAAGTTCATGTCCAAAGTTGGCATCATTGCCTGATTCTTCTAGGCTGGAGCCTCCTTGTTTCCCAGGGTGTGGTTACTGGACTTTGGTTGTACAGTGTGATATCACTATCTTGCCCAGACAATGGTGCCCCAGAGCCATGGAGAGTTCTGGCTTAGGCTATTTTGAACGGTTCTGGTTAAGCAGACCTTAGAGGAAAACTGTTCCTTCCAGCCTACATAGAATGTCCACATGTGCTCCAGTGTTTATGATTTTTCTTCAAGTAATTTCTTAGCATCTTCCATGTAGATGATACATCTCAGCAAATTGATACTGTTTGTGCATGTGCCAGACCCTTATTATACTAATAACTTCATTTTCTTTTTTGATAGGGTTATCAGTTTGGTGGATCGGGGTAATGTCATAGATACAGTTTACTTAGATTTCAACCAAGCATTTGATAAAGTCCTTTCTGGTGTCCTTGTGGATGAGATAATAGAGTAGGCTACAAAATGGCATCATTAGGTAAGTTTGGAACTGGCTGAATGAACCATCCTGAAGAAACCTTATTAATGGTTTCATATCAACTTGGAGAAATGTCTCTAGAGAAGTGCTCTGGGATCTGTCCTTGACCCCTGTGCTGTTTAACATTTTTACTGCTGACTTACATGAGAGTGTAGATGGCATACTTATCAGATTTGCAGATGACACAAAATTGGGAGGGAATAGCTCACAGATTAAATGACAAAGTTAGGATCCAAAAAAGTCAGCTTGGAACAATGGGACAAATGGGATAAGAGGAAATATGATCGAGATAAATGTAAAATCCTGAGTGGGGTTAGCACAATCAACTTTACAGGTACAAGATGGGGAAGGCCGATTAGCCAACAGCTTCTGTTAAACAATATTTGGGTTTCAGTGTACTGATTGGTTGTCCGATTCTTTTCCTCTTCTTTTTCTTGTCCCCTTGTCTTTAAAAAAAATGCTATTTGTTAGTATGAGATGGCTCTCTGGGAGTGGGAAGGGGAAAGATACTGGGGGAAAGTACTAGTATATAAAAAACAAAAGATATCAATAAAAACTTTTAAAATTAAGATTAAAATTTTTAAATATTGGGAAGTTTTATGTAATGCAAACTGAATAAATCAGAAGTATGACTTGCAGCCAAGCAGACTGATGTGTTCACAAGACAGGTACATTATCGAGAATGGGGGAGGGGATAGTCTAGTTGAATTCCACCTCAGTTGGGTCACTTCTGGATCGTGCTCAGTCCTCAGAGCTATATTTCAGGAAGGACATTGATAAATGGGAGGGAAGCCAGGGGAGGATAGGATAGCAAGGGTACCAGAGTCCATGCTATTCAAAGATCGTTTGAAGGAGATGAGTCTGTTTAGCTTGGAGAAAAGATTTAGAGTAGACATGATAGCTGGCTCGCTAGTCCTTAGAGTTACAAAATCTCAGTGGGGTCTGATGAGGGGCTAGATTGAGAAAAGCCTGGATCCTCTGTCCTAAGTTGACATTTTTCTGGTGCCTAGCTAATGTCTCCTTCCCTTATCAGCCTTTCAGCAGGGGGCCTCAGTTTATTAGGATGCCTTGTTCGTTCTGACTCAGAGAGGAAGTTCCTCCTTCCTTCATAATTACAAGTTATCATGATTGGGGATCCTGCTTTCATTAGGCTGACTAAAGCTACAGCCTTAGTGTCCGTATGCACCTTTGCCCTGAGTATCCTCTCATTTTTCTCTGGGTCTGATGCTTTGCTGACTGGCCTGCCAAAAAGATTTGTGAGCTACCTTGGAGAGGGCATGGGGCCCCACTGGCTTTTGTTTTTTCTTTCATGCTCTCTCTCCTGCTTATCAGTATTGTATAGTGGAAAGCATGCAAGTACATACCCTTTGAGCCGGTGATACCATTACTGGGCATGTACCCCAATGGAGGTCAAAGACAGAGAGAAAAGATCTATGTGTGGAGCACTTTTTGGTTATAGAAAAGAACTGGAAACAAGAGGGTGCCCATCATTTAAGGGAATAGCTGAGTAAACTGTGGTATATGAATGCAGTGGAGTGTTATTACTCCCTAAGAAATGGCGAGAGTATGAAGAAATCAGGGACACTGGAGAAGTCTTTTATGAGCTGATACAAAGTGAAGTAAATAGAACCAAGAACACAATGACTACGATGATGTAATGAAAAAAAAATCCTGAAGCATTTCTGAGCTCTAATTGATGCAGTGACCAACTGTGGCTTCAGAAGACTGACAGCAAAGCACGCCTACAGACTGTAAGTGTGGAATCAATCAATCAACCGACAAGCTTGTATTAGGCAAGCACTTGCTTATGGGCCAGGTACCCTACTAGGTGCTAGGGATGCAAAGACAAAAACTGAACAGTTCTTGCCTTCAAAGAACTTATATTAATAGGAATGAGGCATAAGTGGTCAGGTGTAGACAAAGTTTTGATTCATTTTGCTTAACTAACTGTACTTTGTTAGAAGGGAGGTTTTCATCACATGCTTCTCTGTGGTGGTAGGGAGTCATTGGTGGCAATACAAGAAAAAAGAACATATATACATATACATATGGATTGTTTTTACTCTGAGTCCTTTGTGTTTTCCTTTAATATGTGTGTGTATACAATATAAAATTATTTGTATTAGTTCCACTTAGAACTTTATATTTACCTCTATCAGATTTCCTCTTGTCTAATCTGTCCCATTGCTCTAAGTTACCCAGATCATTATATGTGTATATATGCATGTTTATGTGTGTGTATATACATTTATGTGCACACACATTAGAGAGAGAAAAGAGAGGACTCAAGTCAGAAAACCTGGATTCAAGTCTGGCTCATATACTTGATAGTCATTAACCTCTCTAAGCCTCAGTTTCCTCTTTGATAAACTGGGAATAATGGAATTTGTACCTCATAGAGTTAACTTGTGCAATAAAATGTGAGCTATTATTACATGTATGCAAAATGGTGACATACCCACTGAGAGAGAAATAACAGATCCACTACAATATATACTAATTAATATTCAGAATTTAACTGATGAGACTACTTCGCACAGCAGTACAGAGACTCTTGATGAAGGATGGATTAAAAGTAGGAGATAGAAGTAGAAAGAGACCAACTTAGGTTGGAAAGGTAGCCAAGGGGCAGCTAGGTGGCACAGTGCATAGAGCACCTGCCCTGAGGTCAGGAGGACCTGAGTTCAAATGCGGCCTCAGACCAAACACTTGACACTTAGTTGCTGTGTGACCTTGGGCAAGTCACTGAACTCCACTTGCCTTCAAAAAAAAAAAGGTAGCTAAAAGATCCTTTTACCTGTGGTTCAATGGAAAGAACACTGGTTTTGGAGTCAGGGGACTTAGGTTCGAATTCTCCCTCTGATACTCCCTTTGTGACCTTGGGCAAGTCACTTCTCTGGACTTCAGTCTCTTTATCTCCAAAATGAAGAGTTTGTATTAGATGACCTCTAAGGTCCTTTCAGACTTCAGACATCTTATGAAAGGCACCTCTTCGATTGCCCAGAAGATTCTTGGGTGTAGACCTGGTTCATTAGCAATGCTGCCTCTTACCAAGTTATGCCTACTCGGTTTCTTCTGACATTCCATTTACTGAGATGGCACACTGGGCTCAGCAATGTACACAACCTAAGCCAGCTAGTGACCAGCTTTCTTACACGTCCGAAATTCAGGCCATTTAGGGAAATTGTTCTCTTTGCCAATACATCACTTCTCGCCTCTTTCCATTTCGTTCAGTTCTGATTTCAGACTTTTTCTTGAGCTTTCTAGAATGTGGTTGGTGGCTCTTCTTTGGCTGGGTAATGAAAATGGAGAATTGGTGGGGAGGGAGGAAGGCATCAGTTCTAGGTGTTGCATTAAAACAATGTTGCTGAGCTCTTGTTTCCTATGCAAATGTGAGTTGATTAGGATTAAAGGATTGAGACTGGTCAGACCATAATGACCAGAGGTAGGTGACTTGGGTAGGTGGACTGCCCTGTTCCCTGCAATGAAAAAAGGAATTTAACTCTTTCTCTGTGAAGCTCAGCTGAACCCTGGTAAGTATACATAGAAAGGGATATGCAAAAATATGTAAAAAGTGATAGGAAAATATTCTAGATACAGGAGCCAAGAAATCAAATCTTAGCTTTGGAGATCTGCTTTTTCAGAAGCTGGTTTTCCAAAGCTGCTTTTTGTAAAAGAAGGTACAAAGCCATCTGACCTCTGTCTTCCTCTCCCTCTGCTGTTTTCCTCCTCTTCACCCCACCCTGCCTTTTCCCTATTCCCAACTCGCCTCAGTCTGCCCTTCACAGCTGCACATTCTTCATTAAGAAACAAAGAAAATCCAGATTTTTAAAAGGAAAAAGAAACCAAACAAATCTTTCTCATGTAATAAGGGTGATCAGTGGAATTCTATATCTGCCAGCCTAGAGCACTTCCCATGGGACTGGGCATACATGTCCTGGGTTCCTGGCAATGGCAGTATGCTGTGGTTTAACACTATAGAACCTGTGGTCTCTGAGAATTGAAAGTTGTATTAAAGATGCTTGGTGACTGAACCAGGAAGAGGTATGAACTCAGTAGGCTATAAAAGGAAAAGATAATGACCCTCCTTTCTATCTCTTGCTTGCTTTTGGCCCTATGGCTCTGGGGCTTTTCCAGCTATCCCTTTCTCTTTTCTCTCTTTATTCCCACCCCAGTGCCATAGTGACTACATGATATGCCAGCAAGAACATGTGCTTGCTTAGATGACCCTGAGACTGGACTTCAAGTCTTTGACCATCTTTTCTGCTTTATGTTTCTTTCTCAAAGCATAATCTGACTGAATAATGGTCCTGAGATCATCTCCTGAGAGATGAACATCTCCAGCCTCAATGGCTCCCTCATGAGTTTCTGAGAGCCAAGAAATGCCCTGACTATCTCAGAGATCTGGACTTGTGAATTGTCCAGACAGCATAGATCAGAGATTAAGGTGAAAAAAAGTGCATTTGTCCCACAAAGTGCTTTTACTTTGGGGGGAGATTATATTGACAATAATGAGTTATTGTTTCATTTTTAAATACTTGTTTTATTTACTTATGAGTCTTTTGGGTTTTAAGCAATGCTTTTGTGGTAGAGGAAATAAAAACTGTCCTATACCTAATATCTACTTTGTACATAGTACTTTTTCTATAAGGAACCCTGTTCGTCTCTTTTGGGGAGCTATAACTCAGCTTTATTATAGAGATTTTCCCCAGAACTTCGGGTGGGGCAAGTTATAACAAACAAGAGAGTTTTTTAAAAAGAAGTCCAATGCTTCTTTTAGGGGGACCAGACTTCCCCACATGATGAATTTAGGTCTTCTTGAGCCAAGATCCAAAAACTTTTTCTTGGAGGGAACCCCTTGGGCTCCTGAAACACTTGAATGTTAACAATCACATCAGGAGAACTCCACAGGCTTTGTGCTCCAGGGCTCTGAAATCACACTAAAATGTCAGACAAGGGGACAGTATTGTTAGACAAGGAAGAGGGGGTGTTCTGGGAATTGGAACTAGTTTGTGATTTATAGCACCAAGAAGCATAGTGACTGTCTTGTGGTATTTCCTCAGGTTGTTTCTGATAATTTGGCCGCTTTGCTGCATAAGAGTTTATGCTGGTACCACAGTCTGGCTGGAAGGTAAGGTTATGCTAAGTGAGGTCTGATTCACTTCTCTGCTGATTAACTGAATCAAGACGGCTCTTCCAACTGGGGCATCTAAAGCCTTGGAAGAAGGAAGAAGAGACACTGGAAGGCATCCAAGAAAGTTCCTCACAAAGGTTGAGGAAGAATGGAAGGACTGATTTGTAGGCAGTTCGTGGACCCTTGTGATCTCTGGATCTGGGCCACCTCTTAGCAGATTGCATTTCTGCCTTCGTTATTTACTTTACTGACCAGACAGGATTGTTTTGTTTTATTTTGGCCTGTATTTGAGAAAGTTTTTCTCCCATATGTCACTGAACTGACAAGAGGGTCCTCCCAAACTGGAAAGGCTTTACTTATGAGCTCAGTGATAGATTGTGCAACTGTTGTCCAATGACCAGACCACATAAGCCAAGAGAGCCTTGTTTCTGAAAGATTGACAGCAAGGTGATGAATTTTTCGGTTATTGCTACTCACAAAGACTCACAACTCACAAGTTATGTGTGTGGAGGGTGCAATCTATATCAATGGAGAAATTCCTGCTCTGATAAAATCTTAGGAGCTGGGGAGCACAGAAATATTTTGGTTTTTAGCACTTGATGCCAGCTTTTGGTGCTCCCTTTTCTCTTGCTCTTCCTCCTTTTTCCTCTTCCAACTTGTTTATTATTTTTGCTCATAATCTTTTTTATTTGTTTTAATTTAATCTTGTCAGTTAATAAACACGTATTTTTTTCTCCCTCCTAACTCTCCCATTTAAAAGAAAAACAAAATCCCTATAACAAAATTATAGTCAATGAAATCCTCCTGTTGTCCACAACCAAAAATGTATGTTCTATTTTCCAACTTTAAATCTACTATTTCTTTTTTCTTTTTTTACATTTTTGTTTTTAGGCAGTTGGGGCTAAGTGACTTGCCCAAGGTCTCACAGCTAGTAAATATCAAGTGTTTGGTCTGAGATCAGATTTGAACTCAGGTCCTCCTGACTTCAGGGACAATGCTCTATCCACTGAGCCACCTAGCTGCACCTATCACTTCTTTTTCAGGAGGTGCATCTGTAATCAGTCAGTCAGTGAACAAGCATTTATTAAATGCCTACTATGTGAGAGGCATTATGCTAAGCACTGAGGATACAAAGAAAGGAAAATGGTAGTTTCTGATCTCAAGGAACTTACATGGTTGATTACTGCCTTGATAAGAATTCTTGTCTTTCAAAATTTTTGTCTGGACAATATTCTTGTTATTGTATAAATTGTTCTCCTGGTTCTGTTCACTTCATTCTGCATCAGTTCAACTAAGTCTTCTTAGGTTTTTCCGAGTTTTTATTCTTTCTGAACTCTTATTTCTTATAACCCATAGTATTCCATTACATGAATAGACCATAATTTGTTCAGTCATTCTCTGAATGATGGGCATCCCTTTAGTTTACAGATCCTTGCCCCTACCAAAAAAAAAAAAGGTGCCATAAAAGTTTTTGTACACATGGGACTTTGTCCTCTTTCTTTCATCTCTTTGGGATATAGACCCAGTTGAAGTATCATTGGGTCAAGGGTGAACATAGTTTAATTACTTTGGGGGCAAAATTCCAAATTATTTTCCAGACAACCCTGGGGTTTTTTTGTTGTTGTTATATTGAAGTTTTTGTTTCTATAACTCAGTCACTGCATTTCCTCCCTCTCTCCCACCTCATTTGAACCTTTCTCCCTGTTCTCTACCCCTAAAACAAGGAATAACAAACAAAGCAACCAATGGGGTGACTATGCTTGACAGTGTAAGGAATATGCTCAGAGCTTCTCCATTCTTGAGCAAAAGCAGAACTTGAGGGTTACCAGCTAAATATATTACCATCAAATTTGTGGTTTCCAATGGAAAAAAAACTATCATTACTCCTCTTCTTCTTGAAGATCCCCAAGAAACTTGTTTGTCTTCCCATTCTTTAAGCCAGGAAGTTGGCCTTCTAATGTTTCCTGCAAGCATTAGTGTGAGCCAGGTTGCTGCCCCACCATTTTCTCTTTCCAGTGGGCTAACTAGCTAATACCTTTGCACCCAGGATGGAAGTTTCCTTCTATACTGCAAATACTCCAAGAGTTGAATTGTTGGAAGTGGCACAACTGGTGTCCCTTAGCTCAAAAGAAGGAAACAAAAGGAAACATGTTTTCTAGAATGAGTGCGCCTTTGGCCCCCTCTCTTTGGTGTACTTGGCTCAGTTTGATCGTCCCCCATCAGTCCCAAAGGGACTTTCAGGGAGGACTGGAAAGCCTCCTGCCAACTCACATCTTTACTTTCCTGCTGGCAGCCAGCCTGCCTGTTGGGAGAAATCGGTTACAAAGCAGCACGTTAGGAGAGGCATAAATATACCCTTCCCCTGGAGCCCTGAGAAGCACAAAGTGCAGATGGCCAAGATGCTTTCTGGGAGCAGACTTCTCCCTTCACTCGACCCTGAGATGTGCCCTTGCCTTAACTTTATGTACCTACTTATTCCCGAATGTCTGGAATAAGCTTTCCCAAGAGGAGAGATAGAGATTGAGATAGGGTGTAGTCTACAGGTCTTCTCTTGCTGACACAGGGCCCAGAGCCCTTAGGAGAAGTGATGGATGCCAAAGGCTGCAAAGATAGAGAACGTTTCCTGAAAATGGGTCCTTTCAACTACCTTCTGCAAGGGAATAGCTGGAACAGAAGTTAGTGGGCACCTGCACTAGCAGCTTCTCTCTGGGTAATTTATGCTGTTCTATGTTTTGGAATGTCTATAAATTATACTGTTTTAGGAAAACAAACATGAAAAGAGGCAGGGGTTTGTAGGGGTAATTGAACCAGACTACAAGCCAGGAGCACTGGGTTCACATTCTAGCTGCGCTAATTTGGGAATGACATTTTACCTCTTTGGGGTTTGATTTCCTTATCTACAAAGTGTGTGTGTGTGTGTGGTGTGTGTGTGTGTGTGTGTGTGGTAGGGGTGGGGGAGGGAGGGAGGCAGGAGAGAAGGATAGAGGGAGAGAAAGACAGAGAGATACAGAGAAGGGAAAAGAGAAAGAGAGGGAGGGAGGGAGAGAGAGAGAGAGAGAGAGGAGAGAGAGAGAGGAGAGAGAGAGAAGAGAGAGAAGAAAAGAGACGAGAGAGAGAGAGAGAGAGAGAGCATTATATGTGTATGTGTACGTGTGTGGCCATATGTATGTGTGTATGAGAGAGAATGAAAATGTGGGGGGCGAGGAGGCAGAGGTGGACAGACAGATAATGTCTCTGAGGACTTAGTCTCTGAGGTCCCATTTAACTCTAAGATTTTACCAAACATCAGGTGAATTTCTAGTATAATGTACCCTTCCTGCCCTTGGCTCCCACCTCCCATACCAACATACCTATAAGACTTTTTCCTCTTCATGTTTTCATGGTTTGCCAAGGGTCAGTCATCATCCAGCCTCAGAAGTTAATGAAATTAGGTAAAAATAAGGAGTAGAGAGAGGAAAGGAAGCCATTCTGCCCACACCCACACCCACACCCTAAGTGATGGCATAAGCACCAGAGAAGCTGATTTTCCTAGATGCAGAGTGGATTGCATGTTCATTTTCCTAATGAGGCCCAACTTATTAGCTCCTTATCTATGTGATGAGGTGGGGCAAATGGGCACCTAGGAGACAATTGACTGTCAAGATCCAGCTTTGTGAAAAGGACTCCCTCTCTACCATGGCTACCTTTGGGCAGAACATTGAGGTGGATGAAGTTGGTCTGTAGTACTGTCACTCTTTGCAAATGGCCTTTCCTTGGCTTTCAGGGTTTCTTCCTTCTCCAGCTACCTGCTACTCTCAGGCTGCTAAGAATATTTTTGTCTAAGGAGCACAATGGTAGGATAAATGTCTTCCCTGATAGAGGTGATAGGTGATGGAGATTGGACTGTAATTAAGAATTTTTTTAACCAGGACCAAACACTCCAAAGTATGCCCAGGTCAAGCAGCACACAATGCACCCTAGACTGAGGGTGGGAGAGATAGAGCCCTCTTTCCTGATTTCCCCAACTCTTAGTGCGCCTCCTTCTCAAATCACTTTGTATTTATCTTGTATTTTATCACCTGTGTATATATTGTTTCCTCCTGGTAGAATGTAATCCTTTTAAAGGATTGCACCTTTTATTTTTGTCTTTGTATCTCTACCACCTGCCATAGGGTCTGGTTCAGAGTAAGCTGGTTGGATTGAACTAACAATAGTGATAGAGACTAGGCTGTAAACTAGGCAGGTGGAGAGGGAAGGAGGGAAGAGCTGGGGAAGGTGAAGGAGTTCCCCTCAGCCCACTATTTTATCTTATTTCATTTGGTCCTATTTTATCTTATTATTCTGGCTCACTTTGTGCTAAACCTTGTTATGGTTATTGAGGGATTTCAATGGCTGTCAGTACCTTTCTAAAGTGGGCACTCTGGGGGGCAGCTAGGTGGCACAGTGCATAGAGTACCGGCCCTGAACTCAGGAGGACCTGAATTCAAATCCGGCCTCAGACCAAACACTTGACACTTAGTAGCTGTGTGACCCTGGGCAAGTCCCTTAACCCCAATTGCCCTAAAAGAAAAAAAGTGGGCATTCTGTAGCAAAGGTCCAATCGCCTCACCCAAGTTACTCCTCTGGTTAGATACTAAGTAGTATATTCAATCCGGGTTATTAGTATTTTTAAGAAGACAATGCTTAATCTAAAAGAATTAAGTGCTGATAATGGAATTTCAGATTTCAGGGGGTTAGATAGCTTTTGGAGGGGGAAAGGAAGAGGTGGGAGCTCCTCTGATCACACCACTTACACAACTACTTACTATTCTCTTCCTGATGCTGTTTCTGCCTTTCACCCCACCCCAAACATGCTCGGCTGCCCAATGAGTGAATGGTAGACAGGAAGCTTGTCTCTGGTTCTCTAGACCCGTAGAGGTGGGAAGCTGTCTGGTATTCTCTATGTCTTAGAAGTTCCTTCCCTAGTCAGTTTTTCCACAAAGTTTTGCTGGCAGGCAGCAAAGACTTCCATAACTCTTGCTATCTTTATAACAAGTCACTCAAATTTAAAACGTCCTAAATGGGAGAAAAATATTTATAGAAATATTTCTATATTCTTTAAACCTAGCCAATGACATTTTTGGAAACCACAGAGGGGAAAAAAATGACAATGAACAAAAAATGAAATGGACTGATTATCCAGCAGACTTCCCATTTAAGAAACTAGCTTCATTTTGTCTTTTTATTCTTTTAAAAAAGAACAGAAATGTTGATTGTATGGTGCCTTTTTAAAATAAATTTTTTGTTTTTGTTACTTGATAAATGCCAACAAATATGAACCTTTCCAGATTCAAAGAACAGAAAAAGAGGATTGCACACCAAGCCAGCAATCTCCATTACATACGGCTTCATTTTTAAAAAAATGTATATAATAAATTCAGTACATTAATCCCAAAGTTGTCCCACCTGTCTGCATTTCCCTCTGAACCTCCTTCTGTTCTCTTTTGTACATTAAAAAAAAAAAGCTTCTTTGAAGTTCTTGTCCTTTTCTTTTGTGTTGCTAACATTGCTCTTCTTTCTATACCCTCTCCCCCAATTAGAATACCCTTCCACGGAATAAATAAGCACAGACCAGCAAAGCAAATCTAAACATCGGCCATGTGCACAAAGGGACGTCTCATTCTGTCCCTGTAGTCGCTTCTCTGTGAAGAGATGGGAAACATGTTTCGTCACTGGGTTTCTGGAGTCCTAGTAGGTTGTTGAATTGAGGAGTCCCAAGTCTTTCAGTTTTTTTCCTTTATAATGTTTCAGTCGCTGTAGAAATTGCTCCATTGACTCTTCTCATTTAACTGAGTCAGTTCATACAAATCCTTGTAGGTTTCTCAATAGTCATTTTTTAAAAGGTGTGTGTATGGATGTGTGTGTAACATTTCCTTGTAGAGGTAGAAGATTATGGGTGCAGAACATTGTACACAGTCACACATAGCTGTGTGGACCAGTTTTGCTTAATTGCTTTTTTTTTAATTACCAAGAAGAAGCTAGTGGGGGAGAGTGGGGTTGATGAAGAGAAGGTTGATATATGAAAAAATGACTAATGGGAAAAAAAGGCATGAATAAAGGCTTAATTTAAACAATTAAAACATCCATTTTCTCTTTAAAAAAAGGTGGTATGTGGGGTGAATCCAACACTCAAATACCTCCTAAAATTTTATCCTGAAAAAAAAAACTTAGCATGTCAGCACCTACAGATGGCTATTCATTCAGTCACAGGGAGGGGGTGGGGGGGGAGAGAGAGAGAGAGAGAGAGAGAGAGAGAGAGAGAGAGAGAGAGAGAGAGAGAGAGAGAGAGAGAGAGAATGAGAGAGAGAGAAGAGTAAATGAGAGAGGGACACACACATACACACACACATACACAGAGAGAGAGAGAGAGAGAGAGAGAGAGAGAGAGAGAGATTCCTAATGGCCATGTTTATTAGCTTATGGAATAGTTTCCCATGGGAAGGAGCAGGAATTCTGCTTTGTGAGTTATTTAAAACTTGGAGTCTTTCCTTCCTTTTCTGAAGTGTTAAGGGGGTGTTACTGTGTTCACAGTTGCCCCCCATCTCATATTCAGCACAGGGGCAGTTATGGGGTAGGAGAGAAGTGAAGGTGGTAACCGTGAGCTTGGATTCTTTGCTGAGGTCTTTGACCTGCCCCTCTCAGTAACCCCAGCTGGGGAAAGCACTGATATGCATGTATGGTTTCCAGCACAATCCTGCTTTCACTAGCCGGGTGGTCAGCAGAGTGACTTGGGAGGCCTTCTCTCTCCCTAATTTCTTCGATTCTGAGGGAGCCTCCAAATGTGTCAGAAAGAAAATCTTTTCCTGGCGAGCATTTTCAGAAGCCAAAAAAACGACCCAGGCCAAAACCTCCTCATGAACCCTGTTACTGCTCTGTTCCTGTTTGGATTTTTATGGAAACTCGCTCTCCCAGACACACATCCTGTGGGGTTGACATCATTCCCCTGCCCTGATTTTTATGTATGAATGGATTATGTCAGATGTTTAATGGGGTCACTGGAAACTCAGGCCATTGGAGCAGTTTTAATGAATGCTCATGTTAGCCAGCCCCCCTCATTTACAGATGCATTGTGTTAGCCATGAAACTATTCACACCAAGCCTCTGTGGGATTTTCTTTAACATTCCTTTCTTGGGAATACTGGCTACCCCAGCTCTACCACTGATTTGCTGGGGGACTTGGGGAAAGTTGGTTAATCTCATGGAGTCTCAGTTTAAAACAGGGCTAACAATACCACCAGGGTCCTCACAGGCCTGCTGTGAGGAATCACATTATAGCCAAAGTATAGAACTCCTGAGCTCCTGAAGGCTGCTGGTGGAAGATGAAGAAACTGTGCAGACTGGGTCTACTACTGATTTATATTTTCTGACCTCATTTGGGCTCTCGCTGCTGCACAGCAATCTTTTTATTTATCTCTGCCTCCGCTTCACACTCCCCAGATCACCTGCTCCCAAACATTTCTCTCCTTAAGTCCCCAAAGGCCCCTTCTCCAACTCTTCCCCCTGCCCCCTCAGTCTCAATCCTTCCATCTTTCTCATCTCTCCCTTCCATGTCTTGAGACCACTTTCCATCTCCACCCATCTTTTTCTTCTTTGTTCCATCCTAGAAGGAAAAGCTAGCCCTTCTCTTTGCTAACCCAAGCCCTGTGCCTGTACCCTTAATCCTGTCTCCTTCTGTCTCCTTCTGGAGCTTGCCCCATCAATCATTCCTTGGAAGTCAGAATCATGGAGTGGAAAGCCTGTTGGATTTGGAGTCAGAGAACCTGGCTTTAAATCCTGCTTCTGTCACTTACTACCTATGTGACCTTGTAAAAATCACTTAGCCGCTCTGGGTGTGTTTCCTGGAGGTTGCACTAGATCAGGAGTTCTTAAATTGGAGTCCAGGAGCTTGTTTTGTATTACATACATGCACATACACACAATATATATACACACATACATGTATGTGTGTATATGTATACCTACACATAAATATATACATACACAAAACAAAACTAAACTAAACTAAAGATGTCTAGCCAGGAGGCAAGAAGATTCATGATGGGGTGCATGGCATAAGGGAGGATATGTGTGACGGTGGAAAGAACATTGGCTTTAGAGTCATAGAATGTGGGTTCACTTCTCACCTCTGACACTTTTTTTCCTGTACAACCTTGGGCAAGTCACTTCATTTCCTTAGTTCTCAGGTTTCTCATCTTTAAAATGAGGAGGTTGAATCAAATTGTATATATATGTAACTCTATTGCAATATAATTGGTTTTATTTGTAATCCCATGTGTTTTATGCATTTAAAAATGTTATTCTGAGAAGGGGTCAGTAGGCAATACCTGACTACAAAAAGGGTCCATGACACAAAAAAGGCTAAGCTTCCTTGGACTAGATGATTCCTTCCAGTGCTACATCTGTGATCCTATGATCTCTTTATAAAGAATAAATTTTTATTGATTTTTTTATATCACTATTATTATATCACTATTAGTTTTCTCTGGTATGCTCTTCTATTCCCTCCCAGAGAACTTTCCCATATTAACGACTAGTATTTTTTTTAAAGACAAAAAAAAGAGGAAAGTTTTCTCCTTTCCAGAGAGCTTTCCCATATAACAAAATAGCATTTTTTAAAGACAAAAAAAAGTGAGAGAGAGAGATCCTTTTATCTCTTAATGCTGATCTTTATCTACTTAGTAGGCTGCTACAAACATGCTGAAATATCCTCTATCTTTAAAAAGTTTTTTTTTCTCTTGATCCTACCACCCCCTTCAAGTTATTCCATTTCACTCTTTTATCTCCAAAAAAGATTAGGTTTCATTCATTACCTCTACTTCCCCAGGAAGCCCATCTCTCTGGATCTCTTGTCTCTCCCCTCTACTCTACAGAAACTACTTTCTCAAAGGTTAACAATCATCATTTTCATTTGAGATTTTGCAAAGGATTATTTATCACAAAGATATAGGAAGAAAAGAAATACAAACATTTCTTCCCATTGCCTGGGGCCGTATTCTCTCCTCTCTCACCTCAGCTCAGACAAGTCTCAGACAAGGTGGTTTCTCCACAGCATTTGCCCCGCTAAAGCTCACTTCAATGTGTCATGGCATGGGTGATGGTGAATGAGTCTACATCTCTGCTCTTGTTTGATTGGGCATGGAGTCTGGAGCCTTACTCTTCTGACTTATTGAAGCTCCCAAGGTCAGAGCTATCTTCATCTCCTTCACCTAAAAGTAGGAAAGAACAAACCCTACAGAGATAGAAGTTACAACAGGGTCACGTGTTCATGGGCTACAATAGAAATGGGGACCACTTGAAAACTTCTCGTAAAGATCCCTGACACTGCATGCTGACTTAGAAAAGCACATATTAATATCATTGTTCTGTTATGTTTTTTACTTATCTTGTTAAATAAATGTTAGTTTAATTATAATGCTATAATATATAATATAATATAATATAATATAATATAATATAATATAATATAATATAATATAATATAATATAATATAATATAATATAATATAATATAATATAATATAATATAATATAATATAATGTAATGTTAAATAAATAAATATTTCCCAATTACATTTTAGTCTGGTTCAGGCTGCACTTAGGAGTGTTGCAGATGCCTCTGGACTCCAGGACCTTCATGGGGAGATAGAAGTCTGGGCATTTCTACCCACTAAGGGCTTAGCCTTAGCCTCCTCACTTGGACATAGCCTCATTTAAATCCAATTCACTTGCAAGTCAAGCCATCACCTCCTGATGTCATTGGTCCCCTTTGAGGATGAAGGATGAACAGTAGCAGCAGCAGCAGCAGCAACAATAATAACACCAACGGCAACATGGCCAGTCAGGAAAGAGGACACCAGACATCTCTTAATTGTCAAATGTAGGGACCTTTTCTTAGTCTTCATCTTTCTGACCTTCCTATAACATGAAAAACTGCTTCCTGTTTCCTCCTTCTGTACCCTCATGGTACTGATTTATCTTGCTTCTCCTCCAGCCCAGTTCCATCCCAGCTTTCTCCATTCAGTTCATCAATTACCTCTCACTTTCTGAGTGTGGATTATACTCCAAGGCTCTGTCCTGAGTCCTCTTGTCTTCTTTCTAGACCTCTTTTGCTTGGGGATCTCACCTGCTTCCCATAGTTTCAGTTGTAATTTTAAAACAAGTTTTATTGAAGCCCTGTGTTTTTCATACATTTTTGTTGTTCAGTGATTCCATGGACCATATTGTCCATGGAGTTTTCTTGGCAAAGATGCTGGAGGAGTGTGTCATTTTCTTCTCCAGTGGATTAAGGCAAACAGAGGCTAAACTATTTGCCCAGGGTCACACAGTTATTAAGTATCTGAGGCTGGATTTGAACCCAGGTCTTCCTGATTCTAGTCCCAGGGCTCTATCTATTGAGCCATCTAGCTTCTTCTTCTTCTTTTTTTTTTTTTTAAATAGACAGTTCCCAATACTAAGGCCTTTGCAGAAACACAAAGACCAAAGTGGAAAGAAGTTAGTGCATGACTTTTTGTTGATACGTGATTGTACACTCAATGTAACCTCTGAGGCTGCCGTGCAACAGAATATGGATTGATTCTTTGCCACATGTGCTCATTTTGGCCTGACAATCAACATAAGAAAACAGAGGTCCTTCACTAGCACCACACCATCCATATGTGGAATGACTGGTCACAATAAATGGAGAAATTTTGAATGCTATGGCTAAATTCACTTACCTTGGCAGTACACTCTCCAGGGCTGTCCACATAGATAATGAAGTTGGTGCACATATTCACAGAGCTAGTTCAGTGATTGGGAGGCTCAGAAAGAAAGTGTGGAAGAGAAGAGGTATTAGGCTGCATCCCAAACTGTAGGTCTACGGAGGCATTGTGCTGACCTTGCTGTGTGCCTGAGAAACTTGGACCGTCTATCAGCACCATGCCAGAAAACAAAACCACTTCCACTTTAGTTGTCTCAGGAAAATCCTGAAGATTACCTGGCAAAAGAAGGTACTGGACTCTGAAGTTCTCTCTTGACCTGAACTGCCAAGGGTTCAAACTTGTAGAGTTTGCAGAGAATGCAACTTGGATGGGCTGGACATGTAATTCAAATGTCAAACTCACACTTACTCAAAAGACTATATCATACAGAACTCATAGATGGTAAGTAATCATGTGGTGGTCAGAAGAACTGGTACAAGAACACTCTCAAGGGTATCTCTGAGATGATGAGATATGGGAAATGCTGGCACAGGACCGCCCAACATGGCATGCCTGCATCAAAGAAGGCGCTGTACACCATGAGCAAAGCAAAATCATGGAAGCACAAAGGAAACATGAGCTGTGCTAATCTAGGGCAACTTCTACTCTAAATGTTCTAATGGATCATTTGTGCCTTATTTGTGGTAGTGCCTTCCAAACTTATGTTAGTCTGATCAGCCAAACATACCAGACACTGACTCCAACATTATGATGTCATTGGTCTTCCTTGACAACAAAGGACAGACAACAAGAAACCCAACCTTTTAAGACAGAAACATAGCGTAGTGACACTGATTATATCTCAATGTCTATGGGACGGACATTCCCTACCCATAATCCCTTACCTATCTAGAAAGGAGTCCATTGTGTGGTGTTCACTGCATTTGATGTGAGCCCTGCTGCCCTTCAGTGCTATGCTTGTTTATATTATTTAACTCCATTCATACACACACATACACACACATAACATATATATGTATGTTGTATGCATATATATATACATACACATATATTTTTACGTATGTGTGTATATATACATATACATATATTTTTATATGTGCATATATACATACATATGTATACATATATACATGTACATATATTTTTATATATGTGTGTGTATATACATATATACATACACACACACACACACACACACACACACACACACACACACATATATATATATATATATTTGTTGCCCCAGCTCTGCCATCTTCATTCTTCCCTAGTTCATACAGGGTTTTCCATGCTTCTCTAAATTTCTCGTGTTCTTCATTTCCATGACACAGAAACAGACCATCATATTCATAAAATGCAGCTGTTCTGCTACACCTCAATCAATGAGCATCCACTGTTTCCAGTTGTTTTTTTTTTTTTGCAATCACGAAAAGATGATGCTATGAATAGTCTAGTATTTGTGGGATTTTTTCTTTTGTCTGTAGCCTCCCTGAAGGTGTATATGCCCAATAGTGGGATTGTTGGGTCAGAGGGTAGAAGGGTAATGATTTCTTTTGCATAATTTCAAATTGTCCTCCAGAATAGCTGGACCAATTCACAGCTCCATCAATTTGTGTACCTATTCATGGGTTCAGGTTCAGTCCTCACCTTTATGCAGATGATTCCACAAATTAATCTCTCCTCTGAATACAAAAAGGACATTTAGCACCTACTAGTGCCAGGTTACTATTAAGCACCTACTTCACCTGTGGCTCCAAGAAGCTGTAGCATGCCTAGCAGCAACATTCAATAAAACCATCTCGGCACATGGGATAAACCAAGTTGAGAGTAACCGAGTGCCCTCAAACCCAGCAATGAGATAGGGGGATGTCTATCACAGGCACGTGAAGACTTCCCCCAGTGGAATGGGGGGATGAGAATAATTTATTCCAATAGCCACAATGGCAGCGGAAGCAGGCATTGTGGAGCACTTAGAGCCTGATCACACATTGAAGACGCCAAGGTCATCTACTATATCCTGAGCCATCTCCAGTCATCCTGCCTTTTGTCTTGCCACTGAACTTTAATGACTCTGGAAGATACAGTGAGGCTGATGACTTTGTACAACTCTGCCTCACTTAAATACAATTCACCTATGAGTCAAGACATTACCCCATGATGTCATTGGTCCTCTTCAAAAAAAGAATAAGGGGCAGCTAGATGATGCAGTGGATAGAGCGCCAGCCCTGAAGTCAGGAGGACCTGAGTTCAAATCTGGCCTCAGACCAAACACTTAACACTTAACTAGCTGTGTGACCCTGGGTAAGTCACTTAACCCCAATTGCCTAAAAATAAAAAAAAAATTAAAAAAAGAATGAACAACAACTATGTGTCAGGCACTGTTATGTTTTTTTTTTTAACAAAAATATTATCTTATTTGATCTTTGCAACAACCATGGGAGGTAGGTGCTATTACGATTCTCACTTTACAGTTGAGGAAACTGAGGCAGACAGAGATTAAGTGACTGGCCTAGGGTCAGACAGATAGGAAGTGCCTAAGGCTGGATTTAAATTGAAGTCTTGGGGCAGCTAGGTGGTGCAGTGGATAGAGCACTGGACTTGGAGTCTGGAGGATCTGAGTTCAAATCCAGCCTCAGACAAGTAATGCTTACTAGCTGTTTCACTCTGGGCAAGTCATTTAACCCCAGCTGCCTCACCAAAAAAAAAAAAAAGAGCCACTAAATTGAAGTCTTCCTGAGTCTAAGCCTAGTGCTCTATCCACTGTGTCACCTTGATGCCTATAGTTAGGCCCCACATTTCCAAATATTTTCTACACTCCTTTAACTGGATGTCTAATTGGCACCTCAAATTTAGCATGTTCAAAACTGACCATCCTCTTTGACCCCTAAATTGCCTCTTATCTCAATTCCCCTCTTTCTGTTAACCACCATCCACCCAGTTACATAAACTTGAAACCTTGGACTCATCTTTCACTTTTTCTTCTTTCTCAGGCTACAAAGACCCCTGGCCTGGAACAACACCCAAGCGTAGCACCCTTTGCTATTTCTCAGCTTTTAAAGCCCAATTTGGCCTTAGTTTTTCCCAATTAAATGTTTCCTAGCTCTCAATCCCTCTGAATGTCTTCTTCAAAAGATCACGCTGTTTTACTGTTAATTAAATGAGATCACATAGAAGTGGTGAAAATGGACAGTTGACTTAAAATAGAAAGGCAGGATGAAGTCAGAAAAAATGCATTCACAAAATGCTTGCAGCCCAAGCCAAACCAAGTTGCTCTTGCCTCTCTTCTACCTCCATTTGTGAGCCCCATCCCATCCTGGTCCCCCAGCCTGGCCCCTAGTGCCCAGAAAGCAAGTTGTAACTCAGATTAATAATTTAACCCTCACATGACCAGAAAAGGTATTTTGTCTTAACATCTGAATCTCTGGAATATTTACTCACCAGTTGCTGGGAGATCGATCTCTACTCTGCTACTGCTACTGCTCCCCATTAAAGATGGGTACGATCTGCAGGGACTAGAAGAGTGTAAATTCATGTAGTTCCCAAACCTTGCACAGGGACAAAATGCAGGTCAGGAAAATGTTGCTACCTCAGTTATCAAGAGCTTGATATCACAGACAGGGAAGGGAAAACTCCACAGTTGGCAGACTGCTGCAGGTCAGGACATGCCACCTGGGAAGCACTCTCCCATGGCCATTACTTTCCTTCTTTTCATCTTTCTAGCTTTCTTTTTGAAAACTTCCCAACTCAGAAACGTCTCCATGTACACACCTGTCTGATCCGAAAGCCCTGTGGGATTGTGGTGGACTAGAGGGGCTCCTTTTACCAGGAGATTTTGCCCTTCTTGTCTGTGTGCAGGTCAATGAAGTGGGTAGACTGCAGAAAGGATGAGGATGCTATATAGGGCAGTGGTTCTCAAAATGTTCTCCCCAGAGAGGATTACCACAGTGTTTTTGTGGACTTGGGAACATATGTGTATGTGGCTGGTAGGTAGGTGGTAGATAAGCCTATTGCCCCATGAAAGCAGTTAGAAGGCCAGCCATGCCTGCCGGCGATCTGCTTGGGCCACTGTACCTCAGTCCTGTTGCTGGGAGCAGGGGAGCCCCAAAGGCAGAGCCCGGTGTGCTGCCTGGGGAGTTGGTTCCATCTTCCTTAGAACCTTTAATGAAAAGTCACAGTCCCTGATGCTGGAGCTCCTTCAGGCCTTTGTGTAGTGAGGGACTCTGACGGTGAATTCTTCGTATTTTTGTGTAGCTTGTATTTGACAGCTATTCTATAATAATAGCTTACATTGATGTAGGTCAGGCTCACAGTCTGGAAAAGGTTAGCCAGCCACATATACATATTAAAGGGCCAGGAATTCAGCTAGAACCAAGGAGACAACAGTGTTGCCCCTGGGTTTACCGGCTATTCCTATTGCCCTTCCCATTTATATGGCAAGTGAGGAACTGGGGGGCCCCTAAATCCAGAAAGCTTTTGACTGTTTTTGCTGGAAGGGAAGCATCTAAATAAACAGGAAGCTATATGGACTTTCTAAAGGAGATGCTGCCCTCTGTGAGTAGGAAATAAAGTTTAAAAAGATTTAAGCCTGAAGATCCTAGTTAGCTGGGGGTGGCTTTGGTATTGTGGACTGAAGAACTTGGTGCGTAGAGCAAGGAAACTCCTTCTGGTAAGGAAGTGCCCATTGTTGCCAAGCCAAAAAATAGAGATCCTTCCCCCACCACCTCTCCCCCTCACCTTGTGAAGAAAAAGTATACAAGCTTACATTTTTCATTTCAGTGACTAGATGTCTGAAGGGGCTGCCTTTAAAATGAAAAAAAAATTTTTTTTTTGAGGAAATAGGGTTAGGTGACTTGCCCATGGTCACATAGCTACTAAGTGTCTGTTGTTGGATTTGAATTCAGGTCCTCTTGACTCCAGGACTCTATCCACTGGGCTACCTGGCTGGTTGGTTGTTGTCCTTCATTCTCCAAGAGGACCAAAATGATGTCACTATGCTAGAGTCAGGTTACAGTGTGTCGGACTGTTGCTGATCAGACCAACGTGAACTCAGGATGTTCTACCACAGGTCGGGCACAAATAGTCCATGTGAACACTTGGGACGGATTCTCTAAATCTGCACATCTAGCATTCCTTTTGAGCTGCTTCACTTCTGTTTTGTTCATAGGGCACAACACCTTCTCTGATAAGGGCACACACGCCCTCCTGGGCGGTCCTGTGCCAGTGTCTCCCATGTCACATAATCAGGAGATTACATGTTTAGCAGAGACTACATACCAGCTGTTAGCAGAAGAAAGCAGTGTGGTGTCACCACTAGGAGACAGACAGAGCATTCATTAAGTGCTTACTATATGCTAAGTACTGTTGTTAAGTACTAAGAATACAAAAAAAGATGAAGCAAGTCAGTCCATACTTTCAAGAAACGCACATTCTAATAGAGGGAAGCAAAACATAAAAGTGAGCTGGAAAAATGTAGTTAAGAGGGAAATGAGTTATTGATGCTAGGGCGCGACACCCAGTGGTGGGGTGAGGTGAGGTGAGAGTAAGGCTCCTCAAAATACAGTGATCCTCGGGAGGGACTCATCAATCATCAAACATGCCTTTGAATGGAGTCATCCTTGGGTAGATGGGAAGGTGGTAGGAAGGTGGAGTAGAACAAAGAGGGAGATGGATGGGAAGTGATATGAGCTTCCTTTTCATGTATGCGCTCTGACTCCACGTGAGTGTCTGGCCACTTGTTCCATATTATGCTCTCCCACATGTTTCCTTCACATGTCTGCTCCTCCCACAGATGGTGTGGCTATTTAGGGGTGAATGTTCTTCAGGTTTATGAGGGGAAATGTTTTATTGCTACTTTTTTTTTTACTATGCTATTTCAATACATACTTTGTGCTTTGAACTAATGATGTCCTTTGACTGACTAGAAAAGATGGATACATTGGCAGGGGCATGTAAACTGGTTTTGAGAGGATGCAGACTCACAGAGAACTTTACTCTGGAATAACCTTCCCTAGGGCACCATGTGGTAGCTGAGGAATAGTCTCTCACACCTCGATATTTGCATATCACTTTACAAAGTGCATTCACAATATTATCTCCACTGTTAATTACAACAACTGGGTGAAGTAGATAGTACAACTATTAGACCCCCCATTTTGCAGATGAAGAAACTGAGGCTGTGATCTGAAGCTCACACATTATTATTGATAGTAATTATTAAGACAACATAATATGTAATCAATAATGTCATTAATATATAAATTGACCCCAAAGCTAATCATTTATCAAATATTTGATTAACAGTGTTGCAAATAATATGGGAGTGGGCCCAAAGTCTCAAGATTTAGTAGCTTAAAACTACACTAAGACTCCTGAGACAACCTTATATTAGTAAACATCTATGTAGTGCTTTAAAGTTTTTAAAGTCTTTCATCTACATTATCTCCTTTAATCCTCATAATAGCCTTGTGAGGTAGGTACCCTGGGAGGAAAAGAAAGTGAGAGTAGTGAGGGACTTAGCTATGGTCCCATAGCTAGGGAGTGTCTCAAGCAGGCTTCTCCCCCAAGTCTTTTGACTCCAGGTCCAGCCCCTTAGCCACTGTGTGTGACTCTACTCCCTCATTGATCCTTATTGAGTTTTATCTAATTAGATTTGGCCTAATACTTTATAACTGTCAAGATCTTTTTGGATCTAGACTCTGTCATATAATGTGTAAGCTGTTTCTCCCAGGTTTACATCATCAGAAAATTTGATAAGTGTGCTATCTCTGCCCTATCCAACACAATGATAAAGATGTTAAATAGCACAGAGTAGCCATAAGTCCTTAAGTAATGTCCTGGGAAGGGAAGATGACTAATGCTGCTTTTTTCTCATTCTAGGACCACCTCAATGGTTGTTGAGTGATGTCCTGGCATCGGGATTGATGGCAGAAGAGTCAAGAGAACCTGGGTTCTAGTATCTGTCTGGTTATTAACTAGGAGTGTGATGTTGGTGAAATCACCTAACTTTTCTGAGACAATTTCCTCACCTGAAAAATGAGAAGCAAAATGATCTCTAATCTCCCTTCTGTCTCTAAAATTCTATGACTCTATCAAATTCACTTTTTTTAAAGCTGGTTCCCAGAATAGTGTCTACAGGTAAAAGGCTGGAGATGAAATTGTTGAGAGAATATGTGTTAACTGATACAGGAAGACACAAATGCAGCTAATCCCATGACTGTGTCAGAACAAACTATGCCTTTGACACAGGTCCCCAAGGAAGGAGCCCAAGCAGTCAGCAGACAGAGTAGAGGATGTAAGAGGGGATTCGATTCAGGGAAGCCCTGGCAATCTAGGTTAAAATCCCAGTTCTGAAAATTGCCAGTGGATTACTTTAGGCAAATCACACAACTCTCCCCAGTCTTAGTTTTCGTTTCTGAAAATGGTGATACCTGGAGTACATACCCTCAGAGAGCTAAGAAACAGAACAGATGCTTTATTTTTTTTTTTTTAAGTTAAGCTTGACCATTCCAGTATCTGTCAAGAAAGCCCCAAATGAGGTCATGAAGAAACAACTGAACAACAACAAAACCAGACCCTCAATATCAGGATATAAAACAACATTCTATTGGTGTGGATCGGAAAGGTATTATTGTCCTCTGAAACATAGGGGGTATATAATATAGGGATATAATATGCCGACCTCCTTGGCTCTCTTTTAAGTCCTAATTTTCACTTTCTACTTGCCCAATGCCTCTTAATTCTAGTGCCTTCTTTCTTATTTCCTCTTTGTCCTGTAGCTTGCAATGTGTATATTTGCACAATATCAACCCCCTTTGGATTGTAAACTCCTCGAAGGAAGGGACTGCCTTTTTCTTTTTTTCTTTTTTCTTTTTTTGTATTCTCAGTACTTAGCACAGTGCCTGACACACAGTAGGTACTTAAAAAATGTTTATTGATTGATTGATTGTTATTCATCCAATGCATTTCTGGTCACATTTAATATCCCAGATAAAAATTAAGGGCATACTCACACCATAAACCAAAAAGGGAATACAAATATGTCCAACAGAGTCAGAGTGAGGTTGTAAGCAATGCTTAATATTTGGGTTTTCCCTGAGATTAGAAGACTTCCACGACAAACCCTCCTGTGGTATTGGAGCTAGATGTAACCATTACTGCCTCTTTTTGAGAAAAGGAAAAGAGTCCAAGTGAAAAAAAATTAAAAGGGAAAAAATCTAAATATTTAAAAGTAGAGTTATTTGTTGTGTAATTATAATGACCTATCTTGGCTCTAGAGAATTGAAAAATCTCTCTCACTTCTTTGGAGAGGTCGAAGACTATGGACATAGAATATGACATGTATTCTCAGACACAGTTGAAATGCTTGCTGTTTCTGCTAAACTGCTTCCTCCTCTGCCCCTTTTTTATTCTTTATTCCAAGAAACAGCTCACTGGGAAGGGGAAGAAGGAAAGATATATTTGGGACTGAAGGTGATGTAAAATCAAAATATATTAACAAAAATAACATTAACATTTCAAAGCTAAAGACTTTCAAGAGAAAACTGTTGAAATAAAAAAACAAGTGGGGGAGAGAATGTTTAAATTAATAAATAGATAAATAGATGAATGAATAAATAATTGAATGAGTAAATGAATGAATAAAAATTAATAAATAGATAAATGAATGAATGAGTAGCTGCATGAATGAATGAATAAATAAGTAGATTAATAAATGGGGATTTGCTGAAGGTGGAAGGAGAGGAATAGGACCATTAGCACAAAATCAATTGACCCGTGCCTCTAGGACAATGATTATTTACTTTTTTTGAGTCATAATGATGGGGTATGGGCCCAAGCAAAGACCTTTGCCCCTTACCCCAAAAGAGAATTTAGGTCTTAATTGTCTGAGAGATTCTCCTTGAATTCTCCCACTTGATCAAGGAAGTCTCTGGCTACCCCTGAGGCTATAATCCTATCAACTGGCCTTTCATTATCACCTATGTATATCCCAATTCTCTGATACCCTTAATCTAATCTAACCCTCCTTTGTCTTATCTCCCCATGGCCCCTGGCCACCTCCCACCCCTGACCCTATCTAGACCCCATTCTCAACCTCCCAGTCACTCCCATCAAGATCCTTCCTAGATCCCTCCCACAGTCTTTTTGTATATAAGGTCCATCTTGTCGCCATTAAGGTGCTCAGATTCCTTAAGAACCTAGCCAATAGCCCACAAATTTTCAGATTCCGACATGGCAGATCTTTAATAAACCTTGTCACTGGCTGAAAGAAGGCTTGGGTTGAATTCATTTGGGCAGGAAGACCCACGTGTAATGATTTTGGGGTCCCAGCACCCCTAACCTCTAGACCTCAACAATGGTTTTCTTTGGCAGTCTGATGAGGCCTATGGACCATTTTTTCAGAATAATGTTTTTAACTGATTGAAAACAATGCTAAATTTCAGTTAGAAGTTGATGAAAATAAACATTTTTTTCCCCCTTCCATGTTCATAGACACCTCCTCCTCTGAAATCTATGCATGGATTCCTTTGGTAGAGATCCTTGAACTCCTGATAAGAACTCCTGCACGAGGGAGTGGGGCTCATATTTACTCAGCACAATCCCTGGAGGTACATCAGAAACAACAATAGATGCAGAATTATAGATTCTGGATTCCTATCCCCTCTGCTACTTAGCACCTATGTGGTCATTTTATTTCCTGTCTCTAGGCCTCAGTTTCCTCATCTGTAAAATGAGAAGGTCAGACTGAAAGAAGTTTACCATATATTTTAGCTCTGAATGCTGTGATGCCTGTGAGGTTTCCATCGTCAAAGAATGCTTTTACATGGTGGTGTTTTAGCTGGTGACAAACCTATCAATCCTTAGCTAGACTGGATCTTGGAAAGCACATGCAGTCTCTTGCTAGGCCTGAACCTGAAGCCTTTTCAGCTCTGCAGAACCTGCTGGGATTTGCTGGCACAGCCCTTGAGAACTCAGGGTCAACAAGGGGCCTCAATGAAGCATCAGAGGAGGAGCAACTCGTATGCTTGTATGAAGCAAATGACCTTCCCCTTGTCTCCCATGTTGAAAGGGCAAAACAAACTAACCTGCCTGAAGTCTGTTTACTAGGGTGGAGGCCAGGAAGAAGCCTTGTCTTTTCATTTCATCTCTCCCCTGCTCCTGGCTGTGGTTGCTCTGGTAACCACTGCTATTAGCTCAGAGAATTAATTTTGACCTTGGTGGAGTTCTCTGGCTAACCCATTCAGTTTGGAGCCTGTAAAGGCTGAAGGATCACTTTGGTTGTTGTTTGGTCATTTCAGTCCTGTTTGATTCTTTGTGACCCCATTTTGGGTTTTTCTTGGCAGAAGTGCTGGAGTGGTTTGCCATTTCCTTCTCCAGCTCATTTTACAGATGAGGAAACGGAGGCAACCAGAATTAAATGACATGCTTGGGGTCACACAGCTACTAGGTGTCTGAAACTAGATTTGAACTTCTAGAACTAGAACTAGATTTTTTTGAATGAGATTTGAGTCTTCCTGACTCCAGGTCTGATCATTACCCTTCTTGAAGTCACTTATTACTATATGTTAGAGTTTTCTGAGTATAGTGTAATGGGAAGAGTATTTGTGTTTCTAGGAGAAATCTGGGCTCCAATCCTGGTTCAGACATTTATGAGCTCTGTGACCTTGGGCAAATCATGCCAATTTTCTCACCCTCAGTTTCTTCTTGTTGTAAAATAGGTAAAATAATACTATGGGCAGCTAGGTGGTACAATGGATGGAGTGTTGGGTCTATAGTCAAGAAGACCTGAGTTCATATCTAGCTTCAGACATTTACTAGCAGTGTGACCCTGGGCAAGTCATTTAAGCCTGGTTGTCTCAGTTTGCTCATCTGGAAAAGGAAAAGGCAAACCACTCTAGTATCTTTGCCAAGAAAACTTCAAATGTAGTTACAAAAAGTCAGATAGGACTGAAATGACTAAATAACTAGCCAACAACAACAAAAGTACTGATATGGACTAACTCACACAGTTCTTGTGAGGAAAGTGTTTTGTAAACCTTAAAGCTCTATGTAAATATGAGACATTACTGTAGTTGGTTGGCGACTGACCTATGCACTGGGTAGGATTTGCCAGAACTTTGCTGGATTCTTTGCTGAAGGGAGAGTGTAGAAAGACCAGCAATTTTATCCTTGGCAAGAATGCATCACAAAAGCAGGTATGCAAAACAAAAGTCACCTGGCTCTATTTAATCTTCCTCCTAACTGGCAACCAGAAGCTTGTGAGGTTGAAAGCAATCCTTCTCTGCAGCTCCAGCCAGAATCTTTGCAGTTTTGCTACACGGAATCCCTGGGATGATATGAAAGGGACCCAGGCTACTGACCCAGGGGTATGATATGAGTTAAAAAGGAATTTTGGACTATAAAACAGAAAAGAGTTTAGACTGAGGTAGTCTAACAAGTTCAAAAGGCTTAAAAATGTCTAAGGACTGTTCAAGCTGGCTTGTTGCATGTGGTTGGCTTGTATTTGGGGACGTTACATGATAAAAGAGAAAAAGACGGATCCTTGGGCTATCAAAATAAAGAGCTAGTGACCCCTCCCCATGAAGCCACACAGTAGCTGAAGACCAACAGATAGATGAGTGCAGAAAGCAGCATCAGTTATGATCTATCAGCAGAAGCATCAACCAAGAGAACAGAGCCGCAGAGGACCTCAGGTTGGTGAAGAAAGCAGATCACTGATGACTCAGAGGACATTATCAGTTCTGCAGCATTGAAGGCAACAGTTGGTCTGATATGTGTGTGTGTTCTGGCCAGTTTGGTCTCTCCATGCATGTGTTCTCAACACCTTTGCACATGCATATTATCTGGTCATGGATGTTCTTTGTATGGGTCTGTTTTCCTACTGGTGGTGTGGTAACCTTTGGGAGTATAACATCCTGTGTATGGAGGACATCTTCTACGTCACTTTTTTGGTTACGCTGTTGGTTGACTGGTAAGAGAAACACATTGGTTGGGACTTAGGAGCTGTGGCTTGCGGTTAATGCTGAGCAGCACCAATAAAGTATCTCTAAGCTGGGGTAGAGGGAGGACTCTCAGTGCTACACTTAAAACGCTCTATAAATATTAGTTGCTAGATTTGTAGCGTGGGCAAACTTTACTCTCTGAGTTTGTTGCCCCACCTCCACCTGCCCTTAAACTGACAGGTCCAGGGTCCCCAGAGGGGTACCTGGGGTCACAGTTATACCTCAAACTCTTTTAGGGTCCTAGGAGTAGTCCTAGAAGAGGATACACTTCCACTACTTGCCACTCTAGATCCTGAGCCCCTACTAATGGGACTCTCACCACAACACCATTAGTTCTTACACGTGAAACATTTACTTAATGATAAGGCAAAAAGGAGGAATAATCATGACCTCACAGCTGTTGTTTAGTTGTTTTCAGTTGAATTCATGGTCCTCTTCATGATCCTATTTGGGCTTTCTTAGCAGAGATATTGAAGTGGCTTGCTATTTCCTTCTCTGGCTCATTTTGTAGGTGAGGAAACTGAGGCAAATAGGGTTAACTGACTTACCCAAGGTCAAACAGCTAGTATCTAGTAATCTGAGGCCAGATTTGAACTTAGGAAGAGGAGTCTTCCTGATTCCAGGCCCAGCACATTATCCACCTTACCACCTCGCTGCCTCAAACATCACAGTTAAACTTTACTCAAAATAAGGTGAATGCAAGCATAATCAGAACATATGAATCCACCTTGATCACACTTTCCCACTAATTAACACAGCACCCATGGGGAGAAAACAAGCACATACTTATAAAATCTAGCCAGGCAGCATTTGAGTGGGGAAATCCATGTTACTCAGGACAACTCACAACTCTGGGCTGCAGGCCTTGAATATCCAAGCTGCTTCTCTCCCAGCTAGTTGCCTTTTTGAACTTATTGCTTCCCTGCTAAGCAAATATACATCTCTTCTGTCTCAGATTGATAAAGCAGTGATAAGTTCTTTTAACTCACAGTTATACTTAGAAGGGTACCCAAAAAAGTATTTCGCTATTTATTGGGCAGGTTTCCTTAAGCCAGAGAAGTACAAAGCTCCTCAGGGCAATGAAGAGGAGCCCAGTCAACTCTTCACTCAACAGGATTATATGATATTCAATCATCTCCAAGCGTCTTCTCACAGCAACATAGCGCAAAACTTATCTTTTCCTTTCTGATTTTCCCTCTCAAACCACAGAGGACAATAGAGAGCAACTAGGCATCTTTGAGTATTTATTTCCCCCTCAAATTGTAGACAGTACTGGAGGGCAATAGAACATGTGACTGTTTTTAGAGATCTAGAGATGTTAAGGACAAGATTGCAAATCACAACTGTTTGGAGACTATGGGAAGATTAAATAAATGCTGTTGGGTCACATGCAACTGAACCCAGTAACCACAATGCCCTGAAGCTTCAGTCATTTCTCTGCCCTCACACAGATGCCCACAGCACATTCCCCCAAGGAAGAGGTCTCTATCCAGTCCTCCTAAGAGGTTGAATCTCTCTTCACATTTTACCTGAGAAATTGTTTCTTCATAAATGGACTTTATCAATTTTTCATCCACAAAAATTCTTTTTATGTTCCTTTCAGCAACCAAACAGCTCACACATGAAAGGAGCAGTATCTCATGTATACATGTGAATTGTTATTATCATCATCTTGGTCTTCTCATCTTTTTCAATAAGGTTAAGCTAGAAATGATCTTAAGATGAATTGTTTACTTGATATTATTCTCTTATATTTGTTATTCTATAAGACCACTGCTAAGATAGGTGGAAAAAATCTTTGTGTGTGTGTGTGTGTGTGTGTGTGTGTGTGTGTGCGTGCGTGTGTGGTGGGATAAACTATTAGGATATAAGCTTATCGGGGCAGCGAGGTGGCACAACGGATAGAGCATCGGCCCTGGAGTCAGGAAGAGCTAAGTTCAAATCCAGCCTCAGACACTTAACACTTACTAGCTGTGTGACCTTGGACAAGTCACTTACCCCCATTGCGTAGCCAAAAAAAAAAAAAAGGATATAAGCTTATCCTCTGCAGGCTCACTGAGAGTATCATCAGTACAAATCCAGCAGTAGACAGGATAATAGGGATGGTAGATACTTCACCCTACTCCTGCATGATTTAATCTCCTTCACTAGGTCTCTATATTTTGAAGATTTTTGCTCTATGTAGCTTGAAAATTAAGTATTTGTTATGGTGATGTCTATTAAAAAATATTTTTCTAAAACATTTTTAGTTTCTGTGGATCAACGTTACCAACGGGTAGTTGTGGGCAATAATTTGCTCTGTGATAACAGTCTGTTTCCCAGTCAGTTTATGGGTTGAATTCTCCAGGATATTTTGAGGTCTCTATTAGTAGCATGGGAATTTGTCAGTCCCTAAAGATGGCTAGGTGGTACAGTGGATAGAGCACTGGACTTGCATATCAATCTTTATGATTTCTTAGTAAAAGTATGATAATTAACTTTAACAAAAGCACTTCTATACATTTTTTGTCCTTCTTAGTGAGGAAATATTAGTCTTTCCGTAGACAGCTTATGGTCATAGTCCTTATGTTTTGTTAACACTGTAGAGGTGTTTTGTTAGGATGCTTTCTGAATCTGGTGGGCTCACAGTTTATATGTCCTTGGAAGAGTGGGTGTTCCTGAGAGTGACAATTAACTCTGATTGGTTAACTATTAGTGAGAGAGAATGAATATTACAGTGAGAGATGGACCTATTCTAATAAGGGGCTGGTGGTATAACTTTGATCATGTCATTTACTTCCAAATCACCCCCAGCCTGGGATATCTAGATGGAGAAATCTAAAAGAATGGTCTATATTCCCCCACCCAAGCCTGAGCAGAACACAATGGACCTGGAGTTTCACCATAGATTAAATTCCTTGTAGGGCTAGGTGGAGTAGCAATTATCTAGATTGAGAAGAATGTTAATTCTATCTGCTATGTCAGCCAGAGGCTGAGCCTTGAAGTGAGGACTTTAGAAAAAGGGGGAGAACTCTGGATCTCCCCAAATCATTGGTTATTAATAATCATTTCTCTCATATCTCTGCTTCTAGGAGTTGCTCCTCTCTAACAGTTGTAAGTGAATGCTCTGACTCCTTTTCCTGAGTCAGGCTGCTACATCTGCTCCTCAGGGTTGAAACCCTAACGGGTTGGGAAGCCTCTTCCCTACTGCTATTGGATTGAGCCCCCAGTGGCTGCATGCCACTCCTATTGTTGGGGACCAGTAACTAGCACTCCATTTCAACATAGCCACTTAATATCTAGCTTTTATAAAGGGATATTTACTTCAAAGGCATAGCAAGAAAATATACAAACATACCTTCCAACAGTTCTGGAGTATACTATCCTCTACACCACCTCTGTCTCTTGGGGCAGTTGGTTCAAAAGTACATAACAGTGATTCCACCAAGGTCTTGTCCAAAGGCGACATTGATGTTATGATGGCTGCAAAACCCTATCTGGATTCCTCTGGCTTGCTCTCCCGATTTCTTGAAACCCTTGAGGTCAGATACTTCACTCCCTTCACCTAAAAGGGAAAGAAACAAACAAAAAGACTGAGGATCAAGGCCTGTTTCTCAAGGCCTTAGAGGGAAGAAGGCCCCAAGCCCTTTCCTTTTACTTTATGGCCTCTCATCTGAGGTTGTGAGTGGAAAAAGTTATTGACTACTCAGAAGGAAAAAGGAGGAAAGGAAGATCACTGACTGAAGCCAGAGAAGAGGTGACTGATGCTAACATCAGCCTTTTTGAATATCTCCAAATCAAATCCAAGAAGCTCCCCTTTGCTAGACCAGAACCAGTGGAAGCACATGTTCCAGTCTCTCCAAAGCACTTCCCTTATATATCATTACCCTTCTCCCAAAAGTGAGCTCTGGAGCATCCTCCATTTGGAGAGGGTGCATGAGCTGAGTAAGCTTATAGGGTCTGAGTATCCCATCAAGGTTCTCCAACTGTGGTCTCAGAGATCATTCAGCTCTAATCACCTTCACTTCCTTGTCTGAGTGTCTTGGACAGCCAAGACAAAACCTAACCTAAAGTATCTTTGAGAGCTCGAAGTGAAGTCACTGCCTACCTAAGGCTGGAAACGAGGTTTAGATTCAAGTGTCTAGGTAGTACTTGGGGCATTAGTATATAAGTGGTGTGAAGAAAAAAGAGTTCTCAATTTTGTAGCCTGAGGGTAGTGACCATCCCTCATTTATAGATAAGGAAACTGAGTACAGATACAGACTACAAAAGGTCACTGAAGCAATTCTAATTTGGTCCTTTGTCTCCTTGCAAATTCAGACTGAGTTCTAGGGGTAGCATTGTCCTTCCCTGGGAGGGATGAGTGGTGCCTGATATTTCACAGATCACCTACTCCTAAGAACTTCCTGTTATATCGTAAGAAAAACAAACAAACAAACAATTCTATAGACCTCAATTCAATAATTCAGTAATTTTGAAACCTTTCTTAAAGTTGGGGGAAAGACTGCTTGCACCCTCCTATGACCAAATTTGGTTTGATTTTTTAATTCTCTTCTGGAGAAATTCCCAATAATCTTTTCCATTTAGTCTCTAGATACCTCAGCTGTTTTTAATTCATATGAGATCCTTCCTCCTCCCCCAAACTTTTTGGACCTCTTTCTTTTTCTAAATAATACTATGATCTAAGCACACGGTGGTAGTGAAAGGAAAAAAGACATATACCAGATAGATTAATTTGTTTTATTTTAATAAGTTTCATTGATGTCATTTCTAAATATACCCTCACAATTAAACTGTCTTGTAAGAAAGAAAAATAATTGATAATAGTGACTACAAATGGAATTTTGCTTTGGTCTCTTTTTTTCTAAGAAAAAAATTATTTTTAGATATTTTAGTTCATTTGGTGCAACTGAGGTGGTGTCTATGGCTCTGTGAATTCTAGATTGGGCAAAAAGAGTCCTGAATTCTAGTTCCAGCCCTGTGTCATCTTGTACTTTTCCCCCTTTGGGTTGCAGTTTCCCTATATATAAAAGGAGAAGCTTAGCCTAGATAATCTCTAAGTTCCCTAAGATTTTAAAATTCCATTATTTAATTCATTTGGTTGCTATGTACTGGGAAGATGCTGATCCTGTATCCAGGGCAAGAGATAGCAGCAGGTGGATGGACAGAGCAGACAAAGCACCCCACATATACCTTCTCAATATCAGAAAGCAAAAAACATCTTTGGTGAAGAATTTAGGGAAAATCATGGATGGGATGGACAGTCATGGATGGGTTTGAGCTGCTGCTATTGGACAGAGCAGATCCATTGGAGAACTAGGTACAATTCCATGAAAAATGAGGCAGTCTAGTCATGTATTGAAAGACAGCATATTGAGAGCTGCATTGATACCTCCTTAAAATATTACAAAGAGCCAGAGGAAAACTTCTAGGAGGTTGAATGGATCCTTTATGGAGCATTTGTGTAAAAACATGGACTCCAAGACTTGCACAGGCTGTGGGGGAATGGAGGGGCTGCAATCTTTACTAGCAGAGGGACTTCCCATACCCAGGAAATCATAGATCTATCAAATATCCAAGAAGGATTCAGTGTGTCAGTTTCTTCGCTTCCAATAACATTTGTTGTCTTCAACAAAAAGGTGAGACATTTGAACAGGCATATATTGTAGTCGAAAGAATGCTCAATTCTGGGTCAGGAGACCTGGATTTGAATCCTCCTCCAGATTCTGCTTGGGTCACCATGAGCAAGTTCACTTCATGTCTCAGAATCTTGGTTTGTTCAACTGTTAAGGGTGTGCCTGGGAGGAACCTGGTCAAGATTAAAGAATGAGGAGGACCTTATTCTGCATTGAAAACATTTCCCTAAAGTCTCCCGTGAAATGATACAGAATGAAATAAGCAATATATTCTTTCAACATATACAGAAAAACAATATACTCTCCCAATATATACAGGAAAACAATATATATAATGACTACAATAGTGAAAAGAATATGCTATGGGGGCAGCTAGGTGGTGCAGTAGGTCGAGCACCAGCCCTGAAGTCAGGAGGACCTGAGTTCAAATATGGCCTCAGACCAAACACTTGACACTTATTAGCTGTGTGACCCTGGGCAAGTCACTTAACCCCAATTGCCTTAAAGGCAAAGAAGAAGAAGAAAAGAATATGCCATGGAATTATACTAGTGGAGCAAACCCAAAGATGGGAAATATATTTCCCTCCCTTTCTTGGAGAGTTGGGCAACCATGGATGTACAATGTCAGCTATATTGTCAGATTCAGTCTCTGTTTTGGCTGGGTTTACTTAACTGTTTTTCTGTGTTACTGTATAAATTATAAGCTCACAACTTAATTACCCTGATCAGTGCAACGATCAGTCATGATTCTGGAGGACAGATGATGAAACACACTAGGAAGCAAGCATTTATTAAATGCCTACTATATGCCAAACACTGTGATAAAGATTTTACGAGTTTCTCATTTGATCCTCACAACAGCCATGGGAGGTGGGTATGATCCCCGTTTTACAGTTGGGGAAACCAAGGCAGACAGAGGTGAAGTGACTTGCCTAAGGTCACACAGCTAGTAAGTGTCAGGGGCCCTATCTGAACTCATATCTTCCTGATTCCAGGCCCAGTACTCTTTCCAATGTGCTACCTGTCATCTAGCTGAGAGGTGATGAACTCAGTATGGATTGAGGCAAATTTTTTGGATGTGACCAGGTTGGGAATTTGCTTTACTTAACCACATGGATTTGTTACAAGGGTTATGTTTTTCTTTTTCTTTTTTTCTTTTTTTCAATTGGCAGTGAGAGGAATTAAAAATAAATTTTATTAATTGAAAAAAATTAAGTTAAAATAAGTGAAGGCTTACTGAGAGCTGGGGGGCAGGGGAGAGTTGGAAGGAGTAGATATACAAATGACCAGTAAAGTAAAAACCAAAGGACCTCACTAAAAAAATCTTTTAAAAAGAAAGAAAAGAAAACTTCTCCTTATGTTATTAGAAACATCCCTGTTTACACCACATTTGAGCCTGCTCTGGCATTGATGATGTATCACCAATTGGCTATGAACTCTCCCAGCCCGGGGTATTCTTTGACTCACTGAAACCAAATTCAGGATGATTGATTGATTCACAGTCAATTTCAGAGCACTTGGTCCATACCTTTGGACTAGGCCTTTAAAAGGGGGAGCTAGAGACACAGAAAGGACAAGAAGGGAGAGATGAAAACTATAGAAGGGTTACAGAAAGAAACCCTGGGATGGAAGCCTGCATGTGCACATGGTCCTCCAGAGGAATGCTTGACTCCAGTAGGGGAAGAACCAAATGGTCCCTGGAAAGGAAGGAACCACATGGCCTCAGAAATGTCAGAGACCAGAGGCAGTGGTGGAGCTATGTAGAGTGCCTGCGACAAGCAGGGATGGAATGACCAGAACGTTCCTGGACAGTGAGAGAATTCAAACCATGAGGAAGAAGAGCAAACTCGAACCTTATGCCTCACAAGGACCGTGAGTCATGTGGACCATAAAGGTCTTGGGAATTAGGGTAAACTCTTGAATAAGAGTAATACTTGAGGGTTGAGGTCCCTCACTAAAGCAAATAGTAATATGCAAGGGCACAACTATTTGTAGAGAAGACTGTATAGATCCAGGAGAGGAAGACACCACCTGGATAGGACAGGAGACCAGCTGGATAGGGGAAGGAGAGTTGCTTTGACTGTTCATGGTTTCAGGTTTGTCTTTTCTGTTTCCTGGTTTTTTTTTTAATTAGGTTAAATCAGTGGTTCTCAAAGTGGGTGGATGAAACTATTTAATAATAATTCAAAGGTACTTTAATTTCTAATAAGTAACACATAAACAAAAGGTCATTGGGGAGAGGGAACTCAATAATTTTTAAGAATGCAGACCAAAAAGTTTGAGAACTTCTGGGTTAAAATCAAGCCTTCTTGTATTGGATGTATTGTTAGCCTGAGTACTTTCACGGGAACTAAGAACCTTTTCTCTAGACATCTTAGACAAAGCTGGAGTTGAATGACGCCAGGTTCCGTTGGATATAGAGAAGACACTAGACATAAAGGGAGCGATTTGTGAGATGTTTCCAAGATTGAACCCACACTATCTAAACTGGATTACACAATGGTTGTATGGTAGTAGGTGGGTAAATATGCTTCACAATTTGGTTGCAAGGGAAAGCCTCCACATAATCTAGATCTTTAAGATGTAGAGAAGTGGGAGTTGTTATTTTGAGGTCCCATCTAATTTACTCCATGTGGAAGGCAGAGCTGGTAGTTCTGAGTAACACAACAGTATGGAGAGCTCAGAGAAGATCCAGGCTCCATGAAGAGAGTTCTCCACACTCCTTTCTCAACTGACAGTTTCAGGAGTGTTCTTTGGGTGTAGCTCCAAACTAGGCTGGGGAGGGAATCCAATTCAAATTATAACACTGGTATTTCCTCAGTTCCCTTGAGTGAACTTGGGTCAACTCCTAAGCCTGGCATTTAAGACCTTCTACCTTTAGAACCCAGTCTACTTCTCTAGCTTAGCCCTAGATGACTTCTGAGGTTCCTTGCAGTTCCAAATCTGATACTAGAATCTCTCTTTTTTTTGGACTAACTTTTGTCAGCCAGTTCTCTGTCACCTACACATTCTGTGAACTGAGCTATCTTTATTTCTAGGCTCAAACAGTTTTGGGGACTGGACAGGAGGTGTTAAGCATGTGGCATGAGAGTAATTAGGAAGTATTTATCAAGAGAAATAAAAATACAATAAAACATGATTAATATTACATTTTAAAACCAAGTCAAGATGTACCTGACAGGGATCTTTAGGTAAAGTTTGTTGGTCCACATTTCCATTTGAGTCAGACAGTAGAGTATCCTCCACCCTGGGTTTGCGTGTCTCAGTCTTATTCATCCTATCTCATCTATACCCAGGAGTCCACTAACTACTCTAAGCTGTGGGATCTTATCCTCTTCTAATAATAAGAACCAACATTTAGATAGCACTTACTATATGCACTTTACAATTATTATCTCATTTGACCCTGACATAAAAGTAGGTGATATTATGATGTCCATTTACAGATGGGGAAACTGAGGCACAGAGGGGTTAAGTGATTTGCTCAAGGTCACACAGCTAGGAAGTGTCTGAGACTGGATCTGAACTCAGGTCTTCCTGACTCTAGGCCCAGTGCATAGTGCCTTATCCATTGTACCACCCAACTGCCTTGGTCTTTTGAACTTCTATGACCCTGGATGCTCACAAAATGATTTGTAATATACTTTTTTCCTTATACATTTATTAATTCAATTACCATTTATTGAACTACTATGTGCAAGGTTTTGTGCTGTATAAGGCTTTTTTCCTCCATATTGTCCATTTTGTAAACAAGTCATTACACGCACATATTCCTGCTAATACACGATGAACTTCCCAACAATGTGCCATACCCTCACCTGCCAACACTTGCTTGTTAAGACTTGTTGGCGAACTTGACCACTGATAGGTTGTGACTATATTTTGTGTGATTGTTTGGAAATAATGTAATCACTGTGACTTTAACTCTGTTATACAACAGATGAAATATATACAAATAGTTTTTCCAAATTTTCTTCTTTTCTTTCCTTATGCTTCCATGGCCCCGTTATTTTTATTCAACACCCCTGAATTGAACCCAAAGCTATTACCACCCCCCTGGATTGGTCCAGTATTCCTCAGGGGTGGTATCACCCACATTGGGAAGCTATGCTTTCATTGATTAAGCCTGTGCTCCTGAGGCTGAATTGTACTCTGTAGGATTGGAGATCAGGGTGGGGTGGGGCTGGTTATCTATTTTTCTAGTTATCCTTTAGGATATGGCAGCTAGAGTCAAGAACACTCATCTTCCCTAGTTCAAATCTGGCCTCAGACACTTACTAGCTGTGTGACCCTGGGCAAGTCACTTAACCGCATTTACCTCAATTTTCTTATCTGTAAAATTATCTGGAGGAGGAAATGGCAAACCACTCTAGTATCTTTGCCAAGAAAACCCCAAATTGGGTCACAAAGAGTCAGACACAACTGAAAAAACAACTGAACAAAGTTATCCTCTGATTGAGCCACTTAGAATGGAACATGGGGGATAAATTAAGTGCCTTAGACTAACATCAGATTTCATAATTTACAAAGCATGTTCACATATATGAATTTGATCTGAGGCTCATAATACTCCTATGAGTATCGAGGCAGGTGTTATTACTTCATTTTAGATGAAGAAGCTGAATTTCAGAGTTTAAGTGATTTGTCTAAAGTTACCCACCTAGTCAATGGGCAAAGCCATCACTGTAGAAAACAGGCCTCTCACTCCTGTTTCTTCCTAATCTGCCACATTGCCTATAGAGTGTGTTTGATAACGGTCCATGTTCTTTTCTCACACATTTTCAGATGGTGAAAATGCTTCCTTGTGCTCTGTTATTCATATATTCATTGGATCCTAGCAGATTTAGTAGTCCAGGTCACATTATTTGCTGATGTGTCATAAATTCTAGTATGGCTTTACCTTAGAGAAATACTGATCCTCCCCATCCCCTATCCCACCCCTTTACTGCCATGCTCCACAATTGTCCTGTTTTCCATTAAATGGTGGTAAGAGAGTTTGATTATAATATTGCAAGACAATAGAATAACTTCTCTTGGGATGTGAAATATTAATAGTTTAGCTCTTGAAGGAACAAGGAACTCTCTTGGGAGCTGTATGCAGGATGCAGGACTGAAGAAAGGTTTGATGGGCTCAGGGCATGCCTTCTATTGGAGTCCGGAGACTGACCATTGAGAGTTTATTAAGTATCCTACAGGTAGAGGAGCATTATAGTGTGATAAAAAAATAGTATTGGAACAGTCAGAGAGTTTAGCTTTAGTTCCACCTGGATCACCATTTTGCTGTGGGATCCAGGGTACTGGTTTTCTTTTAAAGTAAAATGAGGTGGTTGAACTAGATGAATTTTATGTGAGCACAGTGTGGCAAAAAGATCACTGTACTGGATTTGGGTTCAAATCCCATCTCCGGAACCTGCTGTGTGCTTAATTGGAAGCAAGTCACTAAACCTCTCTGGGCTTCAGTATTTTCATTTGGAAAGTGGGGATAATAATTTCCTGGGAGGTAAGGTGGCTTAGAAGATAGAGAATTGGTATCAGAGACAGAAAGAAAAAGGTTGGAGCCTTCCCTCTGGTTTTGTGAGATTCCAGGTAAGTAACTTAATAGCCCGGTGTCTTAAGGCTATGTTACTGGACAACCAGAGGCAACTAGATGACATAGTAGATAGAGCACTGAGCCTGGAGTCAGTATGACATGATATGAGTTCAAATCTAGTCTCAGGTACTTCTTTGGTGTGTGACCCTGGGCAAGTCACATCATCTTTGTCTGACTCAGTTTTCTCAATTTGTGAAATGGGGATCATAACAGCACCTACCCCCTAGGGTTGTGAGAATGAAATGAAGTAATATTTGTATAATGCCTAGAACATAATAGGTGCTTAATAAATGCTCATTGCCTTTCCTCCTCTCATTGAGTTGATCTGTGTTGATGGAAGGAGTTTCCTTATGGAGAGTTCCCTAAACCAAAGAAATCATAGCTCCAGTCCAAAAAAAGAATGTACTTACTATAATAGAGTTGTTGTGAGGCTCAAATAATACAAAATGTGTTTTGCAAACCTCAAACCCCTATGTAAATGTCAGCTGTGGATGAATGCTAAGTATTGTGGTCATAAATACAAAATAAAGAAAGTCTCTTAGAGTGCCAGGACTCTAGTCAGGAAGACTCATCTTCCCGAGTTCAAATCTGGCCTCAAACACTTACTAGCTGTGTGACCCTGGGCAAGTCACTTAACCCTGTTGGCCTCAGTTTCCTCATCTATAAAATGAGCTAGAGAAGGAAATGGCAAACCACTCCAGTATCTCTGCCAAAAAAACCCCAAATGGGGTCATAGAGAGTAGGACACAACTGAATAACAAAGGGAGTCCCTGCCTCAAGAAGCTTATATTACAAGAGAAGTAGAGCTCCAAGAAGCTGTAGCATGCATAGTGGCCACTCCCCAGCAAACCTTTTGGTAAGGGAGGAGATGTCAAACCCATTGGTAAATTGGGGGGGATGTCTAGCCCAAGCATGTGAAGACTTCTTCCCCTGAATGGTAAATTAGAACAATTTGTTCTAATGGCCTTGGAGGCAGCTGAAATAGGCACTGTGGAGCGCTTAGAGCTTGGTCAGAGGTGGAAGACGCCAAGGGCATCCCCTGCATCCTGGGCCATTGCCAGCCATCCTGACTTTTGATCTGCCACTGGACTCCAATGACTCTGGAAGAAAGAGTGAAACCAATGACTGTGCAACTGCCTCACTTCAATCCAATTTATGTGTGAGTCAAAAAGCCAGGAGAGGCCGTTTTGGTCAGAGAAGTCCCAGATGTACTGGTTGGAGCTACGTGGAAGTCAATAGTATACCAAGGGAGTGGTACAGTTAGTTGGCTTACAGTTCCCATAACAAGAGGCAGAGGCAAAGGGACAGACAACAGTGCTTTGGGGGTGGCAGACTGGGTAGGATGTGAAGTGTGTTTGTAGTTGGTCTGGAGCCAGCTAAGTATAGTGTGGGCAGAATGAGTTTGTGAGCACTCGCTCACCAGTTTTGTTTGTTTTGTTTTTCCCTTAGGGAGGGACAGGTAGGGAGAGTTCCAAAACTGAATGGATTACATTCCCCAAGGCGTAGTCTCTGGACTTTTGGAGGCCCTGTCATTGTTATCACTTTTTCTAGCTCTAACAGGCTATGATTTGATGGTGTGTTACGACGAGGCAGAATGTTGGGAATTGTCTTTCCTTCTTCGGCTGATGCAAAATTCAAGCAGGATAACTATCCATTATTATTTAATAGATTCATGTGTGACACAGATCAAATCAGTCCTCTTCCTACCTCCATTTAAAAACTCTCAACCCCCCCCATAGGATCAATCCCCATTAATGTTGTCTATTAAGACTACGATCTTATAACAGTTTTTCTTAATAACCTTAATATTTTGGGTCAAGACTAGCTGTGGCTAGTATAGAGATTCAGTCTCAGGATTAGAATAACAGTGAAACATTTGTGGGCATATAAAATTCAATACAAAGAAATTTACTTAACAAGGGAAGATTTTTAAAAAGTACAGTCATTGATTCAAGTGGACAGGCTTCTCTGTTTCTGTTGAAGGCAACTCCAATTACCCAGTTTCATGACTTTGGTGACATTCTTGACTTTTCTCCTTTCCCTTTCCTTTAATATCAGCTACCAAGTTTTATTAAATCTGTCTCCATAACATCTCTTGCATTCACTCCCTTCTTTTCACTCCTAATAAGGTTAGCATTTATAGAGTGCCTACTATGTGACAGGCACTAAGTGCTTTATAAATCTCATAATGACCCTGGGAGGTTAGGTGTCATTATTATCCCCATTTCACAGTTAAGGAAACTAAAGCAGAGATTAAATTACGTATCCAAGATCACACATATAGTAATTGTCTGAGGTGTGCAAATTTTCCTGTCTCTAGGCCCAATGCTATGTCCACTGAACCACCTACCTGCCTCACTACAATGGCACTAATTTAGAAGCTTATCATTACATGCTTAGACAGTTGATGTTCTTCTAGTTTCCCCTTTCTTGAAGCAGAAGCTTGGCAAAATATTTTTACCAAGACGCAGGGCTGACCCTGTTAAAAAGCATGGAATCCCTGTGGCTCCTTATTGCCCAAAGGATGAAACACAAACTCTTAGACTTGGCATTTAAGAGCATCCATGTTGTGTTGCCAGCCACTCTTTTCAATCATGTTTTGCATTGTGCCCTTCATGTATGTCATGTTTCAGCTATGCTGGACATGGTCAGTATCATGTTCTAGTGCCAGCTTGCATATAACAGCATAGTCTGTTCCATATCCTTGGAATGCCTGAAACTCAACTCAAATGCCACTTGCTGTTAAGCCTTCCCAAACTTTTCTTTTCCCTCTACCCCCAATATACATTATTAGTGCTCTTTCCTTCCTCAAATTAGCTGGTCAAAATTAAGTCAAGTCAACAATATTTATTAAGCACCTACTGTGTGCCAGGCACTGTGTTAGGCACTAGGAAAACAGATTTATGCAGAAAGATAGACAGTCCTTGCCCTCAAGGAGCTTACATCCTAATGAGGAAAGAAAATACATAAAAGGAAGCTGAAAAGTGTGTGTGTGTGTGTGTGTGTGTGTGTGTGTGTGTGTGTGTAGGGGGCAGGGGAGAGAGAGGGAGAAGGTACCTACATGGAAGTACATGGTGGAGAAAATCTGGAGAAAATCGGAAATGGAGATTGGAGAGGAATAAGTACGTGGCCGACTGAGACATTTTTCTTAAAATGGAGGTTATCTGTCTACATGTTGTATTTCCTTGGCTGTTGTTTTTTGTCTTTTTATCCCCAGTGCCTAGCACAGTGCCTTGTACATAGCAGGTATTTAATAATTGCTGAACTGAATCAAGGCCTCCCTCCCCCCCCCCTTACTTAGCAGATGAACCAAGGCTTAGGGGCTGGGACAGGATGAGCCTCAGATGGAGAAGGCCTGCAGAGGCTCTCCAGGCTCTGGGGGTTTGCAGCTCTTAATTAGAGGAGAGGAGTTCTCATTAATCAGTCCTGTTTGCTCAGGAAGGATGATCCAGCCGTGTTTTCTAACTTCAGAGGACCACCAGGGCTGGCTTCTTGCAAATGGGGCAGTGGCAAGGTCTGGCATAGGAAGGCAAAATTTCTTGGCCCTGGACATAATGTGCCAAGTCCGCCAAAATAACAATAACAATAATAGGGGCATCTGGTTGGTCTAGTCAGTGTGATTTCCTTCCTTCCAGGAACTCTGAGCATTTGCACAGACATTACCTCATAGATCTTTCCCACTTTCCCCCTAGGGAGGAAACTAAGCATCACCTATTATTATCCCAAATAGAATATGAAGAAACTGAGGTAAGGAGAGATTAAATGGATTGCTTCCAGAAACTGGGCTCATCAGAGGTTGCACCTGGGACTGTCCTCTGGCCTTTGAGACCACACTGACCGCAAGAACTCGTTCAGGCCTCACCTTCTGAGCAAACTGCCTCGCCATCTGTGAGATATGCATCTGTCATCCCAGCTGATGCCTAGTCATGCTTAATGCAAAACCTCAAACTAAAGGCCTTTATCAATCTATGTCAGCGTGTCTCTAACTAGGGATCGTGGGCAAGTTGCCAGACTGAATGCTTTTATCCTGACCTCGCCAGAGCAGTGGGAATAATCATGATGGATCAAGCTGGCTGGCTGCTTCACCATGGGTCTCAGGGAGTGGCTGCATCTTAGTCGGGGTCCCTTACTGAGGGCTCTGGGGTCTAGTCACCAGCATGGTAGGATTTTGAAGCTCAGGTTGACACGTTTACTCCAGGGAGATTTGGCAGGGAATCTATTTAAGCTAACCAAACTCCTAAGAGAATAATCCAGAGACCAAAATACCAGTTTATTAATTATAGGGGGGCACAAATTAGGTTTGGTTGTCTGCTCCCCTGCTAGCTAGACCTACTCTGGAGACCAGGCTCTAGGTGAGAAGGAGGAGGTGGGGTGGGGATGAATACGGAATCAGAGCAAAAAGGTTTGGATGGCAAAGCCCAAGGGATATTTTCATCAAGAAGTGGGAAGAAGCCTGCGTGAGAAAAGTAGGGATGGTGTGAGACCCAGGGAGGGGAATTGAGATGGTGCCTCAGTGACAGCTAAGACTCCATTTATAGAGAATAACACCGAAGCACTGTGTTTAAAGAGGAGAATTGGGAGCTCTGAAAGGAGAAGAAAGTACATTTTCTTGAAGCCTCAGAAAAAATGAAGGGTATAGAGAGGCTCTCAAAAGATGAGTGGGTGCTAAGTGAGCCATCTCAGACAGCTGGTCAGGTCCTGTGGAAAGACCTCAGTGATAGGTTCAATGGAAACCATGGGCAATCTCAGACAAGTTTCAGCTTCCCCCCCCCTCTGGTTCTGCCCTCACCTATTCTTGATGAAGGTTACTTTGGGAACCCAGTTAAGCAAAATCCCAGTCTTTCCCACTTTAACAGACAGTTCCCAGAGATTCATTTTCCTCTCAGACAGAGTTTCTTTTAGAGTATCTGGAGGAGTGGGGGCTCCTAACAAGTCAGGAGGTAGAGCATACCTCTCTGCCGCATTGCATCCCTGAAGCAACAATAAAGTTCTAACCTCTGTGTCCCCCTCAGCATTTAATTTAAAGACTTGTAGACAAAAGCTTGGGTTGAGAGATACCTCATAAACAAGGGCTGAGAGGGGTTCCTGGGCCCTACACAGTAATTTGTTTGCTAGAGCTATGACTTTTTTAAAAAAATTAAATTTTATTTAATTTTAGATCAGGATTCTCTTCCTCTCACGTTCCTTCCCCCCTATTGAGAAAGCAAGGGGTAAAAAAGGTTACAAACATGTTCCTGCACTGTCCAGGTCCAATCCCCTTCTCCCTACCTCCCGCTCCCCCCCCCAAAAGTATGCCTTAATCTGCATTCTGAGTTCATCACCTCTGTCTAGAGGTGGGTAGCATGTTTCATCTGAGTCTTCTGGAATGGAGGTTGGTCGTTGTGCTGATTAAAGTTACTAAGTCTTTCAAATTATCTTTTACAACATTGCTGTTACTCTATAAATTGTTCTGATTCTGCTTACTACATTTTGCATCAGTTCGTACAAGTCTTCCTAGGTTTCTCTGAAACATCTCCTTCATTGTTTCTTATAGCACAATGGTATTCCAGCACCTTCATATACAATAACTTATTCAGCCATTTCCCAAATGATGGGCACCCCCTCAGTTTGCAATTCTTTGTCATCATGGAAAGAGCTGCTATAAATATTTTTGTACATATGGGTCCTTTTCTTCTTTCTTTGATCTCTTTGGGACATCAAAGTTAGGGAAGGAAAAGGAAGAGAATAAGCATTTATAGAGTGCCTGCTATGTGCCTGGCACTATCCTAAGTACTTTACAAATCTTATCTCATTTGATCCTCACAACAGTCCTTTGAGGGAAATGCTATCATTATGCTCCTTTCACAGTTGGAGAAACTGAGGCAGATAGTGGTGAAGTGACTTGCTCAAGGTCACACAGCTAATAAGTTGTCTGAAACTAGATTTTAAGTCAGGTCTTCCTGACTCCAGGTACAGCTGTCTCCCCACTGAGCAATCTAGCTGCCTCTACCAACCTAGTAGACTGCTACTACCGGGTTTGCTGGGTCAGAGAGAAGACATGATTTAATATGGAGCTAAGACTTTTGAACAAAGTAGCCAAAAGCCACTTTACTCCCTTCAAGAGGGCTGACGCAGCCTGACCTGAACCTTTGAGTCCTAGCAGTGTAAGAGCTCTGAAGGAACCCAATGCTCATACACTCCCATGGGTCAGTTAAACTGTATGCTGACCTTACCTGGACTCTGACTTCCTTAATGGAGACGTCCCTGGGTTAGGATGGCCTCCTTATTTCCATTCATCTTTGGGGTTTTTGATGGACATCTATCATCTCTCACTAGCCTGGCAATCTGTTATAACCCTGTACTTTTTTCTTTTCTAATTAAAAAAATATTTTAAAATTTTCTTTTCTAGTAATTTTTCTGTGATAAAAGTCTACATGCCATGTGGACTGGATGTTCATGTAACCAAAGTAGGCATCTTCTTTGACAAATTCTTAACTTTTTATTGACTACATGTTGAAAGAAACATTGGGCTAGGAGGTCTTTGGAGAATGTATGCTCCATGATGATCAGACACCATTTTTTTTTTGTCTTTGAAACTTCAGTGCTATATATAACCCATATCAGATTGCTTGCCATCTTGGAAAAGGGAGAGGGGAGGAAGAAAAATTTGGAACTCAAAATCTTTCAAAAAATGAAAGTTGAAAATTGTCTTTACATGTAAGTGGAAAAAATAAAATACCATTAGTTTAACTGAAAAAAAAAAAAACCCCTTCAGTGTCTAGTGTATTATGCATGCTTAATAGCTGTTTGTTGAATCGAATTGAATATAGTGGATCTAGTCCCAGCTCTGTCTCTAAACTGCTGTGTGACCTTGAATAGGTAAACTCCCTTCTCTGGGTCTCAGTTTCTTAAAATGAGGGGGTTAATGTACATGCTTCTAATATTCCTTTTTAAAGCACAGGTTTGGCTACGCTCAAGAAGCCTTGGTTGCTACTCATTTAGGATGGGATCAAATACAAATGGATTGGGGATCTGGCATGTGCCTAGACCATCTAAGGTGACTTCATCCAAATGGAAGAACCTAGGGAGTTGCTTTTGGGAGACTGAAGTCTGTAGCACATGTGAACATTCTATATGGTTGGGACAGTCTTTCTCCATTGGCTGGTAGCCAGAACTGTCTTTAAAATGGCCTGTCTCAGCACCTGTGGCAACTTTTGTGATACCTTTAAAGGAAGAGGAGACTCCACTCACCCCGAGATCATGTGGTGAGGGACAAGGGCCCTAGAACCTCCTTCTAAGACCATGTGGTTCCAAGAAATGGGGCTAGGGCTTTAGCTTTTTCTTTCCTTTCTTTCTGTTTTAGGTACTGGGAGTGGAGTTTTTTATTTGGTCTGGGGCTTGAGCCATGGTGAGCCCCCAGTCCGGGAATCCAGGCTGGATATTTGAAGCCAGTTCAGCAGCAGGGCACTGAAGAACAATGTCTAGGGAATCAAGGTCAGCAGAAGCTGGCGTTCAAGATGGCTTTGAACATGAACCTGGCAGGATTAATGCTATGTAGGAACTGAGTTAAACTATGAGCATAATTCTGAGGAGGTACGGGCCCTGGGAATCCCTCACCCCAAACTCTCCTTGAGTTTTCTCCTTTTCCCTCAAGGTCAAGTCTCTGGCATTTGCCTGAGGCATCTAACCATTCCAGTAATCCTCTAAACGGGCCTTTTATTGTGGCTACACCCAATCTCCCAATTCTGTTCTGTTAGCTCCAGATGGCCCCAGCCACTTCCCACCCTCAATTCCATCTAGCCCCCTTGGGCACCCTGCCTGCCCTGGTCCTTCTTGGTTACCTCACAGTCACTACTTGATCACTCCTAGATCCCTCCCAGAGTCTCTCTTTATTTAAGATCCATCTTGGCCTCCATTAAGGTGCTCAGAGTCTTAAAATCTAGTTAATGGTGTGGATTCTGAATCTCACTCACCCCAATCTGTGTTCTAATAAACTTTATCTTTGGCTGAAAGAAGGCTTGGGTTGAATTCATTCAGGCAGGACCTCTTGCTCTTGCGATTTTGGGCCCCCGGCACCCTTAAACTTCAACAATTCCACCTTCTCCCCTTGCCCCCCCTTCCCACCTCCTCTGAGACAAGTGGTCTAAAGTGGGATTATGCCTCCTAGGTACTGGGGAAAATGTTCATTTGTTCTAGCTTTATTTTTGAAGTAAATATTCCTCTGTAAAAAAACGAATCTGATGTGAAGTGGTTAAATGGAATTGAGATGTTAGTCACTGGGTCCCTAAAAATGGTGGAACACAGGGGCAGCTAGGTGGCATGGTGGATACAGCACCAGTTCTGGACTCAGGAGGACCTGAGTTCAAATCCGACCTCAGACACTTGATCACTTGATACTTACTAGCTGTGTGGCTCTGGACAAGTCACTTAACCCCAACTGCCTCATCAAAAAAAAAAAAATGGGGGAACACAGCTGGTGGGAGCTTGAGTGGATTACAGAGAAAAGAGACATAGCCAACCACCTCAAGGTACCTGAGAACTATGAAGGGGTAAAATGTCACAGGCCTGGCCATGACAAAATGGGTCTAGAGTCAAACTACTCTGTTTAGCATTTAAAATTCGTCACAGATTATACATTTATCTCTCTCATGCATTTTGCATTCCAGGCACACTGGATTACTTATTGTCCGCTCTCCGTGCACCATCCTCATACCTAGAACACTTCCCTTCCTCAGCTCCATCTCTTAGAAGCCCTAGTTCTCTTCAAGACTAATGTGCCTCCTTGTCCAGCAGGCTCTTCCTGAATCTCCTCCTCTTCATTAGTACTCTCCCTCCCCAATCACTTTATGTTAATTTTGTACATTTCACATGTTTGTTTATCTGTGAACATGTGGATTCTCTCCTTTCCTCCCTGAACCCCTTCCCCATAGAATGCAAGATCCTCGAGGGCGGGCATTAGGAGGCAAGTCATTTAACCATTTTGGGCCTCTGATGATCCTCTATAAAATGAGAGGGCTGCACTACATGGCCTCTAATCTCTCAGTCAGTCAGTCAACAAGTATTTATTAAGCAATTAATATATGTCAGGCCCCATGCTAAGCATGGGGGACAAAAAATGGCCTCTCACATCCCTTCCAACCCTAAATCTGTGATCTTGTGATCCGGTAACTGCCTCACTTTTGTATTTATATCCCCAGTGCCCAGTGCAATGCCTGGCATGCAGTAAATGCTAAATAAATGCTTGTTGATGGGTTAAATGCTTCCAACTGTAACAGGCTGTGCATTTCTATTCCATTCAGACTTGTGCTTAAAATGCACCCCTCCCCCAATTTGTTTCGTGCTTTAGAAACATTTTTCAGTGATTGCATTTTCGGTTGGCGGTTGCCTAATGATTTAGGGATCTTAATCTCATCAAAAAAACTAACTCTGAATCACAAGTAGAAAGGGTTCTCCCTGAGGCTTCCTTTGAATAGCCAATCCCTCCCATAGTATAGGGACTCTTATTGATCATCACCCATCATAGAAGTCACTGTGACTTCTATGACTTGGGAGCCATGGCCTCCTCCCAAACTTTGCCTCAATAATCTTTTGCCCTTTATCTTGGGAATCACCTTACTGTTGAGCTTGGAGCTCCTATCCACTGATTACAGGGAATAGCTATTTCTCATCTGCCTTGGAGCCCCTCCCTTGATTAAACCTGAGACCAAAGTCTTCGAGAGTCTTGGAGAAGGGAAGGAAGAGGCGTAGCTGGATGAGTTCTGAGGCACCAGTTTGCAGTTGGAGGGAGATGTGAACTCCCACTGTTCTGACCCATGCTTTTCCTAGGAAAATCACTTCATTGGAGGGCTAAAGCTGGGCTTGAGCTAGGCTCTTGTGTTGATAGGAGAAGCAACAGAGGGCAGGAGATCCAGGACAATAACACGTCTTCCATTTTATTTTATTTTTCAATTAATTGGCATTCATTTTCTTTCTTTCTTTCTTTCTTTCTTTCTTTCTTTCTTTCTTTCTTTCTTTCTTTCTTTCTTTCTTTCTTTCTTTCTTTCTTTCTTTCTTTCTTTCTTTCTTTCTTTCTTTCTTTCTTTCTTTCTTTCTTTCTTTCTTTCTTTCTTTCTTTCTTTCCTTTCTTTCTTTCTTTCCTAGGCAATGGGGTTAAGTGACTTGCCCAGAGTCACACAGCTAGTGAGGATCGTGTCTCAGGCTGAATTTAAACTCAAATCCTCCTGACTCCAGGGCCAGCACCACCTAGCTGCCCCCATTCATTTTCTTTCTTTCCTATAAGAAAAAGAAAGAGAAAATACTTGTAATAAAAATGCATAGTCAAACAAAACAAATTCCCATGTGTCCATATCCAGAAATATATGACTCAATATTCATTCTGACTCTATCACCTCTCTGTCAGGAGGTGGGTAGCATGTTGGTCTTCTGGAATCATGGTTTATCATGGCATTAGAATTCTTAAGTTTTTTTTTTGTCTTGACAGTGCTGTTATTTTATCAATTATTCTCTTGGTTCTGCTCACTTTACTCTGCATCAGTTCATACACACCTTCACAGGTTTCTCTGAATCCATAGATTTGTCATTTCTTATAGCACAACAGTATTCTATCATATGCACATATCATAACTTCTTCAGCCATTTCCTAACTGGTCTTTGCTTTAGTTTTTAGTTCTTTGCCACTACAATATTTTGTACATATGAGCCCTTTTCCTTTCTTTGATTTCTTTGGACTACAGGTCTAACAGAGGTTTTTCTAGGTGAAAGGACATATGCAGTTTAGTAACTTTTTGCTCTCCAGAATGGCTGTACCATTTCACAACTCTACCAGTAGTGCATTAATATTCTTGTTTTCCCACAGCTCTGCCAACATTTACCAGTTTCCTCTTTTTGCTTCTTTTCTCATCTTTGTAGGGCAGTATATGTCAAGGCTTCTAACAGAAAGTTTGAACCTATCAGAAACATGATTGGTGGATGATACTGGACTTTCTGGGTATTACCGGCTAGGTATATTCAGCCTCTGGTTTTTTGGCTAAAGTAAAATCACCTTTTCCTTCTCTATCCTGACCAGACACTTGCTGGTTCCTAAGTACCCTCCCGATGAGGTCTAGAGGTTAGGGGTGCTGGAATCCCAAGATCATAACACAAGAGTCCTGCCTAAAAGAATTCGACCAAAGCCTTCTTCTTTCAGCCAAAAACAAGGTTTATTGAAGATTCGCCATATTAGCTAGACTCTTAAGGAATCTGACCTCTGTGAGCTATTGGCTAGATTGTGAAAATCTGAGCAATGGCTAGATTGTAAGAATCAAAGCATCTTAATGGAGATGAGATGGACCTTATATACAGAAAGACTATGGGAAGGATCTAGGAGTGGCCAAGTAGTCTATGAAGGAGCCTAACTATTAAGGGTGGGAAATGGCCTGGGGCCATAGGGAGGTAAGACAAAGGAAGGCTGGGCTAGGTTAAGGGTAACAAAATTGGGAGATTGAGTATAGCCACAATGAAAGGCTAGTTGATGGGATTACAGCCTCAGAGGAAAGTCAGAGATTTAATCATGTGGGAAAGTCCTTTCTGGGGTCCAGATCCCAATCCCATCACTCCCAGCTCTAAATTTGTGCTCCTATAATACTGCAATGTGTGGTGTCTCACAGGTATGTTGGGGTTCTATGCCAGGAGGAGACAGCATTAGCAGTAGCTAGCCTTGGGAGGCAGGTGACCTATTATTCTTGGTTACAATTCAAAAAGGGGTCAGTTTAGCCATAACCTGTAAGAAACTTGGGGGGGGAGGGGAGGAGGGGAAGCAGGAAGCTATATTCATAATGCAAAGGCCTTTCTCTAACATCCTTCAGCAGGGGAGCCTGAAAGAATAAATAAAAGACCACTGCAGACCATCTGGCTTGGGTCACAGGGCTTGACATCAGTTCTCTACCCCTATCTATCTATCTATCTATCATATATCTGTCTATCATCTGTACGTCTATCTGTCTCTGTCCCTAGCCTTCTGTGTATCTATCTGCGTCTCTATCTCAGTCTACACAGTGGATTGCAGTCATACCTTTCGATGACAGCCGGACATTGTGTCAGGAGTCTGCTAGGTTGTACCATACAATAGAATTCTGACTGTTGGGGAGCTGGATCCACATGATGGTTGATGGACAGCCAGCAGCATTTGGCTGGCTGAGCACAGCTAACATGCGTGCCGCCTGCCAGGCTTATTATGCTATTTGCCCATCTCTATTTACAGTGAGGGAGCTGTTTGTCAACCCTCCATCCTGCTTCTTTCTTTGGTTAGTTTCTCTCCCCCCGCACCCCATCTCCTGTGTCTCTGCCATCCACACTACACCCCCACCCTACCCCCACCCCTCACCATGACCCTACAACACAGTTGCTTCTACACTGGAAAGGAGAGTAGCCTGAGGTTCTCCTGTGGGGAATAGAATCTCTCTGCAAGAGAAGACATTTACATTTTCTTACTTGAAAGAAGATACTCCAAGTTGGGTAGCTAGAAATGAGATTAGAGAAGGTGGAAGAATAAGCCTCCAAGAGGTGTGCTGTATTTGGTATTAGGGCTTGCCACCCTATGAGGGAGAAAGATCAGAACCCAGAGATTCTCTGTACAAACTTCCCAGCCCTTGTCTTTTTCTTTGGGCACCCTTCTCCTGAGCCCCCTTTCCCCCCTCCCCCTCCCTATGCCAATTTTTTCAGTTTTATTTCCTCTTCTCTAATGAGACCCCATACCCCACAGCAAAGGCAGAGAGAGAGAGGCCAACTTCCGTTCCCTTAGGAGGCCCAACTCCCGGAAGGAAGAAGCTCCTTTGAGATTTTGAGGGAGTTAAACAGCTTGGAACAAGGGGAGCTGAACTCTCCAGCCAAATATTGGACACTGAGGTCCCCCTATTGTTTAGGTGCTCAGGACTTTCCAATGGGTACATATCAGCCCTGACAGAATCATCGGATTGGGGTTGGAGGGTAAGGGAAGGGAAGGAAAAAGAAAGTCATGGACAACCAGAGATAGTAATATGGTATAAAAACTTCCAATATGGTGAGCCTGGCTACCATTCAATCATTGTTTCTTTCTTTGCCTTTAATCTTTTCCCTAGTAGGGCTTCCCACTTCTCTTTGACTGGGGCCATGGTGAGGCACCCTTTGCTTAGGTTGGGCGGTCACAGAAGGAATGGAGTAGTAGAGATATGTAATCAGCCTCATTGTGGTCTTTTGTTTCTGGTCTCATTACACTTTACAGCCATTTATTAGTTCATCCCCAAAGCATTCCAGGGGGAGAAGGGAGGAGGAAAATGAAGAAGAGGGTGACCTTATGACTATCCCCATTTCACAGAAGAAGACTCAATAAGATCTAAAGAGATTTACCCTGGGCTATGGGATGAGTCGCTAATGGAGCAGAGAGTTCATTTAACTCTTAACCCCATAACTCAACTCACATAATGGGGATAAGAGGCAGCTAAGTGGCAGTGACTACAGTCTGGAAGACCTGAGTTCAAATGCAGACACTTTATTAGGTGTATGCTTGCCCCAGGCAAGTTACTTAATCTCTTTTAGCTTCTGTTTTCCCACCTGAAAAATGGAGGTGATAATAGTAATAGTCCTCTCCCCCAAAGAAAAGGGCTTTGCAAACCTTAAGGTGCTATTTATGTAAGTGTTAGTTTTTGACAGAAACTTTCCCTTAGGGACCCACTTTGCCTTCCAGGAGCTGGAAAGCTGAAATGTCCACAGGTAACAAACAAAAAGTGGAAAGAGGGTACTCCAGCACTAAGATAAAAGGCCTTTTAATTTCCACTTCCTCCCCAACTCCCCCCCCCCTTGGGGCTGTTCATTATTTCATAAAACAATCATGCCTTAGCAGTAGAAGGGGCTTTAAAGCTCATCTAGTCAAACAACCCCTTTTTACAGATGAAGAGACTGAGGCTCTGAGTGGCTGAATTTACTGGCCCAATGTCACCCTGGTATTAAATGCCAGATCCAGGATTCCCAGTTCAAATGTACAGCTGTTTCTCATTAATTATTAGTGAAGAGGAAGAGGAGGAGGAGGGAAAGAGGAGGAGAGAGGAGGGGAAGAAGGAGGAGGAAGAGAAGAGAAGGGGGGAGGAAAAGAAGAGGAGGAGGTGAGGGAGGAGGAGGAGGAGGAGGAGGAGGAGGAGGAGAAGAAAAGGAGGAAGGAGTTGGAGGAGAAGGGAATGGAGGGGGAGGAGAAAAGGAGGAGGAGGGGGAGGAGGCAGAGCAGAAAAGCCCTTTTGCAGATGGCTGGGTACTCCGCCTGAGACCAAACCTGAGCAGGTGGGGGGTAAGCCCCCCGCATATTTCATCATTGAAGCGGGGTGCCCCGGGAGCCAGCCTTGCCAGGCTCACCTGGCTCGATCGCTCGGGACAAAAACTGAGGTTTGGGCTGGTCGGACTGTAAATCAGTCCTTTAAACCGCCCTCCCTGTGATTAGATGGACGTCAGGAAAGGACAATGGGAGTCAACTCGGCTGCCCTCAGACCTATAGGTTCACAGCCTGTCAGGGCCAAGAGGAGAGAGCCCGGAGCCAAAGCCTCCCAGATTCAGAGCTCCACCCTGGAGTGTGCAGGGTAATCCCCGGGATCAGCAGGACTAGGGTCACTAGAGGGTCAGCGCTGACACAGGGCTACCCAATCAAGCAAGCCACCTGCATGTTTAAATTCATCTTTGGCAGAGGGAGAGGGACAGTGAGCTGGGAGGGGGCTGTGCGGAGGGAGGAGATGCCATTTTCCAGTGTTTTTTCTTTCTCTTTCCTTTCCTGTTCTCACTGCTGCTATTCTGGTCCTGCTCCTCCTATCTTGCTTACAGGCAGATTTGATTTCAGTATAGTTAGGCAACACACAAGAAACTATCAAATACTGGTTTTGTGTGTGTGTGTGTGTGTCTTTGATGACAGATGCACAGGCGGAATTTTCCATTGATCAAAGGGTTAGAACTGGAAGGGCTCTTTGGAGGTCTTCTAATCCAGCCCCTTAATTTTTATAATTGAGGCCACTAAATCTCACTGAGGGTAAGGGACTTGTCCAAGGTCACACAGCTAAGTGGAAGAACCTAGGTTCTCTGACTCCAAATCCGACATGCTTTTCGTTAAGCTAGAAAGGGGAAACACGCTGTCAGTCAATATACATTGTCTGCCATGTGCCAGGCACTGTGCTAAACCTTGGGGATTAAAAAAAAAAAAGAGCCAGTTCCTGCCCTCAGGGAGCTTACTATCTAATGGGGGTGGGGTGGGGTGGACAGAAACAACATGCAAAGAGCTATGTGCAATCAAGCTGTCTTTAGAGTAAAGACACAATTGAATCCAACAAACATTTAAGCTCCTACTCTGTGAAGGACACTGGTTAGACACTGGCTACCCTCAAGGAGCTCATGGTCCTGTGGACATAGATAAAGATGTACTAAGGGAGAGTGCTGTTGTTCATCCTTAGTTCTCAAAGAGGACCAAAGACATCATGAGGGAAAGTAAATTGGATTTAAGTGAGGCAGGCTATGGAAAGTCATCAACCTCACTCTCTCCTCCAGTCATCAGAGTCCAATGGCAAGACAAGACTGCTAGTGGATGGCCCAGGATGCAGAGGGAGAACCTGGCCTCAAGAGGAGATAGATGCATGTCAGTGGGGCAAAGAAGATCCAAAGTGCTTGAGGAAAATTCCTGGGAGAGAGAGATCACTTTCAGCTAGGAGGAGCCAGGAGAGGCTTCAGTGAGGAGGCAGCACAGGCTTGAGATGGTCCTGGAAAGAAGAGAAGAATTCTTTTTTTGTTAAACTTTAATTTTATTTTTTTAATTAACAAGGACTTAATTTTTTCTCTTTCCCACAACCCCTTATCCAAAGTGAAAAACAAACAAAAGAAGGAAAAAAAAAAAGAAAACCCTTGCAATAATATGTCCGAGCAAATAAAACAAATTCCTACATTGGTTATGTCCCAAAATGCACCCCTTTTTCTGTATCTTGAGTCCATCACCTCTCTGTCAGGAGGAAGGTAGTAGCATGTTTCATCATCAGCACCCTGGAATCATGGCTAGCCACTGTACTTATCAGTTCTTAAGTCTTCAGAATTGTTTATTTCTATGGTGTTTTTATTATATAAATGGTTTTCCTGGTTCTGCTCACTTCACTCTTAACCATTACATACAAATCTTCCCAGGTCTCTCTGAAATTGAACTAGAGAAGAATTCTGAAAGGCAGTGATGAAGAGGGAGTGCATTGCGGAAATAGGGGACGAGGTGTGGCTCACACCAATGGATGTAGGTTGCAGAAGGTGTATCTGTTTCAAGGAACTGCAAGTTTAGCTGGAGCCTAGAGTAAGATAGAGCGGGAAGGTAGAATAAGACTGGAAATATAGGTTAAAGTCCCTGATGGAGGCTTTTAAGTGCCAAGCCAAGGAATTTATAGTCTATACGACAGACCACAGGAAAGTAGTTACTGAAATTTCTTGAGTGTGGGCATGCCATGATCAGACCTGTCTGTGCCTTAGGAAGATTATTCTGGTTGCTGTGGGGAGAATGGATTGGAGAAGGGAGATAGGGAGGCAGAGAGGAAGAGGGGATACAGATAAAGAAGAAAAGAGGAGATGATAAGTACAGTCTGGTGGAAGATTCTTGCCTGTGTTCTTTTCTTTTTGGTTCAGAAGAATTACAGAATCAATTCATTCTAGTTATACTTATTGGTGGTTTGTATATTAATCTTTTGTCTATCATATAACTGCTATTTACCTTTGAATTAAATTAGTACATTATGCATAATATTAAATTGAATCTTGAAAGTCTCTGTTTTTGTTTCTGTTTTTGAAGGCCCCAAAGCTATATTCTTCTTCTTCTTTTAATGTAAGAAGGATCATTCACTAGTATTCCAAAAGGTAGAACCTGGTAAGCTCACTAGTCTGGGAGAAAACTGAGAATTCTTTGGGACTCTGGGCTGGAGGAAAGTAAGGCCATTGTTACCCCACCTTTCCTGGTTCCAGCTTTGTTTAGGAGACTAGTTTTCACCTACATGTGGTCAGAGAAACTGGCTTGTGTTTGGAGATCCAACATGGCATGATCTCCTTTTTCCTACTGGTTATGCTAATGATTAAAATAATGAAATGAAAACAACAGGTATTTTGTTGTTTGGGGAGATTTTTTTTTTTTTTGCAACAAAGAGGATCATCCTCTTCCTTCTGGACAAGAATGAAATAGAGATGAAAATGACATTAGCCAGGGTGAGATCCTGAAAAGATGAAATGCTCAACACTTTCCAGGTCTGAATTGGACTGGACGTTTACTAGCGTTTAAGGGCCTGAGGAAAGCTGAAACACTGCAGGGTAACACACACATGTGAAAAATGTGAAGCAGAATGGAGAAGCCTGGCAAATAAATACCACCTGGTGTCAGTAATAAGGTACGTGCTTTGAGTTTTAGCATGGGGCTGTAAAACTTGACAGGATCAGTTTTACACATTGGACTAGAAAGAGCCATGTGGGCATTCCAGCTGGGTTGTTTTTTTTTCTTTCTTTTTTTTTTTTCTGGATGGGAGGCAATCTGGTCTGGTAAATAGGAAGATCTAGGTTCAAATCCTGCTCATAAGACTCAATAGCTTGTGTGGCTATTGGCAAACCACTTCATCTCCTGGAGTCTCAGTTTCTTTTTCTGTAATATAGGGATGATAATCCTTGTGTGGATTACAGGGTCCTTGGGAGCCAACTTTACATACCAATCTGCAAACCTTAAATAGCTATAGAAATGCCAGTTGTTATTATTGTCCGCTTGTCCAGCCTAGGACAGAGTAATTCTATAACATTGAATAGATGAAAAAGAAAACAGTGAAAAAACATCCCAACAGGAAACCACCACACACACTGTACACTCCCTCCCCTCCCTCCAGATCTTTTTGTGCATGTCATGTAGTGGTAGCTCCCTCCATCATCCCCCATGTCTTTGTTGAGATAAAGGTACCTTTGGCTGAGAGCCAGCTTTCTGTCCCTGGGACCTTGAGTCTCTAAAGGCCACACAGAACACAAGCCTCTCCCTGATTCTCAGGCTTCTGAGGTCTTCTGAATCTTTGTGTTCCCAGGGTGCCGATTTGTCTGACTTTTTTTTTCAGGCAGTTCTTACTGCCCATCATATAGTGTGTGTCCACAAAGATGGATACTGCCCCTTGGAGCCCAGGCAGGCCACCCTGAGTCTAGATGGTCAGCCTGGCTAATTAAGGTGGTTGCATTTAAAAAACAAACACAACCAGAGTTGAAGGCCAAGGAGAGAGAGTCTTCAGTTTCCAGGAATAAACCAGGCATAAATTCCTGTCAGGTTTAAATAGAAGTTAAGTGGTAAAAGAGAAAGACTGACAAAACCGGACTCATTCTACTATATACAAAAGATTTTTAATCAGACCCAAGAAAGTTCCTTTGTCTTAATCTTCCCTGTCTTGCTACAAAGTCTCCTCAATTAACCAAAAGGACAGTTCAGGGAGGGGCGGGGGGAGAAACAAAAACTCCAAACCTCACTTCCCAGGAGGTCCCTGGTAAGTCTGTGTTGTGGGCACTTTGTCATAGTCTGGGTCCTCTGGATAGCTCCTATTAAATGGTAGATTCCCCTGGAAAGTGTGGGGGATTTTTTTGGTGGGGAGGAAGGGGTAGTGTGTGTGGCAATGGGTGGCACAAAGAATACGTGGCTACTATGAGCATAACGAACTATTAAGAGAAATTGCTTAGTTTTACCATTTCCTGAAGGCTTTTCCTTTTCACAACCTCATGGGGCAGTCCAAATATGATACTCCCAGAAATCTGGGCCTATAGGTTGACTTGCCTGTGACAAATAAATGCAAAGCCAGCACTCCAAAGATCTGATTGAAAGGTCAACCCCGCTTCTACTGTTCCAGTTGCCTCTCCTTTCCAATATCTTACATGCCTTGTCTCATCAAAACCTTATGATTCCCCAAAGTGTATTGTGCAAGTAGTATTATACCCATTTTACAGATGAGGAAACAGATGCAGAGATTTTTAAAAGGTAACAGTAGTGTGGGGAAGAAAAAATTGTAATTAGGGGAGTTAGGCAAGCCACTTAATTTTTCTTGGCCTCATTTTCCTTTTTTTTTTTTTTGTGAGTGTGTATCTCCAAGCACCTAGCCCCAGTGCCTGGCACATGGTAGATATTTAATAAAGGATTGTTGAGCTGAATTGACAATGAGAGGGTTGGAGTAGATGGTCTCTAAGGCTCTTTCCATGACTTCCAAGTCCAGTCCTTTCCCCACTTTGTTAGGATGCCTTTGCCTTTTTTTTCCCCCAGGCCGTCCTTACTGCCCATCAAAGGCGGATACAACCCCTTAGAGCCCAAACAGGTCATCCTGAGCTTAGGTGGTCAGCCTGAATAATTAAGATGGTTGTATTTAAAACACAAACACACAGAGGTGAAGGCTGGGCAATAATTCCTTTCCAGGGAGTTCAAATCTGGCCTCAGACACTTACTAGCTATGTGACCCTGGGTAAGTCACTTAACTCTGTTTGCTTCAGTTTCCTTATCCGTAAAAGGAGAAAGAAGTGCCAAACCACTCCAGTATTTTTGCCAAGAAAACTCCAAATGGGGTCACAAAGAGGACAAGACTAAAATGTCTGGGCAACAACAAAGGAAATAATAGCCTCCTGAATCCCCCATAACTTATCTCAGCCTTAGTTTTCTCCTCCAATAAAATGGAGACAATAATAGCATCCACCTGGGGGTTGAATCAACCAAATCAAAAGGAGATAACTAGTGAAGTACTTTGCAAATCCCAGGTTGGGGGTGGAATTAATGCAGAGGAATGGGGACCCTACCTTTTGTTTGCTCTTGGAGAGGAAAAAGGTGCTCCAAATTCAGTTGATTAATGGGTGCTCTGAGGCAGAGATGGGTTAAATATCAATGATAAACCGAAAGTCTCCTCTGAATGAAACACTTGTCTTGGGGGACCTCAAGAATGCCCAAAGCCATTATTCCTCAATATTTCTGAAACAATAGAATGTTATGCAGTGAGGGGGAGTGTGTGAGCATATGTAAAGGATCCTGGAGGGCTTCAAATCTCTCTGTGCTCGGAATAGCTTTTCCTCACTGTATAGCATGGGATAACCTTGGGGTTCGAGAGAAGGGAGAGTGGGTTGGCTCTTGGTGGGGAAGTCTGCCCACGTTCCTTACCCCAATGACGGTGATTTTCTTTCTGATTTTCACTTGAGAAGCCAGAGTTTTGCAATGGTTTTATAAATAACCATTAGCCCTGGGAAAACTGCTCACACAGAGAAGGCCAATTTGAGTTATTTTGCAAATGGTGCTTGTTTGCAAGACTGTTATCTTATTCAGTTCCTGTTCTCCTCTCCACTCTGCCCCCTCCCCCTCCTTTTTTTAGCAGAAGAAAGTAAAATCTGGCCAGGCGTTCGCTTCTCTGTATTTGTAGCTTACACCTAGAGGAGCAGCAATGCCAGGCTCTAAATACTAAGCTCTAAACTTCCAAGGATTTTTGGTTTTGTCCTCTTCTTTGGGCTCCCCCTACCCTATCCAGTCAGTTTTATTGCCAAGTCCTGTTGACTCTGCCCTTACAATATCTTTGGAATCTCATAAAATGACAGAATGCAGGAAAAATTTTTTTTAGAAATATTTTATCCAAAATAATGAAAATAAAAATAAATTTTGTTGCTTAAAGTAGAATGCTTCAGTGATCTAGGGAGTTACAATTTTTTTTTTGGTAAAATGCCTTCAAAAATTTTGTCTTCCCAAAATTCTAGTTAATGACACCTCATATTCATATAGTGCTTTAGAGTTTATGAAACATTTTCATTACAAGAGCCCTTCTATGACATTATTTTCCAGTTTTTATAGGTCACAGGATAATAGATCCAGGGTTAGAAGCTACCTCATAGGTTCTCTCACTGTATAAATTTTATTGTTCAGTAGTCTGACTCTTCAGGACCCCCTTTTCTTGGCAAAGATACTTTTTATAATACAAAATCATTGGAGTGATTTGCCATTTCCTGCTCCAGCGGATTAACAAACAGGTTAAGTGACTTGCCCAGGGTCACATAGCTGGCTGAGGTTAGATTTGAACTCAGGTCTTCTTCACTCCAGGCCCAGCACTCTGTTTACCGAGCCACCTAACTATCTCCTTGGTGTAGATGAGGAAACTAAAATCCAGAGTGGGCTTCGCATGGATGAGGAAACTAAAGTGACAGGTCTCTCCTGACTCCATCATACCAAATGTATAAACATATGTAACACTAATTACAATATTTCTCCTGTGTCATATCCTGAATATGCATTATTTCTGTAGACTATCCTAACAAATTCATTGTATATATCTAGAGTTAATCTCTTTTGAGTGCAGTATACAAATTCAAGATGAAATGTGAGGCAGTCAGTCAATAAACATTTATTAAGCACCAGAAGGGTAAGACCCTGCTACACGTGGCCACTCAATCCTGCTCTCTGGCCAGGCTTCCTCATCCCAATCTGACCTCCCATGGACAGGTTTGGGGTTACTAGAGAGAGAGAGACCGCAACCATGCAGATATCTCAAACTTTCTCAGGGTTCTAAGAATAACACCATTATGTGTGTCTCCATGTATAACTATGTTCTTAACATTTGCCCCTCTAACTTCTAAGCCCCCATTAGTCTGCTTCACATTTATGTATCAGTCAGTCACAATAATAACACCATTAACTCTGGAACATAGAACATTTACTTAAAGATAAAGCAGAAGCTAGAATAACCACCACAGTTACTTAAAGCAAATTCAGGAATAATCAAACATCACAGTCCATCCATAAACCTGAATAACATATTCATTAATGCCCATAGTGTCCATGTGGGGAAAGTGAGCATACCCTTATAGAAACCTGGGAGAGAGTCACATGAGTGGAGAAACCCATGTGCTCAGGGAAATTCACAACTCTGGATTTCATGCTTTGGTGTTCTTGGTTCTTTTTTTTTTTTTAGTTTAGTTTTTAGGCATTTGGGGTTAAGTGACTTGCCCATGGTCACACAGCTAGTAAGTGTCAAGTGTTTGGTCTGAGGCCGGATTTGAGCTCAGTCCTCCTGACTTCAGGGCCAGTGCTCTATCCACTGCTCCACCTAGCTGTCCCTGTTCTTGGTTCTTTTGGGAGTACATTGTACCACAAGAAACTGACTTCTCTGCCAGCTATTCCCCTTCTGGTCCTCACTGCTAAGCAAAGCTTTTCCCCTTCTGCTGTATAGCCAATGAAGCAGTGACAAGCTTTTTTTTCCACTCAGTACCACTCTCAATATAGTGCTGAGAAAAATATTATATTCTTTTAGTGACAAGCAGGTCCTTTAAGCCAGAGACTGCCAAGCTCCTCAGGTCTACAAATAGCAGGACATTCTGCTTTGTTCAATCAGCTCTAAGCCTATACTTAGAGTACAGCAGTGATTATAGCTACACTTTTTAGATTGGCTTTTTAGGCAAACCCAAAGGTCAAGCCCAGACAGCTTTTTACTTAACAGGATTCTACTTTGTCCAGTCTGTTCCTATGGAGAGGGGGATGGCCATGCCCACCAACTGCCAGCCAATTGCCACTCATAGGACAAGTCAGCTAGCCTGGTTGAATCAGCATGGTTCCTTGAGAGAGATACAGGATGTGCCAGGCAATTCAAACCAGTGCCAGCACTATCACCATCTTGACTATCCTCCCCCCTCAGACTCTGATGCAGATAGCCCGGAACCCTGAACTCAAGACCTTTGGAATAGCAATGCATCCAGCCCACTGCTCACAGCTTTCATCCAGGGAAGCAGTCCCTATGGAGATGTAGACTTGCTCCCGAAGATGTTATAGCCACATCTATTAAAGACGCAAAAAGAAAATTCTTGCCACTGACATCTTTGCAACCATCAAATGGTTCATCATCAGAAAGTGATATGATTTTATCAGAGGAAGTGTCATTAAAGAAGAGGCATTATCATCTGCTTTGCTGCTATACCCTAAGGATCATGGAACCTTTCCATTTGACTTGTAGTTGAAACCTTTTGTGTGTGTTGTCCTCCTATTAGAATGTGAGCTCCTGGAGAGTAGGGACTGTCTTGTGTATCCCCAGTGCTTAGCATAGGGCTTTGCAATGCTTTATTTAGTCATTTATCTATTCATTCAGCTCCATTTCTCTTTTAATTGTGAAGTAGTTGCAGAGCCTGTCTTTTGCCCTTCTGTCTCCCTCTCAGCAACCAGGCACCTCAGAGAGGTCCCCTCCTCTTCCACATTTCAGTTTGTAGATGGTACTAGATAGCAACAAGTTAAAACGGAAGGGAAAGGGATAAACATTTATATAGCATCTACTGCATGCCAGATACTGTGCTAAATGCTTTACACATATTAACTCATTTGATCTTCACAACAACCCTAGGAGAAAAGTGCTCTTATGATCCTCATTTTACAGATGAGGCAAATAAGGCAGACAGAGGTTAAATGACTTGCTCAGGGTCACATAGTAAGTGCTGGAGATCAGATTTGAACTCAGGTCTTCCTAACTTCAGGCCAGGGGCTCTATTTATTGCATCACCAAGCCACCTCAATAATTCATTTGTAACATTAATGAGAATTGCAGTAAAATTCCCTCTTCCAATGCCTTCCAGCCTTTATTCAGACAATCAACAGGCATCCAGATCATCAGTCAATGTCTTTCTGTTAGCTTACTTTCTTGCTGGCTCCTTTACTTTCAGCCTCTTCACATTGGACTTTTTCTGTCACTCAGTGCCTTGAATAAAGCCTCCTAATGGCTAGTGACTCTCCTTTACCTTATGAGATTAAAAAGAAAGAAAAACATCTTTTGTCAATCATGAATACAACAGTCCCCTTTTAATTATCCTATAGTTGCCAGGTATTTGGTTTACAACTTTGTCAGTTATAATTACTTTTAAAATTCTAAAAACAGCTACATGCAAATAAGCTGGGGCACCATAATGCTCTGGAACCATTGTCATCTCAGCCATTACACTGCCCTCAAAGGGGTCCTCTGGGGACATACATGTGAAGAGCAGTTCTCCATATGGTCCTCCTAATAGTCTCTGACTCCCCTTCACAGTTTATCTAGGAAATCGTGTTTCTTTTCAAGCTGATTTCATATTTTTTCCACGTGCAAAAGTTCTCCTTTTCTGCTCCTCTCATCAACCAATCTGTTTCCATATGAAAGGGTCAATAGTTACACATGTAATTTAATAGCACCGTTAAACTTAAAGACAAACTAACCCCCTTCCCTCTTAGAATTCTAGAGTCAGAAAGCCTCAATTTAAAAAAAAATGGAAAGGGAATTGGAAACTTTTTACTTCCTTTGATCCTTTCTTTACACCTCTATTTGTACTTTCTACATTTTTCACTTTCTCTTTTGTGCTGATTATTTACATGTGTTCCTTACTAGATTATAATCACAATGAGGGCAAGGAACCTGTCATTCATTTAAAAAATGTCCTCCTGTGTGACTTAGCTAAGTGCTCTTAATAAATAAGAGGCAAGTAAAAAAAAGTTTATTAAAGAAAGGATGGATTCTCTTCTCGGAAAAAAAAGATAAGGTGATAGTATTAAGTTCACTTACTGCCTTAAATCAAGCAATAGAAAGGAAGAATTAGTTACCTGTTTGCTCTTTCAAAATCAATTTCAACACCCTTCCTTCCTAAACCCAGTTCTCTTCTTGTCTTCTCTCTTTTTGTGCCTTTGCTCCCCCTTCCTTGAAATGGACCTTTCATGTCCATTTGTTGATGTCTTTCCTTTCCTTTGGAGACCACTTCCTTCATGAAACTTTGTTAAAATGGTTCCCACAAAGCCTTTGTTTTTGTATGGTGGTGTGTCCTTGATGAAAGGTTACCTGGTTTTGCCTGAAGTATTCATGGGTTCTTTCAGCATCACATTTGAGGATGATTTGTTCAACCCATGGCCAGTTCATACTCCTGAGCTATGCCTTTGGACTTGGCTTTTTTATTATTTGAACTCAGGTCTTCTTGACTTCAGGGCTAGTGCTCTATCCACTGCATCACCTAGCTGCTCCTTGTTTAAAAGGAGAACTGGAGAGTAAGAGATGGAGACAGAGAAGCCTGTTGAACAAAGAAGAACTCTGATCGTGCATCCACATGAGTTCCTTACAGGTAAGTATGTATATCAGAGAACCATGTTACCCCAGAAATGGTAGTGGATTGAAAAGGAGGATGAGTCACTGGTCCAAACTTCGAACAGTATAACAGCTGTCAGCAGTGGCAGAGCCTGGACCTAATGTAGGGTCTCTTGAATGATACCAAGTCCTTAGACAATGTTTCCTGAGCCCATAGGAGGAATCGCTTGACAACCCAGAACTCTAGACCAAGTGAAGAATTGGATTGAACCAGTAGAAGCTTGAGCCAAGAAACAGTAAAAGACAGAGCCATACTATGGAGAAGCAAACCTAGACTTCTTTATTGCTTTATTGGTACTGTGTTATATAGCCTGTGTTTGCTTTGGGGTTGGGGTCAGCTCTTCTCTAGTAACCCTGAGTGCCCCCTCCATGCAGGTGGTCTTAAGCCCAGGGTAGTATTTTAAGTATGGGGGCCCCTGAGGTAGGTGGGGGGCTCCCTAGCAGGGGAAGGAGAGTTGTCTTAGCTTGAGTGTGAATCCTATGTGGGTTTACACTTTTTTTGGGGGGGTGGTATCACATTAAATTTGTAATTCAGCCTGCAATTTGAGTTTCCAAAGGGGTGACTGACTGCTATTCTTAATATCCTAGTCAGGGGTGAGAAACCTGTGGCTTCGAGGCGGAAGGTTCCCCACCCCTGGTCTAGTCAACGGTGGGGAAAAAAGGAGAGAAAAATCTCCTCTTCATTACCTCCCTTTCTCTCTCCTCCCCTTCCCTCCTTTATGCTTTCTGGAACAGGCACAAGGGTAGGTCTCCTCAATTTTGAAACTAATACACTCCTGAACTTGAAGTCTTCTACCAATGGATTGGTGAAATCCCAAACTGACTTGATGTTTTTCTACAGAGGACAAGAGGCACATCTGAGTTTCTCAGCCAATCACAAGATGTTTCCTGTGTGGGATCAGCTGTTTTTTATCCAGTGAACAAAGCCTTATCGTCCTTTGGATTTTTTTACAAGTTGCAGGTTGTAAGAAAATTTCTTAAACATCTACTACTTAGTGGTTACAATCTGGCACTGTTTAAGCGATTGATTAATTTTGTGACTGCACCAGCTGGGTGATGGAGGAACCAAACCTCCCTCCCTCACGCTTAACATCTTGCAATTACATTCTGGTTTTTCTGATTACATTAATTGAGGTAGGGCTTGAAACCTCCTCCCTTACATTTGATCGTTGGCTGGTCTAAGTGCTCATTTGGAACCTGAAGGCCCTTCCATTTTTCAGCAAAGACCTAGACATGACCCAAATTCTGATGTTCCAGGGGAAAACCTTGGGTGGAGGCACAAAAAATAGTGTGATTATTGTTTAAACTGTTGAGATTGAACCCAGTTCACATAAACCCAGAGTTTTGGTTCTGGGTCATGGATTACATTTGTATTCTCTTCAGCTCTATCACATAGCCTTGCAAATAATAGGAATTTAACAAATACTTTTTTTTTGATGGAGGAAAAGAGGGAGGGAAGAGCCAATTACTACCAATTCTGCAAGTCAGAGGCAGAGCTGGAACTAAGGAGAAGACAAAGTAGCTAAATGTCTGGGGCACAACATTAAATGGGGAGCAATTAGGGACACAATATTACGTTTTACAAATTCATCTATCTTTAATGTCAGAAATTCTGCTCTCTGTGACACAGAAGTATTCATTTTGTGTTGTCATCACAGGCTACATCAAAGGCTTCACGTTTCTTGTGGTCAGTAACACAGGAGTGAAATTTTCCAGCCTACCTAAGGTATACAAATGCCCTGTGCCAACTTTGCTTAAAAGAGTTTGGCTTTCCCTTTCAATTCACACACATTTTTTAATATAATAGATTTTCATTGATATCTTGTTTTTTATACAAGGTATCCCAAAAATCTTAGACCCTTAAAGTTTTAAGCTTTTATACCTTTAAAAAGTGTAGAAGCTACAATCAGGCAGTCAATAAACATGTAATAAGTGCTTACTGTGTGTCAGACATTGGGGATATAAAAAGAAACTCATGAAAAATCCTTTGAACATTTTATACTCATTTAGTTTTGTGAATTTTGAATAAAAGAAGTTTAAGTTGAACAAGATGAGGGTAGACTGTGATTGATTATGCATTGCATGCGAAATAGTTTCTGGATGACACTTTCTCAGACCAGTGGTGTGGTAGAGGAGGTCCTTGTGTTTGGCTACTTCGTTCACCTCACCTATCTCCATTAGACTTTTTCTTGTATTGTGTCTGCATCAAAACCTTGTTCTTGGGATGATCTGAAGGCTAGGATTACAAATGCACTTCTTTTAGACACTGGGCAGCAGCTGATAAAAGTTTTCACAAAGTGCAAAGTTTGAGTAGAGCAATGTACAGTGCAAGATGGTGGTTATGTTGAATTTTAATAAGAAACATCCATATCTTAAAATTTTTTTTAATTTGGGGGTTGGTAGCATTTATACCTCTGTAGTTATAGTTTCCCCTTGTATTCCTTCTTTCTGCCAGTGTCATCTCTTATAATGGAGAATTTTTTTTTTAATGCTGAGAAAAAAAAGTTCAGCAAAACTGATCAACATATTGGAAAAAAAATTTCTTTGGGGTGTTCTCCATCTGTGCACTCCTATCTGCCAAATGAGAAGGCGCATGGAATGCTGGCCCTGGAGTCAGGAAGATCTGAATTTAAATCATATACTCACTAACTGTGTGACTATGGGTAAGTCACTTAATGTCCAGCTGCCTCAATTTCTTCAACTACAAAATGGAATAATATAGTGGCTACCTCTCAAGGTTGTTATGAAGATCTAATTTGGTAATATCTGTAAAGTGCTTAGCACACTGCCTGACACTGTGCCAGGTATTTGGTAAATGCTTATTCCCTTCCATTCCTGTATGCTTTCACGTTTACTTCTGATTGTTTTGTGATTGTTCTTAATTTATATTGTATCAGTCACTGCATGAATCGTTTTCCTGACTCTGATTACTTTACTTTGCATCAGTTCATGTCTTCTATGCATCTTTGTACTTATCATGTTTGCTGTTTCTTACATCACAGTAATATTCCATTATATTCCTGTACCATAATTTGTTTGTCCTTTTCCCAATCAATTGACATCCATTTTGTTTCCAGTTCTTTGATACCTTGAAAAATATTGCTACAAATATTTTGTTGCCCACAGAATTTTTCTTTTTATATGCTAGGTGGTGTAGTGGATAGAGCTCTGAGCTTGAAGTCAGGAAGACCTGAGCGTCAAATCCACCCTCGGATACTTCCTAGCTATCTGACCTTGGGCGTGTCCCCTTAACCTTTGTTTGCCTCAGTTTCTTCATCTGCAAAATGAATAGCACCTCCCTCTTAGGGTTGTGAGGATCAAATGAGATAATAGTTGTAAAATGCTTAGGACAATGCTTGGTGCACAGCAGATGCTATATAAATGTTGTTGTTGTTATTGTCAATGACCTCCTTGGGGTATGTGCCTCACAGTGGAATCTCTGGGTTAAAGGACATGAATATTTTAGTCACTTTATCTGCCTAATTCCAAATTATTTTCCAGTATGATCATGATCATACCGATTCACAACCATGCATTACTGTGTCTGTCTTTCCTTAGCCCTTCCAAAATTAACCATTCCAATCTTTTGTCACCATTGCCAATCTGCTAGGTGTGAGAGATTGTTTTGATTTGCATTTTCCTTATTATCAGTGATTTCTACAAATCTCTAATAATAAGAGAAATGCAAAAAAAATTTCCCCAAGAGCATATTTATTCTTTCATGTGATTATTAATAGTCTGCAATTCTTTTAAGAACTGTTTATTCATTTCCTTTGAGCACACCTTGATTGAAGAATGGCTTTTGGGCTTACAGAGTTCTGTTAGTTGTTTATGTCTTCTATGCGTCTTTGGATGGCAAACCTTCACCAGTTTTTTCCCTGGACCACTTCCCTTCTCATCCTAAATGGGTCAATTTTTTTTTTCAAATCCAGAAGCTTTTCAATTTCCTGCAATCAAAATGATCTATTTTATCTTTTGCACTTGCTTCTTTGTCTAAGAATTCATCCCCTAGCCATAACTATGAAAGGTATATGATCTGCTTTTCTTTTACTTTTTATGAGGTGAACTTTAATATTCAGGCGACAATTTTAAATTTATTATGGAATATAGTATGAAAGGTAACACATTCGTTAAGAACATATTATATGCAAAATAATGTGTTTTTAGTTCAAGGGACACAGACACAGAAAGAAAAACAAATCAATTTCTCATGGAGCTTACTTTCTACTTGGGGATTAATATATACCAAGATTAGTGAACATAAGGTAAAGTAAAGAGAAAAAGGAATAATTCTGGGGTTCAGGAAGGTTATTCATGGTGGGGGTGGCTTGAAGAAAGAGAATTCTGAGAGACAGAGATGAGGAGTGAGTGTGTTCCAGGCATAGGGACCAGATTGTGAGAATTCAGAGAGATGGGGTGGTAAGTTATCAAGTTCAAAGGACAGCTAGTTGGGCAGTTTGACAGGGATTAGTATGAAATGAGACTGGAAAAGTGGTTCAGGGCCTTATTTTAGAGGATTCTAAAATGCCAGGCTTAGACAATACTCTAGCCCTTCCAGGATGACTCCAGCAAAGAAAGGTGGAGAGGAAAAAAAAAGGGACATTCTGCCACCAATGAGGTGGTGACCAGAGAGTATACCATCAACATTCACAAGAAATTAGTAGGAGTAGGCTTCAAAAACCGACCTTCTCGGGCTCTAAAGGAAATCTGCAAATTGTCCATGGAAGAAATGGGAACTCCGGATGTATGCATTGACACCAAATTCAACAAAGCTGTTTGGGCCAAAGGAATAAGGAATGTCCCATACCATATCTGAATATGTTTGTTCAGGAAATGCAATGAGGATGAAGATTTGCCAAAAAAGCTGTCTGTGTTGGTTACTTATGTGCCTGTCACCACTTTCAAAAGCTTGCAGTCAATGTGGATGAAAGCTAAATTGAACTTCGTTTAAATAAAGTTATAAAATGTCAAAAAAAAATGCCAGGCTAAGGAGTTTGTATTTTGTAGGATAGGCAAAGGGGAGTTGCTGATTTTTGATTTGCCATGGTTAGACCTCTGCCTTAGAGAGATTCTTTGGGCAGCTCTGTAGAAGAGGGGAAAAATTATGGAAAGAGACAAATTTGGAGTGTGAAGGGAAACAATTTATTATAGTAAGCTGGAGTATGAGGCAATAAGGGCTTATCAATTGGGAGAAGGAGATAGATATAGCTTGTAAAGGTAGAATCATCAGGGCTTGCCAATTAATTGTATATGAGAGAGAAGATAGAGGGAAACATCCACAATGACCCCAAAGGTTGCAAATGTGAGTAACTAGGAAGAGAGTGGTACCCTCAACAGAAATAGGGAAGTTTGAAAGAAGGGCTGATTTAGGGAGAAAGATGATGAATTTGGTTTTATGCACATTCGGTTGGAAATGCTAATGGGACCCGAAGGTGGAGGTACTGTTAGGTAGTTGAAAATGTGAGGCTAGCATTGGGAACAGAGAGTGTATAGCTATATGGAAATACAAATTTGGGAGTCATCTGCACGGAGGTGGTAATTGATTGAATCTCTGGGAATAGATGAGCAATGAGGGAGAAAATGGAGAGAGAAGAGGCCCTATTATTGAGCCTTGGAGGGATAGCTATGATTAGGAAATAGGAAATGACTGATGAATCAGTAAAGGAGACTTGAGAGAGAGGTTAGACAATGAGGAGAGCCAAGACATAGTGCTGATAAGTAAAAGCTAATGGAGGAAAGTATTCAGGAAAAGGGTCCATAGTTTCAAAAGTTAAAGTAAGATAAGTTAAAGAGAACATGGAATGAGAAAAGGCCTTCAGGTTTAGTAGTTGAGACCATGGACAGACTTTTTTTTTTGGTGGGGGGGTGGGGGAGGCAATTGGGGTTAAATATCTTGCCCAGAGTCACACAGCTAGTGAGTGTTATATGTCTGAGGCCAGATTTGAACTCAGGTCCTCCTGACTCCAAAGCCAGTACTCTATCCACTGTGCCACCTAGCTGTCCACATGGATGACTTCTAAGTTAGGTTATGGGTAAGCTCCTCATGCTCTTTGGCTAAAAGGTACCAGGGTGGGAAGGTCACAAGTTCCCCACCCTGTTGCTGACATACTTTGCCACCATACTTCAACCATCTTCTCCTTCCCCCTGAACTTTCATTTTTGAGGAAGACCTCAGACCAGCCATGTGGGCCTCACTGCCCATACTTTAGCACCACCCCACCTCCTCTTTTCTCCCTTTTATGTGTTGTCTTCAGGCAGGTAGGAAGCACTATAGTGTACAGAGCACTGCACTTGGAATCAGGAAGACCTATCTTCCTGAGTTCAAATCTGACCTCAGATATTAGCTGTGTGACCCTGGGCAAGTCACTTTACCCTGTTTGCCTCAGTTCCTCATCTGTAAAATGAGAAGGAAATGGCAAACCACTCCAGTATTTTTGCCAAGAAAACTCCAAATGGGGTCTGGCTGAACAACAACGAACTTCCTTAGTTAGAATGTAAGCTCCCTGAGGGTAGGGACTATCTTTTTTTTTTTTTCCCTTGCTTGGATTCTTAACTCTAGTGTTCTGCACAGTGCTGGGCACATAGGAAGCTCTTAATAAGTAGCTTATTGACGTGGCTATCGTCACTGCGAAAATCAGCAGAGATCCTCTAGCTCAATCAGGCACTCCTCTGGAAAACATGACAGAAGTGCCCCAGTTAGGAAATAGATTTTCTTTTCATGTCATCCAGAGCCTCAGAGGGTAGCAACCCCCAGTCACTTTGATGAGCCGGCCATCAGAGCCAAAAAAAAAAAAGGCACAAGGCAGAAAGAAGCCCATTCTCCTTTGCCTTCCAGCTGGGGAATATGTTCAGCTGTTATGCATTTAGTAAAATCTGGCACATGTTCGGCAAAACTCTCTCCCTTCCTTTTTAGTTCCATTCAGCAACATTTCAAAGGAAGTCTGAAGTGGGAAAAGACGGCACAGCTTGCTACATAATAATGGAAGCCTCTGCTTTGCAAAACTGTCTCAGCTTTCCCATCTGTAAAATGGGGGTGGTAACACCTTACCTACTTCATGGTAAGGATGCGTGACAGACAATTGTGCCAGGTGCTCTGAGTTCTTTGGAAGGGAGTCTGAGACATTATGGAGAGGATATTTGCTGCTGTGTGTGCTCTGTCATCAGGGGAAGTCCCCAAAATTGAGAAGGGGCCTTTGTCTGTCCTGGGGATGGGGTAGATCTTTGCTGTTTGTTACGTTCTCAGCAGGTATTTCACAGGAATGCCCCGAGTAATCACAGTTGTAACACGAACTCTTATCTGCGTGCTTATGATTCATGAGGGGGAAAAAAATAACATTTTGTGGATAGAGAGAGTGATTTGACATCAGAGGGGAAGAGCTTGTCTTTTCCTGAGCTGTTGGAATTATTCACATTTTGATGAGTGTGAATGGGACCTAGTCTTGAGCATCTTTGCCAAGGCAGCTTTCTTATCTAGGCATACTTTCTTAGCTTTGTGGATTATCTGGAGAGCGGGGCTAGGGGTGGGAGAGAATACCTTATAGATAGAGTTTTTAGGTTTGACTTGTACTTTTATTGGTGCAGGGAATCTCTGTGAAGAAGTTCCCTCTACCAATGCAGATCCACAAGTCCTTGGCCATTTGTAGTCTTAGAGAGTTGCCTAGGGCACAGAAAGATTAAGTGAATTGCCCAGGGTCATGCAGCCAGAATGTGTCAGAGGCACAATTTGAAGTCTGAAAGAAGGAGGCCAACCTGGGATAACCCTATGTTCAATACTCCTGGGCCTTACATTTCACCCCTCCATGTCTAAGAATACAAATTGAATCGAATGTATAAAGAAACTAACTATAATTAGGAAGGCAATCCTGCATACATTTGTAAAAATCGAAGTATTCCAGAGTCAAATAGAAACAAATAACATTTTATTATTTGCTAGGTGGGGTTATCTGTAGTATTATTCTACTCTATTAATGTGGTTAAGTGGAATTTTTCTGGATGACATTATGTTGATTGAATCGGTTTCTGGAACATTGTAGAGCTTCCTGGAAGAGAAATGTAATCACTCCAAAGAGTTTTGGCTTGTCCATCTGCATAGGAAAGACCAGGTAGATATGGAAGGTCTATTGCCCAGATTTCAACATGCGTTTAGGTGGACACCCTCTAGAGCTTATTATCTGTATGTATTCCTGGAACAGACAATAGAGCTGGAAAATGAGTTGGACTCAGATCTGAACAGGAGGAAGAAAGTGGGCAGGATTGCCTTTAGGCAATTTCAAAGTTCCTTGATTGACTTCAAGGTGTTCAGGAAAGCAAAGGGGCATCTTTCAAATTCTAATATTCTGATGGTGTCACTATACATCAGCCAGACATGTAATACAACTATCTCAGAAAAATTAAAAATCATACAGAGGACATTGAAGAAGTGTATGGTGGGGATGAGCAGGATGAACCCTAGAACCAAGGAGTATCTCTGACTAAGGAAAGGAGTGAAAGATGTCATCAAGGAATTGTATGATAGGAAGAGAAGATGGCCTGGCCAGGTGACAAGAGCAGCACAGGTGGACAGCCAGGGTGCTCTATTGGTACCCTTACAACCTCAGGAGAAATTGAGGAAGGTTGCCAGCACATTGGATAGCCTGCTTGCGGAGGACACAGACAAGAGGAACCCAGGAAAGGCAAGAAGGGATATGTCGGGATCTGCATCATGGAAGGCAACTCCAAAATTGATAAGATCCCAGCTACATTTGAGCATTTGAGCAATTGGGAATTGACCAAGTGGACAGAGCTGGAATCAGTGAAAATCAGAAATTGCAGGAGGATTTGTCAGAATGTCTTAGTGGCTGAACATCAGGGTATTGGATGGAAGCCTATGTTGTCGTCGTTTGTCCTTCATTTTTGAAGAGGACCAATGACATCATGATGTTGGGATAAAATAGTGGATGATGGCTGATGGATTTCAGTGAGGCAGAGTTGCACAAAGTCATCAGCCTCACTCTTCCAGGGTCAACAAATCCAGTGGCAGGACAGAAGTCAAGACGGCTAGTGATGCATCTCTATGTAGTGGATGACCTTGGTGTCTTTGATGTCTGAACAAGCTCTAAGCATTCCACAGCATCCTCTTCATGACCATTGGAACAAATCGTTCTCATTTGCCCGTTCCTCGGGGGGAAGTCTCCCCATGCTTGGGGTAGTCATCCCCCTAACTCACCAATGGGCTTGAGGTCCCTAGGTTACCTTCAACCTGGTTTGGCCCCAACTGCCAAGACAGTTTTACCAGGGTGTGGCCACCTTGCCTGCTACAGCTTCTTGGAGCCATAGGTGAGAGTTGAGTGACAGGTGGACATCTAAAATGGATAAGGAGCCCTGAAAAGGGCTCAGCAAGCCCTTATATCAGAGGTGATAGTCTTCTATGAGCACCCCCAAAACCTCATACTTGGGAGTATCTGGATCCCACTGGCATTACCCTTTAGAAGCATTGGGCTCAGGAAGACAAGTTCAAATCCAGCTTCAAACACTTCCTAGCTGTTTGTCCCTGGACAAGTCACTTAACTTTGTGGCTGTCTCAGTTTCCTCAACTGTAAAGTGGGGATAATGATAGCACCTACCTCCCAGGGCTGTTGTGAAGATAAAGTGAGATAAGATTTGCACAGTGCCCAGCACACAGTAGTCACTTAATAAAACGCTGGTTTCCTTCCTTTCTCCCTCTTTCTTCCTTCTTTTCTTCCCTTTCTTCCTGGAAGTTGGCTGGCAGATGAGAAAGATGGGCTGAATCCCAGCAAAGAACAGGCTCTTGAACAGATACATCATTCATCAAAAAGTCTACTTCTGGTTACTTCTGAAGTGATATTCTCCACTTGAATCAATCTTTTACCCTTCCTCTCTTGTGGCTGCCAACATTTTTAGCTTGAGGATTCATTTTTAAGGTCAAATTTGAAGGGCATTCAATCTTGGTGCTAAATAAAGATAAAAATGATAACGCTTGGTGCACACAAAAATTTTCAGACCCCTTGCAAAGAGGGGGACCTCTGTGGCAAATCAGGGAGTCTGGGGACTTCCGAGAGGGAACCACTGTACTGACCTAATAGCTCCCTGAGATCAGATCTATTTTCTTCTGTAGGCAGGCTTTGTGTCTCCATACCAGATTCTAGTTTTGTGCTCTATAAGCACTAGGAGCTTAGGAAATAGTTTTTTTTTTTGAAATTGAATTAAATTCCTCCTCCCTTACAGGTATCAACTTAATAAAAAATTAAATTGCCTTTTTAATTGTGAACTTGAGATATCAATAATAACTAGCTCTTTTATAACTCTTTAAGGATTACAAAGTATTTTTACCATTATTATCTCATTTGATCTTCACAACAGCCCTGGGAGGTAGGTGCTATCATTATCCCCATTTTATAGATGAGTAAACTTGAGGCAACTAGGGGTTAAGTGACTTGCCCAAGATTATAGAACTAATATCTGAAGTGCTATTTGAATTCATCTTTCTGATCAACCAACCCTAGCACTTCAGTGTAGCAGAAGAATAAAAAAAGAGGATTGTATGTGAAACCATGACCTTTGTTAGGTATATGTAGGATGCTCTAGTAGGGCTCCTTCTTACCATAGGCAAATAGCATTCTAATCAAGCAAATGTATGTGGACTCCTCTACCTCTCCCCCAGAGCATGTAGATGTCCTCTGACTGCTTCCTGCCAGCTGTGATGACTCAGGGGGTTCTATTGTGTGCTGATAAAAAAACTTTTTAAAAAATAATTTTTTTCCTGTTAACAAACATTAGTTTTCTCTCCTTCCTCTCCCCCCACTCCCCCAATCCACTGGAAAAGAAAAAAAGAATCATCAAAACCTTTGTAACATATATGCATAGTCAATGAAAACAAATTCTCATATTGACCATATCCAAACATATATGTCCCTTCCTGCATTTTTACTTCATCACCTCTCTGTCAGGCAGTAAGCAGCATTTTTTCATCATTGGGCCTCTGGAATCATGATTGATCATTACGTTGATCAGAGTTCTTAAGTCTCTCAAAATTGTTCATTTTTACAATGCTATTATTACAGTGTAAATTATTTTCCTGGTTCTGCCCATTTCACTCTGCCTCAGTTCATACAAATCTTCCCAGGTTTCTCTGAAGCTTTTCCCTCCATTTCTTTCTTTTTTTTGAAATGGGATAGCCTTTATTTTACCCTACAACAAATGTTGAAAATGCAAAACACTCATAGAAACTGGTAAACAGATGTTGAAATCACACAAATCACTCAAAAGTAGTCTGACTTGGAAGGAGCTGAAGGCAATCATTTGATATTCTGGTGACTGCCTGGCTATCTCAAACTGGATCTCGCTATGGTTCCTCCTCCCAAGACTTTAGTCCTTAAGGAAGGTGAGTGAATGAATGAATGATGAGTGAATGAAAAAAAAAAACCCAACAGATGCAAATATAAAGGTGAAGATGATACCTGCCCTCATTACATTCTTATAGAGAACAGATTACAAATACTTGGGGATGATGGCCAGGGAAGCTGTATTTTAGTTTAGAAAGTTGCTGGGTTGGTGAGTGGAACCATAAGAAAGTAAATTGACATACCCTTTTCAGAAGCAGTGGCAGTATTCATTTGATTATGGTTTTCCCTCCATTTCTTATGGCAAAATAGTATTTCCTTATATGCACATACCATAATTTATTCAGCCATTCCCTAAATAATGAGCCTCCCTTTAGTTTCTAGTTCTTTACCACAAGAAATGAATAGCCAGGAATATTTTTGTACATCTAAGACATTTTCCTTTTTCTCTGATCTCTTTGGAATATAGCCCTAGAAGGATCAAAGAGTTTTATAACCTTTTGAGCACAGTTCCAAATTGTTTTCCATAACGGCTTCACCAGCAGCACAATAATGTGTCTGAATTCTCGTAGCCTCTCCTATATTTGTTCTTTTCCTTTCTTTGGTCAATTTTGCCAATCTGAAGCCCATGAGCTAGAAACTTAAATAATCTTTTAATTGATTACTGAGGCAGAATTCCAGGGATGTACTAAGTGGATATCTCAACTTTTATCACTTCTGCTTATAATTTGAGGAATATCTTGGAGAGGCAACTTGGAGAGTCAGCTGAGGGAAACAGCCACCTAGCCCCATATACTACTGTAGTTGGGAGCATTGGTCCTATCTATTTGGATGTGTCTAGGATGGAGTCACCTCTCTTTTTTGTGTTTTTCCTTCTCCAGCTAGGTGATTGAACAGCAACTTTGAGATAAAGGAGTCCAGGTGAACATATGAATTTCAGAAGGCCATAAGGTCCTGGGAGACAAGTGAGGCAGAGCATTGTGGTAGGTTGTTGTAGTAGAAGCAGCAGCAAGAGTCGACTGGGAAGAGTCAGCTTCAGAGAGAGAAAAGATCATGATTGGTGTCTGATCAGACTGTGCTCAGTAGAGGTGAAATGTGAAATGGAAAATTAGCAGAATTGCCAACCCATATTACGTCTTGACTGGGCTTACTACCAGCCTTTCAGCAGATCGTAACCTGGCTATATATTGAGTTTCTGAATCCTGTTTAATTGTTAGGTTAATGTTTGCCATGATTCTCATGCATATTGTTGCTTTTTGTGGGAGAATTAGAAGGACTTATCTCGAGTCTGATTTACAAGATGATTTGGGTCCCTCTTTTTGTCTCTCTTATTTTGGAAAAACCCTAGAATATAATTATCCCTAAATTGCTGGGGTGAGGGTGATGAGCCAGTGGATGTAAGGACTGGGGAACCTACTCCCCCTCGTCAGAAGTCAGGCTTGCCTAGAGCCAAACCTTGGGCAAAACGCAATGGCAGGTGAAGGACTCATGTCTCCAGCTCCTGGGTCTTCAGCCAAGCTAGCTGAGCGCCTAGCTCAGCTGCTGTGTTAGATAACGATAAATTTAACAAGGTAGTAATAGAATTGCCTTGCTTTGGGGGCAATTCTAGACTATTTTAATTGTATCAATGTACATGTAAAGACCTCGGCTTGGACCCAGGACTCGTGGTATTCCCTAGTATGGGGACTCAACTCTCTGTGTTCCCTAGTTCTGACCCTCAGCTCGTTCTCATTCTTCTGCTTTGTCTATCTTTTGGTGGTAAAATTATTAGCCCTTCCCCTGTTTCATAGGAAGCTGCACTGGCACCGTCTTGGACACAGCTGTTAACGCTTGCGTAACTCACACTAAGATACCCAGACATAGTTTGGATATAGTGCATAATTTTGCTAGGCCACAGTTTTTCCATCTGTGAAATGGGGGCAACAATTCCTGTCTTTCACTGGGGTAGGAGAATAAATAAGATAATAGAGAGGGGAAATATTTGATCCTCTGGAAAAGAAGGTGCTCTAGCAATTGTAGATTTTATTATTACTGTTTGTCCTGGAGTTCTAAAGCTACTTTAAATTTGTGTGTGTGTGTGTGTGTGTGAGTCAGGTGGAAGGGGGATTGAAGAGAAAATTCTTTTTTGCACAGGTTCTCCAATTTCCTTACACGCAGAATGATTCCCAACTAGCATTTGTTTGGGGGCCTTGACTTAAGGGACAGAACAAAAACTGAACATCTTTTCCACAGAGAATCTCTAGGGCAACCAGGACCCCCCCTGCAAAGCTCAAACTGTGGAGCCTGACAAGAAAATGGCTCATTTGTCTAATACAAACTTGGAGGATTGTAGAGTTCAGACTCAACCAGACTGGCAGTTCACAGAGTAAATATTTGATCAGTGAGTAAGAATTCAAATTTGTACTATTTGCTGAAGGTGAAAAGTGTATTAGGAAACCAATGTAATGGGGGTTAAACAGCAGGGTAGGATATTGCCTCCAGGATTCTGCCTCCAGGATCCCAGAGCCCACACGTTGCTCTAGGTTACAAATAAGAATGACTGATATTCTTTATTGGGAAACACTCTCCTACTGCTTACATAAGACCTCAGGGATGATTTTGGGGGCAAGAAGGACAGACAGGCTTTGTTGCATGTGAAAGGGGGTCAGCTGGTTTTGGTGGGCTGGCCAAAATGACAGCATTAAGCAGGAATTAGTATGTAGATGGAAACAAGTCACCTCTTCCATTCGTTTTGGGAAAGGGGATTCCTTATTCTTCTTCCAAGACAAAAGTGGAGTACATTTTTGATGTTGCCCATGTTTCTTTCCATAGCAGATTAGGAGTGGGGAGACTGATATTCCCTTCCATGCTGAGTCATTAAATCCTAAATTTGACCTGGAAGAGACCATAGAGTATTGAATATTAGTGATGTTAGAATGTACTAGCTGTGAAGTTTCAGCTCTTCCACTAAATTTCCAAGGGAATGGAAAGATTGGCTTACCTCTGCAAGCTGAGTCATACTTTCGTTTTTTCAGTGAATTCATGAGCACATCTATGTGAAGATTCCTTAGATGTTACAGGTCACAATTATAACCAGTACATATCTTCTCATCCTGTAATTTTTCCCCCCCTGGTTCTTCCTATGGAAGATATACCCAAAGCACTTCTTTCTCTAGGTCTTTTAATATGCTATGGAAGAGATTCCCAAACGTATTTTGGCTCTTACTCAGTGTTCCCCCTGCCTCCCAGAAATCTGCTTTCTTTAACCCTCTAACAGGTTTTTTTGAAATTTGTGTCATTTCAAAAAAACATATTTTTTAAAAAATGACACATCTTGTATTTAATGACATTATAAATTTGTGTTTTTCCCCCCTGCCTTGAAATTTTGATGATGCAATATTGCATGATGTAACTGTATAGCATCATATTGTAAACAAGTCATTACATGCACACATTCCTGCTGATATATGCTGGGCTTTCTGACAATGTGCAACATGCTCACCTGCCAACACTTGCTTGTTAAGACCTGTTGGTGGACTTGACCATTGATGGGTTATAACTTGCGTTTTGTGCTTATTTGGAAAATAATGTAATCACTATGACTTTAACTCTGTTACACAATAGATGAAACATGCATGAATTTTTTTCAAAATTTTCTTCTCTCCTTTTCTTCTTTCCTTATGCTTTCAACCACCCCCTTATTTTTATTCAATGCCCCCCCATTGGACCTGGGGCTACTATTGCTCCCCATTGTTCCAGAGCCCCCCAGAGGGTGGTATCACCCATTTTGGGAAACTCTATATGGAAATGAGGTCATTTAGCCCCTCCTCTGGACATCTGATTAGCCCATTCCTTTGCCAATCATGTACCTCTTATATAATGGTTTGTGTGCACCAGTACTTATGTGTAAATTATAGTAAATGTTATGCTTTTTACTGTATGCAGCCCATTTCATTAAGATATGTATGAGTAGATAGATAAATTTTCTTTAAAAATGCAAACATTTATTGAATGCTCAATCATAAAGGACAGAATTTTAACTTCTTTGGTTTACTTGATGAATAAAAATCATTTAAATTTGTGTAATACAGATGATTCCATGAGAGCAGGTGCTTTAGCCTTGTGGGAGAGAGAGATGGGACAAGTATCTCAGACTCTTGCTAAGTGTGGTAGGAGCAGTATATATTAAACTCCCTTGCCATGTAGGATAGACAGAGAGGTGACTAATCAACTTGGGAACAGTTCAAGTAAAAGGGATGATGATGATAGACACAGGAACTGACAGGGAGGAAAGTCTGGTCTCTAACCCAGAGATTTCACTAGAAATTGTGTCAAGTCCTACTGAGATCAGGACTTTAAAGGAAAGAGGGTAAGAGTGGGTGTGAGGATGAAAACTGGGAACTATTACCAGTGGTAAGAAATCTTTGACTTTATCCTATTTCTAACCTCCAAAATGTGATTTCTTCTACATGGGATTTGGAAGGGGGGGGTTGCTTTTTATTAGCAAGGAACTGGAGAGGTTGCAGGAGTTTAAGCAGAAGCCTGATGAGCCCTGGAAAAGTGACTCTGAGGGCAGGATCCAATAGTGCCCATTTAGAAAGGGAACTCTCAGAAGACTTACTCTTGCAAAATCAGTTAAATCAATTTGAGGCCCCACACAGAAATTGTCCTTTATCCCCTTTTAGGTGGCTAAGATGTAGGGCTTCCCATACCCCTTTCCCTCTTTAAGATGAATTCCCATTATTCTCAGTGTAGCCAATTCTGTAATAGGGATCAAAAGGCAAAGTGTCTAAAAGATGTGTTTCATAAACTTTTTTTTTTGGTATCTTTCCTATAGCCCACCATACTCTGTGACCAACAAGGGGGCAATTCAATCTTGCTTTCTGAGTGGAGCCCTGCCTGAAAAGTATTAAGTTTTAGCTATAGTACATTCTCAGCCCACTGTCATAGGCAGATTAAATGGTAAAATTTGAGTGGGAGATTGGCACGGCCATTATTATTGAGTCAAACAGGCTGTTGGCACAACTAGTTTCTCTGGGGGTGGCAGAGGAGGCTCAGTGCCCACAGCCGTGCTAGGTGGTCAGAGGGTGATGATACCCTCTCTTGGAGGTACCTTTTGTCATGGTTCCTGAAACATAGTGATGATGAAGAAGCCATCCATCACCAGCCTCATGGAGGTGTTAGTAAACTACTGGGAAATCTCAAGTAGGGTCACTCGGCATTTTTACCCAATCTAAAGTAAAAGCATCTCCCAAAAGATTGCCATTCTACTTGGCAGTCACTTGTATTTTATTCATTCATTCATTTATTTATTATTTTACCTCTTATAATTTCCTTTGCCCCAACACTTGTTCTTTTGTTTTAGGTGAAAGACATTAGAGGCTACAACCTTGTGAGTTTTGAAAGGTCAGGAAAATAAGATATCAGAAGTTTCAGGAGGGGAGCCTGTGTCAGGGTTTATAGCCAACCAGTTTAGCCTCAAGGAGTGAGGAGTGACCTTTGGGATGGACCCCGGTATTAGCTGAGAAAAAGACTCATCTGGCAACAATGCCTAATTCCAGTGTGAACTTAATGGAACTCATGCTATGTAGAAACTGTTGTTAAGTCTTAGTCCACCCTTCCCAGAGACCAAGGTGGTGTATGGGAGACTGTGCCTTCCCAGATGTTGGGGGAAGTGGATGTTTGTACTTTTGCTAGATCTGATTGAGGGTTTGAGGTGGCTGTCAACTCTTGCATAGCCAGAATATTGTAAATAGTTTTATATATATGTCTTTGCTGAATTATTGCTGTCCTTTATCTATTCAGTAAGTTTTAATATTTGTTTAATTATAGAAAAGAATAATTGGTAATAGGAAAGAAGGCTTCTTCAACTTTTTAATTAATATTTAATGAATGGGGTGATGTTAATTAGGTAACTGAGGTGCTGGGGAGGGGGGGGAGACTGCTGCCTCCAGATCACATGTGGCCCTCTAGGCCCTCAAGTGCAGCCTTTGACTGAATCCAAACTTCACAGAACAAATCCTTTTAGTATTTTTGTTTTATTATATTGTTCTGTGAAGTTTGGATTCAGCCTCCAGGCCACATGTGGCCTTCTAGGTCCCTTAATAAAAGAATTTGTTCTATAAAAGGCAGTACCCAAGGACCTAGAAGGCCACATGTGGCCTGGAGGCTACAGGTCACCCCCCCCCCCCAAGCAGCTAGTCACTGGTACCTGACAGTGGGGGAAACTCACTGAAATGGGGATTTAGAGCTGGTAGGATTAGTAAAAGATACTCTCAATCCCTCAGGAGTACCTCTGAACCTTGGTGGAAAGATGTAGCTAACTTACTGTATGAGATGTAAGTTAGACACTGTAGGCAGGGCTTTGCTCCTCTGAGGGCACTCAGGATTATTGTTAGATCTAGAGGTGGGGTCTTAGAAGCTTTGATCTCTTTCTGAATTGTTTTTTTACTGCTACTTCAGAGGAAAGCAGTGAAAAACTAGAAAACAGAATAGGCAAGACAACTCCAGGAAAGGGCCGCTCTCTCTTTAGGATCAAACTTGACTGTTGAGGTAGAATGGTAAGAACTTAGAACTGTAGAATTTTATACTTGAAAGGGACTTCAGAGATCATCTGAGCCAACACCCTCATTTTCCCGATTAGAAAAGTAGGGAGGTAAAGAGATATAATTAGGAGGTAATGTAGTAGAGTAGAAAGACCATTAGATTTAGTCTCAGCACCTGGACTAAAATTTTGACTCCATCACTCATTACTTGTGTGACCTTGGCCAATCACTTTTTCCCCCCTCTGGGCTTCAGTTTCTTCATCTGTGTGTAATTATTTCAAAAAGGCTTTCTAAGAGACTTTGAGGATTATTACTGTCTCTTTAAGAGAACAAGAACCAAATGGAATATTGAGAAAGGCAGTTTGTGTTAGCAGTTTGGAAGTGACAGTTGAGAAATGTCTGACTTTGAAGTGCTTCTCCCTATGGAGTCAGAGAGAAGGTGTGTGTTTTATCTGTGATCTATGAGGCTAGGGAGAATACAGAGAGGAAGAAGGCGTTGTGAAACTTCTTCCTAGTCAGAACCATCGTGATATATTAGATACAAACAAAAAAACAAACAGAACAACAACAACATTGTAACGAGAATTCTATGAAGAGTTTGTGAGGAGCTGGGAAGCACAACGTATTTTTCTAAGATTATTTCCTGCAATTATTGAAGAGAGGACAAAGAAAAAGAACTAATCTAGTTTATTTCTAAGAGACTGAATAAAACTCTTATCTTGAGGAGAAATGTGAAGATTTTTTTTAGAGGCTTTAATCAGTATCTGCAATGGACGGAATGATAGGAGACTGAATTTGCATACAAGAAGAGATGAATCATCCACTGATTGAGGGTTTGAGGTGGCTGTCAACTCTTGCATAGCCAGAATATTGTAAATAGTTTTATATATATGTCTTTGCTGAATTATTGCTGTCCTTTATTCGGTAAGTTTTAATATTTATTTAATTATAGAAAAGAATAATTGGTAATGGGAAAGAAGGCTTCTTCAACTTTTTAATTAATATTTAATGAATGGGGTGGGGTTCAAGCTAATCAATGAGAAAGAGGTTTATTAAAATGAAATAAATTATCACAACTTCCCCTGTTTCACTCTAGAACTTAACTAGACAGAAGTAAATAAGAGAATGAGTCAAGTGGCAGACTGAGGGGTGACTTGCTATGCGTAGGGACATTCTCTTCAAACTTTATATGTGTGAAACGATAAGGTTGAACTAGATGATCTCTGAAATATCTTACAACTCTGAAATCTAGGATATTATGATTAGTTAAGGGCATAAAAATGGTTAATATCTTTATTAGCTATGTTATGCTGTGAACCTAACACAAGATGGGGTGGAAGGGGCAATGTGCAGGAAGGGGGAGGAAGGGAGGGTAAGAAAAGAGGTAGCTTGGGAATAGGCTTAGAGTGCTAAAAGACTGTATTATCCAGACACCAACGGATTCCTGGGAGATGGATACTTCAGTTGATTGGTATCTCCATCAAACAGAGAAGATTTTAGGTGAGTCCCAGAAGTGGAGTTTGTAGCCTTGCTACAATACAAATCAGCAGAAATATATTAAGCGTCTACTATGTGCTGTGTACTATGCAAGATGTATGTGTACATGGCGGGGGTGTTTAAGGTTGGAGGGAGATTCACAATTTAGATAAGACATTTTCTCTGTCTTCATAAAGATTCTAGTCCCTCTCCAATCCATTGTCTTTACCGATGCCAAAGTGCCACCACCTAAGTCTGATCATGCTACTTCCCTACTCCATAATCTCCAGTGGCTTCCCTTTGCCTCCAGAATCTATCACCAGTACTTCTATTTGGCATTTCAAGTCTGACTTCAACTTGCTTTTCCAGGCTCATTGCTTGTTATCCCCCCCACCTTTTATTTTTTTTTTTAGGTGAGGCAATTGGAGTTAAGTGATTTGCCCGGAGTCACGCAGCTAGTGAGTGTTAAGTGTCTGAGGTTGGATTTGAACTCAGGTTCTCCTGACTCCAGGGCCGGTCCTCTATCCACTGTGCCACTTAGCTGCCCTTACTATTTCCTTTCACACACACTACAGTTTAGCTAAACAGATATTCATACCATTCCCATGCACACAACAGGTGAATCTCCCACCTCTTTGCTTTTTAGAGCTGGAAGGGATTTTATCTGCAGTAGTCTAACCATTTCATTTTACAGATGAAGAAAATGAGGCCCAAAGCAGGGAAATAACTTTGCCAAGATCACACAGTCAGTAAGTTGCAGAGCTGGGATGCGAACCAAGTCCTTTGACCCCTAAGTCAGTTTTCTTTCCTCTAGACAGCACTGTCCAGGAATCCTTGTAGCATTTAGAGTCCCCATCACAGTTTAGCATGTGATTATACATTCACCCTCTTGTATTGTTGGAGGGGGTGTATTGTGTGTTTCATTCCCACAACTGGATTATAAGCACCTCGAGGGGAAGCATTCCATCTGGTTGGATCTTCTCCAAAGCCTTGCCTAGAAAAGGAGGTACTCAGTGAATTCTTGATTGATTGATTGATAGATTCATAGATTGATGAGAGGGAAAAAAAAGTAACTTTTTCTAAGAGCTCTTCCAGTCATAGTTGGATCTATTGCCTTATATCCTGGGTTAGGGGGTATGATGAATCCCATAGGATTTCTTTAATGTTGTAAAGGGAAGGTGACCAGGTTCTGCTTCCTCCAATCCCATTTTTCTTTGTTGTTAACAAAAGGAGTTTGTTCCATAATTGTTCCACAGAATCAGTTCCATGATTATAGAGGCTCATCTTTAAAGAGAGCATTCTAGTTTACAATAATGCCTTAGGATGTAGGTAAATGCAGGCATATCATCCCTATTGTACATATGTAGGACTTACCCAAGGTCACATTGCGTTGAGGAAGTGGAAAGGCCTGGACTCCAGCTCTTCAGACTCCTATTCAATTTACTTCTGGGCCAGACTGTGGCCACCTACCCTACCCATCTCTTGGGGGTGGGGGTGGAGGTGTGTGCCACAGTGTTTTGCAGCAGAGGTGACCATCAGCCTCTTTCCACAGGCAGAAAGTCAGGCTGCTCATGTCCAATGACAGGAACACACTCTCCACCCTGTTCATCTCTGTGAGCTGACATTTCTAAAGGTGATGCCAAATGTATTTTTTTCAGATATGTTTCTTGGTTGATTCAAGCCAAAAAGTATTTCTTGGCTTTTCAAATGTCAGCATGCCACTCTGAAGGAAGGAGTATTGTTCCTCTTTAAATATCCTGAGCTGTGCTGGGGGACAGATTTGCATATTGTCTGTTGTCCCTTGACTGCCAATGGTGTTAAGAACCCAGCAGCACCTAAATAGCTACAAACCCATACTATGGATAGACTTAGTGAGGTCAGTAGCTAAGACCTCTGCTGAGACTCTATTCTGTGGTATTGTAGTGGTATGCAGTGATCTTGGATTCTTAAAGTCTGTACCAATGGAATTCAAGTTCAGGTAGGTCCTACCTAGCTGAAAAGTGCTGGCTTTGAGCACCAATTGTGGTGTACTGGAAAGAGCTCTAGATAGGTTCTGGATTCAAATCCTGACTCTGCCATTTATTATCTGTATGACCTTGGGCAAGTCACTCACTTCTCTGGGTCTCAGTTTCCTCATCTGCAGGTTAAATGGAGGTACACTAGATGACCTCTGAAATCCCTTCTCTGGTAGGTGGAGTAGTGCACAGAGCACTGACCCTAGAGTCAGGAAGATGAGTTCAAATTTGATCTCAGACACTTCCTGTTGTGTGACCCTGGACCACTTACCCTCAGTTTCCTCATCTGTAAAATGGGAATAATAATAGCACCTTCATTGTATGGTTATTGTGAGGATAAAATGAGATATTATTTGTAAAACTCTCTGCAAACCTTAAAATGCTTTATAAATGCTAACTATTGTTGTTATTGTTATTATTCTGACTGTCAGATCTGAGGATCAGGCTAATTAAGTCTGAGAAACTTATTCCCAGAAGGCTATATTTTTTTCAGCTGTATATTTTCATTCAGGAAGCCCATTAAGGCATAGAGGGGGAGCAGTAATATATTTAGGGAGAGGCAGGACCCACAGGATAAGATCATGAAGCCTCAAAGGTAGGAAGCATAGTAGGTAGAGGCAATGATCAGATCCTCCTGTTCAATGAGAAGGTGCCAGGCACGCTGTTACAGGAACCTTGCAGAGACACAGCTCATTGGCTGCAGATAAGGAAACTGGAAGCAACCAGACTTATTGAAGGGAACAAGTCCTATTGCTGCTGCCCTTCTCTTTGCCCATCTCGAGAATGGAAGGATGAGAGATTGTGTGGAGGAATTGGAAGTCTCCATCAGCACCAGCAGACTCAGAGGAAAGAATACTGGCTTCAGAGTCAGGACACCTGAGCTTCAATCCCAGGCCCAACACTTATTGGCTGGGTACATCTAGGCAAGTCATTGTGGGGTAAGTGCTTTACATACTCTACAGTGAGACAGGCCGGTGAGATGTTCTTATGGAAGATACCAGGTGTCATTACTACTGGGTCAGTGTCTTCAGTGGATCAGGGCCAGGTTTACAAGCATCACTAGTATAGCACCAATGCCACCCATTCCATACAGTTAAAAAAAATCTTTCATTCAATGTCTACTATTAAATTCTATTCAATAAACATTTATTAAGCAACTATTATGTGCAAGGCACTGTACTAAGTTCTGGGGATACAAAGACAAGACAAAACAAACAAAAACCATTCTTTACTCTTAAGAAGCGCACATTTCTGCTTTGGGATGGCACTCTGCTGAACATAGAAGGCATCGTCATGTATTCCAAAACTTGAGAAGTGTGGACAACTCAGTGACTCATAGAGGAGACTACCTGAAAGGTTAGAAATGAATGCCTTAGGAAAAAAAGGGTGGGGCAGCTAGGTGGCACAGTGGACAGAGTGCCAGGCCTGGAGTCAGGAAAGCTCATCTTCCTGAGTTCAAATCCAGCTTCAGATACTTACTTACCAGCCTCAGGCACTAGACAAGTCATTTAACCCTGATTGCTTCAGTTTCCTCATCTGTAAAATGAGCTAGAGAAGGAAATAGCAAACTACTCTAATATCTTTGCCAAGAAACCCCAGATGGGCTCATGAAGAGTTGGACATGACTGAAAAACAACTCTTAACAGGAAAAGAGGGCAGGCTAAGGGATGAGTAGTTCTTTATGCCAGGAGAAGAGAAGGCTGAGTTTGGAGATGTAGAGGCAGAAAACTCTCAAAAAATGACCTTGAAGCACAGGAAGAGATTTTGTGCAGGGGGATGATGGTTAGTAGTTCTGTTTCCCCTAAGGTTAAGGTCAGAGAGAATCATTATAAATCACAGAAGAGATTTAGGCAAGATATAAGAAGAAATTGATGGCTAGTGTTCTGAAACGTTGGCACTCATTCATTACCAAGGGAGGTGGCAGAAACTCTTTTCTTCCCCCTGGGATTCGGTCTCTTGGTAGTGGCAGAGGTGCTCAACCCTTATCTTACTAGAATGGCTTTCATACATTTTTGTCTGGAGTCCAGGACTTGTACTGTAAAATGAAGGTGTTGAGAGAAGAGATGAGGAAGCACCTTTTGGTAGAAAGGTGGGGGAGCTACGAGTGTGAAATATTACATGCACTACTAGACTGTACTTTTCTTCATCCTCCCTCCCACCTCACCATGAGGATACAGATTTTCTTGCTGGCAAAGCATCCAGTGTGAATTCAAACTCTTGACACCCTGCCTTAAGGCTCCATTCTTGGGGCCTATGACCTCACTGTCTTGAGACATATGCTTGTGGCAATCACATTGCTGAATATAGGCTTTCCATCACCTCTCCCTCAGTAAATATACTAAATGCCAAACGAGTGGTACACCCAAAAAGTACATAGAAGTAGGACAGAGCTTGTTGGCCTAGACTCTTTCTGGGTTCTCTTTTCTGTCTGTCTCTCTCTTCCTCTTTATCCCTCTCTCTCTTCCTCTTCCCCACCCCTTATTTAAATCATAAGGATAAGAATTCCACATCATTCAGGTTTTCTCCTCTACATAGCCAGACAAATTCTGCCCTTGAAAATTCAGAGAGACTTCCACTCCTGTATGAAGTCACTGTGTATTAAGTATGCAGAACTGAGATCAGAATCTGTCCTGAAGCCAGCCTGCAGAGATGGAGGCAGGGTCCAGTAAACAGAGTACAGGAATGGTAATCAGGTCATCTTGCTCCTAAACTTGACTCCAGCATGGTAGCAGAAGGCCAGCCAGCAGACACTTTGTGTCACTTCACTGCCTCACTTTCCCATTTCCATAAAACAGGTGTCTTCTGAGTTGCTTTTGCTGGGGGTGATGGGATAAGCCCATTTGTCAGTTGTTTTGGAAGGACTGAAGTCAGGCCCATGGAAAACAGGGCCCCATCATCAGATCAGAATCTAATTAATGGGAGATGTCAAAATTCTAATGTCTATAGCTTGAAGCTACCCTCTATCCCCTGCCAATTTCGCATTTAGCCAGAGTTCTTGGGGAAGAGAGCATGGAGCAGAAAGAGAGAGATACCTCTTGAAAAAGGACAACACATTTGAATAACTTCTGGTAGGTCTTAAAAAAAATAACAATATTGATTCTTCTCTCTTGATATTCATCCCTCCTGTACTAGTCAGTCAGTCAGCTAGTCAGTAAACATTTATTAAGCACTTACTACGTACCAAGCCCTAGGGATTTAAAAAAGGTAAAAGATAGTCTCTGTTCTCAAGGAGCTCACAGGCTAATGAGGGAGGCAACCATCAGACACAACTATGTACAATCAAGCTATAGATGTGAAAAATGGGAAATAATCAAGACAGAGAGGGCACTGTCAACTACATAACTGATAACTTGTTCAGTTTTAGTTGTATTGACTCTTCATGACCCCATTTGGGGTTTTCTTGGCAAAGATACGGAAGTGGTTTGCTATTTCCTTCTCCAGCTCATTTTACAGATGAGGAAACTGAGGCAAACAGGGTGAAGCAACTCGCCCAGGGTCACACAGCAAGTAGCATCTGAGGCCAGATTTGAACTCAGGAAGATGAGTCTTCCTAACTCCAGGCCCAGGGCTCTGTGCACTATGGTGAGAGAGAGAGAGAGAGAGAGAGAGAGAGAGAGAGAGAGAGAGAGAGAGAGAGAGAGAGAGAGAGAGAGAGAGAAGGTGAGGGTGGGGGGCACTAGGATTAAGGGGGATAGGGAAAGGTTTCCTGTACAAGGTGGGATTTTAGCTGGGACTTGAAGGAAGTCTGGGAAACCAGGAGCTGGAGATGAGGAGGAAGAGCATTCCAGGCCAGTGAAAATACCTGGAGCTAGGAAACAGAGTGTCATATGTGAGGAGCAGCAAGGAGACCAGAGTGACAGGATCCCAGAATATCTGGTGGAGTCCAAGATGTGTGAAGACTGGAAAGGATTATGAGGGGCTTTGGCTGTCAAACAGAGGATTTTCCTGGTTTTTTTTTTTTTGGTGAGGCAATTGGGATTAAGTGACTTGTCCAGGGTCACACAGCTAGTAAGTGTCAAATGTCTGAGGCTGGATTTGAACTCAGGTCCTCCTGACTCCAAGATCAGAGCTCTATCCACTGCGCCACTTAGCTGCCCCAAAACAGGATTTTCTATTTGATCCTAGAGGTGTTAGGGAGCCATGGGACTTTACTGAATAGCAGGGTGACATGGTTAGTCTTGCTCCTTGGGACGATCACTTTGGTCAGCTGAGTGGAGGATGGATTGCAGTGCAGGGAGACTTGTGTCACGGAGATCCACCAGGGGGCGATTGCAATAGTCCAGTTGTGAGGTGTTGAGGGTCTGCACTAGGGTAGTGGCAGTTGGACAGGAAACTGAAGACCAGAGAGATTAGGGACTTGTCCAAGATTATATAGTCAGTCACTTAATGGGTCAGTCGATAAGCATTTATTAAATGTTTACTATGTGCCAGGCACTGCGCAGTACAGTAGTCAAGGGTGTCAGAAGAAGAGCTGAGTTTTGAATCCAAACGCCAATGCTCTTTCACTTTGTTTTTCTCCCACCAGATTGTAAGCTCCCTGAGGACAGCCAATAAGGTCTACTTTCTTTGTATCTTCTTTAGTGCCTACCACAATTCTGGGCATGATGCTCATTAAATACTGATTGGTCTCTCTTGGTCCGGGGTGGGGGGGGGAAAGGGAAGCTCGCTGAGGGTAACAATTGTTACCATCACTTTGTAAATAGTGAAACATGCCCGTGTGAGTTAGCAATGACTGAGGACAGACATTTTGCAGCTGTGACAGGGAGAAATTACCCACAGCCACTTATATTTCTAAACCTCCTTGCAGCTACAAAACACTTTACGTGTATGATTTTATTTTAGTCTTATAACAGTCCTGTCAGGTGGGTGGCACGAGTATTGTCGGCTTCCCAGCTAGACCTTCTGGCCCTCCCACCTCTATTCTCTCTGCCCTCCCATCTACACTTCCTCCCATTGCCAAATTAATCTACCTTCTGCCTAGATCTGATTACAACCCTCTGCTTCAATAATCCTCAATGGCTCCATATGGCTTAAATGGGAAAGTTCAAACTTGAGCGGCTCCTTTAGGGCCCTTTCCAGTCTGGCATCACTCTAGCCTTCCAGCTTTATCTTCATATTACTTCCTGACACATTCTACACTCTAACCCAATTAGATTACTCTTCGTCCTCGGAATATTCCCTGCAGTCTTCTGTCTCCATACCTTTGCTCATCCAGTTTTCTGTGCCTGAAATTTTCTCCTTTCCACCATTTGCCTTGCTGTTATTCAGTCATTTTCATGACCCCATTTGGGCTTTTCTTGTGCAAAGATGTGGGAGTGGTTTGCCATTTCCTTTTCTAGATAATTTTACAGATGAGGATACTGAGGCAAACAAGGTGAAGTGACTTGCTCAGGGTCACACAGCTAGTAAATCTCTGAGACTGGATTTGAACTCAGGTCTTCCTGACTCCAGACCCGGTGTGTTGTCCACTGTACTGCCTAGCTGCTTACTCTTTGCCTACCCATTCTTTTAAAGCCCAGCTCAGATGCCAGGTCATTGTTGACACCTTCTCTAATGCCTCCTACCAGTAATAAGTTTCCTTCTCAGACCTCAGCTAGCCATGGTACCTTTTTTCCTTTAAATTAGTATTTTATTTTTTCCAATTATATGTAAAGACAAATTTTTAGCATTCATTTTTTATAAAATGTTGAGTTCCAAATTTTCTCCCTCCCTCTCTCCCTCCCTCCCTAATACAGGAAGTACTTTGTTATAGTTGTATATGTACAATCATGTAAAACACATTTCCATATTATTCATGTTGTGAAAGAAACAGAAAAAAAGGGAAAAAAACATGAAAAAAAATGAAGAAAGTGAAAATAGTGTGCTTTTATCTGCATTAGAACTCTATCAATTCTTTCTCTGGATCTGGATAGCATATTCCATCATGTGTCTTTTAGAATTGTCTTGGTCATTATATTGCTGAGAAGAGCTAAATCATAGTTGATCGTTGAACAATGTTGCTATTACTGTGTACAACGTTCTCCTGGTTCTGCTCACTTTGCTTCGTATCTGCTTATGTAAGTTTTTCTGAAATCATTGTGCTTGTCATTTCTTATAGCATAATATTTGCATTATATATCACATTGCATGCATGTATCACAACTTGCTCAGCCATTCCCCAATTGATGGGCATCCCTTCAATTTCCAATTCTTTGCCACCACAAAAACAGCTGCTATAAACATTTTTGCACATGTAGTTCTTTTTCCTTTTTTTTTTTTAAATGATCTCTTTGGGATCAACGGTACTTTGCTAATACATTTATTATGTACTATTGTATTATGGTTTTCCATCTTTGTGTCTCATTTCCTTACTAACTACCCCCTACTAAGCTCTATGAAGGCAGAGATCCCATGCTATCGAAACTCTGTATTTCCTTTAGCACCTGGCAGATTCTTAGTAAATGTTTGTCGAATTTGTTGAATCCCCATTTTCTAGATGAGAGAGTTGAAGTCAAAGAGATTGAGTGACCTGGGCAAGGTCATACACTGCTTAAGGGACAAAACTAGGCCTTGCGCTGAAGTCTTCCCGATTCTCAAGGTAAATGTGACATCCACTGCACTGTGTGCCCTGTTAAGTGATGTCAAGAGAGAACTTTCTGACCAGTTGTGGTAATAATATCACACCAGTCGGTGAGAGGCAAAAAGGAATGGGATGAGACTGCAGATGAACACATCTGGTGCCTTTTGAGCTCTGCCATCAATCCACAGACCCTGCCTGGAATCCTTAGATCATATTTGTTCTTTATCCGTATGAACCAGGATATCTAGAAAGATTGAATTATTCCTATATTAAAAAAAATACATTTTTTTCCAGGTCCTCACGGTGAGGATCTGTGATGGTATCTAGTGAAGAGAGCATTGGATCTGGAGTTAGGAAGCCCTGAGTCCAAATCTTTCAGACACTAGCTGTGGGACCCTGGGCAAGTCACTTGTAAGCCTCAGTTTTCTCATCTGTGACATGGGGGTTAAAAGCATTGAGCTCACAGGGTTGTAGAGGGGAACAAATGAGATAATACTTCTAAAGTGTTTTGCCAGCCTTAAAGAACTATGTGAATGCTTGTTGTTGTTACTGTTATTAATTGTCTTACAGGAATGAGTATTTCTCCATCCACTAAAGATCTAAAGTGGTCTATAACTTAGTAAATAAATCTTGAAGAATTGCCTGAGATGCGTGGAGGGTGATTCATCAGAGGTAAGATTTGAACCCAGGTCTTCCTGCCTCCAACATAAGCACCCTGACAACTATGCCATGCTGCCTCTCTTTTTGATATTTAACCCTTCACACACACTAAAGAAAAAAAACCTCTAAAAATAGGTAAAGAGAGTCTTTAGGGAATACATGGATTTGTAGAAGAAATTAGCTCTTGGGCACATGTAAATTATTTGAAAACCTTGTTTAAATTTTTTTTTAATGTGAGAAGAATTTGATTCTAACGTTAAATCACTTGATAGCATCTTGGAATAGAGCAGGAGTCTTTAAAAAGAGAAGACAATCACCCTCATTCAGATTCTGGGTCAGTGGGTATGGAATAATTCAAATTCAGCACGTTTCTCCTGGCTCGGTGGTACCCAAGGGACAGTATCTTACTCTGCTACTTCCTATCACTCTGTGCTCTTGTAGGGGCTTATGGTATTACCGCAAAACACTCTGGACATGCCCAGCATGAAGAAACATGCTGCAAGGTATTCCTTGATGCACTGGACTCAAAGCAGGCAAACTCCCATGACTCACGAGCTCTCCTAGGCCAGGTGATTGCAAACAGGAATGCACAGAATCCAAAATTAACCAGTGGTTATCATCAAGGAAAACAGCTGAAGAATTTCAATCTAATTGAAAGGGAAAGCTGTTTTGATCCAAACTCTAACTCCTAATATTAAAGACCATCTGAGCTCCAGAAGTCCCCAAGATGGTTACATTTTGGGGGTCTTAACCACTTGAAATGATCTTCCCTGTCCCTTCTTCTCCTCTCTATTTGCCCCCTGCTTTGACCACCCCTTGAACTTTTAGAAGCAGGAACAACACTGCTTCCACAGAAGGCATCTGGAAAGCTGAACTCTCCAGACAGCAAAGACAGCTATCTTGAGCCTAGACTTTATTAGACTGATTGTCATAATCATGGAATGGCTCAAGAATGCAAGCTTAGGAGAAAGAAAGAAAGACTGGTTTTGTTTGCTCTGTAGTGATGTCAGACTTTCTCAGTTGGGGGTAGAATGAGCATGTGGGTAAAATGAGTGTGTTTTCTCTCTCTTCTCTCTCTCTCCTCTCCCTTTTTCTCTTTTCCCCTCCCTACCTCCCCCTCTTTTTTTCTCTTTCCTGTCTTCTCTCTCTCTCTCTCTCTCCTTTCTCTCTTTCTCTTTTTCTCTCTCCCCCTCCCTTCCTCCTTCTCTCTTCTCTTCTCTCTCTTTCTCTGTTTGATTTCATATCAATTTGGCAAGAAGGGCCTTTGCGTTTCTCAGATACTGCAGTCACTCGGCTCTTCGGCAGCGTGACTCACAAACAACAAACAGGCTGAGAGCTGCGTGACGAACCCCCAAGAAGTCCGCTGGCGGTTCGTGCCTTTATTGTTCAGCTATGACATGTAGGCAGAGCTGCTTTGCCTACTGGACCTGTTTTCTCTGTCCCTCCCTCTTATGCAGGTTGTTATCAAGCAGAGGAAAGAGAGACCCACCAGCCCTTGAAATATGACCTCACAAGGCAGAATAAACAGTGCTAAGCTGGGGAAGCAAATGGAGCAGACACTGGCAAAGGACATGAGAAAAATCATTGCAATTTGCCTCAGATGGGATCATGTTAGCCCCGACCATTTGAACAGACGTGTAGAGCAAGGCAGGAGACAGAGATCCGGTGAGGTCAGTGGTGGTCAAAGAAAGGGCAGAGGGCAGGGAGCAGGCCCTAAAGAAGCAGCATCTATCCCAAGCAGGCTAAGCCAGCTTTTCCTATGGAATTGAAGATTTGATTGACTTAGGGGATTAAATCTTGGGGCCATTGATGTAGCTTCCTCATAAGTAAAAACATCTAGCCTACATTGAGGCAGAAATGGATCCTGCTCAGGTCAGATTGGTGCAAGAGAGTGGCCAACAAGGAAGATGGGCTGAACTGAAATTGACGAGTAGCTCCACTGTATTCTTACTATCTTTTCCATGATTTGGCCAAGTAAATTTCCATTTGTTAACTATCAGATGGTTCCTAAGTGTCTCATTTCATTCCAACTCTGAACCTAGAGCTCTGTCAGGGCTGGCCTCATACTGTGAGGTCTCCCCCCCTCCCCATTACCCCAAGGATTAGAGAGTAAAGTATCTGTAGGCCCTCCAGGACTAGAGACAGATGCAAATGTGTTCTGTAGTTTGTGTTCTGTGTTTTAAGTACTGTGTTCTGAGGAGGAAAAATGCTGTAAAATGTCCATTGTTGAATTCGCATAATTTTTCTATTTGGGCTTGATAGAGATCTCCAGGTCTTTCAGCTGTAGTAATAATAATAGCTTACATTTATATAGCACCTACTATGTGTCAGGCACTGTGCTAAGCACTTTACAAACATTATGTCATTTGAACCTCACAATTACCCTGTGAGGTAGATGTTATTATCTCTATTTTACAGTTGAGAAACCTGAGGCAAACAGAGATTGCCCAGTGACTTGCCCAGGGTCATACAGCTAGTAAGAACCTAAGGCTGCATTTGAACTCTGGTTTTCCTGACTCTAGGCCCAGCACTCTATCTGCGGTGCCATCTAGAAGTTCCTTAATGGGCTTAGGTACTCCTTAAAGCCTGAATTTTGGAATTTTTCTAATAACTATGTTGAATGAACTTCTTGGGAGCTTTTATATGGCTTTGGGAAATGGACCATATAGACTTTATTGGGAGCCCCTGGTATGGAAAAGACATTTAAAAGGACAATGCTTGATCCTTCTTGGGACCTTTCTGGAACTGTTGTTAAGGACAAGTGTGCCTAAATGTACCCCAAAGCTCCTGTTCTTATTCCCATGAGCTGTTCAGTGAGGGATGGTTGAAAGGCCTCTGAGGGAGCGGGTCTCTCAGCACAGACCCAAGAATGGACAAGTGGAGTACTTATAACAGTCAGGTCCCAGAAGAAAGGGGCAGTCCCTGGAGCAGCTCTGGCCAAGCAGACACTGACATTTCTGAGGTTCTAGCACAGAGGAATATTGTGCACACACAGCAGCAGCAGGCGGTGATGTAGATGCCAGTGGCAGCAGGCAGTGGTGTAGACCCCAGAGGCAATAGGCAGTGGCACAGCTCTCACCAGAGTAGACTTGGCCTGGGTAGCAGTAAAGAGGACCCTGACCTGTGATAAGGTCGCGAACCTGTGCCTGAAGAGTCTTCAGGTGTCCTATGTGCTGCTGCTCCTTCTCACTGTCACTACTTTACATTGGGAGACCTACTGTGAATTGTAAAGATATGACAACACCCACCACATGGATCAGTTGTTCAAGATCCAAGCCTCAGTTCTTCTGAAGATGGGGAGGGAAGCCTGGGACTTCTGGTCTTTCTTTCTCTTTCTTTCCCTTCTTTTCCCTTCTCCCTCCCTCCCTTCCTGTTTATTTCTCTGTCTTTCTATTTTTACAATTTTGAGTTTTAAATTCTTTCCTCCCCTCCACCCATTTCCCAACCATTGAGAAGGCAAGTAATATACTACCCATTATACAGTTGAGGACTTATGGTCTTTATTCTCCTCCATATTCTGTCACTCCTTAATTGGGCCATTCCATTGCTCATTATTATTATTATACCATTTCCCTATTCTTTTACTCCTTCACTGCTGCCAATGCCAGGTTTCTTATATCCATGAGGTCAGGGTTGTCAAACAGCAGTGCTAAGATCAATGAAAAGGCAGAAAGTCCTGTAGGAGAACTTTAGGATCTGGCCACCAAGGGGTGGTATGTTGTAGGTATAACATCAGCCCCATGCAGGCTAGGCTAATTTTTCCTTAAAAGGTATTGAAACCATCTTGGAGACTTAATTGTCTCAGGAGACCAAAGCTTGAGCTATGGGTATAGCTTCCTAGTAGTCTAAGACACCAGAAAGTCTAAGTAATAAGTACTTTTTCTAATTACTAAGACACAAGTGACTCTTCCTCAGGTTAGACTGGCATTCCAACATGGCCATCCCAGAATCAGAGAAGCAAAACTCATCTGAATTAGGTTGTATACTTGTTGAATGGTTTTTTCCTGCTATGGCTAAGTAAATTTGTTTTTGCCAACTGTTAGATGGTCTACAGATGTCTTGGTTTATTCTAATTCCAAATCTGACAACAGACTAGCCCGGGGGTGGGGAACCTGAGGCCTCCAGGACACATGTGGCCCTCTAGGTCCTCAAGAGCGGCCCTTTGACTGAATCTGATTCACTTGAGGACCTAGAAGGCCACATGTGGCTTGAGGCTGCAGTCTCCCACCCCTGGATTAGCCTGCGTCAGGCCAACAGCAGACAAGATGAGGAAGACAAACGGGGGACACTGCCGCCTGAAGAAATAAAGAAATGAGGCCCCCCATGTGAAGTTCGTATTTGTGCTTTTTCACCAACACATTCCTTCATCGTTACCAGGAGCTAAATCATTTCCATTCTCCCAGCTGCCCTTGATTTGTAAGAGTTTCGGTGGGTACATGGGCCAGCCAGTGATTGCCATTATTTTTTATGTTGTCTGTTGATTAGGTTATTTCTTCGTTGAGGGGTGGGAGCTGGAAGGCCTGAACTCTAGCCCTTACCCCCCTTTTCCATCCTTTCAACACAGACATACATGCGTGCACATGCCCATGCATGTATACTCACATGTACACACACATGCGTGTGTACACATGCACGCAGCTCCATTGTGATTTGGCATGAAGGTGATGCCGTGATTGCCAGGGTGGTCCTGGGGAGTGTCTGCTCCACAGGAAGGCACCATCCTGGAAGGTTTCAGCTGCACATTAGCAGCATATACCTGGGAAGGCTGCATGAGGGGGCTGAGAGGAGGAGGTCTTTTCTATTTGGCATTTGCACGTTTGTGGGAAACGTGCTGCTTCCAAGCTCTCAGCAATAACAAGACACATTCGCTGCTGCAGGTTCATTAATGAGGCCTACGGGAAGAGGATTGGCTTGTCCACTGTGTTAACTGGACTGTGGGAAAAAAATGCACAAAAGGGAGAAGCAATTTTCAGGTTAGTGCTTGACTTTCAACTATTACTCTAAACTCAGATGATTACCAGATGACTGCTGCCTTGGAGATCTCAAACGTGTGTGTTGTTTATCACAAGGGTCTCCTTCCCCCTTCTGTTTTTGAATCAGCACTGGGCCTCAGCTGGATGGCCTGGCTTTTCAGGCCGCATCGGCTATTTTTTTTTTCTGAAAGGACAACCACTAACTGCCCTTTCTGGGCATGGCACGGCAGCTTGCCAAAGGGGAACAGTGCACACTGGGGGTTGTTTGCCCTAATTGCCAATCTGAGAGGATTCTTAACTCTGGCTTCTCTGACTCCAAGGCTAGGGATTAGAGAAAAGAGAGACCCCTCTGCATGTTCCAGCTTCTCTTCATTCTTGCTCCAGCAGGAGAGCTTTGACTGTGGGTCAGTCCAGTTCATCCTGGGTTGGGCCACTATCCTGCCATTGGTAGAGACAAAGAGGCCTCTGTGTAGGAAGAACAAGGGGTTGTACACAGAAACCATGGCACATGCAAATTCCACTCATGGCATTCTCTTTCTCTCCCCATTCCTTCATCCTCCCTCCCCCCAATACACACACAAGGGAAGGATATCATTATGCTGGGTGGTAGAATGGCTAGTGTGTTCGCATGAAAGACTTGAGTTAAAATCCTGCCCCAGACACTTTGCTAGCCATGCGACTCTGGAACAAGTCAGTTACTCTATCAGCTTCATTTTTCTTATTTATTGTGAGTATCAAATGAGATCGTATATACATACATATACATGTATATACACACGTACATCCTCTCCCTATAGATAGATAGATATAGATAGATACGTAAAGCACTTTGCATTTTGCTTGTTGTTTGGACATTTCAGTCATGTCCAACTCTTTGTGACCCCTTTTGGGGTTTTCTTGGCAAAGATAATGGAGTAGTTTGCCATTTCCTTCTCCAGCTCATTTTACAGATCAGGAAACTGAGGCTAACAGGGTTAAGTGACTTGCTCAGAGTCACACAGATAATAAGTGCCTGAAGCCGATTTTGAACTCAGAAAGATGAGTCTTCCTGACTCCAGGCCCAGAAGCGTTCTATTCATGGCACCACCTAGCTGTCATTGCAAACCTTAAAGCCCTCTATAAATAGGAGCTGTTGTTACAGCCAGGTGCTCAGGCCCTGGCACATGGGCTCATGGGAGCTCATGATACTACTACTTAGTAGGAACAAATATAACCAAGACAACACAAGGTATGAAGGTTTTACCACGTGATATACTTGTATCATGGAATCTGACTTTCAGCAGGGGATTCGTGAATGCAATCAATTCTCAGTGACTGTGGGATTGTTTATTTAGCTTATGGGTTAACAGATGATTAAGCTGAGGTGCAGCAGGTCAAGTGACTTGCCCCGGTCACAAAGAGAGTACAATGGCCTCTCCAATTTGGCTTTCCCCTGCTGCTGCCTGACCATTACCAATAGAAGAGAAAGGGAAAAGAAGGAATATGTCAAGCAGTCATTTTTGGAATAGATTGTTAGGGGCTCTGTCAAAAGGTCGTTAGGGAAGGAGGATGGAATCGTGGACCAAAATGAGGTTTGAGAATGTTCTTGTATTTCTCAAGTTGGCGTGAATGGCTTCTGATCTGGCTCATTCAAGAAAGTACCTACATTGATAAAATCAGGAATTCATTGGAATATTAGAGTACCCATTGTCCATTTTTGCAGATAATTAGGAATTGACAATACAGTACCATAGATTCATGGGACTGTTAAGAGAGGCAGCTGTAGTGTTGTAAGGAACCATGGAAATGGGGTAAATAAGATCTGACTCTCTGCACTTTACTGTTTTGTGACCTTGGGCAAGTCAGCTGACCCACTATACCTCAGTTTAATCATCTGGAAAATGGGTACTACCTCCCTAATGGTTTTGTGGTGAGGAAAGTGGTTTGTAAACTTTAAAGTCCCATATACATGTGAGTGATTGTCTTAGAATTATAGCTATGGAGTTGAAATGGTTCTTAGAAGTCCTCTAATAAAATCTCATTTTATGGATGATGAAACTGAGGCACAGAGAAATTAAATGACTTGCCCAAGGTCATCCAGATAGCAAGTGGCAGATCTAGGATTAGGATCTTGGTTGTTTGATTTTAAACCCAGCTTTTTTTTCTATTACACCATACTGCCTCTCAAATGAAAAAGTGGGCAACTTCCCTTTACAAAGGGAAAAAGGGCTTTATCAACATCAGCTATCATCATCATTATCGTTATTAGCATTATTACTTTAGCTGTAAGAGACCTGAGATCATCTAGCACAACCTTTTTATTCTACAGATGAGGAAACTGAGTCTTAAAGAGATAAACTGGAGGTAGCTATGACACAGTGGATAGAGCACTGGCCCTGGAGTGAGCAGGATCTGAATTCAAAGCCAGGCTCAGACACTTACTAGCTGTGTGACTCTGGGCAAAGACATTTAACCCTGATTGACTAAAAAGACAAAACAACCACCAAAAAAAGGGTAAAGTAACTTTCCCAAAGCTACCCATCGAGAGGTCTTATGGTCTGTAGAAAAGTTTCCAGATTTTCTTTCTCCCTTTGACATTGAACTACATAGCACGGACTTCGTTTATGTTTTGATACTGAAGTTTCTTCTTCACTCATACTCTGCCTGTCCCACTACAGCAAGTGGTTTTCTAATTATTCCGGTACCTCCAGGCTTTCTCCTGTTACACATTACACAACTCCTGCTTCTCTCCCACCAGACCATCCCCTTGAATTCTCTATCTTGTCCCACACTTTTACATCTTTTAGCCTGGAGTGTCTTGGCACACACCAGGCTAAATTTCTCTAAAGCCTTTTCAGGATATAGTAGTCTAGAGACTAGATAATGAGACTGGGAATTAGGAGAATGAGGCTCTAAAACCTAGCTCCATGCCCATCACTGACTTCCTGGGGTATTTGGGGCTATTTAAACTTCATGGCGCATCATTTGCTTCATGAGTGCAGGCATGTATATGTGCATGTGTGTATTCATGTGTGAGTGTGTGTGTGTGTATGTGTGGCCATATCTATGCTTGTACAGAACTCTCATCCTACCCTTTCAAAACGTTGCCCCAAACCCTTCTTCTCCACACAGTCTTCTGTCATTAATATTACTCAATTCCAGTGTCTCCTTCACTCTCAAGCAGAATTGCAACTAGGGATTCTGGCATCAAGGATATAAAGATAGTTCACAGCAGTCAAGCACAATCGTGATGACCTCCCTGGGAGGGAGGAGTCTGAGGAGGGTGAGAGGAAACAGAGCAGAGACTAGTTTGATGCAGTTTCATTGGGTCACCTCCAGGAAGATGCTGGGGGCAGGGAGAGAGGTAGCAGGTTGACAGTGCAGTGGAGGTTGAAGAAGAGCAAGATCACTGCAGCAGAAGGCAGGCTCAAAGAGAAGTGGGACCTTTAAGGTCTCATTACGTATGGAGAGAGCAGATCAAATGACTGCAAGCAGGAGAACATGTGCCTCTGGATGTTGGTGTCCTGAGGAAAAGCTCCAGTTGCTCCACCATAGTTACAGCTTTACTCTCAAGCTGCTGTTTTCATTATTTAGTCCAGAGGCTGAAAAAGATTCTATAGACCACTTATCACTCGTACCACTTGTATAGATAGAAACAAAAGTAGGATGTATCCTGTCATATTATAAATATTAATGCTGTATTGCTAGGAACCAGCAGGTAGATCACCTAAGGACACTCATGATATTTTAACTTTATGCATAGCTGGAAAAGGCAGTTTGTGCATGATATGATTTCAGAGGCATCAGGAAGAAACCTCCTCCTCCCCTCTTGCTGTAGCCTGAAATTGCTTCTACCCTTCAATTCAATTTAATCCAAGTAAAAATCGATTCCTATTTATTAGACATCTACTATGTGCAAAGGTGCTAGGATGCCTAAAATTAAACCACAGAAGATTTAGAGAATCAGAGAATCTCAGGGTTGGAAGGAATCTAGGATCTAGTGCTCAGAGATTATCCAGCCCAACCTTCTCATTTGACAGATGAAGAAACAGGTAGAGAGGTGACATGACCTGTCCCAGGCAGCAAGGTAGGAAGTAATAGTAACTCCATATTGTTGCTAGACTTAGTGTGGATATCTGATGGCCTTTAGCCCTGCTGTAGCTCAGAACTCCTAAGCTTAAGCCATCTACCAGCCTCAGGGTTCAGAGTAAATAAATATGGTTTTCTGGCTCAAGTCCAGCTTCCTATCCCATGCTAGAAACCATACGCAACATCCCTGAGAGAGGATCATTCAGTCTCAACTTGGTACAAGTAGAGAGTTGGAAAAGATGGCACCTGAGACCCCTTTCAGACCTAGAGCACTGATCCTCTGAATATTCCTAGTGGCAGAGAACTCATTGCAACTTATTCCATTTTGGAATACATCTACTTGCTAAGAATTTCCCCCCCTTCTATTGATCCAAAATTTGCCTCCTTGTGATGTCAGTCAATAGGTCTTAGTTAAAGCTACACAGAATAAGGAAGTTCACATAACACATCTTCATATATCTTAAGACATCTTCAAAAACTTCACTCTGTGTTAAATAGTCCGAGTGCCTTCAACCATCAATCAACTCATATGACATGGTTTTTAGATGCCATGACATTTTTGTCACAAATCTGGGCTTGATTGAATTTGTCAAGGTCCCTCCTAAAATGCGGTACACATAACTGAATCCAGTATTCCATGCGTGCCTTATTCAGTGAAGGATCTATAGTGCGACCACTACCTCTTTTCTTCTAGATATCACACTTCAGTTAATGCTACACCCCAAAAAAGCCAAGGCAGCCCATCCCTCATCCCATTGCCAGTTCCCCTTTCTGTTTTGTTTTATTCTATTAGAATATAAGCTCCTGGACACTAGGGACCATCTTGTTTTCTTGTTTTTGTATTTCCAATGTGCCTGGCACATGCTAAGTGCTGAATAATGTGTGCATTCTCTCTTTCTCTCTGCCAAATATTGCATTAGCATTTTTTGCAGCCATATCACATGGTTGACTCATATTGAGCTTGTCTTAAACTAAAACCCTTAAGTCTTTTTCATATGAACTGTAATTAAGCCAAGTTTTTCTCAAATCTGTATTTATGCAATTGTTTTTTTTTCAGCCTATGGCCAAGACTTTACATATATCCCTATTCAAATCCTTCCTTCCCTCCCTCCTGCCTTCCTTCCTTCCTCCCTTTCACCTCCCTCCCTTTCTCTTTCTTTCTTTCTTTCTTTCTTTCTTTCTTTCTTTCTTTCTTTCTTTCTTTTTCTTTCTTTCTTTCTTTCTCTTTCTTTCTTTCTTCCTTTCTTCCTTTCTTTTCTCTCTCTCTCTCTCTCTCTCTCTCTCTCTCTCTCTCTCTCTCTCTCTCTCTCTCTCTCTCTCTCTCCCTCCCTTTATTTTTCTCTCCATCTCATCCAGACCAGGACTGATCCCATTACTGATCAACACAGAAGCTTTGACCTTTTGAATTGCTCTATTTCCAACCTGGGCCACTTTGCCCTTTCTTAGCCACTCTGGTGCTCTGCCTCCCCAGGGGCTCACGTTATTGTTGCTAGACTTAGTGTGGATATCTGATGGCCTTTAGCCCTACTGCAGCTCAGAACTCCTAAGCTTAAGCTATCTACCAGCCTTAGCCTTCCCACTAGCAGGGATTTATAGGTGTGTGCCATCATACCCAGCTTCAATTTAATTTTTCTAATTTTATGCTGCTGACATTTATAGTTTCTGGGTCATGTGATCAACAAGATGGTGGACTAGACCTTTTCTCCAATTCCCATGACCTCTCAAACCTCTCCAAAACAGAAATCATGCTCCAAAGATAATGTAACCACAGCTGTTTCAATATCCAGATCACCCAGAATCCAAAAGAAGATAAAAAAAGCCAAACCCCCAAACCCAAGAACTGATGCTTACTGACTCTAAGCTTACTCAGCACTCTTCCCCCACTTTCCATGCTATAGGCATCAAGGTCTCACTAGCAGATCCAAGGTCACAACATAAACTTACATCAAAACCCACCCTGGACCTCATACCCCACCTCCCTCTTTCTAGTGCCATAGACATCCTGGCTCCAGGCTATGGAATTTTGCTCAGACTTTGACAGTCAGCTTGGCCATAGTTCTTCAATAGCAAAAGCCTGTTGGGGGCTGCAACCTGGAAGCATCAGCACTGTTGGTGCTTGGGTAAAGCAGGCTCTTAACTGCTGGTACCACGCCACAGAACTGAGAAACAGAAGAAGTGGGACAGGTTACCAGAATGAGACATTAGGACAGGGGTGCTGTGCAGCATTCTACCAAGACTGGGGATTAGAGCTCAGCACTCAGCTGGGGCCAGTTCTGATCACCCAAAATTCTCTCCAGCGCAGAGACTCAGGTTGCTAAACCATGATTTATCCAGTGGGAGGAGGCTGAGAGGCTTTGAGAGCCAGTCCCCAAGGAAACCAGAGAGGGGAGGGAGTCAGGAGACGAGTGATAAGGAAAATAAAGGGGAGGAGGGAAACTGAAAGGAAGAAAAAAAATCTTAAAAACCTTGAACATCAACAGAAAAGTCAACAGGAAAAACAGTAACAACAGAAGGAAACATGGCTTCTGGGTCTAGTAAATGAGTCTAGGCATCTATGAATAAATAGTGAAAAAAGAAGAAAAATGATTCAATACTTGATAAGACAGAGGACCCCAAAGAATTTGAGAACATGGAATTACAACATGCTATTTTCAGTGATTTAAAAGAGAAATGAGAATTATGAAAGCAGATTTTATGTCCTATACAGAAAAATATAATGAGCAGAATATAAAGTCTTGAATCTGCAGTGACAAGTCTCATAAAGTAATAAAAGAAAGAACAATTGGGACAGTTAGGTGCAGTAGATAGAGCTCTGGCCTTGGAGTCAGGAGGACCTGAGTTCAAATCCAGCCTCAGACACATAACACTTACTAGCTGTGTGATGCTAGGCAAGTCACTTAGCTCTGATTACCTTGCTAAAAAAAAAGCAAAAAAAAAAAAAAGAGAGAGAGCAAGCAAGAGAACACAATAGATGAGGAATGCAAATACACAGATGTGATGGGCAACCTAGAAGAAAGGAGGAAAAAGCAAAAACTAAAAGAAAATATGTTCACTATGCAAGCAAAACATACAGATCTTGAAGACAGGATGCACAGACATGACCCAAGGATCATAGGTTTCTGAGAAGAATATGACAGGACAAAAATCCTTAGCACTATAATGCAGGAAAGGCTAGAATTACCTAGAACTTCTTAACATAGAAAATGAAATCCCAATTCAAAGAATTCACAAATCACCTCCAGAGAAAAACCCAATGCTGCATACTCTAAGACACATTAAACTTAAACTTAACAGTTCAATTAGAAACAAGAAGTTCTGTAAGCTATCAGGAGGAAGACCAACAAATACAAAGGAAAGGACATTCAAATAATACAAGACTATTTCCCACTCACTAGAAAAAGAAAGAGGGAATTGAATAATGTGTTCTGAAGAGCACTGGAGCTCAGGATGCTGTCCAGGGTGACCTATTCTGCAAATTAACCATACAAGACAAAAGATGGATGTTCAATAATAAAGAATTTGAAACATTTTTTGAAAGAAAATTAAAACTGCAGAGATTGCTTACTTCTTGAGCATCCCAAGCAACCTAATTGCAGAGGTGAATACATGCAGAGAGCAACAGCAAGAGTAACAACAGAAAGATTAGTAAGAGACTTTTCCACATGGGGAGTCATACCCTTACATGTGGGTGCTCTATGCAAAGGAATATGAATTTTGATGGCTTATACTCTGCAAGGTATGTTGGGATTTGGGGGCTAGATTTCCCCCCCCACCTGTTCATTCTGTCATGTTTTTTATAACTGGGACAATTAACTCTTTTGTCTCATGTAGTTTTCATTTGTGATTTCCTGAAACATAGCTCTGAAAAACCAGGCTTTGATAAAGGCCCGTTGGGATTCAAATGGAGCTGCTTGACGATGTCTTTAAACCCAAATCTCTCTGGCTGTCACTGACTGACCGATAATAGGTCCCAGCCCAAGCTTCACTTGCTCATTGTTGGGGTTTTGATGGCTCTGTGACGTAAATAGCAATTGTTACTGTTCTGGCCAGAAACTCTGAGAGTCTTCCCCTCCCAGGGGATTCTATTGTGAAGGCAAACTAGGCCACCTTTTGCTTCAATTCTTACCTAGCCTTTAATCACTGAATGAGTGTTGTCTCAGACAAACTGAGCCCTGAAAAAGACCTTAGCTTAAAAAGGCCAAGATCTCCCACTGCAACTGGGGCCATGTTCAGTTGTCCTGACCTACGTCTTGTCACTGGACTCCGATGACTCTGGAGGAGAGAGTGAGGCTGATGACTTTGCAAAGCTCTGCCTCACTTAAATCCTACTCACTTGCAAGTCAATACATCATCTTCCTGATGTCATTGGTCTTCTTCAATGAACAACAGCAATATGTGTGACCCTGGGCAAGTCACTTAACCCTATTTGCCTCAGTTTCCATATCTGTAAAATGAACTGGAGAAGAAAATGGCAAGCTACTCCACGATTTTTGCTAAGAAAATCCCAAACAGGGTCACAGAGTCAGACTCAACTGAACAACAACTGTTTGCATATTCCTAACCCTTCACCTTCCTCAGCAGTCTCCTTTGTATGCTCACCAGCTTAGCAATGTGATTACTGAAATATGGCCCCCAGAACAGAGCCCAGTACTCCATATAGGATCTAACCAGGGATTATCTCTCTGATCCTGGATACTATGCCTCTCTATGTATCCTAAAATTATATTAGCTTTTTGGCTGCCGTATCTTTGACTCATATTGAGCTTGCCGTCTATTAATCCACAACCTCACCCCTGCCAGTCTCTTTGTCTGATGAACTGCTATGTAGTCATTCATATCTTATGAAGTTTATTTTTTGAACCCAAGAGTAAGATTTTGCATTTATCCCTATTACATGACATGTAATAAGGCTAGTAGCAGGGTGTGCTGGAGCCAGCTTGAACCAGCTTGGGAGAGCTGATTGTTAAATCTTCAGTGTGTGCATTTACAACTTGGAAATTGGCAAAAGTTACAAAGCAGGGCTTGATTTGTTTTGCTGATTATCTAGCCTTAAGGAAAGTGATGGAGAAAATGTTAATAATGCAGATTAAACTAAATGTGTGTTCGAAGTTGTGGTCCTTGACTGCAATGGAAAACTATCTTGCTATATGAAACAAGGAACAGCATGCTTTCAGAAAAACCTGGAAAGACTTACATAAACTGATGCAAAGTGAAGTGAGTAGAATCAGTAGAACACTGTACATGGTAACAGCAATATTGCATGCTGATTAGCTGTGAAAATACTTAGCTATTCTCAATAATACAATGATCTAAAACAATTCCAAAGGACTCATGATGAAAAATGCTATCCGCTTCTAGAGAAAGAATTGATGCAATCTGAATGTAGTTCAAAGCATACTATTTTTCACTTTCTTTTCCCCCCCTTTTTTGGTTTGTTTTCTTTTACAACATGACTAATATGCAAATATGTTTTGCATGATTGCACATGTATAACTTACAGCCCTTAGTCATTAAATGGGTGTGGCCTCAGATAAACTGAGACCTGAGAAAACCTTGATTTAGAAAGACCAAGGTCACCCACTCACTGCATCCTGGGCCATCACTAGTGATCTTGACTTTTGTCTTGCCACTGGACTTCAGTGACTGTGGAGGAGGGAGTGAGGCTGATGACTTTGTGCAGCTGTACCGCACTTAAATCCAATTCACATGAAAGCCAAGACATCACCTCCATGTCATTGGTTCTCTTCGAGAATGATGGACAAACAACAGCTTACTGTCTCAGGGAGGGAGGAAAGAAAAGAGGAAGAGAGAGAGAGAGAGAGAGAGAAAGAGAGAGAGAGAGAGAGAGAGAGAGAGAGAGAGAGAGAGAGAGAGACAGAAAGAATTTGGAGATCAATTTTTTTTTAAAAAAATGAATGTTAAAATTGTTTTTACATGTAATTGGGAAAAATAAAATATTTATTATTTTAAAAATAGTGTGTTGGGTATACATTTTTGTTTTCAGAAAACCAGTTGTTAAAAATTTACCAGTATGCCCCTGGCTGGACAGCTGCCCTAACTTTAGTGAGATTCTTTTGGATCCTAACTCTGTTATAGACCAAGTTTGCCATTCCTCTCAATTTTGTGTTATATATAAATTTGATAACCATGCCTTTATATAAGCTATTGACAAAAGTGCTGAACGTTGGGGAACCAAATACACATGTATCTGTCACTCTACTGGAGATCACTCTCCTAATCGATTTTAAGCCATAAATGACCACTCTTTGGTTCCAGTCATTCAATCAGTAAAAGAGCTTTGGGTGCTTTGGATAGGAGATGTGGTGGTGTTTATGTGTGAGGGGGAGGGGAGTGATGAAATACAGGCAGAGGACTATGAGTAAGCAGACAAAGTGACCTGAGGGTAACTCACAATGAGAGACATTAAAAAATGTTGTTATAAATGTATTGTATCATGCATATAAATATACAATAAAATGATTGTTAAAATATTATTATAAATATTTTCATGCCCAAAATTCTGCTTTTTTTTTATTCAATAAGAATTTATTAAGTTCTCACCCCCCCCCCCCACATAGTAATCACATACAATGAATCCTTGTCCTCAAAAAGACTATTTATATTCTACTTGGGGAAAACAAGTGAACACAGTTATGTAAATTTTCAAATATAAACAAAATAAACACCAAGTAATAGGGAAGAGGGCCCTAATAACTGGGGTGGAGGTAGGGGGCTGAATCAGGAAAGGTCTCATGTAGCAAGAAGTGGTTGAGCCTTAAAAGAAGCTATAGATTCTAAGAGACATAGGTCACCTCAAGTCAAGTCAGCACGCATTTATTAAGTGACTACTATGTGCCAGGCACTATGTTAAAGGCTTTATAAATATTATCTCATTTGATTCTCAGATAACACTGGCAAGTAGGTGCTATTATGGTCTCTATTTCACAGCTGAAGCAACTGACAGAAGTTAAATGACTTGCCCAGGGTCACATAGCAAGGAAGTATCTGAGGCTGGATTAGAACTCAGGTCTTCCTGATTTAGTGCTCTATCCATGTGCCATCTAGCTGCCCAATCAGGAAAGGCTTCTTGCAGAAGGTGGGATTTTAGTTGGGATTTGAAGTCAGGGAAGCCAGGAAGTGGAAAAGAATAACTGTAGAGCATTTCAGGTACAGAGGTGGGAGTAGGGATGGGGAGAACAATCTATATGGAATATCATATATGGGTAACAGCAAGTAGTCCATGACCCATTAGTATTTGTTTTGTTAGAAGTCAAAACCTGTGTGTTATAGTTATGCGCACTGCATAGAACTTGAATGGCAATATACCCTAGGGCAAGGTTTAGGACTGACCCTTCCTTCCCCTTTGAAGGGGAAGTAATCACTAAACAAAATCCCCTAAAAATCCAGAATCAAAAATTATTTTGGGTAAAACATTACCTTCTTAAAATGCAAATGCTTCTAAGACAACACATGAATCATTACAGATTGACACAAAAGTATATAATATATACCTCTCCCTCTTTTCCCTTGTCTCCCTCTGTCCACATGAGGAATCACACCTTTACACGTGGGTGCTCTGCCAAAGGAATATAAATTCTGATTGCTGAAACCTTGCAAGATATCTTAGGGTTTATAGGCTAGATTGTTTTTTCCTCTTCCCTACCTACTTATTCTATCATTACAAAAAAAAACCCAGATACATGGATGATTAACTCTTTTATCCCATGGAATTTCATTTATGATTTCTTGAAATAGAGCACTGGAAAACTAGGCTTTGACATAGTCCATAGGGATTCAAATGGAGCTATCGGACCATGCCTTAAACCCAGATCATTTTGGCTATCACTGATTGACCAATAATACGTACCAGCCCAAACTTCACTTGCTCATTATTTGGGTTGTGATGGCTCAGAGTGAGTGTAAAAAGCAATTGTTTTTGTTCTAGCTAGAAACTCTGGAGGTCTTTCTCTCCCAGTTTGATTTTTTGTTTTTTTGAGTAGGCAGACTAGGCTATCTTTTGCCTCATATCTTACTTAGCCTTAAATCATTGAATGGGTGTTGCCTCAGACAAACTTAGACTTGGGAAAGACCTTAGTTTAAAAAGGCCAAAGTCTCCCACTGCATCTGGGGTCATCTTCAGTCATCCTGATCTATGTCTTTTTTTTTTTTTTTGGTGAAGCAATTGGGGTTAAGTGACTTGCCCAGAGTCACACAGCTAGTGAGTGTTATATGTCTCAGGCTGGATTTGAACTCAGATCCTCCTGACTCTAGGACCCTATTCACCGCACCACTTAGCTGCCGCCATCCTGATCTATATCTTGCCACTGGACTCAGATGACCTTGGAGGAAACAGTGAGGCTGCTGATGATGCACAGCTCTGTCTCTCTTAAATCCAATTCACTTGCAAGTCAAGACATCACCCTTTGGATGTTACTGGTCCTATTCAAGAATGAAGGATAAACAACAATATAATACATAGTAACACAAAAATATAGAACACAAATTTATTAGCTTATCAGATGAATGTCCTGGGAAACAGAATAGCATTGGGCCTACAAAAGGGAAGGACCAATGGTAATGCTTATTCCAGGATGTGCAGGCACAACTCCCTTAAGGCATAAATCGACAGTAACACATAGAGAAGGTGCAATGTTCAAACCTTGCCTAGAGTATACAAATGCCTAGTTCTAGCTCTGCGTGGGAGGACCTGAAGACCAATTAAGCCTATTTCACAATTTTGCTGAAGGGTATGTCTATTCACAAGCCAGCTGTGATGTTCTGGCTACATTTTGAGAATCATGGCTGTATCTACCTTCCCTTTGCCCTTATATACTGGGACTCTAGTTTGTGTGACACTAATTTATGATTTCTTTGCATATTTTCACATTCTGTTTCCTCCATGCTTCTACTAAAGTCCCCCTCAGACACCTTACCACGGGATAAAGGTGACCCTGGTTTTGTTAAGTCTATGACAATGTAGTGTTAGGTTTGGTAAGTTCTACCAAGCTAGAAAGACTTGGGGATGGAGCCAGTGATGACTGTATGTCCCTGACCAAGAACCAGCCTAGCTCAGTTCAGAGAGACTGATCTGCAGAGAGATGGCCATAATTTCATGAAAGGACTTGAGAACATGTCATGAAAATGTAACAGGGGTCATGAGGGGTCATGGAGCATGCTGAGAGCTGCCCTGCCTGCTTCTGGCCAGCACTGAAGGTCTCACACAATTGGTGGATGATGAAGCAATCCCCTTATTGGCCCCTACACAGGAAGAGCCCTGGATTCAATGGACCTTTAAAAGGGAGTGACCTGCCCTCTGTCTCTTTCTTTGCTTCCCAGCTATAAATCATATTACCATCTCTGGAGTCTTTCCTGTGAGATGTAGAGGAGGGTCTGCTTTTCTCCTCATCCCACCACAGACGTAAGCATGTGGCACCTAAAGCACAAATTTGGCCTGAGACTCATTCTCAGAGTCCTAGTTGTCATGTGCTTTGAATTTCTGTGTCTGAACACAGGTGACCAAGCAGCAGTTCATAGATGGGCGGTTCTATCCTTGGAAGCCACCTTGTGAGTATGAGAAATCTGCAGATCTTGGGTCCCTCAGTTGGAGCTCACCGGCCAGAGCAGGCGTGATTCATTATCTGAAATAACCACTGGCAAGGGGATGAGCCTAAGTCCTGGCCTGGCTTTCCAGAAGACATGGACCAAGAGGGAATTTCTTGGACAGTGCAGAGCCAAGGTGTAATGTAAAATACTGAGTCAGCAGTCCAACCAGAAGCCTTATGCTTTGGTAGTTTGTGTGCCACCTTCCTGGGAGAGTTTAACAGCAGTTTTTGCTGCTGCTTGTTTTAAATCTTTGTAAATTTGAACTTGTGACAGACTTTTGTATTGAGCATATTTTTTTGGGGGGGGTGTTAGGTAATGGGGTTAAGTGACTTGCCCAGGGTCACACAGCTAGTAAGTGTTATGTGTCTGAAGCCAAATTTGAACTCAGGTCCTCCTGAATCCAGGGCGGTTGCTCTATCCACTGTGCCACCTAGCTACCCCCATGAGCATCTCTTTTGTAAGTAGGAAATAACTAGCTATTCCACACTTGATTCATAATGCACATTGAACACCTTTCTGCTCTCCCTTTTGGAAAGACCCTGTACTTGGGACAAACCTAAGCTTTAAGAAATTTCCCCCAATTACTCACCAAGATTGGTGGTTGTGCAGCATAACAATCCAGAGTGTGAGAAAAATAATCTAACTCTTCCTTTAGGTAGTTGGGGTCTCCCAGGACTGAGCCTGTTCTATATGCATCCAGAGCTGAGATGGGTCCTTTAGTGGAAAAGGAAAAGACAACAACCCAACCCCTAGGGCCCATATTGTTACACAAGTATCATTTGAAGGAATTAGGGCTATTTAGCTTGAAGAAGAGAAGGCTTTAAGAACGTGTGATGGCTATGTTTCTAGAAGAGCTAGAGGGTAGAACTAGCAACAGCATCTAGAAAATGCAGAGGAGCCATTTTAGGCTTGATGTAAGGGAAAAAACCCAACTCCAAACCAAACTTTGTAACAACGAGAAGATATCCAAAAGTGGCTTAGGATGCTTCAGGAGTTAATGGATTCCCTTTCACTGCAGGTCTTCCAATAGAAGTTGAATGACCACTTTTTTTTTTTGAAGCAGTTGGAGTAAAGTAACTTGTCCAGGGTCACACAGCTGGTAAGGGTCTGAGGCCAGATCTGAACCCAGGTCCTCCTGACTCCTGGGCTGGTACTCTATCAATTTCACCACCTAGCTGCCCCCCCCCCTTGTTAATGACCATCCCTGCTTTGGAACAGTAATCAAATCAATACTATCGCTGCTTCAAGAAAAGAGTATGTCAACTGACTCTCCTTATGACTTCCCAAACTAAAATATCCTCCCCTGGCTACCAGTTCCTTTTATGTGTTGTTTCCACCTACTTGAATGTAAGCCCTTTCTTGACACACTATGAAAAAAAAATTATAGTTAGGTAGTCAGTCAATAAACATGATGCTAAATACTGGGGAAACAAAGAAAGGTAAAAGTGGTCCCCATCCTCAAGTGGCTTACCTTCTAACATGGGAGAGAACATGCAAATAGCTGTACAAACAATCAATACACAGGATAAATTGAAAGTAATCCGCCTATTGAAGGCACTAGAATTAAGCTTCTTGCAGAAGGTGAGATTTTAGCTAGGAATTGAAGGAAGTCAGGGAAGCAAGGAAGGCAGAGATTGCGTGATGGTGGTAGTGTGACTCCTGATTTTGGATTTATATCCCCAGCCCTCAGCTGAAAGACAGCATTTAGTAGGTGCTTTTCATTCATTCATTCTTTGGGAAGTTTTCTATAATAGCAAGGGATTCGTGTTATGCCATGGGTTGGGCTGGATGCTTTTTGAGATTCCTTCTCTCTAAGCTTCTGCGATTTGGGCGGATTTCTCCACTTCCCCGCAGGAGCTCAGAAACACGCCCCTTCTCTTGCCCCCAACCACCACACTCAAGCAGGGGAGCAAATTTGCTCCATGTGGGTGGGAGGAGCAGCCACTCAGATCTTAGAAATATGAGTCTTCCTCATTATACTTTAAGCATAAGGAGGGCAAGATTTTGCCCTCTCTTATGATGTCATAGCACCCAGTATTGAGGGCTTGACATGTCTGCGGAACACATCAGTGCAACTAACAAACAGCGACAAAAGCTTGATCAAGAGAAACCCCTGGCTCTATAGTTTGTGTGTGTGTGCGCGCACGTGGGTGGTGGTGGTGGTGGTTGGGTGTGGTGGATGGGGGGATAGGGAGTGGCGGTTGGGGGGAGGGGAGAGAAGTTTCTGTTCCTCTCCGGGACTGATGAGCTCACCTCCTCCTCCTCCTCCTCCTCCTCCTCCTCCTCCTCCTCCTCCCCACCCCCAGCTTCTCCAGGGCAGAGACCCAGACTCTTCTCAGCTCAGTCTAAGGCACAAGGAGTCACTAAGAGGACAACTACGCCCGCTGCCTGTCCTCTGGCAAATGATGGCACCTGCTCTCTCCGAAGGGCGCCCGTCATTGTTTATAGCTTCTGACGCTCTGCCTCAAGGTGAACTGTGCCGCCCCACGTCAGCCTAATTCTAGTGAGGTCTGTCTGCAGCTGTCGTCTCTGGCGCTTGCAGCTGATGTTTCTGTGCTTCAAGCTGGGTTTCGCTTTTCCTCTGTATTCCTGAGACTGGCCGGACTGTATTTCTGATTCCTCCTCCCCCCTCCCCTTCCTGCTCCCTTGGGGCACTTAGATTCCTTCTCGGTTCAATTCAGCTAATGTTTTTTGGCGTCTACTGTGTGTCAAGAATTGTGCTAAGAACTTTGTGAGATGCAAAAGTTGCAAAAACCATATACAAGCTGACCAAGGTCGTTCTGTAATAAGAATGATGGCGTTAACACATTATAATCAAACCCCTACCTCATCTACGGCCCTGTTCTGCTAGTTGAGCCGACCTGTGTACTCTCCCTAAGGCTTCTTCTCCGATGCCACTGGGATTCCTAAAAGTCAGTAGTCGGAGTCTTCTTGAGGATGCTTTTGCTAGCAGCATTCCAGCTGGTTGACTCAATTCAGCATGGTGGGCAGACCTCGAATGGCCCAAGGCTCTGATTCCACTCAGCTCAGTCCCACACTCACACCCTAGGGACAGAGAGGGGCAGGCACGGAGAGTCATATTATTCTCCACCTTTCCGCACCCCTTCCATACTCTTCTTTCTTCTCCTCTCCCCTCCCCTCCCACCGTTACCCTTCTCTTTTCTAGTTCTCTATTAGTCCCTCCCCATCCCAAAATATCTCAGGTACTCTGAGGGGAGATACATGTATTCCTCAAGCTTCTGGTAACCAAGTCAATTCTGTTCACTTGCTTGCTCTAGAACTCCCCTGGTTCTCGTATGTTCAGCCTTCTTCCTGATCCCTCATTCCTGAAGCGGATTCACACCAACATCTCCTCATTTCTATACCTCTTCTTTCTGTTTTGGGGTCACCTAGAATTCCTGGCTCTGAATTCTGTCTGCTTAGCTCTAACGCTGTCCAAGCCCCCTTACTCAGGAGCTTAGCAAACCTTTTCCTCCCCTTTCCAGGCTAACAGGGAGTCTAGGCTGGCAAAAAACTAGCTGCTTCTTTTTAGATGACCCCCCACCTTCACGTGGGCGGAGCTTCCTCCTCCTCCCTGTTGCCAGCTCTGGGGCTTGATTTTCCCTTAGTCAACACCTTCACTCCACCTTTCGCTCAGGGGCTGGATTGGTCGGACTGTAATGGGAGAGCAAATTTGTCCGAAGCATATTCCTGCTTACAAAGCCTATGTACCTGAATGCCACAATTTGCCGGGGAAGTCTTTAAGGGTGGAATCATGAGGTCTGGGTTCATGTTGGTTACTTCATTTGAGTTTATAAAAATATTAAAAATCAATAAGATTCTCTTATAATTTTTGAGATCCCAGGCAAGAAAGGATCCCTAAGACTTAGCCAGAGAATCCAGCCCTTTGTTATCTTCACTTTCATCTATACTCCGTGACATCAGAGCTCCCTTTTCTTTGGTTTTCCCTTCACCACAATGAAGCATACAGCTCAGAAACAGTTATGATGGGCCAGATTTTATCCGTCTGGCATTAAGATTAATTAAACAAAAATTATAGCTGTAACTTGAAAGGAATGCTTTGGATTCAACATCTGCCCTCTGACAGAACAAGAGGGAGAAAAGAGACAGGCCCTTCACTGTCTGCATGAATCTTCTGTCTCTGTTAGAGAAACTTTAGCACTAACAGGATATGTCTCTCAGTTTGGCCTCAGGCTGGTCCATCTGGTGATGGTGGTCAAAGGCAGCAAGGTCTGGTAAAAGTGGCAGGAGTAGGGGTGGAACCTGGTCACTCTCAAACAATAGCTATACCGGCTACTCCCCCATCTCCCTATTTTAAGTGTCTCTCCAGTCTGCATTCCTTCCCTTCCGCCTCCCTTGCCCTACTCCCAACCAAATCCTGCTCTCAGTCTTAACTTACCCCATTGTCTCCAATTCATTTTACATTGCTTTTCCAGATTTCCACCATTTTCCTTAGTCAGAACAGGGAAGTGGCTTTCTTCCTCTTCCCGACAGGCTCTGAAGACCTTTGCTCTCCCTGCAGACAATTGGCCTTCAATGTCCTGCTATACCTCAAATGTATTTCCTACTCATAGCATCATTTCTTTGGCACTAACTGTCCCTTCAAGTCATGGTTTCATGAAATCAATTAACCATTAGGTGGGAGCGTGCCTCTAAAAGACATGGGCTCTGACCTCCAATCTTATTGGAAAAGCAGGCTGACTTACACAAAACAATTAAAGAACGATACAAGACAACCTGTAATTAATTATCTGCAGAAAGCGTGGTACAGTATTAACACTGGATTTAGAAATAAAGGGCTTGAATTCACACCATTGCTGTTCACTATGTGCCTCAATTTCTTCATCTGTAAAATGAAGAGGCTGGATGATCTCTAAAGCCCCTTTCAGCTCTAAATCTGTGATTTTATGATCTTGAGTGTTAAATGGTACCATTCAGAGAAGGAAGCCATGGAGGCAATGTGGCATAATCAAGGAGATTTTTGTAGAATGGAGAGTTGAACTGTGTCTCAAAAGATGGGTAACATCTGGATAGAGACAGGGGAGGGCATTTCAGGCTCCCTCCACTGAAGATGTCTCTCTCGCATTCTCTCCCACATCCACATACATACATACACACATATATGAGCTCATATATATCATTATATTATATATGGTTATACATAAGATATCATAGAGGCAGCTAGGTGGTTTAGTGGATAGAGCACTGGGCCTGGAGTTAGGAAGACCTGAGTTCAAATCTGTCCTCAGATACTTAGTAGCTGTGTGAACCTGAGCAAGTCACTTAACCTTTGTTTGCTTCAGTTTCCTCAAGTGTAAAATGGGGATAATAATAGCACCTACCTCCCAGGGGTTTTGGGAGGATTAAATGAGATATTTGTAAAGTGCTTAGCACAGTGCCTGGCACATAGTAGGTGCTAGATAAATGCTTTCCCCCTCCTCCCTTTCCTTATCCCTTAACCTTTTAATACCCTAGTGACCCTAAGAACTAAAATTATAAAGCACTTTCCTTAAGCACTTGTAGAAATCCATCCAGACATTGCCTTTTCCTTAAAAATTATTGATATCTTGTTATCACCTTCATTTTCAAATATATCCTTCCCCCTTTCCTGTCCAGAGAGACAGTCTTATAACAAAGAATAGGAGAGAAAAAAACAGTTCAATAAAACTAATCAAAACATCAAGGAAGTCTGACTGTGGATACAATGTTCCATACCCATAGACCCCCCTCTCCTTCATTTCCTTGAAGATATTGCTAACATGCCCAGTGCTGAAGCAAAACTAGCAGCTCACTTCCATACTTAGCCACACTCTGACTTAGCCCAGCCTTCACCCAAGGGGAACCTTCATCCTGGCTGCCTTCAGTGTAGCTCTCTCCCCTAAGTTTACCACTTGGCTAACAGTCTGGCATTCAAGTGGAGACATAACTCCATTGCCAGTAGGGATAAAAGTTCTTGAAAATGATGCAAAGATATTTAAACTGCAACTTCCTTTGTTTTCACTTATTCTTAAAATGTGAAAATTCTCTTTGGCTGAATCTTCCTTGTAACTATTTCTCTCTCTCTCTCTCTCTCTCTCTCTCTCTCTCTCTCTCTCTCTCTCTCTCTCTCTCTCCCTCTCTCTTTCTCTCCCCCCACTACTTTCTGAGAAAGATGGCACCAAATTCAACTTTTTTTTTGAGTTAGGAGACAGAATTTTCTCCTTTGTCAGAAGAACGGGTCCTATTCTTGCACTGCATGACTGTTTCTTTTCACAAATAGACCCACACTAATTTCAAAAACCTGAAACTCCACCTATATTTTAGACCTAAGTCAGAAGAATTTGCTTTCTTAAAGATTGAAGAGCCGCTGGTTTTCAATGGATATATTTAGAGGCCAACCACTTTTGTGGTCTGTTTTCAAGGGTGCCAGAATGTCATACTCATAATATTTCCTCCATTGGTCAAAGAACTACTCTATTCTAGAGGTAGAAGAGTTAATTTTTGACAAATTCTACCCTTCCCTCAGCCCCCAAAGCCTTTAACAAGGGGTTAAATGAATTGTCAAATTGTAGCTGAAAACTTGGTGAAGAAAATAACAGGGTCAAAAATGGGGAGCATATAGCGATAGCTAGCATTTAAAGTTTGCAAAGTATTTTCCGTATTTTTATCTCATTTGACTTGATCTTCACAATAACTCTATGAGATAGGTCCTCATTCCATTTTTACAAATGAGGAAACTCAGGCTGCATTAAGTGACTTGCTCAGGATCCTACTAGTAAGCTAGTGTGTCTGAAGTAGTATTTGAATTCAGGTCTTCATGACTCCAAGTTTGGCATTCCATCCACTTCTCCCTCTATCCTAGGTGCTCATAAAGGTGATCCTTTTATACAAATATAATTTTGCAGCATTTTCAAGAGCTTTTATCCCTACTGGCAATGGAGTTATATCTCTACTTGAATGCCAGACTGTTAGCAGAATGGTAAAGTTTTCACCATTTCTCTCATGGAATTAAAGGGAACTTCCCTGAGTTTTCCTTTGTCTGAGAAGACAAATTATCCATGCTCCTGGGGGCTTTATAGCTAAATCCTAGGAGGTGGCGAGATTACAAGCTGGGACCTACCTGTGGAGGAGACCACCAAAGGGTGGCAGAATGTAATTTCTCTTTTCTTCCCCACCACTGGCTATGTAGCTTTGAAGGGGAGCTACTGGACCAGTAGGAGACTGGTGTTGAAGAAGGATCACTCTAGACAGACATAGATACAGATAGATAGTTTCCTGAGGAAGGAAGCAGCTTCAAGGAATGTAACTTCTAGAAGCAGAGGAGGGTGTCAGTCTTTAGAAGAGAGCAAACTGTGGGATCACAACTGAGCAACCCACCCAGTATAGGCACGTCCCCCAAGGGAAGCTGCATGAGGACTCTGAAGAAAAGAATAACTTTCAGGTCCTGTAGAATCTGGAGTTGTGAGCTGCCTTTGCAACACGGGTATCCTACACAAATGCCTCCGTCGCATCATGTTCTTAGTTTAAGCCCACTATTTTCTTGGTCACTGTATGGTACAGTGTGCCCCAGACTTAAGAGGGGGATGCTTTATAGATTTCATTTTTTTTCTTATGCCATCTTAGTAAATAAATGCCTTTCCTAAGAGCTATTGTACTTACTGACAGATTGTTATTGGGAATGACACTAGTGGGGGCTCACAAGCTCAAGTTTTAGAAGTAGCTAATGCACAAGGTACTCTAGAACCTGAAACAGAACCCTGAACTTTAGGGCTCCAACCTATGAGTAAGAATGCCCACTTGGGGGAGTACCTCAGAGTGGGTGCTATGTAAACCCAGCAGCATACATTTGGTCTATTTTGGTTTGGCCTACCACTGGCCCAGTGGGATAAAACCTTGAAAATTCTACTCTGCTGTCCTGATATTCATCACACTGACCCCTCTTTTCCCTCCCTCCCCCCATGTTGGAATTACCTTGGATTTCTCAGAGGCACATCTTTCAGCAATGGTACCTTTAAAAAATGACAAAAGAGAGATGAGGTGGCCTCTCTCTGCTCTCATCCTAGGAGGAGCATGAAGTGTTCCCTGTGCTCAGATTTTAAAATGGAGCAATAAAAGGAAACATGTTTGAGAAGAGAATTGTGTGGGGGTGGGGGAGGGGAAGCAGGGAGCTGTTTGATTGTTAGCTGCTCTCTCCAAGAGAAACCTTGAAGATAATCTTTTAGAGGCATTTTGTAGAGTTTAGTGCCAGTGATTAGGATCTCTTTTTCCAGACCCAAGGGCTTTCCTTTCATTGTTGCCTTCCCCTCCTCCCTTTTAACTCTGTCTGGGAGACTCGTTGTGTGCTCTGTGTACAAAGGTACCCAGCTTGGCATTGTCTCCCAGGTGGTCCCTGGATCGCCAGCTTTCCATGTATTCAAGACACCCAGGCTCAGGGAAGACAAGCAGAAATCCCCTAAAAGTGGCTGCAGGAGAGGATCACCTGACCTTCGGAATAACACCTTTGCCAAGGCCAGAAGAATGAGACTGAGGCTCCCCACCCTGTATTGAGGGAAGGCCTTCTGTTATGCACAGACAACCTCCTTCTCTCTTCCAAATACTGGCAGCCAATTCCTGCTACTTCACTGTTTACTCTGTTGTCTGGTGGAGGGGAGATCGGCTCCTGCATGAATAAGTCTCTAGGTGAATTAGCTGCAGGATTTTAAGCCCTTTTTTCTTCTCGTTATTAATTATTGTTATTTCTTCTGTTCATCATCAACTCCTTTCCTTCAAGTAGGATAACAAAAGCCATTCAGAGCATTTCCCTCCCTATCAATGAGCTCACACTACAGCCCTCACTCACCACTTCTAGAACCACCACTCCCCCCCCCCCCCCCCCCCCCCCCCCCCCCGGCAGGGCTCCCTTGAGTGAAAGGGCAGAGGCTTTCTCTTCAGCTCTGGACTCTGAAGGAGGTAGCTTATAGATCTGTGTTAAACGAACACTGTACTTGGAGTCTCAGAACTTGGGTTTGAAGTCACCTTAGGTTTCTCAGTTGTAAAAGTAGGGGAGGGGTGGTTGGACTAGGTGGTTTCTGAGGTCCCATTAATTCTCAATCTGTGATCCTGTGACTAGGACCTACTACACAAGAGAAGGTCACTTTCTGGCTGGATGGAGGGGGAGAGATGGGGAAGAAATGAACTGATCTCTACAATAGTGGGAAAACCAACAGACTGTTGGTTTTCAGCATCCTCTCCTTACACTTCTCCCCCTTTATCAGCACCACCAATCTTCAGAACCCTCATCCCATATATGTCTGGTGTTCTTAGGTCTGCTTCATCTATTTCATTACCTGATAAACTCATTCACACTAAGGTGTAAGGGTCTTAATGAACTAGCCCCTCCTTACTCTCCTTCACTGGTATTTGCATAAATGGAAATTTGGTGAGGATGATCCCAACCCAAGGACTATAACACCATAGGATTTAGAGGTGTTAAGGACGTTAGGGAGCCTTTAGTCCCCCAGTTCCTATTTCATTTTATATATGAAAAAAAAAATGAAGCCTAGAAAGAGAAAGTGATTTACCCAAGGTCACACAGATAATATTCAATCGGTGGTATTGGAGAGAGTATAGGGTTTGGTTGTAGAGAATCTGGTTCAGATTCCACTTGGTCTATGTGACCTTGGGCATCAGTTACTCACCTGTTTGGGTCTCAGTTTCCTCATCTGGAAAAAATAAGAGGATTGGGCTCTGAGGTCCCTGTAGTTCTAAGTTTATGATCTATGATTGTGAAAGCAGGGCTTATTCCACAACTGAATGATGGAACTTCAGGCATTATTATGGATGTATAGACACCTGCCAGCATTGAATGGTGTGGAAATCATGGAATAGCCTTCCGCCTTGAATCTCCCTCAAGCTTTATGAGCTATGCAGAGAGATCAGAGCATCATGAAACCACAGGATCATAGCTCGAGAGCCAGAAGGGATATTAGGGGAAATCAAACCTAATCCCCTTATTTTACAGATGGGGAAGCTGAGGCAGTCAGAGGTTAAATGACTTGTCCAGCATCAAATAGCTAGTAAGTGCCTGAGATGGGATTTGAACCTAGGTCTTTTTGACTTCAGCTCCAGTGTTCTATCCATTGCTCCATGGAGGCACATGTAGTGGAAGGTGGTATATGGAAGGAGAATAATTCCCAGATATTTCCAAATCATGCTGCCTGCATTCCAGACATCCTCCTTTCCCCTCTCCGAAAAGAACCGAATTCTGCCTCTGGGATGCTGGGTCCTAAAGGTTAGCTTTTGTCTTATCTTGGAACCAGACTTTCTCATTACTTCATAGTCATTTACAAAGCATGTTCCATTGTCTGTGCCATCAAACCTGGAACCATAATAAGGGGAAGCACTTGTCTTGGTCATGCAAAACTTAGAGGTGCAAGAAAAATATTAAATATGAATTTATTACATCAACTGCACCTTGTCATTAGAATAGGGAATACAATTCTATATTCTTACCCCTAAATCTCTCTCTCTTTTTTTTTTTGCTTAACTGTTGTCTAGCCATATTCCTCCCCCACCCCATTTTGTAGTTGTTGAGTTGATTTTTTGACTCAAGCACTTCACATTTAACCTCTGTTAAAATTCAGGTTTTTAGATTTAACCTAATGTTCAGGCCTGCAGAGATCTGTTGGGATCCTGATTCTGTTAACTAATATGTTAGCAAGGTCTTTCAGATTCACGTCATCCAAAAAATGACAAGCATGCTACCTATACTTTCATTCAAGTCATCGCTAAAAATGTTGAAAATCATAGTCCTGAGGAAAGATCTCAGGGGCAGTCTACTAGAGACCTCCCTTGAAGCTAACATCAACCTGTTTTATGGGTTTGGTTATCTATCAAGTTCTGAATTCACCTGTCTCTACTGTCATCTAGTCCGGGGCTTCTTAAACTTCTTCCACTCATGACCCCTTCAGGGCTTCTTAAACCAGTGGTGACCCACAATTTAAGAAGCACTGACTAGTCTATATCTCTCCATCTTATCTATAGGACTAGAATTAGAGGTTTTTCCAAATGCTTTGTTGAACTCTAAGTAAAAGATATTTATAGGGGGAGGTAGGTGGCATAGTTTATAGAGCATTAGAGTCAGGAGGACCTGAGTTCAAATCTGGCCTCAGACACTTCACACATACTAGCTGTGTGACTCTGTGCAAATCACTTAATCCCATCGCCTAGGCCCCCCCTCCCAACATTTACAGCAGTCATTTTATCTACTCTTCTATCTAGGAGTAGCTAGCGGGTACAGTAAATAGGATGCCAAGCCTAAGATGGGAAGACCTGAGTTCAAATCTGGACTCAGACATTTACTAGCTGTGTGACCCTGGGAAAATCACTTAACCTGTTTGGCTCAGCTTCCTCCTCTGTAAAATGGGGATAATAATAGAACCTACCTCCCAGGGTTGTTCTGAGGATCAAATGAGATGATAATCATAAAGCGCTTGGCACATAGTAAGGACTATATAAATGTTAGCTCTCTTCTTCTTCTTCCTCTTCCTCCTCCTCCTCCACTTCTTCTTCTTCCTCCTCCTCCTCCTTCTCCTCCTCCTCCTCCTCTTCTTCCCCCTAACCTAACTCTGTCAAGAAAGGAAAAGTTAGTCTGGCACAACATGTTCTCAATCTATCTACGCTGGATTTTAGTCACTGCTTCCCTTTCTAGCTGCTCAAAAAACCATCCTTTTAAAAAAACATGTTGATGTGACCATTACATAATACATGCAATCATCATAAGTATGGAGGCAAACTAACAAATGCCAGAATCTATATATCCAAAAGAACACTTTATGAAAACATAACTGGACCTTGACAAGGCTCTCGTGGCTTAGCCTGCTTCTGGATTCTTTCTCTAGAATTACCTTCAGAGCCACTTCTGGTATCCATACAACAAAGCCCCTCTCACTCCTGGCTCTAGTCATACACTTCAGTCCCTGTGATTTGTTAGGACCCCAAATGGAAGAATTCAGTGTGGTACAGTTAAAGGAATGTTGAATTTGTAGTCAGAAGATCGAGTACAAATTTGGGCACCAATGTGACTTTGGACAAGTCACCTAATGTCTCTGTTTTCTCATCTGTAAAATGATGGGTTAGACTCATTACTACTATTATAAAGTTTCCTGCAACTTGAAATTCTATGATGCCTTTCAGGATTTAAAAAAAAAGGATCCAGTAATATCTCTAAGGAGACAATTTCTTCTCTCTGTTTCTTTCTCTTAAAAGTATAGCACCAACCTCACATAAGAAAAAGAACAGCTGAAACTTCAGTGTTGCCCTGGGAATTTTGTCTCTGTAGACCTTGAACAATAAACAATTCTGATGGAACACTTCTGATACTAGTTGGCAGCTTTTTTTTTTTATAAGCACTGATTATAATGGGAGGGGATATGTGGAATTATACAAATGATTTCTTGGTAAATGCTTTGCTGAGAATTATCTTTCAGTTGTAATCCAAACATAATCCTTAATAAAGAAGAGCTGATTTTAAAGACAGCTTCCTTCTACATGGTTCAGGGACTAGGCATAGTGCAAAGTTGTGATCATAGAAACTTGGAGGAGAGTTTTTGTACTGTCCCCCTCCCCACCAGGGTTGAACAAAATTAAGGAAAGATTTCTGACCAAGTATTGACCAAGAGCCAGGAAGACCTGAGTTGAAATCTAGCCTCAGATACTTTCTAGTTGTGTGACCCTGGGCACAGTTTCCTCATTTGTAAAAATGAGGATTATACTATTACCTATCTTGTAGGGTTTTTATGAGGATCAAATGAGACAATATTTGTAAAGATCTTTGCAAACAAGGGGCTATATAAATGCTAGCTATTATTATTATTATTATCAAATAAATTTGCTTCTTTGTGTGTTTTTTTTCCTGGGCTGGAAATAATTTTTACCCCAAAGTGGCTGTAAAAGAAAGTCCCAGACAGGATAGATGGATGTAAGAGATCTAAAGCAGTTTCCATGTTATGGACCAATCCATGCATATGATTTTGGGTTCAAAATTTCACTTTGCACAGGGAAACAGATAGACTCAGAGAAGAGCTTCCCAAAGGAAGAGAGTAGGTCATTGGAAGACTTCAGAGTTATGGTTAATGCATTGATCAATTGTAACTTCAAAGGATTTGATGGTGACAGATGGTCTCTGCCTGTCGACTTAGAAGTGGTGGACACTAGGTGCAGAATGAGGCATGCATTTTTAGATACTGATATTGTTTTGCTTGTGATACTAAAAAAAGAAAAGAGCATCAGTAGAACCTTTTTTTAAAGGAAGAGTTGGTAAATCAAATGTGTATGTATATAGAGGAAGTAAAAAATTAGATTAGATGCGATGGCCAACCTTAGTTTAGGAGAAAAGATAACTTCCCTCTGCTTGGTAGAGAGGTGATGGACTACAGATGCAGAATATTACATATACTTTCACATACAATTGCTTTATCAATTGGTTTTGCTTGTTTGACTTGGTCATAAGGTTATTTCTATAGGGATATTAGAAGCATGATATAAAAAAGCATAAATAAAACTTGTTTTAAAAGAGAAAATATATGTATATCAAACACCACTACAAAGCAAGAGATATGAAAGGGAATCTACTGATGGAGAGAAGAGTTGATGCTCAAGAAGATCTAAATGGTGCTTTACAGGATAAGGGAAAACAGCAGCCTAAATATGACACAGCTTTATGTAGGATATGTGTTAAAAAGATGTAAAGGAGGTAGGGTGGAATTATCAGGCTCAAAGCCATTGGCTCACTGACGGACCAGCCAAGCCCCTAATGACTTCAAAAAAAGTCAACGTCTCTGTGGAGACATATCCTCGAAGGAGTCAGCTTTTGCAGTTGGGAAGAGAGCCAGCTATGGAGGAAGGGCTCATCTCTTGAGAGGTAATCTGCTCTTTGCCTTTTCCCTTTCACTTCTTCCAGAGTGTGGCAGGAGTGGGGAAAGGGAAGGAATTTTCCTCCCCTTCCATCTCCTTTGCTTCACCCCAGTCACCATCAACAATGGTGCCTTCCTGTGGTGTAACCCATTTAGCAGGAAACTCTGCTCTCCGTGTGGAGAATCAGTGTGAAGTTGCTGTTGTTTTTGTTATTGTTTGTCCTTCATGCTCAGAGAGAACCAAAATGACATCATGATGTTGGGGTCAACGTACAGTGTGTCTAGCTGTGGCTAATCAGAATAATATGAGCTCAGAAGGCTCTATCGTAGATTGGGCACAGATGGTCCATATGACCATATGGGAGATGTCTCTAAATTTACACATCTCAAGTTGCTGTACATTGGAGGTCTAAAGCATCAGATGTGAAAGATGCCTTGAACATGGGCTTTCTAAATATGTGCCTCTCTGCTATTGTATTCTATGTGTGTGCATACCTTTCCCACTAACACTGCCTGTGAGAGTATACCTATAATAGGATCAGTGTTTTTCCTAACTTCCCTTACACTTTCCCTCACACAATCTGATTCGCTCCAGCTTCCCTGACACTACTTCCTGGATTGGGGGCATAAAAGGTCTCAGCTGCATGAAGTATGAGTCTTTTAGAATAGGTGAGTTCCTTAGACCATATGATGACATACTGTTTAGAGGTATTTCCAGATGGAGACAGGGAACCTCATTCAGAGCAGCTAAGTGCTCCTACATCCTTGATGTGGAGCCTTGTTCTATTTGGACAAAGTAAACCTCCTTTGTTCAATGACTCATGAGTGCCTCTTTTTGTCCCAAAATTGAACCTGGGGTTAAAGTGTCTACAATACCCCAGGTTTATCAGGGAAATATTTTGTTGTTATTGTTCATACTATGCCATTTCAGCAAACTTATGTTAATTATGTTAACTGGTTGGCTAATGAAAGAAAACCCAGGGCTTGTGAATTATAGTTTTAGGAATGTAGATCCACAAAATACCTTGAGCCAGGGAGAGTTGCACTCCTTTGGACTCAACTTGTGAGTGAGGGTTGGTTGTGTGTGTGTGTGTGTGTGTGTGTATGGTGGAGAGGGATAGGATAGGCTAGAAGGATACTTCATGTAGATACATCAGGCTAGTGACAACTTGGGGAACTGATGGAGGACTATACCATGTCACCTCTTTATTTTTGCGGTGAAAAAGGAAATGAGAGAAAAATTTTTTTTTTATAATCACACAATGTTAGAGGTGGAAGGAACCCTTGGGACTGTATTTTTAGTCTGGAGTCCATGACTTTTTTTCCCCCAATATTTTGATAACTATTTCAGCATAATTTGTTTTCTTTTTAATCTTATGTATTTTATTGTATGTATGAATCTGAAAAGGGGTCTATAGGCTTTTCTAGACTGCTAAAGGGATCGGTGACAAAAAAAAGGATTAAAAACCCCAAATCCTGACCAAGGCTACGCTCTTCATTTTACAGAGTTTAGAAACAAGTTCAGAAAAGTTAAGTGACTTGTCCAAGATAACCCTACTGGTCACAGGAAAAAAAAATGCAGCTAATAGACCACTGAAGAATAAATACATAGCAGAGTCTATGGTCAACTCAGTTCTTCATCATGAGCCAAATTGACCAGGTTCTTCCAGGAGGGGCTTTCAAAATAAGTGTTTAGTTCAGCAGGCAGTCAGAATCTTTTTTCAAGCTAATCAGTGGCATACATAAAAAGCCTTGTGATAAAGGCTAATGGAAGGCAGCTTAGCTCAAAGCAACATTGGTGACAAATTCAGCTTCCCCATACTCCCTATCATTTTGTTGGGGACTTCCATGCATGACTGCTCAGTGTTTTACTGATAAATAAACATGGCATTGGGTCAGTGTCAACCAAGGGGTGGGAAAAGCAGGTCGGGAGCTTATCTGACTTGTGCAATGTGTTTTCCATGCTACCTGTTAGAAAGAGAAAAAGGAAGACAAGGGACTGATATCCACCTACGTGTTTTAATTGTTTTTCTTTGTCTTTCCTTTAAAGGGCTCCCCCAACTACTGAATTAAACATTGATTCATTCTGAAATTATTTCCCTGTGGTGGCTTTTAATTTTAAATTATTACTTACCCTGAAGTCTCACTCAAATCTTGCAGCCCTCTCTCCATTGTTTCTTAACTCTCCTCTGTGGCTAGTCATTAGAGGAAGATGACTAAGAAACCAAAAGTTCTGAGAGATAACAGAGGATAAGCATTTGGTTCTTAGAATTTCACGAGTGGGAGCAGAGTAGGTGGCTGCCTATGTATAATGTGAATTGTGGGGTAGCACCTGCCCCACCTGCTTCCTTCTCCCCTCCAAGTTAGCCTGAAATTCTAAATTCCTCTGGGTTAGAGGCCAAAAGCAGGGGCATTGTCTCTTGAAGGTCATTGTTAAAATTTACTTCCTATTTAGAGGAAACATGGTCCTAAATCTTTCTTCCTTAGCACTATTTTGTGTGTGTGTGTGTGTGTGTGTGTGTGTGTGTGATGGGGGGGATAAGATAGGTTAGAAGGGTGCTTCATGTAGATGCATCAGGCTAGTGATAACCCAGGAAACTGATGGAGGACTATACCACGTCTCCTCTCTTATTTTTGTGGTGAAAGAGGAGAAGAGAGAAAAAAGTTGGTTAACCAGATGAAGTAGTTGTCAGTTTGGATACCCTGAAAGTTCTAATTCACTTGGTGCAAACTGAAGCCTTGTCCTTCCTTCAAGCCAGAGGACTGGGCTTTGGAGTCAGCTCTGCTACTTACCGACCAGTATGACCCAGAATGAGTTAGTGAGCCCGATAGCCTTCAGTTTTCTCATCTGTAAAATGAGGGGCTTAAGAGTAAACGACTTTTAAGGTCTCTCCCAATTTAAAATCTATGATACTATACCCTGAGGGGAAAAGATATGGGAAAAAGGAGTTTAAATTATAGGTGGTAGGGAAAAGGAAAGGAGCAGGGCATTAATTAAGTTTTGGGTGTCTAAGGTGGGCATCTTGTAACAGGAGAAAAAGGCTTTTGTAATAGGGAGGATGCCTAGGACAGGTCAGGGGCTCATGAAGGGTGGGTAAGGAGAGAGACTAAAATGGAAAAGGAAAATGTTGAACATATAAACTTTTAGAGACAGCCAGAGGTGTCTGGGCCTAGAGTCAGAAAGATGTAGGTGTAAATCAGGCCTCAGATACTTACTGGGCAAGCTCCTTAACCTCTGTCTACCTCAGTTTCCTCATCTGTTAAATGGAGATAATAATAGCACTACCTTGCAGGGTGATTGTGAGGATAAAATAATATTTATAAAAACACTTAGCACATAGTAGGCACTGTATAAATACTTATTCCCTTCCTATCTAGTTTTGCCTAGGACATCAGGTCAGCAGGAGAAATCTCCCATGGTTTCCCACCTGAAAAATTAAATTCCCCATGTCAAGAACCATCGTGGACTCAGTGCAGTCTCTCCTTCAGCCCTGTGTACCCCCTGGGCTCTCCCGAAAATGGACAGCATGAGCCGCTCAAGCTGAAAGCTGCTTCCTCTCAGCCACCTGAAGCCAGAGCTGATTCATCCTTCCCGACCCACTCATCGCCCTCATTAGAATGAACCCTCTGCTGGCAGCATTGTTTCCACGCTCACATGGGGAGCTGCGCTGTCCCCGTTGCATTTTTTATTTAGCTATATTGTTTTCCGTTGTTCTGTCATGAATAATTTAAGCTGACACAAAAAGGAAGGGCATCCCTTGCCAGAAGAGGATGGCTGTCACCTCGCCCCCCATAGAGGCCTCTCTCTCTCCGGCTCTTTCTCTGTATGTCAGTCTGTATGCACGTGTCTGACTCAGCCTTGCTTAGTCTGTTTCTGTCTGTTTTTCTCTGTGTGTGCCTCTCTGTTTAGGCTTCAGTGTCTCAGTTTGTTTGCTTGTTTGTTTTTGTAGCAGTGTGTCTGTCTCACGGATACTTTCTCTTGCTTGGAGTCCAAGCAAGAGCGGCATGCATGCCTCAGTCTGACCACCCCTCCTTCTGCCTCCTTCGCCGTCCCTCATCTCCCTTCTTGTCTCAGCTGCTGTCAGAGCCTACAGAGAGCTGGGTTGCCTTTGCAAAATTAATCTCTATCCTGGAACCTTGAGGCCTTCAGCTTTCTGATCTTTAGTCAACACCTTAGATCTGTTATCATTTCTAGGGTGTGTGTGAGGGGTGGGGATGGAAGGGACAGAACCTAGTGGGGTGAAAAAAAACAAAAAACAAAACAAAAACCGCAAACAACCTTCTCAGAGAATTTAGAAGAATTTCATAGAAATGTGTGGGAAATGTTTACATATGTGGTACAGCTTTGTAACAGTTGTCGGCAGCTTCTGCTTGCTTGATGTTTTGAGGTAGATAAATCTTTCCCTGTGTGCCTCTCTGGAAGATGTCCTTGACCTCCCATCTGACCCAAATTATCTGGGTCAGAAATTTACTCTTCCCTTGAAGAAAGAAGTGGGTTCTGTTTCTGGGCAAGGGATAGAACTAGGATGAGCAAAGAGGCAGGAATGGTGTAGTAGAAGGTGCGCTTAACTTGGAGACCTGGGTTTGAAACCTGATGCTGATATGAGCTCTGTTCTTCCACAAGTCTGTTAGCCTTTCCGATCCTTTGCTCTTCATCTGCAAAGTGGGGATGATAGCACCTACCAATCTCACTCTGTGGTTGTAAGGATCAAAGGGGATAGTGAATAGGAAAAGTGTTTTATATACAATAAAGAAATAATTACATGAGAAGCATAAAAATTGATAAAAAAAAAATCAAATGAAAAACACAATACCTGGTCCAGATTTGGGAAAACTTAAAAGTGCTGGTCCAGGAGTCTGGAGCACCTGAGTTCAAATCTGGCCTCAGACACTTACTAGCTGTGTGACCTTGGGCAAGTCACTTAACCCTGTTTACCTCAGTTTCCTCATCTGTAAAATGAGTGGGAAACCACTCCAGTATCTCTGCCAAGAAAACACCAAACGGGGTCACAAAGAGTCAAACTACTGAAAATGACTGAAAATAGAATCTAGAAATAGAAGAGATCCCTGAAATCGTCTAGTCTTACCCTTCATTTTCCTCTTTTGGGTGAGGCAATCAGGGTTAAGTGACTTGCCCGGTGTCACACAGCTGGTAGGTGTCAAGTGTCTGAGGCCGGATTTGATCTCAGGTGCTCCTGACTCCAGGGCCAGTGCTCTATTTACTGAGCCACCTAGCTGCCCCCCTACTCTTTTTAAGGTTCAGTTTGGTGCTCCCTCCTACAGAAGGTCTCTTCCCATCCTCCCAATTGCTTGGGTTTCCCTCTCTATTCCTTTGGTTACTTTATTTCATCGATATACAAAAATATACTTTGTGTGTTTTTATGTTCACTGTTTCTCTCCGCCACATACTATAAGGAAGCTCTTTGAAGGCAGGGAATCTTTTTCATTTTTCTTTGTATCTTTAGTACTAAGCACAATGCCTGATGCATACACAGTTCTTCCTGAGTGCTCACATTGAATCCAGTCATCCAACAAACGTTGATTAGGAGCCTACTATGTGTCAGGTACTTTTAATCCTTTGGCAGATCTTCGGCTTTGTATCTAAGACACATGAGTCTTGACCCATCTAAATATAATGTAGTGACCGCTGGTCATCTTCCTATGATCATGGTGGCTCCTCCAGACGGGGTCTGAACCTTTATTTCTATTGTATGCCTTGTTATAATAACAATAATAACTAACATTTATATGGTGCTTACTATATGTATATATGTGTGTGTATATATATATTATACATACATACATACACACACATATGTATATCACTGCATTAAGTGCTTTACAATTATTATTTCATTTGATCCTCATAACAGCTGGGCTTTTTTTTGTTATTTTAGGCAATGGGGTTAAGTGACTTGCCCAGGGTCACACAGCTAGTAAGTGTTATGTGTCTGAGGCCGGATTTGAACTCAGATCCTCCTGAATCCAGGGCCGGTACTCTATCCACTGCGCCAGCTAGCTGCCCCAACAGTTGTTGTTGTAGGTACAGCACACTACCTGTTTGCGTACTGTTGGAGGTAAATGATATTATTATTATTCTCATTTTACAGATGGGGAAACTTGATGACTTGTCTAGGGTCACATAGCTAGTAAGTGACTGAAGCTGAATTTGAGCTCAGATTTTCCTGCCTCTAGGCCCAGTGTTCTATCCACTGCACCACCTAGATTCTCTTGTTATTCTTCGAAGGAATGACTTTTGGTGGTTTGTTACCCTCACATTTGTACTACCATGATGTTGGGTTTCAATGAACTTTAGGCACTTTGGTCCGAAGGCCCCTGGGAACCTTAACTCAATTAACCACAAGTCCACAGAAGACTCTTGGAAGAATCCGTGAATGCTGAGGAAACCAAAGCAGACCTAGGATGGGAAATGCAGCCTCCTACAATGTGGTTCTGATGTTGTGCTAAACAGTTCCACGTTTTTGTGCTTCAGGGACTCTTCCTCAACATAGCATAGACTCATAGCATGGAACTATGTTAGTGTGTGTGTGTGTGTGTGTGTGTGTGTGTGTGTGTGTGTGTGTGTGTGTGTGAGGTCCATCTCCCTACCTCAACGGATTAGTTATGGAGGGCCTTTGGTCTAATTACTTGGTAAGGTGCTAGCCAGCACAACTGGCTGAGTCTGGGGCTTTTAAACAGATATGACTTAGATGAGTTTTGAAAGTTCAGGTTTGACAGCAGGAAAGGTTACGACCCAGGAACTACATGTAGAAGAGATCTCTGCAAGATGGGGAGGGGGAGAAGGGAATTTCTCTTCCCTTCCCCATCTACGTATATTGGCCATGTAACTTTGAAGGGGAGCTACTGAACCAGTAAGAGACAGACTGAGCAAAGATGACACAGCACATAGGCAAGCTGTCTGCCTGTGAGAAAGAGGAGACGGAGGAGAAAGGGGAGCAGATGGCAGCTGATGGGGAGATTGCAATGGGCCATTGGGTCTCTGCAGGCATCTTGGAACAAAGAAGGGAGTGGAGGCTACCAGTCATAATCACAACTTCAAGGACTGATGGAAGTTCTGAAAGATCTATTCTTTTCCCCAATTCTCATCTCCAGCCTATTTGATAACAAGTGCTGTCACATCATATTTTCTTCTTAAAATCTAGGCTGTTTCTTTAGTTTGATTTTTTTCTTTATGTAGAAATTCACGGTCTTTTACTGTATGTTTGTATATTAGTCCATACCAAACAGAGGGGACTGGAGGAAGTCAAGGGTTAGCTAGAAATACACAGAATTTAAATGGGTCAGAAATCAAAACTGTTGTCTGAATGTTAGGAATTTTCCTTATTGGGGCTCTGAGCTATTATGATTTCATTAATATCTTTTTGTCATTAAAAAATTCCTTAATCTGGTAGAGAAAGTGATCTATGTGGATGATGAGGCAATTTTAACCCTAAACCAAAACCAGTTGGATTGTTGGCACTGACTGTGGCCTGGAGGGACTCCAGGCAAAACTCCAAAAGTTGACATGAAAAGGAGGGAGTGGAGATTAGAGACAGTGACCAGAGGAGAGGTTACACCTCTGAGTCAGCCTAATGGGAGGATAAAAATGTGAATGTGGTTTATTCATCTTTTTTTCTTCTTGGGAAGAGTAAAAGAATAAGGACTATACCTAAATTTTCACTTAATGAATGTTTATTGAATGAATGAATAAATGCATGAATGAATGAACGAATGTTACAGCAACATTTGCTGGTTAAATTCATATTACCCTTCTCTTACTAAGGCAAGTTTTAAAAAGTACAAGTCATCTGATATGAGAAACCCATGGAAAGTTGGTGGGACTTTCCAGACATTGTGAGCCTGTCTCTCAGGAAAGGAGAAAAAAAAAACTCACTCTGCCTCTTAAATCTTAAATTCCAAGATACTTGGAATCCTGAGACACTCTGACTCTCAATGTCTCCAGTGGGACTTCAACTTCTTAGACTATCTTTTCTCAGGTCCTTTGGAGGTAGGTTCTGTTTTCTGGGAATGGACTCAAAAAGGAACCCTCAATAATAGGGGGAAAGGCAATCTTCCTACAACAGGCTGAGGATGAATTGTCCAGAGCATGAAATCTGAGGATCTTCTGCTCACATTGGGGGTGGAGGATGAGGAGAGAAGGATGATGAGGGAGGGATGATTGTCTGATCCCGCTAAAAAGACTACTGATTTTCCTGCCTACCACATGTCGATCAGAGTAGAAACACATGTTCCTAAACTGGGAGGTGATTTTAAAGCTCTCCCAAATATTATACTGCAAGGCTTTGGTTTAAACTGCCAATTTCAGAAAGCCAGAGAAGAAATTCTAAATACCTAATTTTATTTCCATTTACTACGTTTGGGTGAAGTCCTAGACTTGGAGTCAGAAGACCTGATGCCAGTTCCTTTTCTATCCCTTAGTAACTTTGTGACCCTATCTCTCAGAGCTTTGTTTCCACCTAAGATATAGGGCTAGCATCTAGGGTTTTTTGGAGACATCTCTTATGAGAGCTGATTGTTAAATTTTCACTGTCAGCACTTCCAGCTCAGAAACCTGAAAATTACAAATCAAGGCTTGATTTATTGTCTTATTGATTGTTTAGACCTATCCTGCACAACCTTCAGGGGCCATAAGCAGCCTGAGGGCACACCAAAGGATTTCTGGCTGCCATGAAAAAATGTAGAGGATGTTTTCCTGGACGTTTTTCTCCAGCCACCTGAAATCCTTTGGTCAGCCACAAGTTGAGCATGGCCTGGTTTAGACTTAAGAAAGTGATGGAGAGCATGTTCATAATTCAGATTAAACTATTAATAATAAGATTAAAGTGTTAATTATGCAGATTAAAGTATATTTTGCATGCATTTTTCTGTTTCTTTTCTTCCCCAGAGAGCTGGTTGCTAAACATTTACCTGCACATCTCTGGCTAGCACTTGGAGTTGAGTAGATCAGATGAGTAAATGTATGTGACTGGTGCATAACTTATATCAAATTGCTTGCCTTCTCAATGAGGGGAGAGGGGAGGAGGGGAAGAGAGGGTGAGAATTTGGACCCCAAATTAAAAAAAAATAATGTCAAAAATTGTTTTTATATGTAATTGGGGAAAAATAAAGTATTAAAAAGAAAAAAAATGTATGTGACTGGGACTTTGTAAACAGTAAAATCCATGCAAATTAAAGTTATTTATTTCTTTGATCATTTCACTTGAGTTGCTCTGTTCTTTTCTTGAGGGTTTTTTATTTTTTGGTCTTTCTCCCCCCCTTTTAAAAATTTTTCTACTCTCGTTCCTTTCTCTCCCCTTGACCCTGCTCTCTATTTTTGCTTCTCTGAATGCATAGGGTTAACATTCTTCCATTTCAGAGCTATTTCTGGATTCCCCCTTTCCAGGATTACTCATAGATATACTGGCCATCTCATTCTGGATTCTCTGGGATTCACGTGATTCCATGAAAAGAAAATGTACTTTTAAATGAGGTTAGATTCTGCGTCCCAAGTTTAGTTTGGAAAAAAAAATACACACGCATAACTATATCTATGTCTGTAGCTATTCCTATCTCTTTCTCACTGAAGATGGAATCACATCACTGAGATTTCTCTTGTTTATACTACTCTTGTGCAAGTACTAGCAGAGCTGGGGGTGGGGAGACTGTCTATGTGGTAATAAAACTGGAGATAGAGTTGGTCACTCAGGGTTGTATCACTGGGTTATTCCTCTCTCATACATGGTGCTATGGCTATTAAGGAAGTTTTTACCATGGTAACCCTACCTGGAGATGAACTCTCTTCTGAGCATCAACCCCATCAGCCAGTTGTGGTGTCTGAAATGCCCACAATTAGAGATTTATATGTGCCTTTGGAGTCAGGTGTGTGGGCTAAATATTGCCCTCTCTAGGCATTTTCTTTTAAAATGCAAATGTAGTGGAAGAGGTCACAGAACAACAGCATCTTAGAGCTGGAAGGGACTTCAGAAACTTGAACAATAAAATTCTAGAATATTCCTGAGAAGGGACAAATCCAGTATCCAGGTGAAGACCTGTGAGAGCTGACCTACTGCTTTCCCAGACAGCTCATTTCGCCTTTAGCCTGCTCTAATTATTTATAGGTTCAGAGATTCAAAACCATAGGCCTTTAACTACTCCAATGCCTTAATTTTAGATAGGAGAAAAACTGAGTTCCTTAGAGGTTAAGTGACTTGCTCAAGGTCACACAGGTAGAGTTAGACAGAAGCTAGGACCTGAACCAGGATCCTCTGACCTACAAATGCATCACTCTTGCCATTAGAGGCAGCCAGGTGGTGAGGTGGTTAGAATGCTAGGCCTAGAGCCAAGAAGACCTGAGTTCACATTTGGCCTCACATACTTCCTTGCTATACGATCTTGGCCAAGTCACTTAACCTCTTTTTGCCTCAGTTCACTGTAAAAATGGGGGTCATAATAGCACCTATTTTGCAGGGTTGCTGTGAGGCTTAAATAAGAAAATACTTTTAAAGTGCTTAGTACAGTTTCCGGCACATAGTTGACGTTTAATAAATACTTGTTCCTTCCCATACCTTCTATGCTAATTGAGACTTTTTTTTGCTTTTCTTGGTGAGGCAATTGGGGTTAAGTGACTTGCCCAGGGTCACACAGCTAGTAAGTGTCTGAGGTCACATTTGAACTCAGGTCCTCCTGACTCTAGGGCTGGTGCTCTATCCACTACGCCACCTAACTACTCCAAGACTAGTACCTCTATGCAATTTTTATCTGCTATTGCTAATTTTGTCCTCTAGGGCTAACCAGAATAAATCTAATTTGTCTTCCATGTGCCATTATTCTCCATATTTGAAGATAGTGTTTCTATCCCCCTTCATCCTTCTTCCCGGGCTAAGGGTCTTTGGTCCTTATATATTTTTGTCTCTAGTCTCCAAACCACTTTGACAATTCCCCTCTGTGTGCTCCTAAGCTTGTCAATGAATTCCAAAAAGGCCTTGCTGACTTAAGTATGCTGTTCAACACAATGACCAGCCATAATTCTGGAGGACTGATGATGAAGAATGCTACTGATGGACTCTAAATCTGGAAGGAGATAAATATTTTTGGACATGGCCAATGTGAGAATTTGTTTTTCTTAAATATGTATACTGGTTGAGCAGAACCAGGAGAACATTGTACACAATAACAGCAGCACTGTGTGATGATCAGCTATGAATGACTTAGGTCTTCTCAGCAATACAATGATCCAACACAATGCCAAAGGACTCATGGTGGAAAATGCCATCCACATGCAGAGAAAGAACTATGGAGTCTGAATGCACATCAAAGCATACTATTTTCACTTTCTTTGTCTTTTTCATGTTTTTTTCCTTTTGGTCTATTTCATTTTTCACAACATGACTAATATGGACATATGTTTTACATGATTGCACATATATAACCAATTTAAAATTCTTACCTTTTTAGGGAGGGGGAGGGGAAGAAGGGAGGAAGAAAATTTGGAACTCAAAAAAATTTTTTAAAAATGAATGTTAAAAATTGTCTTTACATGTAATTGAAAAAAATAAAATACTATTAAAAAAATAAAATTTGAATGTGTCAAACCCAAAAAATAAATGTATGTATACTGGTTACATATTGTTTTTCTTTTTTTCTTTCTCAATGTGGAGGAGGATAGGGGAAGGAAAGGAAAATAAATGTGTGTTAATTTTAAAAACACTAAAAAACAACCCCAAACAAAAAATTCCCAAGAGTTCTTACCCAGACCTAGATATGCAATATTCCAGATGTTGGATGACTACTAGGGTAGAGGGCAACCCATTTATTGCTTTCCTAGTCTTGGATACCATATTTCTCAATGCAGCCTAATCCATTAAACCATTACCTGTGTAGACTGTTTTGTATAGGTAGATGTCACAATACTTCCTAGTTTGACAGTTAGCTAAGAGGAAATAAGGCATATACCCTGCTGAACATTTTGATTGGTAGCATGGGGAGGGAGAGGAAAAGGAAAGAGAGAGATAGAAAGATCAGAAGCCAGGCAGTGTAGGCCTGGGGAGTGTTCCTTAATGAAGCATCCCCATTTGGGGGGATGAGAGATGATGGCCACAGGAGGGAAAAGGAGGAGAGAGCCAGAGGCAAACTGTCTACATCTGCAATTCTGCTAAGCACTGTTCCTATTTCCTCATGTTCAATCCCAGACACATTTGGTTGGAAGGCAATGCTAATAGCTGTCCAGGGCCTTTTCAACTTGAATTTTCAGGAGCTGTTCTAGGAGCACCTAGAACAACATCTTGCTCTAGGATTTGGAGAAGCAGTTTCTTCTGTGGCATAGATATTGTAACTAAGCACATTACAGATGTCAGTCTCCTGGAATCTTCTCATTCCTTCTTTCTTAACTTCCATAGATGAAACTAAATCTTTTGGAGTTGGGACCAGAATTTATTCTTTCTATTAGCTCCTAATGGTAAGATGCAGCAGCATGGAGAATGCTAGTCCTGGAGACAGGCTCATGGGGTTTGAATCTCAGACCTGGTACTTAGTAGCTGTGTGACCTCTAGAAAGTGATTTCACCTTTCTAAGGCTCAGTATTCTCAGCTGCAAAATGTGTATGTTAAGCCTTAGATAAGTCTCCTACGGTGTTTTTTTGTGAAGAATGCACTTTGTAAATCTCAAAGTGCTATGGAAACAGTAATTATTATTAAATGCTTTTCTAGAGGAATAAGAGAAATACTTTACAAATATCAGCTGGTTGATTAGATAGCAGCTTGGAGCGGCAGACAGCAGCTTTGGACTCTAGAATCTAGGGCACCATCATGCCTAGTTTTCAATTAGGCTGCAATTACTGGAGGGTTTTTTTTTTAACTTTTAGGAATTCAGAACTGGAAAAATTCTATCAGTTCAGTACTTGGTGCAGCTGTGATGTGATTTATCACTGAGTCAGGAATTTAGAATTTAACTTCCTGGTATCTCCATCTCTCTGTACTGGGATTCTGTCAATTCAGGTTAAATTTTGGGACAAAATGAACAATTAATTCCTCCAAGATCCTCAGGAAGGCACCCAGGGCAGCCATTGCATTATTTCTCATCTGGCTGTTCTCCTGGACTTCATCATGCTCTCCAGAAACTCATCATACTACAAGATCATATCAACCTTGAAATTCATACCTCATTAGTACCCCCTGCCCCTGGGACTTTTTCCTTGCCATATTGGAAAGGGTGCAGGGTAGACATGGAGAACTCCTCTTAAATCCTCCATTTAAGGAGGGGCCCAGAGCTGCCACTTCACCATTTCCCACCCTGCTTGCATTCCTCTGGACTTTATCATACCCCTGCTGCAGGGTACCCTCTCTGTCCCTGCACTCCTTTTTGTTACTTCTTATGTGTTGTCTTCCTCCATTACATTATAAGCTCTTTGGGGGCAGAGACTGCCCTTTACCTTTCTTTGTTTCCCCAGCACTTAGCCCAGTGCCTGACACATAGTAGGAGCTAATAAATATTTGCTGACTGTCTAATTTAACAAAAGGAGGTTTATTACTTTGCCCTAACACAGTATTATATGGTAGTACTTAAGTTTTATAGACTTCATTCCAATCATCTCCATATAGAAACATATCTGGTCAACAGGGCAGCACATGATAACTCATGTAGTCTTTAGGCATCCACTAAATTGAAGGGGCATAGATTCTATGTAGATGGGACTTCTTATGTCCTTAGATGACAAGGAAGCTGTGTCAAGGGAGGCAGGGTCCAAATCAAAGAGGAGAAGGTGAGGGATCCCTGATTCTCAATCTCTCTCTCTGTCTCTCTCTGTCTCTCTCTCTCTGTCTCTCTCTGTCTTCCTTCCTCCCTCCCTCCTCACAACAACCTTGAGATCCTCAGTTTATAAATGAGGATACTAAGGTAGACAGCGATTAAGTGACTTGTACCCAAGGTCACATAGCTAGTAAGTGTGTGAGGCTAGATTTGAACTCAGGTATTCCTGATTTCAGGTCTAGCACTCATCCACCATGTTGCCTAAAATCATAACTTTGTAGCTGAAAGAGAATTTGGAGGTCATCTAGCCAACTGCTTCATTTTACAGATGAGGAAACTGAGGCCCAAAGAAATTCCCTATTACCACCAAAGGCAGTCGAGATCTGCCTCCTTTCTTACTGAAAAGAACTGAATTAATGACTTAAACTTTGACCTAAGTCACATAAAAGTTACATCAGAGATGACACTCTTCTATTTCTACTTTCAATACAGATATTACTCTAGCACCTACTAAGTAACACAAACACTATGTAAGTTTAACAAAGTTATTATTGTCATATCAAATGAGATACCATTTTATCCGGTGCCTTAGCATAATGCCTGATACACAATAGGTGCTTAATAAATACCAGTTACTTTGAATAGTGGACTTAACCAAATGTTATATGAACTTCTCATTTTGGGATCCCCAAAACAAACTTTTGGTTGAGTATCTTCATCAGAAATTATTTATCAATAACCTGTTATTATTCATGGTCCATTAGCTACTGCATTGTGGACTACAGATTCAAGAAGGCGATATTCATACGGCCACTTGAAGAGACAATTTGTGTAGCCAGTAAGGACCTGAACTGTAAAGGAGAAGAAAGTCTAAATGACCCAGAAACATTCTGACCTGAGAAGCAGCCACGAAAGAGGTGTAACAGTGTCAGCCAGGATTCAGGTTTAATCCCTCAGAACTGGCCTTCCAAAGGAGGAATGATGAAAAAACAAAGAGGCAAGGAGGTTGAACAGAATTAAGTCTAGGAAAAGAAACGTATGGTGATGGCTAGGAGCAGAGGACTAGAGGGGAGCTGCCAGTGGAGAAATAACCCTATAGTTCAGCACCAATGGGAAAGAGCGAATCTTTCTGCCATGTTACATCCACTATGCCATCTCCCTCACCCAACCCCAGGATTACAAATTATAAGGCCTACCTCAATCTCTCAGAGCTTCCTTTGGGTCATTTCATGGTACAGAAGTTCCTTTCTGTTTACTTTCTCCCTTCCTAGGCACCTATGGAATATGCTGTCTACCCAGCAGCACCCAGCACTGAGTCTCTATGTCTTTCTGGACATAGTTCTCTTTCCAACTCCCAACTTCTGTAGGGGCAGCTTGGTTAAGCCATGCAAATTATCCTGGGCTGTTCCTAAAAAAAGAAGTAAGGGAGGCTCAGAGCTCTTAGCAAAGGCTCCCATTATTTAGGGAGAGCAAGATCTGTGACTCAGAAAGAGAGGCAATCCTAAGTCATATATAGAAAGTCCTGTAGTGCCTCATAACCACTACCAGAAAACTACTGTGAGTGAGTGAGCAGTGCCATCTTTAAACACAAGAGGAAAACACATTTGTGTCATTTTGGTCATAGTAATCCAGGGCATCCTCCACTGCAGTGAAGTCCTCTTGTATGATACCTTATTGTATAATGAGTTCTGAAAGCCTATGCCAGCAGATTTCAGGACTTAGCAGGTCCTTCCCAGCTGCACTGTCTACAAGTATAGGTCCAGTGATGGACTGGGTATCTGTTAGGTGAGGACCTGCCTAGCTAAGTTATGAGAGGCTCATCACCACAAGTTCATATGTTGTTTTGGCCAAGGCAGGCTTGCTCCTAAGGTGTGGAAGGTTTGAAATATGTATTGGAGGAAGACCTGCCCATAACAATGAAATCACAAAGCAGGAGTTCTTAATCTTTTTGTGGGGTCACAGATCCCTTTGTCAGTTTGATGAAGACTTTGGACTCCTCAGAATAATGTTTGTTCTCTATATTCATAATTGAAGGAAATGTTAAAATTCAGTTAAAGATTAGTGAGATAAAGATGTAATTTCACCATATGAAATCTATCCTTGGGAGTCCATGGACCCACATTAAGAACTCCTGTTTTAAAATATTAAAATAAAATGGATATATGTGTGTATCTTGTAAAGAGAAATGGAAAAAAAAGCTATGGCCTATGTCCAAAGCTTTTGTCCCTCGTAACCCTTTACTCTACTTATGAGAGGAATTCTCAAACCAGCTGGATTTCCTGAAGTTAACACTTGTCCAAGTTAAAGATTTAGGGGACATTCTTGAAATGGATACTCTAAGAAATGCTAGAAGGCATATATATCAAAACTCACTGAACCGGGGCCTCTTTTCAAACTAATGGATAACATCCAGGGGATGTACTGGTAAATGTTTAACAACTGGCTCCCTGGACAAGTGTGTACACATACTTTTAAGCTTAATATGCATTATTGATATTTCTCTATCACTTTTAAACTTTCTTTTTGATTGCAGAATGAAAGGCATTTCTCCATGTAACTGGAAGTTTCAGTCATCAGTCAGTGAGGGGGTATTTTGTGAGTGTAGGAGAAGATGGTGAAATTATTTCAATAGGCAGTTATCTTAGCCCAGATCTGTGTTTTGAGAATACTTGTTCCTAGACTGGAGATATGAAATGAATGATTGATTGGGTCTAGGAAGGATCTGAGAGAGAAAGTTTGATTGTGTGGAAGGTGGAGACCACAGGGGGCCATAAAACCTTGTCAGGATATTCACAAGCTGCCTTGGTTGTTATTTACAAATAGGTAAAGAGGCCTTTTGAAAGAAAATGTAGATTCAGATTCTTTTTAAGTCATGTAAATATTCTTTCTCCAGAATATCTGAAGGAAGCCCTGTGTTCTTTCTTCTATTTGTTCTTGGTGTGAGAGCATCATTTCTTATCCTCTAGCTACTTTTGGGGGGTTCTTTTAGTATAGGGGATTGACAGTGACTTTATTGGAACCACATTGGGAAGACCAATATGGAGGTCTAGAGGGAAATTACATCCAGCACACACTTGACCTTCCAAACTTTAAATATTGTTCCAAAGCTTTATGGTCTAGAACGGGGATTCTTAAACTGCTACACGTGAACTTTTTTTAAAAAAATTGATGCCTGAATTTCAGTACAATGGCTTCCTTTGTATTCTTAATAACTTATATTATCCATTTTAAAATATAATTCTGAGGAAGGGTCCATGGACTTCACCAGACTGATACGAAAAGGTTTATGAACCCCTGTTAACGATGGCCAGAGTCCCCTGGGGACTGTAGCTTGACCCCAAGGGGAACAAGGTCTGACCCTCAAGGTGTGTGTGAAAAGGAAGGGTTATGCTACCTGTGTGTTGGGGGAGTAAGTTTGCATATTTGTGATTATATCTTTAAAAGTAAATATTTCTGTGTAAAAGCTAATTTGACTGTTAGTGGGTAAAAAGAACTGGGATTCAGGGGACCAACTCCTTACAGTTCAGGGAACAACACTAGCCAAACAAAGGGTGAGAAGATAGATCCCGTCTTTTCCTTCTGTGCATTTCCACCATCACCCAATAATTTTTTTTAGCAACTTTTATATATCAAACTAAAGCCCAGCTCAAATGCTGCTTCCTCCATGAATGCTCTCGATGTCTCCTCTATATTCTTCTTACACATGCATTATATTCTAATTTAGATTCCATTTGTCAATGGAAACCCAAACCCTGAATATTTCCTGACTATGTGATTCTAAAGTCCTAATGTGGAGCAGGAAGAGACCTCAGAGGTCGTTTAGTCTGACCCTCTTATTACACATGAGATGACTGAAGTTCATGGAGGCCAAATGACTTGCCTCATTGTGGCCACACAAAAAATTAAATTAGTCAAGATGTGAGCCCATATACTCTTACACCCGTCAGTGCTCTTTTTACTGTCCATGTTATAGCCCAGCTCCCTCTTTCCTACCCTTCACACACATGTAGATGCAAGAAAGAGAGAGAAAAATAAAAAGTGAGTTGTCCAGATGAAGACTGTCACCATCTCTTTTATTTAAAAAAAGTTACTTATTCCTTCTGTTTTCATACTACAGTCATTCCCTGATATTCCCCTGTCCCAAAATATAACTTTGTTGAAACTTCCCTAGTAACAAATAAATACAATTGAACAAAACCAGTGGGTACAGAGACATTATCCATTGTACCTATTATTTTCTATCTTTCTACCAAGGTTTAACCATCTGTTCCTGAGGACTGTGGGAAAGTCATTACAATTAATTGAACATTGGCTGCTTTTAGTGTTGCATTCCTTTCATTATCGTAGTTGTAATATAGATGCGCCCATGTAATGTAGGTGGAATGGCTGACATGTTCATGGCGTGAATAGATGTCAGCTGGGATCTATTCACCTTGTCTCAGGGAGACTTTGATTTCCACCATTGTAGGAAGAGTCACAGGAGGATCTTGGCCATGCTACCAGATGCCTAGAGAGGTAAGGGCAGCCAAAATATGAACCATGGCTTGCATAACTCCTTTGCCCTCCTGACATGAAGAGGAATATTTGGCTAGAATGATATACATCTATTTGTACAATTACACACAAATTACATACAAATATTTGTCTAAAGGTATGAGGTGCCTCACCTCAAATGGTTGAAAATATAAGCCATTTTTCCTGATCTCTCTACATGGGAAGGTAACAAGTAGCTTACTCTTAGCTAGGGAGCTTAGCTCCCTCCCATCAAATACTTGTTATACACAACACAATCTCATTTTGTATATTTGTCCAATTATGCAACATTCATTAAAACAGATAGCAAATAGAATTTAGGGAAGTTAGAATAGTTTAAAGAGTGCACAGGAATAGATAAGCTCTTAGTTTCAGGAGCAAGAAAAAAATCCATGGAACTCCTTAGAAGCCAAGGTGCCTGAGGTTTGAGTTCAAGGTGGATATTTGAAACTAGGACTATACTTTATGGGAGCTGAGCTAAACTATGAACCAAACTCCCTTCTTCTCTTCAGAGACTGAGGTAGTGCAAAGGGGAGGAGGAGATTATGTTTCCTACATATTGGGAAGTTGTTGTTTTGATGTTTCAGTTATGTCCAACTCTTCATGACCCTATTTGGGGTTTTCTTGGCAAAGACACTGAAGTGATTTGCCATTTCCTTCTCCAGCTCATTTTTACAGATGAGGAAACTGAGGCAAACAGGGTTAAGTGACTTTCCTAGGGCCATACAGCTAGTAAGTGCCTGAGGTCAGATTTGAACTCATGAAAATGAGTCTTCCTGACTCCTGGCCCAGCTGTCTCTCTACTGCACCATCTAGCTGCTCCATGTTGGGGAGTAAGTTTATATATTTGTGATTATATCTTTTGAAGTAAATATTTCTGTGTAAAAGCTAATCTGACTGTTAGTAGCTAAATGGAACTGGGGTGCCAGACACACTCCCTACAATTGACAGAATGACATCAATGGACAATGGAGCCATTTTCAGAAAGCCTACATAGCATTCCACCCTGCCCAATCCCCTTTAGGGTACCAGAGAACCCTGAGGAGAAGAGGGCCATGTAAGACACCTGGCATTCAGGCAGTGAAGGCCAAGGTAGACTGTGTTATACCTGTTGGTTATTCAAAAGTTTTTACCTTAGCTCTCTTGCTTTTCTCTCTCCCCCTCTGAAGTCTCTCCACACCTGTGGAGCATTGTGGGCTCAGAGGTTTCTCAGCTAACAAAAAATCACTTGTCCTTCCATTTATATAGCATCAGAGTCCTAGGGCTGTCCTTCAGGGAACCAGTAAGGGCATTATGTGGTTACTTTGTACACTGTTCTCCTGGCTCTGCTAATATCATTCTGCATCAGTTCATAAAAGTCTTCCTAAGTTTTTTTTTAATTCCTTGTTTCTTGTAATACAACAGTATTCTATTACATTCATATAACATAATTTGCTCATCCATTTCCTAACTGATAGCTTTTACTTCATTTTTTTTTTGTTACCACAAAAAGTGTTGCTATGTATATTTCATACACATACATGGAAACACACACACACACACACACACACACACACACACACACTCACACGGTCTTTCTGTCTTTGGCCTCATTGGGATACATACCTATCATTGGGATATCAAATGGTATGAACAACATAGTCATTAACTCTTTGAAGGCAAAAACTATTTCTTATTTATCTTTGTGTTTCCTTCATTACCCAAAATAGTGCCTGTGATGGTAAATTGTCTTTAATTCTTGGTGAATGAGTGAATGAATATATGGCAATACCTAGGACTGGGCTGTCTCAGGGAACAATTAAGCATTAGCCTACTGTGCTGTAGGTTAACTAGCACTTTTTACAAATTTCCCAATGCCTAGGAGTATTGAGAGGAATTTTTCCAGGCTTGCTTTGTGATATTCCACCCAGGTTTTCTCTTTTTTTCCCTTTCTCTATAAAATATGCAGAGACCTATGAGTGAAAATTACATTTAGTTTCCCAAATGGCCTATGCACTATTATCATAACACTAGGTTGGGTAATGATATTGCTGAGGGAACCCAAATCCAGAGATTTCCTGACTATGTGGCTTTAAAAATCAGAAAAGGGAACATTCCAACAGCCTGCCCCCTGGCCATCTACATATAAACGATGGAACGATGGAGAAAAAGGAGAAGCAGAGGAAGGATGCTGCACTGAAGACTGCCAACTTGGAAAACATCACGGCTCAATCTGAATGACAGCAAGGGCAATCGTTTTGTTTTATGGCCAAAATACATCTAGGGCTGCCGCGTAAAAGATTTCAGTGTCATGCTAACAGCTATAAACAAAGCCCCCAAACACTTTAAGTGAGTGTTTTGGTAGCTATTACTTCCTGTGTGTCTGCATACATATATATGTTAGAGGATCACCAGGGTCTCTGTGTGTTCAGAGGCAGACAGATATTTACCCACATGGTACGATGCAGAAACATGGGAACTGTAGGAGAATCTATTTAAAATATTGATGGTTTCCTTTAACTCAGGCCCGTACAAGAATGTCCTAGCATACATCAGCTCCGCGCGCGTGTGTGTGTGTGTGTGTGTGTGTGTGTGTGTGTGTGTGTGTGTGTGTATGGGGAAGGGAACGTCTAGAAAGATTCTTTTTTTCCTTTTCCTCCCAATAATATCTGAAATGGCAACCAGTTACAATAAGCTCCAACGCACGGAAAATACACTTGAACTAATGCCTAAGACCTGACGGATACATACTTCATAGTTAATCTGGTTACCAGGGTTTATTTCACAGTCAGAAGTTCTTATGATGGAAGGGACTCCTGCTGGGTTTTTCCAGGCACATGACTGAATTAATGAATGAATGAATTCAACTTACCAGAGCAGATTTAAACTGCTTACTGAAACAAAATCTGGTCATTTTTCTTTCTTCCATTTTCTTTTAAGAGACAAATACCAGCTTCATGTGGATACCGTAAGGGTCATTAATCCTTGATGACTGACTGTTTTATCTTTTGATTAAAAAATGGCGCTATGACTGACAGCAGAGTTACAACAGGAGGCTCATTAACAAGCTTGATTCAAATGTGGCCTGGCCAATAAACACAGCACATTCCATTAACGAGGTAGCACCCAGGCACTTAACACCTTCAGACTCCGGTGTTTAAAATGTAAAGGAACAGGTAAACCTGCCCTGTCTAGCTGAAACAGCAAAAAATGACCCCAATTTTTAAAAAAAATGTCCACTTTCTTTGGTAGTACCTGGTTGTCAAATTTTAATGGGTGCTTGTTAACAGGATCTCTGAAATATTGTGATTTATTTGACCATCAGCAGATTTCTGGCCTGCTGTTGTGACTGAGGATTTTGTATTTTAATAGGGCCCTAACAATCCATAGCTAGGGATAGTTAAGGTGGTCCTAATGTTCCCTATAATTCTGCCGATGTCTTGTGGAAGCTGTCCATCAGCCAGCGACATGCAGAAGTGAAGGAGACAAGAAAACCAGAGGGAAGGAATGCAAGTGCCAAACCCCCAATGTCAGCAGGAGTGCCGTGGAGCCCATTGATTGGATCTAATCGCATACACAGCATTTCTCCCTTTCCATTCCTATCTGGACTCCTTAACAAGACTGATTAACATCTGTTGGGAGAGGCTAGGATTTAAGCAATCATCTGCTCTGCTTGTCTGCCTGCCTGCTGCCTATCTGTCTGCCCCTTGGTGCAGTCTCAGATATACCCTCAAAGGGATCCACCTTAAAGAGCTCCCTATTATTAAAAGCTTATTTTCTCCCATTTTGCTTTTCCCTCATCCTCTTCATCCCCTCTCCCTCAAGCTGAACCCAAGTTGTCAGAGGATTCGGATAGCTCACTTTGAGCCCTACCAGTAAGAAAGCAACTTCCCAACAGTGTGTGCATTATTTTCAGAATCGATGACTCTCCCACCCTTTATTTCTGCTGTAGGATAAACAGGAGGCAAAATCGAGCAGCTCTTTAGATGAAAGAAAATCTTATTAGGATTTGAGGGGTTTTCTCCCTATTCTTTTCTTAGTTTTTATTGTCATCCCAATACACAGTTAGAAAACAAAACCAAACCACTAGTTGTCCTCATTTTGTCCAGAATGGGCTCAGGAGCCTTCCATTTCAGACCTGAGACAGTTTCCCGTTCTTTAGGCAACCTGGTGTCCCCCCACCTCTCCAGTCTCCTTCCCCTAGATCTCACCATATTGATGCCAATCTGCATATCCCATTGAAGTTCAGAATTCCCCAGCTGCTGGCTTTAGATTCCCTGGTAGCTGGGATTACAGGCATATGCCAGCGTGACTGCCCCGACACATACTTTCTCGGTGGCTGAAAATGGAAGACAAATCTGTGGATTGCTTGCTCATCATCTAATTTGTTGTTTTGTATCACTGACTATGAATTTCAGTACTTGGGAAAGCAGGAGACTAATTACCCTGCTGGAGGGAGACATCAAGTGTCAACCTTACTCTTCCTCTCCTGAACCTTGGTCCTGACCTGCTCTCTCCAATTATTTGCTGCTGTATCCGTCTCGCCTGTCTTCAGTGGGCACCTATAATTCTGCCACTCGATATAGAGGGGAAGAACAACTCTTTTCCAATGGAAGCTTGAAACTAGGTTTCCAGAAGTGTGGCTGTGTTGTGTGATATTGTACCTGTCACCTCCATGGACTGTTGCTCCCACTTCTGAAGTGTGTGTGTGCGTGTGTGTGCGTGTGTGTGTGTGTGTGTGTGTGTGTTAGTCTGAACAATGCCACAGTGCTCTGAGGAAAAGCAAAAAGCAGAGCCAGAGGAGAACCGATTTTGCCCAGCAGGACCAAATTTCCAGTTAAACAAAGAATGAGTGAAATCCAAAGTCTGAACTTTGTATTGCACCTCCCTTGGCTGACTTCCTTGGCAAAGAGCTGTGCGGAGGAGAAAGGGGTATGGGATGGCAGAAAGCAGAGGCTCCCACACAAACTTAAAAAAAAAAAGAGACCTGCCAAAATGAAGTAAGACCTGCCTCCTTCACCTCCATCTCAATGGATGAGGTGGCTTTCTGGGGGCCCCTGGATTAAGTCGAAGCTGGAACAGTCTGGGCCCATCCCAAGAGAGTGTTGCCTTTCCATGGTGGGAGGACTTTTCAGGACATGCTGCTATCTAGTTCCATTGAACCACCCACCCCTGTGCCTATTGACATCAGTGGGAATTCCACATGCGGATTAGAGGCAGCATATGGCCCCCCAACTGGAAGCCAGTGGAGCTGAACCAACACTGGCAAATTGTGTTCAAACCGCATTGAGAATTCTGGCAGCTGCACCTGGCAGAAGCCGCAGCCGGCGACTTGCATATAGAGGAAGTTTTATACACAGGATGTTATGGCAGTAACTTCCCCACCCCCTCCACCCCTAAAAGGAAGGCAAATCTTGGCTCTGGGCATAGGGGAAAGGGGCCCTGTATTCAGGCCATACTCTCAAAGTGGAGAAAGAACGGTGACGAGTGGGACTCTCAAAGTTAAGGCAACTACTACATATTCTACAAAATACCAAATAAAACAAAAAAAATTGTTTTTAGTTGCAGTCTTCACATAACACCCACCATGAAAGGAATCACATGGAGGCATCTTATGCTTGGAAAGCAAAGGTTCCCTGGGTTGATTAATAAGTAGAAGGAAGGCAGGCATTCATCCCTTTCAGTGTCAGTAGGGGAAAATAGCCTAGGGAACATGGGAGTGTTTCCCAGGGATAGAGTAACTGACTGGCATTGGTTCCTAGGTGACCATCTCAGAGCTTACCCTCCCTCAAATAAGGTCTGACTGTAAACCTCAAGCTAGGTTTTATTGCCTTGGTGCTGAATAGGGAAAGCATTATGTAACAGTGGCATATATAAATAAATAATATAGCCCAGGGAAAACTAATTAACTTGCAATAAACTGACTTAACCACTTAGGGGCAGAGTTAACACAGAAGAAGCATGTAAAACAAACCTGTGTTTTATCACCTGGTTAATTTGATATGCATTGAATCTTCATGTAGGATCAAATTTAGATCTATCAAACACGCTGAGAAATATGATTTGTCAAATCAAGGGGACTTGAGAAATGGAGGAATATTGCTGTTCATGCACGGTGGAATCCATTTGCCTTCCTGTTTCTTTTCTTATTAAACTCTAGGTAGAATTACCCCACCTTTTCCATCCTTCATTCTACCATTGTTCTAGACTACCGTGATGGCAGTGTTACAAAAGTTGGTTTTAAAAGGATCTGAAAACTATTCTATGCTGTCATTGACAGATGCATTTCTCTCTTCTGGTACTTTTTTGGCAAGGGGAAGGAGAGTGGGCAAGCAAATGTGTTTTCAGTTGGTGTGGAGAGGGAGGCTGGGAAAAAGGCATACAAGAATAATAAAAATATATCCAAAAACATGGAGTTGCTGTTCAGTTATTTTCAGTTGCATCCAACTCATTGTGACCCCTTTTGGGATTTTCTTGGCCAAGATACTAGAGTGGTTTGCCATTTCCTTCTCCAGTTCATTTTACAGATGAGGAAACTGAGGCAAATAGGGGTAAGTGACTTGCCTAAGGTTACCCTGCAAATAAGTATCTGAGGCCACATTTGAACTCAGGAAGATGAGTCTTCCTGACTACAGGCCCGGCACCACTGTTGCCCCTAAAAACTTGGAGACATATATTCACTACTTTACCAGATCTGCTTCTACTGATATATATTGTAACTCTTCTAATGCCTTAACGAATAGTCTTCCTGAGTTGCTGAGGCCAAAAAAAAAATATCTACTGGCCAGCCTTTTGGCGAGAAGTTTCCAGATTTATACTGGTCTTTGGACATGAGACATGGTACCAGCCTATACTCAGATCCTTTCCAGCTTGTTACATTCTACCATAATTTGCTCTTTATTGGCATGGCCTTCAAGAATCCATAGTCACTTCCTTACTATGATGAAATACAGAGAAAGACTTCAATGGAAGATATATAGATGTAGCAACTACAAACACATGCATGTATATACTATACATGCATGTATATATGTATCCACGGTATGTATATATACTATGTATATATAACACATGTACACATGTATCCATGATATGTATATATGCACATATGCTATGTATACAGTATACATATATGTGTATATTACATAGATCTATGTCATTAATGTGAATATTCTGTCTACTGCTAGAGATGAGAAAACACATCACATTTTCTCATCCCATGTGACTCATCTATTTTTACCTTTTAATTCTCTGTAAATGATTACCCAGTATGATAGAGGCCTTTCTCTTGGCTAAGGGTTCTTAACCTGGTATCCATGGGATTTAGATTTTTAGGGAGTCTGTGAACTTGGATGAGAAAAAAATGACATCGTTATTTTTGTTAACCTTTAATAAAATTTACCATTTTATTTGGTTATTGAGGAGTCCATAGCTTTTTCCAGATTGCCAAAGGAGTCTGTGACAGGAAAAAAAGGTAAGAACTTCTAACCTAGGTATTAAAACTTTTTTAGGGGGATACATTCCTTGGGCTGTCCATCTCTTGTGTCTTGGTCTCCATAAGTGACCAGTCCTTTTCTGGTCAGACATTTCCTAAGAGACATAATTTTTACTACTTGCTGAGCACATACCTACTTGTCCACATCATAAATCTTGCCCTTTGGGTCACCTGAAGTTTTATATTACATTAATGCTACAATCCTGTCTTTTGGAAAGGCTATGAAGTGAGGTCTTTGCTGGGAATGCTTCATGGATTCTGCTGGGATGCACCATCACATGCAGTCCCAGGGTACAAAGAGAGGAACACTATTCCAAACAGTAATATTGCTTTCCCAATAGACTTCTTTCCTGGGGAACTTGAAACAGAGTTCAAAGTAGTGTCGGTATTTAGATGGCTCAGCATCATCATTGTGGGAATTCATGGCAACCTTGCATTCAAAGGCCCTCCAGGAGCCCGGATGCAGGAGCCTGAAGGTAGAAGAAATAGAATTTCTCATCGCTTAGTCCATGTCACTCTCTGGCTCTGAGTTGGTGCTGAAAGGCTGGGATATGTCAGGCCTTGAGATGAATTGATAACTTTAAGCCTGTCATTTTGAGGGAAGAGAGATTGGTTCCATAGAAAAGCAAATGAATAACATTATCATGTCTTGACTGATCAGCATATGTCCCCTTTCTAGTGGCATTGCTCTCTAGACATCAGATAGAGGATGAGGCCTTTAGAGAAGGGGAGGAGTAACAGTACCTGGTGGTCAGATTACCTGAGGCAGATGCATGTGCTTATCAAGCAGAAGGGAAGGAAAGGAATAAACATTTGTATATTGCCTACCATGTGCCAGGCACTGTGTTAACTGTTTTTACAACTCTTATTTGTAATTAAAATATCATTTGTAATATTATTTAAAATATTCATAATTAAAATGTTATTTCAATTACAGCAGCCCTGGTGCTATTCTTATCCCTATTTTACAGTTGAGGAAATCGAGGCAAAAAGAGAATTGACTTGCCTGGTTAGGGTTACATAGCTAATAAGTGTCTAAGGCTGGATTTGAACTCTGGTCTTCCTGACTACAAGCCTAGCATTCTTGTGACACCCTCTTTCCTGGCCTAGAGGCATAAGATATGTATGTGTGTATATGGATGGAGAGTGGTTTGAGGGGTGGGAAAGGGCATCATTATATTGAGGAGGGGTTGATTTTTTCCTTTAGCCCCTAGCCAGTCAATCTCTCCCTTCTTCACATTCCACCTTATTCTTTCCAGGAAATATGTCCTTACTGGTTTGGTAGAAAGAGCATATGCTGAATTTGGAGTTAAACAAGGGATCTTAATGTGTGCCCCATTCATTAACTTATTTTTTTAAATTGATAATTATATTTTAATAGAATTGGCTTCTCTTGTAATCCTACGTATTTTATTTTATCCAGTTAAAGATCTGTGGGCTTCATTAGACTTCCTAAGAGTATCTATGTAGAGGTGTGCTGGCAAATGGTTTTTTTTTTTTGTTATTTTTTGGCTAGGCAAATTGGGGTTAAATGACTTGCCCAGGGTCACACAGTTAGTAAGTATTAAGTGTCTGAGGCTGGATTTGAACTCAGGAATTCCTGACTCCAGGGCTGGTGCTCTAACCACCATGCCACCTAGCTGACCTGGCAAATATTTAACAACCATCTCTGTTAAAAAAAAAAAAGAAAGAAAGTGTCTAATAAGTGTCTAAGGCTGTATTTGAATTCTGGTCTTCCTGACTACAAGCCTAGCATTCTTGTGACACCCTCTTCCCTGGCCTAAAGGCCTAAGAAAACCTCAGATATGTGTATGTGTATATGGATGGAGGGGTGGTTTGGGGGGTGGGGGGGTGGACACACTTTTAGGCTCAGTCTGCATTATTACCACTATCTGAAGTCTAGACAATCAACAAAACAACAAATCGAGCTCTGATTTATAACTTTTGCTGATTTCTAAGGTGTAAATGCTCTCATTGAAAATTTGATAATCTTTTCCAAGACTGTTGGAGCTGGCTCCAGCACACCCCTGGGTCCATGACACAAAAAAGGTTAAGAAAACGTGTTAGATAATATCTTTTCCAATTCCAACTCTGCTACTTATTAGCTATGTGTTTTGGGGCATTCATTACCCTTCTGGGTCTCAGTTTCCTTATCTGTGAAATGAAGAGATTAAACTCTAAGTTTCCTTTCAGTATAGGTGTTGGTCAAAAGAAACACCCTTTTATCACTCCAGAGTGGGGAACAGGACAGGATTGGATAGTTTCCACAAAATAGGTTGGGACAATTCTGATGTCAGCAGATCAACAGGCCCTGGGGGTGTGGCAGAAAGAGTGCTGTATTTGAAGTAAAAACAAAAACAAAAACAAAAGTTAAAAAAAACACAAAACAAAACAAAACCCTGGGCTTGGGTGCTAGCTTTGATACTTCCAACTCTGTCATCTTGGGAAAGTAATATTAATTCTCGGAGCCTCAGTTTCCATATATAAATATATCACCTGACTCAGAAGGTGGTTGCATAAAGCATTTTGTAACTTTTAAAGTGCCTTCTGAGAGACAGCATGGATAGTACATAGGGGAGTGGCCTCAGAGTCTAGTTCAGGTCTTATTTCTAACACAAACTGGCTGGTGACCCTGTGCATATCCTTTAACCTCTCAATGTCTTAGGCGACAATTTGAAATTATGGACTGCAGAGTGGTTGTCATTTGCATTGGTGGAGGGAGTTTCCTTGCCAGGAAATCATATGAACCTATGAAATCATAGGTCCAGTCCAGCTAGAGAAAGTTATTATTTAAGGTGTGTGTGTGTGGGGTACCTGATTGTGGAGAAAAGTAAAAAAAGGAAGGGTGACCCTACTGGCTACTGTGAAAATTCCTGGGACAGTCCTACCCTAAAAAAGAACCTATTTCCTCAGATTGAGCCCCCAGTACTACTTAGCTCAGGGAATGCCCCTGAGGAAGCAAGCACAATGTACAAGGAGTAGAGACTAGAGTACTTTGAGACTGGGAATACCAGCAGGGATTACATTCTACTCACACAAACAGCTCCCCATGACCTTTTCTAGTATTTCTTCTCTTCTCTTCCCCATCACTTGGTCTTCACACCTGGTAAAAAGCAGTCTTGAGGCTGAAACAGCAAACCGTATTCTGGTGGCAAATCTATTTCCCTCTCTTCTTGCCAATTCTTTGCTCTGGAAATAAAATTCCAGACTCACCATAAGAGAGCTGCTTGTGTCCGCAGCCTCTCTAGCCTGGCAGTGGGTCTACACTTGTGAATAAACACCCTGCTGCCTGATGCTGCTAGTGGAATTAGTTCTTTGAGTTCTAGCAATCCTAATAAATGTGGGCTGCACTAAGCTTAAAATCCAGCAGGTAATATGGCCCAGTTACTATAGTCTCCTTGACTTATTTGCCTCTAGTCTACCTTTCCTTCTTCCAGTCCTAATTACCTTCAGTGATGGGAAAGTCAGCTCTCAGCTTGTGATCCCTTCTTTTATCTTTTAAGTTTACAAACTCAAATATGCCAAGAGCTCTATTCCACCAACCAATCAATCAATAAGCATTATTAAGTGCCTGCTAAACGTCAGGCACTGGGCTAGACCCTGAGGATGCAAAGTTAAAATGAAATTCTTCCTCTTCACAGGGAGCTTACATTCTAACGGGGAGCTAACGGGAGCAGTATAAGCATATTAAAACATATACAATGTATAAAAGTGTAACAAGGGAATGAATGGGCACTGATCCCAGGCCTTATGACAATGCCCAGAGTGCTTGCTGCTCATACAATTTCCCATGTGCAAGAGGCTGGGGAACTGTTTCTGAGAGATTCATAATGGCAGAATGGAAGTGCCTTGGAGAGCATGGGTAGACATTCTGTAACTGATTCTGGTTTACCTCCCACTTGATGAAGAGGGCACTTTTGGATTGGCTTTGGCTGAGTAGCTGGAACTGGGTGGTATTGGGTGGCTTGGTTTCTGTCTCTGGGCTTGGCTTCTCTACCGTGACTTCTTCCTGGCCAATAGCATCCTATGAGAGTCAATGCTATAGGGGCTTTGGTCCCATGGCCCCACAAATATAGACCTCCATTTTTACCTTGACATTTGTTCTTTCATTTTAGGTGAAGGAAGTTGGAAGGGAATTTCAAAAGATTAGGACAGTGAGGTCTGGGAGCCTGGGAGTTGAGTCCATTCCAGATTTTACAGCCAGCCCAGCACTGCCGACCCAAGCAAGACCTTTGGTACCCAACACATCTGGGAGTGATGAAGCATTTGGACATGAATTTGGTGGGGCCAATGCTGTGTAGAAATTATGTTGAATCTGAGCTCACTTGGCCCAGTGACCAAAGTGGTATAGGGGAGAGAGTGCCCCTGAGGTATTCGAGGGGGAAAGGAATTGTTTGTATGTTCTTGCCATATCTTTGAAGGAAATATCCCTTTATAGAAAGTTAATTGAGGTTAACTATTTAAATGGAAGGACAGCTAGGTGGTAGAGTGGCCAGTTCTGGAGTTAGGAGTTCAAATCCTGCTTCAGATACTTACTGGTTGTGTGACCCTGGGCAAGTCACTTCACCTTGTTTGCCTCAGTTTCCTCATCCATAAAATGAGCCAAGAAGGAAATGGCAAACCACTCCATTATCTTTGCCAAGAAAACCCAAAATGGAGGCATGAAGAGTCAGACATGACTGAAACATCATTTAAATGGAACTGAGGAGCTAGTCACTGGTGGTTAACAGTGAGGGGAGACAATGACATTTCAGCTTAAGCTGATATCATTAGAAAAGACACCTTTAGCCTCTTAGGAGTACCCCTAGAACTATGAGGAGATATAACTGGACTCAGTCTAATGAGAATGAGGTCAGAAAATACTCAAGAGAATTTTTTTTGGGGGAACTAGCAATTGGGGGTGTCAAGAAAGATTTCCTATAGGAAGTAGTGTTTGAGCTGAGCTTTGAAGGAAACCAAAGTTGGTAAGAGGTGGGGGTGGGAGGTCATTGAAGCCAAAGGGTACATACAGCCTGTACAAGTATAGGGACAGGGGAGAAAAGTACCAAGTATGAGGAGAAGCAAGATGGCTTGTTGCTCTTGTAACACTTCTTCACAGACTGAGCCAAAAAGGGTTTCTGTAGGGTTTGCCCTCCTGCTGCATTCCTACATAGACTTACATTTCCTTTCATTCTCCTCCTCCTCCTCCTCCACCATAATTTTCAGTGTCATGTCTGAGGCTGTTTCAAGTCCTGAAAATTTAAACTTCTGAATCCGGCTCAGCCTTAGCTGAAAGAAAACACTCTTTCACCAGGCAGGCAGACTGGCTCTCAACAGCTACACTGTGGTGCCTGTCCATTTCATAGGCGCAAACGGTGCTGTTCTTGGCAAGGGTGATGGGTAATGAAACTCAACACTGGCCTCCTGCCCTGAGACACACCAACAGATGTATAGGCCGTGGGATGGATGGAGTTAGGGATAGTGAGAGAACATACAATAATGACACAACTGAGTATTTTATATCACAAATGAGCCTCTGAAATTGGAGTCAGAGATGGGAATGGGTTTGCCCTGGGTGACAATAAGCATTTATAAGGGCAAATGGCCCTATGCTAGGTGCTGATCATTAGGTGTGATTGATTGCTCATGCAGCCTTTGAAGGACTTGGGAGAGAGTGGATGGTTGGACCAAGAGATGCAAACACGAGGAGGATATTTATGAAAGTGTTATGGCTGAAGGGGAGTCCTTTTGAAAAATCTTGCATGGAGATCTTGAGTCAAATTTAAAATTCTATACATGGGACACTATTTTAAAATAGATGTGGTACCTGCCCTTTAGAGGGGCAATTAGCACAGTGGATGGAGCACCAGGCCTGGAGTCAGAAGGAGTAGAGTTCAAATCTGGCCTCTGACAATGTCTAGTTGTGTGACCTTGGGCAAGTCATTTAACCCTGTTTGCCACAGTTTCCTCATCTGTAAAATGAGCTGGAGAATGGAATGGCAAACCACTCCAGTATCTTTGCCAAGAAAACTCCAAATGAAGGGTTAGACACTACTGAAACGACTGAACAATTGTCCTCTGGGCCATAGCTTTTGAATGGTCAAAGGCCAAAATGTATACTTAAAACCTCCTGAGATCATTGTATTTGGGCAAATGAGGCAGTGACAGAGATCCTTAGTGCCCTGATGGCTTTTATCCAAGAAAATCCCACGGTCCTGGGACAGATGCTGGAAAGATTTCCCTGAGATCAATATTGCATGGAGATCCTGATCTGAAGGTGAAGACAGCAGAAGCCCCCTCAGGGGCCATTTTTAAGGCAGCATGGGTGCCTTAGCTCCGAACTCCACTCCCTGGCTCATACCTCTTTACTAGCTCCCCTCCTAGGGCTGGAATAGACTTCCTCCTTCTATTGGCTTCTTGAAACCCCTAGTTTCCTTCAAAATGCTGCTCTGGCATCCCTAGGTGAAGCCTTTTGTAACTGCCCCCAGTTGCTAGCATCCTCCTTTTCTCCTCAATTTACGTACAATGCAAGCATCTTGAGGGGAAGGACTTTCATTGTTGTCGTTTCCCTAGACCTAGCACAGTGTTCCTAATAAATACTTGTTGACTGATATAACTATGAACTCTGACCTATATAACTATGAACTCTGACCTACCTTGGAACAGGAGGTTCAAAGATTGGTGTCCAGTGATCTCTCTGATAGTCCAGTGGTAAGTAAGATCATTAGGGAGAAGAATCAGCTGTTTGAAGGTTTAGATCCACCCAGTAACCAGGGCACCATAGTCCTGGTTATTCTTGGCTCAGGTAGGAGAGTGTGGTGGGAGGGAGGTAGAATGGTATGATAGGAAGAATAGGCAGAATAGGAGTAGGAGACCCAGGTTTGAATCCTGGATCTGTTGCTAAGGTTACTTCTGCTTAGGCAGCCTCCCTCTAGACTGGAGGTGACAAGGGGCAGACATACCACCATGGGACCTGTTATTACTTTAGCTCTCTGCTAGAAGGGAACCAGCTTGAGATAAGGATGAGGGGTCAGGGCGGAGGATAAGTGATAGCCGTGCTCTCCTCCTTTAATTGGCTCAGGATGCCAGAGGCCATTTGGGATTCCCCGGACCACAGTGGATGAGACACCACTGGTCTTGAGCAGGTCCAGCTCGGTCTTCCTTCTACGACCCTCTCTCCGCCTCCCCCTATTCCCTCTGTCAGTTCCTCCTGCATTAATAAAGCACTGTGCATTTTCCTCTGTGAAAGAGCCAGACTTTCTCTCTCTCATTTTCTCTCAGCGTTCAGACGTAGAGAATGCCTCAGGGGAAACACTGCATGAACCAGACTCCAACAGCTCTCCCTGGGGACTCTTCGCTGTGTCTATAGTCAAAGTGTCACTTGTCAGGCACTGCTATAGTTTGGTGGGACTTGAGCCTCGAGCCCCCCTCCCCCCTCTTCACTCAGACTGAAGGGAAGCTCCCGGGTCTTTGAGGTGGGGCTCAAAAAGCTGGGTATCCAAGCACATAGAGCTATTCCTTGGTAGTTTCCCTGACTTGCCTGAGTGAGCTGTCAGAGCATAAAAGAGCAACAAAGGGGTGGTCATCAGAGATCCCTAATCAAGTCCCCTGAATCCCTGTCCCCATACAGATGGTCATTTATTTTTATTCTCAGCCTCTCTCTCTCTCTCTCTCTCTCTCTCTCTCTCTCTCTCTCTCTCTCTCTCTCTCTCTCTCTCTCTCTCTCCCTCTCTCTCTCTCTCCCTCCACTGCCTCCCCTCATATTATTAAAATGAAAGAAAGATGGGCCTACAGGTCAGAGGAGCCCATGAGCATATAGTTCTCTGATTAGGATGGGGGTAGAGATGTGGTCAAGGGATTCTCTTCACAGGAGGGGAGTTTCTAACCCCATTTGTATCTGGCTTCACTTTTCCCAACCTGATTCCACATCCCTACTCTCCTGTTCTCTTTTCTGTGTGTGTCTCTCCGTGCATCTTGCTGCATTATGGTGAAGTATTGAGAATGTGTACTTGGAATCAGTAGATCTATTTTGAAATTCTGGCTCTGCTAAGAGACTTAAAAAAGGATGGGAAAATAGGAGCTTTGCTCCTTACCATACCAAAATTTAGGAGGTACAATAATTTATACTAGGTGAGGTTCTGGGCCTACCCTACTCCTCTTCTTTAGTGGCATCCCTACCAATGATCTTAACTGGGATAATTCCTGTACATTAGTGTCCTGGAATCTCCAATCTCCCCCCTTCCCCAATCCAGTAGTTGATTTGAAAGCTACTTGCACCTGGAGCCAAAATCTCTAGATAGGACATTGTCTCTTACATTTACTGTTTTTGGCCATGAGCAAATCAATTTAACCCATATAAGCCTCAGTTTCCTAATCTGTTAAATGGTTGGCATAATATTTGGGCTATGGAATTCATACAAAAAAAGTTCTTTGTAAACCTTAAATCTTTATGCAAATTGGATCTCCACAAAATACCAGGCAGTCTGATAGGAACTGGGGATACAAGTTAAAAAACAAAACAATCTTTACCCTCAAAGAGTGGACATTCTACTAGGAAAAACAATACTGACAGAAACAACTAAATGCGAAACACATACAAGACAAATACATAGTGATTATTGGGATTTCTGGGGTAATCAACAAAGGCCTCTTGAATAAGGAGGCATTTGAGTTAAGGCTTGAAGGGAGCTAGGGATTTCAAGAGATATACGTGAGGAGAAAGAGTATCCCAGGCACTGGGAACAGCCCAGATATGCAAAAGCATGGAGGAAGGAGATCAATTAGGCTAGTTTGAGTGGAATAAAGTCCCTAAGGGGGAGTAAGCAGTATGGAAAGATAAGTTGAAGCCTTATTGTGAAAGACTTTGAGTACTAAATAGGTGTTGCATTTTATCCTAACGACAATGGGGCAGGGAGCTAAGTGGCACAGTGAATAGAATGTTGGGCCTGAAGTCAGAAAGATTCATCTTCCTGGGTTCAAATCCAGCCTCAATCACTTACTAGCTGTGTGACCCTGGGCAAGTCACTTCACCCTGTTTGCTTCAGCTTCTTCATCTGTAAAATGAACTGGAGAAGAAAATGGCAAACCATTCCAGTACTTCTGCCAAGAAGACCCCAAATGGGGTCATGAAGAGTCAGACACAACTGAAAGATGACTGAAAAAACAAAAAAATCCATTGAAACTTCTTGAGTAGGACAGTGACATGGCCAGACCCATACTTTGGAACATAGATTAGGCAGTTATATGACATATCAATTGGAGAGGAGAGAGATTGGCTTCTGGGAGACCAGTCAGGTGAATATTGCAATGGTTCAAGTGAAAGGTGATGAAGGCCTGGTGTAGGCTGAATATAGCAGTAGTAGAGGCAAGAGATCTTGAGGTGGTATAATCAATAAGACTTGAGCAGCCGATTGGCTATGAGGGCAAGAGAGAATGAAGAGCTAAGGATGCCTCCCAAGTGGCAAACATGGAAGAATGGCAGTGCTCTTGAAAGAAATAGGAATGTTAAGAGGAGAAGGAAATTTATATAGAAAGGAACCGAGTTCTGTTTTGGATGTATGGAATTTGGGATACCTATGGGACATACGTGGAGATATCTAGCAAGCAGTTGGAGATGCCTGACTAGAGTTAGGGGGAGAAATAAACAAATAACAACAAAATAACAACAAAACAAAACAAGAAGAAAGATTCAGCTATCAGCACACACTATGAAGTGAGAAATCCTAGAAGCAAGATTAGTTAGATTAGACAATAATCTGTATCTTGTGTTCCAGGAATACTTGTTTTTGTATTTGGGACAGTAAAATATTCTGTTCTCGGTTGCATCATTGCTGGTTTGAGGGATTCTAGCTTCCTTTTACACTAGATGTTATGGGGAGTAGATCCTGGTGATTTGAAGAACTCTGTCCAGTTGACCTCAGAGTGAACACTGGACCAGGGCTGGAGCATAGGAGGAAACAGGAGGTGTTGATTATAGGAAGAGGTAAGCTGCCTGAGTCCTGGTAGGAAAGAGAATATCAGAGTGAAGTTATCCTGACACAGTCTTGTACTGAGGATGGTGAACTGCTTAGTGAGAGAGGCAGTGTGTTCCAGATCTTTGACCAAATTTCTGCATGGCCAGAAATGAGCAGAAACTGTAGCATTCTGGAGGAATCTAGAATGAGGTCCTTTGGCATTGTATAAAAACTGAACAGAAGGAGGTCCAAATATCTTGGGCAAGAGGACTTAGGCAGAAGAACATAACTTCCAGCCACCCCAGTTACAGAGTAGGCATTTCTAAATTAGAAGAGCTTCTCTACATGGGCGCAGTAAGGCTGACGGGTGCAGAAGAAGTTGATGGGAATCACTTATTGGGAATGATGGAAAGCCATAGGACATGGGGTGCTGTCCAAGGAGAACAGTGACACTGCTGTAGGTTGGTAGAGGAAAGTCAAGTCAACAAGCATTTATTAAGTGCCTACTATGTGCCAGGAACTGTGCTAAGCACTTGGGGATACAAAGATAGGCCTAAAAGTCCCCAATTTCAAGGAGCTCACAGTCTAATGCGACATATCCAGCATAAATTGGAGATAATTTCAGAGGGAAGACACCAGCATTAGAGGGATAGGAAAAGTCCTCTTCTGTAAGGTGGGATTTTAGCTGGAATTTGAAGGAAGCCAGGAGAGAGAGATGAGGAATAAGAGCGATATTGGCATGTGGGATATCCAGTGAAAATGCCCAGAATTGGGAGATGTGCAGGGAGCGAAAAGGAGGCCAGCATCCCTGGATCACAATAAAAAATGGGAGGTAGAGTAAAGTAGAAGAAGAGGTGGAGTAAAGGCAGGAAGGGGCCAGACTAAGAAGGATTAAGAGGATTTCTCTCCCTTATATTTACTCCTAGAGGCAAATAGGAAGCCACTGAAATTTACTGAATGGATCAGGTGGCTTGGTTAGACCTGCTCTTTAGGAAGATGACTTTGACAGGTGAGTGGAAGATGAAGTGGAGTGGGGAGAGACTTGAGGCAGGGAAACCAAGGAGAAGGCTTTTGCAATAGTCTAGGAATAAGGTGATGAGCTCCTGCACCAAGGTGGTGGGCATGTCAGAGGAGAGAAGGGGCACATTGGAGAGATGTTATAGAGGTATATTCGATAAGAGTTGACAATTGATTGGATATGGAAAGTGACCAAGAGTGAGGAGTCGAGAATTATACCAATGTTGGCAGACTAGGATTATTGTGGTAACCTCAACCAGTAATAGGAAACATGGCAGAAGGTGGCAAGAAAGTGCCATGTGATGGGCTGCAGAGAGATTCAGTAGGAGACATGCTTCAGAACCATGTAAGAGAAAACTTTCTTTCTTAATCTGGGTTTGGAAAGATTTCAAGGACTTTGAACTCGAATAGACAAAAGAAATATCTTTATTTCTGATGACCTTTAACTGAAATGTAGCTTTTCTTCAATTATCTAGAAACATTCTGAGAAGGGGTCTATGGGCCTCACAAAGCTGCCAAAGAGGTCCATAACAAACAACAACAAAAAAAAAGATGAAGAACTCCTATATGGGGTACGAATACAGGACTCTAAGGGGTGGTCATTCATGGGTGGGGTGCCATTATTATTGGTGAGTCTGATTTGTTTTCTTTTCCTTGTAAATAAACTTTTTTTCTTTTGTTGAGCCTCCTGCAGTTCATATTGAAAGTGATGACAAAATTCAGGTGCTGAATTTTCCACATTGTTTGGGTGGGGACAATAAGCCAAGAAAATTAGGATTCTTCCAAAGTGTACTCCCAAAGTGGCCCCTCAGATGAGAGAACCTCTGAAACAGGGGTCATTCTTCTGCACTTTAGGGAATCAGTTTTTATTGGGGTAGGGACCCTCTCTACCAAAGCTAATTGACTATTTTCTTTATTTCTGGGAATCAGTGGGCCAAAACCAGAGAACAAAACTCAAATCATTACCAAGTAATGGTATATCCAGAATATCCAGAAATATGTAGAATGAACTACCCCAGCAGGTGGTACTTGGGTCACTTGATTCTAGTACTCCCCACCCCCCCATCTAACATGTGGGCCTGACACCCTCTTTCCATAACTAATTCAGCCAAACACCTGCCCTTCCCCCCCACTTCCAAAGCCCAGCAGCATGCTATGGCCATCAAAGAGTAGTTGTCATCGGGAAGACAGCTGACATTCCACAGAACAGGCAGTCACAGTGGCCTCTCAGTAAGGGAGGCATCAGGGTAACAGACAAGACTCTATCGGGGAAGGGGCAGCTGTAGACCACCTGACTCTCTCTATCTAAAATTATGTTGTAAGCTTGAAGAGGGTGGGGACGCTGTGCTTCGTACAGTGCCTAGTGCTGTGCCAGGCAAAAACCAGACTTTTGATGATTGTGAGAATGAAAAGGCTACTAGTTCTGGGCTCTGACAGCCTTTCAGTCCACTCACTCTCCTCCCCAGTCTTTACTGCCTACGCCTCCTCGCACCTCAAACCCCCTTTAGTTGAGTACTTTTCCTCTGGGCCCTAAAGCCAGAAACGCTCTCAGGGCCCCAGTTCCTAGCTACACTATCCGTAATCTTCCCCTTTAGCCTAGAGTCTAAACCCAGTCAAAACACGAGGCAGGATAAAATCTCTTCTTTTTCCCTGAGGCCGGGGGAGGAAACCATTAGTCTTGTCCTCGGCGCTGAGAGGCAGGGGTGTGTTCGAGGTAGCATTTCAGAACCATAAAGGACCTCAGAGATCATCAAGGGTACCCCTTTCATTTTATCGAGAGGTGAAGTGACTTCCCAACGTCCCACCGTGAGCTATGGAGCAGGGCCTGGTCCCTCGTATAATAGTTCCATTACACTACGGGGTGGTAAGTAGTTGGGGATCGAGGATGTCCTATACATACACAGGTACAGATAGCTGGAAAGGGCATGGCCTTTGTATACCTTGGGGTGTGTGTGTGTGTTTATGTACGTAATTGCGCGTACAAGAAGAGGTGCCTGATTAACAGTGTCCCTTTCGGGATCGTGCTCTAATCCAGCCTCATTTCCTTCTGATACTGACAAGAGTCTAGACAGAAAACTGTCCCCCCCTTCCCCCCCAGGTGGGGGCTGGAAAGGGTGATTTCTGCAACGCCCCACCCCCATCCGAGATAAAGAATTTGAGGGAGGTGGCAAGAAAGGAGGGTGATGAGGGCTCGGACGAGAAAGGAATTTAATTTGATTCCGACCTCCCGCTCCCAGAAAAGCCTCCAGCTCTCTAATGACTGACCCCCGTGCAAATCCTAAGAGGCTGCAGCAAGCTCGTGGCTCGCCATGGGGCTTCGGGGCAGTCAGGCGGAAACGAGGCCGCTTGGGCCCGGGCTGCCTCTCTTCCCTTAATCAACCCCCGCCCCCACTCCCCCCCCCTCAGTTCTCCCCCCGCCCCGTTCCCACTAAAAAGCCGCCCCACCGCAGGGAGCACGCAGCGCCCGGGGGCCGGGGCTGAGTCAGCGGGAGGGAGCAGTTGATGGAACCTGCAGCAATCCATTATTACAAAGGGGCTCGCTGGAGCTCCGCTGTGCTAGGCGCAGCGAGCCTTTATTGATCGAGTGGAGGGCGTAAGCAAGCACACAGAGACGCTCCATCCATTAGGGCTGCTGCTCTCCACCAATTAGAAAAAAAATCATTACTCAGCAGCCATCAGCGGGCTGCGCGCCACCCCAGACTACAGGCGTTCAGTCTGTCTTCTCTCTGCTCCCCCCTCCTTCCCCCTCCCAGCCCCTCCCCACCCGGCCCCCCTCCCCCCCAGCCCTAATGAGGACTATTAGAACTGCTTCCCCGCACCCACAGCCCGGCGAGCACAAAAGCGAAAGATTCATTTTGTAATTTGGGTAATTACAGCTGAGCGCGGGGACACGAGGGGACGAGGGCGGAATGCAAACGGAGCGGGCTGGGAGGGGTGGGGACCCTCGCCCACAGAACCACCTCAGGACGCAGTAGCTGCTTTGGGCAACTCGAGACCCTCTCCTCTTCCATCTCTCCCCTGCCCCGCAACAATTTGCTCCTGCCCCATTACCCAACTGGCTTCTGGCGGACCCTAGTCCCCACCTCTCCATTTGCGTACGGGGAGTGGGGGTAATTTTTTCCTTGTAGTTTCTCCCGCCCCCGCCCCTCCGACTACCCTCTCCCCAAGCCTGTGAGGAAAACGTCTCCCTGGCTCTCCTCAATCCCCTCCCCCCCCGCCCCCTTAGGACAGGGATTGGTCTGGGAAGCGCTCTGAACACCTGGTCCTGGGACAAGACATTGCAAGGCCGGCTTTACAAGCGCTACCCAAAACGATCGGGGACATGATTTGCCACGTAAGTGAGCCAGAAGAATTCCTCCGAGGGCTGGATGGCATAATAAATGCCATGTGTAATGTTTTTACTCTGCTGCCCCTAGTTAATTCACACACACACACACACACACACACACACACACACACACACTCACTCACTCACTCACAGCGGAGTCTAGCTGTGCCGCCGCAACTCCTCCCTCTCCTTTTCTCTCTCCCCCCCCCCCCCCCCCCCCCCCCTCCCCCCCCCCCCCCCCCCCCTCCCCTTCGATCTTCGCTCTTCCTCTTCTCCTTCCCTCTCCCCTTTCCTCGAACAGGGCTGTCGTTCCTATTTACAGGCACAAGGCGAGCTCCCAGGAGAGGATTTTTTTTTTTTTTGAGAGAGCTTAAGGATGGATGCAACGTGTCATTAAACCTGAAAGGAGCAGTTACTTATCAGTAATGGTGTTTTCCACAGGCCTTTCTCCTCACCTATTTAGGATCAGGTACAACTTGTGTGGTGCAGCAGCACTCTTTGTAAAGGGAGAGGACCAGGGGTCATGGAGGTAGGGGATGGAATCTAGCAGAAGAACCTTTATCTTTTTTTGCCCCCAGAGCAATGTAGACTGCTCCTTCCTCCAGAAGCCTTGTGGGTCTAGGACTGCCCCTCATCATAGCTCAGAGGCTGAGTTTCTTCCAGGGCCCCAGAGATGCTTGTGTATTCATCTTTGGAAAGGGCTGCTGGTTCTGTTCAGAACCAGGCTTATCATAGATTCCGGAAGCATAGTATATAGAAACAGCTTTGAGAGAGAGAGAGAGAGGCCTTCAAACCAGGCCTATATAGGCAGGAATAGTGAAGAGACAGTTCTGATTGTTCAGGGACTCACTGGATGAGGTTGATAACTCTGGGGTTTATGCAGCGAAAAAGATATAAAATGAGCCAATAAACACCTTCTTCATTCTAGTCAATCGGTGGATCAGTGAACAATTATTAAGAGTCTATTATGTGCCAGGCACTGTGCTTAGTTCTGGGGATGCAAAAAGTCAAAACAGTCAAGGAGCTTACAATCTAATGGGGAAGACAATCTCCAAACAAATATATACAATGTGGGTAATATGCAGCATAAATAGGAAATAATTAGAAGAGGGAGGTCACTGGAATTAAGAGGAATTGGAGAAGGCTTACTGTAAAAGGTGCAATTTTAGTTGGGACTTAAAGAAAGGCAGGGAAGTCAGTAGTTGGATTGGAGGAGGCATGGGGGACAGCCACAGAAAATGCCAGACCAGGAGGCCAGTGTCGCTGGATCAAAGAGTACATGGTGGTAAATAAGGTTTAAGAAGACTGGAAAGGTTAGGAGGGGGACAGGTTATAAAGGGCTTTGAATGCCAAATAGCATTTTGTATTTGCTCCTGGAGGTAATAGGGAGCCACTGGAGTTTATTGAGTGGGGGTTTGGGAGGTGGATGACGTGTTTGGACATGCGCTTTAGGAAAATCACTTTAGTGGCTGAATGGAGGATAGTTTGGAGTGGGGAGAGACTTGGGGCAGGCAGACCCACCAACCTTGTTATTGCAGTAATCTAGGTGTGAGGTCACAAGTGCCAGTACTGGAGTGGCGACAGTGTCAGAAGAGAACAAGAGGGCATGTTGGGAAGATGCTAGAAAAGTAAAATTGACAGGCCTTGGCAATAGCTTGGATATGGAGAGTGAGAGATAATGAAGAATCCAGGATGACTCATAGGTTTTAAGGGACTGGGATGATGGGGTTGCTCTCTACAGTAATAGGGAAGGTAAGAGTTAGGGAGGTTTAAGAGAAAGAGTGTGAATTCTATTTTGGACATACTGAGTTTAAAATGTCTACTGGTCATCTAATTTGAGGTGTTTGAAAGGCAGTTGGAGATGAGAGATTGGAGGTCAAACAGGGACTAGGGCAAGAAATAGATTTGAGAATCATCAGCAATGATAATTAAATCCATGCAGGCAGCTGCTGAGATCACCAAGTGAAGTAGCATAAAGGGAAGAGAGAAGAGGATCCCAGCTGAACCCTGAGGGACACCTCTGGTTAGAGGGCATGATCAGGAGGAGGATCTAGCAAGGGAGACAGAGTCAGATAGGGAGGAGGAGAAACAGGAAAAACAGTAAACTGCCCTTCTCTCCCTCCACACACAGCCTTAAAAATAGCATTTTGTGATTTATAGATTTTAGTGATGGAAGGGACCTTAGAGATAATCTAAATTGCTTCTGTAATTTTTTGCATAAGGGAATTAGGGGACTTGCTCGAGGTCAAACAATGGCAGAGCTTAGGATCTGAATCCAAGATTTTTAACTCCAAATATTGTGTGCTTTCTCATTAATTCTGTTCTTTGACAAGGCTGGCCATGATCTTTTACATTTTATAAAGTAGTTTTTTGGAGGGCAGCTAGGTAGTGCAGTGGATAGAGCACTGGCCCTGGAATCAGGGTGACTTGAGTTCAAATTTGACCTTAGACACTTATTAGCTGTGTGACCCTGGGCAAGTTACTTAACCCTGATTGCCTCCAAAAAAAAAAAGTGGTTATTTTTGGGGGTTTTTTTTGAGTGATAGCAGGGCCCTGGAATATATAGAATGATTTGCCTTCCAACTATAAGCAGAGCTATGGAGCTTCATGGTACATGCAGTGACTCTGATCAAAAGATCTGTGTTCAAATATGGGTTTTGCCTTATTTGAAAAATGCAAGACTTTTTTTCTCTCAAGACAATGGATACGATCCTTAAGGGTCTTTGAGCTCTAATTCTAGGATTCTGTGACTGGTGTATTCCTCCAGCAAACATTCATGAGGTACCTCCTGTTTGTCTGGCACTGTGCTAGACACTGTGGATGCAGAGACGAAAACCAAGGCAGTCCTTGCCCTTAGAGATCTTACATTATATTGAGGGGAAACAACTAAAGTAAGAGAAATAAATCCAGAGTAATTACTGGAGGGAGGGCCCTTGCAGCTGAAGGGTTCAGGATAGACCTCGTGTAATGGGTTGCAGATATCACAGCCAGTAAATGATGCCAGCTGTAGAAGTATTGGGATTTGAAAGCAAGCACCCTCTTTAACCACTGTTTTGTTGGGAGCAACTTATTTGGTGATTGTTCTAATTTTGGTTCTTAGGGCCCGTGATTTTGTTTGAAGGCAGTTATGCTGCTGGGAAGCTCAGGCAGCAATAGAACGGTACTCATTAGTTTAGTGACACAAATATTTATGGAGGACTTACTATATGCTACAGAGTATAGGAGATAACCAAGATGAGTAGGATATAATTTTTCCTTTCAAGGACTGTATAATTCTTAGTGTAGTCTGAAGACAAGTACATAGCCTAATGAGAGAGCACCTATAGTGCATACCATATGTTTAATAGATGCTTGTTGAATTGGGTTTGTTGAACTAAAGTACTATTAGAAAATAGAGAGTGATAGGGGAATTCAGTGGAGATAACCTCAATTTTTTTTTTTTTGGAAGAACCAAGGAAAGCCTTATGGAGAGGCAAAAATAAGCTGAGTCTCAAAAGAGATGTGTTTTTCAGTCATGTCTGACTCTTTGTGACCCTATTTGGGTTTCCTTGTCAAAGATACTGGAGTGGTTTGCTATTTCCTTCTCCAGCTCATTTTTACACATGAGGAAACTGAAGTAAGCAGGGTTAAATGATTTGCCCAAAGTCACACATCTAGTAAGCATCTGAGGCCAGATTTGAACTCGGGAAGGTGAGTCTTCCTGACTCTAGGCCCAGTACTTTATCCACAGAGCCACCTAGCTGCCCTCTCAAAAGTGATAGGTAGGAATAAAACATAATGGAATGTTCTGAGGATATTCCAGGTAGAAGGAGCAGCATAAGAAAAGGTGTGGAGGTAGGAAAGTAAAGAATAGGTAACAGGCATTATGGGCTGAAGGAACAGCACTAGAAAAAAAAAGCACGGAGGTAGGAAAATAAAGAATATGTAATAGTAATGATTAGTAATTCATATTGGCTAGATCACAGAATGTGAGGAATATGAGTGGGTGATAAGGCTGGTAAGATAAGTTGGGGCCATTTGGTAGAGAACATTGAATGACAGGCTGACATATTTGGATTTTATGGAAAATGGAGAGGCTATAAAAAGTTTTTAAGTAAGAGAGCAATGTGATCAGAGTTGTGCTTTAGGTACCTCCAACTCAATATGTTCAAAACAGAAGTCATTATCTTTTCCCCTGAACTATCTATCACTTCTGCCTAGCTTTCCTATTACTGTTGAGGGTATCATCATCTTCCCAGTCAGCTAGCCTCGAAACCTCAGTGTCATCCTTAATTCCTCACTCAAACTCATCCCACAGATCTAATCTGTTGTTAAATCTTGTTTCTACTTTCACAACATCCCTTTCTTTTGAACAGTCTAGTATAGGCTCTCATTCTCTCCCAACTAGACTATTTCAGTAACCTGCCTCAAATCTTTCTCCACTCCAATCCATCTCATACTCAACTGATATATGATTTTTCCTAAATTGATAATCTGAATAAAATGAATTTCAGTGACTCCTTATTACCTTCAGGATGAAATGTAAAATTCTCTTTAGGGCTTTGAAAGCCCTTCAAATATGGCCCTATGCTCTTGTGCCATTTTGTACTTTACTCCCCTCCACGAGTGCTACTATATTGGAATAGTTGCTGTTTCTCATGCAACACTTCCTTACTGTGCCTTTTATAGGCTGTCCTACATGCCCGGATTGCTCTTTTTCCTCATCTTCACTTCTTAAATTCCTTCCCGACTCTTCAAATCTCACTTTCAATAGGCTCTTCTTGGTGTTTCCACATGATTAGTATCTTCTTCACTCCTCCACCTGATTAGTATCTTCCTTCTGAGATTACTATCCATTTATGATGTATATATCTTGTATATACATAGCAATTTTAATGTTGTCTCCCCTATTAAAATGTGAGCTTTACAGGAGAGAGATGGGAGGCAAGGGGACAAGTTACCCATACTCTCATGCAAGTAATGAGGGCATACATGAATATGGCAATGAGAATGGCAAAGATGGGATGAATGTGACAGACATTTGTAGAGATGGAATTGACAGGACTTGGCAACTGACCATATGGGAAGGATGAGGTACAGTTAGGAGTCAAAGATGCCTGGATGACTGATGGAATGGTTGGAAGAAATAGAGAAGTCCAGAGGAGGAGCCGGCTGACAGATAAGTTTGATTTTGTGCATGTTGAATTTGAAGGCTGGTGGGACATCCAAATGGAAAGTCAGGCAATTGGATATGTAGGGCTAGAGTGGGATAGAGGTTAGGTCTAGAAGTAAATCTTTGGGGGTCATCTGCATAGAGGTTATTGGGGTGGAGAGAATGTAGAAAGAAATTGCGGCCAGGTCCAGAGCCTTGGGAAATGTCACTGACCAAGGAGGGATGGGAGGAGGAAGAGAACCTTGTTAAGGAAATGGAAAAGAAGAGATCAGAGAGGTAGGAGGAAAATCAACTAAGTGCTGTGTCATGGAAGCCAAGGGAGCAGGATAATTTCAGGAAGAAAGGGTTTGGAGGGGATTAGTGTCAAATACTGCAGAGACAGTAAGATGGATTAAGACTGAGACAAGGCCATTGGATTTGGTGATTAGGAAATCACTGATGAGTCTGAAAAAGCAGTTTAGGTTCAACAGGTGTTGAGGAGAAAAGAAAACAGATGGAGGGAGGGTTCAGGAGTGGGTGGCAAGGACATAGTTACATTGATTTTAAGCTGTTCTTTAAAGAAGTGTGGTAGGGAATGGAAAGAGAAAGGGTCACATTTTTAAGGAATAGTGAAGTTTTTTTGTTTTGTTTTGTTTATTTGTTTTGAGGGATAGGGGAGACCTGAGTCGGCAGAGGAGATGGAACCAGAAGAGAGGGAGAAATTGAAAATTCCAGAGAGCTATAGGATAATTTCTCAAAAGAGGTACTGAAGAAGGTAGAAGGAATGGAATTAAGAGTAAATACAGTTGGAAGGATAAATTAGCCCTGGCAAGAAAGAGAGATCGCTTTTTTGGAGACATGTTTGGGAGGGTGTACACATCACATTTTGATGTGTAAAAGAGAGAAGCTGAGGGAATTCACACCAGACATCATTGTTGTTGTTCTCAGGGAAGAAGAAAGTAAGATCATTTGGGAAATGAGGGTGCAGTGGTAGGATTAGGGGCTTCAGCAGAGAGCCAAGAATCCAGAATTTATATGGGGAATTTGATAAGAAGTCAACAAGGCAAGAATAAGGGTATTGCTAAGTAAGCATCCAGCTGAGTTTAGAGAACATACATTTGTAGTGTACATTCACAATTTTATGACTTTCTCAGGCAACTTTAGAAAGCTAGGCAGGAGGAGTGCAGACTTATCTTAGGGTTAAGAAATTTTTTAAATTCCTAGATTTTAAAAAACAACCTCTAAACCCAAAGGGTACCAGCTGCCATAAATAAACAATTAAAAAAACCATTTCATAGTTTAGACACAAATAGCATGGTTGGATTTAGGGCCAAAGGCTTTGTTTTCAAATCCTTATTCTTACTAGTTATGTAGGTAAATTCTACCCTATTCCCAGTGGAATATAAACCCCTTGAAGCAGGAACCATAACACTGAACATAATATATATTTAATAAATTTTTTTGAATTTAAATTCGCTCAATTTCTCTGGGCCTCATTTTCCTCATCTGTAAAAAGAAGGGTTTGGACTAGATCAGGGATTACTTTTTTTGCATTATTTTTTTTAAAGGCAGTTGGGGTTAAGTGACTTGCCTAAGGTCACACAGCTAGTAAGTGTCAAAAGTGTTTGGTGTCAGGCTAGATTTGAACTCAGGTCCTCCTGACTTCAGAGCCAGTGTTCTATCCACTATACCACCTAGCTGCCCCTTTTTTTACAGGATTAAAAAGAGTTCTTTGACAGTCTGGTGAAAACTATGGACCTTTTCAGAATAATGCATAAAGTAAAATATATATGACTATTAAAGAAGTCAGTTCAATTGAAATATTGCTATCAAAATATTTAAAAATACAAGTTCATAAAACCCAGACATGGGATTAGGTGGATCTCTGAGGTCTCTTACAGCTCTGGCACCTGTGATCTTCAGAATTTAATATCTACGCGTTCCTGCATGTCTAACCATCAGGTCAGAGTTTCAGGGCCTTCTATCATAATTCCAGGCATCACTAGTGATAGACCAGAGATTGTAAAGCATTCTGGGCAGGGGAAAGAGAGCTGATGCTGAGGGAAGTGGGGGCTGGGGAGGAAGTAGAGGGAGTTAGAATAGAATATATGTCTACTCTCTGTCCCAGATGTGCTTCTGGGGTCATAGGTTCCTTGGGACCCAACTCTTATGCCTCCGCGAGCAGCATCAGGAAGCCATATCAGAAAAGTGAAATGACTTGCCCAGAGTCACAAAGCAGTAATAACAGTGACTAGCATTTATATGGTGCTTTAAAGTTTGCAAAACTTTAATCTCTACAACAACCCAGTGAGATAGGTGCTATTATTATCTTTATTTTATGTATGAGAAAACTGAGGCAGGCAGAGGTTAAGTGCCTTGCCCAGAGTAAATGTCTATAGTTGTTTGAACTTAGGTCTTCTTAACTCCAGGTCCAATACTCCAACCACTGTACCACCTAGGAGGTAACAGAGATGAGACTGAAACCAAATACTGTGGCTTCAAATCCAGGGGTCTTTGTCATTGTATCATATAAAGGGATTCATGTACCCTAGATCAAATTTTTCTTTTGGTGGCATAGTGTAAATAAAACTGTCATTGAACAATGAATGACAATAATATCTCATGTCTGTAATTTTATTCTTTGCAAGGGATTATATGGATTTTATATCATTATCATTACTAAAACCCTAGGAAGTAGGCACTATGATATCACATCCATTTTACAGATGAAAAAATGGAGGTTCAGAGAAGTACAGTGACATGCTAATTCTCATAGACATTCTGTGACAGACTGAGGAGTAGATCTCAGTTCTTCTGATTCCTAGTCTAGTATCCTTTACACAACACTTTTTTGGTAAGAGATGTCCAATACCCCAGGACTTTGCTTATTTCTAGATTTGACGGATCAACTCACCAGTGTCATAAAGTTCTTGGTGCATGGAGTCACCAAGTAGAGCTTTCTGCTGATTTCCTGCAACACTCTATTGATTCTGAAAGTTGCTTCCCACTTTTGGTGGGGGTCAGGGGGAGGGAGGGAGGCTGGACCCTCAGTGGTGGGTGAAAAGGCACCAGTTGGTCTATTTTGGCAGCTGGCTCTCATCTTGATTTATATTTATTCTTTCAACCATTCCTAGAGTCCTCTCTTTCTAGGCAGTCAGTGAGACCAGTGTCTTCTGGGGACCCTCAGTATTGGTTTCGGCTGTCTCTGCAAATAAGCCTCCCTTGACTGGTTTGGAAAGTCAGTGTCGAGGCCAGATTCCTTTCAGAGATAGGCACATACTCCCCGCAGTGGGAGCTGCGTACATGTGTCTAAGAGCAGAATGTCAAGCCCACGGATTTTTTTTAAATTGAATTGAAGACTAAACAGAATGGGTTTTCACACATGCCTCATGAAAGGGCGAGGAGCCACATTTTGGTGGACAGAGAGGGTTTAGATCACAATGGGAAACGTGGGAACTAGAAACCAGGTAGGAAGAAAAAAATCAAAGAGAAAATGTTTTGAAAACAAAAGAAATGGTATAGGCAGAGTCTCACTCCACACTCCCTTGAGGAATATATTTCTAGCCAAAAGAAAGACTTTAAGGTGAAGGCTCTCTTTTTCTTTCTTTCTTTTTTTTTTTTTAAAGGTTGGGGCAGTAGAGGTCATTAACTTGAACTGTACGTGATATTTGACATGAGGAAGAAGGTGGTTTGGAGCAGAAAGTACAATCTTAGCCTTTTTCTGGTCTAGCAGATTCTCTCACCAGATGATAGGTTTCCTATGGGGTGCAGGAGAGTGCCGTAACAAGAAGGAAAGCCACTTCTGAACAGTCCAGAGAGACACTTTGAATTGTGCTGACATGTCTTTCAGCTCTGTGTAAAAGCACGAGTGATTTCTCATGTTTGGAATGCATTTCCTTCTCACCTTCACCTTTCACAATCTCAAGCATCCTTCTGAGCCCAGTTCAGGTGCCTCCTTCTACAGAAGCTCAGGCCTCAGTTCCTTGTACTGCCTCCTCTTAAAATTACTTTGTATTGTTTGTGTATACTTTGTGCTTCGTTAACTGCACATATGTTCTATCCCGCTATTAGAATGTAAGCTCCTTAAAGGTAGGCACTATTATATTCTTTTTAAAAGATTCTTGACACCTTGCATGGTGCTTTGCATAGTGTAGTCTCAATGAGTATCTTGTCAAATGGAACTGAATGTCTGAATGCCCTTCTTTATGCAGAATAATCTGGCATTCTTTCACACTTATTTTGCTTTTTAAAAAAAATTTAATTTCCACTTCTGAATTTTCTCCCTCCCTCCTGTTCCTCCCCCACCCCACTGAGAAGGCAAGTAATACAATACCTATTTATACATATGAAGTCATGCAAAACATTTCCACATTAGTCATGTTTAAAAAAAAAGGCAATAAAAACGAAATGAAAGAAAAGATGCCTCAATCTAGATTTCAGTCTGTTCATCAGTTCTCTGTCCGGAGGTGGATAGCATTTTCATCATAGGTCCTTTGGAATTGTCTTGCATCATGGTCTTGATCCGGGCAGCTAAGTCTCTCACAGTTGATCATCATTACAATAGTTCTGTGTACAATGTTCTAGTTCTCATTTCATTTTTCATCAGCTTACATTAGTCTTCCTAGGTTTTTCTGAAACCATCCCTTTTTTCCATGTTATTCTGAAAAGAATGCATCTCTGAAATATTTACATTTTTTATGCCCTGTAGACATGTTTTCTTCATACTGCTAGTTATCCATTTAGCCAATTATTTCAGACTAGTTTTGTGGGCTAGTTTTAATTGGTAAGGCCCTGGTGCTAAAGGATATAAGGGTACAGCTGGTGTGGGCCAGTCAGGCTTCCCACTGAGGAAAATCTCCATTCTGTTGTCCCAGAATGTGGTCCTAACTGGGCAAGAGTCTTACAAAGTTCTGCCTTTGGTTGTAAGCTCCATATGAAATAACCGCGTGATGTGGCTCCTGGGAGAACAGTGTAGTCTGTTCCAGAACAAGAGAGGTAATGGTTACCTTATACTCCGCATTGGTCTGACCACATCTGGAGCCTAGGGGTCAGTTCTAGGTGGGTTGTCCACAGGGACTACATTCAGAAGAGGGTGAGCAAATGAAACATAAGTTGAAGGATCGCTTGTAAGAAATGAGGATGCTAATCCTTTAGTAGAGAAAATGAAGGGCAGCTTTAATAGCTATCTTTAGATATTTGAAGGGTTTTTATGGGGAAGATGAGATAGACTTTTTTGTTCTTTAGAGCTCCAGAGGGAAAATTGTAATCAGTGGGTGGAAGTTATAGGGAGCCAGATTTTGGTTTAACAGAAGAAAGAATTTCCTAACAATTAGAACTGGAATGGGCTTTATGAATGTCAGCAAATCCATCCTCATTATTCGATAAACAACATATCATAGCAATGGTGGGCCAGTGAGATCATCCTCATAGAACCAGAGGAGGGTTTTAGTATTCCCTCTTCCCCAGCTTAATGGATGGAGTCACATGTTGTAATCATAGATGATGAGGTGTTAATGGGTTAATGTGTTCTCTCTCTGTTATCCCTCTTTGGAGGATGAACACTTTTCTCTGATTGAGTGAAGGGGTAACAGATTTGGCTGGGCTGAAAACCAGCCATGCCTTGGAGGCTTTTAAATAGCTAACCCTAGAGGCAGTTCTTGAGGTCAAGCAGGGGATCCTCACATTTGAGGCTGGGAGTGCTTTGTAGAACGTGTGGCTCTGGAAGTGTTGGAGAGTGCCTTGTTTTCTCTCCATCCCCTCCAAATAAGCCATAGCATTTAGTAGCAGAGCTCCTCACCCAGAAGGAAACATCTCACCTAGTACTTGGAGAATCAGTTTGAGAGAATTCAAGGCACAGAAGAGGGAGTAGAAACAAACATACTTCACATAGACATGGATACAGAGATTCAGTCACCTGAGGCCAGAAGCAGCAATGAGGCGTGAGACCAGGCAAGAAGAAGAGGTCTGGCTGTGGATGGATGAGAATTGCTATGTCTTGTGAGGAGCAGACCCTGATAGCCTGGCAGATCAACCTGTCCAGTAGAGACTAATCTCTGTTGGAATCAGTATGTAGACATCACAAGATTAGAAAGGACATTGAAATCCCTGTGGTATCACAGTTGTGAGTTGCCTTAGCCATACTGTTACTGTACTCTGTGCCCACTCTTCCCATGGGTGCTGTGTGTATTTGTGCGAGTGTGTACCCTAGGTTTATGGGGGAAATGTTTTGTAGTTACTGTTCTTCGTATGCCATATTGTCATTTTCAGTTGTTTCAGTCTCTCCGTGACCCCTTTTTGGGGTTTTCTTGGCAGAGATACTGGAGTGATTTGCCATTTCCCTTTCCAGCTCATTTTACAGATGAGGAAACTGAGTCAAACAGTTTTAAGTGACTTACCCAGGATCACACAGCTAGTAAATGTCTGAGGCCAGATTTGAACTCAGGAAGATGAGTCTTCCTGATGCCAAGCCCAGTGCGCTATCCAGTGTACCGCCTAGGTGCCCCATGTGCCATCTTAGTGAATACCTTTGTTATGAGCTAATAGGCTACTGGCTGAATGTTAAGAGGAAGCACAGAGGTAGAAGCTCTTGAGCCATAGGAGCCTAGATCATAGGGTCTAAAATCCAAGAGGAACAGCCACCCTTTGGGGCATGAACCTATGAATGTAAGTGCAAGTTGAGGGCTGGTGTGGGAAGCTCAGAGAAAGTGCCATGTGTGTTTTATATACCTAATTGGAGACTCCCATAGGAAGGCTAGGGCAGCTAGGGTGGCACAGTAGATAGAGTGCTGGACCTGGAGTCAGGAAGATTCATCTTCTTAAGTTCATATCTGGCCTCAGATACTTACTAGCTATGTGACCCTGGACAAGTCACTTAGTTCTGTTTGCCTTAATTTCCTCATCTGTAAAATAAGCTGGAGAAGGAAATGGCAAACCACTCCAGTATCTTTGACAAGAAAACCCAAATGGGGTCATGGAGAGTCAGACACGACTGAAAAATGAATGAACAACAAGGAGAAGGATACTTATGGAAGCTGGTATTGATCCCAACTGCAAAGCATGTCTCCTGTTCCCTACACCCCTTTCCCTTAAACCCACCCTTCTGTTATAGATGGAGACCTTTCCGATCTGGCCCCAGTGTCCAGACTGATTTTCTCACCTTTACACATGCTGTGTTGCAGTCTAACTGGGCTCTTTGCTGTTTATCCATGTACACAATCCCTTCTTCCAGTTTTGTCCCTTTTTACAGGCTGTCTGCCGTGTCATTATGTCCTCATCTGTCCTCATCTCTGCCTTCTAGACACCTTCAAAACTAGGTTTGTTCTGCTCTATGGGACCTTTTTGATACTTCTTAGTTTTATGCTTCCCCAAATTACCTTACATGTATTTTATATCAGCATAAGTGTATGACTGGTTTTCCCAAAAAGAATTTATGTAATAATAATGATAAGTATTTATACAGGACCCATTATATGCCAGGTACTGTGCTTGTATTATTACAAATGGTTATTACAGATATCATATCTGTGTATTATTACAGATTATGGTTACAAATATTATGCCTGTGTATACCTGTGTGGGTAGTTTCCCCCAAGAAACTTGCATTTTACTGAGGGATAGGGGCTGTTTCATTTCTTTCTGTGCTCAGTGCTTGGCACAGAACTCAGCATATAGAAGGTGCTTAATAAATGTTGAATTGAAGAAGAAGAATGGAATTAGGGCTCAGAGTTAGTATAGGTAAAGAGGGAGCTAATAAACATTTATTATATGCCTGCTATGTGCCAGGCACTATGCTAAATATGATCTCACTCGAACCTCACAACAACCCTGGAGGTAGGTGCTGTTTAGAGGCAAACAGAGGTAAGGTGACTTGTTCAGGGTTACTTACACAGCTAGTAACTGTTTGAGGCCAAATTTGAGTTAGGTCTTCCGTACTCTAGGCCCAGCACTATCTGCTATACCACCTGGCTGCCTTCCTAGGAAGCAGGTGATGTAGGACAAATCCAGATTCGGGGAACTTAAGGGGCAGGGTGCCTGCTTTAATCATATGGAAATTTCATTTATTGATGCCTCCTTAGAATATATGTACCATCATTTGAGACTTGGGAATCTGGTCATTCTGCAGAAATTTTGTAATTTTGTGTAATCCCTGACCCTGAAGCCCATGAGGAATAGGAAGCAGGCATGACGTAAATCTCTGTCTCAGCTCCTCACTTCCTCGGGAGGGATCGGCAGCCAGAGGGTGTTGATCTGGCCATCTGTTTCAGAAACAGCAGAGCTATGTTTGAGCCTGGCTGGCACAGAGATTGGTAGTTGGCTGTCCCTATGAAACAGCATGAAGGGAGAGCTGTGGGATCAATAGTAATTTCCCTCAGAAGAATGGTTGTGTAGATCCGTTTGCTATAAAGCTTGGCTTTCGTTTCTGACCGAGGAGACATTTAAATGGACTTCGCCCTCTCATCTAGAAAGTGGGCTTGCAGGCCCCAAGCTTGAAGTGAAAGAGAGGGAGCAGGGAATGCTTTTCTGGCTCCGACCCAGGCATCCAGAAGCCGCTGCCAGGTCGGCCATAGACCTCTAAGCTCCACTGCCTATCTCGTCACAAACCACTTAGGTCGTCTGTGTTGCTTACAGAGAGGGAATCCTTGAAGCCAGAGCACCTTTCCTGGCTCCTGTCAGTGTCCTGGCATGGCAGGATCATGATTTTACACTCTTAGGGCATGCAATAAAGACCGTGAGATTGTAGCAAAGCCAGAAGGCTGGTCAGCAGGGAAAGGGAGCTAGCCATTTTTAGGTCACATTTCTAGGGGATGGCTGAAAGACAAGAAAAGGCCCCCACCAATATGAGTTTTGTAGACACTAAGGCAGCTGTCGCATAGTGAATAGAGTGCAGGGCCTGGAGTCAGGAAGACCTAAATTCAAATCCAGCCTCAGATACTTAGTAGCTATGGGATCCGGGACAAGTATTGAACCTCAGCTGTAAGATGGGGATAATAAGAGCTCCTACTTTGCAGGATTGTTGTGAGGATCAAAGGAAATGATATCTGTAAAGTGCTTAGCATAGTGCCTGGCACGTAGTAGGTGTCATATAAATGCTGATCCCCTTCCCCTTTTCCTTCCTTTCCTTACAAGTAGTATAGGGTACCTGTAATTTCTATTCATAGTCTGCTTTCAGCTTCACTCCATTTTGAAACTGAGATGCTCTTTCCCTGTTTCTTTCCTATTCCCTTTGAGCAAAGAGATCGTGAATTGAGCTAGCATTTAGAAAAATCTGGTAAGCCTTTCCAGATGAGAATTGTGGGGGACAGTGGAAAACACAGAACACTTTTTACCCAGAATCGTCTAGGGAACACAAAGACTCGTCAATTTCTAGAGCCTATATGCTTTTTTTTTTAATTAAAAAAATCGGGGTAGCTGCATGGTGCAGTAGATAGAGCACTGGCCCTGAAGCCAGGAGACCTGAGTTCAATCCAGCCTCAGACCAAACACTTGACACTTACTAGCTGTGTGACCCTGGGCAAGTTGCTTAACCCCAGTTGCCTTTAAAAAAAAAGAAATTAAAAAAAATCTTTTTTGAAGGCAACTGGGGCTAAGTGACTTGCCCAGGGTCACAAAGCTTGTAAATGACTGAGCCCAAATTTGAACTTGGGTCTATCCTGACTCTAGGGCCGGTGTTTTATCTACTGTGTCACCTAGCTACCCCAAGCCCATATATTTTTTACACATAGATATATATTGTCAAAATGAGGAGTAAGTGAAATGGCAGAAGGAACTCTTTTGGATTGTTATAAAGAATATCAGAATTTAGTGAAAATTGGGTCTGTCTTAGAGCCCACTCAAGGGGATTTAGGGTTATATTCTAAGGGGCTCAGAGTATGGACCTTCTCCTTTTTCACCTCCAACTCTTATAAACCTCAGTTTCCTTCAAGAGTCAGCTTAAGTGTTACCTTCTACATGAAGTCTTGTGATTCCCCCCCACTTGCTAGTGCCCCTACCCTCAAATCACTCAATGTCAACTATTTTATGCATACCTTGACACATACAGGTGTCCCCCCCCCACCATGCCTTGATCAAATTCAAACTCCTTGAGGGCAGAGACTATTTGCTTTTTGTCTTTGCATCTAGCACCTAGCCCAATGCCTGACATATAGGTATTTAATAGATGCTTGTTAACTTGACTTTCCACCTTAGGAATTGGTCCAGGGTCAGGGAAGCATGGGGGATAAGATAATAATGACACTGGGTAAAAATTGGTATTGTGTGAACCTGGGATATAGTAGAGGTTGAGACAGGACTTGAATCTACTTTATTTTTATTATTAAAATAAATTTATTGATGCCTTTTTATTTTAAAACAACAGATTTTTCTTTTTCTCACCAGATCTGTGATTTTATTGGACAGGGATCTCCTGTGAGGAAAATTCCTTTAGCAATACAGACCAGCACCTATTGTGCAGCTTTCTAGTCTTAGGGAATTACTTTGGGCACTGAGAGATTATGATTTATCCAGGATCACACAGGCAGGATGTATCAGAAGCGGGACCTGAACTCTAGTCTTCGTGGTTCCCAGGCCAGCTCTTTGCCTACAATAGTCTGTTGCCCCTTTAATACAACAGATATTTCCAAAGAAGCCAAAGTATAAATGGCCTGAGAAACAACTTTTTGATTATTAATGGAAAGAAGAAAAATGTCCTTTAATTTTGGTGATGACTGCTGTAATTAACTTGAGTTTTATTGTACTTTCACCTTGACTTTCTATTGTCTTGGTATGTTTTTTGGCTTCTGATTTCCATGTTCTCTATCTCTTCATATGGTTCTGAATTCTTCATATTTATTTTTCCTTACAGTAATTTTCCATAATATTCATATGCTGTAATTTGTTTAGTCATTTCCCAATTGTTGGGCACACATTTGGTCCCCAGGTTTTTGTTATTACAAATAATGCTGCTATGGCCATATTTGTACATTTAAGTCTTTCCTTTCTGTTAGTAATATCTTTGGGATATAGTCCCAATGGTTCTGAGGTCAAAGTGTGAATGACGAATTTTTCTTGCAAATTCCAAATTTTTTCCCTGCATGGCTAAACCAATTCATAGTAACACCTGCAATGAATTAGTGTACCTTCCTTATAGTTTCTTTGACAATGAGTTTTCCTATTACTTAGCATCTTTGCTGTCTGATAATAGTGATACCTGGGGGTTATTTTCATATATTTGTGTGTGTATGTATGTGTATATACACACACACACACACACACACATATACACACATACATATATACACACATACATATATACACACATACATATATACACATACACACATATTATATATATCTCATTGTTATTGAACTTGAACCAGCATTTTTCATGCTAATGACATTGAATTTTTTCTTCTTTTGGGACTTATGATTATGATGGTGGAAACTATCTTTGCTCACCTGCAGCACAGATGAGATAGTATGTAATTTATAGTCTTAGAGAGCTGCTGGGGGGTGTGGGTGTGGATGGGGGTGGTGTTGAGGGGGAGGGGGAAAGGGGGTTTGAGAGGTTAAGTGATTTGCCTACATTCCCCCAGCTGGTATGTGCTAGAAGCATACTGGAATGAACCCAGGTTTCCTTCAAGGCCAGCCTTCTATCCATCCTGAATTTATTCCTGAGTTAAAACATGAGATTATAAGGGAAAGGGATAATTTGGAAGCAAAAGTAACTAAGAGAAGAAGATATTTTATTTTAGTTCCAGAGAAGGAGGGAAGGTATGATGGAAATAGCCCTACTCTCTGTAGGTAGAAGACTTGGGTTCAAATCCTTCCTCTGATGTTTATTAATTCTGTGACCTTGGGCAAATCATTAACCTCCCTGGGCCTCAGTTTCTTCACCTGTAAAATGAAGAAAGTGGACTAGATGGCTTCTGAAATCTCTTCCAGCTCTGTGAAGCAGATGTGGGGTATTAAGATGGTGGCACAAAGGTCTTGCTCAGTGTCTTAGCTCTCACCAATGGTTATTTTCTCTTTCCCTTTTCCCCCAACATAAAACAATGACCCTTTTACTGAGTGCTTCCAAAATGCTTTATTATTATGGTTTGTGTTAAGGGACATCAAATGATATTTGAGTTTAGTTAATTTCCCTCCTTTGTACTTGTCACTGTTTTTAGCCTTTCTCCCACCTCCCCAGAATGGTCAAGAGCAGAAGTAGCTGAGGACACTGGGTATGCTCTTTCCACACTGTTTCTGAAGGGCACATTGCTCTTCCTTGCCAACAGACGATTGGGAGGTCCAGAATTCTGTGTACCAGGGCCATATTCAAGTTGCATGGTCATTTCTCCCATGCTTATCCAGCTGATTAAAGTAATCTTTTTATATTTTCATTTTTTTAAAGCCACCAGCAGGTGAACCACAAGGTGCCATTTATTATTACTTGGCCATGCTGCAAGATGCCATGTAAAGTCACTTAGCCAAGCTTTTGGAAATTGGAGCTCAAAATATTTTGGAGGAAACAAAAGGGTAAACACAGAAAGGGGTTTATTTTGCCTTCAAAGGGTATTAATTTGCTCAGATAGGCAGAAGAGGCATGGGTTCTATATTAGTGACTTTTATAGTTTTCCATCAGTGGACTATTTTGTAGGAATAACACCTGTTTGCTTGGTGTTTTGTGGCTTACAATGCTTTTTCCTCCTATTAGAGCTGGGGGTGGAGGGTGGTGCTTCCATGACAGCCAGTGTCCTTTAACTCACATTGGTGGAGGCCTAGACTCCACATATATTCTGAGATTCCTGGAGAAAATGCTGGGATTTGTCCTTTTCTGACTAGGGCCAAAATGAGTAAAAGAAAAAAAAATCTCAAAATATTTTTTGAGAGACATTCCATACTCTTGCCTCAAGATCAAAACCACTTACCTAGCCCGGATAATTTCAGAGCTTAGTGTGCTGGGCCACATGTTACATCTGTATGAAGAAAATGAGGCTTAGAGATAAAGTGACTTGCACAAAGTCACATTGCTAGTGAGAGACATTGTGCTGAAAAGAGTACTGAATTTGGAGTTATACAATCCAGGTTCAAATTCCACCTTTGCTATTTTCCTACCAGTGTGACTTTGAGTAAGTTACTAAACTGCTCTCAGTTTTGATATTCCCATCTATAAAATGAAAGGGTTGGCTAGATGGCCCCTAAGATTCTTTTGGTTTCCGACTCTATAATCTCATGATCATAAGTGTGGAGACCTGAACTAGAATCCAAACCTCCAGACTCCAGGGCCAGTGCTCTTTCTAGTACCTCATGAAGCTGCTTCTGCTTAGGAAAGTAATCCCTGTCATGGCTATACATTTAGAAATGTTGACTTCTTGATTTTTAAAATGTTAAATGTTGATGTGACTCTCTAAATAAACAAAAAACAAAACACATTTTTCTCTCCCTAAGGTATTCTGTATCCTTTGCTCTAGAGGAATATCTCCTTCAATGCAGCACGTCTGCCATATGCATTTCTACCTTGTAACCTTTTCTTCAGTTAGTCTTTCCCTTCTCCAAATTTCTGTCCATCCTTCGAGGTCTTTCCCCTCTCAGAAGTTTCTTCTGACTATTCTAGCCCATGTAGATTTCTCCTTTCTCTTAATTCCTCTTGCAACCATGGTTAACAGCACAGCACACCACACCACATAAGCTTCTTTGGGGTAGGAACTAGGGGTGTGCTGGTACCAGCTGGAAGCTGGAGAGCTGATTGTTAAATTTTCATTGTGAATGTTTATACCCTGGAAATCAGCCAGTGCTATAAATCAGGGCTTGGTTTATAGTTTTGTTCTTTGTCTATACTTAAGAAAGTGTTAGAGAGAATGTTAATAATGCACACTAAACTTAAAAGTATGTCCTGATTACATTCCCCACCCCCCCCAGCCAGTTGTTAAATATTATCTGTCCACTGCTGGAAGGAGCTATAGAAATCACTTTTTGTATTCTTACTGCCTAGCACAGCACAGTTGATCTCATGTAGGTCTTTAAGTGCTGGCTGTTATTATTATTGTAATTGCTTAATACCGACTACTTTGGAATCATATCAGCCAGGTTTAGTCTTGAGAGTTACTCTGAAAATCATTCTTTCTGGCTCGTGTTCTTTCTACTCAGGGCTTACTCTAAGAAATTCCTGAATAGAGCTTGTCTGAGTCTTCAAAGATGTGGATAAAAAGTCTTTCCTTCTAGATCTCATACCAAGAAGGAATGGGCTGGATGATGCTTACTACCTGTTGGCAAGTTCCTTTTTTAAGAATTAAAGTTTAATTTTTTAAAACATTCCTTAAAAAAACAACTTTGGGTTCTAAATTCCCTCCTCCAGCTCTTTCCCCACCCATTGAGAAAGCAAGTTATATGGTGCCCATTATACATGTGAAGTCATGCAAAACATATTTCTGTATTAGTCATGTTGCAAAAAAAAAGTAGAAATCAATATACTTCAATCTGCAATCAGAGGTCATTTGTTCTCTCTCTGGAGATGGATAGCATTTTTTGTTATGAATCATTTGGAATTGTCTTGGGTTATTATATTGATTAGAGTAGTGAAGTCTTTCACAGTTGATCATTATTACAATATTGCTATTATTGTGTATAATGTTCTCTTGGTTTTGCTCACTTCACTTTGCATCAGTTCCTATAAGTCTTCCCAGAGTTTTCTGAAACCAATGCCCCTTGTCATTTCTTATAGCACAGTAGTATTCTGTCTCAGTCATATACCACAACTTGTTCAGCTATTCCCCAGGTGATGGTATCCCCTTAACTTCCTGTTCTTAGCCATCACAAAAAAGCAGCTATAAATATTTTTGTACATATAGATGCTTTTCCTTTTCCTTTGATCTCTTTGGGATATACACCTAGTAGTGGTATTACTGGACCAAAGGGTATGCACAGTGTAATAGACCTTTGGGTATAGTTCCAAATTGTTCCTTAGAATGGCTGGACCAGTTTACCAACTCCTCCAATAGTGCATTACTGTCCCTATTTTTCCACATACGCTCCAGCATTTTTCATTTTCCTTTTCTGTCATATTAGCCAATCTAATAGGTGTGAGGTGGTACTTCACAGTTGTTTTAATTTGTATTTCTCCAATCAGTAGTGATGTAGAGCACTTTTTCATGTGACTATTGGTAGCTTTGATTTCTTCTTTTGAAAACTGCCTGTTCATATCCTTTAACCATTTATCAATGGAGGAATGGCTTTTATTTTTATAAATTTGGCTCAGTTCCCTATATATCTGAGAAATGAAGCCTTTGTCAGAGAACTTTACTATAAATTTTTTTTATGTGGGTAACTTACTTAACTTGCATGGGCCTCAGGCTCCTCAAGTATAAAATGAATCTGTTGAACCAGGTAGCCTCAGGGACCCCCTTCTGGTCTAGATCCATGATTCTATGATCCTAACTGGCCATCATCCAAGTTCTATCTGAAGGTCTCCAGGGAGATCTTCCAGGGAGGGGGATCTCCTGAGATGGCCCATCTATTCCTCTTGGGTGCAGCTGTAATTGTAGGAAGTGTTTCCTGACATCAAGTATAAATTTACCTCTTTGAAGCTTTTACTCTGTTGTTCCTGGGCCCTTTGGGGTCAGAGTTAATCAATGGATGGGATTAGTGGCCCTCATCTCTTGAAGTAAGTTAGGAACTTTGCTCTAGGGTAGTGGTTCCTGTTTAGTGGTTTGCTAACCTCTTGTGGTTTCCCACAAAAAAATTCTTTAGTGACATTTTAAGCAGTAAATAATTTTAAGGAATATTATTAGTATTAGATTACCCTGGGACTTCCTAACACATTTTTGTTATCATTGTTGTTGTTGTTGAAAGGGGTTTAAATGATCAAATGAGATAATATTTGGTTAAAAAAAGTGCTGAACACAGTGCCTGGCACATAGTAGGTACTATGTAAATGTTTATTTCCTTCCCTTACATTTTTTCCTCCCCCCACTCTCTTGGTTTAGTAGAAAGGACACTATGTTTAGAGTTAGAAGACATAGTCTGCAGTACCAGCTCTAATACCTAGGTTCAGTTTGACCCAGCACAAGGCACTTGGCCCCAGACCTTCAGTTTCTTGATGTATAAAATGGAGGTTACAGTACTGGTTACCTATCTTTCAGAGTTGTTGTGAGGAAATTACTTTGTAAATCTTAAAGTGTTAAATAAAATGATTAAATTTGACATATTTCTGTTTTCTTCTATAAAAGGGGGATACTTCTCACATGACCATCTTGTAGGGTGAGGACCAAATGTGATAATGAACATATAGCATTTTGTCAACCCAACAGTGGTCTTGAGGTTGTTATTGAGTGGTTTCAGTTGTCTCTGACTCTTTGTGACCCCATTTGGGGTTTTCTTGGCAAAGATACTGCAGTAGTTTGCCATTTCCTTCTCCAGCTCATTTTACTGATGAGGAACTGAGGTGAACAGGGTTAATGACTTACCCAGGATCACGCAGTTAGTATCTGAGGTTGGATTTGAATTCAGGAAGATGAGTCTTCCTGGCTCTAGGCCTGGCTCTCTAACCACTGAGCCACCTAGCTGCTTGGTCTTTAGGTACTGGCAATTATTATTACTGTAACTCATGGTCTAGCACTGACTACTTTGGTCTCATATCAGCTAAGAAAAAAAACCAACTCATTTTCTTTGGCTCATATTGTTCCTATCTAGAGCTTACTCTGGGAAATCCCTGAAGAGAACTCATGTCCTTGTCTCCAAAGATGTGTGGTAAAAAAGTCTTTCCTTCTGGATCTCGTACAAGCATTCAAGACAACAGTGCTAGTATCGAGTACATGATCGTCTTTATTTGCACAGTAAATGCAAAAGACACAAAGAACTCCTCTGAGAAGCACTCACCCTTCCAGCGTTTATTAAGCCCCCACCATGTGCCAGGTACTGTGCTAAGCATTGAGAATATAAAGAAAGGGAAAAAAAAAGTCTGAGCTCTCAAGGAGCTTACATTTTAATGGATATGACATTGCTAAAAACAAAACAAAACAACACAACAAAACATAAAGGACTCTTGGTAGTTCATAAACATTTGATTCATTTCCTTCCCTCTCCATGGTCCTAAGGTCTTCCATACATAGCATTACTCTTTGGATTGTATTCTCAGGTGAGCTGGTCTTTAATTCCACAGAGCCCCATTCAACCTTATGGTACCATTCTCTCCCCATAACCCTCTTTTTGGAAAGGCAATACAAATGGTGCTGCTTCTCCTTCCCAGTGACCCATGTACTCCAAACGGCTCATGCCAATAGTAAATGCTGTGTCCAAGTCCCTTGCTGCTCCTTATCATGACTTTTAGTTGGTTAATTTAGTCAAGATATTCTCCTTTTAGGAGAAGACCAAATTCTTGGAAGTCTTCAACTTGGAGTTATTAGTAAGACAATTCCAGAGACTAATATCACCCAAGAAATCTAATACTATTTTCATTTCCACTACCCGCCATCCCTTTCAAGTAGGAAGTTGGTGTTCAGGAACTACATTAACTACATTATCTAGAAGCTCCCTCACTGGTCCATGTGGGTAAGCAAGTATATGCCTCTTCCAAAAGGTAGCCGTTAATGATCCTTGGTAGAGGAGGATATGCATTGCACTGCAAAGAGTTCTCTGAAAAGATGGCACATAGGGCGTATGGTATCACTTCCTTTTATAAGCCAGCACAAAGGTGCCTCTTTTAAACAGTATTCCACAACAATGGGACCCAGCCAGGTTGTCTCCAGTACAAAGGAGTCCAACCCAGCCAATGTATCTTGGAGGCAGCCCCCATCAGTGAAGTCCATCCTGGGGATAGAGTAGGACATGCCCATCCTCTTTATAGGCAGATACAATCAAAAGTCCTCCACTAAGGCTCACCTACTGATAAGCTTATCAAATTGATCAGGGAACTCCCTTGATCAATCCTCAATGTGGATTTTTCTCTTTCTTTTTACCTTTAAAAATTATTTTATTTTTAAATTTATGAATAAATTAAGCATTTCCATAACATAGTATAATAAAAAAGATGATTACATATGAAACTACAGATCTATTATGTACAGCTTGCTATTCCTTATATGCAAATTTCTTTTTTTTTTTACTTCCCCCTCACCCTGCCCTAGAGATGGCTACCATTAGACACAAATAGGTATATATTCATATATATATATGTATATATATGTATTTATATATACATATACACATACATATGTATGTAATTTAAAAAAAATTTTAGAAATGGAAGCTTGGCACAGTGGATAGAATTTTGTACTTAGAGTCAGTAAGATCTTCATTTACATTCTGCTTCTAACACTAAATGGCTATATGACCGTAGACAACCCATTTCCCCTCTGTCTGCTTCAAACACCAGTCACTTGAAATCTTTGTTTGTGTGTGTGAAGCAGATTCCACACCCAGAGCCGTGAGTTCCTGAAAGCAGGACCAGCATTTTATCTAAACTTTGAATTGCTGCTAGGGCCAACAAGACTGTATACACAGCATGTGCTTAATAAATGGTGGCTGAGTTGGATTAAACATGATCTAATGGTGAGAGCAGGGGACTGGAAATTGCCTTCAACTCCCTATGTAGCTGTTAGTAAGGCCACTTCTGCAGCTTTTTTCTTTCTCCTCCCCAGTTAGACCCAGAGTACGGCTAGGATGGCATTCTTATCGTGTCTATTAAATGGCATCCTCTCCTCATAGTCCCGAAGGCACAAGGAAGTAATAAGCAATGTTACCTCAGCTTATAGATGGAGAACCTAAGATGCAGAAAAATTCTCAACATTTATATCTTGTACTCCTGGGCCAAGTAGTACCTCAGATCAACTTTTTAAGGTAAATTCAATTGAGAGGGATTTAAGGGGTGACTCCAGGACACTGGTCCATGCGGACCAAGACCTCAGGACAAACTTGCTGCTCTTATCTGTTCGGTAGTTCCTGTGTAATAGGGCAAAGGATAGCAGGTTGGGATTAGGGCCAGGAGGACCTCACTTGGGGTGTAACAGCTGTAGGGGAGGAAGAATGCTCTCTGGTACCTTCCTATTTTAACTATTCTTGTGAACATCATACTAAGTTCAGTTGTTTCTATGCTGCTTATTGGAATGTAAGTGATATCATTGCCTTCTAAGATTTGCTGCCCTAGAGCAAAGCCCTGGTTGTCCCATTCTAGTTATTCCTCTGTTTCCCAATAAAAAACTTCTCCAGGGCTACATAAGAATTTCCCTGATTTCCCAAACATGCTGTCTTCTTCTTCTTCATGAGTTCTGAGCTATTCAGTGAAAGGTACCAAGGAATACTACTAAACCTTGTCCAGACTTTTAAGTAATGCACTGTTAACATGACACAGTTGACATTTTCTTGTACCATTGCTTTTCTCGTTATTGTTTTGGGGGAGTGGTGGGGAAGAAGGAAATAAAAACTTTTGAGGGCAAAGAAAATAACTTCTGTGAAATTTTTGTTCCAGTGTTTATTCCAAAGGCTTCCTGTTAGGCACTTATTCTTACACACCAGGAGGGAATTGGAAGGTCTGATACCACATGAATCAAGAGGTTTCAGTGTCATTAACAGAACATCTGTTTTCCTAGCCAAACCTCAGAACCTTGATCAGGAATCCCAAAAGTTCACCATGCAAGGGATGGGGTATGTGGAGAGGGGGAATGAAGAAGAGTGAGAGAGATGGCTGTAGGTAAAAGGAGAAAAGAAGGATGGAGAAATCTATTGGCTGGTAAGCCTGCAGCATCCTATTTATAGCCCTCCTCTTGGATTTCAGTGATATCATGGATTCCGCAGGGGGTTTTCACCCTGCTGAATATGGGCTGCCTTCTGCTGTCCAGCCCTGTCCTAGGCTGGATTAGGCAACGTGGGAAGCCAGACAAACAAACGATAAAGGAGAAAGGAGACAGCTTTACATGGACAGCGAGGCAAAAAAAAAAAATACTCCGCTGAAGGTCTCCTTCACAATTTCCCAGCTTCTTTATCACACTGGAACTTGTTTATTTCACCCAGGTAAAACAGATGAGTTGCTTTATCTTCAGGCCAAGGTTAAAGGAGCCACAGCTAAGCACTCTCTTTGGTCTAGAATCCCACACACCTATAAAGGTCATTTGTTCCCACCTCACTACAGAACCCAAATCATCTTGCCTGTTTGTATCTATGTGAAAAATTACATGCTGTGTCCCAGGTCTCCCACGTGGGCGTGAAACCCTGGTGAATGCATGCTATCTAGTGGCCTTGGTGGCCTATGTACTCTTTTTTTTTTTAAAGCATCCTAGAAAATGTCATTTTTACACTGCCCACATGTATCAGGGAGACAGATGAAATTCTAAAGGTAATGCTGAGTTAGTTCTTTGGTGTGGTGGTCTGATTCTAATGGCATGTTATATCTCAAGTTGAAGAGCCTAACGTTACAGTATTTTGGGTCAGAGCTTCCAGGAGTCTCAGGCTTTGTAATGATGCCATAAACATGAATGCAAACCTATTATATTCTAAATGCTCAATACTGTAAGCCTAGATAAGACAAGGTAAACCAAACTTCAGCAAATCAAAAGCAAAAAAAAAAAGGAATGTGTCTTAGCAAGTAACAAAATAACAACTCATGTCAGTGTAGTTATCTCTAGTTATAAAGTGCTTTGTATTAATTATTTTAACTGATCTTTAAAACAGCCTGGTCAGGTAGGAGTGTGTCTCTGGGAACTCATCAGTGTAGGTACTCTACAGGGCTACAGATCACAATCTGACTCTGCCTTCTCATGTGCTGTTCTTTTCCATATTTCCTACACCTAATCCTTCCCAGGAGATCCACTTCAAATGCTGGGGGCCTTCTAGGTCTTTTAACTAGGTACTAGCACTATATGTTTTGTGCTCTATAAATGGCCCATCTTTTTGCAGTTATACATTTCTTCAGTGATATTGTTTATGACTCTCCTTGGAAGCCTGTTGGTAACCATTGCATGTCTATTCATTCTTTTTTGGGTGACCTGTGATTTTGATTCTTCAAAGGCTCTCTGATTCATAATTGTATAACACCACTGGAAGAATACTGGTGTTAAATTGTAAATTAAGAGGGTGTTCATCAGTCAGGGAATGGTTGGGCGAATTTTGGTATATGAATGTAGATACTGTTGTGTCTTAAGAAATGAAGAAAGGGATGGTTTTGGAGAAACTTGGGAAGACTTATAGGAACTGATACAGAGTGAAGTGAGCAGAAGCAGGACAATAGTTTTCACTATAACATAAACATTTTAAAGACAAACAACTTTGAAAGACTTGAGAATTCTAATCAATGCAACAAGCAAGAATGATTCCAGAAAACTAATTATGAATCATCCTATTCTTGCCCTATCAAAGGTGATGGATTAAATATGCAGAATGAGACAAACATTTTTGGACTTAGCCAATGGAGGGGATTTATTTTGCTTTATTATGCAAATTTGTTATGTAGGTTTTTTCTTTTCTTTTTCTTTTCCCCCTCTGGTGGGGAGGGGGAGACAGGAGGGACTGAAAATAGATTTTTCTTAATTAAAAAGAATATCAGCGTTAAAATATGGGCTTTTGCTTCAGGGAGAAGCATGGGGTCATTGTCTTGGCTCATTAACTCTTATTTAGGTTTCCAATAGAAAAAAAAACGAAGCAGATTCACTTTTGAATCCTTGAAGTATTTATTGATTTGAAAATATATATATACAGGCATACATACACACTGGCTACATATTTATATTATTCATATAGTGTTGGAAAGGTATTAATAAAACAACAATGCTAAGCATATTTCATTGAAAAACTCATAAACTTTTCATGTGACACTGAAAAGCTCACATGGAGTTATAAGATAGGAGCTTACGTATCTGGGCGGCTAATGGCATCTGAGATGGACCTCAGCTAGGATTCTTGAACAGCAGAAGAATCTTCAAATGGGTTGGTTTTCACAATCGTGCCCTACAAAGGCTAATGACTACTGGTTAAATGGTTTTACTGTGTCTTTATGGAACTAAGTTCTTATATTTCTCCTGAAGGTGATCTTTTTTTTAATTTTGTTTTTTTAGGTAATTGGGGTTAAGTGACTTGCCCAGGGTCGCACAGCTAGGTAAGTGTCAAGTGTTTGGTCTGAGGCCGGATTTGAACTCAGGTCCTCCTGACTTCAGGGTTGGTGCTGTATCCCAACTCGTCATTTCAAACATTCAAACATTTACTGAGTTGTTGACACAGTTCATGCCAAGTTTGTGAAATATACTTATTAGGAAAATGCCAGTAAGTCATTTGATTGAATCCTCAGTGATAGGCAGTGGCCAGTCTTCTCTGGCCATGGGGGTGTTATGTGTGCTTCAGGGGAAAATACTTATGTGGGATTCCTCCGTTGGCCAAATTGAATATTTGAATGTTACAAGTACAGTAACAGCAGAATGTGGGTGATAAACACTGAGTGTCACAAACCTGTTTTGTTTGTCTACCTAATTTAGAAATTCAAAGTGTTGGATTGTTTCCCAAGTGCAGTCTAGCCCACTTTCTTTTGGTTTAATTCTGGGCTCAGCTAATTTTCCATCTGCATTGTCTGTCCATGATATATGTACTGATGGGTGAGCTCAGTGCGTGTGTATTAAACTGCTTAGTATTATACAATCATGGCACACCATCCGTCAATGCATAGTAGGCATTCTTTATCTATCAAGTTTTTCCTGCATGAATCACCAGGTTGAATTCTTTTGAGTCATTATGAATTTCATTTGGGAAGCTTCCCAGTGTTCTAGCCTTTGATGCAGTTAGCATATATTGACCTCTTCAAACAAGATCATCTAGTGGACTTTATACTTTTTAGGAAATATCTTTTCAAGTTGGATTTTGTGCTAGTCAACTCCTCATCTCCTGGTTTCCTTCAAGTCTCAGCTAAAATCCCATTTTCTACAAGAAAGCTTTCCTGTTCCTTCTTAATACTAATACCTTACTTATGTTGAGTATCTCCAGTTTCTCCTGTATATAATTGTTTTCATGTTGTCTCTCATATTAGACTATGAGCTCCTCCAGGGCAGGGACTGTCTTTTGCTTTTCTTTGTATCCATAGTGTTTAGCACTTAGTAGGTGCTTAATAAATGCTTATTGGCATTCCTGATTGACATCCCCATGATAATGGCAAACACTGCAAAGCTCCCTCTTTTATATCTCACTTTATATTAATAATCAGAGGGTTGTAAATAAGGATATCTCTTGTTGCAGAGGAATTTTATATTGATCTTCTATTGATGTTAATATATGATCCACCTTGTAGAAAGAGAGCCTTTAACACTGAATTTGTTCTATCAAATCAAAAAGTTTTTAATAGTCAATAAAAATAAACAGTTATATATTGTGTGTATACATACAGGTTTTAAATAGAAAGATGTGGTCTGCTGTAGACTGTATGAAACTTTTCTGAATTCTCATTTTCCTTGTATTTCTCGTATTTCTCTTGCCAGGCATATATGCTTTAGCCAAATAAGACAAATGCTTCATGGTGGGAATTTTCCTATGTCCATGATTATACATTTTAGTATTAACTTTTTTTCCTCTCCATGGCCATTCCCTCCCCAACATTCCCCCTCCACCTTTGCTTTTTCTTGTTTAATAGTATTTTATTTTTCTCCAATTACATGTTGATAATTTTTTAGCATTCATTTTTACAATATTTTGAGTTCCACTTTTTTCCCTTTCTTCCCTTCCCTCTCCTCTTCCAAAAATGGTAGACAATTTGATATAGGTTATACATGTGCTATCATAAAAAACATATTTCCATATTAGTCACAGTTCTGAAAGAAGAAACAGAGCAAAAGGAAAAAAAACATGAAAAGGAACAAAGTAAGTGAAAAAAATATGCTTTGAACTTCATTCAGAGTCTATCAGTTCTTTATCTGGATGTGGATGGCATTTCCTTCTTGAGTCCTTTGTACTTGTCGAGGATAATTGGCTTGCAAGGAAGGGCTGAGTCATTCATAGCTGATCATCATACAGTGTTGTTGATAATGTTTACAATGTTTTCCTGGTTCTGCTCATTTCATTTTGCATCAGTTTGTACAAGTCTTTCCAGGTTTTTCTGAAATCTGTGTGTTCATCATTTCTTATTGCACAGCAGCATTCCATTACATTCATATACCACAGTTTGTTCAGCCATTTCCCAATTGATGGGGATCCCCTCAATTTCTAGTATTTTGCCACCACAAAAATGGCTGCTATAAATATTTTTGCAAATGTAGGTCTTTTCCCCCCTTCTTATGGTCTCTTTGAGATACAGACTTAGTAGTGGTATTCCTGGACTATGTATGCACAGTTTGGTTGTCCTTTGGGCATAGTTCCAAATTACTCTCCAGAATGGTTGAAATCAGTTCACAACTCCACCAACAGTGCGTTAGTGTCCCAGTTTTCCCATGTCCTCTCCAACATTTATCATTTTCCTGTTTTGTCGTACTGGCAAATCTGATAGGTGTGAGGCAGTACCTCAGAGTTGTTTTAATTTGCGTTTCTCTGGTCAATAGTGATTTAGAGGATTTTTTTCATATGACTATGGATAGCTTTAATTTCTTCATTTAAAAACTGCCTGTTCATATCCTTTGACCATTTATCATTTGGGGAATGACTTGTATTCTTATAGATTTGACTCCATTCTCTATAAATTATAGAAACGAGGCCTTTATAAGGGACACTAGCTGTAAAAATTGTTTCCCAGCTTTCTGCTTTCCTTCTCATCATGGTTACATTGGCTTTGTGCAAAACCTTTTTAATTTAATGTAATCAAAATTATCTGTTTTGTATTTCATAATGTTCTCCATCTTTTGTTTGGTCATGAATTTTTCCCTTCCTCATAGATGTGATAGATAGACTATTCCTTCCTCTTCTAATTTGCTTATGGTGTCACCGTTTATGTCTAAATCATGTACCCATTTTGACCTTATCTTGGTATATGGTATGAGATGTTGTTTTATACCTAGTTTATGTCCTATTGTTTTCCAGTTTTCCCAGCAGTTTTTGTCAAGTAGATTATCCCAAAGGCTGGGGTCTTTGGGTTTATCAAATACTAGGTTACTAGGGTCATTGACTACTGTGTCTTATGTATCTAATCTATTCCACTGATCCATCATTTTATTTCTTAGCCACTACCAGCTAGTTTTGATGAATACTGCTTTATAATATAGTTTGAGATCTGATATTGCTAGGCCCCCTTCCTTTGTATTTTTTTCCATTAATTCCTTTTATATTCTTGACTTTTTGTTCTTCTAGATTAATTTTGTTGTTAATTTTTTCTAGTGCTATCAAACAATTTTTTGGTAATTTGATTGGTATGGTACTGAATAAGTAAATTAGTTTAGGCAGAATTGTCATTTTTATTATATTGGCTCAGCCTACTCATGAACAATTGATATTGTCTCAGTTGTTTAGATCTGACTTTATTTGTGTGAAAAGTGTTGTGTAATTATGTTCATATAATTCCTGGGTTTGTCTTGGCAGGTAGACTCCCAAGTATTTTATATTGTTTACAGTTATTTTAAATGGAATTTCTCTTTCTGTCTCTTGCTGCTGGACTTTGTTGGTCATATAAGGAAATGCTGATGATTTATGTGGGTTTATCTTATATCCTGCAACTTTGCTAAAGTTGTTAATTATTTCAGATAGTTTTCTGTTGATTCTCTAGGGTTCTCTAAGTATACCATCATATCATCTGCAAAGAGTGATAATTTTGTTTCTTCATTGCCTATTCTAATTCCTTTGATTTTTTCCTTCTCATTGCTATAGCTAACATTTTTAGTATTATATTGAATAAACTGGTGATAATGGGCATTCTTGCTTTACTTCTCATCTTATTGAGAAGACTTCTGGCTCATCCCCATTACATATAATACTTGCTGATGGTTTGAGATACATACTACTTATCATTTTAAGGAACACTCCCTTTATTCCTGTGCTCTCTATTGTTTTTAATAGGAATGGGTGCTGTATTTTATCAAAAGCTTTTTCAGCATCTATTGAGACAATCATATGATTTCTGTTGGTTTTGTTATTGATATGGTCAATTATGTTGATGGTTTTCCTAATGTTGAACCAATCCTGTATTCCTGGTATAAATCTCACCTGGTCATAGTGTATAGTCCTTGTGATGTGTTGCTGTAATTGCCTTACTAATATTTTGTTCAAAATTTTTGCACCAATATTCATTAGGGAAATTGGTGAATAATTTCTTTCTTTGTTTTAGCTCTTCCTGGTTTAGATATCAGCACCACATTTGTGTCATAAAAGGAGTTTGGTAGGACTCCTTTGCCTGTTTTTTCAAATAGTTTATATAGTATTAGAATTAATTGTTCTTTAAATGTTTGGTAGAATTCACTTATGAACCCCTCTCGCCCTGGGGATTTTTTTCTTAGGGAGTTCATTACTGGATTGTTCAACTTCTTTTTCTAAGATGGAGTTATTTAGGCTTTATGTTTCCTGATCTGATAATCTGGATAATTTATATTTTTGTAAATACTCATCAATTTCACTCAGATTATCATATTTATTGGCATATAATTGGAAAAAATATTTCCTAATGATTGCTTTAATTTCTTCTTCATTGATGGTGATTTTGTTTTTTTCATTTTGATCTGGATATTTGGTTTTCTTTCTTTTTAAAATCAAATTAACCAATGGTTTATCTGTCTTAATGGTTTTTTAATAAAACTAGATCATAGATTTATTTATTAGCTCAAGAGTTTGGGTTTTGTTTCACTTTCAATCTTATTAATATCACATTTGATTTTTAGGATTTTTAATTTGGTGTTTAATTGGGGATTTTTAATTTGTTCTTTTTCTAGTTTTTTTTGCTTTAAATTGCATGTCCAATTCATTAATCTGTTCTTTTTCTATTTTGTTGATGTAAGAATTTAGAAAAATAAATTTTCCCCTCAGTACTCCTTTGGCTACATCCCAAAAGTTTTGGTGTGTTGTCTCATTGTTGTCATTCTCTTTAATGAAGGTACCATGGACAATGAAGCAATATTAATATTTTGTTGTCTGTTTCTTCCTGTAACTTACTCAACTTTTTTAAGAATTTGGATGCTATATCACTTGGTGCATATAGGTTTAGTATTAATATTGCTTCATTGTTTATGGTACCTTTTAGCAAGCTGTAGTTTCTTTCTTTATCTCTTTTAATTAGGTCTATTTTTTGCTTTTACTTTGTCTCAGATCAAGATTGCTACCCCTGCTTTTCTTGCTTCAGCTGAAGCATAATAGATTCTGCTCCAGCCCCTTAGCTTTACTCTGTGTGTGTCTCTCTGCTTCAGTTGTGTTTTTTTTTGTAAACAAGATATTATAGGATTCTGTTATTTTGATTCACTCTGCTGTCTACTTCTGTTTTATGGGAGAGTTCATCCCATTCACATTTACAGTTATGATTAGTAACTGTATATGTCGCTCCATCCTCTATTTCCTCCTGTTTGTCCTCTCTGTCCTTTCACTTTTCCCCTCCTCACCAGTGTTTTGCTTCTGTCTACAGCCTCCCCCAATCTGCCCTCCTTTGTCAGTCCCCTTCACCCCTGCCCTTTACTTGATCTCCTTCCCTTCTACTTCCCTGCTGGGTAAGATAGATTTCTATATTCAACTGATTGTGTATGTTATTCCATCTTTGAGCCAGTACAGATGAGAATAAGGTTCAAGTGATGCCCCTCGATCATCCTCTCATCTTCTCCTCCATTGTACCTCTTCATGTGAAATAATTTATTCCTTCCACCTCTACCTTCCTTCTGCACCCAGTGTACTCCTCTTTATCATCCCTTAATTATCTTTTATGTTATTCCCTCAAATTCGCCTTATACCCGTACCCTCCGTCTATGCATATTCCTTCTAGCTGTACTGTTAGTGATACAATTTTTAAGAATTACAAGTTTCATTTTCCCGTGGAGAGATGTAAACAGTTTATCTCCATTGAATCCCTTATGTCTTCTTTTCCCCTTTTACCTATTTATGCTTCTTTTGGGTCTTGATATTGGGAGATTTTTTTTTTGTTTAATTCTGGTCTTCTCCTTATGAAAGCTTGGAATCCTTCTATTTCATTGAATAACCGTTTCCCCCCCTTGGTGTATCATGCTTAATTTCACTGGGTAAGTGATTCTTGGTTTTAGTCCTAGCTCCTTTGCCCTCTGGAATATCATGTTCCATGGCCTCTGATCTTTTAATATTGAGCTGCTAAGTCCTATGTAATCCTGATTATAGCTCCCCGATATTTGTATTGTTTCTTTCTGACCACTTGCAGTATTTTTTTTTTGACCCGATAATTCTGAAATTTGGCTATAACATTTCTTGGAATTTTTATTTTGAGATCTCTTTCCTTAGGTGATAGGTAGATTCTTTCAGTGCTTAGTTTGCTCTATGGTTCCAGGATATCAGGATATCAGTTTTCCTTGATAATTTCTTGAAAGATGCTGTCCAGATCCTCCTTTTAATTATGGTGTTCAGGTAGTCCAATGATTCTGACATTGTCTTCCATGGATCTGTTTTCCAGGTCAGTTGTTTTTCCCATGAGGTATTTTATATTTTCTTCTATTTTTTCATTCTTTTGAATTGTTTGATTAATTCTTGATGTCTCATAGAGTCATTAGCTTCCACTTGCCCAATTCAAACTTTTAAGGAGTTGTTTTCCTCTATTAGCTTTTGTACATTCTTTTCTATTTGGCCAATTGTACTTCTTAAGGAGTTGTTTTCTTCAGTGGATTTTTGTATCTCCTTTTGCATTTGGCCAATTCTGCTTTTTAAGCAGTTGTTTTCTTTTTCTATTAACTCTTTTCTCATTATTCTCTTGCATCACTCTCATTTCTTTCCCCATTTTTCTTTTCTTCTACCTCTCGTATGATTTTTAAGCTCCTTTTTGAGCTCTTCCATGAGTTCTTTCTAGGTTTGAGACCACTTCCATTTTTCTTTGGGGCTTTGCCTATAAGTGTTTTGAAATTGTTTTCCTCTTCTAAATTTGCATCTTGATCTTCCCTGTCACCACAATAACTTTCTATGGTCATATTCTTTTTGTTGTTGTTTTTTGCTCATCTTTTTTGGCCTTTTTCCTTTCTTTTAAATTTGAGCTCTGCTCCCAGGGTGGAAGGGGCACTGTCTCTGGCTTCTTGTGCCAGGGGCTGCAGGCCATGGCTGTTTACCTGGTTTGCACTGATGTTGCTCTGAGGCCCATGAGGACTCTTATGTCTGGTGCTGCACTGAGGGAATGGGGTGGGGGGTGGGGTGGGTGTGGTGCGGAGGCCACAAAGTTCTGGCAGCTTACCAGGTGCTGACCAGGGTTCAAGTGCTGGTGTCTGGCATGTGCTGTTTCCCTGTGGCTACACTGAAGCACTTGGTGGTCTGACTGCTGGTGGCTGCCTGTTTGTCCCAGCTATGCTGAAGCACATGGCTGCCTGTGCTGGCCACTGCCTCTTTGCTTAGGCACCCATAGGATTGGTGTCTGTTTGCCTGGGGCTACACTGAAGCACTTGGTGGTTCTCAGAGCTGGAGTCTTCCCATTCCCCTGGCTATGCTGAAGCACTTGGGGGTCCTGGTGTTAGCATTTGCCTGCTTCACCACACTGGGGATCTGGATCTCCTGCAGGTTTGCTGAGTTGGGGCTTGCTGATGGCTTGCTAGAATGCTTCCTGTCCAGAACTGTGTTCCGCTTTCACCTGAGTAAGACAGACCTTTCCTGTTGATCTTCCAAGTTTCTTGGGATCAAAGATTGTTTTTCCCTTGTTTTGAGGTACTATTTTATGGTTGTTTGGAGGTGATTATGGGAGAGTTCCAGCAATTTACTGCTTACTCCACCATCTTGGCTCTTGGAAGTCCCACCTTCGCTTTTTAATCTCCTCCCTGAGTGCATGCCCTCCCGCTCTTCTGGGATTTAGTTGTCCCTAGGAACTCTGGTTCCTTCTTACTTGAGGCAGGATGATAGTCTCTCTGGTCACTAAATCCCTTTAGATCATACCCAATGTAGGGTCCCCATCTCTCTTTACAGAATATCTCTCTTCCCCCATGGGAGCATTCATCAGTAGTACCACTTTCTATAACTGAAATAAGACTTTCCCCTTTCTCTATTTTATTTTTCCAATCCTTCCCTTTGCTTCCTCACCCATTTTCCTGTAGGTTTTCTTCTTGAGAGATGACAGGTGTTATTTCCCTTTCCTTGCTATTCTATGGCTTTGTTAGGGTACATCCCATATTCCCCTCAGTTTTCTCCCTTTCCTCCTTGCTTTTTATGTGCTCTTCTATTCTGTCATTTAGTCCCTCAAAAAACACAAGTTCACCTGTAGGTGAGGTGTTGTGAGGTTTAATCCCTGTTGTTTCAGGCCTGTTTCTCTACCATTATTTCTATTTGACTTCTGCTTTCACCTTTGTCTCCTTGTGTACTTTTAGAAAGAAATTTCTTAATAACCTCTGTTGTTATTCTGTTGTTCTAGGTTACTGTATCTGTTTACTTTTTTTTTGTATATCTGTTGTTTGGGCTATTTGAAAAACAAATAATTTGTTCAAATCTGGGTTTTCTATCTTTAAATGCCTCTTTCTCATTATGTATTTATTTATTTATTTACTCACTCACTCATTTATTTACTCATTCACTTATTTATTTATTCACTCATTCATTCATCCATTCATTTATTTGTTTGCTTGCTTATTCATTCATTTATTTATTTGTTCATTTATTTTTCATTTATTTATTTTGGTGAGGCAATCAGGGGTTAAGTGATATGCCCAGAGTCACAAGCTAGTAAGTGTCAAGTGGATTTGAACTAAGGTCCTCCTGACTCCAAGGCCAGAGCTCTATCCACTGTACCACCTAGCTGCCCCTAAATGCCTCTTTTAAAAAAAAATGAATATCAATCTTTTTTCATTAATGGTTTGGCTCACATTTTTAGAGTATGTCACCTCAGGTTGCATCTTGAGCTCCTTTGATATTCTGAACACATTATGATAGTTCCCAATTAGTACAAATAATGGATCTCCATGTAGTTGTTACATTATTTGAATTCACACTGCATATTTCCATTGGGCTGGAACCAATTACCATCTTTTACATAATTATATCTTTGAATAGTGTGGATGTAAATATATGTGACCACTTCATGGTATTCATTATTTGCCCTAAATGGGACCGGCTGCATTATTCCATTTCCTCCTATGGTTTCAGGATAGCCTTGTGTTATTTAAGTTTCCTTCCTTTTATATTTGCCTGTTTTTCTCCAGGTTGCTTACAGGATTTGTTGTTTGTTATTGGAAATGGGCAATGTAACCACTATGTGTATTGAAGTTTGCAGCATATGATAATTGTTATTGTTGTTTTTTTTTCTGGTGGTGATCTTTGTATTCTTTCAATTGGTACTTTGTTTTCAGTGTTCAGAGGTTCTGAGCAGTGTTCTTGTATTATTTCTTGCATGAAGTTGTTTAGGCTTTTTGACTTATTTTGTTCTTCTGGGATCTCTGTAATCCTTAAGTTGTTTCTATGAATCCTGTCTTCAAGATCAATATGTTTTGCTTAGATGGAGGTTTTTTTTTAAACATTGCTTTTTACTTCTCTTCTTTCAGATTGTCCTTCATTTCTGGGTATTTGCGTTCCCAGCCAGTTATTCTCTTTTGTTACTTTGGTGAAATTTGCCACTGTGGATTCAAGTTTTCCTATTCTGCCAATTGTTTCTGTTGTGTACACCAAGTCTTCTTAAACTTTTTCTGCTTACTACCTCACAACCCATAGTTTAAGAAGTGCTGGTGTAGACCATAAAATTTGCTACTATTTAGGAACATTCTGTTGATTCCATGATCTTTTGGAAATCCATAAGATCTTCTGCTACATTGGATATTGATTAAGTTTCCTTTGTCTTACAATGTTTATTTGAAACTTTCTGAACTCTTTTACCTGATCTGGAGGTCATATTCCCTATTGTTATTCATAGCTTGGTTTATCAGCTTATGCTCAAGGTCTTTAACTGAGTTTTCTTCCTCCTGAGATCTTTGGTAATTTCAGCCTTTCCCCTCTTATTTTCTCCTGTTGCTTACTTTCTGACTCCCTTACTTTCATTGGTTTTCCTGAGGGTTGGATTTCAAAGACCCTATTGCTTCTGGATAATTCATGGTTCATCAGCTTCCATCTCTGCCCCCAAGTGACTTCTGGGGTGCAGACTGACCCTAGCTAAATGCTGAACTTTTCCCCTCAGGCTTATGGGAGTGTCATACAGCTACAGATATGTATCCTGCCTCCTTTCCCTCTCTTTGTTTTGTGACTGAGCTTTGTTGTGACACAGGGCATTGCTGTTCTGCAATCACAGCCTTAGCAAATTTCTGCTATGTGGGTCTTCAAAGGCCTGAGAGGAGGAGGAGATTTGGGTGGGGTGTAGAGTTGAGTTCTATTAGAAATAAGTTTGTGTAGTTTTGCTGCCAGGAGCATGGGGTAAGGCTAGGGTGGGTGCTGAGGGTACACATTAGGGGCTAGAGATTAAACTTCTCTGTTACTTCATTGAGTTTTTTTTACCTTGTATGTATTTTGGTGTCCTCAACCATGGAGACAACTGAAATTGCTAAATCTCTTGCACATAATTTTCTTTTTGGAGAGGTTTGAGAAGTCATAAGGTTCAGAGAAAATTTCTAGTTCATCTTTTTGGTCATGACCTGGAAATTTGTCCAGGTTATTAATAAAGCATGTAGTTCTTGAGTTCCTAAGCCAAGGTGATGATCCTGGCTGTTTGGACAGAGGGGCAGCTTCCTGGTCCTTTTTGTAATTCAGTGTATTCTCATAACCAACCACTAACTTCCTCCATCCTATTCACACTTCTCTACTCAAAGACACAAACTCAAACTGAGGAAAACAGGTTATATTTTTATCTAGAGAAGGATCCCTTTAAAATATTTTGTGGAGGCAGTGGATACAATGCTTGGCCTAGAGTCAGGAAGTTTAAATCCGAGTTTAAATCTGGACTCTGACTTTTATTAGCTGTATGACCCTGCACGAGTCACTTAACCTCTGTCTGCCTCAGTTTTTTCATCTTTAAATTGGGGATATTAATAGTGCCTGTTTCCCAAAGTTTTGAGGATCAGATGAGGTATCTGTCAAATGTTTAGCCTAGTGCCAAGCACATAGTCAGTATTTAATAAATGTCCGCTCACAGGACATTAGTGTTTTAATTTAGGATTTAAATATTTGCCCTTTAGCGCAGAAAGAAGCAAGAGAAATGAATTATATCAGAAGCTTGGATTCTCAAAGAAGGACAGATACCATTCCTTCTCTGTAGGACTCTGTATAAGTGGAGTGGTTGAGCAAAATGTCTTGTTGACTCTACCTCCTCCTCATTTACTTTCATTCCTTTTATGACACTCACATCACAATTATCTTTGTTCAGGCCCTTATTACCTTTTACCTAGATTGCTTGGAATACCTAAAATTGGTTTTGTACATCTAGTCTTTCCTCTCTTCATGTTTTGGTCCACACAGATGCCGAACTGATATTCCCAAAGTCCAGGTTCCACTATGTCAATCCCTTGCCGAAGAAGTTCCAGTGGCATCTCATTGCCTTTAGTATAAAATAAAAACTCCTTCTTCACTTAAAGTCCTTCATTTGTCATTTAGAGCCCTGTAATCTGCCTATAAATTGGTTTTTCAAATTGGTTTTCACATTACTGCCCCTCATGCACTCTGCATTCCTGTTTGAATGAACTGCTTCTTGTTCCCTACATATGAATCCCATCACTTGCCTCCATGCTTTTTCTCCCATGCCTGGCAGGCTCTTTCTCCTCCTGTCTTCCTCTTTGAACTCCTGGTTGCCTTTATGCTTCAATTAAGGGCCAGACCCTTCAAGAAGCTTGTTCTGATTCATCCATTTTTTTGTGCATCATCCCTAAACATCCCTGTATTTATCTTACATGTGTGTACATATTTATCTATCTGTCTGTCTGTCTGTCTATCTGTCTGTCTGTCTGTCTGTCTATCTGTCTGTCTGTCTATCTATCTATCTATCTATCTATCTATCTATCTATCTATCTATCTATCTATCCATCCATCCCTCTGTTTCCTGTATTTATCTGTAAACGTATTGTATTCCTCTCTTCCCTTTCCTCCCAGAGAATAGAATGTAAGTGTTTTGAGGGCAGGGAATACCTCACGTTTCTATTTGTCTAGCACAGTGGCTAGGTAGGCACCTTTCAGCTGGTGGCCTATACTGGGTCTTTTTTTTTTTTTACCTGCCATTGAAGCCCAGGGTTCATTGTTCTGGGGTTATATGACTTCTCAGTAGTGGAAATAGGCCCCTCAGTTCTCATGTGCAGTGCCTCCTCACCTCTACCTTGACTTGCCAAGAATGTTTCTAATTATATTAACATTCCATTTGGTTCAAATCTAGGATTTGTTCAAGGAAGGGAGAAAGTAAGAAAGGTATCCAATGTACAAACACAATTCAGATATGGAACTGGCTTATTTGCACATGGAAAAGGGGTGGCCAAACATGAAAGAATCATAGTGCTGGTTCTCCTGGTTAAGTCTCTTAGCCTTGGATGAAATGTTGGCAAATAATCATGTCCCAGGGATAGGGAAGGACCCTATTTCTCCCAGGGATAGGGAAGGACCCTATCTCTCCAAATTCCTCACTGGCAATCACATGTTGTCATCTGGGAAATTATAGCCAAAGAAAGCCACCATCCAGAAGTCTTTTCTTTTACCAGATGCAGTACTCCACCTGTTATCTGCTGTCATAGGTCAGAGAGATGACCAAGGGCTCACTCAGGTTTTATCATGTAATCCTAAAGTGCCAAAAAGTGTGTTACCACATGGCCAGCAGCAGCCAGGAATCTGATTGTGTGTGAAGGCCTAAACAGTCACTCTGAAGAATGTGCTCCTTGGAATCCCTGGAAGTTTCTAGCAGAGCTCTGTCTCTGAGTCTTTGGGCTGGCCACTGTAGGCTTATTCAGCCTTGCTACCTTTGTATCCCAAATGACTGGTACAGGTATCCCTTCCACAATCACAACTTTCCCCATCGAGATTTTGATATATCGTGGGTCAGCATAAGAAATTAAATGGGAATTTTTTGGAAGTTTTGCAGAAGCTGCAGATGACATGCAAAGGCCAGCAGACAACACAGAAAAAGTTTAGAAACTTAGAAATGCACAAAATATGTGTATAGTATTGTATAATATCAACCCAAATTTTACAATAAGGTATTATAAATACCCCATATAAGAAAAAGAAAAAGTTCAGACTTCTTCTGTAGTACCAAGAGAGGGCCAAAAATTTTACATGGATTTTCCAGATCAGGTGGTAGGGGGGTGCCAAGGCCCTAATCTCTGTGATGTGTAAGGGATAATTGTACAGTGCCTGGAACATAGGAGGCACCTAATAAATACTAATTTGAAGACTAACTTTTGCCAGCTCATGCTGAAAATTGTATACAAGACTAGATTTTCAATCACTTTGCTGTGAACAACAGTAGCCATTTAGTTATGTCCAGATCAAAAAGGATACCTGATAGGGTTGAACCTATGCTGAATTTTAACACTGTTGAAATCTGTAATATCTTGAGAGCTGTAACATAGTATCTTCTAGTTGTCTTTCTAAATATTCTGCCATTTTTGTAGCAGAAAGATAGCTCCTGTCTAAAGCAGACTGCGAGCTGGGCTGTAGTACTAGATGTTCAGGAGTTCTGGTCAAGAGCTGACAATGGGCTGAAGTACATGCTTTTGTTGAGTATCCTTGGCAACAAATAGCCTTGATTAATTAAATGCTGAGTGTGGACTCCTTGGTACTGCCTCTAGAAAACCATTCCAATAGATGCTGTTGCTACCACCCCTAGACCTCCAGGACTTTTAAGCTCATAAGGTGACTTTGTTAAGAAAAGGAAAGACAAAGAAGGCAGAGGCCACCAGGGATCCAGGGGCAGGCTCTCTCTCTGGCGCTACCTGCCCCATGGGTGGGATTACTGTGATGCTGTCCTCCCACCTCCTTCCTGGAGACACAGCTTGCCACCTAGAGCCTTAAAGTTTAAAGAATACCAGTGAGAAATGGTCATTAACAGATGCAATACCCTATCCCCTTTTCTTTCCATCCCCTCTGTGGTCTTAAGGGAACTAATGAACCGCTGAGGGTGTCTTGTATCAAAATACCAAGTTCTTTCAGCAATGGGTCACCATTTGACTGGAAGTAGGCTCCCCATAAGTTTCCAAATGGTTGATTGCAAACAAGCAGGGAATATCTATCTGTGCATACCCAATGAATGACCCCTGCATAGACCAGTTTTCTTTAAATTCTCAAGATTTAGTTTGAGAGTGGAGGACCTTTTTGTAGGTAATAACCCTTCTAGCTATTGTGGGTAAATTTCTCTCCTTCCTACATATCATAGGAACCCACAGATGGAGACTTCTTCAAGGGTTTTGAGAGTTTAGGTTAAGTAGACAATAAATATATCTGTCTTCTTCATTTTTTTTCCTGGGTCAGACAGAAAGCTTAACCAGCAAATATTTATGTTGCTTGATGACTGGAGAGTGGAAACAATCGAGAGTTTAGATTCAGAGGAGTTGGTTTTGAATTTTAGTTCTAGTTGTTATTGCCTATGCTTACTCAATCTTGGCTGAGTCACTTAACCTCTCTTTGTCTCAATTTTCTTAATAGTAAAATGAAGGGATTGGACGGGATGGCCTTTGAAGCGAGGCCCCTTCCAGTTTTAAATCTCTGGGCCTGTCAGTTTTGTTGTTCAGTTATCTCAGTTGTGTCTTGTTCCTTGTGACTCCATTTTGGGGTTTTCTTGGCAAAGATACTGGAGTGGTTTTTCCATTTCCTTCTCCAGCTCATTTTACAGGTGAGAGAACTGAGGCAAACAGGGTCACCCAGCTAGTAAATGTCTGAGGCCAGATTTGAACTTGGGAAGATGAGTTTTCCTGATTCCAAGCCCGGGGCTCTATCCACTGCACCACCTAGCTACTCACCCTGTGAATTAACAAAGATTATTCAAACCAAAGGTTGGTCATCAGGCAATGAATTATTTTGGCTATTCCAACTCAATTAACTTCAATCTCCTAAAGGATGGAGGAGTTGTGATGTATATAGGTAAACTGTTTTAACAAAATCGTAGATTCTTGAAGTGTTGGAATCTAAGTAGTAAAGACATCATTTTCCAAGTGGGACACCTGTGATATTTGTGGTATTTTCAAGCAGTCCAAATCTGTGCATGTTCCTTAAGTACTGCCCTCAAAGATCTTCAGTGGTGGTGGGAGAGAATTGTGCAAACACCCACATCCACACCCAGAGAAGTATAAAAGAGCAGTGTGTAAATATACAGAGATTCTGTCTCTGGATCATGGATCAGAAGGAAAAGAAAGGGAAAGAGCATTGGAACTCAGTCTCCCCTTCTCATCTCATCATTCCAGCTGGATTACCAATACCTAGCAGTTTCAGCACTCAGATTCTCTTCTTGTATTGGTTCCTACTTCCACCCGTGCACCAGGATCAGCCTTCCCTCTGCAGCTTTGAACTCTAGTATGTCACAGGTTAATGGAGTTGCAGACCATAGCACCAGAAATAACAAGGGCTGTAGTCCTGGACTACCTCATGGAAGTCTGGTAGTACCAATACAATGGCAGCTACCAGTAGCCACAAATACCTTATTAGTGGTCAGGAAGTCCAAATCTCAAGGCCAGACAAAGGAAGAGGGTAAGTCAGTTCTTTAGGTTTGTTCACATATCTATCTCTTCATCCTAGTTGTGGCTTCCTACCTGTGATGAATTCATGTTCCTAAGACTCGTGGGGGGGGGGTGGGGAGGGGTGGAGGTGGGAAGGGCAATCAGCCTTTTTTGTATTCCAGGGTCACAAAAAAAAAACAAACCCAAAAACTTTTCCAGTCTCTCTCTTCCTGAATTATCACTTCATGCCCAGAGGAAGATAAATCAAGAGGATGAGACAGCAGTATGGCTTATATAAGCCTGGTTTTCTCTCTTCTTTGGAGAAGTCAGTGAGGCAGTCTTACCATTGTTAGGTAAGCTGTAGTGGGCATAGGGGGAGCTAGGTGGTGCAGTGGCCCTGAAGTCAGAAGGACCTGAGTTCAAATCCAGCCTCAGACCAAACACTTGACACTTACTAGCTGTCTGACCCTGGGCAAGTCACTTAAGCCCAATTGCCAAAAAAAAAAGAAAAGAAAAAGCAAGAGCTGTAGTGGGTGTGTAAAAGAGTCATGAGAGAAAAAAGCAGTGGCAGGGGGCAGGGAAGAGGAAAGTAAAAAGTCCACCAATAAGAGTTGAAAGCTATCTGGATGTTCCTGGGATGCTTTGGGCTGTTGCCCAGCCCAAACTGAAGTTAGCCAATAGCATCCCAAATTTCGGAGGTGATCACCATTAGTTTTTTTTTCTTTTTTTCCCTCTCATCCATTATTTTCATGATACTAGCAGCAAAGAACTCATACCATGAGAATGATTCCACAATTTCCTCAGGGCAGGCATTTTGGGTGCCATCTTCTTATGTATATCTTAATAAAGTTGTGGGTGTGGTGGTGATGGTAGAGTTCCTACCTTTTGCTTTCCTATTGCTTTACCCTGTCCTGTCTTCTCATTTTTAACAAATCAGTTCCTCAGAGAATAAGAGAGGTTCCCTCCCCAACCCTTAATTCATCCAACTTCAGGGCCCCCTGAAGTAATTCTTTATACTTACTAGCCTCTCTTCCCAAATTAATCACAGGTGGTTTTACTCTAGGCAAGTTTCTTAAAAGGCCCTGCCTCTGAGCAGGCTTTCTATAACTGTCATCCTTAAACTTAGGTCATAACATCCCTCTGCTATCTAAAGATCAGAGGAGTTCTGTCTCCTAGCTGCCTGCATGAACAATTTTATAACCTTCTGTTTCTTTTTGCTGGAATATGTGACCCCCTTGGTTCTGCATTGAGTTAGGAAAGTTTGGAATCTGGTTGAGAAATTATCATTATTTTTGTAATGGGCATGATCACGGGAATTCCTGATCCATTTTGGGTCCACAGTCAATTTGATGAGATGTCAGAAGAGACACCCAACCACAGAGGTTAACACAGAGGCCTTAGTTACTTGCCAAAAGGACACAGGGAACTCATCTGATTAGTTTCCAGTGGCTGGAGTTACCTCTTGTTGATTGGTTGACTAAGGTTCAGGAGGATGAAGATTTGTCAGAGAAACCATCACCTCTATGGTCAATATGAATGGGCTATGAAATAATTCATCTTTTTTTTTGTGCACTTTCTTTCCCTCGGACTTCCAGACCGAAGTGTAGCAAATTGGGAGGTGGAAGAGAGACTTATCTCCACCAACCCTGAATAAAAAAATGGTGATTTGTTGGAGAGGCACATATAAGGTGGCCAATATTTTGTCCAGGTGAGCCTGAGAAGGCAGTTATTTTACCTCTAGGTACTGACCATCCTCTGCTCTTGTTTCCTTATCTGAGCAAAGGCCAGAGAGAGTCATATTATGAAAACCCAGAGAGGAGAGTATCCTGTAGGAGGAGGTGGGTCAGTAGCATTAAATGTAGCAGAGAAGCCAAGAAGGAAGAGGACTAACAAAAGACTATTAGATTTGACAACTAAGACATTGTTGGTAAATTTGGAGAGTGTGGTTTCGTTTGAGTGATGAATGTGAAAGTCAGACTGCAAAAGGTTGAAGAGTGAGTGAGAGGACAGGAAGCTGATATTCCCTAGGCCATTGTGACACTTCTCTGTTGTATGTTGTACCCATCTGACTCTTCTTCAGTCTCCTTTGCTAAGTAATGTCCCATTCCTCAACTGTAGGTGTGCCCCGAGGCTCTGCCTACACTCGGCTCTCTTCCCTGTACTCTCTCATTTGTATCTCATCAGCTCCTATGTGTTTAATTTTTATCTCTATGCAAATGACTTCTAGGTTTATTATTCAAAATTATTCTTTCTCATATTACAAGCTGCCAGAAAGAAACAATTAAAGTATTGTGGAAACACAATCAGGATAACACAAGATATAGCAGCTTCTACATTAAAGGACCGCAGGGCATGGAATATAATATTCTGGAGGGCAAAGGAGATAGGATTACAACCAAGAATCACCTAGCAAAATTGAGTATAATCCTTCAGGGGAAAAAATGGTCATTCAGTGAAATAGAGGACTTCCAAGCATTCCTGATGAAAAGCCCAGAGCTGAATAGAAACTTTGACTTTCAAATACAAGACTCAAGTGGAAGATGAAGAGGTAGACAGGAAAGAGAAATCATAAGAGACTTATTAAGGTTGAACTGTTTACATTCCTGCATGGAAAGATGATATTTATAACTCATGAGACCTTTGTCAGTATTAGGGTAGTTGGAGAGAAAAAATTATATGTATTTATAGATAGATAGATATAGATAGATAGAGGGCATACGGTGAGTTGAAGATTAAGGGGTCATATCTGGAGAATAAAGTTAAAGGATGAGAGAGGATTATACTAGGAGAAGAAGAAAGGGAGAGGTAGAATGGAGAGGAAACGGGGGAAGGTGAGAGGGAATGAGTGAATCTTATTCTCATAGGATTTGGCTTAAGGAGGGAATAACATACACATTCAATCGGGTATGGAAATCTGTCTTACCCTACAGGAAAATAGGAGGAGAAGGGGAAAGAGAGCAGGGGGATGATAGAGAGGAGGGCAGATTGGGAAAGGGGGTAATCAGAAGCAAATACTTCTGAGGAGGGACAGGGTCAAAAGAAAGAATAGAATAAATGGGGGGGCAGAATAGGATTAAGGGAAATAGAGTTAGTTTTTCACAACAAGTCTACTATGGAAATGTTTTGCATAACTGCACATGTATAACCTATATTGAGTTGCTTGCCTTTTCAATGAGGGTGGGTGGGGAGGAAGGAAGGGAGAAAATTTGGAACCCAAGGTTTTAAAAACATATGTTTCAAAAAAAAGTTTTCACATGTAACTGGGAAATAAGAAATACAGGAAATGGGGTACAGAAGTCTATCCTTCCCTACAGGTAAATGGAAGGGGAAAGGAATAAGAGAAGGGGGGAGAGAGATAGAAGAGAGGGCAGACTAGGGGAAGGTATATTCAGAATGCATGCCATCTTGGGGTGGGAGGAGGGGTGAGATGGGGTGAAAATTTGGAACTCAAAATCTTGTGGAAGTAAATATTGAAAACTAAAAATAAACAAATTTGTATTTAAGAAAAAAAAATTATTCTTTCTCTTGGGTTCACTAACACATCACTAACCATCTCTTGGTACTTTAAACTAGATATCCCATACACATCTCAAATTTACCATGTTAAAAATGAAACTCATTATTTTTTCTCCCAATCCATTCTTTCCCCTATCTTCCCTATGTAGAGGGCACCACTATATTTCTGGTCTATCCTGCTTTTTAATTAAAAGGTCATCCTTAACTCCTTATTCTTCTTCATCCCAGTATGAATCAACTATTAAGTTTTCTTATTTAAAAACAATTTTTTTTTTGGCAGTTGGGGTTAAGTGACTTGCCCAGGGTCACACAGCTAGTAAGTGTCAAGTGTTTGGTCTGAGGTCGGATTTGAACTCAGGTACTCCTGACTTCAGGGCTCTATCCACTGCGCCACTTACTAAGTTTTCTTGTGTTTACATCTGAATTGTATCTTTCATCTGTCCCTTTTCTCTCCACCCTAACTCAGGCTTGCTTCACTTCTCACCTGGACTATTGCAGTAGCCTTTTAATTGATCTACCTCAAGTTTTTCTCCTTGCAATATGTCCTTTGCCAGTGTTGTTTTTCTAAATCTCAGGCCAAAGTCATTTTTTGAAAACCCAGAGAGAAGGGTATATGAAGTAAGAGAAGGTGATAAACAATGCTACCATAGTAGAGACTGTATTCTTGAAATCAAGAAACATTGGTCAACCATGTTATTCCCCTGCTCCATAAGCTCCATTACCTTCTTATTGCCTCTGGGATGAAACAAAAACTCCTGTTTGGTATTTGAAACCCTTCACAATCTAACTCCAAACTACCTTTCCCCTCCTGGCTTTACCTTTGACTGCAAGGGCTTCATCACCATGTCTCAGCTGCTGTCTCACCCTTGAGTGAGTGGGCTCAGTGCCTGGGGCCTTCTCACACCCTTTACCTCTTCTTCTTCTTCTTTTTTTTGTCTAGGCAGTGGGATTAAGTGACTTGCCCAGGGTCACACAGCTAGTGAGTGTTGTGTCTGAGTCCGGATTTGAACTCAGGTCCTCCTGACTCCAGGGCCAGTGCTCTATCCACTGCACCACCTAGCTGCCCCCCTCCACCTCTTCTGCTCCCTTTTTCTATTGGTGAGTTCCTCCTGAGACCTCCATGTTGGGATGGGCACAGGCTGGCCATGCTTCACTCACCTCCCAGCTCTGCTTCTGACTCTCAGAACTTCTACTACTGGGGCCCCTTAGAGCATCTTATCTTCCTCCCCACCCCTCAATTTTCAACTCCCTTTTGGGTGTTGTCTTCCTTCGTTAGAACCCAAGCTTCTCGAGGCCAGGGACTTTATTTCTTTTTGCTTTTATTTGTATATCCAGCATTTAGCAGAATGCCTGGCATGTAGTAAGCCCTTAATAAATGCTTAGTTGCCTTCCCTTGCCTACCTTCCTGTCTCATCAGTTATTACTTTGCTTCCTTCTCTTTATGGTCCAACGAAACTGTCTTTCTTGCTGTTCTTACCTTGTGACACTCTTTCTTATCTTTCTGTCTTTGTACAGACTCTCTTCCCTGCCCAGAATTTATTCCTTCTTCACCTCTTCCTTTTAAAATCTCATTTCCTTCAAAACTCTGTTCAAGTTCTACTTTCTATATGAATTGCCTACACAGTTCCTTCAGCTGCTAGTGTTCTCCCACTACAAATTATCTTATATTTATTTTGTATGTAATTACATATGTCCACGTTGTCTTCCCTGACAGAATGTAAGCTCTCTGAAGGGAAGGGCTATTGCGATTTTGTCTTTGTGCCAGCACGTAGAAAAGTGCCTAACACATAGTACTTGATAAATGCATGTGGTTTGATTGACTGACACACCCACCCAAGTCCCCTTGAATTATTACTCTCCATAACCAAGATTAGGATTTATTGGTGAAGCCCCTCAGAACCTCTACCTGGTTCTTCTAAAAACACATTATTTCTGACAGACTATAACAGATCCTGCCACAGAGGGGTGTGTCTACAAGCAGATAATGTGGGTGATTTGGCTTTTTTAACTAGGTCAATTCAAGTTTCATGCTTTAGCCAGCTTTAACCCCTACAATACACAGATCAGACAGATGGGAACCTGGTTAATTAGAGGTAAGCTTTCATGAGTGTAGAGTTTATCAGAAACTCCACCTCTGCACTGGACTGTACCTAACTACTTCCATGAATATAGCCAAGAAATTCTAGAAATTCTTTCTGTTTAAATGTTTTAACTTCTTTGGTTTTACCTTGATATTATATTTCACTGATTCTCAGCATGATAGCCACTAGGAATGCTGGAATGAATACTTCAAAGAAATATGGGAAACTTGTATGAAGTGATGCTGAGTGAATAAAACAGGAACAAAAGAAGGAAATGTACAATGTAATCGCAAATGTACAAATGAAAATCACTTTACATTCAGGACAATATTGACACTAACTGATAAAGTATGGAGCAGTGTCTACTGTAACAAATAGAAAACTACTCAAGTGTAAGGTTACAAGTACATAGACAATTACTCTTTTTTTGGGGGAGAGGCAGGAGGCTGATTTGCTGAACCATTTTCTGGCACTGTACATTTGGAGGGATTCATACATGAATATGTTGGGATTTTCCGTGATGTGAGGAAACAAGATTTATTGGTATAAAAACAGTAGGACCCAATATTGCCTGGTGTTTCAGTGCCTCTATTCCAGTGTACAAATGGGTTGAGTTCTAAAAAGTGTTATTTGTAAATAGGTTTTTTGAATCCAGACATTTTTAGAAACAATGATACAAACAGGCTCCTAGGCTATCCCTCAAAGGCTTATTATAACCCTCAGTGTAGTTGAACTTCAGTGCTCTTAACAAAAATAAGCCCCATCATGGATTAATGATAGGATATTAGGAAAAATTCCTCCCTGGTCCCTTGCCAATGGCGCCTTTGAGAAAGCCATTTGGCCCATAGAAATAAGGCAGTTCAGTGTGTGGGTTATGTAGTGTCCGGCATGGCATAGAGTGCAAGGCACACTGCATGCTATATAAATGCGACAGGGAACTTTGCTTAGTGGTGAGAATGAAGGACAGATGTTACCACTGGTAGAGGTTGATGGAGACCTTAACCATGGAGTAGAGGGAGTTTACGCCTCTCCCTCTGGTATCCCTAAATGCTTTCTTGAGGCTTACTAAAGTTTTGAGGTAATTTCCGTGGTTCTGGTTGACAAGGGAATAATGAAAGTTGAATGAAATTCATTCATCTTAACCTAGCTGGGAGTGAGAGCTGAGAGACTTCCATCTGAGGGATGGAAATTGAGAAATTCTTGATAGCTAATTCAGTAACCATTTTGTGGGTCAGCCAGTTGTGATGAAGCCTATTTATGAAACAAGAGAGCTGAAGAGGTGTTGATTAGATTCCAGGGCATGTTGGCTTTGGCTAATCTTGAGAAAGAGTGATGTTTTTAGCCAAAGGAGGATTTAGCCACAGCAGAAGACAAAGTTAGAGCAGCAAGCATGCCCATAAGTGTTTGGTGGAGCAGCAGCTAATCCCAGATGGGAGGAGGAGAAGGAGAAGGAGGAGGAAGAGGAAGAGGAGAAGTAGGAAGAGAAGGAGGAGAAGGAGGAGGAGGAAGATGAGGAAGAGGAAGGCATTGAGAGAGGGTGGAGATTTATCTGCCTATAGCTATCAAGGCTGAGTGGATCAATAGTAGCAATGGAAACCCTTGGACCATGACAAGGAGATGTGAGAGATGGACCCAAGAAGAGATGAGGCACAGCAGGGTGTTGAGAGGTAGAGTTGTGAGGTATTCTAGCTATGACAAAATTCTCTCAGAGCATGGATTATCTAGAGGGTGTTCTCTTTCTCCGCTCATCATAGAAGAGGCTACAGAGATTATATTTCTTTATGTTCTGAGGATTGATTTTCTTGGTTTTTGTCTATTCCGTCTCTATCAAATGCTTTTCTATTTATTTATTTTTTGTTTTCTGACTAGTCTGTTGATAGAGGATGTACTTGATGGGGGCTTACACCTTAATTGCATAATTACGATTAGCAGAAATGCTCCTTAGTAAATGTGGGTTAGTGAAGAGTTCTAGAGTTTTGTGGGATCTATGATATAGTTATAGTGGGAAGGGTTTTGGGTTTGGGAGTCAGAGAACCCCAGTTCATGTCCTGGCTCTTTTACACCTTGTGTGACCTTATGGGAATGATTTACATCTTTGGGTCTCATTTTTTCCCATCTGTGATGTGTGAGGTTTGAACCAAATGGTCCTTAAGGTCCTTTCTAGATCATATGTTCCTAGTGCAGCTACCTTGGCTACTGGTATGGTGATAAGGGAACATGGTGACTTGGGAATTCTTTTTGTTCTCTGTATGGCTTGGGAGAAGCTTTTTCCAGCATGAGCTGGCTATTTGTGTGTACCTGGAGCATTTGTCAGTTGGTATTTGTACAGGCATAACTCGGAGATATTGCAGGTTTGGTTCCAGACCATCACAATAAAGCAAATATCACAATAAGGTGTCACACAAATCTTTGGGTATCCCAGTACATATAAAAGTTATGTTTACACTATATTGTGGTCTATGAAGTGTACAATAGTATTATGTCTAAAAACAATGTACGTAACTTAATTAAAAAATTGTTGTTGTAAAAAATGGTAACCATCATCTGAGCCTTTAGTGAGTCATAATCATTTTCTGGTGACCCTGATGTTGATGGCTGCTAACTGATTAGGGTGGTGGTTGCTAAAGTTTAGGGTAGTTGTAGAAATTTCTTAAAATAAGACAACAATGAAATTTGCCACATTGATTTGCCTGTTTCTTTCACTTGAACACATCTTGGTCCATCTCAGTCATCCTGATTTATATCTGGCCACTGGACCCAGATGGCTCCAGAAGAGAAAGTGAGGCTGGTGATTTTGCACAGCTCTCCATTACTTAAATCCAATTCACTTACATGTCATGACATCTCCTCCTTGATGTTATGGTCCTCTTCGAGAATGAAGGATGGCAGCAACCTCTGTAGAGGCCATTGAAGGATTATTAACTGACCTAATTTCTATATGGTTGTGTCTCAGGGAATAGAGAGGCCTGAGGAGAGGGAGGGATATGGGGAATAGCAGGATATAGAGTAATCAGAATACAACCAATATTTATCTGTTAAGTTCACTGTCTTTTTTTTTTTTTGGGTTAGGCAATGGGGTTAAGTGACTTGCCCAGGGTCACACAGCTAGTAAGTCTTATGTGTCTGAGGCTGGATTTGGACTCAGGTCCTCCTGAATCCAAGGCCAGTGCTCTATCCACTGTACCACCTAGCTGCCCCTAAGTTCACTGTCTTTTATGGACACAGTTCATGGTGCCCCAAAATAATTGCAATAGTAATGTCAAAGATCACATAACAGATATAATAACAAAAAGCTGAAATATTGCAATAATTACCACAATGTGACACTGAGACATTGTGAGCATGTGCTGTTGGGAAAATTGTGCTGATAGACTTGCTAGACACAGTGTTGCTGCAAACCTTCAGTTTGTTAAAAATTCAGTATCTGTGAAGCGCAATAAAATGAAGTTTGCCTTTACCTTAAAGAGTATCTGTATTATCATTATCATTTTTAAGGCAATTGGGGTTAAGTGACTTGCCCAGGGTCACACAGCTAGTGTCAAGTATTTGGTGTGAGGCCAGATTTGAACTCAGGTCCTCTTGACCTCAGGGCTGGTACTCTATCTACTGTGCCACCTAGCTGCCCCCTGTATTATCATTCTTAGGAACTCAAAGACATGGCCTTGCTTAGCCTCTCCTCTGTGCTATACCTGTTGCTAAGATTTTATTCCCGCTGTCTACAGCCTCTTACAAGGGCAGTGTACCTTATCCCATTCAGTAATGGAGATGTGTCTCCTGTCTTGCTCTACAATGTAATAGGGCAGCTACATTCAGGTAGAGGAGTAAAGCTTAGTGCCCTGAAACTGTTGAACTCTTACCTCTTTGGAGTTTCTTGTTATTGAACTATTGTTGTGAACCTAAATCTTGAGTTAGATCTTCTTCAGATGTCTCCAGGTCATGCCTAATGGACAAGAAAGGACAAATATTTCTTCAAAATATTGCATTAGGTTCTTTGGTTATGTTGACTTGTATTTCTGTACACTGGGGCAGAAAGACTCATCTTCCTGAATTCAGATCTGGTCTTAGGCACTTATTAGCTGTGTGATGCTGGGGAAGTCACTAAAAAGGAAATCAGTTGGTATTGATTATTTTTATTTATTTTTAATTTGCTTATAGGATTAAGCTCCCTTCTTTAGGAAAGGCTAGCCCTAACAGCTAAACCAGACTAATACAGATAGTCTCTTAAATCTAAGTTACCTGTAGATTTAGTGAATAGATAGATTGATAAGACTTCTTCATTTGGTAGCAGATAACTTAGAATGAGACATATATCTATGTAGGAATAAAATAATCATAGGATTACAAGATTTTTTTTTAAAGGCTAAGTTCTCTTTTTTAGCAGATGGGAAAAGGGGTGTTAGGCAAAGGTTAAGTTCCTCTTTCCAGTCTTAGCGGATAAGCTCCCTTTTTTTCTTGAGTTAGAGTCTAATTTGAGTAATGGAATTTCCAAGGTTGGCAGCTGGAATATGGTGTGTGTGGGGGTGACAGCAAACTGCTGACCACAAGTTCTTCCCAGTGACTTTCTGGTTACAAAAGGCATTACTTGTAGGGCAAGAACTTCTGGGGGTAATCTGACTTGGACAACTAGATGTTGCCAACAGTATGAATTTGGGTAAAGAAAGCCTGGAAGAAGCTAAATAGTCAGACCTTGTCCAATCGAATTATGCTTAAAACAAGTTTGTGTAATTTTTTTTTATTCTTCTCTTCTGTTATAAAAATCAGCTGTAAATCACTCCCTGTCTCTGACATCTTAGGAGTCGGATGATCTGATTTGATATGCTAGCTTTGCAAATTAAATCATAAATACTTGGTAACTTTGTACCTCACTTTCTTTTTATTTCAGATAATTAACTTTAACATCGCTTAATTCTGTTCACCTCAGTTTCCTCATCTGTAAAATGAACCAGAGAAGGAAATGGCAAACCACTCCAGTGTCTTTGCCAGGAAAACCCCAAATGGCTTCACAGAGAGTTGGACACATGACTGAATAACAACAGCAAAGTTGTGCATGCTAACAGATCTTTGATCTCTGCTTTTCTGGTAATTAGTATCTTCTTAAGCTCATCCTACTATTTTTCCATTAATTCAAGAAGTATTTATTAAGCATCTACAGTATGCCAGACCCTGTGATAGGTGCTTGAAGGTGGTGTGGTTCCTTAGACTGGGCCAAGTGGCCTGGGACCCTTGGTCTTATCTCTGTCTGGCTCTCCTTGCTCCAGTTTGTATGTCCTACCCACTACCATACCAGTAGAGTAGACTGGCTCCATACTTGAATTTATAGGGAGCTATCTTGAGAGTGGTAGGGCCAGGGACAAATTTAGACCACTGCTTTAATATATGCCTGTGGCAAAAGTTTGTTGGCTGTGTTGTAGGAAGAAAGGAAGGAAACATTTATTCAGCTCCTACTCTGTTCCAGGCAGTGTGCTAAGAATTTTACAAATATGATTTCACATGATCTTCACAAAAATCCTTTGAGGCATGTATCGTTATTATCCTCATTTTACAGTTGAGGAAACTGAGGCAGACAGAAGTTAAGTGACTTGCTCAGATCACACAGCTAGTAAGTGTCTGAGGCCAGATTTGAACCCAGGTCTTCCTGACTCTAGGCCCAGTGCTTTATATGCTAGGTCACCTAGCTGCTTATGTATAATAATAATTATTAGCATTTATATAGCGCTTAAAGGTTTGTGAAGTGCTTTATATATGTCAACTCATTTTGTAGTTATGGAATAAGAAATTCAGAATTTAAAGGCACTTCTGAGGTCATTTAATCTAACTCATGCTTTTAATCCAATCCAACAAGTGTTCGTTAAGTTTCTATATAGGCATATATCATTTTATTGTGCTTTGCCTTATTGCACTTCACAGATACTGCGGTTTTTACGAATTGAAGTTTTGTGGCAACTCTGTGTTGAGCAAGTCTATCGGCTCTTTTTTTTTTTAACGGTATGTGCTAACAGTATATCTCTGTGTTATATTTTGGTAATTCCCACACTATTTCAAACTTTTTCATTATTGTTATATCTATTATGGTCATGTGTGATCTTTGCTATGTAATTGTTTTGGGGTGCCATGAACCACAACCACCGATGGCAAACTTAACTGATAAATGTGTGTGCTCTGACTGCTCCATGACCTGATGTTCCCCATCTCTCTCCCTCTCCTCAGGTCCCTGAGACACAACAGTATTTTAATCAGGCCAATTAATAAACCCTGCAATGGCCTCTAAGCATTCAAGTGAAAGGAAGAGTCAATGGATGTGGCAAACTTCACTGTTATCTTACTTTAAGAAATTGCCACAGCCACCCAACCTTCAGCAACCACCACCCTGATCTGTCAGCAGCTGTCAATATCAGGGCAAATTCTCTACCAGCAAAAAGATTATGACTCACTAAAGGCTCAGATGATGGTTAGCATTTTCTTGCAACAGCAATTTTAAAATTAAAGTATATACATTGTTTTCTTAGACATAATTGTATTGTACACTTAATAGACATGGTATCATGTAAACATAACTTTTATGTGCACTGGGAAACCAAAAAATTCATGTGACTCACTTTGTTTTGGCATTCACTTTATTGAGGCAGTCTGAAACTGAAAATATCTCTGAGGTATACTTGTACTGTATATGGTGAGAGGAGAAGGAGGAAGGGAATAAGCATTTATTAAACACCTGCTTTGTGCCAGGCACTGTGAACTTCAAAAACATATCATTTGATCTCATAGAGGATAGAGCTGGCCTTGGAGTCAGCAAGATGTGAATTTAAATTCTGACTGGCTCATCGTAGCCCTCAGTGCCTCTAAGGCACTCTAAGACTATATAAGATAAGCTCTCTAAGACTATATAAGTGACAGACTGATCTACATCACTGGAGGGACTTTTTTCATCAGGAATTCTCTACACTTATGAAAACTGAGTTCTAGATCAACCCACTGTTTCTCCATCACCCTAAAGTACAAGGCACTGCACTAATTATACAAAAAGCAAACAGAAAAAGATCAAACCAGTTCTTACCTGGGTAAAAATCCCCCCATAGTACTCCAATAAATGATCATCAAGGTTCTGCTTGAATACCCTCAGAGATGGAGAACTCACTGTTTATTAAGGCAGCCCATCCCCTTTTTTGGCCTGCTCTAATTATCAGGAAGTTTTTCTTTCTCTGATTCAGCCTAACCCTTCTTCTCTGCAACATCTGATCCTACTCTTATCATCCAAGTCAAAAGAGAACAGATTTTCTTCAATTTGTCCCATTTATTTGTGACTCCCCCATCTCAAAGATTAGGAGATAATCCTCAGTAGGAAGTCAGCAGCAGAAGTGGGTTTAGCATAGTCTTCCCCTGGAGTAAGAATTCTTAGTCTTGTGCTATGGTCACTAAGCTTCAGCACCATCATTCCCCATGTTTGCCTGTGAAGTTGCATGGAACCCAAGTATAGCACCCCTAAAGGAATCCACTAAGTGAGTCTTAACAATCAAAGTGACTCTTCTCTTTTACTGAGCACCAAAAGGGTTTCACAGATACAATATGGCCCTAACATGTCCTTTCCTTTCCTTTTAAAATTTTTTTAATTTAATTTTTAATTTATGAAATAAAACCAATATTTCTATAATGTAGTATAGTTAAAAAACGATTGCACATGAAACTGCAGATCTATTATGTACAACTTGCTATTCCTTTTAAATATATAGTAGTTATCATGTAAATTTCTTTAGCATGCCTTTCCTTTCCTTTCCTTTCCTTTCCTTTCCTTTCCTTTCCTTTCCTTTCCTTTCCTTTCCTTTCCTTTCCTTTCCTTTCCTTTCCTTTCCTTTCCTTTCCTTTCCTTTCCTTTCCCTTTCCCTTTCCCTTTCCCTTTCCCTTTCCCTTTCCCTTTCCCTTTCCCTTTCCCTTTCCCTTTCCCTTTCCCTTTCCCTTTCCTTTCCCCCCTTTCCCTTTCCCTTTCCCTTTCCTTTCCTTTCCTTTTTTCTCCCTCAGCTGTCCTGTACATAAGTGTAATCAGAGGTCTACTGACTCTTGCCTCTTTGAGTTTTGGACTGAAAGCTCTGCCCCTATTCTTCCTAAGGAAGAAAGGAAGAGCAGATAAACCCCATCGTACTAAGCAATGATGTCAGAATGTGTAAGAGCCATGAGGTTATGCAGACTGGAGGTGGAGTAGAGGATGCAAAGGGGACTAGCTCCGCTCCCCACTGCTGCCAGTGTCCACGTTAGTCTCCTATGCCTCGGACGCTGCTGCCGCAAGTTGCACCCTGGGCTGCTACCATGGGAACAAAGGAAGAAGCACAAAGAGGGTCTGTATCTGGTAATGATGTCTGCAGATGCTTAGTAGAAGAGTGAGAGGTCAAGGTCAGCAGACGCTGGTGTGAGCAGATGCCCTGGAATCAGGAGCAGAGTTGCTGTGATGTGACCAGCACTGGATTCTGGGGCCAAAATAGCATGTCTGGTCAGTTCCCTGTTGTTGAACTCGTCAGAGAGCTGATCTAAGATGGTGCTTCCATCCCTCCTTTCCCCTTTCCTTCTTCCTCCCCAGGAGAGTGTGTATCTGTCCCAAAGTGTGTCTATTTCTTTAATGGTCATCTTAAGTGTTGCTGTTCTCTTATAAGCTAACATAAAAACTGTGGTTAACCGAAATACTTGATTGGTCTGTATGTTTTTCATTTGCTCGAGGGCTGTGTGAAGGAGCTTGTGGTCAGCTACACATGAAGTGTGAGGGAAACCCCTTTTTAAAAAATCTCTGGGGATTCCCTGGGTAGGGGTTCAAAACAAACCAGAGATTTTTACTGATAAGTAGTAGTATAATTCCTCCAAGGGTAGGAAGAGATTAAGCCCCATGAATCTGGACTGTTATTGGACTCCCCTGGGCAAAGAATGAGCTAAGCTAAGCATTTGTGGGTAGGAGGCTTTGTGAGGAGATTTCACTCTGTGCCCCTCTAAGGCATTTCCTGCCCCACTTATTGTTTTGTCTACTGGCAAATTCAGAGAAACTCCTCTCCCCTATGGAGGATAGATTGAAGGTGTTGATGGGGACACCTGAAGGTAAGCTCTTGGACAGAGTGAGCCCACCCAAACAAATGTGGGAGCCATCCAAAAAGGACTTCTCTTGATAAACAAAACAATTCCTACCTGCAACCACTGTTAAAGATTCACATTTAGGTTTATTTGATATGTTGAGTATGTGCTGTGAAAACTAATGGAAACATTTCCCATGTGTATCCCTCCCTGATTCTCCCTCCTAACTAGTTTAAAACTGACTTGGCTGAGAGATCTGTCCCTAGGATTAAAGGTTGGGACAACATCTGCCCAAGTAAAAGACACTCATGATCTACAGAGAAGTATATATGTCACATTGCTTTTGTTGGCACCTTCGCCACCAGTATCTCTTTATTTTTCAGGTCTTTCAAAGACAAAATGGAGTTGGAGAAGCAACATTGTCTCATGGAAAGAATGCCACATTGGAAAACATGGTTTTAATTCCTGCCTCCTATGCTTAGTATTCCTGTGAATGTCTTTCAGACCTTCAGTTTCCCCATCTGTTAAATGGGTAAATAATGGTTGTGATACACAATGTCTTACAGAGTTCTTGTGAGGAAAGCACTCTGTTTAAAAACAGTGAAGTGTTATATGAATGTGAGCTCTTGTTAATTCTTCCACTCCTCTTGGAATATGGTTATTTCTAGGTTTTCAGGTTAGTTGTGGCTTGAACACCATCTACCAAATTCCCTGCTCCAGAGGCACCAATTTCAGTAGTTTCTGCCGACTTTCCTTCTGACTGCTTACATAAGGTGTCCTCTTCTCAGTCCATTCCTTCTCAAGGACAGGACATATTCTGCCAATAGCTGTGTCGGATTGCATATAACACATTTCCCATCCTGGAAATGGAAAGTATTTATTAGTAGAAATTCTATCTGTATTGCTTTAAGCTTATTTGCATGCTTTTAAATGATTTTCAGTTGGTTGGGGCTGAAGACCCACTACCCACACAACCAGAGTTTTAGCATTATATGCTACCCACCCCCACCCTCTTGTCTTTCTATGTGATACTTTCTCAGGGCCAGACTTTTGAATGTGGTCACCTTATGTTGTATGACTTGAGAGTGTCAGCATCAGTTCCCCTAAAAAATATTTCACTCTTTCTTCTACCATCCTGCTATTAGAGCTTCACTCCTTTGGTTTAAATCATTATTAAAATTATTATTAATTTTATATAATATAACATAATTAAATCATTATTAAAATGATTAAAATCTAAGTACTTGGACACACTTTTATATGAGAGCAGATTTTGATGAGAGAGAAGAGATGTTTAAAGCAGGGGGTAGGTTGAGAATAGTGGTGCATGCCTGTAATCCTCGCTACCAGGGAGGCTGAGGCTGCTGGATGACTTGACCTTAGGAGTTCTGATCTGTGGTGAGCTAAAGCTAAAGTGTGTATACTAAGTTCAGCATCAGTATGGTGAGACCTCAGGAAGGGCTGGGGGTAGGAGGGGTGGAGATGGGTGAGAGGAACACCAGGTTGCCTGAGAGAAGGACAGAAGGACAATGGGTATGAAGCTTCAGTCATAGCTACTTCTTTGTGGGAGAAGGGAAGGTTTCAACCAAAGTGTCAGGCATGTAGTTGAGCCTCAGGGCAAGTCATCTGTCTCATCACTAGCCTGTCCTGAGTGACTAAGCTGCCCAGTCTTGGCATTGTCTGCACCTGAAGCCTGTCAAAGGAGACAGTGACACTTTAGAGGCCACTTCCCCTAGGGAACATGATCCTGATCAAAGTGACTGGCACTTTGGGGAGAAACTCACAAACTCACAAAAGAAAAAGGAAAGCTTTGAGATGACCACAACTGCGTCAGCTGACCAGGATGGAAATCACTCCCCTTCGTCCCTCATACTCGAGCCATTCTGTTTTTCATAATGCCGCTACAGATTGTTGCTGATTTGTTTTAATTACCAGTGGCCATGTGTTCTTGGAACCCAGGTTTATTTGTTCTTCCTCTCCTCTTCCCTCATTTTCCTATTTTCCCTCCTTCCTATTTTCTTTCCTTCCTTCCTTCGTTCCATTCTAACTTCAAACTCTTCAGATTTCTCAAATACAAGACATAAAAACTTATGAAACATTAGGTTTGATCAGTGTTCTCTCTAGCTTTGTATTCAGTTTCTGAAGGCAAGGTCAAGTGGCGATTTATTAGAGAAACTTGTAGTTGCTCTCAATGAATGAATGAAAGAAATAGCATTTAGTAAGCACCTGCAATATGCCAGGCAATGCCTTCCTTTTGTTTTTTTAAATACAATCTTTTTTTCCCTTATATTGCTTTACATTATATTACATTTCTTTACAATTATTTTCCAATTATCCTGCCTTCTTGATACCCTTGCCCCCACTATAGCACCCTGTGCCTTGTAATAAAAGAGTATAATTCAGCAAAACAAACCCACACTTTGCTTGTGTCTGACACTTCATTCCACATGGAGGAAGGGATGTTTCATAGTTCACCATCAGCCCTCTGGGGTTGAGGTCAGTGATTGCTTTGATCAAACATCAGTCTTTCTGTGTTGTTTCCCCCTTTACATTATTGGGGTCATTGTGTAAATTATGCTTTTGCCTTTGTTCAATTTACCTGAATTAATTCTTCCAAGTGTTCTCACATTTATATTCCTCTAGAGGCAGTACATACATACTTTATTGTTGTTGTTCAGTCATTTGCAGTTGTATCTGACTCTTTGTGTCTGCATTTGGGGTTTTCTTGGCAAAGATACTGGAATGATTTGCCATTTTCTTTCTCTAGCTTATTTTACTGATGAAGAAACTGAGGCAAATGGGATGAAGTGACTTGTCCAGTGTCTCACAAGTAGTAAGCATCTGAGGTGAGAATTGAACTAATTTCTTTCTAACTCTAGGTCCAGTGCTCTATCCAATGAGCCACCTTGATGCTCCTGCATACATATTACTCATTCCTTTTTCTATGCTGTGCAACATGACATAGTTGATTGAATGATGGACTTAAAGTTAAGAGATCTAGCTTCAAACCCTGCCTCAGATACTTATCTTTCTGATCCTAGAAAAATCACTTAACCTAATAGTGAAGGCTTGTTTCTTAAAGATAACCCATCTGTAATTTTTGATGGCAATGGCACAGTCAAGAATTGTTACCATAAACTTCTGTTTCTGTAAATAAATCTGTACGACTTAACCATTTGTTTGGTGCTGTATTGTTGACACATATTTGTGTTCATGTGAATGTCTCCCATTAAAGACCTTTTGGTTACACTTCTAGATTTCTTTTTGTTGAGGAAATCAGGTGACTTGCCCACGGTTACATTGCTAGTTAAGTGTCAAGTGTCTGAATCTGGATTTGAACTCAGGTCCTCCTGACTCCAAGGCCAGATCTCTATCCACTGTCCCCTAGATCTTATTTTTTTTTTCCTGTAGGCTCCATAGGGACTTAAACCACTTTCACTTACATTTGAATAGTATAGTCCTATTATCAGCCTTCATAATTGCTTGGTGAAGTGACCTCTGCCTGTTCTAAAATATTTCTGTGGGTTTTTGACTTGTTCATCACATACTCTGAGAATACTCATTCTCTTCCTCCATTTTGGTGAGGAAGTATTGCTTTTTCTATGGCTGGCTTAGGGCCCTATGTTTTATTAATATTGTACAGGCTTTGGTTAGGATATTTTCCAAACTTTTTATGGTTCATCTTGTCATTCCTAAAGTGTACATTAAGAATGGAATCATATAGGAGTCAATTGCTTTAAATATGCCATTCTCATTAAGTTTTGATTTCAAGATGCCAGTAAGTGTCTTAACATTTTCAATTACAGCTTCTTCCTCAATAACTCAGTGTGTCTTGCCTGGAGTAGACTAAGGTATTTGTAAATTTCATTTTTATTTATTGGTCCAATTTGGCCTCTGTATTTGACCTCAAACTTTTCTATATTTTCTTTCTCTTTATCTATTCTAAAGTCTCTGTCTTTCCTTGGAGTATGTTAAGAATTTCACACTTACCAATTCCAGTTAACATTTTGATATCATTAGAGAATGATTCTATGTGATAGTGGAGTTATTTAATATGTTTTTGGTGGAGCCATAAAGCATGATGTCATCTCTGTGTGTCAAATGCCTAATAAGATGTTTTGGTTTGCCTGTCTTTAATATGGAAGCCATGTTTAGTTCCATTTAACAGAAACAGTGATGGATTTAAGGATAGAAAGAACCATAATGGGATTTAACTGTCTCTATGAAAAATATCTCGTTTCATAATATTTTTTTCTTAATATTATCATATTGAAGGCATCCTTTAAGTAGAGAATACTTTTCTATGTGGGCAACAAACATTATAGTTATCTCACTAAACTTGAATCAGTTTTATATATTTATAGCACGTGAATAAGCCATGAGTGAGGAACTGAATCAGAGGTTTTGCCATAATTTTTAAAGGCATTGTAAATCTGCTTTTGAGAGATGTGTTCAACAATCACTGAATCCATAACATTTTATTCTTTATACCCCTGGGATTTTTTGGCACATTCTTTTTGCTACTCAGCCAATATGTTGTTTTCTTGTGTTTATAAATTTTTCTTTGTTGTGCAAGCTGTGAATGCCTTATATAAAGTCCATAGACGTGTTCTTGGCCTAATATTAGAGGGATCACTCATGTTCTCATCTTTGGGTAACAGTTATGTGATCCCTTCTATTAAGAGAGATGGATTCAGACTTATATATGAGAAGAAGCTGGTAAAGTGTTTTGCTAGTGTAGCCTTATTTATCTAGGAAGTTAGATTATAGCTGAGATATATGCTGTAGGACAGGAGAGAAATCATCAATGTATTCTGATCCAAGAATCACTGGGGCTGTGATTACTCTGAGAAAAGACAGTCTACCAAGTCTTCCCTGGTCTTGAAGGAGGGAAAGAGCTGAAATATCAAAAGAGGCGAGAAGTGTCATGTTCCACTCTTAAGCATCTGAGCCAATAATTTTGGATCTTATTTGGCCCCAATACTTTCTAGTTTTGCAAAGAAATTGATTTCAGTCACCTCCCTTGACATAATTATTCTATCATTCATTATATTAATATTATACAAGTTTTCTGTTCCTTGTTTGATATAACTTGCGTTTTTGTTGTGTTGGACTTCTTAGGACCATAAAGAGGAACAGAAATCTTTCACATCTTCTTCCTTTGAGGTGGAGGAGCTGGTGGGGGTTCTTTCCTCTAATTTCTTTGCTTCTCAAGCTGACATAAGAAAAGTTTTGATTGATGTCAAATTCTTTACGTTGTTCTTTGTGTTGCTTTGATTCCCAGTAGCCCTTAGCTTTTTGACTTCACCTTTTGAGTTATAATTATCTCATTTTTTTTTGAAATGATGGTAATAATGCCAAGTTCTAGTTACTCCACACTCTTTGCCTGACATTGACAAGAGCTGCTGAAAGGGGAAGTGAAAGGGTACATAGGATATGGTTTGCCCCCTCTGAGTTCTTCCCTAGGGTCAGTGAAATCTATTTCTTTTTGTCCCAACCCTTTTACTATCTAGGATTTTGTTTCTGCTTCTGGCCTGTGGACATACCTTCCTTCAAGTTCTGCCATTCCTTCAGGGTGTCTGCTTTGATCACAAGATTCAGAGCTGGAAGGTATCTGACAAATGGCTTCATATAACCCTCTCATTTAACACATGAGAAAACTAAGTCCCTGATAAGTGACTTGCCTAAAGTCACACAGGAAGTAAGTAGCAGAGCCAAGATTTAAACCAGGTCCTTCGATCCCAAATCTAGTTCTCTTTCCACTACAAAACCAGGCCTCGTAGTTGCTTTTTAAGCTCCTTCCCTTTGGAAAGTTTTGGCTGCTCACACCCCACAAGATCGCCCTGGACTTCTCAAATGCTGTTCTGGAGTCACTTCTGGGTCCATGCTGACCTTGCCACTGCTGTGAAACCACCATGTTTTTGTTGCTTACAAATTCCTCCAGGGTTTCCCCCCTGAATCTTTCAGCTACCTGCTCCATTTTTCAGTGCAGTCCAGTTCTTCCCAAACTAAATTTGGCCACAGAACACTTTGGGGATTGAATATAAACAATGGATACTAGAAGAAGGAGCATAGCTGGGGCTGTATCTGAGAGATGAACTCTGATAATTTCCTGTAGGACCTGTGTTAGACAAAGAGAGAGAACTTGGGTGAGTTAGTGTTGGAGGACGGGGTTAGTGTACAGATGTCAGACTAGAGTATGGAAGAGATTGTGGGAGCAAATGAGCAGGTAAGATGTGAAAGGGACAGCAGCTCAGTGACAGTTGCCTAGCATAACCTTCTCATTTCCCTCTGTGTCATGCTGTATGTAGCATCTGGTTGTCATAGCCAGTGTGTCAATTTCTTGCTATCTATGTATGAATTCAAGGTTGGGTTCTGTATGTTCCTGAGCTGAGAGATCGGAGCAGTGATGGTATGAGTCAACCTAGAGTTGCACATTTGACCCTTAGGAACTGAGTTCAATACTTCCTCCTGAGAGGACTGCTCAAGGATGGACGCTGAGATGGGACTTTGAAACTTATTGACAGATAGGTTGGGTTTGTTTTAAGGGTCTTTTGTCATAAGAGAGGGTTCTATTGGGATGAAGGAGAGTATTGAGAAATTATAACGATATGAAAGAAATGAAATCATCAGTAAAACTTTAAAAAAATAAAAAAGTGTTGACAGAATCCATAAATGATGTTCTAAGGCCAACAGAAAAAAAGGAGGACAAGGATGAGAGGCAGTGCTTCCTAGTGGATAGAGATCTAGACTTAGAGTCAGGAAGATCTGAGTTCAAACCCTGCCTGTAGCATTGGCTCTGTGACCCTGGTTAAGTCACTTAATTTCTTAGTGCTCGAGGCATTTCTCTAAGACTATAACCTGCAGAACAGTTATAGATCTGGTTTCCTGGAGGGAATTTCTTCACTTCAGTGGCCTGTCCTAATGAAATCATAGATCTGGATGGGTTTAAAAAAAAGAAAGAAGAGGGTACTTCGTAGAATTATAAAAGAAATGAAGCCTATTTTTGTATAGAAAATTGCCACATATAGCGAGAATGTTGATGCATAATTTAATGCTTAATATGTTAAAGGAAAAACTCTGCAGAATCATCAATTTCTCATGCATGTACTCCATTCACATCACTCCATTGTACTCTATTCACATTGGGACTGCTGGGTTCTCCAAAACACAATTTGGGAAATGCTCACCTGGCCCATCTGCAGGGATCCATATGTCAGTCCCGCACTATTCTCATGGGCTTGACAGGAAGCTTGCCACTCATTTCTAGAGAATGGCTGTTTCCATAGCCATCCTGTTTTATGTAGGTATCTTTCCTTACCTATCTATCTCTTCCATGCCCAGATTGCTCATCACTGCTCGTGCCTGATTTTTTTCCCTTCACTCAATTTTCACTTTCATTCACTAGCCAGAACAGACCAAAAAATAAACCCACAGCACCTCTCCAATCCTGAAGACACTTGCATAAGCCTGTGTGTTCTACTCTGAAAAGAAGCTCTCATTTCGGCAGCAGGGCTGGCTCACATTTCAATCAGTCCTACTTTCCTAACTCATCTGTGGGTCTTAGATATAAAAGTTATCTGGCACAGGCTGGCTACAGATTATGCTTTAACTAGCCTAGGATTCACAGCATTGTGCAACCTGCTTTAGGCCTCCAGCAGACCCATTTTCAGTTTTCAAAGCAGGCATTCCTCCCCCTCCCCCCAAATATTTTAAAGACACGTTTGACCAAGCCACAACATACATGGTTTTAAAACAAAGTTAAACTGTGGTTTCCTCTTACCCCTTCTTCCTTTGCCAGGGAGCAGTCTGTGTAGCAGGGTCTCAGCCTTTGCTTTCTTTCCAGGATGTGGGCAAAAGTCCCACTCTATTGGCTTGCAGGGAGCAGCTTTGTAAAGTGTCTTAAAGTTGAAGGGTTGCTGCACATTGCTTGTTGAAATTCAGGAGGTGCGCTCTGTGACATACTTTCCATAGAGACTCCATATATGGAGTCTCTCCCTTCTTATTCACACACTGTTGTCACTAAAGTCACTAAAGGGGAAAGTGTGTCCTCCATGGTGCTGAGATTATCCTGGGAGGGTCTGCTGATAACCCTGATTAGGACCATATTTACAAATGTTCTTCTATAGGAAATCAAAGAAAACTCACATTTTATCCAGCAGCCAAGTCACCATTGAAAAGTAATGGTTCATTTTCATTTTTCTAATGCATTTCATTCTCATTACAGAAGAGCTCCTTTTGAGCTTTGCCGTCTTTGGCTTAATCATTCATAGATGCTGAACTTGAGGTATTTTCTAACTAAAAAGAAAACAAAACAAAAAGCCCAGAACACTGCTCCATTGGGCAGTGACTTTACTGTTATTCAGCTCTGTGTCACCTGAGAGGACAGCAGCTGTTTGAAAATTGGAATGCTTTCCTTGCCTAAAATGCTACCATTTGCAAACATGTGTGAATACAAGGGATAATGATGCAACTAAATCTATGGAGAATTGCGTAGGACACTACGTTTCCCATCTGTCAGGAGGCTCTGATTTCACAAGGAATTCTATTCCTTATCATTTAGGGTCGTAATCCACACATCTCAGGTTCTTAGCATTGAAAAATGTTTAAGTTAAGTATACTGGTATGAGAGCAAAGAAATCAGAGTCTAGATGAAAGCAGGGTTGGAAAAGCCTACCCTGATAATCTTACCCCAGTCCACATACTCTTTTGGGTTTGGGCTTGCTGCAAATTGTGGTGTATCTATGATGTCCCTTGTCCTATACCTAGTGATATGCTGGAAAATATTTAACAACCAGCTCTCTGGAAAAATATTCAAGACACATTTTTAATCTGGATTATTAACATTTTCTCTATCACTTTCTTACATTTAGACAATCAACAAAACAATGAATCAAACCCTGACTTGTAGCATTGGCTGATTCCTGAGGTGTAAATGCTCATACTAAAAATTTAATGATCGGCTCTCATGAACTGCTGTGAGCTGGCTCCCGTACACCCCTGCCTATATTCATGTCCCACTTTTTTCTCTAACTTGAGATTGTAGGTTCATAGTGTATCACCCCTTCTGGGCTTCTTTTCTCAATCTCTCCTCTCACTGACAAGATGTGTCTCCAGAGAGTGGCAGTTTCTCCCCTCTGGGTTTTAGGGTAACCTTGAGGGGTTGTGGGATGTCTGGTATTATTGATCAAAAGCCTTCTATCTGGTATGCTTCCCATTGATTATAAATTAGCTAGTCAGAGTTAATTAGCTTTGTAGAAAGAGGTATTTACAGAAATAATATAGTAAGAATAATTTGTAGTACCACATCTTAAACCATATTATAAGGCAGTAATTATCAAAACTATCTGGTACTGGCTAAGAAATAGAAAGGTAGATTAATGGAATATAGTAGACATAGAATTTACAGCATCAAATAAACACAGTAACCTTGTATTTGAAAGTGTAAAGACTTAAGATTTGGGGATAAGAATTCATTATTTGGTAAAAATTGTTGGGAAAACTGAAAGCAGTGTGGCAGAAACTGGGCATAGACCAATGTCTTACGTCATTTACCAAGATAAGGTCAAAATGGATATATGACCTAAATATAAAGAGAGATTTTACAAGAAAATTAGAAGAACACAGAACATATTACTCATCAGACTTATGGATAGGCAAACAATTTATGAAGAAACAAGAGATGTAGAGCAAAGTTAGGTGTAAAATGGTTCGTTTTTATTATGCTAAGTTAAAAAGTTTTGTATAAATAAAACAAAATGTAGCCAAGATCAGAAGGAAAACAGAAAATTGGGGAAAAAATTTTATAGTTTGTCAGATAAAGGTCTTATATCTAAAATATATAAAGAACTTTGTCAAATCTATAAGGATATGAGTCATTCCCCAATTGGTAAGTGGTTAAAGGATATAAACAGGCATTCTTCTAAAGAAGAAATCAAAACAATTTATGGTCTTATGAAAAAATGCTCTAAACCCGGGATGTGAAATCTGCAACCTTGAGGCCACATGTGGCCCTCTAGGTCGCCAAGTGCAGCCCTTTGACTGAATCCAAACTTCACAGAACAAATCCCCTTAATAAAATGTTTTGTTCTGTAAAACTTGGACTCAGTCAAAAAGCTACACCTAAGGACCTAGAAGACAACAAATGGCCCAGAGGCCACAGGTTCCCCACACCTGCCTAAATCATTATTGATTAGAGAAATGCAAATTAAAACAACCTTGAGGTATCACTTACATCTACGAGATTGGCTAAAATGATAGAAGGGGAAGGTGACAGATGTTTGGAGGGGATGTGGACAAATTCATTGTCAGTGGAATTGTGAACTGATCCAACCATTTTGGAGAGCAATCTGGAATTATGCCCAAAGAGTTATTAAACTTACCCTTTGACTCAGCAACACCAATACTTAGTCTGTTTCCAAAGATAAGTAGGGAAAAAGGAAAAGAACCTGTTGTGTTTTAAAATGTTTATAGAAACTCTCTTTGTGGTGGCAAAGAACTGGAAATTGCAGGTATGCCCATTAAGTGGGGAATGTCTGAACAAATTGTGGTACATGATTGTGATGGAATACTACTATGTTATAAGAAATAATGGTCAGTGATTTTAGAAAAACATGGAAAGACCTGCATGAAATAATGAAGAGCAAAATGAGCAGAACCAAGAGAATGCTGTAGATAGTAACAGCAATATTATGTTAAGAATGAGCGAATGGGTTATTTTGTCTATTATAAATACCCAAATTAACTATAAGGGACATATAAAGAAAGATGCTATCTACATCCAGAGAAAGAATTAATAAATAGGAGTATGTGTAGAATAATTTTACGTATGTATACCTATTTGTGACTAATGGTAGCCACTTCTAGGGTGGGGAATGGGGGAGGAAAGAAAAAAAAGAAATTTACATGATAATTTTGTTGTATATTTGAAAGGAATAGTAAATTATGCATAGTAGATTTACAGTTTCATGTACAATCTTTTTTTTTATTATATTATGTTATGGAAATGCTTGTTTTATTCCATAAATTAAAAACAGAAAAAGAATAATTGGTATGAAAATTTCCCTCCAAAGTCAGGGACACAATCTCCCAAATGTATATACAGAGTCCAAAGGAAATGGACTCAGGCGTAGAGAATGTACGTCGCCAAAGAGTAAATCATGCCTCCATGGTGTGTGTAGCTGTCTGCTCAGACCTAGGGGTTGATACCTTTGTGGAGTCCTGATGTTGCCTTTCCTTGATCAATCTAGTTTATCCTTGGGCTGCTATTGTTCCTGGGATACTACTACCATCCCTGATGGGAAGTTTAAGTCTTCTAACCTTTATCAGTTCACAAGGTCATCTTCTGGTCACTGTGGAGCATGATTTTCCTCAGCTTACAGCCCTTCTCCCTCATCTTCCCTTGATGCCCTTTGGTACATGTGCAAGGGGTGTTCCTTCTTAAGGAGACCCTGCAACTTGACCGCGTTTTCTTGCTTGAATCCCTTCTCTGAAATACATAGGCCCAGAGGTATGTGTAACTTTTTTTTTTTACCAATCCCAGTATATTTCTGATATCATCCAAAGGTTCCTCCTCAGTCTCCCCAATGGGTTAAGGACTTGTCCAAACCTTGCTTATGCCTTTGACCAATTGATTCAATAAAGTGTCTTATACTTTAGGTGTAACTGTAACTCAGAGAGACTTTCTTGATAAAAGGTATCAGGGCATAGGGCTTCTTTTTGATTCCAATATATGGAGCTGAGTAGTGTGGGACACTCCTCTTACAATAAATGGGATCATAGATTTTGAGCTGGAAGGGACCTTCGTGGCCAAATAAATGTAATGAGGCTGAATAATCCTTTAGAGACTATGCTAGGCAGCGTGTGCTCGGAATTCCCCTCAGAACTTTTAGGGGACTCCAAGGACATGGTGGTGACTCATTGCTTGCACCTTTTGGAGATGATGAATTTATTGGGTGCTTCTGGCCATTTAATTACCCACTGCTGAAAAGACTTGGCTTTTGAGAATGTTGTGTCCAGTCCTGAGTGGTCTCTTGGTCTTTTCCCAACCTATTGCAGCATTAATGGATGTGTGGTCCTATATTTGTTAATAGAAAAAACAACTTCAGGCTCAGTCTCTTGATTGCTACTCTTCCATGTGGCAAGTATTGTGTTCTCTGTCTCTGGCACGGTAGAGGGCAGCCAGGGATGGCACTTATTCTTCTATGGATCCAACTACGTAAGTTTGTGTCTAAGCCCTTGCCAGCCTTTTTGTTTCTTTTCCTAAATAGATAGTCTTTTGAGTTCAAAAGGTCAAGAGGTCCATGAAATAGCTGTGCAATAGTCACCATACTCTGAGTGATGATGACCCTGGAGCAGCAGGCTGGTGATAAAAATAAGCTTCCACACTGGAAACAGTGGTCACCAGAAAGAAGAATGGTCCAAGTTGGGCCATTTGATTGGATGGTGCTGAACCAAAGTAAAATGTAAAATGCTTGATTAGTCTGATTGAAGAACTGCTTCATATTTTGATGATGTCTTAGTATTAGCTTTTTTGCTGATTGTAATTTTAGTTATAATTTGTTACTAAATATTGTTTTAAGTTAGGTTTTGTCAAATATGAACTTGTGAGTGTTCTTTGTTTAGTATGCCTTTTGTGTGTAGGAATAAATTAGTCATCCCATACTGGATTAATAGTGTACATTCAGTACCTATTTTTTTTTTTAACTATTCCCCCAACCCCTTTCTGCAAGGTTTTAATCTTTATAAGTAAATGATTCCCAGGATCAGGACAAGCTGTTGTGTGTGAGCATTGGAAGTGTAGCTCCTCTCTTATTAAAAGGTTAGGCTCATTAGGACTGAACTCTGTCCACATTCCATGCCTGGGCACAGAACAGTATGCAACATAGATGTCAGTCTATCTTGGTGGAGAAGGAAGTGGCACGTACCTGCCTGACACAGAACAGGGAGTGAGTGTCTCTATGGTCCAGCAGCAGTTCCTTAAAGTGAGATAGTCTAGCCTTCTCATTATATAGATGAGGAGATCCAAAAAATTGTGACTTGCCCATGTCACCTAGGTAGCAAGTAGCAAAGCTGGAATGTGAACCGGCTCCTCTGATTCCAAAGGCAGCACTCTTTAGATGAGAGCTCTTAATCCTTGGGAGATATCTTGGTGGAATAGAACCTTTTAAAAATATACTACAGGGATTCAAGACAGAGACAAAATGTCTTTCTTTCAATTAAGTTCACTTCAATTTAACAGACTTTATTAAGCAGATATCACTATGCTGGGTGCTGGAAAATGACAGGGTTCCTGCCCTCAGGGAGCCTGCCGTCAAATTCAGGAAAGATAAGTATTACCAGGTAGACAGTTGCAGGAGAGTCATGCCCCAGGGTGGTTTGGTGATAAAGCAGGGTTCCTTTATTTCTATTGTTTGAACTATTATGTAGACTCCCAGTTAGTCTGCTTTTAGCCTTGCTCTTCTTTGATACAACCTCCACACTGAAGTCAGATTATGATAACACTATGATTTTGATAATCATGGCCTAACAAAGACCAAACTCCTTAACTTGGCATTCAAGGTCCTCTGTAATGTGGCCCCAAGCTTATTTCCCATCATTTCTCTATGCCTAGTCTTCAACCAAATTGGACTACCACACTTTTCCTGAACATACAATATATTTTCCCATCTCTACATTTGGTCCTGTGCCATTACTTTGCAAAGCTCCCCCCCCCCCCAATCTTGTCTATCCTTCAAAACCCAACTGAAATACCATTTCTTCTATGGAGTTTTCCTTCATTGTAATAATTTTCTAGGGCAACTACTGACAAGAATGACAAAGAATTGAAAGTCTCACTTGCATGAAGTATTGGGGGAGGGGGTTGGAGATAATTTTGCAGGGTTTGCATAGAATGCAGACTATTTTTGAATTTTTGACATGGCCAAATGACTGGCTTGTCTCCCTGTTAGAAGAGAAAATAAAGGACACCCAGCAAACACATCTCTAGTTTCCAGATGGTTAACAGGGAGTTTTCCTTTTAAAAAAAAAAAGAAAGAATAACTTCAGTGTGAAAACGAAGATTAGGATCTACAGAAGCAGAGAGGTATGTTCTGGGTTTAAGGGACTAAAGGGACTAAATTTCTGAGGCAGGAGAGGAAGGACAATTGTGGTTCCACAGTCACTGTCAGGGGAAAGACCATCCTGTAGAGGTCATGGGAAGAGAGAATAGGGGTGATTGGTTAAGGTGACTCCCTGCTCAGGGGGTATGTGGTAACTATGTGATGATTTTGATAACAATAGAGAGGTCTGCTATCTTTCCAGAGTATATATTCAGGAGTGACAGAGAACCTTCCCAAACTTGGATTACTATTACTCATTTCTGGTGACTCACACAGATACCAATGGAACTTCCAGAAGAAATCTAGGAAGCATTGCTAAAGGTCTTGGGCAGAAACTAAGAGCCTTAGGGTAATAGGCACTATTTTCATCACTGATGTGGATTAAGAGCAGAGACTTTTTTTTTTTAATAAGAGCAGAGACTTTCAAAGAGAAAAGCAGACTTGGGAAGTGAACAGCTGGAAGGAAGAAAGTGGTGTCTGAGAATGGGATTTGGACTGCTGGACCATGACTGAAAAGAAAGGAATAAAAAACTCCTGGCCAGCCCTACCAAGGACTAGTAAAAAGGCATTTGCCTGGAGTCTTGCAGTTCTAAGTGAAAGGTCCGCCTTTTCTATATCCCTTTCAACAACAATTTCTATTTCCACTCATGATAGACACTATTTCCTGGAGGGGTGGAGGCCATTGGTGACTGCCTCTCTTAGAAGACTTTCAGGAAAGCTTTGGCCTTCTTCACCTGATCTTTTCCAGCCACTTCTTCCATATCCTCCAACCACCACCACCAACACCACCACCACCACCTTGCTGACTTGTAGACCTTCCCCACTTCTGTCAGATCAACTTATACTGCTCCTGAATGGAATCTACAATGTAGATCTTCTCTTCACCATCTCTGTAATTTGTGGACCAAAGTGTCCTTCCTTGGTCACCACTTTGCTAAGCTTGTTGTTTCCTCCATTAGAATGTAAGGTACTTGAGGACAGGGACTGTCTGGACCCAAAGTCAGGAAGACTTGAATTCAAATCTAGCCTCAGATGCTTACTAGCTGTGTGACCCTGGGAAGTCACTTGGCCTCTCTCTACCTCAGTTTCCTCATCTATAAAATAAGGATATAGAAATAGCATCTACTTCCCATGGTTATTATGTTAAAGTGAGATAATATTTGTAAAGTGTTTTGTTATCCTTAAAGTGCTATATAAATGTCTTTCTTATTATTGTTATTGTTCTTAGAACCATATTGCTTGTCATAGTAAGTACTTAACAAATACTTTTTTTTGTTCATTCATTCTAATGGAAGAAAGAAAACTGCCTGTATTTTATTACTAAGATATATTACTTATAAAGAAAGCTTGTGATCTGGAAAGAAGAAAAGCATCAGAGATGCACAGAAATCACTGGGAGACAAAATCTAAGAAAAGAGCCAGTAATAAAAACCAACGTCTCAGATGCCTATAGACAAATGAACAAAATATGAGTAAAAACAAGGCAAGCAAAAAAGGTTTGGGTGGGATAGATGAGCATAATATATTGGAATATATACTCATGTGTGGATATCCAAGAACCAGAGAGTGAAAGTACAGTGAATAGCATTTGATCAAAAATCAACCAAAATAGAAACAGAAGGGCTATTTTCATCAGAGTATGCCGTGAGCAGAGGCTTGTAGTATATACATTAGTATGTACTAAGATAAAAAAAAAACAAAACCAAAAACTAAATACTAAAATAAGTGCAGAAGTAATTTCAAGATGAGGGGTCTGGAAACTGGGAGATCAGAAAAAGATTTGTGTAGGAGATACCTGAGTTGTTCTTTGGAAGGAAACTAGAGGTTCTTTGATGTAGAAATGAGGAGGGCAGGCATTACAGGAAAGGAAGACCACTTGTAGAAAGGCAAAGAGTCAGGAAAAAGAAAGTCAGGTGTGGGCAACAGCCAGCAGGCCAGTTTGACTGAAATGAAGAATGAGTGAAGGGGAGAATCTTTGCATATTCACAAATTCTGCAAACTACTGGGACAGAAAGAGGAAAGAGATGAGTTCAGGAAACAAATCATAAGAAAAGAGGTATAATATAGTAGTGATGGAGGATTTAAATTATCCAGATACCTGCTTGAATTTATCTTTTGCTAAAAGAAGAGAAGCTTTCTTCAGCATGCCTTAATGATCATTTCAGCCATCAAAAGGTAGAGGAATCAATAACAGAAGCTTCCTTTTTGGGTCTGCTTTTCAACACTGAGGAAGAACTGACTTCTAGGATGAAAATGATCAGTACCTTAGGAGGAAGTGGCTACTTTGTTTTAGCAATTAATGTAAAGAAGGAGGGGAAAATCAGGCATGGTCTTAGGTCTTTAGGGGAACAGATTTAAAAGGGAGTAGAGGAAGATATCAGAGCCTAAAATTCTATGATCAAGAGAGAGGAAACTCTCAAGAATGAAATTCTGAAAAAAATACAAAGGGAAAGAATTCTAGTAGGAAGGAAAAGATGGAGTTGTCTAAAAAGAATGGTATGGATGCATCAACCAATTTGAATTTTAGAAAGCTATAGATAGAAGATGGGAACAAGGGCTGGTGATGGGACAGTTAGGTGGCTCAGTAGATAGAGTGCTGGAGTCAGGGAAGACTCATCTTCCTGACTTCAAATCCAGCCTCAGACACTTACTAGCTATATGACCCTGGACAAATCGTTTAACGCTGTTTGCCTCAGTTTCCTTATCTGTAAAATGAACTGGAGAAGGAAATGGCAAATATCTTTAGTATCTTCGTTAAGAAAACCCCAAATAGGGTCATGAAGAGTTAAACATAACTGAAAACAATGGAGGATGAATACATAGTCTTGAAGCTCAAAATGAATTTGTGAGGAATTTTAAGAACAACAAAAAGACTATTAAAAAACCCCAACCTATATTTGGGAAAGAGGAAGACCAAGGAAGGAGTAGGATTTTTGCTCAGTCTGGATGGGGTGCTGTAAGGGATGTTGAAGAGAAGAAAGAATGACTCATCTCTTTATTTTGTTTCTGTTTCTCTGTCAAGGAGAATGGTCTTTGGACTGGAAAGGTCAGAACAGAGACTATTAGGGAGTTGATACCTTAGATAAGTAAGGGAATAGTAGAAGATTACCTTCCTGAGTTCAAGCCACCATGCCTAGACAGAGAACCAGGAGACTGAGAGAACTGGCAGGTGTGATTGCTGAGCCTTTCTCAGTGATCTATGAAAAATTGTGAAAAGAAGAGAGATGCTGAAGGGTTAGAGAAGATCAGATGTTGACCCAGTTTTCTAAAAAGGGAAGAGAATGGAGTCTACAAATTATAGACCAGTGAATTTGATTTTGATCCCCAGGAAAATTCTAGAACATACCCACAGCTCAACCCACATTTAGTCATGTGGAAATATCTTACGGTTTTAAATGTATTTTTGATACTGTATTAACAAATGTAAGTGGTATCACCCACTGTAGCATAAGTAAAATTCTACAATGGGAAGTGGTAATGAAGTGTGGTTTGGTTGGACGTGGTAGAGAGGTAGTGAGAAGTTACTAGTTGGTTCGTTCTTACCTGCTGTGTGAAGCTTGTGTGCTTTATGGCAGGGAAGTCTGGGAGGGTTTATAAATGCGCAGTTGTGCAGTGAAAGAGAAGTTACTAGTTGGTTCATTCTTACCTGCTGTGTGAAGCTTGTGTGCTTTATGGCAGGGAAGTCTGGGAGGGTTTATAAATGCTCAGTTGTGCAGTGAAACTCAATAAGTTGTGGACTATTGTGTTTGAATGTTATTTGGTTGACACCATTACTATTTCTAATCTTGTATTCCAAATTGTTTTATACTTTGTATATATTGGTGTGCATTATTTTAATTCCTAGTATCTAGTGTGTGTCAGTCATCTGAATAGTTCTTGCATGCAGTAGGTTATATTTTAAACTTCAGAGATGAAATTTTACTCCTCTTGTCAAGAAAGTACATGCACTCCCTTTTGGTTGTAAAATACATGATCAGTTAAGACTTGGGCTCCCTCTCTTGTGCTGTATCGTTTGTGTTATACTGGATACACGGATCTCATCACATGCCATTTGTAAGTTCCTATAATTTGCAGAGAACAAAAAAGATCATTCAGGAGATTGCTATTTTTGTTTAACAAATATATTAGAGATAACTTCCAAATCTACCATCGATTCTAAGGCTTTTAAAAAAAAATCTGGTGAAAAACTGCCTGTACCTGTACCTGTACCTAGACCATGAAAAATTTGGAATTTTGGTGAAGAAGATGAATCTGATGATTTAGATTGTAACAAGAAATTAAAATGACAAGGTAGGAGGCAAGAGATGGTGATTCCTATTGGAAGCAAGTTTTCCACCATTAAGTACAAATCTCATAAATCAAGGAAATTAAATGACCTTGGTCATTATTTTAACTTATCCCCAAATTAAGCTGACTCTTTTAACTTCTAGACTAAAAGCATGGATTCTCCTATAAGGAGATACCAAATGCATTCAAAACAGGAAACTTCTCGTGAGAACCATTAAGTATAAAGTTCTTGGCATATCTATAAAGATCTGAAAGTGATTGCTCTTTTACCATAAGTTGTATTTACCAAATACTATTACTTTATTTGACAGTGGGAGCAAAATACACTACAACGTCCCCCAACCAAAAACACAAAAACAAAAACCCAACAACCTACTGGCTTCAAAGGAGAGAGCTGCCTTTGGAGAAGAAAAATGTGATGTGTTTAAGTATCAGGTTATTTCTGAGAAAATTTTCTTACCACCATTGCATATTAAGTTTGATTTAATGGAAAAATTTTGTTGAGGTGATAGATCAAAATGGTGCAGACTTTCTTGATCTGAAAAATAAATTTCCAAGAATCAGTAAGGCAGAAAACCAAAATTAAAGATAAGATACTTGTGGGTCCTTAAATAAGCAAGATGAAAGACAAAAATTCTTGAAGAATAACTGAATTAATTTAAAGTGTTTTGATGGAAATAGTTTTTTAAATGGCCAATCACTTTTTGGGAAACAGCAAGCTAGAAAATTATCCAGAAATATTCAATAATCTTCTCAAAGCCTATGAAGTTATGGGATATATCATGTCATTCAAGATCCATTTCTTGAATTCATATTTAGATGACTTCTTGAAAAATATAGTTGCTATCAATGATGAACATGAGTACTACTTCTATCAAGAAATATCCAGAATGGAAAAGTGATACCAGGGCAAGTATAGTGCAAGATGCTGATTGAACAGTCCTACTTTTAGACCATCAGGAAGGATATATTCCATAAATGAAATTCAAGAAGCTATCAATAGCCACATTTTGGGTGAGTTAAATAAATGCAAAGGAAAGTTTTATTTAGTAAAATATGATTTAAAAATAATATAAAATGATTATTCCATAAAAATAGAGGATTATAAACAAAATATGAAGTAATATTGGAAATCAGGACAAAAATATTAATTTTACCATATTTGGAGTGTGAAAGGAAAACTTCCTTTTTTGTTGGATAGTGTTATTAAAGGAATGGTTACAGAAATCTAGAAAAGGAAGCACTGATCATCAAGTACCTGAATGACTTCATCAAGGGCAGGTCATGCCAGTCTAACCTCATTTTATTTTTTTCCCAGGATTGCTAGATTATTCAATCAAATGAATATTATAGATTTCACTGAAGTATATTTTACGAAGGTATTTGGCCAAAGTCATCATGCCAGCCTTGTGGACAAAAAAAGAGAGCTAGCTTAGTGTACCTTTAGGTGGATTTAGGATCAGTTGAATGGCTTGACTAAAATCACTTCACTGTCAACTTGGAAGGCAGTCTCTAGCAGAGTGCCTAGAGATTTGTACTGGACTCTATTGTTTTGGGGTTTTTTTTTGCATTTTTATTGATGCCTTGGGTATAGGCCCAAATAGCACGCTTATCATATTTGCAGAGGACAAAAAGCTGGGATGGATAACTAATACTTTGGAGAACAAAATGAAGATTCCAAAGGAAATTGACAAGGTAGAATATTAGACCAAATCTAATAAGTTGAAATTCAATTGGGAAAGTATAAAATTTTACACTTGGATTAAAAAAATCAGATTATAAGATGGAGGAGTCATGACTAGACAGCAGTTCATTTGAAAAAGATCTGGGGGTTTTAGTGGACTGAAAGCTCATTATGAGTCTATAGTATGATATAGAAGCCTCAAAATATTAATTTAAATTCTAGTGTAATAGGGGTTTGAGAACCAACATCCTGGGATTTACATCTATAACCACTGGTATTAGACTACATTCAGAGACTCATAAAGACCTAAGGAAGTCATGGTTTCACTGCACTCTGCCCTTATTAGATCACATCTGGAATATTGTGTTCAGTTCTGGGTGTCACATTTAGGGTGAATATTGTTAAGCTGGAGAGCAGGGCAACAAGGGTGGTAGCATCTTGAGGTCATGTCCTGGAAGGATAAATTGAACAAACTGGGAATGTTTAGCCTTCTTCGAGTATTTAAAGGGAGGTTTTGTAGAAGAGAGATTAGTTTTGTTCTGACATGCTCCAGAAGGTAGAACTAGGAACAGTAGATAGAAATTGTAAGTAGGCAAATTTAGGCTTTGTAGAAGGAAAAACTTCTTAATGCTAAGACCTATCCAATAATGAAATAGTTGCCTCTGAAGATAGTAGATTCTTCCTTAGTAGAGGTTTTTAAACAGCCTGGATGGTCACTTGTCAGTTATGTTGTAGAGAGGATTTTTCTTAGGTATAGATTGGACTATAGAGGCAACATTGGCATATTGGAGTCCAGAAGACATAGTCACATCCCACTTCTGACCTTTATTAGCAACGTAACCCTGGGCAAGTCGCTTATGTCTTAAATTTATCAATTTAAAACCTGTTTCAAAAGACTTTTATAGAGGCTATAGTTATTGTAACTGTTGCTTTAAGAGACAAATGGAATATGTGGAAGTAAGGGTTTTTAGTGCCATTTTAGAGACACTGTTGAAGGGGATGGTTTGAGAGAAATTGAAGAATTGCTGTATCATGGTTGGATAGAAGCTAGAGAAGACAGAGAGAAAGAAGATGGAGAGGGCTTCTTTTTTGATGGAACTGCTTTAACCTTTTATCTTTCAAAGAGAATGAAGAGAATTTAATTGTTATTCTGAATGAAATGGCGTTCAAGTATGTTCTCAGAACTCAAGAGAAGTTATCTGCCATTACAGTGAAGGTTTGAGGTGACTCATTGAATTTGAGGTGACTCAAGAATGCTATAAGCATTCTTACAACTAAAGTGTTCTAGATTATTACGTACGCCTTTGCTTTGTCATTGATTTCATTGTTAATAAATTGCTTATTGAGTAACATAATATTAATTTAATCCTAGTAGATTAAAGGATTTAACATATAGATATAAAAAACTATTGCAAAAAGGAGGTTTCTCCATTTTATGAAATAAATAATACTTCATGAATTGGTGGGGACTCTGAACTTATTTGATTGAGAAATTTTTGAAATTTTGTTAACTAGGAAGTATACAAACATGCCCCTGGATTATCTTAGAGTTTGGGATAATCAGTAAATATAGAGAATGAGTCAAGTAGCAGGCTGAAAAGTGGCCTGCAGGTGAGGTTGGTTGACCTATGTAACCCAGTTACATGTTGGGGATGTCTTCCTACTACATCTAGGTAATTCCCATACTGGGAATTACCATACATTGAGGCTCATTGACTCAACTATATAGAAATGTAAGAAACTGAGACCTTTGAAGTCACCTGGATTAATCCCCTCACTTTATAATCAAGAAAACTGGAGCCCAGAGAGGATAAATGATTTGTCTGAAGTCGGCTAAGAAATCTTTCTTGTATTTGCCCATTAGTTGAGCCACATACTCTGGGGTCACTTCTAACTCTGAGATACTATGGTCATTTTAACAGTTCACTTGTATGTTACTGTTTGCCCCATTCCTAGTACTTGCTATATATTTTCTACATCTACTGCCTTGTATTATAATCATCTTATGTATGACATGTTGCATTATGTTGAGAAACAGCATGGGTTAGTGTCAAAAACACCAGATTTAGGAGCTGGAAGAAATTTGGATTCAAATCCTACCTCTGACACTTGTTAACTATGTGACTGCGGCCTAGTCACTTAACGTTTCTGGGCTTCTGTTTCCTTATCTGTAAAAATGGGATGTTCAGAAGCCAGCTCAATTGGCTGGAGTCAAATGTGAAATTTTCATTGTGAACATTTACACCTCAGAAATGGACAAATGTTACACATCAGTGCTTGATTTATCATTTTTGTTGATTTTCTAGGCTTGAGAAAGTGATGGAGAAGTTTTAATAACGCAGCTTATACTTAAAAGTATGTCATGCACACATTTTTGGGTTTAGAGATCTGGTTTAGTCATGTCTGAATCTTCATGATCTCATGGAAAATAGCACCTCAGGACCCTCTATCCTCCACTCTCTCCTGAAGTCTGTGCAAGCTCATGTTTGCGGCGTCCATGACAGTGTCTATCCATCTAATTCTCTGCTGTCTCTTTCTATTTTTGCCTTCAAACTTTCCCAACATCGAGGTCTTTTCATCTCCTCATTATGTAGTCAAAGTATTTAAGTTTCAGTTTTAGTTTTTGACCTTCCAGTGAATAGCCTGAATTAATTTCTTTAAGTATTGACTGATTTAATCTCCTTGCTGTTCAAGGGACTCTAAAAGTCTTCTCCAGCACCACAATTCAAAAGTGTTGTTTCTGTGGCATTCAGCTTTCCTTAGAGTCCAAACTTTCACAGCCATACACTGCTGCAGGAAAAACCATAGCTTTGACTATATGGACCTTTGTCGGCAAGGTGATGTCTCTGTTTTTTAGTATGCTGTCCAGATTTGCCATAGCTTACCTTCCAAGGAACAAGCATCTTTTCATTTCATGACTGCAGTTGCCATCTTCAGTGACCTTTGAGCCCAAGAATATGAAATCTGTCACTGCTTCTATTTCTTCTTCCTCTATTTGCCAGGAAGTGATGGGGCCAGTTGCCAAGATCTTAGTTTTTTTGATGTTCAGCTTCAAGCCAGCTTTTACACTCACCTCTTTTACCCTCATCAAGAGGCTTCTTATTTCCTCTTCACTTTCTGCCATCAGATGATATCGCTAGCATGTCTAAGGCTGTTGATATTTCTCCCAGCAACCTTAATTCCAGCTTTTGATTCGTCTGTCTTGGCAGTTCATATGATATATTCTGCATATAACTTAAATAAGGTGACAATATACAGCCTTGTCATACTTCTATTCCAATCTTAAACCAGTCAGTTGTTAATTTTTTTGGTTCTGTTGCTTCTTGTCCTGCATGCAGTTCCTCAGGAATCCATTAAACAAGGCATTCCAAATATTGACTTGGAAAACCATGTATTAACATTATCTATATTCTATTGCATTTTATGTATTCTGTTAAATATTTTCATTTCATAATTACATCTTAATCTGGTTTGCATGTTTAACATCTCTAGGCTAGACAATAGATAAATTAGGTAGATAAAGAAAATTTGGGATAGATTAAGTGACCAAATCCAAAGAGTAGTTATTTATGTATCTGTATTAATTAGGTGTCTAGTAGCCCACAGTGGCACTGTGCTACTCAAGATTTTCAGTCAGTGACCTGGATGAAGGTATAAATGGCATGCTGATTAAATTTACAGACAAAGCTAGGAGGCAACCCTTTGGGTGAAAGTCAGGATAAAAAAAGATCTTGAGAGACAAGAATGATGGAAGAGTCTACTAACATGAAATTTAATAGGGATAAATATCAAGTTTCACACTCTTGTTAGAAAAGATCAGCTTTAAAAATCTTGGATGGAGGAGGCAGGGCTAGATGACAGCTCATGTGAAACACCTCTGTGGTCGGGGAGGGACTTCAGGCATTAAATGTTACACACACTTTTAGTCCCAGTTACAGTATTGATTGGTTTTACATAACTTTTTCTTTCATACAAGAGAGAGTCTATCTTGGGGGTGGGGTGGCAGGGGAGTGGAATCTAAAAAAAATCACCAATGTAAAAACAAAAGGCATAATTAACATTTTATAACACTCTAAGATTTGTAAAGTGATTTAATACATTTTCATCAGACTTATAACAAACCTGTTGAGGCAGGTAGTTATCCCCATTTTACAGATGAGGAAACTGAAACAGAGAGAAGTGACTTACTCAGACACCACTGATGTCTTAGGTGGGATTCAAACCCAGGTCTTCCTGACTCCCAAGTCTAGCAGTCTAGCCACAACTCCACCTAGCTGCCTCATAAAACCTCTAAGGGGAAAACCTCTGTGAGTTTTATTAGACTTAATGGAGATGGAGAGGCATCATGATTTATTGGATACAGAGATGGCCTTTAAGTCAGGAACACCTAGGTTCAAATCCTGCCTCTGACACTTGGGCAAATGACTTCATTTCTTAGAGCCTCAGGGCTCTACGACTAAGACTCTAAGTTGTAGGTGAGTTGCTGCTTTCCATGGATAGGAGTTTCCAAAGCAGGCAGTTCCTCACAATGATGGAATCACTGCCCTGGTCTAATCACATAGAGTGTCTTTTTAAAGAGGGCTCCCACATCAGCCATCTCTTCATTTCCCATGTGGCTGCACATCTTAGGACTAGACTCCATCATACCCGCCCCCACCGCCATCATCCTGAAGGATTATATCAACCCTGGTGCTCACAGCTCATCGGTACCCTTAGGACCCTCTGCTTCTGTGATTGGAGGGCTGGAACAAAGAACTCCTCCCATAGCACCCATTTAAAGAGTGCTCTCAGGCCAGCCATCTTTTCATTTTTCACCCAGCTGCGTTCCTTTGGATTGGACTCCATTGTGCTCCTGTGTGTTGGGTTCCTTCCTCCCTGCTCCCCATTTTCTACTTCCTTTTGTGTACTGTCTTCCACATTGAATTTTAGGCTCTTTGAGGGCAGGGATTGTTTTTTTTTTTCATACTTACATCTCTAGATCTTAGCACAGTACCCAGCACATGGTAGGTACTTAATAAATATTTAGACTGGCTAATATGGAGTATGATGCTCAGTTATAAGCACTCCATTTTAGGAACGACTCTAACAAATGGGCTTGTTTAGAGCAGGGCTTCTCAAACTCACTCCGCTCAAGACCCTTTTTCGTGGTTAGGTAGTGTTCTTTGGCATTGTGTGGCCTGACAGAATTTGCAGCGCAAATGTGCGTGCTTTGTGTTCAGAACCAAGGGTGCAGTGAAGTTGTTCACTGCAACATAGGCAAGCGCTGCCAGAAACACCTCAGATTCATTACACATTTGATTTTTAATCAATTTTTGGGTAGAAACTTTTTACTGTTGTCAATTTTTTCTTGACCCCATATGGGGTTGTGTGTTTAAGAAGAGCTGGTGAAGGTGACCAGTATGATGAAAGAAATGCAGACCATACTATAGGTCTGAAAGAACTGAGAATTTTTTTTCCTTGGGGAAGAGAAAACTTAGGGGGAATGAAATAGCTTTTCCCAAGTATTTGAAAGATTTTCATAAGGAAGAGTAATTCAACTGGTTCTGTTTGGTCCCTGAGAACAGAATTACAAGTCATAGATGGAAATAACAAATAGGTAAATTCATCTTGAATGTAAAGGAAAAACTCCCCTTGGAAAGCAATGAGAGCTTTCCCCAAATGGAATGAGATACCTTGGAGAGAATGGATTCTCCCATCTGGGAGGTCTGCAAGCACAGACTGAGTGACCAACTGGTGAAGTTGTTTGTTGCAAGTATCCCCTCTTCAGACAGGAGCTAGATTGTTTCTGAGGCTTCTCCCAACTTGAGATTCTGTGATCAGGAAAAGCTCTTGGAGGAGGTAAAATTTGAACTTGGCTTTAAAGAATGTATAGGAATGTGACAGGCTGGAGGTGAAAAGGCAATACAAGCATAGGGAGTAGAATGAGGAAAGCTGTAAAGACAGGAAAACACAGGACATATTTGGGAAAATGATAAATAGTTCAACTAGGCTAGAGCTTAAAGTCAGTGGTTGAGAATAGTGTACGAAGGGTAAACTGTCCTATATAGAGAAAAGCCATTCCTTGGAGCATATGCAGAGATTCCCTGCCCAGTTGACTTTATGGAAAGATGGTGGTGGGTGTGGAACTGGGAGTTCCTGCTTCTGGCCATGCGTGACTCGGAAAAGCTTGCCCTACATGATGATGAATAGTCTCCTAATTGACCGCTGAGCCAGAAGAGCAGATGATTCAGGGGATAAACAAACAAGAGCCAGCTCCTGGGCTCTTCAACCTTTTCTTTCTTTCTAGCTGTGAAGCATGTTTATTGCAAGCTGGTCCTGAGAGTAAGAGTTAGGTGGGGAGTTGGCTGCTCTATCTCCTACCAGCCCACCAGGTAGCCATGGGAACATGTCTGTCCTGTCCTTTTTTATTTGTGTTTTCCTGATTTGTGGTGACCAAGTGTCCCTGATAAGGGATATGCCAATTGTCAGATTTTCAGTGTGAGTGCTTACAATTTGGAAATTGACAAGTGCTACAAATCAGGCTATGATGTTATGTTGATGGTCTCGACTTAAGAAAGGGATAGGAAAATGTAAATGAGTCATATTAAACTTAAAAATATGCATATAGTTTTTTGAGAGAGCTTGTTGTTGAACATTTATCAACATGCCCTGGCTGAGATAGAGGTATTCAAGTAACCTTTTAACTCTTGAAAGGTCGGGGTGGGGGGGTGTCTCTGGCTGCCCCAGAATTATCCACCAATACACTGGTGTTTAGTAGAATGATTGTGGCAGATGGCAGGTGAAGTTTCTGTATTAGAGATTTTGGCCACCCCAGCAAAAGGGTCAGTCCTGGTCCATTTTATCCACAGAGTTGATCAGACAATGCCTAGCTAAAATAAAATGTAAAATAGCTAATTAGAAATATTACAAAACTGCTTTATAGTTAGTAATAGTCAAGAAATATTTTTTTATTTTTGGCGAGGCAATTGGGGTTAAGTGACTTGCCTAGGGTCACACAGCTAGTAAGTGCCAAGTATCTGGTCTGAGACCATATCAATAAATATTTATTAAGTGAATGCTACATGTCAGGTGCTGTGCTGAGTGCTGGTCATACAAAGAAGGCAATTCCTGCTTTCAAGGAGCTTATAATCTAATGAGGAAGACAATATGTAAAGGACTATGTACAAACAAGCCATATACAGGATAAATAAGAAATAACAGAGGGAATGGACAAGAATTAAGGGGCACTGGGAAAGGCTTCCTGTAGAAGGTGGGGTTTTATCTGGGACTTGAAGGAAGCCAGGAGGGAGAGCATTCCAGGCATGGGGGCAACCAGAAGAAATACATGGAACTGGGAGATGGAGTGTCTTATTGGAGGAACAAGTAGACCAGTATCAGTGTATTACAGAATATGTATGTAGAGAGTGTAAGATGTAAGAAGATTGGAAAGATGGAGGAATATGTGGGGTGGCCTGGGTGGGGGAGAGGAGGTTATAAAAGGCTTTGAATGCCAAACAGAGGATTTTATATTTGATCTTAGAGGGGATAGTGAGATACTGGAGTCTATCGAGTATGGGGATGACCTGGTCAGATCTGTGCTTTAGGAAGATCACTTTGACAGCTGAGTGGAGGATAGATTGGGAGAGACTTGTGGCAGGCAGAATAACCAGCAGGCTATTTCAGGTGTGAAGTGATGAAACCCTGTACCAATATGGTGGCAAGTATTAGAGGAGAGAAGGGACACATTCAAGAGATGTTGTGATGATAAAGTTAATCAGGTCTTGGCAACAGATTGGATAGGGGGTAGGTGAGAGAAAGAGAGAGGAGTCAAGGGTGACACTTAGGTTGTGAACCTGGGTGACTCGAGGATGGTGCTACACTTAAAATCAATAGGCAGATTAGGAAGAGAGAAGAGTTTTTGGGGAAAGATGAGTTCAGTTTTGAACACTTTGAATTTAAGATGTCCACAGGACATCTTATTCTATCATCTAATTCAAGATGTCCAGTAGACAGAGATGTGAGACTGAGGGTCCGCAGAGAGGTTAGGGCTGGATAAGTGGATTTGAGCATCTTCAATATAGAGATGATAATTGAATCCGTGGGAGCTGATGAGATCACTAAATAAAATAGTGTAGAGAGAAGAGAAGAGGGCCCATATTCTGATGAGGATCCATGATCAGTGTCCTACATAAATTGTACCAGTCATTGTAAATTAAATTCCTGAATCCTGTTTAAACCATTTTGTCAATGTGCTCTGTGGTTCTATTTTTAGCATTCTTTCTTTTTTTGTGTGAGAATAAACTGCCTATCCCAAACCTGATTTATATTGCACGTATAATACCTCTTTTTTGGGAGGGGCCCTGGATTTGAGCCAAAAAGAGATAATGTCCTTGGGGGTTCAGTGAGCCAATGAATGTGACAATATGGAGCCCAATTCTCTTAGTTAATGTCAGATTCTCCTGAAAGGAATCTAGCACAAATTGCCGTGGCTGGGTACAGAACAGGGAGAATCATGAATACCCCATCTCCTGTACTCCCAGCAGTGGTGTCTCTATGCTAGAGTTGTATGAGATAAAACTGGCAAAGTATGCAGTTTCTGTGGTGCTGAGGCCCTTAAATAATTGGCAAAGGATTTTGAACTTTCCTGATATGCAAGAAGGAGGAAGCTTTCCAGAAAACTTTTAGGAGCTCCTAAAAGTTTGACCAGAGTGATGACATGAATAAATACGTACACAAAGAAAATTAGTTGGGCCATGATGTGGAATTTGGATAGATCGGGGAGACAAAATAGAGGAGGGAAGACATTTTGGGAGGTGACTGAAATAGTTCAGAGAGGCTGTAATAAGCTGATGAGTATGGGATACAGAGGAAGGGATAGATGTAGGACACACTGAAGACATGGAATCAATAGGACTTGATAACTTATTGGGAATGAGAAGTGAGGAATGAGGAAGAGTTAAAGGCAGTACTTGCACATAATGTGGTAGACAAGGTAAATTATAGGGCCATTCCCAGAAATAGCCAAGTCGGAAGGAGGAATAGACATTTGAGACGAGTTCATATACTTGGTTTTGGATGTATGAAAGAATCTAAATAGTGAAAACCAGGGAGAAATTCATTATGAGCAACAGCACAGACCAGCCAGAAGAAGAAGGAGATGAGTTTAGAAATCTTCCCTAAGCCTATTTCAATGATTTTGTGAAATGCCATGGGCTATTCCGGTTTATGGAATTTTGATAAGCAGGAAAAACTCCTTTTGTTTTAATTATAATTGTTGAAAATCTTTCTGTAATGTACTCATCCTAGTCTTGCTCCATAAGAAATTACAACTACAAAGAATTTGGAGAAATTTGGGAGGACTCATAAGTGCTGATACAGAGTGAAGTAAGACCAGAAAAACAATGTATATAGTGACTGCAATAATAAAGGAAATATAAAATAATTATTAGATATAATTAATAATAAAATAACAATGTAATTAATAATAGAAAAAATAAAGGGAAATAGCTTCCAAAAACATTACAACTGTGACTGATGTGTTGACCGATCTTGACTTCTGAGCACTGGTGATAAAGCATGTGAAAAATGTCAACAAATACACAACAAATAGTTGGACAAAACACATCAACATGAGCAAGATATGTGCTGTACCACACCTATGGTCTGCCTCCTCTTCTTGCTTGTGATGCATTTTGTCCATCTAGATACTTCTTTGTTAAAAAGAAGGAATGGGGAAGGAGAGGGAGAAGGGAGTCATGTAAAAACTGTTATTTAAAAATTTTTATTTGCTAAAAGTTTTTACAACATAAAGAAAAATGTAATCCTCTCCTTTCTTGAATGAGCAAATGTGGTTTAGCGAACACCATGGAATCTTTTGATGAGTGAGGTGCTTACAGGGTCCAGGATGTGATGACTGAACAGGAGTCCCTATTGTTTAGAGGTTTGGGGGAAACTACAGAAAGAATTGTCCTCATATGTAATGACCTTAAAACACATCCTGGGAGTTTTTTTAAATACCAAATTCTGAATATCAACTTTATTTATGTTTTCCCTGTCCTACCTAAAAGCAAAGCATAGGGGGAAATTATGGAGGATTTTCTGAAGGAAAATCGTATAGTTGAAAGAACACTAATCTTGACTTCAGCAGGGTTGGGCTCTAAACTTGGGTCTGTCATTCAATTTTTGTCAGAACTTTGGGCAAACTGCTTTACTTCTTAGTTTCTTAGATGATCTCTACGGCCCCTTCCAGCACAGAGAGGCTATGGAAAAAATACAATTACTTGGGTTCTACTTCAAACTCTTGTATTGGAGGTTCACTCGTGACATGAAGGGTCCATGTGAACACTGGGTTTCTCTTGCCTATCTGACTTGTCCTTACCCAGGTAAAACTTAAGTATCTTGCTTTCATTCTCTGAGGGCAGCCACCAGCTCCCTTTGTAATCACTCAGACTTCCAAGGCTTCAAAACTTAGAATAGTTTCAGTTACACAGTAAAGGACATAGTAAAGACTACCATCTGACCCCAGTCAAGAGAACTCCTGGGAACTGCTTTACCCTAGGGAACTGTATCGTCCTTAGTCTATTGTTGTTTGTCCTTCATTCTCAAAGAGGACTATGACATCAGGAAGTTGACGCTATGACTCTCCAGTGAATTGGATTTAAGTGAGGGAGGGCTGTGTAAAGTCATTAGCCTTACTCTCTCCTCTGGAGCCATCTGGATCCAGTGGTGAGATACAGATTGGGATCTCTGGAGATGGCCCTAGATGAAGTAGGAGACCTAAGGTCTTTCCCAGGTCTCAGTTTGAATGAGGCAATGCCCATTCAGTGATTAAGATTAGGTATTAGCTTCACCTGGGAGGAGTAGCTAGGTGGGGCAGAGGATAGGGCCCTGGACTTGGAGTCAAGAAGACCAGAGTTGAACACTTAAACACTTAATAGCCATAGGACAAATCTCTTAATAATGTCTGCCACATTTTTGCCAACTGTAAGATAGGGATAAGAATGGTACCTACCTCACAGGGTAATAGTATAGATCAAATGAGATAATATTTGTAAAAGCGCTTAATAGAGTGTCTGACACATAGTAAGGGCTTAATAAATGATTATTTCCTTCCTTAAGGAAGAGCCATCAACAGGGAAGGACAAGGTTCGTTTCTCCATATTAGTAGGTTATACTGCATTGCTCTTTAGTGAGCAGAAAATAAAGCTAGTTTGATGATCTCAAGCAACTTACCTGTGGAATAATTACTGTGGAGAGCTGGCTGAAAGTATAAACCTTTTCATATTATCTTGAGCCAGAGTATACTTGCCTTTTCAAAACCTTTTGTTGTTATGCACCTGGGCCCCACAACTCCACCCTTCACAAAAAAGGGTCTCTTTAGGTGGTTGTGGGAACACCTCTTTAGGAGATGATTCATCCAGGTCTCTGTTTTACATGCCACGTTACCTTGTGCTGGATCTGCCCTTTGCCTTAACCCAGTGTGCCTGGATGGTATTCCTCCTGCTTGTATCAGCACTTATAATGAAGCTTTTGAGGTTTGGTGAAGCTGCCTCCATTCCTTTCATCTATCTTCCAATTTCTTTTCATCTGTCTTCCTTTGGGGCAGCTGATCTAGGTTATGCAAATTGCCTCAGGCTGCCTCACTGAAATCTCCCAAAGGAAAGGGAGGAGTGGGGGCTCCTAGTGCCTGAGAGAGAGAGGACATCCCTTTGTTACAAAGGAAATTGAAGGTTTTCTTACACTCATATATATTATCATTAGAAGAAATTAATGGACTGAAATTTTCCTTCAGAATATTAGCAGCAGGAGGCAATGCAATTTGAAAGAGGATGTTACCTAGAATCAGAGGACCTGGAATATATATGTATACACAAGCATATATACGCATATGTATATGTGTCTTTGTATGTATGTATGCACACATGAAATGTATATACATATGTATATACAAAACTTATGTAAGGGCACCTAGGTGGCATAGTACAGAGTACACTAGAGTTAGGAAGACTCATCTTACTGAGTTCAAATCTGGCCTCAGACTAGCTGTGTTACCCTGGGCAAGTCACTTCACCTTGTTTGCCTCAGTTTCCTCATTTGTAAAAATGAGCTGGAGAAGGAAATGGCAAAATACTCCAGTATCTATGTCAGGAAAACCCCAAATATGGTCATGAAGAGTTGGACATGACTGAAAAATGACTGAAGAACAAAACAACAACAAAATTACTTATGTATGACTTTGAATGTGTTATTTCACCACTCTGGGCTCCTCATGTGAAAAATGAAAGGATTGTCAAAATCTTATAAGTAAGTAAAAACACCTGTTTCTTCCCTGTTTCATCCTCCCCTTCCCCTAAGCCTGTGGAATATTTTCCTATTGTAGATGTACAGACTTTAGATCTAAAAGGGGTCCTATGGACCAATCTCTTTATTTTAGAGTTGAGGACATTGGAGCCATGGAGAAGTAAAGTAAACCATAGAGCCAGGATTTAAACTCAGATTTCTCCTGACTTCAAGCCCAGGATGCCTTTCACTCCTTCACACAATCTAGTTTTGTTTAACACTTAAGAAACAAATTCAATAAAAGATGACTTTTATTGTGAATACATTGTATATACTTATCTATGTACTTCAGAAATTTATTTTTGTTCTGAACTTAACACCATCAAATAGAGTGGGCATTTGCATAGACATAGTAGAATAGAAAAAGAGTTTTGTATGTGAAACTGCAGGTCTCTATTATGTACAGCTTGCTTTTCTTTGGATGTAATAATATCAGACTGTAGCTTTAAAAGCTGTTCTGCATGTCTGTCATTCCTTCTGTTCTTTACTCTCTATTTTACTTATTAAAATAAAAAAATGTGTCAACTGAAAATCCATCTTCTTGCCTTCTCATCTTTCTCCCTCCCCTCATGTTTAGAAAGCAAGAAGAAAAAAATTCCATTACAAACCTGGTACTCTACTAAGTGCTTTACAGTTATCATCTCATTTAGTCTTCTCAAGAGCACCTGGGAAGCTTTTACTAGCTTCATTTTCCAGTGAAGGGAAATGAGGAAGATAGAAGTTAGATGACTTGTCCAATTTCACATAGCTGATAAGTGGCTGGGGCTGGATTTGAACTCAGTTCTTTTTGACTCCAAGCCCAGTCAGAGGCCCTTCACCCTATGCATTGTGGCACCTACCTGCCCCTGCTGGTGCATGTTTCATCATGAGACCCCCTCCCTTTATATATATATAGCGTTGATCAGTTTTCCTAAGACTTCCAAAGTTCTTTTTCCTAACAAAATTGTTATTAGCATATAAATTGTTCTCTTGGTTCTGCTCACTTTACTCTTTATCAGTAAAGCCTTTCTAGGTTTTTCTAAAACCATTCCCTTCATTATTTTTTATAGCGCAATAATATAACATCACATTCATATACCATAGTTTGTTCATCCATTCCCTAATTGATGGGTACTCCCTCAATTTCAAATTCTTTGCAATCACAAAAAGAGCGCCTATAAATATTTTCGTTTATGTGGATTCTTTTCCTCTTTCTTTGATCTATTTGGGATACATACCTAGTAGTGGTATCACTGGATCAGACAGTGTGCACAGTTTAATAGCTTTTTTGAGCATAGTTTTAAATTGCTTTCCATATTGACTGGACCAGTTCATAGCTCTGCCAACAGCATATTAATGTGCCTATTTTTCCACCGTCCCTCCAGCATTTGTCATTTTTCTTTTTCCCCAACTTTGCCAGTCTGAGTGTAATCATAGTTGTTTAAGTTTGCATTTCTCTATTTATTAATGGTTTAGAGCATTTCTTCATATGGCTTGTATTTCTTTCTCTGAAAATTGCCTGTTCCTATCCTTTGACCACGTGCCAATTGGGGAATGGGTCATGTTCTTACAAAGTTGAATCCCCTATATATCTTAAAAATGAAGCCTTTATGAAACAAACTTCCAGCAAATATTTTTTTTTCCAATTTGCCTACCTCTCTTTAATTTTTAGCTGCATTGATTTTGTTTGTACAAAAACTTGTAAATTTTATGTAATAAAAATTATCTTTTTCATCTTGTAGGATACTGTCTCATATTTGGTCATGAACTCTTCCTTCACCCATAGATAATTTCTTCCTTGCTCTTCTGATTTGTTCACATCACCCTTTATGTCTTAAGTCATATATCCATTTGATGTTTTCTTGGGATGTGGTGTGAGATATTGGTATATATTTTATTTCAGCCAGATTGCTTTCCAGTTTTCCCAACAGGTTTTTGTCAAATAGTGAGTTCTTTCCCCAACAGATGAAATCTTCATCAGACACTATGCTACTATACTCATTTGCTTTTATATATTGTTACCTAATCTGCTTCACTAATTAACTTGTTTCTTTTTTAGTACCAAATTGTTTTGATAATTACTGCTTTGTAGTATAGGTGAGTTCTGGTACTGCTAGGCCCTCTTCTTTGCCACTTTTTTTTTTATTATTTCCCTTGAGATGTACCTTTTGTTCCTCCAGATGAATTTTTTGTTATTTTTTTCCTGATACTATGAAGCAATCCTTGGGTAGTTTGTTAGGTAGGGCACTGAATAGGCAAATTAGTTTAAGTAATATTGTCATTTAAAATATATTGGCTCAGTCTACCCACAAGCAATGAATATTTCTCAATTTATTTAGATCTGTATTTATGTAGAATGTTTTGTAGTTGTGTTCATATAGTTTGTATGTATTAGCAGATAGACTCCCAAGTATTTTACATTTTTGTAGTTATTTAAATGGAATCTTTCTATCTCTTTCTGTTGAATTTTATTGGTAATATTTTGAAATACTAATGATTTATGTGGGTTTATTTTATACCCTGCAACTCTGGTGAAGTTTCTTACTGTTTTAGTTTTTTTTTGTTGTTGACTCTCTAAGGTTCTCTCAGTAAACCATCATACATACGCAAAAAGTGATAATTTTGTTTTCTCTTTTCCTTTGACTTGTTTTTCTTGTTTTTCTGCCATAGCTAGCATTTTTAGCATTACTCTGAATAGTAACAGCGATAATGTACATCTTATTTTTACCCCAGATCTAGTTTATTCCCCTCACAGATAATGTTGGCTCTTGGTTTTAAAAAGGTACTATTTATATTAAAGAAGGATCTATTTTTTTCCTATGCTTTCTAGTGTTTGTAACAGGAATGGCTGTTATATTATGTCTTTTCTCCCCATTAAGGAAAGATGCCTCAATGACCATCTTTTCTTTCTTTCTGTCTTTTGCTACTCTAGCCTTCTTGCCTTCTTTACTCCTTCTCCTTCTCCCCAGAGGGGAAGAAAAAGAAAACCAAAAAGAAAATTCTTTATACATATTGTTTTCTCTAGTAGAATGAAGATCATTAAGGGCAGGAACTGCTTCATTTTTGTTTTTGTTCCTCAGGGCTTAGCACATAGCACTCAATACATGCTTGTGGAATTGTATTGTATAGAATTTATGATGTGACCTCTGGCTTTGGGATATAGAGGAGACATAAGAAAAAAGCACAAATTATCCACTGACAGGTGATTCCTAACTGCCTCTATCTCCTCCCCTTGGTGCTAAATTTGTCATTGGGACAGGGCAGGGTTGGGGAAGGAAGCTAATTCATTTGGCATTGTGGTTGGTAGAAGTTGGCAGAAGGGAGTCAGAGGATCTTGACGAAGTTGCCTCCTGTCCAGTTTCTGTGCCTTCCACTTCTCAGGGTTTGCTCATGTTGTTCATGTCCTAGTATGTTCCCCCTTCCCTCTGGTCAGCCTCTTTCCCCCCAGAATCCTAGAGACATGCCTGGGGTCTTCCTAAAGTGGAGGCTGTGGAAATGTTGAGCCACCCTGATGCCAACTGTTCTTTGTCTTCACCTAATTGTACAAACTTGTATTCCATGATATTCAAGCCATGAGATTTAGAGTTGGGGTGCTATGTTATTTGTTATCCTGGTCAACTCTACTGTTCCTTAGTGAAGGCTGGGCTCTGAGAAGTAGGGTTGGGTATGAGTAGCATGGGAATCTCCAAATCTACTGTGCAAATTCTTATATTCCCTACCCATCCCATACATTTTGAATCTAGACTGACTTTTATTGAGGAATAGTATAGGTAGTATCAGAGTGAAAAGAGGCACCTCATAAGATACCATAGAGGGCAAGGAACAGGGAGCTATAGTTTGCCAGTCTAATTGGGGGTCTGTTGAATCCTCAGTTTGTCAGTCCCATTCAGGAGGATTGAAATTTCCTTCCCGTAGAGTTTTAATGATGTGTCAAGGAAATGCTTTGGAGAAGCTGTGAAGCATGCATAGGCATTCTGTAACTGGTTGATGGGAGGCTCTTTGATTGGTCATAGGGTCATTCAGAAATGTCCAGAAGCCTCAGCCTAAGATCTTTGGCCATTCTCATTTTAGAACTAATTCTGATGGTGTGACCCCTTCAGTAACAAACTCTGGTGAGAGAATGCTGTAAGAGAAAAAACCTTAGGGCCTTCTCTCCCCTCACTCATCCCTTCCTCCTTCCTCTCCTCTCCTCCCAACAAATGGCCAGGAGAAATAGGTCTTAGTCTTTGGCCTGTGTATTTGTTCTTTTTATATTTAGGAGAAGGGAGTGGAGTCTGACCTTGTAAGTTTTACAAGGGTAAAGTGATAGTAATTCAGGAATTAGAGTACAAGTTAGGTTTTTATAAGCAGTGCAGCATCTATGTCCCGGTGAGGCAGCAATGACCTTTGGGAGTGATCTTCTGGAACTAGGCCAGTCAAAGCTGACAGGACCCATACAGCAATAATGCTGAATTTGGACATGAACTTGTTGAGACCAATGCTATGGATGGAGCTAAGTTTTGAGCCGATTCTTTCTAGAGACTGAGGTAGTATATGAGAGAATATACCCCCCCCACACACACACACCTCTCAGGTATTGCTGGAGGGGAATTTTACCTGTTTGTTGTTGCAAATCTTGTTGTGTATCTTTGAAATAAATATCCTTTTCTCCCTGTTAAAGAAAGACCTGAGTTTAAATAGGGTCTCACTTAACAAGCTATGACACCCTTGGCAAGTCACTTAACACTGTCCTTCTCAGTTTCCTCATCTGTTAAATGGGGATGATAATAGCACCCACCTCCCAGACTGTTGTGAGGATCAAATCAGATAATAATTGTAAAGCGCTTAGCAGGGTGCTTAGCAGGAGTAGAGAACCTTCTAGGAACCTTGGGTGTGGTCTTTTGACTGAGTCTAAGTTTTATGAACAAATCCTTTCATTAAGGGGATTTGTTCTGTGAAGTTTGGATTCAGTGAAAGGGCCACACTTAAGGACCTAGAGGGCCACATGTGGCCTCGAGGTTGCTGCAAGTTCCCCATCCCTGGCTTAGCACATAGTAAGCACTATATGAATGCTAGCCATTATTAGCTATTGTTATTATCTTCCACAGCCTCTCCCTTCATCATGTTCTGTCAATTGCTTTCACAGTTCTTTTTCACCTCCCACCATAGCCCAAGTCTCAGGACCTGAGGCTTTCCCCATCTTTTGCTACTTTAATGCTCAGGGTTACATTGGCATTGGCTACCAATCATGATGCAGTAGGGGCTGGCATTACCCATCCCTGTGTGGATGGTAGGTGTGGACTCTGCACTGATGATACTGTCAGTGTGTCCTCTGTTTATATCAGTAATTGAGGTACTTCTTCATCCATATCAAAACTCCCTAGTATTCTAGACATTTCTAGAAAACTGAATGACTATGATACTTTGGGTAGTGTAATCATCTTCTCTTTAGCTTGTATCAGGACAAATGAGATGTAAAACATTTTGCAAACCTTAAGGCACTATGTAAAATGTTAGCTTTTATTTGTATGTCAAATTGAGATTAAGGCCATTCACAGGGAAGGGCTAATATCTAGTTCTAGTGTTTGTGTATTATGACTGCAGTAGTGTTTGATGCCTGATATTTATTAATGTATGAAGTAAGTATAACCTCAATGTTGGCAGCAGCCATCAGGCCCACTCCTTTCTTTTCTTTGTTCTGACGAAATCTTGAGGCTTCTCAGAACTTCAGAAGGTGGTCTTTGGATGGACGGCTCCTGAGCCGTTACAGGTTTGCTTCCCATCAATGATAAGCCATTAGACTGAAATGATTTCTAGCAAAGACATTTACTAAGGTGGAATGGTGAGAATTACTGGCAAAAACTATTCTCTCTCTCCCCCACCAAAGCCTGAGGTACATTCTCCCACAAATAAATACAGTGTCCATAGGAAGAGTGAGCCCAAAAGAGACCAAATGGTAGTGAGGCTATGAGTAGGAGATACATGTAGCACCTGGAAGTCTTTTCTCTTTTGTTACAGAACTCTCACATAGTTCTGGAACTATTGAAATTCATCCAGCTATTTAAAGGCTTCCCTCCTCCCTACAGTCCCCAGTTGTGGCTAGCTTACTTGTTCAGCCGACTTCACTGTTCCCTTCCTAATCAAAGGGAACACTTGATAAAGGGATCTGGTGAGCATTTTTTTTTAATACATAAAATCCTCATTTTGGTGACTACATCAACTGAGGAGTGGAAATTGTATCTTCCCCCCCTTATATGTATATATACACACATAAGTACGTCCATCCATATGTATATATGTCTGTCTGTCTATCTATGGCAGCCGTGTGTGTGTGTGTGTGTGTGTGTGTGTGTGTGTGTGTGTGTGTGTGTGTTTGGAGAGAGAGAGAGAGAGCAGCTAGGTGGCAGAGTGGCTAGGGTGTTGGCCGGGAGTCAGGAAGAGTCCTTTCTGTGTTGAAATCCAGACTCAGACACTTACTATCTGTGTGACTCTGGGGCAAGTCATTTAACCCTTTTTGCCTCTGTTTCCTCATCTGTCAAATGAGCTGGAGAAGGAAATGGAAACCACTCCAGTATCTTTGCCGAGAAAACCCCAAATGGAGTCATGAAGAATCAGACACAAATAAAAATGACTGAAGAGCAATAACAACAACATATTTATCTATATATCTCTGTGTGTGTTGTCTCCCCTATTAGAATGTGAGCTTCTTGAGGACGGAGGGTATTTTGATTTTGTTTTTATGACCCAAAGCTAGCACAGTGCCTAGCAGATAATAGACACCTAATCAATGCTTATTGATTAATTGATTGATTTGTGACCCTGGGCAAGTCACACTTAACCTCTCAGTGCCCCAGGCAGTTCTCAAAGATGATAAATTGTAGAGTGATTGCCAGTCAATATTGGTGGATCGAGTTTTCTTTATTAGTGAAATCATAGGTCTAGTCCCAAAAAAATTTAAAAAACAATTTAGGATGACTGTTAGGCTGACCATGGGCTTAATTTTGCCCATATTAACACTCAAGATCTATTATTTATACCTCTATCTAGTGGCTAGTAGGAATTCTATCTACTAGGAATCGGGCTCGTTTTTCCTTTTGAATATGACTTGTCCTATTGCTACCGTTAATGTGACACCTCCTAAGAGCATGCACTTGCTTGTTTGAGGTTTGCATCCTACCCTGAGTATCAGAATTTAGAACTTTACTGGAATTTTATTTTATTTTTTTAAATTAGTATAATCTTTAAAAAATAGGTTTGGGTAGCCATAACTCTATGATAGTTGCTATTCCCTATGAATAATTTACCAATTAAATTGATTTTAAGGCACAGTACCTATAAATTTGATAAAATCCATGCACAGCTTTGTTTTTTCCTTATCATTCGCATTTGTACATTTTATAGTCAATTAATACCGACAGCGACTATTTAGAATTCAGGTGAATAGCAGCAGGGACTATTTGTCACATGCCCAGCCTCCAGACAATAGAGTGACTCTTCACCTGTTTCAGTTACAGGAATGAGGAAGGAAAGCTAGAACCCTTACTAAATAACAGAGTTTATGACCTCCCAGGCAGAAGAGAAGAAAAGATGCAGCCATTGTTAGAACTGATGGGACAAAGTGAGGATGAGTTGATCTATAGAGGAGACACAGTGATGGGAGGAGAAATGAAGGGTGGTATCCCCATGGATCAAAACTACATGTGGAGGCCATGAAACTCAGTTCCATAAAGAAAGGTTGACAGGGAGACATTTCATGTAAAAAAAATAAATCAAAGAATAGAGGGAAAAATATAGATTTAGAGTGAGGATGGAAAGAATGAGAAGTGAAAAAATAATCCGACCAAAATACCTGCGACCAAGTTTCTGCCAAATGGTGTGTGTATCCTCTGTTCAGGTAGCAACTGAATCACACTATATACAGTCCATAGACCTTCATGAGCATCCTAGAAAAAGTCTGCTTCTTGCTAGGAGTGGCTCCAACAAGATTAAATACAGTCACAGTTATCCTTCCACATTGTGAGGGTTAGGGGTGCAGAGCCCTGAGATCTGGAAAATTCATGCAAAATTTTTTGGCCCTCTCTTTGTACCAGAGAAGAAGTCTGAATTATTATGATATTAAAAGATAAATATGTTGATATTATACATATATTTTATGCTTTTCTGAGTTTCTAAATTGAGGGTAGGGAACCTGTGTCCTTGAGGCCGAAGGTTCGCCACCCCTGTAATCTAAACTTTTTCTGTGTCTTCTTCGGCTTCTGCAAAACTCCCCCCAAATTCCCATTTAATTTCTTATGCTGACCTGGGATATAATGGAACTGAAACTGTAATGGGGAAACTCTTAATGTAGAAGGGATAACTGTAATTTCTTAATTAGGAAAGGAAAGAATCTAGGATAGGTGATAATAAATTATATATCACTTTTTTTTTTTTGCTTTTCAGTGGGGCAATCAGGGTTAAGTGACTTGCCTAGGGTCACACAGCTAGTAAATGTCAAGTGTCTGAAGCTGGATTTGAACTCAGGTCCTCCTGACTCCAAGGCCACAGCTCTATCTACTGCACCACCTGGCTGCCCCTTATTTATCACTTTCAGTTCAACCTATTATAGTTCCTTCATTTGTGCTATGGACCAAAGGACAACAATTAAATCTCTTTCTAGTATGTTCTGCTGGAAGCGTGGTTGGCAGGCTGAAAAACCGCATCATCTGAGCTGATTCTGACACCAACTTTGGGAGGTGATTACTACAGAACTCATCACCACTATTTTATGTAGGAGGAAAGCAGGTCTCAGAGAGTGGAAGTGACTTGTCCAGGGTCACACAGCTAGTAAATGTGTGTTAAGATGCCAACCTAAATGACTCTATCCATTCCACCACACTACCTTAAGGGGTGATTGTATCTTTGCTGTGCTGAAGGATTTCATGAAAGAGAATTTTGAGGGGGGGGATTAAGAAATAGTATTTTTTTGACTACTTTCATAGCAGGGAAGTTAGATTTCATTGGCACAGGGAACTCCCTGGAGAGGAAACTTCACCTACCAGTACAGGTTGGCACCTTCTTTGTAGTTTACAGTCTTGGGAGTTGCTTAGAGCAGAAGTATCAATCGCTGAGGTAATGAGAAAGAGTCCTTCAGGGGGCCTCAACCAGATTAAAATACAATTGGGAAATAGTTAACAAAATAAGTAAAAAATATTATAGAACATAGATAATGCTAATATGTGGTTTTCTAAGCCTTACATATGGTTTAGTGGCTCCTCTTTTCTGTTTGAGTTTGACACCACTCTCTTAAAACACTGAGAATTTAAGTGACTTATTCAAGGTCATATAGCCGGTATGTGTCAAAAGCAAGACTTGAACTCAGGTCTTCCTGGATCTCAGGCTGCTCTTTATTCCCTATGCCATGCTACCTCATAAATTCAGTAATCCATGCTGAATAATATAGAAAACAAGAGACTTTTCCCTAGAAGGCTGTTAGGATTGTAGGAGTTTCTTTTCTTTTTTTCAACCTGAAGCCTATGAACTTATTTTTTATATGTGTGTGTGTGTGTGTGTGTGTGTGTGTGTGTGTGTGTGTGTGTGTGTGTATGGATAGATAGATAACTATTGTTCAGTCTGTGGTTTGCTATTTCCTTCTCCAGTTCATTTTACAGAAGAGGAAACTGAGGCAAACATGGTTAAGTGACTTGCTCAGGGGTCATACAGCTAGTGATTGTCTGAGGCTGGATTTGAACTCAGGTCTTCCTGACTCCAGGCTCAGTGCTTTATTCACTGTACCACCTTTTTTGAGTCTTTTCAGTTCTGTCTGACTCTTTGTGACCTCATTTGAGGTTTCCTTGGCAAAGATACTGGAGTGTGTTGCCATCTCCTTCTCCAGCTCATTTTATAGATGAGGAAACTGAGGCAAACAGGGTTAAGTGACTTGCCCAGGGTCACCCAGCTAGTAAGTGTCTGAGGCCACATTTGAACTCAAGAAGATGAGCCTGACTCCAAGCCTGGTATTCTATTCACTGCTGTCCCACTGCCCCACTGAGAGCTGCCCATTGATAACTATTTCAGTTCAATTAATTTCTCAATCTTATGTATTTGTGTCTTTTATTTTATTCATTTAAAAACATTATTTTGGGAATGGGTCATAGCTTCATCAGACTGCCAAAGGGATCCCTGAAACAAAACAAAACAAAAAAAGGTTAAAATGCCCTGGATGAGATGATTTGAGAGGAAACAACAAGACGAGCCCTATCTTCCCATTTCAGAAAAAGATTTGGATGCGGTGAACTGCCTTAGGTCTCATTCTACCCTTATTGGGGGAGAGGAGAATAACAATTTCCTTTTAAAATGTTCAGTTATTATTGGCCCCAAGAAAATAGCGAGTGATATTTCCTGTTGGCTTCTCCCTGTTTGGGTATTTGGTTTCCCTTCTGCATCCCCTCAGCTTGGCCTCCCTCTGTCCTTCTCTCCCGGTGCCTTGTCTTCTGCAACAGTCTAGTCATTATTGCAGGAGATTTATTTTTAGAGTCAAGGCCACAGAGTTGCAGATTCGGCAAGGTCTAAAACAAATCGACAAACTGAAAGAGTGTTTGTCTTTGAAGCGGTGTGAATAAGGGGCCTGCATGCAGGATCCTGTCAATAAGCTCTTATCTCTGGTTGTTTTCTGAGTAACCCACGTGGGCTCGCTGATTTTTTTTTCTTTTGAGATCAGAAAGTAGGTTGAAATACAAGGATAGCTTGGAAATTCATAATCTTTCCCTTAGAGATCTCTCTGTAGTCTCCTACTTCTTGGGAAGCAAAGGTAGAAACATTGTCATCCAGACCAGAGATTTTTAAGCTTTTTGAAGTCACAGACTTAAAATAGTCATATTAAAGATTATTTTAAACCTTCCCTAAACCTTGATCAAAGTGTTGGCTCTGAGGATACACATCTGGAAAACCAATGTAAAGTAAAAATATATGTGCATTTTTATCTAGTGATCTGTGTTAGAGGATTTGAAGTGATGATGATGATGATGGTGAAGGAGCTGATGATGATGGTGATGACAGTTTAGCAGGGGCCTCCTTCTTTTCTTTTCTACCCCCAACCCAAGAGCATGCTTAGTTCTAATTTTTGGTCCAGGTGATCATACAGAAGCTTATGTGGTCTGATTCCAAACATTTGTTCAGAAGGTTGCACTGATTGATGATAAAGAGTCCCCTCAGTGTCTGTGAAGCTAGATGAATAGAAAACTCAGCAGCAGAACAAAATGGAATGGCCCATTCCCTCACTCTCTTACTTCCCATCTGTGAATCCCATAGGACTATTTCAAACTACATTGAGAGTTGGTGGGGGAGAGATGCCATTGGACTTATTCAGACTCATGGTGACCATGTCCAAATGGCAGCTAGTGGAGGGGGGCATGACTAGGCAAGTCTGTACCATGGCCTCCAGATACCTTTGCCTCTTTTATGTTTTCTTTACCAAGTGGGTGACTGAGCAGCACCATTAAAATGGATGTGATCAGATCTGGAAGTGACCTTATGAGTTCTAGAGGTCTAGAGGTTTTCTGATGTGTCCACTGAAATGGTGGAAGCTGACAGTAAGGGGAGCTTCTTCATCAGTGAGGATGACCACTGACAGTAGGATTGGCTCAAGCCGCCATTTTACTGGTAGACAGGTACTGGGAGTGTTTTGGACAGTGCAAGGCTGAAGTGAAATGTAAATCGCCTAATTAACAGTCCTGCAAATTGCTTTATGTTCTGATGAGGTCAGCCTCCTAGCAGATTATATCAGTAGTTAAAATAAGTCATGTTCCGTTAATGTATGCTTTTGAGTGTCCCCTCTTAAGATCCCTTTTATGTTTAGGAATAAATTACCAGCTCTGTACCTGATTCATGTATTAAGAACATTTTTCATTCCCCTTCCCCTCTTTGGGAGACTTTAGATGTGAACTATGAGTAAAATTGTCCCCAGTAGTTATCAGGGTGAGAGACTTAACAAGTTGCCAAACGAGAACAGGAAGTTTAACCTTTCTCATTAAAGGCTGGCTGGCCAGGACTCCACACCTGGGGACAGAATAGGGAGTCACAATACCTTCAGCCCCTGCAGAAGCCCAACAGTGGTTTCTTAAAGTTAGAATAGTAATGGTAAAATGTAAGGTAATTAGGTTGGGAGGACAGAAAAAAAAACCCTTTCTGATTTACTTGGACTATGTAAGTCAATATGGAGAAGCAGCATGGGGGTAGGGGAGGAAGGGCCTGTCCTTTGGAGCCCAGACACCTGATTGCAAATGCTCCCTCTCACTTACACCAGCTGTATGTCCCTCAACAAGTCACTTAATCTCTTGGTGTCCTCAGATAACTTTCTAAGATAAGAGTGACAAATAGAGAAAATGCTCCTCTCTCCCTTCCCCTCCCCTCCTCCCCCTCCCTCCCACTTCTCTTTGGTAGGGATGCAGGTTGATTCTCTCTACACAGCTGCTTCCTGTCTCAGATGCTTCTTCTACTCCTTGAACTGTTTCCAAGGCTTGGAAAGCTTAGCTCTCCAGGGGCTTGACCCATAGTCAGCTAGCCGATGCCACACTCCTCTGTCCATTTAATCAAAGAAACTTTTTTTTATACTTAGTAAAGGGATAGGAGTAGACACTTCAGCAGCATTTTTATTCGATCATTTCAGTCGTGTCTGACTCTTCATAACCCCATTTGGGATTTCCTTGGCTAAAGATACTGTATGCTTTACCATTTCCTTCTCCAGCTCCTTTTACAGGTGAAGAAATTGAGGCAAATAGGGTGAAGTGACTTGCCCAGGATCATACAACTAGTTAAGTGTCTAAGGCTGAATTTGAACTCGGGGAGATGAGTCTTCTTGACTCCAGGCCTGGCGCTCTATCCACTACGCCACTTAGCTGCCCCTTCATCAGAATGTAATACCTCTTTACCTCTGTTATTTGCCTTTGTCTTTCTGTGACTATATTAATTGAGCTGGGGCAGTGGGAAGAGGACCAAATCGCCCAATCTTTACTACAAACTTATCTCATTCTCTCTTGTATCCTTGTACATAGAGCATAGTTCGTTGCATATAGTAGGTGCTTAACATTTGTTGAATTGAACTTGTGTGTTTGTCTTTCTCTCCTTTAGAATAGGGCCTATGTTGTTTCTACAGTGCCTAACATGAACATAAAGTTCAGTGCTTTGCCCTGAGAATTTGGAGGTGATGTGGGAAGGGGGTAGATGGTAGTTCTGTGGTTAGCTCAGGGATGTCCTTACAGCTCTGCCTAAGGAAACTCAAATCAGTACAGAGGGTAGTATAATGGGATAACGGGACTGGCCAATGAGGTCCAAGTCCCTAGAATACGTTTATGTTTTTTATTAATTTATTTTTAGTTTTCAACGTTCACTTCCAGAAGATTTTGAGTTCTAAATTTTCTCCCCATCTCGTCTCTCCTCAACCCCAAGATGGCATGCATTCTGAATACCCCTTCCCCTAATCTGCTCTCCCTTCTGTCTCTCCCCCCTCTTCTCTTATCCCTTTCCCCTTCAATTTTCCTATAGGGCAGGGTAGATTTCTGTACCCCATGTATAATATGTTTTGTTTGTAGAGGTTCTGTGAGCCTGCTTCCTGAAATGTGTGATAGAAAGGTCTTTTCCGTCTTCTACTTCAAGACATGTCCACGTATTCTTTAACTGTTTCCAGTATAATTTTCCCTTGGTATAATTTTCTTTCTGAGAAATATACCAGGTATATTACAAATATTCTTCAAAAAACAAAATGTTATTTCAAAATGGAAACCCACACCATAGTTCCCAGTCAGCCCTCTCTCATACGTGTACCCAGTTGACCCTGATGGGTACCCATCCCGGCATAAAAGGGAAATGAGCATTTGATTATACCTGTGAAAGAGTCAGTCAGCTGAGGTAAAGGAGAACATCGTGGCCCCCTGGCAAGAGACAGATAGATAGATAGATAGATACACAGACAGAGAGACACAGACACAGATGCTCATGCATGCACACACACACACACACACACACACACACAGAGAAGACAGAGACAGAGACAGAAAGAGATAGAGATGCAGTAAGACAGAGACAGAAAGAGATGCAGTGAGACAGAGATAAGAGAGAGAGAGAGAGAGAGAGAGAGAGAGAGAGAGAGACAGAGAGAGACAGAGAGAGACCGAGAGAGAGAGAGAGATATAAACCATCAAGAAGATACATATCAAATGCTCAGGAACTATTGGAACCAGGCATAGCACCTCCCATCTATGAACAGGTGCTGATTTCCTCCATCTCAGGACAGGGAAGGCGATTCATCTCCAGGGCTAATCTGATTCCAGTCTGGTGGTCCCTCCACAGGAACCATTTGAGGAAGATGGGCCGACAGACAACACACACACACACACACATACACACACACACACACACACACACACACACACACACACACACCCCACCTGTCATCCTTGCAAAAACTTTACTGGGTTTCAAATTTCATATGATGGAATAAAAAAGATCCACAGAGAGAGAAGAAAGAGGGCTTTGGGAGAGACTGCCCAACCCTTCTGCTTTATGCAAGCTGACCTGGCCAACTGGGGCAATATGTCCTAAAATAACCCATTCAGAAAAATATGTTCCTAGCTCCTAAAAACAAGGAAAGGAAAGTTAGGGGGGTGAGGTCAAAATTCAATACAAGGAGGGGAGAAATGGACTTACCTGTTCAGGTATACAACAAGGCAAGGTGTATGTGGGGGTACTGGATCAAGCAGCCAACAGTAGAACTCTTAGTCTCTTCGTTGTGGAGACAGTTTGTATATTTATATATAAATATAAAGAGACATATGGAAAATATAGACTCTGGGTGTGTGTGGAGGAAGGAAACAAGAAGGAGTGGGCAGCAGGTTCCCAGGAAAGCCTACTTGTTCTAGCAGATGTAGTCTTCTTCATTCTTTTGGCTTCAGGTTTATCTTCCTTTGTCTTCTCCTCTTTGCTTCATTTTCTCCTCTAGATCTTGCTCTTTCTCCTTGAAGTTGGATGAGTTCTTTCTACCACCCTCACCTTTTTCATTGGGTTCTGAAAATTCCTTCTTGTAGGCTCTTGTCTGAAGAGCATGTAGAAATTCATTTCTCAGAATCTTCCTCATCCTCCTGCATCCCATCCTCAGGAATACGCTGCATTTGGATACCAGAGGCAAGTGACAACATCCATAGGTTCTCAAACAGTCTCTGTTTGATCCAGATACTCATAGGTAGTCTGTTTCATTATATTGAATTGACTGAGATGAAGTTTGAAATATGGTCCAAAGAATTCAAAGTAGTCATTGTAGGGAAGATCTCTCATTGGAGATCTCTGTGTCCAAGGCCACGGCTGTCACATATGTCTAGTTCTAGCACCTTGGCTCCATTGAGGACAATATGGCCACCCCCTCCCAACATCAGCATGGGTAGATTGAAGCTCTTGAAAAATTCCACATACTCAAAATGGAATATGGTGATAAAGTTGAAACAATCTAATCAGGACTCCAAACAAAAAGTCAGAACCACACTGCAAGACCCCTGCATTGGACTGAAAGGACTGCTGAGCTAGGTCATACTAGTCCCTTCTCAGGACTGGCTTCTCTTCAGGCTCAGCTGTTGCAGCTAGTGCATCCAGTTGCTGAATTCACCTTTAATGGTTCTTCCAACCTTTCAGGTCTTACAACATAGTAACTTGGTTCAGTTAATCTCTGCTACTCATTCACCTAACAGGAAAGAATGTCTATCACTGAAACAGAAGAAAGGACTCCATCACCTTGGACATCATGGCTTAAAGATGATCTCATAAGATTTATCCTCAGTCCCGTCTCCAAGCAGGTAGTTAACAGGGTGGTATTTGCCTTTGCCAGCCCCAATGTTTGGTAGGTCCCACATTTCTGGGAAGTACTCTTTGTACTCAGGAAAGGGTAGTGTCATGACCTGATGTATGGTATAGAAAGCCTCTTCTACACCATTTCCATGGTGAATGTCAAAATCAATATACAGTCCCTACTGGTGGTACTTAACAATTCCAGGATGGCCAGCACAACATCATTGCTGTGACAGAAGCCAGAAGCTTTGGACTTCTTAGTATAGTATGGGCCCCTAGCCCAGTTCATAATAACATTTATTAAGCTTCACTGCACCTGCCACAGATCCATTGGTGGATAGCTGACAGAACTCAAATAAGCCATCAGACATTGGGCAGTCTTCACCGACATGAAATCTCTGCATCTGCTTGTTGTATTCTGACATGTTATCAGGGCGAATGGATTACAAAAACTTAACATAGTCATCATTGAGGTGCTTGCTCATCTCATCTGCATTGGCTTTGTGAGGATGACAGATTTCTGTCTTTTGAGAGTCCATAGTTTAGCAGGTTGTGAGTCATTCCAATGTGATGGGGCTTCATTGGGTGGCCCTGCCCATAGTAGTGATTTTCAACATCCCTCTTCTTAGTAGTAACAGACTCTCTGTGCTGTGCCCTGAGTGAGCATCATTGCCTCATGCCCTCATACACTGTACTGCCCCCAGTACCCATTGACCAGTTAATAATTCTCCAATTTCATATTACAAATTATTTATCTTTATTATTATATAATATATAATATATTATTATATTAATTTATTATTACATTAATTAGCATTTGCAAAGGAATATTTCCTGAGAAAAGTACAATAAAGACCGGAGTTCAAGAACCTCTCTTCTGTTACCTTGGACCTTGGGTAGACTTGGCTCAAACTCAAATTGATCACTATAAAACATTCCCCTTCCCACTCCTCTCCAGGTTCACATCTGGTGTGGCACAGCTGATAGTTGAGTCAGTTCCTTGCTTGCAGGTAGTGGTTTGTCCTTTCTTCTCAAAGAGGACCATGACATCAGGGAAAAGATACCAAGACTTTCAATTAAATTGGATTTGAGTGAGGGAGGGCTGTGCAAAGTTACCAGCCTCACTTTCACCTCCAGAGCCATCTGGCTCCAGTGACCAGATATTGATCAGCACACGTTGACTCTCAGTTGCCATATTGATTCACTGCTGCTCTGGGTCAGGTTGGTTCTTCCTAAAGACCCGCTTCTTACCAGGTACAGCTGCTGCAGCTACCAGATCCAGTTGCTGAGGGCACTTTTGTTGCTTCTCCCAACTTTTCAGATCTCACCAAGTAGTAACCTGATTCATTTAATCTCTGATACTTTCACCTCACATCAGAAAAGAGTATCTATAACTGAAACAGAAGAAACAGAAAAACCACGTGTCCATGACTGCCTGGTGGTTAGCTGGGGAGATAAGGCAGTCAGTATCAAGCAGTAGGCTACTCATGCCGTTGCCACCTGTTGCCACCACTGCTGCCTTCTGCTGCTGCTGCTTCTGCCATTCCTACCTCTCCTCTCTGAGGCTTACAGCAATTCTTATGTTGGGTCCTCTGTTAGGGAAGATGGAGATATTTCATCTGTTTGAACCTTTTGTATGCACACTTAGTTACATTCCAGCTCAGAAGCTGATTAAAAAGGTTTTTCATCACCATATAGTAAACCAACTGGAAACAGGTAATGTGAGCATGTACTCTGAATTAGAGGGGATTTGCGATGGGGAAAAGGACCCCTTTGTTATGCATTTTCTGAAGTGGGCTCACTAAGCTTCCACATACATTGGCACTAAACAGAACATGTTGAGTATACTCTAAGAACTTGGCTTTTATTGGCTAGTCTTCCTCCTCCTCCCCCTCCTCCCCACATTAAGTATTAAGAAAAATCCATTGGTCAAAGGGACATCTTGGCTAGAGTCAGTCTATGATGCTGATGAGAAATGGGAGGAGGACCTCCTCAGCCTTAGGGTCTCCCAAAGACCTTTCTGAAAAACACATTTTTAAATCTTAAGTCAAATTACTCTTTTAGTCAAGGAAGAGCTATAAATTTCTCTTTTGCTACCTGTCTTTTGAAATCTGGTTATGATTCTAAAATCATATGTCATACATGTGCCCAAAGGCAGGGTGATAGGTGCATTTTTAAAAAAATTAAGTAATAATGCAATAGATAAGTATATGATAAAGTGGTTCTGAGTTCTTCAATAAAAATAACATTTGATTTCTGAATGAAATTTTTTTTTAAACCCTCTCTGGAGAGAAGGAGTCATCATCTATTCAACAATGAAACAGGAAAACTATCTTGTAAAGCCAAACTTCCTGGTTCCTGTTTTCCCAGACAGGCATATGAGGACATGGCGATACCCAAGGGAAAGTAGAGATATAACACTCAGCAGTATTACCTTTAAAATATAGTTTATACTGATTTTAAAAAAATCACTATCACTTCTCAACAAATTGCAGCTCGCCCCAACTAGGGAACCCTCCCTTATAACAAACACACACATCAGCTGTCTGTGACAACATGCGACATTTCAGATCTGTGCTCTACCACTTGAGTCATGAAAAGAGAAAATATATTTAATCATTGGTCCCCGAGAATCAAGCTTAATCATTGCAGTGGTCTGAATTCTGATGTCTTTGAGTGTTGTTTTACTTTAAAGTATTGTGTTCATTATGTATATCAGTCTCTTAGTTCTGAGGAAAATAACTTTTAGGATGAATAAAATCATAAAACCATAGAATCACAGAATTTGTTTGACCTAAGAAGCTCTAGATTTTGGCTATAATGCTCCTGGGAGATATCATTTGGAGGTTTCTTCAGGAGGTGTTCTGTTTCCATTTTGCTTTCTTCAAAGATTTCTTGAAATATGATGGCTAAGCTCTTTTTTGTTTGTGTTTTGTTTACAGTGTTCTGATAGACCAATGATTCTTAAATTTTTTTCTTCCTTTATCTGTTTTCTAGGTCAGTTGTTTTTGCTTATAACTAACTTATACTTTCTTCCATTTGTTTTAGTCTTTTGACTTTGTTTTAGTATTTCTTGTCATCTCATGGAGTCATTGGCTTCTGTTAGATCCATTCTAATTTTTAGGGAATTTGTTGCTTGGGCAAGATTTTGTACTTCGTGTGCCAAGGTGGCTGTTAATTCCCTTTCCAATTCTTTCTTCCATAGCTCTCATTTCTTTTCCAATGTTTTTCCTCAAACAAACATTTTATTTTATTTTTAACTTAACAAGAAATCAAGTCAGCCATTAAAGGGAGAACCAAAATAAGGGTGGGCAACCTCCCTCTCCTCCACTCAGTGTCTATACATTTTCTTTTTTCTTTTTTTAAAAAATCTGTTTAGTATCTCATTTTTCCTCAGTTACATGTAAAAACATTTTTTAACATTCATTTTTAAAACTTTGAGTTCCAAATTCTCTCTCTTCCTCCCTTTCCTCCCCCTCATTGAGAAGGCAAGAAATTCAATATAGGTTATACATGTATAGTCATGCAAAACATATCCATAATAGTCGTGTTGTGAAAGAAAACACAGACCAAAAAAGAAAAAAAATTCAAGAAAAATAAAGAACGTTACAAAAAAGTATGTTTCAATCTGTATTCTTTCTCTGGGGATGGATAACATTTTTTGACATAAGTCCTTCAGAGTTGTCTTGGATCGTTGTATTGCTGAGAATAGCTTAGTCATTTACAGCCGATCATTTTACAATATTGCTGTTACTTTGTACATAGTACATTTTACTTTGCATGAGCCCAAGCAAGTTTTTCCAGGTTTTTTTTGAGAGCATTCTGCTCATCATTTCTTACAGTAAAATAGTATTCCATCATAATCACATACCAGAACCTGTTCAGCCATTCCCCAGTTACTAGGCATCCCCTCAATTTCTAATTCTTTGACCCCAGAGAAGAGCTGATACACACACACACACACACACACACACACACACACACACACACACACACACACAGTCCTGTTCCTTTTTTCAAACAAATATTTTAAAAACTATTTTGATAACTTTTGTTTTATTTCTGCTGGTTTTGTGTCTTGAACATTATTGTCACCATAATAACTCATTTATGGTAGGGTTCTTTCTTTCTTTCTTTGTTTTTCCAGCCTATTCCTAGATTTCAGACTTAATGTTAGGGCTGGGCTTTGCCAGGACTTCTGGATGATAGATCTGGGCTAGTCCTGTTGCAGCTTTCTTTTTTTTTTCCTGGGTTGAAATATTTATTTAAAAAATTGAAAACACACATACAGCATATTGTACAAAGAAAGATCTTAGTACTATAATAATCAAAGGTCTTGTTGGAAAGAAACCAAATGCCAATGCCCATCTACCCTGGGAAGGTAGGCACTCAGAGTGATAAATCAACTTAATTTATAGGAATACTTCTAATGGGCATCTGGGCAAAGGTTAAAAAATAGAAGGAAAAAAATTCCTATCTCCCTACAAACAAAATAGATGAGAAAAAGTTATAGGATCCAGACAAAAATTGAGTTATCACCAAGATTTATCTGAATCCCCTCGGTTTGTCCCTCTGAGTAGTAACCAGCTTAGTCTAGGGCCTTCAAACCTGAAGTAGTTAAGGGTCACCTGAAAAACAGTGGGTCTGGACACATAGGTACTCTGCTCTCAGCACTGGGCCCAGCAGTAATCAATAGACCTTCTATTTTGCTTTCGTTCCTGGGGTAAAAGGCAGCGTACCACATCAGTGGGTGATGGTATTACAGTTGGTTTGGACCTGGGAACTGTTGCGGCTTTCTTCAGAGTATCAAGTGTTGTGTTATTATACATTCTCAGGGATAATCTGGGGACCTGCCATATTTCAGTGTTCTTAAAATGGCCTGATCCAGACCAAGTCTGATTGCTGCCTCCCTCATATGAGCTCTGCAAGTTTCTGACCTGAGGTTGGATCTGAGCAAGAGTAGACTGCTACTAGACTCCACCCCTATCAGCCATCTGGAAAGCTCTGGAAACAATTGTAGGTTCACTTTTGGTCTGGAGTTCCTGCCCTGGCTGTTCCTTTGAAAACTGGGCTAAAAACTGCTCTGCTTCTAGGGGGTCAGAGCCACACTGCTGCTGATTGCTTCTGAATTTCCTTCATTCTCACTATACTACCCAGGACACAGTGTCTTGTACGTGATAAGAATTCAATAAGTGTTCATCGAATAGAATGGAAGAAAATGAAATATAAATGTAGCCAGTATGCCCTGGCTCACTCTTTCAGAGCCAGACAAGCTACATCTCCTCCTTAGGGTTTGAGGATACCCTGAGGGGTGAAGGTGTCTTTCCTCTACTGCTGTCTTTCCACTATCACTAGTCCAAGCCCCCACCAGCTATGTTCCTCCCACTGTCAGGGACCAGAGGTAAGTACCCCAGTTCCATTTAACCACTCAACATCAGGTAGCTTTTAAAGGAAGATGTGCAAGAACAAAGCACAACCATTTCCCCTAATACTTTGGGGTTACTGTCTCCCCAGGCCACTTTGGTCTCTGGGGAGACCTTAGCCCAGTTTTTACATAGCTTTAGTCCCACCAAGTTCATGTCCATATGCTATATGTCTTCCAGATGGAGTCCTCATCTCAGTTTCCATTGGCTTGAATCCAGAAGGTCACACCAGAAGATTGATCCCTGTTCCTTAGGGCATCAGTGTTGAGCTTGCTGCAAAACCCAGCCTGGATTCCAACTCTTGGATTCGTGTGATTCAGTCTCTTGATCTTTAGAAACTCACAAAGTTGGAGACTAGCTCCCTTAGAACAAAAAATCCCCAAACACACATATCAAGGACTGAGACCCAGTTTGGGGTGAGGCCACATGACCTCAAAGGGGAGAAGGCCCCAAGGTCTTTCTTCTTACAGCATTGTGTCTAACTAGATGTCTTGAGTGAAGGAGTCACCAAATAAATTAAAGAGCGATGGCCAAAGATGACTCAAGCCTTTTTGATGATAACTCCCAGTTCTAGCTGTGCAGCCAATTGAAAAAGGCTCCCCCCAACTACATGGCTAGCCAACTATAGCCAGATATAGAATATCTAAGCATGTTTCATGATCTCTCTAAGGCATTTCCCTTTCACAGCATCACGACTCTTTCAGAAGCAGAGTTCTCATCTTTTCTGCATGGGGAAATTGCATCAGCCAAGAAAGCTGATGGGATCTGCAGATGTGCTAAACCTGTGTTACAGGAAAGCATATAATCAATGAGTTTACCAAGTATGATTGATCCTAGGTTTTACTCCTAGTCACAGTTCACTTTGACTGACACCATTTTAAAGGGGCATCTAGGAGGCAGAGCGGCACAGTAGAAAGAACACCGCATTTAGTGTTAGAGAGATTAAATCTTGGCTTCACATGATAGCATGTGTGTGACCTTGGGCAAATCTTTTTCACTCTCTGGGTTTCAGGTTCCTCATCCACAAAATTAGGAGATTGGGCTGCTATAGATGATCTTTCTAAAGTTAAGTCTATGATTCTGTGACCTTAAGTTAACCTCTCAGCAGAGACTCTACCAAGCAATGAAATTCACTTCACTTAAATCATTCATTCATTTATCTATCATCTATCCATCCATCCATCCATCTACCAACCAATCTGTATCTCCTCTATCTCTGTGTATGTATATATTGATCTCTATCTATCCATCTATTTTTTCTATCTATCCATTTATCATCTATATGTATGTATTATATATCTGCATATCTATATATGTATATATGAATGTATGTATCTACCAGTATCATAAATCTGTCTCTGTGTATCTATGTAATTGTCTATGAATCTATCATTTATTTGTCTACATCTATATCTACATCTATATGTATGTATCTATTATCTCTCTGTGTACCTAACTCCCTATGTATCTACCATATTTGTCTATCTCTGTGTATGTATGTATATCTATCTCTCCATCATCTCTACGTATGCATCAATGTCTATATATGCATGCATCTATATATCTATCTCTCTTTATCTATCTATGTAGCTATTTAGCTTTATATGCATACATCTACATCTATCTCTATGTATGTATCTATATATCTCTCTATGTATCTATCATCTGTGTGTATCCATGTATCTATCTCTGTATATGTATATCTTTCATCTATCACTGTGTAGCTACATATCTATCTTTTATGTATCTATTTCTTTGTGGTGATCTGTGTATCTATACATCCATCTTTCTATTGATCTATCTGTATGTATCCATGTCTCTATCTATCTCTATGTCTGTCTGTCTGTCTATCTATCTATCAATCTATCTATCTATCTATCTATCTATCTATCTATCTATCTATCTATCTATCTATCTATCTATCCATCCATCTATCCATCTCAGTCCTGTGATTTTGTCAGGGCAGAGAGCTCTGGATGAGGAGTTTTCTCTACCAGTGTCACTCAGCATTTGCTCTTCAGCTTGTAGCCTTAGAAAGCTTCCTGAGATACTGAGAGCTTAAGTGACTTGTATAGCCAGTATACATCAGAGGCAGAACTTGAACCCAGCCTTCCTGCCTCTGAAGCCAGCTCCCTGGGCATTTTATGATGCTGCTTCTCAGTCATGTATTGTTTTAAGCCAATAGCTAGCCCTATTCCCTTACCTTGTGGTCTTAGTAGTATCCAGAAAAGCTACTTTGACTTAACTCTAAAACTCTACTCTTTTCTATTGCCAGGAACAGATTCTTCTTCTCTTTTTCTCTCAAAATTTGTACCCCCTGTTGAGCATCCAGCTAAGCTAAGCTGCAGCCTGAGTGTTCATGCCTTCTCAAGCTCAGGCTCGCAGTTCCACGTATTTCTACAAATGATCTTTTTTTTGGTCATTTTTAAAAATTAAAATTTATTACTTTTCAGTCTTAAACTGATTTTCTTTTTAAAATTATTTATTCATTTTTTTAGTTTATGAACAAAACAAGCATTTTGTAACACGGTACAATAAAAAAGGATGATTGCACATGAAACTGCGAATCTTTTATGTACAACTTGCTACTCCTTTTAAATATATAATAAAGTTATTGTGTAAATTTATTTTTTTCCTCCCCCTACCCTAGGCTACCATTAGACACAAATATGTGTGTATGCACATACATACACATATATGTTAAATCATTCTATACATCTATTTATCAGTTCTTTCTCTGGATGCAGATAGCATCTTCCTTCATATGTTCTTTTTAATGACTCATGGCTTAGGTGTCTATGAGGGAGTGACATTCAGGAACCATATAATTACAGTTTTACAGTATCAAAGATACTCTACTATAGAGAAATGAGAATTCTCCACCTACTCCCATAAGAAAAGTTTTTCCTCTTACTCAAATTAACATTTGAGCTACTGTTTCCATGACCTAAACCTCTTGGTGCTTCTAAAGATATAACCAGGGATCAGAGAGTGTATGGGACTGCAAAAGTCACTTGATCCAACCCCCTTATTTGACAGATAAAGAAAATAAAGGCTTGCAAGCTTTTGATTTGGCAGAGGCACCACAACTAGTGAGAGGGAGCAGTGGGATTAGAATGCATGTCTCTGGTGACTCTCCAGTTTGGTGTTCTCACTATACCACCCTACCTCAAATACTGAAAGAATGCTACGTAAAAATCTCTTCTAGTGTTGCCCACACTTTTCAGTTTCATTGACTTCTAGGCTCTCAGTTTCAGAAGAGACTTCAGAGTTATCTAGTTTAAATTCCTACCCATTCTTGAATCAGGAGCCCCCTCTACAATGTCACCATCAATGAAATTGTCATCAAGTCTTAGCTTGAACTGCCCTCCCCAGATGAGGAATTTACTAAGCTCCAAAGTAGCCCATTTCATTTTGGGGTAGCTCTATTTTTTGGAAATTTTACCTCATACCAAGCCTAAACTCACCTTTACAACTCACAAGTTATGCCCAATCAAGACAATGATGATCAGCAGATATTGCTGTGGAGTGCAGAGTTTGACTGAGGAGGGATTCCTCCATTCCAATAGAAAAGAAGCAGGGTTTATCCACTCAGACCACACCTGTCTCATCTCACTGGGTCATCTCAGGGCATAACTTTAACTTTGGTCATGATCCTCTTTGTACTTCTCCTTTTGGGTGATAGGAGGATTCACTTAAGAAACCAGCCTTTAAATCAACCTGCCTACAATGAATAATGGGAGTGGTAGTTTAGGATAAGGGGTAGTGACCCTCATTTCCATATGAATCCTTTTCTTGGCTTTTCTAAGGGAGCTTTAAGAGTATACAGGTTATAAATAAAAGCATGACCTTAAGAGCCTTTGACAGACATATTTTATCAGGCCCCCAGATCAGAATCAATGAATGATCACTAGGAAGGGATTGAATCTCTTGACCTATTTTTTGGTTTTGTGTATCCAAGTTAGCCACTGTCATCCCCAAATTATACTCTCCATGTGCATTTAAAGATGTATATAATTGAAAAGCAATTAAGATTGATCTTTTATTTATGTAGAAAAATCAGGCTTTATAGTACTATTGAAAATATCAAAAAAACAGTTGAAAAAGAATGGAAAACTCCAGCTATAGAACATCTATCCTTTTAATTCACCAGCTGCTTCTATTCTCAGGGAATAACAGTTTCGTCTCCTCCCAGCTGTATTATTTCACTGAGCAGAGTTGTGAGACAGAGAAGGCTGCAGCTACTCAAAACTCTGTGTCAGTCACCATTCAAAGCATCCTCTATTGTTTCTGGTGCTGTGGCACTCCAAGTTCTGTTATAGTTCCCCATCTGTGCATCATCCCACTGTCTGTCCATCAGTCTGTTGCGGAACAATTCAAAATCACCCACAGCAGGGGAAAATCCCTCCTTCAGCTCAAACAAGAAATAGTCCAGTCTGTTCCCAGCCTGGGAAGACTGTAGGTCCCAAGATCCCTAGCTAGTCTCTGGACACCTTTTCTTCTACATGTAGAAGGGTTGGCCAGAGGCACTGTGACATTCCTCCCTGGTTTTTGGAATTTTGCAGTTCCAGCTGCTACAAACTTTGCATCTAAAATTATATAGCACAACATCCAAAAACACATCAGCCCTTAAAAGAATAAGAAAGATTAACTTAGCATCCCAGGTAATCATGTCAAGTTTCCATTCCCAGCAAACATACATCAACGCAACATGAAAGAAACTTTGCATGTGCAAAGCATCATTTGACAACCTGCTTCAGTGAATACAGGTCTAAATTACACAAAACATATAATACATGCATATGTCAAGAGAACATATGTATATTCACATGACACAAGCCAATATGCAGAAATAACAAGCAAAATTAAATCAATGGTAAGGTCAGCAGGCTCACCAAACAGTAAAGTATGTAAAGCAGCAGAACTAGGTGCATAAAACTAGCAGTGAAACTAAGCATAGTTAACAGGCTAATACAGCTAGAATACACATATAACCCTAGTACAAAAGCTAACAAACAAGACAAGAAAATAAAAAAAAAAATAATAAAACACAGCCAAACTGAAATATGAAGTAGTTAGCATATGCATCAATGAACATAATGCAATTTCAGACAAGGCACACATTACATGACTAAACATTAGCATTATTGTCTGACAATGTGCTAAGTATTTCACTGGTTTTACATGAGACAGTTATTTGGGCTACTGGTCAGTCAATTAGTCAATAAGCATTTATTAAGCACCTTTTATATACCTGGCACTGGTGATAAAAGCCCTTGAGGAATTTGCAATCAAATGGAGGAGGCATAGCAAACAACTATGTACAAACAAACTACATACAGGCTAAATAAGGAATAATCAACAGAGGGAAGGCACTAGAATTAAGAGGGAATGAAAAAACCTTCTTGTAAAAGGTGATATTTTAGCTGGGATTTGAAAGAAGACAAAGAGGTCAGGAGTTGGAGATGAGGAGAAAGGACATTTCAGGTATAGGGAACAGCTAGTGAAAATTCCTGGAGATGAGAAATGGAGTATTTGGAGGAAGAACAAAGAGGGTAGTATTACTGGATCAAAGAACATATGATCAGAAAGTCCTAACTCTACTGTGACCTACTGACCTGTCTGCTCCTATAGCAGTGCTAGTTAATGGCGTGGGTTTATCATCAGAAGTCTTGTTTTGTCTGTCTAAGCCTGAAGTGGTAGAAGGCCCAGGTTGGCTAGTAGGGTTGTCACATTCTGAGGCATGTGTCTGTACTCTAGTAGTAATCTTGGGTTGAAGGATTAGGCTTGGAAAGGTGCTACTTATAGGTTCAATCCTTTTTTTGTTATTTGAACTGGTCATTGGAGTAGAGTACACAGAATCTTCTTCACTTGAAATGTCTGTATCTGAGCCCATTCTGGGGCCAGACTCGGGCAGGGATGGGGAACCTGCAGCCTCAAGGCCATATAGCCCTTTAGGTCCTCAAGTGCGGCCCTTTGATGGAATCCAGCTTTGTTCTGGGAAGTTTGGATTCAGTCAAAGGGCCACACTTGAGGACCTAGAGGGCCACATGTGGCCTCACGGCCACAGGTTCCTCACCGCTGGGCCAGACAGTCTTTGTATGACTGACAGGCAGTCTCTTTTGCTTACAGCCTGCTCAGGTAAATGTCCATTGGTCTCCATCTGCTCATCAGGCAGTCCCACTAATTAAACTATAGGCATTTGTGGTGAATTGTATTTTCAGGGACCTATGCTACCTGGGCCTGTTTTGTAAACAGGTAAGTTACAAATCTCTCCATAATTAGGCACAGAAGTCACTTTTCATTGATCTGCTAAGTTATGAGACCCATGAACACTGAGATTTCTTAGGAAAACTATCGCCATGTTGAAGGAGAATGAATTCAGGCATCATAAAATGGTTTTTTTCCCCCTTTTAACCTTTTTCTGGATTGATGTTGTGCCTACTTGGTAAGCTTTCTGCCACTTCTATGTCAGCCAAGAAATATATGCTGGTTGTGAGTGTGTGCTGTTTCCTTATCCTCAGAGATTCCAAAACACTATCAGTAGGTAGCATGGCTTACATCCAAACATTGGCAGGTGGCATAATTCCTGGTGGAATTGTACACATTTACCAGGAAAGCTATGTATTACTTCCACAAAGATTTTTTGTTCTGGTCTCAGTACCCCTAATGTATTCATCAGTGGGCATTTTGGAATGTTTGGGCCATGGGTCTACTTAAAGGTGATAAGGTAATGTTTTAGATTTTTTTTTTATACCAGCCAAAGCTAATATCTCCTTGAACAGTATATTTGTAGTCTGTGCCTTGTTCCAAGTGAATCTAGGCAGGAAGTACATCTGCTGAGAGATACTCCTCCCACAAACAATACAACCAGGGAAGCTTTCTGGTTCCTAGTTGGGTATTCCTTTGCATTAATTGGGAAGTTGTCAGTCACTATGAATATATGATTTATGATCTTGCTTTCTCCAACCAGTAGGGTAGGGAGTCTGATAGGAAGTCAGTATAGACTAGTTCCAAATGTTTGTGATTATGTTCTCCAAATATGCCATATGCAAAAGCCTTGCTTACATTTCCTTGTGATATCTACAGCCATTCAAGACTAGTATTTTAGGATTTGTTCTTTCTAGCTGTAAGATTTTTTTTTTCTCCTAGACTCACATGTCATAAGACCTTATGTAAAATTTTCATGGCCACAGAGAGATATGGACTCAGGGGTGGGGAACCTGTGGCCTGGAGGCCACATATAACCCTCTATGTTCTCAAGTACAGCCCTTTGACTGAATCTAAACTTCATAGAACAAATCCCCTTAAAAAAAGTATTTGTTCTATAAAACTTGGACTCAGTCAAAAGACTACATCCAAGTATCTAGAAGGCCACATATGGCTTCAAGGCTGCAGGTTCCCCAGCCCTGGATTAGATAGTACCAGCTGCTTCCTGGAACCATGTCTGGGCTTACTGAAAGTTCAGTACACTTCTCTGTTGTACAACTTCAACTTTTGCCATTGTCTCAACAGTAAAGTACCTGTAAGGGACTGGGACTTGAGTCCTTTTCCATTACCACCTTACTTCTTGGCTTGAATCACTTCCTATAGCTATTCATCAGCCATCTATTATCTTTGCTGGTCATCTAAAACCAAAAGAAAGTTGGTTTAACGAAGCAAGGTTCATGTGTGCTGCTGGCACACTGTCTGGTGGAGGCCTTATACTTCCAGCTGTACTGCTATTTGTTTGTAATTCAGGTCTTGGATGTTGTGTGTTGATTTCACCTCTTTAGGGGTCACCATAGTTTTCGGTTTACATGGCCTTCTACATAGGCATCCATATTATCTAGTAATGTATGCTGAATTCTCTGGCGAATGGCATTTAATTTGGCATTGATCAGAATACAAATCCACGTGTCATCATCAGTTCACTCTTTTAAAAAAATATTTTATTTTCAGTTCCAAATTTTCTCCGTCCCTCCACTTTCTTCCCTACCCTTTGAAAATGCAAGAAATATAATACCTATTATACATATGAAGTAATGAAAAACATATTTCACAGTAGCCATTGTCAGTTCACTCTTACAACTTCACTCCCCACATGTAATCTTCTCATTTCTTAATGACAACCCAATTCAAAGCCAGTTGATGAATGGGATAACAAATCTCACAGTTGTTCATACCTTTGCTAGGAAACACAACTGGTTCTGGTGACCATCACTTTCTTGGTACAGGACTGCTCCAAAGCTCTCCAAGCTGGTATTTGTATGCAGAAAAAATGGCTTATTTGGGTCTGCGTAGGCTAACACTGGTACATGTGGGTGGTTGAACAAGTCCTTGAAAACTTGGTCATATGTCTCTGTCCTGATTTTTATAAAGGAGAATTATTTGAGTGCTCATACTCTCAGTGAATTAGCTTGACTTTGATTCTTAGTAAAATTCTTTAACACATGTGACCTTGGTTGCTGTGCCAGTTGTTTTGTGACAGTCCTCTGGCATAAGGGAGTCCCTCCTGGGAAGACATAGGGTTCCCCTATTGGCCTTTGCTTAACTGGGCTCACAGTGCTCTACTCCTCTAATGTGAGGTTGGACTGTCAGTAAGTTAAGTGCTTGTCCAGGCAGTCAGTTTATATCCAAGGAAAGCCCCATGGGCCAGCCAGAGACATGGAGGTGTTGGGGGGAACAACCCCTTAATTAGTTCAGGTGTTGTACATGTAAAACAATGAGAATGAGTTCAATGCAAAGCTTTATTGCAAGCAATGGGGAAGAGGAAGAAAGAGAAATAGAGGAAAAAGGGACCTGACAAACAACTTAGGCATACACACTAACATAGAGTATGACTCATGTAAGGACAACATTGTTTTGGGGAACACAGAAATACAGATCCATTCAGCAGGAAGGAAGGGGCGCTCCAGTGGGAAGGTGTACTTCCGCTGGAGGGTAGGGTGTACTCCTGCTGGAAGGGAGAGGGTGCTCCAAAATGCCCTTCTGAGAGTGGGGTTCTTACGCTCTGATTTTGGATGATCTCCCTGGAGTTGGCCAAGTTGCCTACCAGGGGTCAGGGCAAAATATTATTTTGGGTGTTTATAAACAGGGAGAAAAACAAGCTGGTAGCAGACAAAACATTATTTGGAGGACACAGCTATATCAACCTTTGAAAAATATTATTTTCATTATTTTTCCACGAGTATGTTCTATAAGCTTATGGCCTCTCTTGAGGGGAGACTGTCATTGTGGTCTTAAGAACACCAGGCCCAGTCTTATAACACATATTATTAAAAGAGTGGTAATCACTAAGAGCCAGCATAGATTTATCAAGGACAAGCCTTGGCATTACTAGAGTGATAGAGAATGCCGAGGACAAACTAATTACTGCAACAGAGTGATAGATAGTCATATGATAGAGAAATTAGTCTTGTGTAGCAGTTGGAAGGTGAGGTGCCCAGAGCCTAACTAGGGTTCTTGGGATTTATAGTCTCCTTGGCTTATTCTATTGCCCTGGCCAAATGGCTACAATGGCATTAATTAGATTAGGCAAAAAACCATTCAACAAAAATTTCATCCCAATTCTTGTTGCAGTTAGACTACCACTTATCCAGTCTAATAAATAACAGCACATCACAGAGAACATAGATGTGACAAGGATCATCCTAGTAGACTGTCACAAAACAATTGACCCAACACGCAGGGTCACATGTGTTAACGAATTTTACTAGGAATTGAAGTCAAGCTAATTGGAGGAGAGTTGGGAGCATTCAAATTCTCCCCCTTTATAAAAATCAGGACAACACTCCTTCCTGTTTCCATTCCTGTAGCACCTCTCCCATTCACCATGACTTTCTGAGGAACTGTCAGTTCCCTGCCCCCCACTTCTACCCCATCCATGGAATGTAGTTATTTTCCCAGTGAATTGTGTTCATTGAGGACATCTAGGAAGACTCTCACAATCTCTTCACTGACCTTGGGTTTCAGTTCCTTGTTAACCGTTTTTATTTTATTCTTTCTAGTCTGAAGATTATCTTCCTTGGTAGAGAACACAGAAGCAAAATAAGATTTAAGGAAATAAGAACTAGTTGGTAGAAAGCCAATGATGTAACTATGGTCAACTGTGCCAAAATAGTTGGAGATGTCAGCCCATTTCCTAGAAAGGAGATTATCCAGATCACACAGAGTTTCTCACCATCTGCCAGTCATTTGGAGCAGGAACTCCAGTAGGCAGAAGAGGCAATCAATCCAGATCCTGGTGGTCATTATCTATCAAATTCCCACACGCTCTCCTTTTTTCAGTGAGTTTAGTGTTGGGCTCACAGTCTTTCTACCAAAACTACTGCTCTGACCTGAGAGAGCAAGGCTTTGCCCAGCTCTGCCTCACTCAAATCCAACTCACGCCCAAGTCAAGAAAGACATCATGCTTGTGTTGTCTTTAGTTCTCTTCGAAAATGAAGGATGAACAACCAAAAAGACCCTCATCTAAAGAAGTAGCTGTTACAGCAGGTAGAGCGCTTGGCCTGGAGTCAGGAAGATTTGAATTCAAATTTGGCGTCAGATACTCTCTAAGCTGTGTAACCCTGACTGGGCAAGTCACTTAACCTCTGTTTGCCTCAGTTTCTCAACTCTGAAGTGGGGATAATACTAGCACCTTCCTCTCAGGGTTGTTGTGAGGATTAAATGAAGTAATATTTGTAAAACAGTTAGCAAGAGTGCCTGGTATGAGGTAGGTGCCTGATAAGCGCTTGAAAAGAGATATATTAATGTTACAATTTGTTAGCTTACTTAGTTCCCGTGATCTTATCTTTCATTCACTTCACCCACATACAGAGATGGTCATACCCTTGATCTTCTCAGTATCTACAAGTATTCAACTTCTATTTTCATGAACTACAAAATTCCTTTATCTTATCAAAATATTTTGTAATTACATCTTTTCCTATGCCTTAAGACCCCCTAATCCTGTTCTTCACCATCATCTCCATTCCCTGGTCTTCAGTTCTTTCGCAGGCCATCATCCCTTCTCTGCTACGCTCTCCTCTTTTCTCTGTCTCAACCTCTTAGCAAACCAGTTCAACTAGAAGTTATGTTCTATGTTAGAATCCTTTGCCTCCTTGTCCTATCATTGATTACACCTTGCAGACCCCATCTCCAGATTTAGTCCAAATATCACCTTCCTTTTCTCCCGCTCAAACACTGCTGAGTGGTACTAGAGGAAATCTCAAAACCATGCTGTTTGGGTCCACTATAAATCTCCTCTGGACCCTCACTATTGCAAGGAAATCATTCTATTCCTCTATAATTGATTCATCATCTTACTCTCCACATTGGCATGTCTGCTCAAGTCTCCCATGGCACCACTTTCCCTACTTCCTCTGCTGAAAGTCTTGCCTCTTATTTTGAATTAAAAAATTGAGGCAATTCAATGAAAGTTCCCTCTTCTCTCCCTCTGTCATCTCATATCACTCAGACATCTTCTATCACCCTGGTTTCTTTGACGAGATGACTCTTTTTGGCTGGGCCAACCCGTTTACATGCATCATTAATACCATCCCTCCTGTCTTCTACAGAAGAATACCACAATCGTGACTGCCACTCTCCAATCTTTGATCTCTCCCTATGTACTGGCTCCTTTCCTGCTGCCTACAAGCATTCTCCTGTCTTTTCTCTTCTTTAAAAATCCCTCAATTGATCTTACCATACTTGCTATTATCTTGTATCCCTCCTTCCCTTCTCACCTAAGCTTCATGAGAAAACAGAATGTTAGGTGATTCTACTTCCTCTTTTCTTACTTGCTTCGAAACTTTCTGCAATCTACTTTCTGACTTCATCATTCGATTGAAAATGCTTGCTCTGAGATCACCAATTATCTCTTATTTGCCGTTTGAGTCTTCTCTCCCTCTTCATTCTTCTTTACCTCTCTGCAGTATTTGATCTCTCTCTCTCTCTCTCTCTCTCTCTCTCTCTCTCTCTCTCTCTCTCTCTCTCTCTCTCTCTCTCTCTCTCTCTCTCTCTCTCTCTCTCTCTCTCTCTCTCTCTCTCTCTCTCTCTCTCTCTCCCTCCTTCCCTCCCTGTCTCTCTCTCTCTGTTTTCATGACACTGCTTTGTCCTGCTTCTCCTATCTGTCTGAATGCTCCTTTGCAGCCTCTTTTCCTTGTTCTTCAACCATACTACACCTGGTAATTGTAGGTGTCTTTCAGGCTCTGTCCTGGGTCTTTTTCTCACCTAATGATCTCATCAGCTCCTTTGGGTTTACTTATCATCTCTAAGCAAATAATGCCCACATCTCTTTATCCAGCTTTAGTCTCTCTCCTGAGCTACAGTTCCTTATCACCCACTGCCTTTTTAACATCTTGAACTGGATATCCTGTAAACATCTCAAATTCAACATGTACAAAACAGAACTCATTATCCTGCAACCCTCTTACGCTCATAACTCTCCTCACTCTCAGAGGCATCCTTGATGCCTCCTCCCTTCCCCTGTCCCCACACACCCAATCTGTTGCAAAATCTTGTTATTTCTACCTTCACAAGATCTCTAGTAGATGTCTCGAATCAATCTTGAATCAGTCTCTTTCTCTCCACTCACACAACTGTCATCCTCTGTATCTTCTCCCTTTCATGGCTAAATTCTTTGAGAAAGCCATCTATAATTGGTGCTTCCACTTCCTTTCCCTAACTTTCTGCATTCTTGCTTCTGATGTCATCATTCAGCTGAAACCACTACCTCCAAAGTCACCAGTGATTACTTGTCAGTAAACTCTGTTGGCTCTCTAGTCCTTCCAGGACCAAATATAGAATCCTCTGTTTGCCTTTTAAAGCCTTTCGAAGCCTGGCCCTTTCCTACCTTTTCACTCATCTTATACCTTACTCTCTTCCACATACTCCATGATGTAGCAACACTAATGTTCATGCTGTTTCTTGCACAAGACCCGCCATCTCCTAACTCAGTGCCTTTTCTTTGGCTGTCTCCTGTGCCTGGAATTCTCTCCCTTCTCATCTCTGCCTTGTGGCTTCCCTGGCTTTCTTCAAGTCTCAGCTAAAATCCTTTCTTCATTAAGAAGTCCTTCCAAGTCCTCATTAATGTTAGTGCCTTCCCTCTGCCGATTATATTCAGTTTACCCAGTACTCTGAGTGTGTGTGTGTGTGTGTGTGTGTATATGAATATGAATAATTTTACATATATAGTTGTTTGCATGTTGTCTTCCCCATTAGCATCTTAAGGACAGGGACTATTTTTGCCTTTCTTTGTGTTCTTGGTATTTAGTTTGTGGACTTGGCAGCCAGGTCCTCATTTAGGTCCTCAGTACCTCTCTTTGACTATTGTAATGACCTTCTGACTAGTCACCATGCCTCATGAGAGTCCCCCTCCACTCTGATCCATCCTCCATACAGTTGTAAAAGTGGTTTTCTTGAAATAAAGGCCTGACCATGTAGTCCTCCCTGCTCACTGTGCTCCAATGGCTCCTATTTCATCCAGGATCAAATAAAGTCCCCCATTTGGCATTTAAAGCCCCTCATAACCTGACCCCTTCCTAAGTTTCCAGTCTTCTTCCACTTTACTCTCTTTACAATCTAGCTCCATTGACCTATTTGCTGTTTCTTTTTTTTTCTTTTTAGGCAGTTGGGGTTAAGTGACTTGCCCAGGGTCACACAGCTAGTAAGTGTCAAGTGTTTGGTCTGAGGTCAGATCTGAACTCAGTTCCTCCTGACTCCAGGGCCGGTGCTGTATCACCTAGCTGTCCCCTAGCTGCTATTTCTTACACACTTCATCTCCACTCTCCATGCCTTTGCAATGAAGTTCCTCATGCCTGGAAAGGTCTTCTTTCTCACATCTGCCTCTTAGCTTCCTTCCCTGGGATTTTCCAAGACTTAGCTCAGATTCAGCCTTCTGCAGGAGGCTTTTCTTCTCTCTGACCCTTCCCATCTGAAATTATTTCACCTCCACTCTGTGTATATCTCACACCGGTTTAGTAATTTACATGTTTGTCTGTCCTATTAGGGAAGGGAATGTTTTTGACTTCCCTTTCATCCCCAGAACTTAGCACAGAGCCTGACACATAGATGTGTCATTTAAAACATATTTAATAGACGTTGATTTGACTAAGTGACTGAGTAGAGACTCCAAAAGACAAAAGAGTGTTATCAGTTTATCCCTACTCACCCATCACTGGCAAAAAGGTAGAGGTCATTACTGATACAATGCAATATCACACACATTTACTGAGGGATTATTATTTGAGAGGCACCAAGAGTAATAAAGAGATAAGGCACAGTCCCCAGCTGTTTCCTTGCACAGTATAGTTACTGAATAAACTCCTGTTGCCTTGGCTTCAAGGCACTCTTCTAAGTACTGGACATAACAGATCTATATTGACTTAGTCCTTGCCCTCAAAGAGCTTATAGTCTAGTTAAAGAACTTACAGTCTTTAGTTGAGTGAGCCAGGAACCGTTTGATGTGCTTCCTTGCTAGGCATGCTGCCATTTCATAGTCAGGACATTCATTTTATTTTTCAACTAGCAATTTCCACCTCTTGGATTCCATTATCACTTGTTCAATATACTATGAATCACTATTTCTCGAGATGTCTACAGGTCTGATGCTCATGCATTGCTGAGTGTAAGCATAAGACAGTGCCTAAAATACATGACTGCCTGGAAATAATGATGGATTTTAACAAAGCCAAGTTTCTAGACAATTAAGCCCACCCTCCCCTGATTGCAAGATATGATACTTGCTAGCAGACCCAAGAGATAACTGCAGTCACTTAAGTTAAGAATAGCAGTATCTCTTTTACCTTACCTGCCTGTCTTAGAATTCCAGTCCTTGTATATTCCAGTAGCTCTTGGAGCTCATCAATGTGGGTATTTCTGCCAGTGATTCAAATTACAATCCATGCATGCTTATCCATATAATATTAACAAATAATAGCTAGCATTTATATAGCCCTTTAACATTTGCAAAGTGCTTAATATATATATATATATATATATATATATATATATATATATATATGTATATAAAATAAAATATAATCTCACTTGATTCTGACAACAAGCCAGGGACGTAGGGGCTATTATTATCACCCCCATTTTACAAGTGAGAAAAGTGAGATTGAAGGAGGTGGAGTGACTTGCTGAGGGTCCTACAGCTAATGAATAGCTGAAGCAGGATTTGAACCTCAGGACTTTCTGACTTCCACTCTGGTATTCTATCAACTATACAACCTACCTATTCCTGGATGAATTGTTTCTGTGTAATCCCACAGATAATAAATAACCAGTAATGTGGGATAAATGAGGAAGTTAGGTGGCTTAGTGGATAGAGTGCTAGGCCTAGAGTCAGGAAGACCTGAGTTCAAATCCAGCCTCAGACACTAGCTATGTGACCCTGGGCAAGTTACTTAACCCTGTTTGCCTCAGTTTCCCCTTCTGTAAAATGAACTAGAGAAAGAAATGATAAACCACTCCAGTATCTTTGCCAAGAAAACCCCTATTGGGATCATGAAGAGTTGGACATGACTGAACAACAACAGTGTGGAATAATAATAGCTTGAACCCAGACCCAAGCAGGTATGTCCAGATTTGTGATTTTATGGATGCAGGGAGCTCCCAATGAAGAAACTCTACCCATGAAAATTGGTAGCTCTTCTGCAACATTTAGTTTCAGAGAGCTTATTGGGGTACTGAGACATTAACTTACTTCCCCAGTATGTGTTGGAAATAGGATTTGAACCTAGGTCTTCCTGTCTCCAAGACTGGCTTTTATACTCTCTTCCATGCTTCATCTCACAGTGCTTAGAGTACTTTAAAAAGCACTTGTATATGTTATTTAAGTTGAGCTTCACAACAACCTTGCAAAGTAGAAACTATTACCTCCATTTTAGAGGTGGTGAAAACTGAGGCTTAGAGAGGCTGAATACCTTGCCTAGAGTTGCTCACCTATTTGGTGCAGGAGCTGGTACTTGGATTCAGATCATCAAACTTGATTCTTTCTGCTGCACCAGAGATGGTATTTCTGATCTTGGAAACAACCTAAATCCCTCTCTCAAGCATTCTAGAAGTTTACTTCATATGCAGTCCAGTTTAGGGGTGATAGAAATAAGGGTGATAATTTGGTCTTGAACCTTAGTAAAGATATCCCTAACCCCTGCATTGGTGTCTGGAATGCCTCTGGGCCTCACTGTCTTAGGATGGTGTAAGAGGTGATGACCTCTCATTCTGAATCTTTACTTGGCCCTAGGGCTTGCTTTTGAAGACCCTTCCTCAACATCTGCCTCGCTGTCTGGGTTTCTGGATCTAGCCAGCCTGCCTGCCTGTAACTCAGTTGGAATTTCCCTCAGCTCCTCTTTGTTGACAGGTTTCCTAGTTCAGATGATGGACTATGGGCAAAATCTTCACGTATTCAGCAAACTAAAGCAGGCTTATGGAACCCTTATATTGTCAAGTGAAACCAACGGTCCAAAGAACCACAGCTATGTCTTCCTCACCCCAGGCATTTTATTGGCTGGATTTTTCTCTTCTTTGTGTGAAAGCAAAGAAAACCTGGACAATCTATTGGTGAGCTATAGGGCAGAAAAGATTACATTGCCTTCCCAGCTTAAAGGGCCAGCCAACCTCTATTAAACTTTAAGACAAATGGGAGCACAGCGGGACACATTGCACCATGACCCATTCCTGAGTGTGTGGTACTGTAGCAGATGTCCTAGAATTACCTACTGGAAACAGAGTCAGCCTTTTGGTAATGGCTCTTCACTCAGGTGAAGGTGAAGACCACTCAGGTGGTCTTGATTTTAATCTATAAAGGACCAATGGAAACTTTGTTGGTTTCTCTGAATTTAGAGAATTGGACTTTTCTGCATCTCGTGTCTATGAGCTGGAGAATTTTTCTCCCCTATTTGTACTTATTCTACCTCTGACTCTACTTAATGACCTTGGGCAAGTCACATAATCCCCGTGAGCCTCAGCTTCCCAATCTGTAAAGTGAAGGGAGGACCAGATTGCCTCTGGTCCCTTCGAGCTTTAGAACGATGACATGATGACTTTTGTTACTCTGCTTGTAAGAGTGATGAAACTCCCTGGGAGACAGATTTCATGGAGGTAGATGGTAAGGAACTGTTGGTGTACAGGTCTAAGTAGGGTGATGATGGATGGGTGGAGGGCCAGATCTACTTACCCATTAGTGAAGTGCTGAAAGGTAAGGTAAACAAAGGGGAGCAACAAGTCTACCAACAAAGAAATGAAAAAAAAAGATTTCTAAGTTCTTGTGGAAAGCAGTGGGTAGCTATGTGGTGCAGTGGATAGAGCAGCAGGCCTAGAGTCAGGAAGACTCATCTTCCTGAGTTCAAATCCAGTCTCAGACACTCACTAGCTGTGTGACCCTGGGCAAGTCACTTAACACTGTTTGCCTCAGTTTCCTCATCTGTAAAGTAAGCTGGAGAAGGAAACGGCAAAACCCTCCAGTATCTTTGCCAAGAAAACCCCAGATGGAGTCACAAAGAATGGGACACAACTGAAAAATGACTGAATGGAAAGTAACACTCTCCACATTCATCAGAGGCTGGCTCACATTTATCCAAGGGGCTTATCCCCTCCAGTAGAGGGGATATTTTAATTCAGTTCAGTTTATTAATCTCTCTTGGGTTTACACTCTTTACTGTAAACCAACTTTGAGTTGGCTAATGAATATGATCGTAAAGTTACCAAAAAGGGTTATTATCTTCCCCAGGAGGAGAAATCATTACTTTGCTGTCTCCCTTCATTTCCCACTTTTGAGGCTAGATCAAGGGTGGGGAACCTTCAGTCTCAAGGCCACATGTGGTCTCAAGGCCACAGGTTCCCCACCCCTGGGCTAGATGCAGTCTCCCTAACCTCTATCTGTAATGCTTTCAATTGATTTTGCAACAATGGTTAGTGGCTCCTAATTTATCATGTAAAGAAGAGTAGACAATGCAGTAGCAGGGGAGAGAAAAAAAAGAGTGAAGGGAGACACATTGTTAGATATAATAGTGCCTCCACTGGGCCCTTCTGACTGAAGGGGGGAAAATCACCCATGTGGGATGGAGGGAGGGAAGGACCCCAGAGGAATGTCTCTGTTAGAGCGGGAGTGTCTTGGCAATATCTTTAGGAGGTGTTTGGATTATCTCATCAAGAGAGCTCACAGAACTCTCTGCAAAACCAGTTCCATAACCTGCCAGCTCTACAATATTGGTGCTGGTAGCTCCTGAGGTGGCAGTCCTGGGCTGTATTCAAATACGTTCATCTCTCCAAACTCTTCATCTTCTAATGTCCATCCATTCAAGTACAATGCGATGCTTCCTATCCTAGGTAGAGTCTGATTTGGAAAAGAATTGTGAGGTGAATACCTAATAGAGGTGTAGGAGGAGGGTTAATTAAGGGACCTCTGATCAATTGAGTATACCTTGATTAAATTATAGTGCATGGACCTTTGCCAAAAAGGGGCATTTTCCGGGGAGCTATAGATGTGCGTCAGCACAGGGCTGAAAAACTTGTACTTTGGCAAGACGATGCAACTCCTGATTGGTTCCCTTGTGTACCTGTGACTAGGAGGCTGCATGGAACAGCTGCATGGCAGCTGAGTCAGGAGAAAACTTCTCCCTTGGTGGTCTGTAAGAGAAGTAGGAATGATTCCACTTGCCCTCATTGGGCCCTGCCTTTTTTTGGGAGACATCCAGCTCTTTCTCTCTCTTGGACCTCTAGCAAGTGGGAACATGTATTTGCTTAAACAAGTCTGAGCTCCTGGCTGCTTTCTCCTTTTTTTCCCTCTGAACATAGGCCAGTGACCAGAGAACCTGAGAAATGGATGTTTCCAGTCCTTGAGCTCGAGTTTGGGAGCTCTGAGTGCTGGCTGCCCACCAGGTGGTGAGTCCTGAAACAACGCGTCTTCTTGGAGGAGAAGAACATCATCCTCAGGAGGAGCTGTCAGCTGAAGGACTGGAGAAAACTTAAGCTATGGTCCCTCATACCTTCCAAGGTCTTTGGGGAACATATTTGGAGTAAATGTGAAACAACAGACTCATTAAATTGTCTTTACCTTCTGTAACAGTCTCTGCCCTGATCCCCACTGCCTGAAGGCCGGGTAGGTTACATTTTATCTTTTCCCCAGGGTTCTCTGGTACTCTCGTTTTGTTTTTTCTAGGCAATGGGGTTAAGTGACTTGTTGCACAGCTAGAAAGTGTCAAATATCTCAGGGCACATTTGAACTCAGGTCCTCCTGACTCCAGGGCCAGTGTTCTATCCACTGGCCCCCCTTTTTGTTTTGTTATTTATTTATTTTCCTTTTGTTTTTCTTTTTTTTCCCTCTGGTGCTCTTAAGGAGCTCTGGGCAGTCGGATCCCTCTGCCATTGGCTCAGGCCCCCACTGATTATGTGCCCCCAATTTTAGAGGTCCTCTGAATCCTGGTTCTATTTATTATTTAACAATCAGATTATCTTTTACAAAGAAATGTTTACTTTAAAGGTAGAACAAGAAAAATAATATGCAAGCATGTCCACCAATGCCTGGGGTACATAATTCCTCTTATACTGCCTCAGTCTTTGGGGAAGAGAGGTAGATTAGGTGCATAACTTAACTCAGTTCCTATATAGCCGACGCCCACCAATTTCCAAGTCCAAAGCTCGCCTAGGTTTGAGTCTTGGTACCCTGGTTTCTCAGGCTTCCTTGCTGGGCTGGCAACATTTGTCCTGGAATCTTGCCTCCAAGGTCATTATATTTTCTTCTATTTTTTAAAATTATTTTGATTTTGTTTGATTGATTCTTGATGTCTCAAAGAGTCATTAGCTTCTACTTGCCCAATTCTAATTTAAAAAAAAGTTTTTTAGAACAAATTTTTTTTTAAGTTTTATTTAGGTAAGCTGTCTTGGATCATTGTATTGCTGAGAAGAGCTAGGTCATTCACAGTTCTTCATCGCACAATATTGCTGTTACTGTGTACAGCATTCTCCTGCTTCTGTTCACTTCACTATGCATCAGTTCATGCAAGTCTTTCCAGGTTTTTCTGAAATCATCCTGCTTGTCATTTCTTATAGCACAATAATATTCCATTACAATCATATACCACAGCTTTTTCAGCCATTCCCCAATTGATGGGTATCCCTTTGCCACCACAAAAAGAGATGATATAAATATTTTTGTACAAATAGGTCCTTTTCCCTTTTTTGGGTGTCTTAGAAATATAGATCTAGCAGTGGTATTGCTGGATCAGAGGGTATGCATACTTAAGTCCTTTCCCTAAGGCCACAAGGTCTAAAGGGAAGGAGGCAGAAGGTAGCCCCTCCATCTATGGCTCAGTGCATAGTGCCAATGCTGTGAGTGAGGATGGGGCAGGGGGAGGGTGAGAGAGAAAGTGGAGGAGGGGAGGATGAGAAAGTGGAGGAGGGGAGGATGAGAAAGGAATGAGCAGGGGGACAAGGCAGGAGAGAGAGTATTTTAGTTATATCATAACCAATGGAAAGAGTCTGCTTCCACCCTCGTGGAAGGGGAGCAAGGAATGTTTTCTCCTAGAAGCAGGTCTCTGCTATCACCCACAGAGTACCTCCACCTTTGTTGATCTGGCCATGTCCAAAGGCCCATCATCCTGCCAAGAGAGTATTATGAGTATTATTGTTTTATGTTATCTGTAAGTGCTAATGTGCAATATAATAATAGTAGACAGCATTTATATAGAGCTTTAAGCTTTGCAAAGCACTTTATAAATACTATCACATTTGATCCTCATACCCACCCTAGGAGTTAGGTGGGTACTAATATCTCCATTTTACAGATGAGGAAACTGAGGCAGACAAAGGTTAAGTGACTTGCCCACACAGTAAGTGTCAGAGGCTTTATTTGAACAGAAGTTTTCTGGATTCCAGGTCTACTTCACTGCCTAGTTGCCTGTATGTGAGTCTTTTGAATCTTAAGCAGGTTTATTATTATTATTATCATTATTATTATTATTATTATTATTGTGGTAGGAGAAATAATCAGCTGCTGATACAGTCTGATACTCATATTGTACATTGAGGCCTTTTTAATTTATTTATTTTTAGGCAATTGGGGTTAAGTGACTTGCCTCAGGTCACACAGCTAGTAAGTATCAAGTGTTTGGTCTGAGACCACATTTGAGCTCAGGTCCTCCTGACTTCAGGGCTGGTGCTCTATCAACTTCGCCACCTAGCTGCCCCATGGAGGCCTTTTTTATAAGGGACCCTGTAGTTCACTTTTAGGGGAAACCCTAAATATGAACCACACAAAACCAAGTTTTGTTGTAGAGAGTTCTCCAGTTATTCTAGGGTGAGTGTAAGGAGCCAGACAAAGAGAAAAAGCCTGACCTCTTCTTTGAAGCAAGGTTCCTTCAAATGCATCTAGCCATGGAAAGATGTCCCCTGGCCATTGGTTAGAGAAATTATACCAAGCAGATGTACACAATGTTCCGTACACAGTAGGCACTTGATGAAGGTTTGTGAAAAGTATGAATTTGCATCCTGATTTCCCACCTGAAGCTGCAAATTTGATTTCTCCTCGGCCTTTGAGTCTGGACCTATTGGAGGACCTATTGGAAGGAGTTAAAAAGTTTTGTCTAGTGTGGAAAGGTTAGCTGAAGATGGATTATCTCTAGTCCAGAAGAACCCTAGGAGGAAAAAAGAATTAGCGACAGATAAGACTACTTGTAGGAGTTGAGGGTGTAATTTATTCTGGGATGGACTAGCTCTGGCCTAGAATGAAGAAGAATCTTTGCATTGGTTTTGTGTGGGACTGCAAGGTCTCTCTAGAGTCCTCCAGAGAAGGGTGATCAGAGGATGGGATGGACCTTCCAGATAAGCCACAAACCAGGTCAGATGACCATCATGGTCTGGTTTTGATCTATCAGTGCTGGGCTGGGACTTGAGGGTGGGGTGGGGTGGGGAGTGCCTAGAATGAATGACTAGCTGCTCAGCTCCTCAAATTCCTTTCCATGTCATGGACAACTGCTGTGCTCCCAGCTTGGCATTGTATCCTTTGTCCGTGTGGGTTTTCTCTACGTACACACAACTGAGTTACTCTTAAGACAGAGACAGGTACGTTTCTGTAAATAAGGAAGTAAGCAAATAAAAAAGAAGGCTTGCCCACGTGTGCTCAGTATACCTAATGAGGAATGCCTCTCCCAGGGCAGAGCCTCTGGGTAAAGACGCCTTTCCTATTCAAACAGGGCTGTCTCTGATGGCCTTGAACTGAGCTGCTCCTTGGGGGTGGGAATGGGGGATTTCCTTTGGGTGTCTGGCTGCATTTAGCTTTGCCTGTAGCTTGTTCTGCCATCTGCTGCTTCCTCACAGCTGCCTCTGGTCTGTTTGCCACATTCTTTTTCTCAGGCAAACAAATTCCTCTGCTCACCCATCCAACTTCAGCCCTGGGAACAGAAGAACAGGAGGAGCAGCTGTAAAAACAAGTGGTTGCTGGACTCCCGAGAGTTTCTGAATAACCCACTTTTGAGCTGTAGCGTGTTTCGGCGGGCCTCTGGGAGAATCTGGGGTCTTGAAGGGATTGAAAAATGCCAGCAAGTGGACAGCCTGGCAAGGTCCGAGAATGGAAAGGGCTGAGACTTGGTAAAATACCTTTCAGAGCTTTCTCCCTCCTGCTAGCCTGAGTCACCTGGGACTGAGAATAGAGCAGGACTGTTCCAGGTCAACAGGGCACGGAACTCACTGCCTAGGCTTTCCTTGAAGTTGTTAACTTCAAGGCCAGAGCAGGCTGGACTGATTCCTTCCTAGGCCTCCACTCAGTCATCCCCACTCTCAGTAAAAAGCTTCACTGCTTTCACCAACAATTCGCAAGTTTACACTTGGAAGGGTCATCTAGTTCAACTCTCTTATTTTACAGATAGGGAACTGAAGTTTAGAGAGCAAGAATGTCTTGGCTAAGGTCATCTGGGTTAGTGGTGTCAAGCAGATCCCTGCCAGCCACATATTGACTTAGAGAGTCACAAATTCACATCACCCATGCTCTCCCTCCTCTGCTCTGCCTACTGACCTCCCTGGTTTCTGTTAAGCCCCAACTAAAATCCCTTTTTTATTGGAAGTCTTCCCCAACTCCTCTTAATTCTAGTGCCTTCCCTGTTAATTTTTTCCTACTTATCCTGTGTATAGCTTGATTTGTACATATTTGTTTGCTTGTTGTCTCCCTCATTAGATTGTAAGCTCCCTGAGGGCAAGAACTAATTTTTTTACCTCTTTTTGCATCTTTTATGCGTAGCATAGTGCCTGGCACATAGTAGGTGCTTAGTAGATGTTGATTGATTTATTATTGCATTTTTATTTATTTTATTAAACATTTCCCAGTTACATTTTTATCTGGTTTGTGGGCTATGTGTTTGACACCTCTGATCTAGGTAGTAAATATCACAGCTAAGAGATACTATGTTTTACATGATTACACATAGATAACCTATATCAAATTTCTTACTGTCTTGGGGAGGGGAGAAGAGGGAGGGAGAAAATTTGGAACTCAGAATTTTAGATATTTTAAAAAAATGAATGAGGTGAATCTCTGTTCTCTGAATTTCCACTGCCCCACACTTCAGTTCAACAAGCGTTTATAAAGTATATACTAGGTGCATAATCTAGTGCTAACCACTGTGTGTTCAAATCAATCAGCAAGTATTTCTTAAGGGCCTACTGTGTGCTAGGCACTGGGAATACAAGTACAAAGAATGAAATAATCCTTACAGTGAATTTACATTCTAATGTAACATGGGGGAGGGAGGAGGAAACAGGGAACATATAGGAGTAGGGAGACAGGGAATGCATCATTGATTTCACTGGCATAGGGAAGTCTCAGGTGAGGAAACTTCCCTCTAACAATGTACCTTCTCCACAACTTAACAGCGTTTAGAGAGTTGTCTTAGGACATTGAGATGTTAAGTGACTTGCCCAGGGTCCCACAGCCAGTATATGCCAGAGATGAGACTTGAACAGCTCTCTATTCACTACAACACCTTGCCTCTTATGTACTTCTATAAGGTATATGAGGAACATTGGTATATGAGATATATTGCCTACACACACACATATATGTATATGTGTATGTATATGTATATAGATACTAAGAAAATGCATACAAATGATTTCAAAGTAGTTAAATGCAAGGCAGTTTTGGAGGGAATGTACAAGCCATTGACCACCCTTGGTCAGTCTTGAGTTGCTCCTTCTAGGTTCCTATTATCTTGGTTCTCATTTCCTTTTCTCTCCCTCTCCCCCCATCATCTCCCGCCTTTTCTGAGGGCTATGCAGTTGGGAAACATTGGCTGTGCTGCAGGGTATGTGGGCTGGACAACTTTGGAGAACGGGTTGTCTCCTCTCCAAGTATGACTCCACTGGAGTGGACTGTCCTCTACCCCATCTGTTCTTCTACTCCTTCCACCCCTAACTAAATTTACCCTAGGGAACAAGAATTCCTGCGATGTCTCTAAGTCCAAAAACCAGATGAATCAAGAGAGAGCACAGTCACAAAAACAAAAGGGAAGAGCATATCAGAAGCTGTGGAGGACTTAAGAATAAGGACTGAGAAAAGGACCTTGGATTTTAGCAGTTAAAAGAGGTAACAGTTTCAGTTGAGTGTTGGGTCAAAATCCAGATTGGAGAGGGTTGAAAAGGAAGTTAAGGGAAATGCAGGCAGGCATTGAGTGAGGACTCTTTCTGGGCTATGAAATAAAATATTTATGAAGCACCTACTACGTCAAAGGTAGTAGGCAGTAGCGTTGGAGATACAAAGACAAAAAGAAAACTAGGAACCTGCATTCTACTATAAAAGTCAAGTCAACAAGCATTTATTAAGTGCCTACTGTCTACTCACGTGCCAGGCACTGCAAGAGAGAAATTATAGAACAGTAACAGGAGGGATTGATGTGATGAAAAGAAGGATTTTTTGTTTGTTTTTTTAGAATGATGGGGTTCTGTTTGTCGGCCTTAGGGAAGGAACAAATGGATAAGGCAAGATCAAAAGAGAGATGAAATGATTGAGGGGGCAAGCCCCTGAAGGAGACAGGAGGGAATGCTGTCAAGGGCACAAGTAGAGTAGTAGTTAGCCTTGGCAAGTAGAAGGATCACTTCCTCAGTTTGGAGCAAAGAAAATCAAGGACTATGTAGAGGGTTTTTGAAGTGTGTGTAGAGTAAAAGAAGGGACCCATTTTCTCAGTAATGGTGGAGGCAAGATCCTCTTTTGATAGGGAGGAGGGAGAGAAAGGTTGGTATCAGGGGCTTGAAAAGAGAAGAAAATCTTTGAAATAACTCATCTGGAGTGTCATAGTCTGGGAGAAATAAAAGCATTGCCATGTAGTAGTAAGGGCCCAGCTGAGATAAGATAACATAAATCTGTAGTGGATCTACTTGGAATATGTGCATGATTTTCTCCAGCAACTGAGTAGGAGCAGAGAAGAGGAAAAGTAGATATAACTCAGTGTTGGGGTTTAGAAAGATGGGAGCAAGTCAGGAGGGTAAGATACTCAAAGTCAGAGGACGTTGTATTATTGAACTGATCAACCATAGAATCAAGAGAAGGAGAAGAGGATAAACATTTTAAAAGCACCTACTATGTGCCAAGTACTGGATACATTTTGCAAATATTATTTAATTTTATCCTCACAACAACCCTGTCAGATAGGTGCTATTATTATCCCTATTTTCCAGTTGAGGAAACTGAGGCAGAAGGAGATTAAGTGACTTGAGATTTGGACTTAAGTCTTCCTACCTCCAAGCCCATGAAGGAATGAAAGAGATCAAGGGTGATGGATGGGGAAAATGGAGTGGTGGAGGGCTTGGAGGTCCCAGTGTGATTATAAAATAAAGGAAATGAAACAGAGGGAAAGATAGAGGTTATGATAAGAGAGAATTCCAGAGTTCTGGATCATGGAGGCAGCATAATTATAGGTGATGGTGAGATCTAAGATGTGACCATCCATGTGGATATCTGAGATCATGATAGTTGAGGAGGTTATTGGCTATTTCCAACTTCTTCCTCCCACAAACCTCCCTTATTCCCATCATCTCTGTTTCTGTTGAGAACACCACCTTCCTTCTAGGTACCCATGTTCACAACCTTGGATTTATTGGATTTATCCCTGGCTCTTCATTCTCACTCCCCCAATCTCTCATATCCAATCAATTGCCAATTCTTATTGATTCTATGTACTCAACCTCCAACATATCTTGCTTCTGCCCTCTTTCCATTCACATGACCACCACACCACAGCCATTCTAGTGTAGACTTTCATCATCATTGCCTGAGCTATTATTGTAAAGAGAGTCCTAATGGGGTGTACAGGGTTTTCAGAGAGGACTAGAACCTCTGGTGGGAGGATTTGCTGAGCCCTTTTCAGGGCTGCTCATCCACCTTTGGTGTCCACTTTCACCCAACTCTCACCTGTGGCTCTGAGAAGCCTTTTATAATTCCCAACTTCCTTCCAGGCTCCTAAGAACCACCTCCTACTTGAGGCCTTTATTGCAGATTGGTAGAGCCTTTCATGGACATTACTTTGTATAGACTTTGTATGAATTTTCTATTTTCTTATCTGGATACATATTATTTTCTCCCAAGAGAATGTAAGCTTTTTGAGGGCAGGGACTATTTTGTTTTTGTCTGTATAACATTAGTTCCTAGTATGGCATTTTGCATATGTGGCTCTTCAGTTGTGTCCAACTCTTCATGACCCCATTTGGGGTTTTCTTGACAAAGTTACAAGAGTGGTTTGTCACTTCCTTCTTTAACTCATTTTACAGATGGGGAAACTGAGGTAAACAGGGTTAAGCTCCTTGCCCAGGGTCACGCAGCCAGTGTCTGAGGCTGCATTTGAAGTTGGATTTCCTGACTCCAGGCCCAGTGGTCTATCCACTAGGCCACCTGGTTGCTTTGCATATAATAAATGCTTAATATCTGTTGAATTAATAAATAAATAAATTATTGAGGTTAAGGGATATGCCCAAAGATGTATAAAGCTTGGATTTGAACTCAGGTTTTCTGACTTTCAGTATACAATGCAGGGTCAGCAATGCTGCCAACAGTAGTAATACTAACTCTAATAATAACTCCCTCAAAGTCTAACTAGTCTTCCCTATTATGGGAGGGGGACACCACAAAGTAATGGTACCAGTCAGGATGAAGTATATTGAGGACGCTGTGTATCCTGAGATTGCTGCAGCAGCTGTGAAGACCTGACAAGAACCTCCAAACACAGGTCATTTGGCATCTGAAGATACCCCTAATTGGGTCAGCACTGTAGTCAACAGGAAGAACCTACTGTCATGAATATAAGAAATAGGTGGGCTGGCATCAGGTTTCAGAATTGAAACTGGCAAGAGAAGAAGACTCCCTCAGAATGACCCAGAACTAGGTATGTATTAAAGCCTCTTGTTAAATTTTTGGTGTGGACATTTACACCTCAGAGAGTTGGCAAACACTATGAATCAGGGCTAGATTTATTATTTTGCTAATTGTCTAGACTTAAAGGGAAGGAGAAAATATTAATAATGCAGGTTCAATTTAAATGCAGTATCCATTTCTGGAGGGCAGGTTGTTAAACATTTACTCTGTCTACACCTCACCTGTTGGAAATTCTTTAGTGCAGATGGTGCTAACCACTAATGCAGCCAAACCATGAAAATACGTCAATCCATTATGAGGCTGAAAATATGATGCTTGTGGTCTGTGCCAGTAATATATCATAACAAAACTGGAAACAAAGCTTACCAGGTATCATCCAGGATGGCATGCTACCTCTTGTCAATGATGGTGCTTCTTAATCCTGAGGTCCAAGTTACACAACAATAGATTGTAGATCAATGTAGGGCAAGCTTAAGAAACAGCCTCATTCTTAAAACCAGATTAGATGAAATAAGAGCAGAAATCAAGGAGTGACTTAAATCTGATGAACCTAAGGGCACTGGAAAATGTACACTTGATTTCAGCGACATCTAATAATGAGATAGTTTTGTTGGTTCAGTTGTTTCTGGTTGTGTCCGATCCCTTTGGGGGTTTTGTAGGCAAAGATACTGGAGTGTTTTGCCATTTTCTTCTCTATCTCATTTGACAGATGAGGAAACTGAGGCAAACAGGGTTAAGTGACTTGCCTAGAATAGCACAGCTAGTAAGTGTCTGAGGCTACATTTGAACTCAGGTCTTCTTGACTTCAGGCCAGTCACTCTATCTGCTGTGCTACCCAACTGCCCAATAGTGAAATAGATTTCAAAATAATGGCAATCTAAAAAAAAAAAAAGACAAATAGTAGGCCTATTTAGAATAGAATTTTAAAAACCTTTTTCTGAGTTTGGTAGTGTGAACTCAACTAACAGACCAACTGTACCAAATTGGAATAATTCAAGAAAGTAAATATCTGCTGTTCTTAATTAATCAACAAGCTTTTATGTGCCAGGAACTGTGCTTATAATAGGTAGCATTTAATATAGCAGTTCAGAGTTTGCAAGTGCTTTAAAAATATTTTTTTTTTCTACTCACAACCACCTTAGGAGGTAGGTGCTATTATAATCACCATTTTACAGATGAGGAAACTGAAGCAAGCAGAAGGTAAATGATTTGCCCAGGGTTACACAGCTAGTTAAGTTTGAGGTGAGATTTGAACTCAGGCCTTCCTGCCCCGTGTCCAATACTTTGCCCACTGAACCCAGCAGCTAAGTGCTATCACCATTATGGGTGGATGCATATATTCCCTCACAAGATTTGCCAGAGAATATAAAAACATTTTGGGATCTGCACATAACAGTATATGCTGCTGCTGCTATTGGTTTGGTTATCATTGTTTGTCCTTTATATTTGAAGAGGACCAATGACATTGTGGGGTGATGTCTTGACTCAAATGTGAATTGGATTTAAGTGAAGTAGAGTTGCAATTCTTCCCATGTCATCGAAGTCCAGCGGCAGGACAGAAGTCAAGACAACTGGTGATGGATCTCGATGCAGTGGATGACCTTGGCATTTTCCGTGTCTGACCAAGCTCTAAGAACTCCATAGCACCTGCTGCAGAGGCCTTTATGGCTGTTGGAACAAATTGTTCTCATCTGCCCATTCTGCCAGGAGAAGTCTTCATATATTTGGGGTAGACACCCTTCTAACTCACTGACGGGTTTGAGTCCTGTTAGTTACCCTCAACCTGGTGTAGCCTGTTTGCTGAGATGGTTTTACCATGATGTGGCCACTGTGCATGCTACATCTTCTTGGAGTAACAGGTGAGAGTTACAGGTAAACACCAAAGGTGGATGAGCAGGTCTAGAAAGGACTCAGCAAGCTCCCACACCAGAGGTGCTGGTCCTTCTTGAATACCATATACACCTCAGTTTGGTAAGGAACATTGGAAGAAAATGGAGGCAGCTAGGTGGCTCAGTGTCCCGGAGTCAGGAAGACCTGAGTTAAAATCTGGCCCCAGACGCTTACTAGCTGAGTGACCCTCTGTTTGGTTTAATCCACTGGAGAAGGAAATGGAAAACCATTCTAGTATCTTTGCCAAGAAAACCCCACGGACAATATTTGCATGCTATGGTCCACAGGGTCACAAAGAGTTGAACACAACTCAATACCAGCAACAACAAATAGGAAGAAAGGTAGAACAATCTTGCAATATTCCTGAAGATAGACATCAAGAATCACCATGGCAGAAGCAGCCTGAGAAAACCACTGAAGATGTTAGGAAAACTTTTGGAAGATAACATTAAAATCTAGCCAGCACACTCAGGAGAAACTAGAACACCAGATTGCCTGATTAAAAGTAAGGAAAAAAGAAGTGTAAAATAGAATACAAAAACCAGAAGTATATCAGAAATTCTTGACACATTTAATCAGCAATTGAAAGTAAAATCCAAAAGGTTAAGGAATACAAGAGTATTTAAGGTTAACCCAAGGTTAACCTAATTAAAGGTTAAGAAATAGAGGAGTACAAAAGTAGCAACAAGAACAAAATAAAAAATTTAAAATCTATTGAAAGATAGGGGCAGGGGTGGGAAAGGGAATAAGCATTTAAGTGTCTACCATATGCCAGGCACTATGCTAAGCATTTTACAAATATTATCTCATTTGATCCTCACAGCAACCCTGAGAGGGGAGTACAATTATTATACCCATTTTGCAGAGAGGAAACTGAGGCAGAGAGAGGTTAAGTGACTTGTCTAAGGTCAGAGAGCTAGTAAGTGTCAGAGGGCAGATTTGAACTCAGGAAGATGAGTCTTCCTTCTAGGCCTGTCACTATATCCACTTTGCCAGCTAGCTTCCCCAGAGGAAGTATAGACATTGATTATAGGTGACTTTTTCAAGGAATTTATCTGAGAAGAGGAGGATGACAGCTAATGAGCATGGTAGGATCTAGTGAAGGTTTTTCAAGACTTGGGCATAGTTGTAGGCAGCAGGGAAGAGGCAAATGATGAGGGAAAACTGAACATTAGGGAGATAGTGGGGGTGGGGACAATCTGCTGGAGAAGACAGGAGCAGGTAAGATCACAGGTAAATAGATGTAGAGGAGTTGGCCTGGACAAGCAGGAGGGCCACCTCATCATCAGAGACTAGAGTGAACAGGAAGATAGTAGAGGACAATGTTAGAGGGATATACCATGAGAAAGAGATGAAAAGAGGAATTTCTTAGTGAATGGCTTAATTTTTTTAGCGAAGTGTAAGTTGAGATCCTCAGCATGGAGAGTTATGGGGAAAATAAATGAAGAAAAGTTTTGGAACACTTTCTGTGGTGAAAGAGATAGGGAATCAATTAGGAAGGATTAGTGAGGGAACAGATGAGTTTAACCCCATCAATTAATGGTAGGCCCAGAACGCAAGGTTTATTATTTCCTCCAATTCTGTTCAGTAACATGTGAGAAAGAGGCAGATTGTAGGAGTAATCCAGAGGTGTTGCTTGGCCAGGCATGAACCCAAATAGACAAGGGATTCAATAGTAGGGAATAGGGTCAATTCACCAGGGGGTCAAAAGTGGAAAAGGAGAGGAGTGTAGGTAGAACAGGGTTGAGTATCAGGGAGAATAGTGAAGGATAGAAGAATTGGAATGTCACAATATGGATGAAGCTAATGGTAGTAGTAGTAGTAGTAGTAGTAGTAGTGTTGTGGTAGTGGTAGTGGTAGTAGTTATTTAGGAGGCTTAGGAGAAGTGAAGTTTAAGGAAAGAAGGAAAATCTTATGATTAGATAAAGGAATTCAGAGTTCTTGAATAAGGAAGTGGAGCAGTTGTGGGTAATATCAAGACCAGAAATATGGCTTCTCCTGTGTGTAGCTGAGGTGGAGTGGAAGAATAGACCAGGGGAGTTGGGTAAATAGAAGAACTGCTAAGTTAAGATATTTGAGGGAACGTCAACATCCACTAGGCGGCATGGTGGATAGAGTGCCAGGTCCTGGAGTCAGGAACTCATCTTCCTGAGTTCAAATGTGACCGCAGACACTTACTAGTTGTATGACACTGGAAAGTCACTTCACCCTATTTGCCTCAGTTTACTCATCTGTAAAATGAGCTGGAGAAGGAAATGGCAAAGCACTCTAGTATCTTTGCCAAAAAACAACAACAACAACAACAACAAAAAACCCTGAAACAAAAAAACCCAACAAAACCCCAAACGGGGTCAGGAAGATTCAAACACGACTAAAAAAGACAGCAACAACAACATTGGTGGTATTAAATTTAAATAGAAACAGGGGCCACTAATTGGTGTATAAGATCCCTGCCGACAGCATAGTGATTCAGTTTTAAAATGTAATGTTATCTATGTTTTATTATATTTTTATTTATTTTGTTAAACATTTCCCAATTACATTTTAACCTGATTCTGGCAGCCTTTGGGAAAGGCGCAGCGCGTGTGGCCTGTAGCTGTGGAACATTATGAACCAGGCATTAAAGTCACCGAGAAAGGAGGAAGAATATCTTAGACGAGATGACATCTACCACAATCTAGATTGGGTGATAAATCTGGATTGAATGAACTTCAAAGGAGAAGAGCTCGCTGAGTGCTAGAGGAAGTCTGGGGAGTATTAGACCTTGACCACCATGACCTGAGGTGGGGGCTTGGTGATACCAAGACTGGTGTGAGATAGGTGTGACCTTGTAGTTTGTCTGAATTTATAAATACAGCTTGTTAGTGGCATGGATGGATATTACCTAAGGCGTGATTTTGGCATGGATAGATATGATGTAAGGTCTGATTTGCCTCTGTGAAGAGGAGGATGCTCACACTACCATCACACTGGCTGGGTAGAAGGGGGAGAGAGGCTCCAGGAGTGCCATCCAGGCTAGGCACTTGTTATCAGGCTAGAATTATATCTCTCAGCTCCACCTGAAGAATCAATCTAGTCTTAAGTGTGAAGTTCAGGACAAAAGAGGCAAGAATTCTGGGCACTTTTAAGGGAGAGGGCAGGTCTTGGCTTACACTTGCCAGGTTAGGTCCTTCCCACCAAACTCTAGTTATGCCAAAGACCATCACAAATACCAAAAAGCAAGTAAAACTACACGTCCAAGGAAACTGCAAATAGAAATCGGAGAAGTTATACAGGCGAGAATATACCAAAGGACACACAAGAGCAAATGAGTTCTTTAAAGGGGAGTGGAATAAGCTCTAAGACCTCTCATCTATGAGAAGTCTATTCTAGCAGTCTCTAGAGTTCCAAGCAGGACTAGATGTGATGGGTGTAGCTTCCCATGAATGTTTACTGTTTCCAATTTTTTCTTCTTTTCCTTCCCAGAGTGTCTCCTCTGTTCAAATGAGACCATGTATCCAGGTTCCAATTAGTTCAAATAACGAATCCCAGGAAGTGGTGACATTATTCATATACATACTACATCTTCCCATTGGGCTGGAACCAATGACCATATTTTACACTATTATAGCTTTGAATAGTGCAGATTCAAATACATGTGATCGTTTCCCAGGATGTATTATGTACACTAAAAGTGGGACCTAGCAGCATATAAAGGGCTTTAAGTTTTACAAAACCTAAATAAATGTCAACTATAGGTGGTGCAGTGGATAGAGCCCCAGGCCTGGAGTTCATATTCGGCCTCAGATACTTACTAGCTGTATGAATCTGGGCAAGTCACTCTGCCTCAGTTTCCTTATCTGTAAAATGAGGATAATAATAGCACTTACCTTCCAGAGTTGTTTTGAGAATCAAACGAGATAATAATTATAAGGCACCTAGGCACATTTTAAGTGCTATATAAATGTGTTACTACCTGTGTAACCATGGGCAAGTCACAACCTCTGCCTCAGTTTTCTCATCTGTAAAATGGAGGTAACAACAGCATCTATCTCCTAGTGTTGTTAGGATCGAATGAGATAATAACTGCAAAATGCTTAGCACAGTGCCTGGCACGTAGTAAATTCTATATAAATGTTAACTACTACTACTGCTGCTGCTGCTGCTGCTGCTGCTACTGTATTGCTATTACTACTATTACTACTAAATACTGTTATTAATACTACTGCTGCTATTACTGCTACTAGTACTACTACTACTATTACCATTACTATTACTACTACTGCTGCTGCTGCTGCTACTGGTACTACTACTACTATTACTACTAATTACTGTTATTACTATTACTATTACCATTGCTACTATTATTATCACCACTACTACTATTTACTATCACTATTATAACTCCTACTACTTCCTTCCAGTAAAGCTGAGGCCTGGCTAAAATATTCTATAGTACTACCCTTAGAAGGGATGACTAGTCAATGTCAGTCTTGTGACCCTGGCCTTCTTTGCTCCCACATGAATAGCATCCCTAGCTTGGTAAAGAATGATCTGTCACTGGCACTGCTATATTTTCTGGCAAGATGAGCCTCAGGGACACCCAGCACAGAAGGTGTAGGCAACCAGAAGGTGTGCCAGCCAAGGCATACCTGGTAAAGATCCCACGATTCAAGAGAGCCAGTGTGGAAGAGCAGAAAAAGCACTGCCTTTAGGGTCAAAAACCATCAGGTCAAATTCTATCTCTGCTACTTCCTCCCTGGTGATCTTGGAAAAATCAATCCACCTCTCTGAGGCTTAGTTTCCTCCTCTGTAAAACAAGAGGGTTGGAGCCCATGATTTTTTTTTTCCTCTTGGAAGCAATTAGGATTAAGTGACTTGCCCAGGGTCACACACCTAGTAAGTGTTTGAGAATATTTGAACTCAGCTCCTCCTGACTGTAGGGCCAATGCACTATCCACTGCGCCATCTAACTGCCCATATCATGTGATCTTTGAGGTACTTCCTAGCTTTAAAATCCCATGAATTGTTGCAATATAGGATCATTGATTTTTTCCAAATGTGCCAAATCATTTGTGAGGCAAGGCTGCTCTAGTGGACTGAGCAGGAGCAGAGAGGCAAAGAAACCCAATTTTCCTCATGACCTGACCCCCTACCTTGCTGCACAGGCCCTCAGACAATTCACTTAATCTGCAAGTGTCCCAGTTTCCTGGCCTTAAACTGGGTCAGCTCCAACAGGGCCCTGCAATGAAGCCAACCACAGGTTGAGTGATAAAGGCTGACGTTGTCTCAGGCAGGGAAGGTTCTGGCACCTGTACGTGGCAGTGCCTTTCTTTTTTCCATCCAGACACTGGCCTTCTCTTCAGTCTGGCAGCCGAAGAAGTGATTTCTTTTTATAACCCTGCAAACCCAGATCTCTGGCTGCAGACCTGGATGGGAGCCAGGGGCTGGGCTTCAAAACTGGTGACTGACATTACTATTTCTCTTGCTCTGTGTACAGAGTACAAGGGAGTGTCAGCAACAGTCTCTCAACCAATCAGTCAATAAACAAGTATTTATTAAGCTCTTACTGTGTTCTAGGGGGTGGGGATCCAAAGACAAAAATTAAAAAATCCTTGCTCTCTATCCAGAGAGACAACTCATACATAAAATACCATATAGATACAGATGTAGATAGAGAGATGCAAAGTAATTTGGGGGAGGGAAGCTCTGACATCTGGGGGACTTTTGAAGGTGGCTAGAGACTCAAAGAGTTGGAAGTGAGGAGGGGGTGCATTCCAGGAATCAGGGGGCAGCCTGTGCAAAGCTCTCAGAAATGGGAGAGGGAAGTGTTGTTGCCTGTGAGGAAGCGTGAGATTTGGGCCAATGTGGCTGGAATGTAGAGTGAGTGAAAGCAAGTAATGTATAATAAGTCTGGAAAGGTAGGGGATCCAGGTTGTGAAGAGCTTTAAATGCCAAACAGAAAAATTTCCATTTCTATGAAAAACAGGAAGAATCATAGATTTAAAACTATTAAAAGAACCTCAGAGACCATCTAGGCCAATCCCCTCATTTTACAGATAGGAGACCTGAGGCTGAAGCAGGTTAAGTGACTTACTCCAGGTTACACATAACAGAGACAGGGTTTGAACCCAGGCCCTTTGATTCTGGAGATCCTGGTTTTTTTTTTCTACCGAAACATGCTGCTTCCTATATTCTTCTCCTACTCCTCCCTTTATATAAATTACATAATTATCTATGCATTTTTGTCTCGCCCCTTTTAAACAAATTATCAATATATACCTCCTTGAACCTTGCGAACCCAGGCTACCACAGATTTTCAAATACTGTATTATGCAGAGAAAAGGAATAATAATGACAGTTCCCTCCAAGTCTGCTATGTATTCTTATCCTTGTCTTTCTTAACCATGCGGGTTGTTTATGCGAATTGTAAAAGGCTGGGAGCTTTTTTCTATTCCTCAGGTATGCTATACATTTGTTCTGAATCATAAGTAAACTTGGTATGGGGCAGGGGAGGGGGAGGAACCAAATGTGCTGAGGACCTATGGGAAAAAGACGTACACCCGAAGAAATGTGGTATATTGGAGGCTGCCCAGTTACCCTGTCAGCCCTTCTCAGTTTTAATGAGGCTGGTGCCCATGCGGATCTAAAATCCATGTTTGTTTCTACAATCCGCCTTCCCGGTACCTCATGCCCTCTTTCATACACCGCTGTGGAGAGAGGCTGGGGGATCCTTGCAGAATTCTGAACAGTTTGGGATTCCAGTTGCTTATAGAATCTTCCCTGAGGACTCTTCCCAGGCAGATTTCAAAGGTTCTGGAAACAAGGGTGACACACTGCAGGGGTGGTACAGCTGAAAGGGGTGCCTGGATATTAATGAAGTAGGGAAGAATTTGCCCTTGCCTCCTGCTTACTCATGAAAGGAAGCTCAGGGGCAGGCAGCTGGATACCTAATACCTCTAACCTCGTCACTGGAGTCATAGGCCAACAGAATATCCAAAGCTCTAAGGGACCTTTGAATCAATTTAGGAATAAGGCAATTGAGGCTCAGATGGGCAAAGTTCAGGGGATGTAAGAGCAGAGGGAATCGTTTTTTTCCTCCAGGTCACCTGACTCCTAATCTAATTTAGGTATTTGGCTTTTCCTCATGGATTTAGACCTTGAAGGGCCTGCAATGGTCATGTAGTCCAGGCCTTTCGTTTTTCAGATCAGAAACCTGAAGCACAGACAAGTTAAGTGACTTGCCCTAGGTCCAGTGGTGAGCTGGAGCCAGCTTTTACCATACTGTGAGCATCCAGACCTCAGAAATCAGCAAATGCTACGAATCAGGGCTTGATTGATTGTTTTGTAGATTTCCTAGTCTTAAGAGCGTGATGTAGATTAAGCTTGAAAGTGTGCCTACATTCTTTGAGAGCTACATTTGCACCCCTGCCTAGGTCACACAGGTATTAAGTGATATGGCTGACAGTCAAATCCAGATCCTCTGCCTTCAAACTTCAGTAAGCTTTTCACTGTAGCCCTCTGTGTTTCTTATGCTCCTATTCTGAATTGCTTCAGGGTGAGATTGCTGAGTACACAATTCTTATTAGCCATGCAATAAAGATTGTTAATTAGAGTAGAATGCAAGCCACTTATGGTTAGGAACTGACTGTTTGTTCAGTGCCTGGCATGCTGTTAAGCCATTCAGTCTTTTTTTTTTTTTTTTTGGTGAGGCAGTTGGGGTTAAGTGACTTGCCCAGGGTCACACAGCTAGTAAGTGTCAAGTATCTGATCTGAGGCTGGATTTGAACCCAGGTCCTCCTGATTCCAGGCCAGGTGCTCTATCCATTGCCCCACCTAGCTGCCCCCAGTCATTCAGTCTTGTCCCACTCTATGTGGGACTTTGTCCGTGGAGTTTTCTTGGCAAAGATACTGGCATAGTTTTGCCATTTCATTCTCCATTGTGTCCCTATTTTACAGATGGAAGAACTGTGGGAAATATGAGTTAAGTGACTTGCCCAGGGTCACACAGCTAGTAAGTGTCTGAGGCTGGTTTTGAACTCAGATCTTCCTGATTCCAGGCCCAGTGCTCTATACACTGCTCCACTTAGCTGCTCCTGCCTGACACATAGTAGGTACTTAATAAATCCTTGTTGAATTGCATAACATCTTGTTTCTATAGTGTTTCACTGTTACAGCATCTTTACATTTTCTCCTTTCTCGTGACAACCATGTAAAACAAGCACAGCAGATGTTATTATCCCCATTTTTATAGATGAGAAAACTAAGGTTCCAAGAATCCAAGAGACGTGGCCGGGGTCTAACAGAATAAGTCATAGGATTCAAATTCAGCTCTTTTGACTCGTAGCCCACTGCTCTTTCGGCTTCTCCACATCACTGTCTGATAATGTTTTGCCTAGAGCAAGAAGTCCGTTATGTTAAGATTTCTTTTCTATTTGAAAACATCGGTCACTTCCTTTTTCTCCTTATTCCCGAAAGGGCCCCGTATGGCACAATAATAACAACAAAAACAGGATCCCCAGCCCAGAAGTCTCGGAGCGCAGCCAAACCCTCGTTGCTGGCTGCATCCCAGCTCGGTGGGGTTGGGCTCTGTATGGGATGGGTGACAGCAGGGTAGTTTCTCTCTGGTGAGCCAATGGTGCAGAGAGGCAGGCAGACGAAACAGGATTACGACCTGGTGGAGAACTTCAAGCTTGCAATGTCGAAGCTGGTTGATGGGAAGTATTGGTTTTAGAGAAATCGATCTGGCTATTGGAACTGAGCAATTGGTTTTGAGCAAAGGTAGAACTCAGCCCTAAAGCCAAAGAAGCTACAAATGCAACAGTCTAGGAAACAGGGATAACTAGGTTTCCAGCTACAATGTACCAGCCCTGGGGAGGCAAAGTTTATTTTTTTCATCAGCCTTTCTATTCTTGTAGGCTCCTCTCATGGTAACTTATCATCCTCTCCTGTGAGAGAGGAAAGCATCAGATAAATTCATGTACATTGAACAAGCCTCTGGGCCTTAGTTTCCCTATTTTAACACCTGTTCTAGGCTTGCTTCCTCAACCTGAACTTTAACTGGCAGGTTGAGTCCCAAGAAGGGCCGCTTCTAGGATTCTAGGAGTAACACTGTGAATGGCTATCCACTCAGGGGCCCCCACTAGCATGCTTTGCCTTTGACTCAGTTCTTTAGCAAAGGCATGTAACTCAAATGGTATAGCTAGAACAATAGTTACAAAGTATTTGTAAAAAAAATCTGGAGCAAAAAATATGTATTTCAAAAATACATACAGATTCTGGGTGTGGGGGTATGAGGGTAAGGAGAATAGGTACAAATTTAAAATACAAGGGTGGTGATGCATACAAGCATGGAACATGTGGCCAAGGTGCCTTAAAACTACAGAATTGCAGGGCCTCAGTGTCCTTTAGGCAACTAGGTATCACAATGATAGAGTGTTGAACCTGGAGTCAGGAAGGCTTGAGTTCAAAGCTTGCCTCAAACATTTACTAGCTGTGTAACGCTGGGTAAATCACTCAATATCTCTCATCCTCAGTTTTCTTATCTGTCAAACAGAGATCATAATAGTACCTACTTCACAGGGTTGTTGTGAAATTCAAGTGAGATAATTTATTTAAAGTGCTTTTCAAACTTTAAAGCACTATAAATGCTGTTGTTATTATTATTTTCCTTTATTTCTCTAGAAGGTCGTGGTAAAGGGAAAGACATTGGTGATGAATGAGTTGTTATGCTGCTCAGCTGGGCACAGCTGCTTCTACTGGAATGGGCCAGGCTGATTTCTTTGCTGCTAGACAGCTGCTGCCACACTGGCCAGGCAGATTATTCAACCACTAGCTTCATCTCAGGGCATAATGTTTCTCCTGGGTAGGTCAATCTAATAGACTTTCTGGGCTTGACCTTTGCTGGGGGATTATACTCCATCACCTTCAACCACTCAGCTTGGTGGTACTGAACTTTCTTCAGCCAGTGTTACAGTGCTCTTTTCAGCCAGAGTACTCCTGTTTTATTTTAGCTAGGGCAATAAGCTTAGTCTTGGGAGAAGCCCCTCCTCTTTGACTCCCTCAGATCCTTGGCAGGAGGGAGGAGAAGTCTAGCTTCCTTCTTGGTTCAGATGAAGTTTCCTTTTCATGGTACATTACCCTTGCTTATTATGTTCATCAGCTCCTATTTTGCAAGTTATACCTCCTAAATTCCTGTTGGGGTCTTTTGAAGATGAGTCTGGGGGCAAAGATATGCATATGGTTTGTGCCCTAGAAGCTTATTCATTGCCTGGTTGACCTCTTCATATGCAATTGAAATATTCAAGCCTCTAACCTTTTCATTAAAAAATTTAAATTAATTATTTTTAAATTATCAAGCATTTAGTCCTCCTCCTCCACCACCATCTCCTCCTCCTCCTCCTCCTCCTCCTCTCCTCCTCCTCCTCCTTCTTCTCTTCTTCTTCTTCTTCTTCTTCTTCTTCTTCTTCTTCTTCTTCTTCTTCTTCTTCTTCTTCTTCTTCTTCTTCTTCTTCTTCTTCTTCTTCTCTCCCTCTCCCACTGTGGGGGTAAAACAAAGCCACTCTAACAGATAAACTTGGTCAAACAAAACAAATCCTAATGTTGGCTTTGACCAAAAATATGTGTCTCATTCTGTATATTAGTCTATTACATCTCTGTTGGGAGGTGGGAAGCATTCTTTGTCATCTGACCTGCCTCTGGAATTGATTATTGCAGCTCTGAAGATCAGCCTTCTTCAGTCTTTTAGACCCTTTCTAAAGTGTTGACTATTTCTTTTACAACTGACTGGATTTTTCTACTACATTTGAATGTCTACTGTTGCCCCTTCTAACTTTTATCTTTGCTAAGTCTAGGTCTGGACAGACTATTACACTATCTATAAAACAAGATATAAGGAAAAACTCTGAGCTGCCTAAAGACAGGATAAGCTGCCTCAAGAGGTAGTGGTTTCTGAATAATTAAAGGTCTTCAAGCAAAGGCCACATGATCACCTGTCAGAGATGTTGTAAAGCAGATAAGAATCTTAGGTATGGGCTGAATTAGATGCTCTTCAAAGCCCCTTCCCTTTCTGAAATTCTGTCTCTAGATTATCTCTGAGGTCTCTAAACAGTCTATGAAGGGGTTCTTAACCTTGGGTCCATAGACCCTCAAGGGGTTGTGCGTAGATTCTTATGAGCAGGAAAAAATATTACATCTTTATTTTCACTTACTTCCAACCAAAATTTAGCATTTTAAAATTTTAATCTAAAAAGTATTCTGAGAAGTCCATAGACTTCACCAAACTTCCAAGGGGTCTCTGACCCAAAAAAAGGTTAAGTTTATGAGGTGTTAAGGACTTCTCCAGAGTATTTGTATTTGAAAACAGTACCTTTGGGGGAAGGCAATGTTTCACTTCAAAGAAGTGAACATCTAATAGTGGCATTTCAGACATCAAACATTCGAAAGATTTGAGGGAGATTCCTTTCCAGGACTCCTCAAATGACACCACAAAGGCAATTGCCTACTTCACCTAAGGAGGCATCATGGCACATGGAAAGAAGATTGGATTTGGAGGTTGAGTCTGGACCTGCCATGTATTGCCTATTTGACCATGGGCAAATCACTTCATTTCCTTGGTCCCCAGGATCCCCATTTATAAAATGAGGGGGTGGGAGTAGATCTCTGGAATACCTTCCAATTCAAAATCTTTGATCCTGTTGATTCAAGCCAGTTCTGATCATGACTGTAAGACCTGCAGATCGTCCTACTTGTTCTAATGAAGCCTTAAAATGCTGTCTGTTATAATATCTTATACAAAGACCAAGTATTCTTTAAAGTCCTTTTCAGCTCTTAAATTTTATGACTCTAAATCTCATGATTCTTTTCCACTTAACATAGACCCTAACTCCTTCCTACCCCTGTATTCCATGTTTCCCTCCCCTCCCCCAAATTTGTTATCCCAGTCTTCCACCCCTCCTCCACTTAGAAGTTTTGTACATCTTTTGTATCAGAAGGTTGCCCCTGCCATTAGTCGTTCCTGTTAGTTTCTGGACTCTGTAAAGGCTGGGAGGGATTCCTACTGGTGCCACTGGTCAGGGCTGCTGGTGAAGCTGGAGCAGAAAAGGTGTTCAAAGCTATAGCAAGCCACGTCAGTTCAGAGGCAGCCATTCAGTCTCAGATAAGATCCAAGAACTATACATAGAACCTGAAATAAGATGACTTGGTAACAATTCCAGAGGATATTTTGGGATGGTTTGGGTTGGTTAAAAGGTTATAGCCCTCTTAAAACGTAATAAGATACATACCATGCCTCACCCCCCTTTTTCTTCAAGCATTACATGCCAGGGTCTCATGATCTCTGTCATCATGTTCTAGGAAAGAGAGAATGGCTTGGAAGGTATAGTCAAGGACACAGCTGTTGCCGGTTTGTCACCACCAAATAATCCCCTTTGGTGTTCTATATGTCTTAGACTGCCATCAGCTCAGCAGCATGAGCTGGCACCCAGGACTCCCTCAGGGGAACCCTCACAGTGAGGGTGTGAATGGGGTGTTTGTAGAACCCATCCACAGGCACCTGGGGAAAGACATCCAGGAAAAACGAGACTTGGCAGCTGGGCTGCCCTGAGGCAACCCTGCCTTTCTCTCGTCTAACACTATGAAGTTCTAGATGAGGAGCCTTAGGGGGGCTATTCTCTAGCACAATCAAGAAAACTCCTGCTTTTCCTTTTTATGTGTTGAGTGCAGACCATCCTAGTGTGGCTGATGCCTTCCAACTCCTACAGCTCAGCTGCCCTGTTTTCCTGAGTGGGGGGGGGGGAGAAAAGAGAAGAGAGGAAACAATGTATATCATATAATATTTTCAGTCAGTATCTTTACCAACAGTTTTTATCTAGACAGAGTATCTGACTTAGCGCTCTGTCCTAGAAGAAACCTAACTTTGCCATCCCAGAAATTATCCTCCTCCTTCCAAGGAGAAGTAGCAGTGTGGGCCCTGGGTAACTGCCAGTGTCTAGGAATAAAGGCTTATCTGAGCTTATATATGTAATTATAAGATTGAAAGTTTTCTTAAGAGACCATATAGTTCAGTCCTTGGCCTCTATCTAAAGCTGATCCTGATGGACATTTTCCTTTTAAATATTTCCATCTAGGGATATTCTAAAGATCTTTTCCAAAGACCAATTCTAGTGTTTCTTTATTCATGTAGAATAATTAACTTTAAGATTTGTAAAGCATTTCTTTTGCATACTATCTCATTTGTCCCTCACAACAACCTAGGTAGGTAAGTATTATTATTATCTTGATTTTATAGCTATGGAAATGGAGGCAGGGATGCATCAAATGACTTACCAGGGTCACTTGGTTAATACATATCTGAAGCAGAGTTTAAACTCAAATTTTCCTGACCACAAGTATAGCTTTCTACTCACTGTAATACCTAGCTGCCTAAATGTACTTATGGGGGCTTATCAAATGAGGTAATGTATGTAAAGCACTCAGCAAATTTTAATGCATATATACATACATATATACATACATGAACTGTTGTTATTAATATTATATAGTGTCAAACTCAAATAGAAACTGTACATAAGAGCACTGGCCCTGAAGTCAGGAGGACCTGAGTTCAAATCTGGCCTCAGACCAAACACTTGATGCTTACTAGCTGTGTGACCCTGGGCAAGTCACTTAACCCCAATTGCCTTAAAAAAAAAGGGAAGAAAAGAAACTGTACATAAGGATCCCTGTGGGCAGGATATTGACTTAGAAAACCATAAATTAACATTATCTGTATTTCATTGTATTTTAATTATTTTAATAATCTAATTATTTTAATTATTAATCACATTTAATTATTTAAATATTTCCCAATTATATTTTAATCTGATTCAGGACTCACTTTTGTGGTCTGTGGGCTGCATGTTTGATACTTTTGGCCTAGCTGATATGTAAACATGAAACACTTAGGAAACAAGGCCAGTCAGTGTACATGCTACCAAAGTGAGCTGTATAGATTGGAAAAGCTCTAGGTATTCAAGGGAAAGGGGTCATCAGTGGGGATAAGATAGGTCATGACAAGCTTCTAGGAGGAGACAGAACTTAAACTGGGTCCTTCAATTCCTACTGCTCTGCACTGGGCATCACTCAGGCCAGTTCCCTGGTAACTTATGTTGGGGAAACCAAGACATTTTATAGGTTATTGAATAGTTAACAAAAGGAGATTTACTTATACATAGCAGGAGAAGGATATTCAACAAGATAAGCATTAAGGACACTTTGAGTTGATTTAACCATGCAAAATTCTCTTGCCTGAGTTGCCACTCACTCTCTACCAGCCAAGTATCAGACAGCGTCTGAAGTTTTTCATGTGTGTTTTTTTTAATTAAGTGGACCAGAAAGAGAGGTCAACAGCCCTCTCTTTGTCCCCTGGGCCAATCAAGGGTCCCAAGAGTTTCAATATCTTTTAAAGAAAAACTAGTCTAACTTGTTTGGGGACAGGAATCATTGCTCTCATCACACTCCACCCCTTGGTTTTCTAGACCAGTGGCATCAAACTCAAATATAAATGGCCACTGAACTATACATAAGGATCCCTCAGGGATGCACATTGACTTAGAAAACCATATATTAACATTATCTATGTTTTATTAAATTTTTATTTATTTTGTTAAATATTTCCATCAATTTAAATCAGCTTTGCCAGATCCTTGTTGAAATTATTTATCAATCAATCAGCATGTATATAAGCACCTGTTCCTAGGTCATTTTTCCTCCTTTCTCAGTGCCTAATTCACCGTTTTCCTCTCTATCCCAATGCATTAATACTTGTAGACTTCACAATACATGTTTCCATTCCCTCAAACATGCTGACCTCCCAGTTCATCGACCTCATCAATTCTCATGCCCTGTATCTAGTATTTCAGTCACACAGTGTGGTCACACCCTTGATTTCACTGTCACCATAATTGTTCACAATCTTGGACTCTGAAATTTTTCTCTCCAGCTGCAAGCCACTGTCCTTCTATCTCACTCCTAAATTGATTGTTCATCATTACCATGACTTCTAGTGACTGTACCCCACCCTATACCTCTGCCCTTTCACTTTTAATCTGGCCTCATTTCCTCACTTTGTACACTTAACTACGGTTAACTAGTTCAACTATACATTGTTATCTGCCCTTCTTTCCCTTGACCCCTTGTTCTCTCACTCCTTATATCTTCAGTCCCTTTGTGTTCTGCTTTCCAGTGACAGCTATACTCATGGTCTACCTTCTTTGCTCTTGGTAAGTGCTGCAGAACAGGGCTGGAGAAAGTCACACAATGTGATGACTGGGTCCACTATGAATATGTTACATAGTGTCACAAAAGTCACAGTTCAGTTTTAAGCTAATAAAGCTTAAATAATAAAATTAATAATTTAAGCTCATAAAGTTTAAACTGAACTAAGAGTTTTGGGACATCTTATATAATCTCAACTGGGCTCTCATAATGACATGGTAATATTTTAATTTGTCCTTTATTGGCTTTCTGTTTAATTTCCCACAGTGGCTATTTCAAATGTTCTATTTTCTCCTTAATTCTCCTACACCCCTTTGGACTTCTCTGTCGGCAGAGGACTTTGCTTTCTACTTTTATAAGAAAATTGAAACCATCCTCTATTAAGTTCCTTTTCTTCTCTCTCTTTTTTTAACCGAAAAATCCTGCTACATCACTCTTCCCTCACATACACATACTTCTTTTGCCCCAGTTTTCCATGTTAAGGCAAACCAGTGCAATTGTACCTTTCATTCTAACCTTTCTCGTCTCGTCTCCTCTGATCATCCTCTTTTTGTCTTTTTATCTCTCATCATCAGTCTTTACTTATCCATTTACTGGCTTATTCTGAGTTGCCAATAAACACTCCCAGATTTCCTCCATCATTAGCAAATCTTTACTTGGCCCTTCCATTCTTTTAAGCAATTAGAATATATCTCCCCTCTTTCATAGTCAATATGTGGGAACTTCTTTCTCCAACAGTCTATAACTTCTTCAGTTCAACAAACATTTATTTATTAAGCACCTACTATGTGTCAGGCATTGTGCCAAGTGCTGGAGATACAAAGACAAAAATGAAAGTGTTTTTCACCAAGGAGCTTACACTGTATTGGGGAAAATGACATGCACCCAGAAAATTAAAAATACAATATATTTAAAGCAGTTTTGTTGGGAAGGATATAGATCTAATATGAAAGATGGAGTGTTATTGGAGGACACAAGGGAAGGGTAAGTTAGACTGGTTTAGGGCCATAGTAGGGATGATGCTGACATGGATAGGCATGAGAAATCAGTGGCCAGGAAAGAGAATGTTGGCCCATAGTTTAGTAGCTCATTACATCCTTTACAATTGTAACAGTAATGGGGAGTATGGCTGGGGAGGGGCAGGAGAAAGGGCACAGCAGGCTTTGCAGCAGGAGAATAGGTATTGATTCCCTGGTCCTGCCAGTGGATTAAGACAGGAGACAATGGAGTCCTGGGGCTTGGATGGTTATAGAAGAGCAAAGTGTGTTTGAGGTACCACCTATGCCTCTAATCCTTTTGGAGACTATGGTCTTCAAAACTATAACTATAGTTTCTGTAGTCTATATATAGTCTTCTATATTCTATAACTAAAGTTATGGTCTTAGAGGGCTGCCTGAGACTCAGAGAGGTTGACTGTATTATGCATGGTTATACAAATGAGTAAGTGTCAGAAGAAGAATGGAAACTATGGCTTTCTGATTACAACCTGAACACTCTCCTCTAGGCTTTCCTGCCTCACTCATTTCACAGCCAAACTCCTTGAAAAAATGATCTACATTCCTTGTTTCTGTATCCACTCCTCACACCTACGTTTCTACTCCTTACAGTCTGTCTTCTGAGCCTTCACTTGATTGAAACTGCTTTCTCTAAGGTTTTCCTAACTGCTAAATCCAATGACCTTTTCTCATTCTCCACCTTTCTTGATGCCGACCCAGTTCAACCTAACAAACATTTATTAAGTGGCTGTTATATTCCAGGCACTATACAGAAGATACAAATGCAAAAATGACAGTCTCTGCCCTCAAGGAGCTTTTGAGAAGGGGAGAGGGCAGAAACAGCCTGTATACAAATAAGCAAGTTTAAAATATATAACCAATAAATTCAGAATCCTTCCACAGAGGAAGGGTGCTAACAGCTGGAGGGTATTGGCACAGGCAAAGTGAACTGAGCTTAGGATGAAGCTAGGGATTTTAAGAAGGAGAGGTAAGGAAGCAGTTCCTTCCGGATATGAGGGACAACCTGTGTAAAGACGGAATGTCACACGGGGGAATAATACATGGTCTTGTCTCTAGAACATAGACTTCATGAATGGGAAATAAAGTGAGAAACTGTTCATCCTCTTTCCCTAGATTCTTTTTCCTCTCTCAGCTTTATGTTGCTCTGCCTTCTCATAGTTCTTTTCCCTGTCTATCTGCTTCTTCTATGTCTTCTCCTCTGGCTCATCACTATGCCTCACCCCACGACTGTTAAGTGTTCCTCTGAGCCCCTGTCCCATAATTTGGGATTATTTTATTTATTATATTTATATCTCAGTGCCTAGTACAGTACCTGACATGTAGTAGGTACTTAAATTCTTATTGATTAATTGATCCTCTCTCTATACCAGGGGTGGGGAGCCTTTGGCCTTGAGACCAGGTGTGGCCCTCTAGGTCCTCAAGTACAGCCTTTTGACTGAGTCCAGATTGGCTCTGTGAAGTTTTGATTCAGTCAAAGGGCCACACTTGAGGACCTACAGGGTCCCATGTGGCCTCGAGACCAAAGGTTCCCCACTCCTGCCCTATCTATACCTTCTCTCTTGATAAAGATTTTATCACTTCCTATTCAGTTACCATCACTTAGCAGATGATTCCCAAATCTGCAAATACCATTCCAAATTCTTCCTTGAAATTGAATATTGTATCACCAACTGCTTGATGGGCATCAACACCTGGATGGATCCAGGCCATTCTAAATAGAACATATTGGGAAGTGAGGGGTTGTAATGACAGTTATTAAATTTTTTAAAAAATAAAGTAAATAAAAGAGCATTAATGAAACACTTCAGATATATAGGAGAGCAGAAGGATATTCAAAAGGAAACACAGACTAGATTGGTTAGAATTATTATGTTAAATTTGATAGGGATAGAGATTGAGGGACCTGTGATTATACTGGTTCAGGGAACTCCCATGTGAGGAAATTCCCTCTCCCCATGCAGGTTAGCATCTTCTCTGCAACTCAGATTCTTAGAGAATTGCCTAGAGCACTGAGAGGTCAAACAATTTGCCCAGGATCACACAACCCATGTGTGTCAGAGGTAGGCCTTGAGACAGACTCTCTAGACAGTGTGCCATGCTTCATTGTTAAGTTTAATATGTACTTTAAAACTCAAGCTGTTTGCCATAGAGATTAATTTTCATATTTTATCCTCTTTTTCTGTTCTTTGTAAGTAGAAATATCTATGCTTGTTAAATTTGGTCAAATTCACAATAATAAAAAAGAAAAAAAAGATTAAGTGGGATTCATTTTCTTTCCCCAAACCAATCCTTTTTACAAATTTTGCCATGAAATATCTAGACTGTAGCTCTCTCGCACATGGTATAGTGGGAGCAATCACATGTACAAAGATAGTTGTTTTCTTCCCCCCCCCCCAAAAGGCATAGGAACTCAGTTGATCAGGAGGCTCAACTAGTCAAGAACTTTTAGCCATTAATGTGGTTTGCTGTTTGTCTATGAGAATAAAAGAGTCCCACTCATAAAGTATCAGGCTCAGCAGCTGTCCCACTACTGTGCAAGTTTCTGCATCCTGCTCACTGTAAGTGAGCTTGGGGAAGAAGGGGGCACAGGGCACATCTAACTGAACCACTGGCATATCCTTACGGAGTATTCTTTTCATGCTTTGGCTAAGTAAACATCCTTTTGCTAACTGTTAGATGGTCTAGAACATTTCATTTCATTCTGATTTTTTTAAACCAGAACTATCAGACTTGCCTGAAGCAGGGCTGACCTACAACATGTGGTACCTCCAGAAAAGTTACCCCAGGGTCAAGGTACTCTATGTATCTACATCTGCTCAAAACTATAGCTCACAAGCCCCCACCAATGTGTTTCCTTTTTCTAATAGCCAGAGGACTAAGTTGTTCAAAGCAAAGGCATTTAACAAAATAGTGCAGTGAAAAAAAAATAGCACTAAAACATTCCTCTGCATACACACTAAATCTCCCAAATGAACCTAGAATCAGTGGGAAAAATGATACACATAGAGAACACCAATGGGGACGTACAGGAATGGAATATGTATAGCTAAGATAAACATGTGGTAGGGAACATCATAGAGTACACATATGACAAGAATACGTGCGTGGAGGGTCAACTCATGGCCCTTTGGGTTTTCCCTGAAAATTAATGTGGAAAAATGCAAAGCTAAGAGAGTGAGGACTTTGTCTTTCTCATGACCCACATTCCTACCTTTGCTACACATTTGTGACCAGTGACAAACATATCAGGTTTTCGGTCATCCTAAACTTATTTTTGTTTAGTGTACTTGGGCAATTAGCTTAGAGTCTCAACCTTGGGTTATCCATTATTTCTCCCTCTCCTTCACCCAAAGTAGTCAGTCAGGTGTGACATCCTGTCAGTTGTACCTCAACATCCTTCTCTCCTCTGTTATCCTTCCCCTTCTTTCCACTCACACAGGTCCCATCATAGTTCAGGCCCTCATCAGTTCTTATGCTGTCTATTGCAATAGCCTCTTAATTGAACTCCTGGTTTCTTGGCTTCTGGTCTCTTCCTTTTCTAACGCAGCTGCCAAAATAACCTTCTCAAAGTATAGGTCTGATTGCATCACACCCCTGCACAAGAAGTCCCTAGCTTGGCATTTTAAGATATTGATAATCTGGCTCCAGTCTACTTTTGAAGAAATTTCATGTCACAACCCTTTTATACACTGACCATTCCAAATTAACTCTGTATGTGTGTTTGTGTCTTCCTTTCACTTCATATTGTTTTATATTACTCATCTGTTGACTTGTTTTTATCCCTCAATAGAACATAGGTTATTTGAGAAGATCTATTGTTTTTCATTTCTTTTTTTCTTTTTTCCAGAGTCTAGCACAGGGATTTGCAAATAATAGATGGTTAATAAATGCTTGTTGAATTTAATATCCCATGTTTGAGAGAAAGTGAAGAGACCAGCCTGGCTGAAGCAGAAGGTTCTTTTTGGGTAATAAGAGGAGATAAAACTGAGATGGATCCTTACAGTTAAGGACCTTGAAAGCCTAGCTAAGGAGTTTGTGCTTTTCTTGCAGGCATGGGGACCCATTGAAGGCTCTTGAGAGATGGTGTAGTGTAATGGGACACTGTGCATTCAGATCTCTGCTCTGAGATGTACTAGTTGTATGACCTTGGCCAAATTAGTCAATACCTCTGAGCCTCAGCTTTCTTATCTGCAAATTGAAGAGAGTTCTCTCCTCTCTCTCTCTCTCTCTCTCTCTCTCTCTCTCTCTCTCTCTGTATTTTTATGCTACTAACTCCATAGGATTATTGTGAGAAAAGTTCTTGGTAAGCCTTAAAGTGTTCTATAAATGTGAATTATTATTCTTGACTAGGAGAGTGGCATGGTGAAATTAGTATTTTAGGAAGATTTATCTTTTAGTGCTGTGTAGGATGAATTGGAGGGAGAAGAAATGGAAGATAGGGAGGTCAGAGACTAATTAAAAGCTCTTTAAGAAATCTAAGTGTGAGATGATGGTAAGGGGTGTGGGAATAAACAAGAAAGGTTAGATGTAGAGACATTTCAAAGGAAGACCCCAGGTCACTTGGTGACTGACTCAATGCAAAAGAGAAGGAAAAATGAAACAAAATCTCTGTTTTTAATCTGGATATGTGAGAAAATGGTGACTCCCTTAACAGAATCTGAGAAATTGGGAGAAGGTTTTTTTTTTTATCTTATTCTGTTTTGTTTGATGGGAGGAGGGGAGATGATGAATTGAGTTTGGTTGAAGCCTGTTGGGCTTGAAGTGATAGGTGGGACATTCCAGTGAAGATGGGTGGCTGATGGAATTGTAGCAGGATAGAGGCAGGTGACATTTTAAGGCTAGAGGTGTTTGTTCCAAGCATCAACAAAGAGGAGAGAGTGGAAAACCTTTAGATAAGATTTATATGCCAAGCGAGAGAGATGGAAGAGCATTGATGCCAAGAACTGAACTCTGGGGAAAAGGGATGGATCAAATATGGGAAGAGGAAGAATTACCAGATAGGAAGCAGAAAAGGAATCACAGAAGGGATAGAAAGAAAATCAGATAAGCATGTGGTCATAGAGGGCAAGGCAAGTATTTGCTGAAGGAAGGGGGTAGACAACAGTGTGGTACCCCACTGAGAAATCTTTATGTCCAACTTAATTATCTCCAGTGGTATTTCCAGCCCTTTCCTCTTATTCTGCTCTCAATGGCATGAACTTTTTACTTAATAAAAGACTAATAATCTTTCAAATTCTTGAAAGTTGTTTATTGTTACCCCTCAGGCTAAATAACCCCAAATTATTTTCTCTCTCCTCATAGGTCTTGTCTTCCAGCCTTTGATAATTATTGTTTATTTTATTTTATTTTATTTTATTTCTAGCATTAATTCTGCTCTGATTTTTTTCAGCCCATATTTTCCCAGCCATTCAGTACAGTGCTTCAAAAAACAACAACCAAAAAACTCCAAACAGTTCTTAGCATCTGCATGATACTCCTGTACAAAGGAGTTCACCAACATCAATGAATTAATTTCCTTTATTTTTGTCCTTGATCTAGCTGAGAAAGTGTGGCATTTATTGGCTCGTGTTCATTCTTCTCTCCCTGGAACAGAGACAAAATTTTTGGGTTGGTGCTTAACAGGATAGCCCTTAAGAGAACCCAAATAATTGGAGACACTCGGGTGACTTTCCAATCTTCAGAATCAGTCATTGTTGAATGTATTACCCATCTCTGTCAATATCTGACTGTTTGAATGCTTCATTTCCTTCAGAATCCAAGAACTGATATCATTCAGTCCCACTGAACACTTAACTGTGGTGGAGTTTTTCGTGGTCCTTCCTAACTTTCTGCTTCATGATAAGTTATTATTTGGATAGTTAAAAATGGCCATTATCTCTATGACTATGCCCATTGGTTTTCCATTTTTCTTCATTTCTCTTAATGGACAAGGATCCTCGAGGCTGTAAGTCTCTGAGGGTTGGCAACAGTTGCTGCTGTCACAGCGGTGTTTTATTACCAGGGATCATAAGGGGCCGTTGTTGTAGCTGCAGCTGTCTCCACAGGCAAAGGGAAGTGGAGAAAGGAGTCGATTACATAAATAATTGGCAGACAGAAGATCTGAAAAGTCCTTTGGGTTGTCTTAATTCTTTGATTTGCTTTGTTAGTAGAGCATTACCAATCAATGGCCACCCCCACCCCCACACCCCATCAATAGTGCCCAACATAATTTTTTTTCTTAGCCATATTATGCGTTATTTTCCAGGTATTCTCACATATGGATGGTTGTTAACACTGACAATAATGACTGTGTCCTCATAAAAGTCTGTTGCACTCAACTTGTGACTTTGTCACTCAGGCCAACCCTGCCTTAAAACGGCCTGGCAAATAACAGTCCTATTGGATTCTTGACCTCTTTTGCAACTTGTGCTAACTGCCTATTTTAATTCCTCTCCCTGTTCTGTAGATATTTTGCTAAGCTAGCCATCCCAACAAGAAATTATTCATACCTTTTCCCAAAGTGTGTAATTTGGCCTCTTAAAAAGTTTCTCAGGGGCAGCTAGGTGATGCAGTGGATAGAGCACGGTCCCTGAAGTCAGGAGGACCTGAGTTCAAATCTGGACTCAGACCAAACACTTGACACTTACTAGCTGTGTGACCCTGGGCAAGTCACTTAACCCCAATTGCCTTAAAAAAAAGTTTCTCATGGAGAAATGAGTGGGCAATGAGATGAAGGAACAGAGTAGTGATCACAGAACCAGAGAAAAGACACAGAGCTCGTGTGCCAGGGTTGATTTAAACTAGTCTGTGCTATTGTATTCTTTGATATTCCAGAAATTTATTTATGCCTCTGACCATGTCACTCACCTTTGCTCCCTACTCTCTCAGCCTCAGTAAACTCCAGTGGCTCCCTGTTACTTTTAGGGTTGAATTTAAAATCCTCTCTTTTGGCATTGATAGGATCTGAAAAAGTCCTTTGGATTTTCTTAAATTCTTTATTTGCTTTCTTAGATGAGCCTTACCAATCAATGTCTCCCCATGCCCCCATCAAGAGTGCCCAGCATAATGTAACTGGGAATACTGGTCTTGAGTTTAGGAATCATCCTGGAAACTAGGCTTAGTGGGAGCCCAGGTTTCAGATTTTCACAAATCCAATAAGTGGACATCAAAAACAGGAGAAGTTCTATCCGGTTTCATCTACATTACTAGGTTCGTGGTCTTGGGATCTTTTCTTTGGGTGTTCTACCTCTCACAGATCTGAAGAATTCTTTCTGCTCTGGCTTTCACCTAGATCATAAATTTAGACCTGCAAGGGACCGTAGTGGTCATGTAGGCCAAGATTCTCATTTGACAGATAAGGAAATGGAAGCCCAGAAAAGTTCAATGGCTTGCTTAAGATCACACAAGTTATAGCTTGAGAGGTAGTATTTGGACCAGGTCCTCTGACCCCAAAGCCCCTACTCTGTTCCACTTTTATTGTTGTTCAGTTGTGTTTGATTATTCATGACCCTATGGACCATAGCACACCAATGCTGTCCATGAGTTTTCTTGGCAAAGGTACTGGAGTGGTTTGCCATTTCCTTCTCTAATCCACTCTCTCCCCTGTTTCCCCCAAATCTGTTTCCAGTCTGACATCTTTCCCAAATGCCAATCCTGGATTTCCAGATGTCTATTGGATACTTTTACTTGGATTTATTGCCATTATTTCAAACATCACATGTCCCAATCTGGATATACCTTCCCTTTTCTGCATAATTCTCTTTTTGATTTCTCTATGTATGTTAGTTGTATTATCATTCTTCTAAGTGCTTACTTAGACTGGACTCCTTTCAATCATACTTGACTCCCTCCACTCTCTACCCTCCAAATATAGGATGCCAAAAGAAAAATGAAACAGTTCCTCTTTCAAGGAACTTAGGGGTTTGGGGAGTGTTACAATTTATACACAGATAAATAAATACATAGTATACACAAAATAATTCTAGGTGAGAGAAAATACTAACTAATGGGGAGATGATCCTTATCTGATCTCACTAGGAATATAAATATTTGGTGTCCCCAAAAAGCTAGGGAGTCTGAAAAGTAGAGGTAAGAAGGATGTGAATTCTAGGCATAAGGGAACAAATTGTGTAAAGAAAAGGAGACAGTAACATAACCCTCATTGCCTCAAAAAAAAAAAAAAAGAAAAGAAAGAAAAGAAAAGGAGACAGAAAACCAAGTTTGAAGAGGAGCAAATCAATAAGGCTGGGATATGGAGAGAATTAGGGAGAGTAATTGGTAAATAGGTAGGTTAGACCCAGATTGTGATGGACTTTACATCGCCAAGGAGTATGTATGTTTTTTTTAGAAGCAAAAGGGAGCCAATGAAGATTCTTGAGCAGGGGAGTAACATGACTAGATCTTTTCTTTGGGTGTTCTACCTCTCACAGATCTGAGGGATTCTTTCTGCTCTGGCTTTCACCAGAGCAGAAATGTTTTAGGAATACTGTCTTGGCAGTTGTGGGGAAGATAGATTGGTGAGGCAGAGAAAACGGGAGCAAAGGACTATGGTTGCAATAATCCAGGCTAAATGTAATAAGGGTGTGAAATAGGATGATCAGCACATGCGATATCAATTCTGTAAACTTTCATATTGTTCCCAATTTAAGCTGGACCATGTTCCAGAATGAAGAGGGGCTGAAGGTCTTTACATTCCTGATGACAGTGAGAGTGCAGGGCAAGGAGCCAGGAAGTTCCTGACATCATTTTGTGCTATGACTCTCCTTGGTGGTGCTGCTGACCTATTAGGTATTCGGATGTTTTTCTTGTTTGATCAATAGAAGAGGGCACTGGTAAAGGTGTGCAGTTGCTTGGCACATTCCATGAGCAGAAGTGGACCCTGACGGTTGCTGTTTCAATTCATACTTGGTCTAATGTCACAGTATCACAACTGACATGTGTATTGAACTCCACCAGAAGCAGCTTGGATAGGATGAGTGTGTCCATGTATTTGTCAAAAGTTCCTTTCTTTTCATCCATATATGCGCATCATGGTGAACATAACTATGCAATCCTGGTCTAGTCACTTTTCCTTTTTGGGCCTCACGTTCTTCACCTGTAAAATGAAATGTTTGAACTGGACTGGATTTGAGGTCCTTTTTAGGGCTAACATTCATTGACCCATTGCCCAATGGAAAACTATAGATGAGTTTGCCTTTCACTTGAATTAACATAACTAATAATGATGTAAAATGAGTCATATCTTTTCCTCATTTTCTCACTGTTTTTGCCAGCAGGTTTTTAATTTTAAAAGAGGAGTGGGGAGGGGAGGATGGCCAAATATTTAATATTTCCAGTCAGTTCTGGCCCTGAGGTGTTTTGTTACTCTGTCAGCTCCTAAACTCTTTGCCAGTGGTAAACTTCGGGACCTCCCCTGTGAGTCAACACTCTTAGCCAGCATCTTTACTGAATATTCATACCATTTAGGCTTTGGGGCCCCATTAGTCTTTCAGTCCTAAGGTCTGCCTACTCCAAAGGAAGAATACATTTTTGTTTGTGTTTTTGATTCCTCTCAATGTGTAATAACTTGATGTTCCATTAAGTTGCTGGTAGATGTGTTTGCTAATGTAAAAAAATACAGTTGGGAAAGGAAATTTAAGTGACAAAGGGATAGGGGATGTCCCTGGAAGTAGAGGATTCCCCAGAACTAGAGGTCTTAGAACAAATGCTGGATAGCTATTGATTGGGGATAGAGTAGAGGGGATTCCTATAGAGGTATGGCTTACATTACATAAGGTAGCCTGTGAAATTTCTTTTCTTAGTTTCTGTGTTTTGGAAGTTGGAGGGTTTTGTGTGCTTCTATATACATACATACGTACATGCACACATACACACACACAATCACACACACACACATACACACACACACATATATGTATATATATATAGAGAGAGTAGGGTTTTTAAAAACTTTCTGTATATATTTTTCAAAGTGAGCTCCCATAATCTGCTCGATAGATGAGTGCTTCTAGAAATAAACTCTGATTTAAGTCCCAGATCCACATTCCACCTGCTATGACTTCTTGGACAAGTGTCTGATTCTCTCTGAACTCTGATTTCCTCACCTGTAAAATGTCGATATAATACAAATAATAGCACCTATCTTACAAGGTTTTGGTGAAAATTAAAAGATATAATATTTGTAAAGCACTTCATTTGTAAAGCACATACAGAATTTGTTGTAAAGCAGAAACTTTAAAGGGCTATATAAATGCAATCTATATTATATAATAGACATCATATATACATATAATAATATACAATAGGAATAAGCCCATCCTCCTTCACAGAGTTGCCAGGGTTAAATGAGGGATAGTACCTTCAGTAAAATCCTGTAATGACACTATTCATTATTTTGAATTTTTAAAAATTTTTATTGATGTCTTGTTTCTATATCACCTTTATTTCAAAATATATACCTCACCCCACCAAGGTAAGCCATTCCTTATAACATAGAATAGAAAAGAAAGAGGGGGAAAAGTAGGTTAGCAAAAGGAGTGGAACATTATTTATTATTTTTATTTTTAATAAGTTTTTATTGATGCCTTCTGTTTCTTAGATCATTACAGTTATACCAGAGAGGCATCCTATATAACAAATAACATTTTGTTTTTGGTTAGGCAATGGGGTTAAGTGACTTGCCCAGGGTCACACAGCTAGTAAGTGTTATGTGTCTGAGGTCAGATTTGAACTCAGGTCCTCCTGAATCCAGAGCTGGTGCTCTATCCACTGTGCCACCTAGCTGCCCCCAATATTTTTTTTTAAAGAGAAAAAAAACAGCACAACTGATCAATACATTGAAAAAGTCCAAACACATGCACATTGCTTACTTAACACCTATGGACCTCCTGACTCCATGAAGGGAATGGGGTTGCAATGTCTTCTCATACCTGCTCACTCCAGTCATGCTTGATATTTACAATTTTGTGGTATTCCCTTTTGATTTTTTGGTGTATGGTGGTTCTTTGCCTTTACTGTTATTGTTTGCAAGAACAAAGCCCAAAATCTGAAATCGTTTTAGAAAGAAATTTAGTAGGTTGTTAGGCAGAGGAGAGTGAGCTGGAAAAGAGGGATGGCTTCCCCTCCCCAGATTCTGCAAGGTTTACTTTATTTAGGATTTTGAGGAAAGTTTCTGCGCAGGCATCACACATGAATTATCTAGTAAAGGTGTGGCACACAGTCATCTGAAGGGGACCCAAACTATAAGCTTGGGTGGATGTTCAACAAGTCCTGGGTGTGGTAACCCTAAACAATAATAATTTAGTGGATCCAAGACCTGGGGGAAGCCAGAATCATTGCAGTCATCTCTTGCAGTCCTAGAGAGTTGCTGTGGTCAGGAGACATTCTGGGTACAGATCACATAAAGTTGGATTTAAATAATATAAAAAATTTTCTGAATATAATAAATCATTTTTCCTTTACGTTGTTGTAGTTACTGCATATATTGTTTTCTTGGCTCTGCTTACTTCACTCTGCCATCAGTTCATATACATCTTTTTATACTTCTCTGTATTCATTACTCATAACTTCTAATAGCACAGTAATATTTTACTGTATTCATGTACCGCAATTTGTTTAGCCATTCCCCAATCAAAAGGAATGAGGCAGCCAGGTGGCAAAGTAGATAGAGCACTGGACCTGGAGTTAGGAAGACTCATCTTCCTGAGTTCGAATCTGGCTCCAGACACTTATTAGCTGTGTGACGCTGGGCAAGTCACTTAATCCTGTTTCCCTCAGTTTCCTCATCTGTAAAATGAGCTGGAGAAAGAAATGGCAAACCATTTCAATACCTTTGCCAAGAAAACACCAAAATGGAGTTACAAAAAGTCAGACATGACTGAAACAACTGAACGACAATCAAAAGGTATCTACTTTGTTTCCAATTCTTTGCTCTCACAAAAGGAGGAGCACATTCTTTATTACATGAATTTAGCTGTACACTGAATCAAATTATGTCTTTTGAAACATAACAATGACACCTCCCACAAGGACAGTGCTAGATTCCATGGAAACATGATGTGAGATGACATGTTCCAAGGGGCAGTCAGTAAGTCCACAGTAGCTCCCATGACAATAATGGTTCCATAGGTAATATATGAGACAGCAGGGACCTAAGTCTCTTGATTCTGAGTCCAAATTCGGAGTCCTGTCACCACCTTGACTTTCTTATACTTCAGGAACAATGTTTATACGCATGCATTAAGTAATGTAAGGATGAATACACTGAGGCTTAAGAGTGTACACTCCACTGGTATTCAAACATTAGTCATTCTCCACTCAATTGCTGGCTTGGTCCATCAGTGAGTTTGTTGGTTGTTAGTGTGGGCTTTGTTAGAAATAGTTCAATGATGTTATTGTGAAATATTGGTCTGGGTAATGTCATTCTGGGTTCATATGCACAGCAAAAACCTAATCTAATAGGATCAGTTCATACCTTTGCTACTAAGCTTATCTGCTAACACCGGTGTTAAAAGGGGTAAGATTCAACCCCTGAGTATAGTTACATAAAATGCTCTTGGGATTTTGATGTTTGTTTGTTTGTTTGTTTTCCCCAGGCAGGTAGACCAGAAAATATTAAGTCATACAGCATCACAATGGTATGACAGGGGAAGTGAAAACAGTACTCCATCAGCTTTGAGCTAAAGGTGCCAGTTTGATAATACTAGTTTTCCAACCTCATGGGTTGGCTCTAAGCAAAATTGAAAAGGAGATGCAGACTTTCCCAGGCTCTGCTTTTTTGAGCCCTTCTTTCTCCTCAGTGGTCTCTCTCCTGTGTGTTCTAGGCCTTCCCTCAACACCCCCAGCTCAAGATGCTTATATTTTTTCCTGCCACAGAAACATTGTTAGGAAAGGGTCTGACCTGGGTGTATCTACTACTAGATACTATATAGGAAAAGTCCAGTACTTCAAGGTGCAGGTCATCCATGCCTGACAAGAGGATGGAGTGTGAATCTGGAATTAACATAAGCATAAACCAGAAGACAAGGCAGAGTTTATACCAGAGGGTGTACTGAAAATAGAGACTGAGACCTATTGCATCAATAGAGATCTAGGCAGGCAGGTCAGGAGTGGAGCAAAAGGCAAGATATAATTTAAATCAGAGGAGCTGACCATTTGTCTGACTCAACCTGTCTCTCCCATGTCTTTGTTTATTTTTGTGTGTGGTGGTATTATTCGTCTTTTTTATTTTTTGAGCATGGATTTAATTTTTATTTAATTTAATTTTATTTATTTATTTGCTTTTAGTGTTCAACATTGACTTCTATAAGATTCTGAGTTCTAAATTTTCTCCCTCTCCCTACACTCCCTTCTTCCCAAGACGACATACAATTTGATATAGGTTATATATGTACAAACATATTTCCACATTAGTCATGTTGTAAAGAAGAATTATAAAGGAAGGGAAAAACCATGAGAAAGAAGAAACAAACAAACAAAAAAGAGAAAATAGTGTGCTTCAATCTGCAGACTCCACAGATTTTTTTCTGGATGTGGATAGCATTTTCCATCATGAGTCTTTTGGAGTTGTCTTAGATCCTTGCATTGCTGAGAAGAGCTAAGTCTATCAAAGCTGGTCATTGCACAGAGTTGCTGTTACTGTGTACAATGTTCCCTGGTTCTGCTTGCTTCACTCAGCATCAGTTCATTTAAGTCTTTCCAGGTTTTTCTGAAGTCTACCTGCTCTCGTCCTTTCTTGAAGAGGACCAATGATATCATGAGGATGATGTCTTGACTTGGCTCATGAATTGGATTTAAGTGAGGCAGAGCCATGCAAAGTCGTCAGCCCCACTCTTTTCTCTAGAGCCCTTGAACTCCAGCAGCAAGACATAAGTCAAGACTGGTAATGGCCCACGATGCAGTGGGTGAACTTGGCCTTTCTAAATTAGGGTCTTTCCCAGGACTCTGTCTGTCTAAGGAAATGCCTATTTAATGACTAGGACTCGGTAAGAATTGAGACAAAAGATAGCCTAATTTACCATCACAAAAATGTCAACCAACCATCACCTCTGTTTATACTCTGAATGGAAACATCCCAGGATCCTGAGCCCTAAAGCCATAGGAATAGCATACTCTCTACCACCACTACTGGCCCTACTTTGTTTTCCTGGCCCCTGTGTATTGTATGTGTGCTAGTTTGTTTGAATTAGTACGTTTGAATTCTTGTTACTTCCCCTTGCCTTGTGCTAACATGCCTGCATGGCTATGGGCTGTGTCTTTCCTGTCCTTTTTTTAAACTCAGTCATGTCAATAAACTTGTGGACCTGAGCATTTTACTAACTTTGCAGATAAGGAAACTGAGGGTCAGTTAAGTGTCTTGCCCAAAGTAACAGGGCTAATAATTGGTAAAGCCAGGATTCAAATTCAGATCTTCTGGATGTGAACCACCACCCCTCTCCAAAATCCCTAATACCTGAAATTTTCCAGTTAAAACTAATTTTTTTTTTGTTCACTCAGTAAAATGCTCAGGTCCACAAGTTTATTGACATGACCTTGGAGTCAGGAAAGTCTGTGTTCAAGTCCTTCATCAGGCACATACTAGCTGTGTGACCATGGGCAAGTCACTTAACCTTTAACTCAGACAACTCTCTAAGATGATAAATTGTAAAGAATCTATAGATATGTGTTGGTGGAAGGATTTTCCACACTGGGACTTACATTGGTAAGTTATAGGTCTAGACTGCCCCCACTCCCACCAGCCCCCATCAAAATATGTATTAGAGAGGTGAATTCATAAGGCTAGGCCTTATGTGAGCCTCAGGAGGAAAAGTTCATTAAGGGGAAGAGAAGGAAACAGGAAAACTTCCATGGAAGAGGTAACTTTTGCATTATTGTTGTTTTTAGTAGTATGGGTTATAGAAGCAGCTAGGGTGTACAGTGGATAGAACAGTGGCCCTGGAGTCTAGAGGACCTGAGTTCAAATATGTCCTTAGACACTTACTAGCTGTGTGACCTTGGACAAGTCCCTTAACCCCAATTGCCTGTCCCCCACCAAAAAAAAGTGTTGGTTATATTTAAGAAGAAAAAAAAATGAAACGAGAGTGTTCTAGTCTTACAGATTAGTATAAACACAAGCACAGCATTTCAGGATTGGAAAGGAGCACTGAAGTCATCTAGTCCAACCTATTCTTCAGCAAGAATGCCTTCTACACCATATTTGACAAAGACTCATTCAGCTTCTGCTTGAAGAGGTGGGTACATAGAGTGATGGGGAGCCCATTACCTCCAGAGGCAGTCCATTTATTCTTTTGGACAGTGCCAAATCTGGCCTCAGACACTTACCAGCTGTGTGACCCTGGGGAAGTCACTTAATCCTGTTTGCCTCAGTTTCCTCTTCTGTGAAATGAGTTGGAGAAAGAAATGGCAAAACCACTCCATGCCAGTATGTTTTGCCAAGAAAACCCCAAATGGAGTCATGGAGAGTCAGACACAGCTGAAATGACTCAGCAGCAGCAGCAGCAACCACAAAAACTGTTAGGAAATATTTCCTTCTATTAAGTCTATCTCTACTTCTTTTTTTTAACTTCTTTTTTTATTTTTAGGCATTTGGGGTTAAGTGACTTGCCCAGGGTCACACAGCTAGTAAGTATCAAATGTTTGGTCTGAGGCTGGATTTGAACTCAGGTCCTCCTGACTTCAGGGCCGGTGCTCTATCCACTGTGCCACCTAGCTGCCCCCCCATCTCTACTTCTCTGAACTGTCCACCAATTCACTGCTCCTGGTTCTTCCCTCTGGGGCCAAGCAGAACAAATTTATAACTCCTTTTCCACTTGACAGCCCTTCAAATTCTTCAATATAGATATCACATCACCCTAAAGTTGCTCTACTCTTAACCCAGGCAACTCTCTAAGAAGATAAAGGTTTTTCCCCCCCCTATTTTCTTCAGCTAATCCCACTGCAGCAGAAGTTCTTAACCTGAAGTCTCATGGGCTTTTTTTTTTAAATCAGTTTTGATAAGCGTATTTCAATACAATTGGCTTCTTTTGTAACCCTTCCTTCGTAATGTATTTTATTTTATATTTTTAAGGACATTATTTGAGAAGGAATCTATAGGCTTCACTAAACTGCCAAAGAGGTTCATGTCACCAAAAAAAAAAAGGTTAAGAATCCTGGGCCTGTGGCATGGCACCTACTCCTCTGTCTTACAATTATGAGGAGAGCCTTGAATGTCAGGCAACAGAGAACCACTGAAGATTTTTAAGGAGTGATGCAGTAATTAAATCTATGCATAAGGAAGATAAGCCATGGGTGCTGTTAAAGAAGTATTGAGAGGAGGGAAAGAACGGAGTTAGGAAGGCCAATGGAGGCAAGTGATAACAAAGGCCTATACTAGGATGTTTATGTGTTGTATCCCCTCAAAAGAATGTAAGCTTCTTGAGGGCAAGAACTGTCTTTCCTATTAGCTTTGTACCTCTTCAGGTACCTAGCAAGGTGCTTTGCTTGTATTCATACGGATTTGTGATCTAATTGTATCTGCCCCAACAATCACCTTCTCTCTGAGATTAAGCCAATTTATTTTGTATATAGCTTGTTTATACATAGTGGTTTGCCTGTTGTCTCCTCCATTAGACTGTGAACTCTTTGATGGAAGGGACTGGTTTTGCCCTTTTTTGTTTTTTTGGTATTTCCAGCATTTAGCACAGTGTCTGATACATGGTAGGTGCTTAATACATGCTCACTGAACAATGTAAATTGAAAGCTATCTGTGCCTGCCTGTCCCATCATTGTCTATGGCCTCTCATACACTGGGATAGCTTGTTATTATTGTTGTTGAGTCGTTCAGTCTTGTCCAACTTTTTGCGACCCTGTGTGAGGTAAGGGGTCCACCGAAAACACATGGATCTGACAGCGTGAGAATACCAGTGGAGCATACGTTCTGTCCTTGAGTTATTCTTCGCTCTTACCATGTGACCAGCCTATCTTATATTGCTTTGATGACATTTTAAACTTTCATTATCCTTCATCATTCTTTGCTTGTGTTGTGTTACAGTCTGTTAACTCCTACCGAGGCCCCTCCATTTCCTTCTGGGTGACTCACAGACACAGAGCTCTGGCAGGATATTAGTATTTTTAAAATGGGTCTTTGTTTCCGGGAGAAATTTGGGTTCATAAACACAACTTTGTAATTTCCCAATGTCAATCCAGCCAACTCACCTAGTGACTGGATATGAGAGATGAAGGAGAAGGAAGAGTCAAAAGTTTCTAATATAGTAGAGACCTGGGAAATGGTCATGATCCTGATAGATACAGTGAAGTTAGAAGGAGGAGCAGGTGGCACTTGACATGCCACTTTTATGCTTTCAACATGCTGTCAACACCGGGATATGTCCTGTATGTGATTGGAGATGAGGACATGAACCTTAGAAGAGAGGTTGGAGGTAGAAATATAGATTTGGGGAGATACTGGTTGAAGCCTCCTGGATAAATGAGGTTGCCAAGGGAGGAGTTATACAGAGAGAAATGAAGAAGGTTGTGATTGATGAAAGGCACTTACTCCTTCAGGCACATAGTAGGTACTTGATAAAATGCTAACTGATGCTCCAGCTCACAGCTGAAAGAAAGGGTATGTTTTCAACAGGTCTTCGTTTGATCTAGTGCTCGTCTTGTATGTCTTGAAATCAACCTAGACTCTAGATGCCCACCCAATTGTTGTTCAATCATTTTTCAGTTGTGTCTGACTTTTCATCACCCCGTTTGGAGTTTTCTTGACAAAGATACTGGAATGGTTTGCCATTTTCTTTGCCAGTTCATTTTACAGATGAGGAAACTGAGGCAAACAGGATTAATAGTGACTTGTCTCTCTTCTCCCCTCCCCTCCCCTCCTCTCCTCTCCTCTGTTCCTCTTCTTCCCCTCCTCTCCTCTCCCCTCCTTGTCCCTTCCCCTCCCCTCCCCTCTCCTCTCCTCCTCTCCCCTCTTCTCTTCTCCTCTCCTCTCCTCTCCCCTTCTTCTCCCCCTCCTCTTTCCTCCTCTCCTCTCTTCTCTCTTCTCCTCTCCTCTGTTCTTCTCTCCTTTCTCCTTTCCTTTATAAGCTCCCTAGTAAGAGAGGAATGAGGGACATATTTGGAAATGAAGGGGATATAAAACAAAAGACACCAATTTTTAAAAAATGAACAGATTATACTAAATGACCTTTAAGGATCTTATAGATAGGCAGTAACCTCAGTAAGGCTGAGGTTTTGGGAAACTGCCCCATTTGGAGATTTGCAGACCCCCGTTGGAAGTTTGTTCCTTCTTGCTGAGTTACGTGCATCTTTCTATGCCTCGGCTATTTATGGGGCATTATTAAGTACAACATTCCTGTGTTCAGCCCTGCTTAGAGCTCTATAATGCTACGTTCCCAATGGTGGACAAAAAATGACAGACAGATGGAGCTGGAGTGTGGCACTTGGCTCTGGGGTCAGGAAGGAGAGAATACTAGGCCCCAGAGAGACTCCCTGGCCCTCCTTCCTGATCGGTCACAGTTGCCTGTATGTAGTTTTATTATTCTCCATTGAAAACGGGGTCAGGTACTATAATTTGGCCTGCTCTCTGTCTCTAGGAGCCAAACCCAACACTGGACTTGGCATCCTTTTTGTACTATCAAACTCACCAGCTGGGCCACTCTCGTGGGATTCTGCAGAGAAGTGATTGAGAAAGCAAGTACCACTCTGAATGGGTTTTGGGTACCACTCTGTTTCTGTTTCATTCACGGCTGTGAATTTTTTGGGAGGTGAAGGGGAACTTTTTGGCTCACTAGGTTGTTCATTCAAGACCCTTTCTTTTATTTTCCTCTTAAAAATTTTTCACCTTTTCTTCTGTGAGATTTATGAATTGTGGGTGTCCCCAGGTTTGGGGGTGGGGTGAGGCAAGGGAGTGAGAAAAATTCCCTGAAGTATATTCCAGTCATTGGAGCATCTCTAGTGCAAAGGTACAACTCTGCAGGATGTCCTAAAAGTCATAGTGCAGTTTTGAGTTCTAGTAGTTTAAAACTACACTAAGGCTTTTGGAACACCCTACATGAGGGTAAAATATTGGGTTGGCATTGTTTTTGTCTGTTCACTCCATCTCAAAGGTCAGATAGTTCAACCTGTCCCTGAGCAGGAATCCCATCTACAAATATTGACAAGTGGTCACTGGGATTTGCTTTGAGCCTTCAGAAGTCTCTTCAGTGGCACATCTCCCTACTTTCCAAGGTAGCCTCTTCCCCATTCTGAATAGCTCTACTTATCTGGACATTTTCCTTTACATCAAACTTAAATCTGCTTCTTCGCAACTTCTACCCACTGCCCCTTGCTCTGCTCTCTAGAACCAAGCAGGACAAATCTAATCCTTCCCATCTCTGTCCTTTCCCCTGCCCGCCTCCATGACAGCCTTTCAGATGCTTGAAGATAGCAATTGTGTCTCCCTCAAGCCCACAGCATCCACCTCACCCCCAATACTTTAATTCCCTGCCCAAATCGCCAAAAGAGTTTTTTTTTTCAGGGAGTAGAGGCTAACTGGTTTTTGAGCAAGCCTGCTGTCTTCCAGGACTGAGGTGACCCTAGTCAGGTAGAGCCAACAATGTGCTGGAGGCAGCTCAAATTGGTCTAGAATTGATTGTTAAATCTTCAGCTCGACTATAGACCAGCAAATCTACAAATCAGGGCTTGCTTTATTGTTTTGTTGGTTGTCTAGATATAAGAAAGTGATAGAGATAATGTCAATAAAGCAAATGAAAATTAAAAGTGTGGCATTCATTTTTACCACAGAGCCACTTGTGAAATATTTACCAGGACACTTCTGGATAGGGCACTCATGTTTACAAGGAGCTGGACTTGGGGAATACCTGGAGGACACTCCTGACCCTTCCTTGCAGCAGTGATTCTCAAGTAGCATTCCCTCTAGCTTTTCTATGCAGAATTCTTCACTGCTCTCAGCCTCTTCCTGCTTAGAGGAGATTTACCCCGTGCTCCTTCCCCAATCTTCTCTCCCTCCCTCCCCCAGCAGGGGACCTTGTTCAGATTTGCTAGATGTCTCTATTTGTAGGTCCTCATAGCATCCTCCTCTTGCCACTTTGCTTTTGTGTGGCTTGAGTGAAATCAAAGGATAACCTGTGGAGAATGTGTCTTTTTTTTTAAGTTGGGCAATGGGGTTATGGGGTTAAGTGACTTGCCCAGGGTCACACAGCTAGTAAGTGTTATGTGTCTGAGGCCAGATTTGAACTCAGGTCCTCCTGAATCCAGGGCTGGTGCTCTATCCACTGCGCAACCTAGCTGCCCCCGAGAATGTGTCTTTTAAGCATGTTAAAAGAAAGATGCTATGACTAAATGTGAAGGAAGGGATACATGAGAAAAGCATTTATTAAGCATTTACTAAGTGTGAAGTATTGTGCTAAGCCCTGGTGATTTAAACAGAAAAGCAAGACATAGTTCTTGCTGTCAAGGAGCTCACATTCTAATGGGGGTAAACAACACATCTAGGTATAACTAGGGGCTTCAAGGACATTTGGATTAGACTCTTTTCATTGATTACTCAGTACTCCTTGATGACATCTCAAGAAAGGGGAGATGCTGGTCTTTTGCTTTAGCTTCAAGAAGAAGATATTTGGCTTTAGACTCTCTTCAGGAATAGGTCCTTGAAGGGAGAGAGGGACTCTAGGAAGCAGCCAATGTATAGAGGAACCGGCACCACAATGATGTCCCTTTCTATAGCTTACTACCCTGGAAACTTCCAGGAATTTCCCCATGGCTGAGGTCTGGAACTCTCTCCTGGTTGAGCTTAGATATTCCAATCCTGGTGGGAGAGTTCATTCAGTCTGTAGAATTGTCTGGCATACTTTCTCATCTTTCAAATAACTTCTTTGATTTTGGTTTGCTGTTGGCTTGGATAATAGATTTATTTGTTATTCAATATAAGTGGTCATTGTATGATTGGCATTTGGTGGGAAGGGAGTCAAGCCTTTGGACTTATATCTTGGAGCACACATTCCCTATTAAGGGACACTGATCAGGAGCTTAGTTTGAAACTTAAAAATTATTTCTCCTATTGTCCATCAATTGGCAAATGGCTAAACAAGTTGTGGTATATGATTGTGATAGAATACTATTGTGCTATAAGAGATGATGAGCAGGATGCTCTCAGAAAAAACTGGAAAGCCTTACATGAACTGATGCAAAGTGAGATGAGCAGAACCAGGAGAACATTGTATACAATAATAGCAATATTGTGTGATGATCAACTGTGAATGACTTAGGCAGTTCTGAAGGACTTACGATAAAAATGCTCTCCATCTCCACAGAAAGAACCAGTGGAGTCTGAATGCAGATCAAAGCATATTTTTTCTTTACTTTGTTTTTCTTGGGTTTTTGTTTTTTGGGGGATATTTTTTGGTCTGTGTTGTCTTTCACAAAATGTCTAACATGGAAGTATGTTTTGCATGACTGCACATGTATAACCCAGGTCAAATTGCTTGTCTTCTCTGAGAGTGGGAGGAGTTGAGGGGAGGCAATGAGTGAAAAAATTTGGAACTCAAGATTTTAAGACAAATGTCAAAAATTGTTTTTATATGGAATTGAGTAAAAAAATAAAATATTAAATCTAAAAAAAATTTTCCCTCAACTAACAATATTTGGGCTAGGTGTCTCAGTGAATAGAGTGCCAGGCCTGGGGTCAGGAAGACTCATCTTCCTGAGTGAAAATCTGGCCTCAGACACTTACTAGCTATGTGATCCTGGGCAAGTCATTTAATCCTGTTCCTCTCAGTTCCTCATTTGTAAAATGAGCCAGAGAAGGAAATGGCAAACCACTCCAGTATCTTTGACAAGACAACTCCAAATCAGGTCAGGAAGAGTCAGACATAACTGAAATGACTGAACAACAAACAATATTTAGTAAGGCAGATAGACATAATTCTAGCACAGTGCCCTTTCTCTGAGGAGAACAGAGTGTCCAGCCTCTGGCGCCAATCTCATACTTCCCTTCCTGGCAAGAACCAAAGTTGACCTTGGAGAAGGGTCAGGGAGGAGATTCTGGAGGTATATCTATTTATGTCTCTCTTTGAGCTACATTTAGACTAACCCACGTGAACACATATAACCTACAATAGAAACACACACACAGACATGTACTCCTACATAGGAGCTTTTAGCTGCAAGTCAGATAAAAAGGTTCCATGGTCCTTTGGGTAGAGCAGCAAAACAGATGGTAATGTACCTTAAAGTCATCTCCATTGATAAAACCACAGCCATTTCTGATGTCGAACCATTTGACAATGCCAGGACTTTTGGTAGTGAGAACTTTCCTTTGTCGGTCTGAAGTTTCTGTAGCTGTGGAGGAGGTGGAGACTATCGTTTCTACAGAGGAAGTTGCCGCAAGGGTTGCTTTCCCAGACTATATATTCAAGGGCCAGGCTGAAAGAAAGCAGCGCCAATAGTGGTGGTGTGGAGCACCGCTCTTCTCCTGTACCTTTGAAGCTCAGTGTCTTGGCATGGTTCCATCACAATCTGAACAGAGGTGAGGGTTGAAATAGGGGCAGCTATATGGCACAGAGGGTAGAGCTCTGGGCACTAAGCTTATATGTTGCAAATAAGATGCTCACCTGCATTGGTGGAGGAAGTTTCCTCACTTGGAAGTTCCCTAAATGAATGAAATCACAGGTCCACCCCCTTTTCCTAGCTCTAAAACCATCAGTTCCATTCTTTCCTTCTCAAGCCATGGTATTTCATTAATTTTTTCAGGCAACCACAGCATTGTAGAGGTTAAGTAACTTGCTCAGGGTCACACAGTCAGTTTATATTAGAGGTAGAACTTGAACTCAGATCTTCCTGGCTTCAAAGATGGCTCCCTGGGCATCCTGACTGACTCTTTTAATATCTTGTCTAAATGGAGAAGTGAAATAACATAAACTGAAACCTAACATTAATCAGCCTTCTCTCTAACCCATCCCCATCCCCATGGGACAACTATGAACTTTCTTTGTGGAGGATAAGAGAGAAAAACAGATTTATTTCTTTAAAAACATTTATAGTATAAATGTGATTGATCAGGGGACTCTTGAAGAATTGATCTCACTGTTCCCCCACCAGCTGATAAAGTGATAGAATGTTAGGGAACTGGGGACAGAGACAATGAAATGTTATGGTTTTTAACAAGTAGGAAGATCACCTACTCTTCCGCCTTTATTCAATTATATCTGTAAGAGATGTACTCTTTTTTAAAGATTCATTAATTGATCTATTTTTAGTTTTCAACATTCACTTCCACAAGATTTTAAGTTCCAGGTTTTCTCCCCATCTCATCCCTCCCCTAAGCCCAAGATGGCGCATTCTGAATACCCCTTCCCCTAATCTGCCTTCCCTTCTGTCTCCCTCCCCTTCTCTTATCCCCTTTCTCTTCTGTTTTCCTGTAGGGCAGGATAGATTTCTGTACCCCATTTCCTGTATTTCTTATTTCCCAGTTGCATGTGAAAACAATTTTTTAACATTTGTTTTTAAAACTTTGGGTTCCAAATTTTCTCCCTTCCTCTCTCCCCACCCATCCTCATTGAGAAGGCAAGCAACTCGATACGGGTTATACATGTGTAGTCATGCAAAACACTTCTATAGTAGTCATGTTGTGAAAAACTAACTATATTTCCCTTCATCCTATCCCACTCCCCATTTATTCTATTCTCTATTTTGACCCTATCCCTTCTCAAAAGTGTTTGCTTAAGAGATATACTCTTGGTCAAGGTAGAAGTAATTAGAGGGTCATTAGTCATTGGTAAACTGGAGGATGAATCATGTCCTTTAAAGATCAAGACACATTTTCTAAGTCAGAAAGAGCTAGGTGCCATACTAGATTAGACACTGGGCTTGGAGTCTGGAAGATGTGAGTTCAAATTCAGCCTCAGAAACTTGTGTGACCCTGGGCAAATCACTTAATCTCTATTTGCCTCAGTTTCCTCAGTTGGAAAATGGGGATAACAATAGCACCTACTTCCCAAGGTTGTTGTAAGGATCAAATGAGAGAACATTTGTAAAGCACTTCACACAATGCCCAGTACATAGTTGGCATTTAATAAATGCTTGTTCCCTTGCTCCACTAAGGAAGCAATCTAGGATCTTAGGACAGTTACCTCTTAGAGTAGAAAAGATGAGGAGTTGAGTTATGGAATAGAATAGGGCAAGAAGCCCAGTCAAGTGAAATTTTTTTCCATTAAAAAAAGACTGTCTCACTGGGTAAGGATGGGGTAAAGGTAAAGAGAAATATTTGGAAGTAACAGTGATATAATTTTTTTTAATCTTAAAATATATAATTTTTTAAAATGGCAAAATACATTCTGGAATTTTTTCAGAAATCAAAGACAAACCCATTGGTCAATAGGTTGTAGATCTTCTGTCCCCCTACTTGTTCATTTTTTGAAAATCAGTCAGTTAAAAAGCATCTATTAAGCACCTACTATGTGCCAGGCACTGTGCTAAGCACTGGTGATACAAAGAAGGTAAAAGACAGTCCCTGCTCCCAAGGAGCTCACATTATAATGGAGGAACCAGCATGCAGACAACTGTGTACTAACAAGATTGGACAGGATAAATTGGAAATAATAAGGGGAAGGAGCTAGCATTAATGGGGACTGGGGAAGACTTCTTGTAGAAGTCAAGATTTTAGCTGAAGATTTGAAGGAAGGTAGGGAAGCCAGGAGGCAGGTATGAGGAGAGAGAGAGAGGTATGGAGGACAACCAGAGAAAATGCCTGGAGATGGAGTAGCTAGTGAGAGAAGCAGCAAAGTGGCCAGTGTCATTAGACCACATTATCCCTTCTCCAAACTTTCAGTGCCTCGATTATTCCTCAGGATCCTCCAAAGATCATTGACAGTGATTGAGCAGTCAGACAGACCCATATTTTCATTCCCTTGAGTTCTTTTTTATTTGGGAAGGTGACTTGAACTCAGGGCCAGGTAGATGCCTTTTTATCTTAGGTATCAACTCCCCATTAGCCATTTGTATCCTTCCCTTTCAAATCTAAAGATCATCCTCCTTGGTAGAGAAGACAGAAGCAATGTGAACTAAGCTGCTTTGCCCCTGTCCATCATCCATTATCATTGTCTTATGTACCCTATCGTTGTACTATTCCTTCTTTGATCCTTCTGTCTCCTCTTTCACTTTGTTGTCTTTAGCATTCAGTATTAGCTTCTGCTCATTCATAGCTTTAGTTTTCCTGACCCTATTCTGATAGGACGTTGCCACGCTTCTGTATTCATCCTCACATGAATAGTTGTCTTCTTAATACACAATGCTACCCCTCCTTCCTCTTTTACTTATTCTGTTTCTTTTGAATAAATTGTGTTTTTCCAATAATATTTCAGTCATAGGTTCCATCCTCTTAATTCTCAGGGACACCTATGAAATTAAGTTTGCTTCTTTGGCTTAGGATCTTTTGTTCTCCTTGTTTATTATCCATACTTTTAAAATTTGTATAAAGGCATCTGAATTTGTCTTTTTGGGGGGCTTGTTCCATTCTTGTATAGCTTGTGGGCACATTGCCCCTTCTCATCTCTCAGGGGAGCTACTCCAGCAGGACAGAGAGCCCAGACACAAAGTACTCTGTGGCTATGCTCCCCTAATGCTAGAGCTCTTGAGCCTCCGCTGATGTCTTTGTCTTTAATAGTCAGCCAGAGGACACAATTAGTTAAAAATGGAAGGTATTTAGTACAACAGCACAGTAAGAAAAATAGCAATAAAATATTTCTTTGATAAACTTGGCATACGCTGTCCCTGACACAGCATCAGTGGGAAGGGCAGACTCAGACTCTCCTCATTGGTAGAGATTGATTGCTTAATACTCCTCACTTGCATGAGGGCAAAGTTGGCACCAGTTCCGAGAGAGGAAAAAATCCTGGTCTTCTGGTTTCCAGCTTTGAGAGAAGAAGACATCTTTAGGGAGATGTCCCTGAAGGGAGATAACAGTAGGGAACATGTATGACTAGAGTGCCGAGTTGGAGAGGTACAAATGTAGGGAACAGATTGTAGAGGGTCAACCCATGCCTGTGACACTGTAAGGATGCTGGTGTCTTCTTGCTATATCTTTGTGCTGCTTCTGATGATACTGGCATCATAATCTCTGTTGGATGGGCATGTTATTGCATTTTCTCATAGTTTCCACTGGATACCACTTCACTCTTCTCAGGAAGCTGCTGTTATGATAAATATCGCTAGACATTGCTCTCCGCTAGAGAAGTAGTCTCTTTGGACAATGCCTGACTCCAGTCTTTCCTGCCTCAAACTTTTGGCTCAGCTGAAATTCTCAAATAAGATGCCGGTTTTAGCCAGCCCTTTTAGAAACCAAACCAAACCAGAAAAAAAAAAAACCTTTTTTTTGGGACAGAGAAACCTCCTGGGTTTTGTTTCCTCAGAGTTTCAGCTATTGCTGCTGGTTTTTATTTCCCCAGTTGCCAAGCTCCTTAGAACAGAGAGTTAAATCTAATCTTTTCTTTTGACTTCTTCTTGGTATTAGGCTAATGGTAAGAAACCTCACCTTGGCTTAGCTTAGTTTAATAACTTGATAATATCATTCTCTGAAGGCTAGGCTATGTGCCACATAATAGTTATTTACTTATTAATTACAAAAACACCTCTAGGGGTTCAGGTCTCCTCATTTTAAAAATGCTGTCTCTCCTATCTGAATAAGAAAAAATATAGAGGCAAAGCTAAGCCCAGGGGGAGGAATAATTGTTTTGCTACCTCAACCATATTTCTGCTTCCTTCTTAAGCAAAGTATGAAAGAAGCTTTACCCTGTGCCCTTCCATGTGACAGAATATGCTCCAGTTTTAGGAGGAAAATATTTTGTTGCTATTTTTCTTACTGTGTCATCTTGAAATACCTTTTCTTTCAATTGTGTCCTGTGATTGCCTATTAAAAGTAAAACACATTGATAGGGCTCATGAACTTTAGTTTTAGAGGTGCATACCCACAGACAGCTTGAATCTACTAGAAATGATCTGTTGGAAGATCTACCCTGACAATTGGTGAATATGCCTAGATTCCTGTATTTTACGCTTATACTTGAATTTTATGTTTTGGGAGTCTGGGGATGTTTTGTTTTGTTTCATTTTTGCTCTTCTTCTTCCTACATTGTAACTGTTCTCTACAGTACCTAGATTGGCAGACATTTTCATCTCTCTCTTTCCTTTTGCTTTTAAAGACTTTTTGATTAGATTTGGAAGACTCCTGGCAAAATACACTTTTGACAGCCCTTGATAGACGCACTCCATCCCTGAACAGGAACCTGTTATTCCTATATTTTAAGCTGTTGTACAGAAATACAATCTGTAAAACCTATAAAAATAATTTGATTAGATAAGATGATATTTAAGATCTTTTCTAGCTCTAATAGACTATATAATTGTGATCATAAAAAATGAACTGAAATATTTCTTTTTTCCCTCTCTTCTACCCTTTGCTCTCTATCCCTCAAACAATCTTCTTTTAAATCTTTCTTATACATTTAGCACACTCTTCTAAGTTCACTTTAAGTATTTTTGTTTCAATAGTTATTCCCTCCATCAAAGGATAACATAAATCTGTACTCTTTGCCTTAAATGATCTTCTAGAATTCCTATATTAGAAAAAAAAACTCACCTTTTTCCTTCTGTTGGTAGACCTTTAGAAACTTCTCTACACTGCTTCTTAGGGGTTAGGCATATACAATCTGTTGTCAGGTCAATGCTCCGAGGACCTGACACAGCCTGTGTTCTGCTGGCAGAACCTTTGAGATCTCAAGCCAACTCCAAGCCAGACTAAGGCATCAAAGTAGGACATTAGTGAAAATATTGCATGTTCACTTGCATTATATTTATTTGTGCCTGGGCCTATTATCCCACGAGTTCCTTGAGGGAAGGAGGGGATATTGGATTCTCCTCAGCACGTAATAGTGGCCTCTTCTCTTAACAAACTAGTTCATCAACTATCCAAACCAGGACCTTAGAGAATGGGACACAAAAGGGGAAAGTGGGATGGGGAGAAGGAAGCCTCAGAAAAACTGCCAAAGGCACCCTTTGGCTGCTTCACTACATTGCTAAGGGCTGACCCCTTCTCCCCGCTCCTTTCCCAAACTTCTCGTTTGTTAACTGAGCATTGAGTCTATTTGTCCGAGGCCACTGTGGATCTCATAAAATTAAAAAAAAAATCCCACAGCAAAATGCAGGGGTGGGGATTCAAAGATCTATTAGTAAGTACTGTTGCTTTCTCTCCCCACGCAGCCAGAGGCAAGTGAGCCAAATGCCGGTGCTAATTAGTCTAGCCTCCAGCAGGGTCTCCAATGTCCAGGCAATGGTAAATCTTAACTTTCATACTATAGTGCACCAGGACGCGATTGACTTCAAAGAGGGCATAAATCCCTGACTGCAGCTCATATCAGAAGAGTGTTACATAAAGGTGGCTCATGGCTTGGATCCCAGGGCTAGGCATGTCCACCCACGTGTATGCACGCACGCATACACACACACACACACACACACACACACACACACACACACACACACACACACACCCTTGCTTGTTGGAAAGAGCCAGCTGGTGGTTGGCTACACATCTCAGACACAAACACATCTACAAAAAACGTCCTCTCTTAGGCCCTATAAATCATCAGTCTTCCAAAGTGTGCAGTGGGAGAACGGGCTGGGATCTGTTTTTACCAGCCCCAGATCATGTCCAGCTTCCCCTCCAGCCCCTTCCACTCCTGTAGTGACACCTACTGGTGCTGGCTGATGCCAGACACAGACTTGACCTGGAGCCAAGAGTTCTTCTTTGGGTTCTGACACATTTCTCATGCCTTTGGAATATGGTAACTTTCCAAGGGCCAGTCCTTTCCCCAGGCCATCCTTCTCACTGGCCAAACCACCCCACCCACTTGGAGGTCCCTCCTTCTGCGGCATCTGGGAAATTGCCCCAGCTCCATATTCCACTCAGAAAGCCTTTCCACCCCCACCCCCATGCCTGCCCCCACCAGCTATCCCTGTTGCCAGTCTTTCAAGAAAGCAGGAATTCTTTCTTTGAGCATTGCAGATATAATAATTACCTTCCCACAGGGCTGGGGGTGGGGGGGCGGTTCTCATTGCAATAGAGCCAGCCCAGCTTATTATGATGTCAAAGGATCATGGAATTGAGAGGGAGAAGAAGGTCTTATGGGTCACATAGGGCATCCCCCTGTCAACGAAGGGCTCACTCCCTCTAATGCAACCTCCTGGGGTTTTGTCCAGTTTAGTTTCCAGCAATTACATCTCCCTGAAAGACATCTGTTATCTTCCATGACACACACAAAACTGGCCGCCAGACGTGGAGGCTAGGGGTTTTAACTATTTCACCTCTATAAAGAATTCATGAATCCAGGCTTTGTCATCATCGGGCTTGGAATGATTCAGGAGGGGTTTGGGGTGGGACAGATGATTTTCTGTTTCTCTTCTTTGTGATTCTCCTCCTCCTGCTCCTCCTCCTCTACACACACACACACACACACACACACACACACAGACGCACATAGACACACAGACACACACAGACACACACACACACACACACACACACACACACACACACACTCTGTCTCTGTCTCAGCTTGTCTCTCTGGCTCTTCCTTGAAACTTCTCTATAGTAAGCAATGCCAAGACTTTAAATGTTTTGTGTTTCCCTGTCTGTGCACATGCTCTGTTGCCTTAGGAAGACCATAAGCAACTTGAGGGCAGGAAGGATTTCATTCTTGTCTGTGTATTCTCAATATTTCAGCATATCATGACCATACAGTATGTATTTCTTTATTGAACTGAATCTGTAAGTTGTGATTCCTTGATACTAATCACTAATATTTTTGCCTTCCTTTTCTGAAGGTGGAAATCCTCCCATTTCCCCCCACTCCACAGGCGCAGGTACACACAGACCCCTGTGGTATTATGTAGTAGACAGAGAGAACTGGCCTGAATCCATGAACACCTGGATTCAAGTCCTGACTTTGACAGGTCCTGCCTCCTGGCAAGTCACTTTAGGCCAGGGTTGTCAAACCTAAGTAGAAATGGATCCCTTGTATTGACTTAAAAAACCACAAATTAACATTGTCTATGTTGCATTTATTTATATTCATTTTATTAAATATTTCCCAGTTAATGTTTTTACAAGTTAGCCTATATGCGTACAAGATAATAAATCTTTCAAATTTATTTTTAACATTATTTTCTTTTTAAATTTTGAGTTCCATATTATCTCCCTTCCTCCCATCCTTCCCATACCTGTTGAGAAGGAATACAATATATCAATTATACATGTAAAATCATGTCAAACATATTTCCATACTAGCCATATTGCAAAAATGAAGGCAAAAAGGAGAGAAAATTGTAATTCAATTTGCATTGAGTTCATCAATTCTCTCCCTGTAGATGGGTAGCATTTTTTCATTATGAGCCCTTTGGAATTGTCTTGGATCTTTGTATAGATCAGAGGGCCCAAGTCTTTCTTAGTTGATTACTGTTATAACATTGTTGCTACTATGTACAATGATCCTCTGGTTCTGTTCACCTCACTTTGCATTAGTTTATATAGGTTTTACTTTTTTTTTTTAAACCATCCCTCTCACCATTTCTTACTGCACAATAGTAGTACTGTCACAGCTTGTTAACCATTACCCAGTTGATTGGCATTCCTTCAATTTCCAGTTCTTTACCACCACAAAAAGAGCTGCTATAAATATTTTTCTACATATTGGTCCTTTTCCTTTTTCTGTGATCTCTTTGGGACACAGAGCTAGTAGTGACATTGCTGGGTCAAAGGATATGCACAGTTTTATAGCTCTTTGGGCGTAGTTCCAGATTCTTCTTTAGAACAGTTGGACCAGTTTACTACTCTACCAATAGTTATTTAATGTGCCTGTTTTCCCTCTTCTTCTTCTTCAGCATTGGTCATTCCTGATAGGTGTGAGGCATTACCTCAGAGTTGTTTTAATTTTCATTTCTTTAATCAATAATGATTTAGAGTATTTTTTTCATATGATTGTAGATAGCTTTGATTTTTTCTTCTGAAAACTGCCTGTTTATATCCTTTGACCATTTGTCAATTGGAGAATGACTCTTATTTTTATGGTATTGATTCAGTTTCTGCTATATTTGAGAAATTAGGTCTTTATCAGAATTTATTACCTATGGTACCTTTTAGCAAAAAAAAGTTTCCCTGATTATTTCTTTTAATAGTTCTATTTTTGCTTTTGTTTTGTATGAGATCATGATTGCTACCCCTGCTTTTTTTTTTTACTTCAGCTGAAGTATATTAGATTCTGCTACAGCCCTTAATTTTAACTGTGTGTGTGTCTGTTCCAACTGTGTCTCTTGTAAACAACATATTTTTGGATTTTGGTTTCTAATCTGTTCTGCTTCTATTTTATGGGTGAGCTTATCCCATTTACATTCACAATTGTGATTACTGTCTATTTACTTCCATCCTATTTTCTTCCATCTGTCCTCTCTCTCTTTTTATCCTGTCCCTCCTCAAAAGTCTGTTTTGCTTCTGAACACTGCCTCCCTTAATCTGCCCTCCCTTTTATCACCCATCCTCACCCCAGCGTCTTTTATCCCCTTCCCTCCCTATTTACCTATTGGGTAACATAGATTTTTGTACCCAAATGATTCCGTATATATACATATATATATATATATATATATATATATATTATATATATATATATATATATATATATATATATATATATATATATAATATATATATATATATATATATTATATATATATATATATATATATATATATATATATATATATATATATATATATATATATACACACACACACACATACACACACATACACACACACACACACACACACACACACACACACAATCTTCCCTGTTTGAACCAATTCTGATGAGAGTGAGGTTCAAGCATTGCCCACCACCGCTCCATTTTCTCCTCCACTATGAAAACTCTTCCTTACATGCCTCTTTTTTGTGAGAAAATTTCCCCATCTAGCCTCTCAGTTTCCTCTTCTCTCAGTGCATCTTTATTTTTCATCGCTATGTTTTTTTAGGTCATTCCAACATAATCGACTCACACCTATGACCTGTCTATGTAGACTCCTTCTACCTTCCCCAATAATGATAAAGTTCTTAAGAGTTACATGTTTCATCTTCCCATGTAAGAATGTAAATAGTTTAACTTTGTTGAATTCCTTATGATTATTCTTTCCTGTATACCTTTTTAATGCTTCTCTTTGAGTCTTCTGTTTGAATGTCAGATTTTCTATTCAGTTCTGATATTTTCATCAGGAATGCTTGGAAGCCCTCTATTTGATTAAATGTCCATTCTCCTCCTCCCACCCTCCACCCATCCCCAAAGGATTATACTCAGTTTTGCTGTGTAGATTAATCTTGGTTATAATCCTAACTACTTTGCCTTCCAGAATATCATATCTAAGCCCTCTGCTCCTTTAATTTGGAAGCTGCTAAATCTTTTGTGATCCTAACTGTGGCTTCATGATATTTTAATCATTTCTTCCTGGCTTCTTGCAATCTTTTCTCCTTGACCTGGGAACCCTGGAATTTGGCTATAATATTCCTGAGAGTTTTAATTTTGGGGTCTCTTTCAGAAGATGATCAGTAGATTCTTTCAATTTCTATTTTACCCTCTAGATCTAAGATCCTGGGGCAGTTTTCCTTTATAATTTCTTGAAAGATGACGTCTAGGCCCTTTTTTTTAATCTTGGCTTTCAAATAGTCCAATAATTCTTAAATTATCTCTCCTGCATCTATTTTCTAGGTTAGTAGTTTTTCCAATGAGATATTTTACATTTTCTGCTATTTTTTCATTCTTTTGACTTTGTTTTATTTTTTCTTGAAATCTCATTGAATCATTAGCTTCCACTTGCCCAATTCTCAATTTTAAGGACTTATTTTCTTCAGTGAGCTTTTTTTTACCTCTTCCCCCCCCCCCTTTTGGCCAATTCTGCTTCAAAAGGAGTTCTTTTCTACAATGAATTTTTGTGCCTCTTTTACCACCAGGCTAGTTCTGCTTTTTAAACTATTATTTTCTTCAGTATTTTTTTGCACCTCTTTTACCATGCTGTTAATTCTCTTTTCCTAATTTTCTTGCATCACTATCATTTCTTTTCCCAGTTTTCCCTCTACTACTCTTGTGTCTTTCTTTAACTCTTCTAGGAATTCTTGCTGGCCTTGGATACAGTTGGCATTTTTCTTTGAGGCTATGTTTGTAGTTGTTTTCACATTGTTGTCTTCTAAGTTTATGTCTCTTGGTCTTCCCTGCTACCATAGTGGCTTTTTATGGTCACGTTCCTTTTCTGTTGATTGCTCATTTTCCCAGCCTATTCCTTCACTTTGACCATTATGGTAAAGTAGGGCTCTGTTCACCAGAGGGTGAGGAGGTGTTGTGCCAAGCTTCAGGTTCTTTCGTGCTGCTGTTTTCAGTGCTAGTTCTGGGGGGTCTGAAAATTTTTGGTGCTTCTAAGTTGGTGTTATCCTGGGAGAGGTGTGGTCACTGCTATTCTGGTCTGCACTCTAATCTTTATCCAGGAAAGCTTCCTACTCCCCTGCAGCCACAAGTACTATTTTGCTCCTCTTGGCCCTGGAACTGTGACTAGGTCTCCTGCTCTCCTGCAGCCACGAGTGCTAGTGCTTCTCTTAGCCCTGAAACTGTGGCCAGGAACCCTACTTCCTTGTGACTGATCACAAGCACTCCTCTCCACCCTGGAACTGTGACCCAGAACTGTTTATGGGCTGTGGAGTTGCCAATCAACACCAGCTGCAACCAGTGCCAGCAAAGCATCCCCAGTAATCTTTCTGACCAGTTGTCTGACCCACTTTCTGTGTCTGGTCTGAGAGCCCCCCCAAACTGCTGCTGTTGCAGTGGCCTCCAACTTTGATCCTGCGCCCACTCTGGTATTACATACCTCCCCTATAGACCTCCTGAATTGTCTTAGGCTGGAAAACTGTCTACCTCTGACCTTTTGTTGGCTCTGCCACTCAAAAATTTGACTTGGACATTATTTTAAAGTTGTTTGGAGGGGAATGTTTGGAGGGAGAATTCAGCTGGGTCCTAGCCTGTACTCTGCTCCTCCTACCCCCAATAACATTTTAATCTGATTGGGGCAACAAGTCTATAATTTGCAGAGAAGATGCTGACCTGAATTGATAGAGGACATTTCTTCACCTGGGGCTTCCCTCTACCAAAGGAATCATAGTTCTGATCTCTATCCCCATCTCTTCCACCCTAGAGGGCTGTTTTACCAGAAGCCCAAGGAGCTATGTCTAACTGAGAGGATAAGCCAAGGCCTGCCAGGCTTGAATTGCAGGGTCAGGGAGTTTAAGTGTCTTAACACACTTCCAGTCTCTGTTCAGAATGGAATGTAGTAGTAGTAGATTATTAATTCTGAGGAACTCTTGAAACCCTTTTTAGCTAGTCCTTGTCACGGTGAGGGAAGCCACCAATGGAGGTGTTTCGTCAGTGATATGAGAAATTGCCAAGAGCACTCACTGTCCTTCTGGAGATAAAGTTCTCAATCATTTGGAAAATAAACTAGAAACCTTGCATTCCGAGAAGGTCAGACTATCTCTGAATCTCTGTAGGATTCACTTTCAGATATGGTATCTCTTGTTATTTTAACACTTCCTGACTCAGGAAGGATATCCACTGTGATAGAACAAAGGGATGTCATAGTCTGAGTTCAGAGACAGTGGGACTGCTATGGTTGGAGTGCTGGGCTGGGAGGCCCCAGTGCATAGCAGCTGCTTGGTAGAGGGAGTGGCCCAACTGGGAATTCCATAGGTTGAGAAAATCCCAGATGCTTCTTCCTGGGTATTCTAGTATAGTCTTTGTTCAGGGAAAGAAAAAAGCAAAATCAATCTTGATTACTTCTACCCCTTTCCCCCTTCTTGCCTTGGTTACTTTTCTTCCAACTGAGAACCATACCCCCACCCTTGACCATGGATTCTGTCTTCTCCTCTTCACCTCCTGGACCCTACCTCTATCTGCTATGTTGAGCTTTGGGTATCAGAACAAAAATAAAAGGTCAGAGTGGGAGAAGGCCAGAAGAATTCTTCACAGTAGGCATTTGTGTCTACTCATAAATGAGAGAATGAAATTAAAACTGGCAACCCCCCCCCGATTTTAGTCCCCCATGCTCAAGTATTATCTGGGCCCCAAATCCCTGAGGGTTAATGAAGGCTTTGATTCAGTGGCCAAAATCCTCCACATCAGTCAGTCAAAAATATTTATTAAATACCTGCTATGTGCTGATCACTGTGCTAAACTCTAAGGTTGCAAAGAAAGGCAAAAGATAGACCCTGCCCTCAAAGAGCTCACAGTTTAATGGGGAAGACAACATGTAAATAACTAGGTACAAATAAGCCGTGTACGAGATATAGAGGAAATAATCAACAGATGAAAGGCACTAGTACTGAGGGATTGGGAAAGGCTTCCTGTAGAAGGTGAGATTTTAGCTGGAACTTGAGGGAAGCAAAGGAAACCAGGAGGGGGGCCTAAGGAGAACCTGGAGTTTTCCTCGATTTTCTGCATTGTTGATGCTTTTGAAAACATCTGCCAGGACACTTATATGCACCATGGTGGCAGCACTGCAAAATGGCAGAAAGAGAGCTTGACTTCTACATTTCTGATGTGAGAGCTCCATTGCAGGATGAGAAGATGGGAGAGGAGATTGATGGAGCCCTGTGGCACCCTCTCTGGGCAATTCAGGTTTTGGTCTTGTTCCTGTTCCAGTATGATCCAGAATCCTCTTGGCTGAAGCCAAAAGCAGGAGTCTTGAGCACAGGTCAAGGCTATTTCTCAAACTTTCCCCTATCTCCTTCCCCTACTTATCTCTGTGGGGATAGTGCAGAGAAGGAGGGAGATTGCATCTTTTTTCTGTTTATCTGTATGAGGACAAATTCCACCCAGGTACCCAAGAATGTCATCTGGAGCTGTGACATACCCTCTGCTGTTTTATAGTTTCATGGAAGAAAAACACATTTGGCTACTTGTAATGAGAATCCTCCTGCTTTTTTATGTTTCCCGTAATTTAAAGGGGGAATGAGACCCAGCTTTTTTCCCTCCATTACTATGAAATGTCAAAAGGTAGAATATTCATTCCATTGTGAATTAGCTCTGAAATGCATGATGCATAACAAAATATCCTTCAGCTTCTGCAATTTCAGTTTCTGGGACAGAGGAATAAATAAATCAACCTTGACTCCAGTTGCAGGTTGGTACTTTGGAATTCCAAAACCGAGAACTTTGCATCTATCATGATTGGTTAATGATGACAATAATGACCCCTTACATTTGAATAGATCTGTACTGTCTACAAAGCCCACTTATACACACTATATCTTTTATATGTCACAACACATGTGAGGAAAGGCAGAGCAATATTATTGGCATTTTATAGAGGAAGAAACTAAGGTTTGCCTTGCCCAAGGTGGCTCCTTTAAATGATATTAGGGGCAGCTAAGTGGCAGAGTAGACAGGGTGCTGGGCCTGCAGACAGGAAGACCTGAATTCAAATGTGGCCTCACAGAAACCTACTAGTAGTCTGACCTTGGGCAAGTCACTTAATCCTGTTTGCCTCAGTTTCCTCATTTGTAAAATGAGGACAACAATAGCACCTACTTCCCATTACTTGCCAGGTAATGAATTTAATCATTATAGTATTTGTTGTTGTTCAGTCTTGTTCAACTCTTCATGACCCCATTTGGGGTTTGTGTGTTTGGTGTTTTTTGGCAAAGATACTGGTTTGCCATGTCCTTCTTCAGCTCATATTACAGATGAGGAAACTGAGGTCAGTTTTGAACTCAGAAAGATGAGTCTTCCTGACTCCAGGCCCAGCACTCTATTCACTGTGCCACCTAGCTGCTCAAATGGACCAAAGGAGATAATAGTTTGGCTTGGTACATAGTAAACACTATATCATAAGGATGAGGATACTAATGATGAGGGTTATGAGGATGATGATGTCAGAACTGGGGCTAGAATTAAAGCCCTGATCTCTTGGTGACTCCCAAACTGGTGCTCCTGGGAGTGAAAGGAACAAACAGAAGCTGCTGTAAATATAGTTGGAGGGAACATTCCAGATCATGTAGCCTAACCCCCTGATTTTACAGATGAAGAAACTGAGTCACAGAGAGGTATCCAAAGTTCTACAAGTTTCAGAGCTGGACTTGTTTTTTTGGAAGGGAGTCTAGACATGTGATTTCGTCTATCTAGGGAATGCTTAGTAAGGAAACTTCTTCTGTGGATACAGGGAAGCACTTGTTCTGCATATTATGGTCTTAGAGAGATACCTGGAACATTGAGGAGGCTAAGCGACTTGCTGAGGGTCACACAGGTAGTATGTGTCAGAAAGCAGGACTTGAGTCCTGGATATCCTAACTCTCCATCCTCCCATTTATCTACTGCATAGGCCACGCTGCTTCTATGGCATGTCAAAATGTAAGTCTCATTTTTCAATATTAATGCCGTTGAGTTCAGTTTGGTAGGCCATTTTGGAAGTTATACATTTTTGTTAAATAAGAAACCTGGCAGTGAACTTAATCATTATAGTATTAACCTCGTAATAATTGTGAAATTCTTGATGAGTTAGGAAAAGATTTGGAAATGAAGTTTACACCATCTTATAAGTGATATTGAGGTTTACATCACCTTACAAGTGATAAGGAAATGTGGATGAATGCAGTCTCAGAGAGGTCCTGGCCAGGAGCAAACACTTAGGGAAGATCTCTCCAGCTTTCCCTTTCTACTTATTGACTCCTTTCTTCCAACCAAATAATAATAGGTAATAGCTAACACTGACACAGAGCTTACTATGTGCCAGGCATGATGCTAAGGGCTTATAAATTATTATCTCATTTGATCCTTACAACAACCCTAGGAGGTAGGTGCTATTATTATTCCCATTTTGGAGATGAGGAGACTGAGGCAAACAGAGGTTAAGTGACTTGCCCAACCTTACACAGCTAATGTGTATCTGAGGCTAGATTTGAACTCAGGTCTTCTGGACTCCAGGCCCAGAGTTATATCATATATATGTATATATACGCATATATACATACACATATATATATACACACACACATATACACACACACACACATATATATACACACACACATATATACATATATATACACACACACATATATATACACACATACACACACACATATATAAAATCATATATGTAATATATGTATGTATATACATATACACACATGCACATGTGTATATATATGTATGTGTGTACATATGTATGTTTATGTGTGTTTGTGTGTGTGTATGTGTATGTATATGTATATCTATCTGTCTGTCTATCTATCTATCTATCTATCTATCTATCTATCTATCTATCTATCGCTGCCCACTATTGTCTCCTCCCCTGAACTAAATGCCAAAGTGGCACACTGGTCTTGCATTGGGAGAGCCGAGCTGGGAAAAGTGGAGCTTGCTTAGAGATAATTTGGTGGGGAGCCTGGAGATAAGAGATCTAGAGTCTAGGCTTGGCTTTGGTCCAATTTGTGAGTGACCTCTGGCAAATCACTTTACCATCTCTAGGCTGGAGTTTCCTTATCTCTAAGGTGAGGAAGCTGGAGTCAGGGGTCATTGAGCAAAGACCTTTTCAGCTGTGACATTGAGTGTGGGAGTTTGGGGAAGATACCAGGCAAATGTATGTGGAGGAGGCCAGTGCAAGTCTGTGGTTCAGTCACATAACTAGCTGATGTCCAGTGTCCAGCCTCCTCCACTGGTTCCTTGGAAACTGCTTGTCCTGCAGATGCCCAAGGTGGTCTCTTGCAGTGTGTGACATCAGAGGGGCTAGACCACGTGGGCTTACTCTGAAGTACTTGTGATGTCATCGCCTCTGGCAGAAGCACCAGCACCTTGGCAAGCTGAGATTCCCCAGGGTGGTATGGAGGTGATAATTACCTTAGATTTTGTTATAAAGTGCAGCTGGTAATTATGTCGTTAAATCACAACCACATCTATATATGCATATATATTAATCCCTTTAAAGAGTTTAAGGGATTATACAAAACCAAGCACATAAAAAACATCTTCGTTTAAAAATGTAAAAAAAAAAAAAGAAACCAGCAAAATCTGGCATAACTATCACTTTTAAGTTATTTCATCCTTCTCATGTAAATATCTATGACCTGTTGCATATTTTAAGCAGTTGCATAATAAGCCCCCAAGTGAAAAACACAGTGAAACTCATTTCCTGACCACATAAGGAGAAAAGGAGTCAATATGTGTTCTGTAGTTGAAGGAGAACTGAATTACATTCCTCCCACACAGGCTGGAGAGGGATGTCTTCATTGCTTCAGAAGAGAGAATTATAGCAACACTTAACCACTGTGAACCATCCTGCTCCATATTGTTAGCCATTATAGGGGTGCAGCTCCCATGGAAGCCAAAGGGAGGGAAAGGACAGGGCCCTACTTGTTCCAGTCCTACCGTACTCAGGCTCATTGAGTGGTGAGCAAAATGCCTCACTCAGGATTTCTGGTACATTAGGTGACTATCAGGTATGCAGACCTTATACCTGGAGAATTCTTTGTCTTTTCCTTTGGCATGTGCTTCATGTATTAGAAGTCTGGCAAATATGGATTTGTAATGGAAGGCAGACCAAGGAATAAGGCATATAGATTTTGAACCATTCAAAGGTATATGAAGGACAGGGGAGTATCAATGGGCCAACCAAGTCAATGAGTACACCAGACTGGTATGTGAACCCTTAGCCCAAATAATCCATGGGAGCAGGGGTTTTAACCTTTTGGGGGGGATTCATGGACCCCTCTGGCAGTTTAGTAAAGGCCATGGACCCTTCCTCAGAATAATATTCTTAAATGTGTAAAATAAAATAAGAAACTACAAAGGAAACCAATTAGATGGAAATACAAGGGGTTTTGTTGCTTTTTTATTTTTTTTTTTCACGATTGGGTTGCCCTGTTTTGCCCAGGCTGGAAGTGCAGTGTTCACTCATGCTCATATCCCCTTACCGATCAGCACAGAAGCTTTGACCTGCTCTGTTTCTAGCCTGGGATGGTTTACCTCTCCTTTGGCAGGTTACCCCCCACCCTACCTCCCATCCTAGGGAATCTTCATATAAATGCTGAACTAGTCCAAATACCCCTTTCCCTAATTCTGTTTTTTGAATAAAATTGTTTATTTTTACATTCATTTATAATTCGTTTCTCTCACTACCCCCCCAGAGGGAAGACAGAAAGGACAAAAAAAGGAAAGGAAGGAACAGAAAGGAAGGAAAGAAAAAAGAAAGACGTGAAGGAAGGAGGAAGGAAGGAAGGTCTTTTATCAAAGGCATGCATAGTCCAGCAAAACAAATTCCCACATTCTGGCAATGTCCAGAAATATAGGTCTTTATCTGCATTTTAAGTTCATTACCACCCCCACGCCCCACCAAGAGGCGAGTAAAATTCGGAGGCAGTTTCAAAAACAATTCTTCCTGATGACAAGATCAGCCTTCCATCCATGATGCCAATCTGTCTTTTTTAGACCAAAGAACAGAAAATCCTGGCTTTGTTATCGCTGTAAAGATCTCTCTTGCTATGACATGCAACAGTAAAGCATATATAGATCTTGGGAAAGGCCACCTGTATGTGAAACCTTTCCAGATCCTACTGGGGGGTGGTGGGTGGAGATGGAGCCATTTAAAAAGGTAACAGAGCTTAGAGACCCCCCTGGAAGGGTGGCGCTAACTATCCTATTTAGTTTTGACTGGCCCCACTTCCCCTTCACCTACTTACCTCTTACAATCTAAGACTAGGCATACAGTGATGCTGGTGCAGCCCTAGGGGCATCCTATTGGATATATGGGTCCCTTACTGTAGCCCACCTCCCCACTCCAATGGTTTTTAGACAGGCAAAAAGAAATTAAAACAAACAAGGGCAATCCTTAAGGGGAGAAGAAAATACACCATGGAAAGTGAGTGTGTGGTAATCTGGGAGGACAATTTCAGTTTCTTTTTGCTTTGGTAATGATAGTGGTGGTGCTGATGGTGATGAAGGTGTAGCAGTGGGGTGGATTCAGGCTAACCATACGCCTAACAGCCTTGGGATTTACCCTCTCCTATCAGGCCCTTCCCTTCATCCATGCCAACTCTTACCCTGGTGGCACAGTGTATGATGTGCTGGGCTTGGTGTCAGGAATATCTGAGTTCAAATCCAGCCTCAGACACTTACTAGCTGTGTGACCCTGTGTGGCATGTCATTTGACCTCTGTTTGCCTCAGTTTCTTCAACTGTAAAATAAGGATATTAACATTTACCTCCCAGATAAGAATCAAATGAGCTAATACTTGTAAAAAGTGCTTGGTGCAGTACCTGGCACATAGGAGGCACTATGTAAATGCTTATTACCTTTCCTGCCCTTTCTGAGTCACTGGCCTTCAGCTTGAGAGCAGGGCCATCTCCCAACTCACAGGCATGAATCCATTGCGGGTATTTGCTGTGCTCTAAAGTTGGTTCAGTCTGAACTCATTTCTCTCCTCCTTAGATCGGATAGCCTAGTGTAGCGTATGGAGTGCTGGATTTGGGAGTCAGAAACATCTGGGTTCAAACCCTGTGTTACACAGCTCATCACTAACCTCTTTGAGAACCAGTTTCGTCATTTATGCGTTACCTATATTGCCTACTTCAGCAGTGTTAAGGGTCAAATGAGATAATGTATGTAAATCAGCTTACATTGATAGAGAAGAAGTCTTTAAGGAACCCATCTGTTCTCTGATCTCTGATCTTTCTGTGCTGTTAGGTAGGATCAACTTATGCCTTTAAGCTAAGAGCATCTCATGGTATGTTTGTTGGGCACAGGGTAAACCTGTGTGATCCCACAGGTCCCAATACTTCCTACACGTTCAGTCACAATGAATGCTTCTTTCTGGAACACACAACCAATATGGCTCTATTTTTGATGAACAGAAGAGAGAGAAGAAACCTTAAATTGAAAGGCAGAAGTATGGAGGCTCACAACATGGCCTAGACTGGGTGGCCTGGAAAAAATCATTTTTTTTTTGCTGCAGAACAAGAAATAATAATAGGTAAGATGACATGTATACTCCTCCCTGCCCCCATTTTTTATTGTTTGTTGTTCAGTTATTTCAGTTGTGTCTAACTCCTTATGGCCCCATGTGGAGTTTTCTTGCCCAAGATACTGGATTTGTTTGCCATTTCCTTCTTCAGATCATTTTACAGATGAGAAAACTGAGGCAAACAGGGTAGAATGACTTGCCCAGGGTCATACAGCTAGTTAGTGTCTGAGGCCAGATTTGAACTCAGGAGGATGAATCTTCCTCACTCCAGGCCTGATACTCTATCCAATCTGTCACCTAATTGCCCCCAGATAGTGTAGTAGAAATAGCCATAGATTAGGGAGCAGAAGGGCCAAGTGAGAGTTCCAGCTCTATCACTTACTAGTTATGTGAACTTGGACAATTCATGTCAAGTCTTGTGACCTCAGTTTTCTCAGCTGTAAAATGGTGATAATCTACCACCTATCATTTGATTTCTGAAGGGGATAAGAAGGGCATAAAAGTATGTGTGTAGAGCAAGGATAGAGAATCTGTTTAAAATTGAGAGTTACTAATCTACATTAAAAAAAATCAAGGAGGAACTAGCTTTTTAAAAAATTCTACTCTCACTTTTATTTTTTAAAAATTTCTAAAAATAATTAATTAATTAATTTTTAGTTTTCAACATTCACTTCCATAAGATTTTGAGTTATAAATTTTCTCCCCCTCCTTTCCCTTCCTCCTCCCCAAGATAGCATGTAATCTAATATAGACTCTACATATAATTCATATTAAACATATTTTCACATTAGTCATGTTGTAAAGATGTATTAGAAGCAATGGGAGAAGCCACAAGAAAGAAGACACAAACAAAAAAAGAGGGTGCAAATAGTATGCTTTTAATCTGCATTCAGATTTCATAGTTCTTTTTCTGGATGTGGATAAGCATTTTCTTTTCTTTTCTTTTTTCTTTTTGGTTAGGCAATGGGGTTAAATGACTTGCCCAAGATCACACAGCTAGTGTTATGTGTCTGAGGCTGGATTTGAACTCAGGCTCTCCTGAGTCCAGGGCCGGTGTTCTATCCACTGTGCCACCTACCTGCCCCATAGGCATTTTCCATTATGATCTTTTGGAGTTGTCTTAAAGGATCCTTGTCTTTCTAAGAAGAGGAAAGTGTATCAAAGTTGATCATCATACAACGTGGCTATTACTCTGTACAATATTCTCCTGGTTTGGCTCACTTCACTCAGCATCAGTTCATGTAAGCCTTCCCAGGTTGTTTTGGAGTTTGCCTGTTCATCATTTCTTATGGAACAATAGTATCTCTCTCACTTTTAAAAATAGAATGTAAAGTTTTCCTCTTTCCTGTTGAATACAACAAATAGTGAAAATACATATTTTGATTTCATTTTTTGTGTCTAGGTAAGAGAGAGAAAGAGAAAGAGGGAAAAAAAAGTAGAGAGTATCAAAGAAAAGAGGGTATGAAAAGGGGACTACAAGAAGTAAAGACATGGAGAGAAAAAAATGACCTGAGATATATAGATAAGGAAATATTTTGAAAACTATAAAATGCCATACAAAAGGCTCATGGATCATATGATTCTAGTTCTTCTGGATTAAAATGAAATGATATACTTGTTGACTCTCTAGCAATTTCCAAAAACAAACAAACAAAAAAAGTTCCATTAGCTATAGAATGGAAAAGATGCTCAGCAAATACCTGGTATTGATTAAGACACTTACTAGCTATGAGCCACTGAGCAAGTCACTTAACCCTGACTGCCTCAGTTTCCTCATCTGTAAAATGAACTGGAGAAGGAAATGGCAAACTGGGGTAGCTAGGTGGCAAAGTGGTTAGAGTACCGGCTCTGAAGTTAGGAGCAAATCCAGCCTCAGACCAAACACTTGACATTTACTAGCTGTATCACCCTGGGCAAGTCACTTAACACCAATTGCTTTAAAAAAAAAAAGAAAAGAAAAAAAAGGAAATGGCAAACCACTCTGTATCTTTGCCAGGAAAACTCTAAATGGGGTCATGAAGAATCAGATACAACTGAAATGACTGAACAACACACAGCTTGCCTCTACAGACACATAGACAGGTAGTTCCGAATTCCTTGTGGATTGGCTTTCGAACTTAGGTCACTAGGATGCTATGTCAGTGGTGTGAGCTGTAGGCCCCAAGACCAATTAAGTTTCAAAGATAGTTTCAATATGGCAGATTTAGGCTTAATATAAAGAGGGGGGGGGACTGTAAAATATTATAAATAATATATAAATAATTATATTAAATATAAATTACATTAATTATATTAAATATAAATAATATAAAATATAATTTTAAGAAAATGAATTTAGCTTATGTTGGATAGGCAATTATTATTATAATGAGACTGTATGCAGTCTATTATTTATTACCATTTGCATATCTAATTGTCCTCTAATTATTTGGTATGCTTATTTTGACCTCTTCCCCTTCCCTTCTTCTCCCAGACTGTGAGCTCCCTAAGGATGAGAACCAAGTCTTAAATTTCTTGTTCTCTGCTCCTGTGCCTAGCATGGTCTTATGCATATAGTGGTAAATACTGATTGAGTGAATGGAGGAATAAATGAATGAGGAAATGAGTGAATCTCACCACTATTTTATATAATCAAAACACCATTCCACAGTCAGATGTCAACAAAACCTCATAACTTCTGTGGGTTTATTCTCACAGAAACAGAAAGGAGCTGGGATTCTGAAGTCATCTTGTCCAACCCAAATCCTGGTGAGTTCTCTCTAACGACAGCCTCAACAAGTGGACACACATTTTGCTTAAAGACTGCTAATGAATATATTCTTCTCAGATGGGGACAGCCCAAGGCATTAGGACTTTTTCTTCATATTAAGCCCAGATCTGCCATACTACATAAATTGTCCTTTCCCTCTTTCTGTCAGAATGCCAACTTTTCAGAGAGCTCCCATTATTGATAGGTATTTATGGGCCAGACTTTTCTTTTCAGTGCCCCACATGCTGATTTCTCAATAATGTCATTGGGAATGCCAATTGTAAGGATACAGTGTCATTTGTGTTGAGTATGGACACATTTCAGACCATATTGATGACTAGAGCAGAGGGGGAATGGAAATCTTGTGCACAAGTGTACCATGCTTTTGGAAATCAGTCTGCCTTATGGCCTCTGAGCAGTACATTTGTTCTGGGATTCTGTCAGAGGCTCCTTTGCCAAGAGAAAAAAGAGGCTGCTTTCCTTTTTCGATTAACTATGCACTGCATGCCTGATGGGAGGGAGCCTCTGACCCAAAGAGCCTCTGTTAGAGATGGGAGGACAGGCCAGGATCACAAAAGGCAGACTTCCTTTACTTGTGTTTGTTTCATAGCTACTGAATGGAGAGGGAGGAGGAATGGTTGTACTTCTCCCCATAGCTGGGATGAGATGTCACCGTTTTAGTTTTCCGCAGGCTCAGGGAAATAGTTCCTTAAAAAAAAATCTTCTATTGATGCTTTTTCTAAAAACATCATTTTCACTTTTCAATGACTCTGTTCCTTACTCCACCCCTTTCCCAGCAATAGAGTACTCCCAGGCAACAAAGAACAGTTAAACTGATAAATGCTCAAAGGATATGAACAGGCACTTTTTAGAGGAAGATATCAAAGCTATCATTAATCATATTAAAAATGCTCCAAACCATTAATAATTAGAGAAATGCAAATTAAAACAATTTGCACCCACCAGATTGACTAAAATGATTAATGCTGGAGGGGATGTTGGAAAATAGGTAGCTATTGTGCTGTTGGTGGAGTTGTGAACTAGTCTAATCATTCTGGAAAGCACTTTAGAATATGCCCTGAGAGTTACTCAATGGCACATACCCTTTGACCCAGCAATACTGCTTCTATATCTTTACCCCAAAGAGATCAAGAAAAATGGAAAAGGACCTATGTATGCAAAACTGTTCATATATAGCAGCTCTTTGTGTGGTGCAAAGAATTGGAAACTGAGGGATACCCATCAATTGGGGAATAACTGAACAATTTATATATGAATATGATGGAACACTATTCTGCTGTAAGAAATTATGCAAGGGATGGTTTCAGAAGAACATGAGAAGATTTCTATGAACTGATACAAAGTAAAGTGAGAAGAACCAGGAGAACAATTTACACAGTAACAGCCATATTGGAAAGATAATTGACTATGAAAAACTTTGTAACTCTGATCAATATGATAACCCACGTAATTCCAAAGGACTCACAATGAAAAATGCCAGCTATTCCAGATAGAGAACTGTTAGACCCAGAATACAGATTGAAGCATGTTTTTTCTTCTTTCTTCCCTTCCTTCCTTCCTTCCTTCCTTCCTTCCTTCCTTCCTTCCTTCCTTCCTTCCTTCCTTCCTTTCTTCCTTCCTTCCTTTCTTCCTTCCTTTTTTTCAGAACATGGCTAATGTAGAAATTTGTTTTGCATTATTTCATATTTGTAATGAGTTTTGTCTCTCTGGCCTTCTTAATTTGCAGGGCAGGAGGTGGAGGAGAGGAAAAGAATCTGGAACTAAAAATTAAATTAAATTAAAAAAATACAAGTAAGCAAAATAAATAACAGATTGGCCATACTTGATGACATATGCCTCATCCTGCACTTATAGTCCACCACTTCTCTGCTGAGAGTAGGGAGACATACTTCACTGTTAGGCCTTTGTAGTGATGATTGGTCACTGCATTCAATGATCAGATGTCTTTCAATATGGTTGTCTTTTACATCAATGTGACTGTTACATGCATTGTTCTCCTTATTTTGCTCCCTCCACTCTGCCTCAGTTCATATAAGTCTTGAGTTTCCCCTAGTTCTTCACATTAATTGTTTCTTACAATGCAATCATATTCCATTACATTCATATATCACAATGTGTTCAGCCATGTCCCAATCAATGAGTTCCTGTTTTGTTTCCAGGTCTCTGCTATAAATGCTATAAATGTATAATGCCTGGAGGAATCCCCCAACTGGTGGGGCAGGTCTCCCAGGTACTGGCTACCCCAGGTTCTAAGTACTCTGTGGGTTTCCATCCCCTAATGCCATCACTTACAAGTCACCACCAATGTGTTTACCTTTAATAGTAAGCCAGAGGAAAAAAATTAGTTCAAAGAGAAGATATTTCATGAAATGACGTAGTAGGAAAAGTAGCAGGAAAATATTTTCCCCATAAATCTGGAATACAATTTCACATGAATACTCACAGCATCAGGAGGAAGAAAGGACACAAACAGAGAATAAAAATGGAAAAACACTTAAGGAACGTATGGAACTAAGGTACACAGGTAAGAACATGCATGGCCGGGTTGCCTGTGGGGGTTGTCTCCGGCTTCTGATGATGTAGGGGAGAATGCCTTCTTGTGCTGCCATTGCTGCTCCCAGGACGTCTGCTTTCTCCTGGACACGTAGTCTCCACTGGATGAACCTTTCAGGTAGTTTCTTCCAGACGTTACTCCATTCTGCTTGACTCTTGCAGATGCTGCTCAGCAGGACATGTAGTTTTGGGTTTCTGGCTCAGCTGAAATCCTTGGCTTTCTCTTCAAGGAAAGGAGTAGTTGATTCCATAATGTTTCTATTTAAATAAAACCCACAGGGTTTTCCCAATTCTTTCTGGAAAGGAGGAAAACCCTTGCTTTAGGCCTTGAAGAAAGAAAAGGCATCCAGTCTGGTTCCCTTAGAACCCTGGTACTCCTGGTTCTCTAGTCTCCCCAGAAGATTTTTCAGCCCTAGGCTCTCAGCCAGCAAGTGCCCTCAGGCTTAATCTGTCCTTTGGAAACATCTCTCAGGTGTGGAGGCTTCAGTCAGGGTCTGTGATCACCCTATAGTGAGAACTCCCATATTCATCCCAGACCTTTCAAATTCCTCTCGCCCCTTCCCCACCATTATCACATGATGTGCATTTCAAGTACTCCCCAATTTTCAATCTCAGAAGGCTAGGTTGTAAGACCATAATGGTTATTTGTCCAAACAGAGAGAGTTTTCTCTACCTTAATTCCTGACCATTTCATATGCATATACAGTCATCCAAAGTCTGATAAAGAAGGGGTGTGTGTGTTGGGTGGGGGGGGGGAGTGTGTGTGTGTGTGTGTGTGTATGTGTGTGTGTTACAGCGACCCTAACAAATATTTGTGTGTATATAAGACCTTTCCTTCTTTTTTTTTTCTTTAACCTCCTTTGGGTATCTGCCTAGTAGATATATAACTAGGTCAGAGAGTTTACATTTAGTGACTTTTCTAGAGTAATTCCCAATTGTTTTCCAGAACAAAAGTACACAGCTCCACCAACAGTTCATTAATGCGCCTCATCCCTTCCAATCTGAACTATTTCCACAGCTTCTTAATGAGTCGCCTTGTCTTTATTCTCTCTCCTGTCCAATCCACACTCCCCATGGCTGCCAAAGTGATGTTCCTGAAGGGCATTTCTGACCACATCACTCTCCTGCTCTGCTCAAGAGGCTCCCAGGGCTCCCCATTGCATCTGGAATCAAATACAAACTCTTCTCTTTAGGACTGAAAGCCCTTCACAGTATGATTCCTGCCTACCTTTACCAGCTTGTTACAGATAACTAACTCACTTTCACACACGGGAGCCAAACTGGCTTCCTTTCTGTGCCTTTGCAGAATCTATCCCATGTTCTTGGAAGGAGCTCCCTCCTCATCTGTCCTGGGAATCCCTAGCCTCCTTCAGTGCTCAGCTCAAATGCCACCCCTACCTGAGCCCAGGGCAGCTAGGTGGCGCCATAGTGCACAGAGTTCTAGGCCTGGAGTCAGGAAGACTCATCTTCCTGAGTTCAAATCCAGCCTCAGACACTTACTAGCTGTGTGACCCTGGGCAAGTCACTTAGCCCAGTTTGCCTTAGTTTCCTCATCTGTAAAATGAGCTGGAGAGGGAAATGGCAAACCACTCCAGTATCTTTGCCAAGAAAACCCCAAATTAGGTCAGGAACAGTCAGAGAGAATGGAACCCACAGGATACAACAGCAACAACATGAGTCCAGCCATTGAGCCTCTCTACAACCTGCCTCTTCTCCCAAATTTCCTTTTCTTTACTTTGTCTGTGTATGTGTACATGTTGTTTCCTTTGATATACAAGCTCTTTGAAGGCAAGAAATGTTTGGTTTTTATCTTTGTATCACCAGCACCTAGATACTCTGTGTGTGTGTGTGTGTGTGTGTGTGTGTGTGTGTCTGGCTGGCTGGCACACAGTAGGCACTTAGCAAATGTTTATCGATTGGTTGTCTCTCTTGTCTTGTCAGGAGGACTTCCAAAAGCACTAACAAATTCTGTGACCATTTGTTGCCAAATGGAGCCCCTTATTTATGAGAGACGAGCAATACAGCACACATTTCACATCAGAGTGACCGGTCGACGAACATTAGCTACCATTCCAGACACGTACAGAAAGGCCTAACATGCTGCCACAGGCAGCAACAAAAATGGAAGAAGGTCACTCTGGGTTTGTTTCTCATTGCCCCGTGGAGCAGAGCCAAGTGACAGAAGGCAAAGGGGGACATTGAATGTGGCCTGGCTCTGCAGGATGGGGATATTGCAGGAAAGCAATGAAGGGGGCCTGTGGCTTGGAACAGTGGTGGTGGTGGTGGTGAAATTAAAGCTTCAGTGGATTCTGTTCCGTCACTTGGAGCCAAAGCAGGCTTCAGCTAAGCTTTTTTTCCTACTCTCCCCACCCTCACCCCATTCTCTAGATTTTTCCCTCCAGAGAGATCAAGGAGGATGGCAGCCACAGGGACAAGGTGATGCATCCCCTGATGCGGAGGCCCTCCACAAGAAGCGTGCTCAGTGCCATCTGCTTCCTGGGCTGGCAGCCAAGTGTACGCAGAGTGCACCTCAGCAGCCCTGCTGACACTGAACCAGTCAACAAGCATTTCCTCAGCATCTTCTCTCTGCTCAGCACTGTGCGAGGTGCCATGGGGGGAGGCGAAGATGGATAACACCTAGTCTCTGACCTTTAGGAACTGGAAGCGTCATGGGGAGATGAGGCAAGCGATAGTGACAGACAGAAGATACCAAGTTGGCATTCAAATGCCTTTGTGGTATAGGTTTTAAGTGCTGTAGGAGTTAAAAAGAAAGGAGAATCATGGAAAGGATTGGGGAGGGTAGTTGAGAAAGGTTTCATGGAGAAGGAAGAAAGCAGGCAGGGGCTTGAAGGATGATTAGATTTGGTTAGGTGTAAAAGTGAGATTCTGGCTGAGGGAAACATAATAAGTGAAGCCATGAAGATGAGAGTGAGCTATGTGTCTGATATCCAAAAGCACCTTCTAACATGACACTGGGGTGGCCCGGCCTGTGTCCTAGGAGCAACAGATACACAGATAGATAGATATGTAGATAGATAAGTACATAAATAGGAGGTAAGTAGATAAATAGGTAGACAGAAGGACTGAATAGACAGACAGACAGATGGCTAAGTAGTTGAGTAGATAGGACATAGGCAGGAAGATAGATAAGTATATAGATAGGAGATAGATAAATAGGTAGGTAGACAGGTAGTGGATAGACAGGGAGGGAGGGAGGGAGAGAGAATGAGAGAGAGAGAGAGAGAGAGAGAGAGAGAGAGAGAGAGAGAGAGAGACATGGATAGATACATAGGTAGACAAGTAGGTAGATTAGATAGATAGATAGAGGGGCAGCTAGGTGGTGCAGTGGATAGAGCACAGGACCTGAGTTCAAATCCGGCCTCAGACCAAACACTTGACACTTACTAGCTGTGTGACCCTGGGCAAGTCACTTAACCCCAATTGCCTTAAAAAAAAAGATAGATACATAGATACATAAATACATACACAGACAGGTAGATTAGCTAGATAGATAGAAAGATGGATGGATGGATGGATGGATGGATGGATGGATGGATGGATGGATGGATGGATGGATAGTGATGGATACATAGACAGGCCAACAGACAGGTAGATTAGGTAGATAGATAGATAGACAGACAGGCAGACAGGTAGATTAGATAAAGTATTTACTAAGCATTTACTACACTAGGCATTGTGCTAAGCACTAGAAGTACCAATAAAAGCAAAAAGACAGTAAGTACCTTACATTGTGCTAGGGAAAGACAAAACAACCCATAAAGGGAACCTAGAAAGCTTGAGGGGGTGGAGAGAGAGGGAAAGGTACCCATTTGGGGGCAAGGCTGTGATTGAGAAGGTGAAGTTCAGAGAGTGAGGAGTGAAGAGTGAAGTAAGTATGGCCTGTGCTCCTCATGAAATAGTACACTCTTTAATTAAATTAAATTAGACACTGAGTAAAGTGGGCCTCAGGGCAGAGGCATCTCCAAGGGTGAAAGAGCTGTTGGCAAGGGGGTAGGGAAGTCTGGAGAGCGAGGGGTGGGGAAGAATAGCTTAATCTCATCTTCCGGCTCTGGACCAGGTCTAGGGTAGCTCTTGCCCCACCCCCACACCCTTCTTTGCTGGACAGCTGGGGCTTATAGAGTTACACTTGCGAAGAAGACTCAGTTTGCAGAGATCTAGATTAAAGGAAACTACTTGTCCAAGGTCAAACAAATTGCAAATGGCAGAGCCGGGATTCAAGCCTGGTCCTAAGCCTGGTCCTCTGTTGGGTCTCATGCAGCTTTCCTGAAGCCTTTTCGAAGTCTTGATCTTCTTCCAAGCCCCAGCCCAAGCAATGCCTCTTTCCAGGAAGAGTCAGACGCCCCTGAACAACAGCAGCGACAGCTGTCTGTTGATCGTGATGAATCCCTTGACTCGAAGGGATGACCCAGGTGTGAGTCTTCTGTTCCAGCGGTCTTTAATTTTCACAGGAGGGATCTTGTGTCAGGGAAATGTGATAGTGCCTGAGGCTAGCCATACTCCAATCCTCCGTGAGGACAATTTTTCCTACTTTTGTGTTAGAATTATCTATTCCCAGTGTGGAGAAGTATTACAGGATGTCAGAGCTGGGCAGGGGGCGGGGTAGTGTTAGAGATCTCCTGTCCTGTCTTCCTTTACAGATGTGAAAACTGAGGCTCAGCCAGGGGACCTGAGAAGGGGTCTGATCTTTCTCGCAAACTACAAAGCTCCCGTTCCCCCTTTAGAGTACTTTATTCTCTCTGTTGTGACTGGATCCCTGTTGAGCTGCACTCTGTCCCTTGCATACTAAATAACCATTTAAAATGACAGTTTTATAATAAAAGAGAAGGGACTGGTCTCTCAAATGTATCAGAAATAACGTAAGTACATTGATAACTGACCTATCAGATATCAAGCTGTAGTGTTTCACAGGTAGAGTCAAGCCATAGCTCTGTGAAGAGTGAAAGGCATTTAAAAAATAATGACTTGGCCTTTGCATTCCCTGCCTGGTGATTTGTGCCCAAATTACCCATTTAGGTGGCTTGTGTTGGGGAGGCAGAAAGGCTGTCTCTAGGCTCCTTTGGAGGGAGAATGAAGTCTCCTGAGTTAAGAGCATGATGCCATGGGGAGAGAACACTGGCTCTGGAGTCAGAACAGAGTCTGGGCTTCAATCCAAGCTCTGCTGATGCTTGCTTGGGTGACCTTGGACAAGTCACCTCACTTTCTCTGAGTTTCACTTTTCTCCTGTGTAATATGAAAGGATCTGATTAGATGATCTCTAAGATCTCTTCCAGATCTACAAAATGATCCCTGATGTTGCGATAGAGCTTTAACGCCTGCATATATGATGTATTGGACCTTCACAGAAAACCTGGGAGGAAAGTGCTACTGTTGTTATCCCAACCTCCATTTTACCCCCTTTTCACTGACTGTTTCCCCCATGCCTGGAATTCCCTCCTTCCTCATATCTGGCTCCTCCTGGCTTCTCTGGCTTCCTTTAAGGCCCAGCTAAAATCCCTCTCTCTTAAAGAAGCTTTTTCGGATCCTCCCTTAATATACTAGTCCTTTCCCTGGGTCAATTCTCTCCAGTTTATCTGGCATATGTCTTGCCTGTACATAGCTGTCTGCATGTTATCTCCCCCATTAAAATGTGAGCTCCTTGAGAGCAGGGACTGTCTTTTGTCTTTTTTCTTTTTTTGCATCCTTAGCACTTAGCACAGTGCCGGTTACATAGTAGACTCTTAATAAATGCTTACTGACTTTTAAAGAGGACATTGAGACTCCCAGTGACTTACCCAGGGTCACTCAGGTGATATCTGAGGTAGAATTTGAACTCATGCCTTCCTGACTGCCAAGTCAGTACTTTATCCACTAGGCCACACTGAATCCATCATCCCATGAAATCCACTGGCAGAGCAATATTTGTCATTATACACTGTGCATTCTTTTAAAAAGATTATACGCACATATAACTATGTCAAATTGCTTGCCTTTCTTAATGAAGGGAAGGAGAGAGAGGGAGGGAGAAAATTTGAAACTTAAAATTTAAAAAAAAGTTAAAAATTGTACATTTGGAAAAAATATTCAAAAGAAAGAGTGTATAAACCTTACTCTAAAAAACATAACCAGGTGAACATGTGTTTAAACAATGCAAATCTAAACCAACCTGAGAGAGAAAGATAGTGAACGAAATTATGTTGAATAGTGCTTGCAAACTCAGTAAGCCAGGAGCTTTGAATGACAACAGCCTTGAGTGACACACTGTATTTACTCACTCATTCACTCCTTTCTACTTCCGTTGCATTTTGGAGAGTGATGAAATATGGTTCTTCATTAAACAGGTATTTGGTGAAGGGACTTGTTAACAGCGATATAACCAGGACGGCTGGGAGAACTGAGAGGGAGATAAAGTAACAGCAAGGAAGTAATATGAGTGTTCATTTGTATTAAAATGGCCACAAGACAACATGAATCCTCAAAGCAAAGTTCCATACACACTCACCAAATAACTTGGCCTCTGTGCATCTCTTTTCTCCCAGGCTAAAAATAGCCTGGAACAACTGACATCACTGTCTCCTTTTAATATTCCATTCTTCCAAGGAGCCCAAAGTGCTTTACAATGTATTAATTAATTGATTAATTAATAACTTGACCCAATATCAGGCAAGGGGTAATCACTGATCTTGTTATTTTCACAGGTACAGAAAGGTAGTTTGAAGAGGTTTAGAAAACCTCTCAGGGTCACATTTGCAAGAATAAGAAAATTTCCACAATGCGGGGTTATTGGGCAGAGTTTCTAGGAGTTGTAGTTGACTACTGTGCTTCCATTTCTGGAGAAATAGTTTTCTTCAAAGTGCAAGACAATTGCTAGGACTGGATGAGCATAGTTAATATACATTGCTTTAAGGTTTGCAAAGCATTTTACCTATGTTATCTCATTTGTGGAGAAGGAAATAGTAAACCACTCTAGTGTCTTTGCCAAGAAAACCCCAAATGGAGTCATGAGTTGGACATGACTGAAATGAATGAACAGCAGCAACCATCTTGTTTGATTTTCTCATAGATCCAGTGAGAATAGTTGCTTTTATTGTACCCACTTTATAGATGAAGGGGCAGAGCTTGAGGGAAGTTGCCCATGATTACAAATCTAGTAAGTATTATAAGGAGGATTTGCTCAGGTCTTCCTAACTACAAGTCCAGTACCCTATCTACTTTGCTATCTAACTGATGTGTGTGTGTCCAACTCACCAAATGGACTCTGGGTAGTTGTAGTTTCAGGCATGTCCAACTCTTTGTGACCCCATTTTGGGTTTTTCTTGGCAAAGATACTGCAGTGGTTTGCCATTTCCTTCTCCAGACCATTTTACAGATGAGGAAACTGAGGCAAACAGGGTTAAGTGACTTACCCAGGGTCACGCAGCTAATAAGTGTCTGAGGCTAGATTTGACCTCAGGAACATGAGTCTTCTTGACTTCAGGCCTAGCATTCTATCCACTGGGCCCATTGTGCCACCTAACTGGGTATTTAGCTAGGCTTTGTCTAAGGTAACAGAGGAACACAAGTCTGATCATGTCATACTCCCCTCCTCCCTAGCCCCCCCCCCTCAATAAACTCCAGTGGCTCCTTATTACCTCTAGGATCAAATACAAAATGCTCTGTTTGACATTCAAAGCCCTTCATAACCTAGCCCCTTCCTACCCTTCCAATCTTCTTACACCTCACCCTCCAACACTCTTCAGTATAGTGATACTGGTTTCTTGGCTTTTCCATGAATGACACACTCCATCCCTGGGCTCCAGGAATTCTCTCTGGTTGTCCCTCATGCCTGGGACACTCTCTATTGGCCTCCCTGGTTTCCTTGAAGTCCCAACTAAAATACCACCTCCTGTTGGAAGCCTTTCCTAATCCCTCTTATATCCAGTGCCTCCCCTCTATTAATTATTTTCTACTTATCCTAGCTTTCTTTGTATACATTTGTTTTATGTTTGTCTGTACCATTAGATCATAAGTTCCTTGAGGTCAGTGATTGTCTTTTGTCTCTTTTTGTATCTTCAGTGCTCAGCACTGTGCCTGGCACGAGTTAGGTTGTTTTAAAATTGTGTCTTGTTCTGGTCGCCATGACAACCCCTTCTCCTTCCAGTTAGTATAGGAAGTCTACTAGTAGCCATTATGAAGGAAATAGCAGGAAATAAGATTGCAAAGGGAAAAATGTAGAAGTCACATACAAACAGTCCCAAAGATCAAAGGAGCATAATTTACAGATTGTATCATGTATTAACTAAAATTCACATTCTGGTAATATGTGTCAAACCAGGGGAAACCATTCAGGCTTTTTTTTGTTTTTGGATTAGGTAATGGGGTTAAGTGACTTGCCCAGGGTCACACAGCTAGTAAGTGTTATGTGTCTGAGGCTGGCTTTGAACTCAGGTCCTCCTGAATCCAGGGCTGGTGCTCTATCCACTGCACCACCTAGCTGCCACTTAGCTGCCCCCTATCCAGGGTCTTCTTGTCAAGGTTCTAGTCCTATGATATGTAAATTCCAGACAAAATCCAAACCTCCACAGGCAGAACATCATAAAGGTACTGATAACTTTGAGATGATGACCTCGAAGTTTTACCTACAACTTTGAGATGACTCCGATATGTTAATGAGTTATGGCACAGATAGAAGTTGTGTCTGTTTTCCCCAAAAACCCTATAAAAATGAGACCTCGAACTCCTCCCCTCTCCCCAGTGGTCCATGAAAAGTGGTCTATGATAAGTGCTTCCAACTCTAATCTGTGGTTATGGGAGTGATTCTCCATGCCTCTCCCCCTCCCCCTCCCCTTCCCCATGCTGTTTGCATTCCTTCACCATCCCATTCCCTGTCCCAATGCCCGCCATCTGCCTCTGTACTTTTTTCTATGCTTATCTCTGTGCCTTAGTAAAGTGATTGCCACCTCACTGACTTGTAGTCAGTCAAGGTCTTCTCCGTAGTACCCAAAGAATGGGCATGCCTGCCCACATTTCATAATTTCATAAATTGATTATCAATTCATAGGTGCTTAATCAATGTTTATTAACTTGAATTGAGATCAACTGCCTTGGTGCTGGGCTATCTGATAGAGCCTAGGTCACTGAATTTCCTCCCCAAAGACTCCACCTCTTTTCTGAGTCTCTAGGACTCCCTGGAATTGAGCTTTCCAGGGCTTGAAGAGGAATCCATTTCTTTGCTCTAAGCAAGATTATCCTGCAACAGTCTCGAAGATGACTTGAATAGGACCAGAGGAAGCAATTCCAAAGACTAGGTTGGCAATGCGTTCCTCATCCTCATTGAGAGGAATTTTTTCCATATATCAAAGCCTTTTTTGATTCAGTTGAAGCTTTGAGCTACCCCCAGTGACAATAGGTAGAGCCTGACCTGTTCTCTGGTCAACTTCCTTTCATCATTTATATATTTGAAGCTGTAGTTAACCTGATCCTCTTTCCCCACAATTTTTTCTTTTTCATTCTAAATAGCACCAGCTCTTCTAGATATCCTTATTATGTTAAGACATTTCCTCTATTTTATCATTTTGATTTTTTTTTTCTGGACTCTTTCCAAGTTCTATATCTTTTGCATTTGTTGTAAGGCCCAATATCCCTTGTAATTGCAGGGTAAGTATTTCCATACCCATCACAAGCCTGACCTCCTTCGTTACTTAGTTTGAGTTGGAATCTCCATGGACAGAGGAGGAGAGGAACTGAAGAAAGTAAATATTTAATTCAGCAGAAGCTTGTGGCTTCAGATGTTTTTCCGTTTGCTTGGTGATGGCCCACATACAGAAGTTTTCTCCATGGAGCTGGGGAATCTCGCCCTCTAATGAGGGTGCATTCTTTTTAAAGCTTTGATTAGTTGCACCTTAAGAAAAGCCAGGAACCTCTGGCCTATAACCATCCTTGTAGCAATCAGAATAATAATGATAGCTAACACGTATATGGTGCTTACTATGTGCCAGGCACTGTGCTAAATGTTTATGTGATCCTCAGAACAACCCTGGGAGATAGGTGCTATTATTAGCCTCATTTTACAGATGAAGAAACTGAGGCAAAAAGAGTTTAATAAAGGCTAACGTGGATATAGCACTTACTATGTGCTAGGTGCTTTACAATTATTATCTTATTTGATCCCCATGAGAGATAGGTGCTGCTATTATCATCCCCATTTTACAGATGGGGAAACTGGGACAAAGATAGGTTAAGTGACTTGCCCAAGGTCAGGGTTAGTGTCTGAGGCTAAATTTGAACTCAAATTTTCCTGACTCTAAGCCCAGCATTCTATCCACTGCGCTGCTTGGCTGGGTATCAAATTTAAGTCACCTAGAAGAAAGCAGGCCTCTATATCTACATGGTCAATTAATTCATCTACAAACATTTATTGGGACCCTATCATGTTCCAGGAACTGTTCTATCCCTGGGGATAGAATGACAAGAATGAAGCAATCCCTGTTCTCTGGGGGTGAATGCAGGGGGAGAGATAATGTGTGTGCATATAAACATACAAAGTAATTTAGGGTGGGGGGTGGTGCTAGCATTTGAGGGGATTAGGAAGGGCCTCCTGTAGAAAGTCGTGCTTGAGCTGAGCTTTTGAAGGGGCTTGGAATTCAGAGAAGGGAAGCGGAGCTGGGGGTACATTCCGAGCGTGGCAGAGCCTGCCTGTAGAACGGCTCGCAGATGGGAGATGGAATATTGGTTATGAGGAAGAGCAGGAAGGCCAGGTTGGTGGAATATAGATCCCATGAAGGGATATAAATGTATAATAAGGCTGGGAAGGTAAGTTGGGGCCAGATTGTGAAGGGCTTTAAATGCCAAACAGAAGAGTTTGTATTTCATGGTCTAATGGTAGCCATTTCTAGGGTGAGGGAGGGGAGCTGGAGGGGAGGGAGGGAAGAAAAAAAAAGAAATTTACGCGAGCTATTGAAGTTGGAGACTATATGGAGGATGAATTGGAGAGGGAAGACACTACGTATTGTTGGGATTGGTATCTGCATTTTTAAAATTTTTCTTTTTCCCCCCACTTAATAGTATTTTTTAATTACATGTAAACATAGTTTTCAACATTCACTTTTATAAGATTTTGAGTTCCAAATTTTTTTCTCCCTCCCTACCTCACCTCTTCCTTTCCCAAGATGGCATGCAATGTGTTATAGAAATATTAAACATATTTCCACTTTAACCATGTTGTTAAAGAAGAATCAGAACAAAAGAGAAAAACCACAAGAAAGGAAAAAGTGAAAATAGTATGCTTCGATCTACATTCAGACTCCACAGTTTTTTCTCTTGATGTGGATAACATTTTTGGTCATGAGTTTTTTGGAATTGTCTTAGATCATTGTATTGCTGAGGACAGCTAAGTGTCACAGTTGATCATTGCACAATGTTGCTGTTGCTGTGTACAATGTTCTCCTGGTTCTCTCACTTCACTCAGCGTCAGTCTTTCCAGGTTTTTCTGAAGTCCACCTGCTCATCATTTTTTATAGCACAATAGTATTCCATTTCATCCATATGCCACGACTTGTTCAGCCATTCTCCAACTGATGGGTGTCCTTTCAGTGTCCAATTCTTTGACAGTAGGTATACCTCTTAATCCCTTACATAAGACATTGCATACCAATGGAGGACGTGGGTTCAAATTCTGCCTCTAATACATATTGACCATGTGCCAAGTTATCCCCAGTTGTCCCACCAAAAAAAAAAAAGTAGTGTGGCTTGGTAGAAAAGCCTTGGAGGTGGAAGCAGAGAGCTTGAGTTTCTGAGTCTTGGTTTACCTACTTACTACCTGTATGAAGCATTACCACTTCCCAAGACTCCATGTTTTTCATTTGTGAAATGAGAAGTTTCAATTAGATTTCCTTTCAGCTCCAGCTCCTTTCATTGGTTATATTAAGGGCTAGCTAATAATGGGGAACTTCAAAATGTATACAGGGATAGCAATCCAGAGTCAATCCACAACATTAAAAAGGTCAGGTTATTGACACCCCCATTGGCTGGTCAAATAAACAATATTTGACTCGCAACATAGGGAGAGCAATATACAGAGTTGCAGATGAGGCTTTTACCCTAAAATAAAAATAACCACTCCAAATTCTTGAAAGGTTTATATAACCATCATTACCTCACAGCAGATGTTTGCATCATTCATTTACTTAAGACAAAAGCAGGATTTAGGGATATAAATTGTCTGGTGATTGTAACTTGTAGCTTGCCTTATCATCAGATTGAAGGTCTCATATATTATGGGTTTTTTTTCATTAAAATGTTTTCTTGATGCCTTTTTTTTTTCACCTCGAGTCTTTCACTGGTATTCTCCCCTCTTTCCCTCCTCCCCCACAGAAACATCTCTTGTAAAAGGCAAAATTGACTGACAAAGTGACCATGCATACAAACTTCAGTCCCCCTAATCCCTCCACCACTCTCCAAAGAGGCTCGTGGGATCAGAGATTTAGAGCTGTAAGGGACCTCAGAGGTCATCTCATCCAATGTCCTTATTTTACATGTCACCCTTGTTGCCATGGAGACAAGATGTTCCAGCAGACACCACCCCCAGAATCCACCAGCTAGTGATGTTTTGGAACTGGATTTCTGGGAAAGGCTTTGTGTGGATTTCTGAGAAAACAGCCCTGGAAGAAGAGGAGCTGAGTAAGGAATGGGAATTCAAGAGTTTGTCCTCCATCTTGGGACCATGTGGATTTTCCAGGGTCAAAGCAGCGTGCCAAGTCTCTGAGATCGTTCTCACTTGCTCTTTCCTTCACAAGAAAGACGGTTGTCCCTGTCACTGCCCGGGCTGCAGAATTTGGCTGTGTTGATGCCAGCCGTATCTGGGGATATGATGACCCTGGTGTCCTTTTGGATATCATTTCCTTCTACTGTGACTCTGTTTTGGCGAAGGAGACACTTCTGTTAACTGAGGAACCCCTCCTAGTTTTTTTGGTTTCCCTCCTGTTCCTCCTCCTGAGGGGCCAGAGCCTAAAGCAGGAAGATAGATTCCTGCTGCAGCTTAGTGTTGGGTACCCCCTTTGCTCTCTGTCCTTGCGTGGTTACTATGTCCTTCCCTTTCTATGTAACACCAGTGGATGTGGGTGAGGAGGGCACGAGTGACCAGCGGGAGTCCATGGGAACAAATCTAGGTTCTCTGAGTGAAAGTCCAATGATATTCCCACTATTCCTCATTAAGAGAGGGAGGGAAGTATATTGAATCTCCTATTCTCCAGCAATGAATCGGAGTTAGTTGCTTTTTAATATTGTTTTCATTTTACAGAATAGGAGGAAAGGAAGCAAACATTTATTAAGTACCCACTACATGCCAAGCACTATGCTAAGTGCTTTACAAATATTACCTCATTTGAGTTTTACAACAACCCTGGGAGCTTAGGTGCTGCTGTTATTTTTCCCATTTTACAGCTGAGAAAACTGAGGCAGGCAGAGGAGAAGTCATTTGCCTAGGATCACACAGCTAGGAAGTGTCTGAGGTTGGATTTGAACTCAGGTCTTCCTGACTTCAGGCCTGGCACTCTTATCTACTTTGCCACCAGCTGCCTTTATTATAATAGTCATTGTTTTCCTGGCTGTGTTTTTGTTTTTAACTGTACACCAGATTCTCACAAGACTACCCATGTGTCTCAGAATCCTCACATTTGTAATTTTTATTGGCTCAATAATAGTCCATTATGCTAATAAACCCCTATATTTTCAGCCATTGACCTGGTCATGGACACCTATTTGTTTTCATGTTTTGACTACCACAAAAGATACCGCTATAAATATTTTGGTATATTTGGGGCCATTTTTTCTAAAGCTTTCTCAGGTTATACACTCAGTAGTGGGATTACCGGGTCAAACAATATGAATAGTTTACTAACTTTTCTTAACAGAACTCCAAGATGATTTCCAAAAGAGCTGGATTAAATCACAGTTCCCAGGCAGGTACCAGTTTGTCTCCCCATTACCCCTCCAGCATTTTTTGGGACTTGGATCAGGAGAGAAGTGGTTTCAAATTCTGCCTCAGATATTGACTAGTTAGTTGTGTGACCATGGGCAAATCACCTCATTGTGCCTCTGTTTCCTGATCTACTGAAAAATGGATAAAAATGCCGTCTTCTTTGTAGGGTTTTGACATCTTTGCCACTTGGATGGATGTGAAATGAAGCCCTGGAATTGTTTTGATTGTTGGTTGTTTCTCAACAGTCTACCCTGTGTAAGAGCACCATTCCCTATCAGCTCATTCCAATCAGAGCAGGCTGATCTGTGTTTCACTGATATTAATCAGGTCTAGGGATCTGATGTATTTTAGTGCTAAATATGTTCAGTCATGCTCAAGATCATGGGATTGACTGTTTAATCTCCATTTTTAGATCTAGATAATTCTTGATAACAATAATATGTAATATTATATTATATAATAATAAAATATACATAATTCTTTGGTGATATGTCCTGCTCAGTGATCATTATAGACAGTATGAAAACCCTAGGGTTCAGATTCTATTGAAATTTATTTACTACCAAGGATATGGTACAACAACAGTAATAAAAATAATGATAATAACTAGCATTTTTATAAGGCATTAAGAGCCTTACAAATATTATTTAATTTTATCCTCACAACAATCCTGGGAGGTAGGTGCTATATCATTATCCCCATTTTACAGATGAAGAAACAGAGGCTGAAAGGTTAAGTGATTTGCCCAGAAGGAGGAAGCTAGTAAGTGTCTGAGGCTGAATTTGAACTCAGGCTTCCTAGCTTCAGGTTCAAGGCTCTCTTCACTGTACTACATAGCTACCTATAAGAGTGTCGCTAGATATGAATATGAGAGTGTCACTAGATAAGCAAATCGCCTAACCTACCTTTCCTATGTATTTCTCACAAGTTAACCTTGGACATAGTGCAGCATTTTCACTTTGCTTATTAGTCTCATCTGTGCTAGTTTGTAAATCCTCTGCCATCTAGGACCATTAAACTGCTGACACATAGTGCCTAGGTATATTTAAGTCACTGCCCCATAGTGCCTAGTACACTGCCTATGAGATTAAGAGAGATTACTTATTTGGATTTTAATTGAGTAAAAGAATGAATGAATGAATGATGTAAGAACCTGAAGGAAAATGTTTGCCTGATTACCAAAAGAAACGAAACAAATTGAACTCATTTGACAATCTGTTTTTTCTTAAGCATGGAAGTGTCTTAATTCTTATAATTCACTCCAGGCAGAAAGGAAGGGATGCCAGAGATGTTGCCTTGTACCACTGTCTCCTCAGTCTTGGCACTTAACAAATGCTCGTTGACTGACTACCTGACTGGTAGTGTGTTGGGGAAGCAAATTTGGCTAAAGTTTAACTTCCTATGACCATATTAGCATGAAATGTAATAATATATACCATAAGCTAGTTTATGATTCTCAAGTAAATGAATAAGAAGAAAGGGAAAGGTAATTTGTTATCAATTTACATAAAGTTTCAGTTTAATATGGGGAAAATGCATAGGATTTATTTTAATATATTTATTTTTGATAAAGGCTATACTTTAAATATAACATCAAGTGAGAATTGTGATCAGACTTTTGGGTTTTAGTGTCTGGGCTCAATGGAAGATAGTCATGTGCTTTTAGAAATTCCCTTAGCCAGACCTCAAGTCAATCCACAACATTAAAAAGGTCAGGTTATTGATACCCCCATTGTCTGGTCAAAGCTCTACTGTGGAATTGCTGTCTTTAGTCTAAGACAACCATAGATACATGTCAGATGAGAACCAGGACAAGAAGAAAGACAGTTGAAAGGAAGCCTCTCCTTCACTGTCTTATTTTCTTCTTCAAATTTACCTACTTGAATATATGGTTCTGAAGGATTTTTTAGCTGGAGGAAGATCACAATTCATCCATTCACGAAAACAAAGATTTCTTAAATACTTTTTTGTAGTTGTTCAGTCATTTTCAGTTGCGTCCTACTCTTTGCCACCGTATTTGGGGTTTTCTTGGCAAAAATATTGGAGTGGTTTGCCATTTCCTTCTCCAATTAAATACCTACTGTGTACATTTTCAGTATGCTTGGCCTGGGAGAGGAGGGATGAGAGGGATGATATAACACATTTAGATATAACCTTTGGCCCAAGACTAAAGCTCTTGGTTTTCAGAGGGGTTCAATGTGGGAGACTTCTCAATAATCATGCTTTCTTTGGCTCATTCCCCAGTTTAGAGTGTTCCATGACAGTACCAAAACTTGGCTCATTTCATCCCCAGTCATGGTTTCTCTTGGGAATGTCAGAATTTGGCCCATGTCTGAGTCTCAAGAACAAAAGACAGATCCCATGCAAACACTCAAGTTTATATTGAAACTTTATTTAACTCTACAAAAAACAAAGGACTCACACCTGAATCTTTAAACCAGGAGTGGGGAACCTGCAGCCTTGAGGCCACACATGGTCCTCAAGCAGGGCCCTTTGACTGAATCCAAACTTGTGAAGTCAAGACAACTCTCTTCTCCAGTGCATACCATTTCCCAGGGACCTAGCTAAGCCTTCAGACTTACAGTACTACTCTGGCTAGAGTAGTTTTTTTTTTCCCTTTTTTCTTTTGTAAAGACCTCAGAGCTGCCTAAATTCTGAAGTTTTCAGGAGAAACCTTGTGTTGGGGCAAAACAAACTAAATTCTGCTATTTTTTCAGGAAATACTGGGCAGGGGTACAGGCCAAAGTGATAACTAGAGAGAAACTCCCAAAATTGAACGTGGTGGACGTAAAACTCCAAACTTTGGATATAGACCATGTGTTATTCAAGGACAAAATCAATCACTCATTCAACCAGCATCACCTACGTGCTTTACTAGGTGCCAGGCATTGTAGGTATAAAAACAAAAATGAAATATTCCTTTCCCTCAAGAAGCTTATCTTCTGTTGGGGATAGCTAAGTACAAAATATATACAAAGTGATTATAAAGTATTTTTCTGAGTACAAGGGCACCATTAACTTGAGGAGGTTGGGGATGGTATCAAGTTAGGCCTCTTGTGAAAGGTGACATTTAAACTGACCTTTGAAAGAAGCCAGGTAGGTGAAGGTAAGAAAAGGGAGCTAGGTGGCACAGTGGATAGGGTTCTGGACCTAACATCAGGAAGACCTGAATTCAAATCTGGCCCCAGACACTTATTAGCTGTGTGACCCTAGACAAGTCACTTAATCCTGTTTGCCTCAGTTTCCTCATCAGTAAAATAAGCTGGAGAAGAAAATGGCAAACAACTTCAGTATCTCTGCCAAGAAAACCCCAAATGGGGTCACGAAGAGTTGTATACAGCTGAAATGAATGAACAACAAACAGGTAAGAAGGCAGTACATTCCAGGTGTGGAGGTGAGCTTGTGTTAAATTATGAAGAGTACAATAAGTCCACAAGTCAATCAACAAGCATTTATTAAGTACCTACTATGTGCCAGGCACTATGCTGGTGCTGGGGTTATAAAAACAAAGAATGAAACAGTCCCTGCTCTGAAGGACCTTTTGTTCTAATGGGAAAGACAACAAGTGTGTGTGTGTGTGTGCGCGCATACATATACATATGTGTATGATATACAGACTAAATATAAAGACTAGTGAAATACGAGGTACTTAATGGAGGGAAGACGACTAACAGTTGGAAGAATCAGGAAAGACTTCAAGTAGAAGGTGGTTTTTGAGCTGGGTCTTGAAGGAAGAAAGGGATTCTAAAAGGTAGAGGTGCTGAGGAAGTGGATTCTGGGCCTAGAGGATCATAGGAGGAGATGAAGCACTTTGTGGAGGTACGGAGAGGAGACCAGTTTGGCTGGATTATAGAGTTCAGGAATGGGACATACATATGTTAGGGCTGGAAAAATAGGTGGGGGCCAGGTGATGAAGCACTTTAACAGGCAAGCAGAGGAGTTTTTATTTGATCTTAGAGGCAATAAGGAATCATGGGAGTTCATTGAATAAGACTGCCGTGGTCAGATCTGCTCTGGAGGAAGTCGTGTGGAGGAAAGATTAGAGCTGACAGAGGCTTGACAGAAGGATGATCAGTGAGGAGCTGTGTTGGTGGTCCACGTGAGAGGTGGGGAGGGTCTGAACGATGTGTGTGAGTAGAAAGAAGAGATCTCTTCAAAGTGATCTGAGAGATGTTGGGAAGGCAAGTTTTGGTAGCTGATTAGATATGTGGGGCAAAGGAGAATGAGAAGCTGAGGATGGGAGGTCCAGACCTAATTAAGGAATTTACAGTATGATGAGGGAGATAGGACCCAAATACATAGAAATATATAAAAATGCAAATTAGAATATTATAAGTGCACAAGTAGTAGCTAAAGGGTTATGACATCACAAGAGGGAGCAATCTCTTCCACTCGTGGGGATTGGGGAAAACTTAATTGAGGGGTTATCACTTGCATGGCCCCTTGAAGAATGGTTGGAAGGCAGTAGATGAGACTGTGGAGGAGGCCATTTTGAGGATAGGAAGTAAGAGCAAAGTCATGGAGGGCTGAGATCAGGGGTCATTTGTAAGTTGAGTTGAAACTGGGACATAGACCCTCCTATTGCATCTGGGTGTTGGGATCAACAATTACCATGTACTCCAACAAAACTTTCCTACATATTTTTTAAGATGGAAAAACCAACAATAAGTTGCAATTTAAGACCTACTAAGCAGCTGTCTTGACATGGAGACCAGGGAATGTTGCAACATTCTCACAGAATCATAGAATTTGAGAGTAGGAAGCTACCTGAGCAGCCAGAATCTAGTCCAACTCACACACAAAGGAATTCCCACTCAAGAAATGGCATTTTGTTAAGCAAATTTAGGGGCTATGGATGGTGCTCTCAAAGATATCTGAGCCTCAAAGACAACACCAGCTTTGTTCCGCCCTACAAAGAACACGAGTCAGTGTTTTTATTTTCACCTGCGACAAAAACAGAGACAGAATGGGTGGGGGATGAGGAATGGGAAGACCGAGATTAGGTGGATCACCTTGGGAAGGGCAGAGATAGCACAGAGGTCAATTTGACTGGACCTAGTAATCCTGGCCGCTAGGTGGCTCAGTGGGTAGAGTACTGGCCTGGAGTCAGGAAGTTCTTTGTTGTTGTTCAGTCATTTTTCTGTCATGTCTGACTCTTCATGACTCCTTTTGGGGTTTTCTTGGCCAGGATCCTGGAGTAGTTTGCCATTTTTTTTCTCCAGCCCATTTTGCAGATAAGGAACTGAAGCAAACAGGATTAAGTGACCTGCCCAGGGTCTTACAGCTAAGAAGTGTCTGAGGCCTGATTTGAACTCAGGAAGATGAGTCTTTCTGACTCCGAGCTAGGCACTCTATCCACTTCACATCTAGCTGCCCACAGTCAGGAAGACCTGAGTTAAAATGTGGCCTCAGATACTTATTGGGTGTGTAACCCTGGGCAAGTCACTTAACCTCTGTTTGCCTGAGTCCACTGGAGAAATAATTTCTTTGCCAAGAAAACCCTGTGGACAGTACTGGTGTGTTGTGGTCCATGGGGTCACACAGACATGACTGAACAACAACTCAAGTAATCCTGGGGCAAGGGATGTTCTCCAGAAAATCACTAGAGGATTCTGGGTAAGGTGTAGAAGTGGAACCCTGTTGCTAATCCTCACTTGCCTTGGGCTTTGCATGGCTCTGATGCCATGGTTTTAGTCTGCACTTGGTTCCGGTCAGCTGTCTCATAAATCAATTAATCAATCAACAAATATTTATTAAGCACTTACTCTGGGCTAAGCATTGTCTTAAGTGCTGGGGATACAAAGTAAAAATGAAAACAATCCCTTCCCTCAAGGATCATGCAGTCAAATGTGAGAAACAATACATTCGTAAATCAGTTATGTGTAAGACAAACAGAGTAGATGGAAGGCACTGTTATCTGGAATGACAAAGCCTTTCCAAAGGTGTTAGTACTTGAGCTGACTCTTAAGGTCAGGAATGCATAGAGGTGGAAATTAGAGGGAGGAGCATTCTAAGTATGGGGGGCAGTCAGAGCAAAGGAATGAAGGTGGGAGATAGAGTGTCAGTGGATGGGGGGAAAAGAGGCCAAATGTCTGTTGTAGGTTTCAAATAGCCTTGGATGGAAACCTGTGCAAACATATGGTCTCTATTGGGGAGAGAATTCAAAGCATTTGTCAACTGACAATTGTCTGCTGGGCAATATCATCTTCACCTGAGAAAGACAGGGCTTAACAAAAAAACCAAACAGGGAAATCAAGTCTTTCTTAGATGAAGGTGTCCATACTAGTTCAGTCAATAGGACCTAGAACCATCCCCTTAGCAGGCTATTGACAAGATAAATCTCTGGTCTTTGGAAGGCCCTTTGAAGAGTGTAAGACCTTCTCCTTCAGAGTATTTGACCAAGAGCAATGTAAAGGGTTAACCTGAACTTTCCTGAATTGAGCCCAAACTGCTGTCCTCCCTGGGGATAAGTGAGTTCTCCCGGAACATTCAGCTGATTGTTTCCTTGTTTGGGGATCCCAGGTAGTTTCAGGGACGACTCTCGTTTGGAGAAGTTCTTTATTATGGTTGGCCCACAGCCATTGTTGTTGCCCTCAAGGGGATGATGTGCAACTGTGGAATCCTCTAATGTACAGAACTGTTGTAAGCATTCTGGCTCTGTTAGGATTGATTTTAATTTGATCATTATTATTTTATGTCACTAAACCAGAGGGTCTGCTGGCTCAGGGAATAATGTTTTGACTAATCAAGAGAACTTTACAATGCTTCCTTGAGAGTTTCTGATTCTCTTTTATTTAATGCTTTCTAAAAACCAAAGATTTTCACCTTTCTGCCTGGTGCTTCATTGATACTCCCACCCTCATCTCTAATGAACGCTTTTACTGTCTTGTCTGTGACAGGAGTAACTCTACTTATTGGAGCTCCAGCATGGGCCATTGGACAGCCTGATGCCATAATGGAGTCTGTCTTGTGAAGACAAGCTTCTGTGTCTATGGAAGGCACAGACAATGTCTTGATTTCCTTGAGGGAGGTTCTCAGCCGCTGTAAACTTTACCTTGAACTACTCATGTAATCGTTCATCTATTCATTCATTTAGGTCCTGTTTCCTTCTCACTCACTGGGGCAATTGTCTATCCCCAAGCCCATACCTCATGAAAAGGAGAAAGAAGAGAATAAATTTTAATCCTGAATTCCTTCAGATCCAGCATGATCTATGTCAAGACTGCTGGCAAGTAGCTTTTTAAATTGGGGATGAGGGGGTAGCTACATGATCCAATGGATAGAACACTGGCCCTGGATTCAGGAAGACCTGAGCTCAAATCTGGCCTCAGACACTTGACACTTACTAGCTCTGTGACCCTGGGCAAGTCATTTCACCCCATTGCCTCACAAAAACTAACTAAATAAATAAATTGAGATGAGGGGGGAAGAGAAAACAAATTGAAATTAGTTGCCATCTTTTTTTTAAATCCTAGAAACAAACATTTTTGATAGAATCTTAGTGTTAGAAGTATTCATGTGGGCCATTTTTGTTTCTAATTATTGTAATAAAAGATTGTGTTTAGGGGAAGGTGCCTATCTGCTCTGGTTAAACTTCATGCCTCCTCATCTATAACACCCTGAATGCTTTCAGCCCTGACACCAAAATTTCTGTACCTTCTCCCTCCACCCTCTGTATACCTCTCACTAATCAAATCAACACTACCTTGGCCTCTGGAAGGGTGAGTCAGTGGGTTGCTTTATCATTCATTTTACTGCCTTCTCTTCCAAGAAGTGGTCTACTCCATTTCCCTCCATTCAGGTGAATGTCATATCAAGTCCAATCAACCACACACACACACACACACACACACACGTGCTGTGGCTGTCCATCCATTTCTGTCTATCCATTTAGCTTTAGTTTAATCTCCTGCTTGGACTATCAAGAAAGCATTTATTAAGTGCTTACTATGTACTGGATACTGTGGTAGGTGCTGGGGATACAACAGAAAGAAAATGAAATCATCCTTTCCCTCAAGGAACTTGTTCAAATTCTCCAGTGGTACAGATTGCAGCCCTCCAAGTCTGCTCAACCCGTGTGGCTCTTGGTCCCGGTCCTCCGCAGGCATCCACTCAATACGCGGGAGGTCTTCCTCACCTTCACCTGCCATAGTTAAGAATTTCAGCGTAGCCTTGATGTCTGTCCATCTCTCATCCCTCAACCCTGCTATGTGACCAGCCCAATTTCTCTGCCTATGACACTATTGTTGGCTGTTATTCCTATTATTGACACAACTAGGCGGTGAAGTGGTTAGAGGGCTGGGCCTGGAGTAAGGAAAATCTGAGTTTAAATGTGGCCTCAGACATGTACAAGCTTGTGTAACCCTGGGCAAGCTGCTTAACCTTAGTTTTCTCAACAGTAAAATGGGGATAATAATAACTCCTACCTCACAGTGTTGAATCAAATAATTCAAATGAGATAATACTTTTTTTTTTTAAAAAAAAGCACTTTGTACAGTGCCTGGCACACAAAAGATACTATATAGACTCTCATTTCCTTCCCCTTCTTTGCAGTTCCTTTCAGTTGTATATTGTGTTTCAGTTGTACACATGCCCTCTGTACATCTCTTCATTGCCCTCAGTGTGGTATTAATTTTTGATTCTTTGAAACAATTGTATTCTATGATTTTCTGTCACGTATGTAGAATGTACATTCTTGAGGAGCTTACAGCATTGCTATTGTAACAACCTCTTGCCTCTTTCAGTCCCCTCCTTCTCTAATCCATTCTCTACTCAGCTTCCAAAATAATCTTCATATGGCACTGTTCCACTCTCATGCTCAAAAACCTTCACTGATTCCTTATTGTTTCTAGGATTTAAAAAAAAATTTCATTAGTCTGGCATTTCAGTTGACTCATAATCTGGCTCCCACTCACCTTTCCAGGCTTATTTTACATTACTCTCTTTCATTGACTCCTTGTTCCAGCCCAACTGCTCTACTTGTTATCTGTTCTCTTATCTCTGGTGTCATTTGATGCCTCTGGGCATTTATAGAAGTCATCCCTCTTAAATAGAAATGTATTCCTTATCTTCCTTTCAGGTTTCCTTCCCTGGTGAAGACTATCCACCCCCTCCCTCAAGCAGTGCTCCCTCCCCCTTTAAATTATCTGCTACTTATTAATTTTCGGTGTAAATTGTTAACCCACCCAGTAGAATGTAAGTTCCTTGAGGACAGAGATTATTTTGTCTTTATCTTTGTATTCCCATCATTTAGCAGTGTCTCCCACAGTCTCCATGTTTAATCAGTATTTGTTGAATTGAATTCCAGTGCTGTCTTTTTGTAGATAATATTTTCTGATGCCCCAAATTTCTCATGACAACCCCTCCTCAAGACATTTAGGTTGTAATTTCTGAAATTATAGCATTGATTATATTAGTTACACTTGAAACTGATGCCTTTCTTTTAAGAAAGCCCCCCCCCCAGTCTCTGTCTGTATATGAGGACCAGCATAAGAAGGCCAGTGTAATGTTTAAAAAGGTTCAAGAGACATAATTTCTGGGTACTTTAATCATTTTATTAATAATGTTAGTGTTTTAATAAAAGGATGGTCCTTTGGCCACCTCTCTCTTAGACCAAAGACAATCATGGCAGTGGGGCTCACTTATATGCCCACTGAAAGAAGGGTGTTCCTGAAGGTGCCAATCAACTCTGATTGGTTAAGAATTAATAAGAAAATGAATATTTATATGACTATTCAGGGGCAGGCCCTGAACTTTGATTATGTCATTTAATTCTCAAGTTACTCCTAGCCTTGGGTAATCTATCCAAAGAATTTATCTCCATCCAAACCCAAGTGTAATACAATGACTTCCCCACCTGGGCAAGATTTGAACAGAGGTGAGTCCAATCTCATTATCAGAATGTCCTTCAAGAGACTGAACTTTAAAAATTAGGACTTTTGAGAAAGGGGGCAACTCTGGATCTCTCGAAATCATTGGGTATTAATAATCATTTCTCTCACCAGGTTGGCTTTGACTATAATATTGATGGAAGGGGTGTTCTGAGTGATTCTCAGTTCAGGTCATCTAGTGATTCAGCCTTGGGACTGGAATGCAATGAAATAAATACTTGTGGAATGTAAAATTCGATAGAAATAAAGTTACTTACAATAGCATTAAAAGGATGTAATTTACTAAAAATAGACATTGTTCTCCTCTGTCTCCACATTCACTAGGGCAGCACTGCTGGGTCAAAAAGATGGTACTCTTGGCAGGAATTCCACCAAACCTCAGGAACACTGACCTCCCATAGGCTTGGCTTATGAGAGGTTATGCGTTGTGTGCCTTTTTATGCCTTGTGTGACAAGGAGGCTGTGCTAGTGATTCAAGCCCTAGTCCTTGAGAACAACAATCCCCAGGACAACTTCCTTATCCCCTTAAAAGGAAACTGGCCTAGCCAATGTAAAATATATGTAGTTCCTACCATATCCCCAAATCCTGAATCTTGAGAAATAGTTTCATTAACATCCTCATTGGCTGATGATCAATCATCTTTTCCACCCTGTATTTCACAAACCACACCCAAAGCTCCTCAAAGGAGTGAGTGCCATTACTCTCTGCCCACTTAACATGGTGACAGGCATAATGCTTCCTTCCATCATCTGCTGAGCATTTACTTGTGTGGGCTGCTGTATTTTCTTGGACAGGTCCAGGGGCTGTCCCAATCTCATGCTCAAATTTCATGAGTTGGTCTGCTCAGATCGGTTTGGTATTTTGTTTTGTTTTGTTTTTAGGCAATGTGCCCTTTTCTTTAATAAAATTGTAGGTTTTTTTTTTTAATTGTTAGAATTTCATTCTTGAGAGCTTCTCATCTTTTTTTGACCAACTTTTCCCATATTATTTTAGGCTATCTAGCCTTTCCCTGAACCCTTAAAAAAATCTTACTTTCATGAAATCTAATATACATTGCTGGAAATTTCCATTCTGGAAAACAATTTAGAACTATATCCTCTTCCCTACCTCCCCTCCCCTCAGATGCAACCCCTAGACATATCTCAAAGAGTTAACAGAAAAAATGGAAAGGATCCATATATAAAAAAAAATATTTATAGTAGTACTTGTTGTTGTAGCAAAGAACTAGAAACTAAGAGGGTAGCCATCAACTGGGGAATAACTGAACAAACCATAGTATATTAATATAATAGATACAATTGAATTGTAAGAGATGACAAAAGGAATTAATTCAGTAAAGCTTAGGAGGATTTGTATAAGTGGATACAGACCAGGCAAAAAAATGTTTGCAATGACCACAGTGTTGTAAATAATGTGAGGGGAAAAAAAGTGAAATATCTAAGAACTCTGATCAAAGTAATCAGCAACCATGATTTTAGAAAGCTGATGAAGAAACATGTTTCCCACATCTTGACAGAGATGATCTAGATATATAGGAGACATACATTTTTGGATATGGCCAATATGTGGATTTATTTACCTCAACTATGTTGATTGCATGGAAGGGTATTTTTAAAGGAATTTTTTTTTGGAGTGGGGAGGGATGTATGTGATACAAAAAGAAAAAAAGGACATTTGTCAATGAAGCATAGAAAAGAAGTAAAGGAGATTCAGAGAGAAATAGACATGTAGGATAGTTTTGAAATGAATATGCTGAATTTATTGTATACTTTACAGAAAAAAGAGCAAGTTGTATGTGGTAGAGATTCACAATTTCTTGTGCAGTTCTTTTTATCTTCATCTATGCGAATGCTCATGTTTGCTGGCATTTGTTGAGTTCAGAATATAATGAAATTTTAAAATAAAAAAATATATAATTAGCACATTCTTGCCAAAGCCCTAATGCAAATATAAGCTGTGTTCAGCCATTGTTTGTAAGAGGGGTCTCCAGTAGAAATCCAGATACCAGTCACTTCTCATCTCTTGTTCTCTTTTCCTATCTATTAGGCTTTAAGGACATGCACCTGCCCCCTCAAGGCAGCTAAATGGCTCAGTGGGTAGATTGCTGTGCCTGGAATCAAGAAGACCTGAGTTCAAATTTGGCCTTAGATATTTACTAGCTGTGTGACCCTGGGCAAGTCACTTAACCTGTTTGACTCCATTTCCTCCAATTTGAAATAGAGGAAACAACACTTACCTTGCAGTGCTGTTGTGGGTCTCAAATGAAATGATGTTTGTTTAAACAAACAAACAAAAAAAATGTGCTTAGCGTAGTACCTGGCTGTATAAATGCTTATTGCTGCCTTTCTTGTCTTACAGTATAGTATGCTACATTCTGTACTATAGTATTCATTGTCCTTTCTGGGTTGAGAACAATACAATGTAAGGTCCTTTTGGGCAGGGTCTGGCTCATTTTTGTCTCTTTACCTAGGCACAGTTATCCTTTCCACACCAAGAGGCTTATGGGTGTGGTGCCATGAGATCTGGAAAATCCAAGTAAAAGTTTTTGGCCCTCCCTTCGTACCAGAGAAGAAATATGGATTATCATGGTGTTAAAAGATGAAATATGTTAATATTACATAATACCATATAGATATTTCTGAGTTTCTAAACTTTTTCTGTCATCTTCTGGCCTTCCTGTGTCATCTGAAGCTTCTGCAAACCTCCCCCAAAATTCCCATTTAATTTCTTATGCTGACCCAAGATATATTGAAATCTTGATAAGGCAATGGGTAAAGTTGTGATGTAGAAGAGATAACTGCACCTACTACAATGCCCAATAGATGATTGTTCAACTGAAATGAATTTTAATTGTTTTCTTACAATATGATGGTAATGTGCTCAGTGTGCTTTTTTCATTAACAGATTCTTGCCCTAGCCTTCATATAAATAGAGGCTGTATTCATTTGTTTTTGTCCAAGGACGAGTCTCAGGCAGAAGTTCAAATACCAGATATTTCATACCTTTTTTGACTTCTCTTCTGTTTCCATTGAAGACAGCTCTTTTTTATGTGGCATGCTCTGATGAATGAGAGGTTATGGAAGGGGTGGAAATGGGCCATCCAATTGAGATGCAGTGAACTGTTTGTCTCTGGTTTCTTGGTACTACAGGTGAACCCATTCAGTCACTCTGCACCTGATTGTTCCCACCCCTAAGCTGAGGACAGAAGTCCTCTATTTCATCAGAATGCAGCATTTAAGTGTAAGTGTGGGTCATGAAGCTGACCTAGCTTGGGCCCTGGCTGCAGGACTCAAAGTCAAGTGGAGCTTTGGCAATTATCCGTTGCCTTGGATAGATATAAATAGACAAACTAGATGATTCAGGTCCTAAAGGAGACACAACCCCAGAGCAATTCAAATGACAGGTGCTACAAGAGCACCTCTTCAATTTTCTCTGAACATTATTGGAATGTCAGGTCTGTTTGTTTTCCAAAATGTGTGTTCCATTTTACAGAGGCAAAGTTTTCTTCACAGCTGTGGCATTATTTATTTTCAGTGTCCATGATTAGAGGTTTCCTGCATTCAATTCATATATTATCAATGTTCAGGGTTATTAGTTAGTACCCAACAATAATTAAACAGAATCTAAATGAATCTTGGAAAGAAGTGAACCTTTAATTTTTTTCCCTTTTTTGGGGAGAAGGGTCACAGATAGAGAAAAGGCTGAAATTCCAGGGAAAAAAAGAAATATTTCAAGTCATGGACCTCCATTCCATCAGTGTATGGAATGCTTTAGTAGACAAAGATGTTAATGGATTATAGATACATGATACATTCTAGGGACCAGCATACATGTCTCATGTGCCTTTTCCGAATACTTTATCAGAGGCTCTGGCCAAAAACCAGACGCATTTGTCAGTTGCTTGACATCTACTGATTTATAGTGCCAGCAGCCTTGCTGGGCTTTATCTAAAAAGGTGTGTTGTAAGGGAAGGGTGTAGCCTGTATGAATTCATAAGATTCATTTTTATTGCACCTGCTGACTCTACTCCATATGTACAGAGCTGTTGGGTGGATTTATGTTGCTGTGCTGGTTGGAAAAACAGAGAGTACTTAGATCCTTTAAACCATGAGGTCAGGAGAAGAGTCCAAGGCCAGCTCTGGAGAAATTGTCAAGTTACTAGATTTGAAGTGCCTTGAGGGCAGGGACTATGCTTTATTGATTTATCTTTGTATCAGAGACTATTTATCTTTTTATCAGAGCCTGACAAAGTTCTTGCATACACAGTAGGTATTTTATTAACGTCTTAATGTATGAAGTCATTTTTACCTTGCCTGGGACCCAGTTTCCTCACCTATAAAATCAGAGGGTTGCACTAAATGCTCTCTAAGGATCCTTCTGGCTCTAAATCCAATTTTCTATGATCTTAAATTCACCTTCTGTGCTAAGTGGTTCAGTAGATAAAGAGCTCTGGACCTGGAGTCAGGAAGATGAGTTCAAATCTGGCCTCGACCACTTAACTAGCTGTATGACCCTGGGCAAGTTATTTAACCTCTGTTTACCTCAGTTTCCTTTAACTGTAAATAGTACCTGTCTCCTAGGGTTGTTGTGAGGGTCAAATGAGATAATATTTTAAAGCACTTAGCACAATGCCTAGAACACAGTAGAACTACAACATGTAAATGAATGTTTTCTTCTTCTTCCCTCCTCTCTAATTTTACTACTTATCCTCACTTGTGATTTCTGTTGTTTATTCTTTCCTCTGGGCTCCCTGCTTCAACTCATCTTCCTAAGTCAGGTGCCTAGTGCTGCCCTGATGTTTTTCTCTAGGGAGATGATGTCTGATAAATTCCTTCAAACTAAAGTGGTAGGTGCTGACGGTGTTTTATATCTTTCATATCTTCTACCTGATGATTTATATCTTATTTAACAACCAATTGGTTGTTAAATAGCTGTTCACTAGGGAGGCCTGTGGTCACCCTGGTAGTTTGGGCATGCCCTAAACATGGTGGAAAGATTGAATGAGTACTAAGCTCTCTTTGGCTACCACAGAGTACGTGGCCTTCTATACTTCAGCTCAGCCTCTCTAGTGAGTGGTGGTAATTAATTATCAAGTGGGTGTATGTTATTTTTGGGTGGACCAATTAGTTCTGAGCCCAACCATTGGCTAACCTCATCTCCTTTGGAATTGGTTCTATTTAGATGAGGGCTCCTCACACGACCTTGGCATAATGGCCTTGCCTTTACACAGAAACAGACAAGCTTGCTCGAATACTGCATGCTGCATTTACTCTTAGCATAGAATCAATAAGCAAATAAATAATACTTAATGACAAGAACACAGTTGGGAATAAAACATGAAACATTGATTCACTACTTCCAGACTCCAGAACTCCCCTGATACACGACTGATCTGTGCCAGAGATTCAAGGGCTGGCGAAGTTGGAGTTTGGTTTTGGGCTCTCTACTTGTTTTCTCTTTGAGCAGGTAATGGAATGCCCATTCCAATCTCAACTCAACTGAATGAAGAGATAGCAATGCTGTTCGTAGGACTTATACAACAGGGCATACATTCAGGATCTCAGGGGACTAGGGATCTCAGATGGCACCAAAGAGGGGGAAATCGTGATCTAATGTGAACTGAAACTCAGATGTGTTGGTGCTTTTCCCATTCTTAGAGATCTGGTCTCCCTTTTCCCCCCTTTTAAATAGTATTTTATTTTTTCCAATTACATGTAAAGAAAATTTTTAACATTCATTTTTTATAAAATTTTGAGTTTCAAATTTTCTCCCTTCCTCTCTCTAAGACAGTAAGCAATTTGATATAGGTTATATATGTGCAATCATGTAAAACATATTTCCATATTAGTCATTTTGTGAAAAAACCAGAACAAAAGGGGGGAAAAAACTACAAAAAATTAAAGAAAGTGAAAACAGTATGCTTCCGGCTGCATTCATGCTCCAACAGTTATTTCTCTGGATGCGGATAGCATTTTCCATCATGAGTCTTTTGGAATTATCTTGGATCATTGTATTACTGAGAAAAGTAAGTCATTCATAGTTAATTATTGCACAATGTTGCTGTTGCTGTGTACAGTGTTCTCCTGGTTCTGCTCACTTCGCTCAGCATCAGTTCATGTAAGTCCAGGTTTTCTGAAATCTGCCTGCTCATCATTTCCTACAGCACAGTAATATTGCATTACATTCATATACTATAACTTGTTCAGCCGTTCCCCAATAGATGGGCATACCCTTATTTTCCAGCTCTTTGCCACCACAAAAAGAGCTACCATAAATACTTTTGTATATCTCCCTTTTTATGATCTCTTTTGGGATACAAAGCTAGGAGTAGTATAGCTATACCAAAGGGTATAGTATACTCTTTGATAGCTATAGTAGTATAGCTCACCCTGGTAGTTTGGGCATGCCCTACACATGGTGGAAAGATTGAATGAGTGTATGGATCAAAGGGTATGTACAGTTTTATAACCCTTTGGGCATAGTTCCAAATTGCTCAGATCTGGTCTCCTTTGGAGGGAGGACCGCCTCCAACCACTTTCCTGCTTGTCTAGCTCACTACAGAGTGGGGCAAGTGACTTAGCAACTAGCCCAAGTGAGTGTTACCTCTATCACAGGTCCTTTCCTCTCTAACTCAGGTTCAGCACTGTGCCTCTTTCCGGCAGCCACTTATCCCCTCACTTCCTATTGCTAGCCCCAGCCAAATCCCCTCTCCACAAAGATGGGGTGGGGCTCAAGGGGGGGTAAAGGGCATGAGAGAGATGTCGGGGGACACAACACAGAATGTGGAGGGGCACAGAACTTAAAAAGAAGACTTCAGGAAGAGGCTAGAACTTCATCAGAGGGATGAATAAACAATGTAAATAAAATCTTCAGCATCACTGAGGTTGCATGTTGTAACTGTTCAGAGGTTTCCTACTTTTTAAATCATAGCAGGTAGGCAATTGCCTGCTCTGATTATGAGTAATGTAAGCCATATGTACAGAAGTTTACCAGGATGTATTTTTTTTTTGGTCTTGACCTGTGATTTCATTGGCATATTGAATGACTAGTCTGGAAACTTTTCCCCAAGGCATAAACTGCTTTCCCTGATGCATATCAGCAACTCAGCTGAAATTTAGCATCCTAGATCTAGAGTAAGAAGGGACCTCTGAGGCCATCTAATCTAACTCCCTCATTTTACAGTTGAATATATCAAGGTCCAGGAAAGTGAAATGAGTGATTTGCCCCATAGTCACAAAGGAAAAAGGTATCATAGGTGGGATTCAAACCTAGCTCCTCTGACTTTAAGAGCCAGCACTCTTTCCATTGTACTATGTATCTCATAGATTTTTAATGCACTTAGAGCATTAGCTAGAGTTTTAGGAGAGAGGTTAAATGACTTGCCCAGGCTCATATAGTCAGTATCCATCTGAAGCAGGATTCAACTCAATCTAGGGCTTCCTGACTCAACAACCTGTCTGTTTGCCACTAAGACTACCTCTCACCAGACTAAATATCTGTATGTATTTGGGATAGCTTTTAGAAAACTAGGATCCAGGGTGGGAATTCAATTTCATTTCATTTTAAGCACCTATTGCCTATGGATGTACAAAGACAAAAATTAGTGTCCATGACCTCAAGGTGCTTACATTAAAAAGTGGAGGTGATGGGAGAAGAAAGTTTGAAAATAATTTTACAAACTTTATCTCATTTGAATTGGACAACCCTGTGAGGTAGTTACTGTAAATATTTTCCCCATTTTACAGGTGAGTAAACTGAGAGTCAGAAAAGTTAATTGACTTGTCCAGGATCATATAGCTGGCTAGTAAGTGTTGAAAGCAAGATCTGAATCTTAGTGTTCCTGGCTCCACAATCAGTAATCTATCCACTATGGTTACGGTTGGCTGATTCTGTATAATTCAATTCCTTACCCTCTTAGAATAGAAAGAGTGATGGATTTGGAGTCTGAGGATCTGGGTTTGAATTCTCAGCTCTGCCACATACTACCTTTGTGATCTTGGGCAAGTCTCTTAACCTCTCTGGCCTTCAATTTCGCTGTCTGTAAAGTGAGGGGGTAGGAACAGATTACTTCCAAGCCCCCCTTCCAGCTCTAAGCCTAAGATTCTGTTAATTACTTACCACTAGCCAGCTATTGTGCTGGCAACATGAAAACAAACCAGTCCCGGTCCTCAAGGGACTTAATTTTTTCTTTATTGTTTCCAGTTATTTAATGGGATTGTTGGAAATTTTCCCCACAAATTATCAGTATAATTTTAAATCTATGAAAAATTTTCTTTGCAACTCTATTAGGAAAAAAAAAACAGGATTCCATTCAACATACATTTATTTAGCTTCTGTGATATTCCAGGCACTATAGGAGGTTATAGTGACAGGAAGAAAAAAAAATCAAACAAAACAGCCTCTACCCTCAGGGTGCTTACATTCTATTGTAAGTTTCATTTAGGCATAGCAGTATGAAATATGTAACTCTACAGCTACTAAAACAGATGGAATCAGAGACAAGATAGGGTTTCCCAAAGGAGGTAATTAATTTATGTAAAGAGCTCTGAAGACTTTAAAAGCTGATGTAAATGCTCAGCTGGTACTCTCCGATTATCTGCAAAGTTTGGCCCAGTATCTTCACTCTGTAGGATGGACATAGACTGCATACCTAGGATTTCCATTCAACTGGTGAGATACAATGGCATAGATAAATATAGTATAGGGTAGGGTTCCAAGGGGTAAGAGAGATTGTACAAGGAGCTCTAGGGAAGTTTAAGGAGGGAAATCACCAATAGTAGAGGGATTGGAGTCAGGGGAAGCTTTGTGGAGATGGCACCAGAGTTGATCCAGATAAAGATGTGTCTTTTTGTAAAGGCAAAGATGGGGAGGGAGGTGAATTGTTACTGAATATCTTTTGACTGGGGCTGAAGAACTGCTCGTGGCTTGGTGGGTTGAGGCAGAGAATGGAGTGGATGAGAGAGGAAGTAAGTAAGGGTGAGCTCCTCAAGGATAGTCACTCAAAGCTGCTAGCATTTACATAGTGCTTATTAGGTGCCAGGGCAGCTAGGTGTCGGAGTAGATGGAGCCCTGGGTTTGGAATCAGGAAGGCTCATTTCCTGAGTTCAGATACTTACAAGTGTGTGATCTTGGGCAAGTCACTTAACCCCATTTGCCTCAGTTTCCTCATCTGTACAATGACCTGGAGAAGGAAATGGCAAACCACTCCATGATCTTTGACAAGAAAACCCCAAATAGGGTCAGGAAGAGTTGAACATGACTCAACAACAACAATATAAGGTGCCAGGCACAATTATTATCTCATTTGAGACAACAATCTTTGGAGGTAGGTGCTATAATTATGCCCATTTTACAGTGGAGGAAACTGAGGCAAACAGCAAGTAAGTGATTCAAACTCAGGTCTTCCTGACTCCAGGCCCAGCATTATATCTACTTGTACCATCCAGCTGCCTCTCAGAACTGAGTTATAGTTCATGGAATTGAGGAGCCAGCTGACCTGGGGATGAAAAAAAGGGCGGGCCTGGAGGAGACTAAAAACAGTCTTAAGCTAAATTAAACTGAGTTGAGCAACATGATATTTGTACACATCTTGCAGCTGTTTTGTATATAGTTTAAATTTTCAAATTACAGACTGTCAGAGCTGGAAGAGCCATTAGAGATCAGAGTATAACCTCTTGTTTTTATAGATGAAGAAACTGCTGCTTAGGAGCTCAGTAAGATCAAATAAGTAGCAGATCCAGGCCTGAAACCCAAGCCTCACTCCAAATATTCTATTCCCTACCACTGCAGTTAGATGATCTTCTCTGTGAGTGCTCTATGGTCGATGCTGTGGGGGAAGGGTACCAAGGAAGTCTTTCTCTATTCCTCACTCTCTTCCCTAATATTCAATTAGTTGTCACGTGCTAATGTTATTGTCTTCGTAACATCTCCCACGTATGACCCTTTCCTTCCTTTCACACTGCCACCACCCTGGTTCAGGCCCTTATGATGCCACTCTGGGACTAGCCTGCTGCTTAGGCTTCCTACCTCAAGCTTCTCCCCATTCCTGTTCATTCCCCACTCAGCTGTCAAATTGAGCTTGCTAAAGTGAAGGTCTGACCATATATCACCCCATCTATTCAGTAAATTCCCTATTCCCTCCAGGATCAAATATAAAATCCTCTGTTTAGCCTTTAAAGCTAACTTGGCCCTTTCTTACCTTTTCAGCCTTCTTATACCTTACTCTTTTCCTATATTGTTCACTCCAGAGATACTGACCTCTTTGCTGTTTCTTGAACAAAACCACTTGACTCTAAGGATTTTCACTGGCAGTCCCATGTGCCTGGAATTCTCTCCCTCCTTATCTCTGCCTTATAGCTTTCTTGGCTTTCTTCAAGTTTCAAGTAAAATCCTACTTTGTTATAAGAAGCCTTTCTTAATCTTCCTTAATGTTAGCCGTTTCCCTCTGAGATTTACCCCTCCCCCAATTTTTCCTGCATCTATTTTACGTGTATGTTGTCTCCCCCATTTTGTGAGCTCCTTCAGAGCAGGGACTGTCTTTTGCCTTTCTTTGTATCTGAGTGCTAATCACAGTGCCTGACACATAATAAGTGCTTGATAAATGTTAATTGACTGATTGATTGACTGAAAGCTTTGAGTGCCAAGGATGAGGTCTAGAGTGGGGGGGGAAGGAGGACTCTCTATTCTTCTTCGGTAGTGACAGCTAAGGGTTAAACCAGTGGAAAGAGGAATACCTAGGTGGTAGCAGGCTATACCAGTTCTGACTCTAAAACCTGAGAATGAGTTTCTTGGCATGCCATGTTGGAATTTTTCAGGACATGGACCCCATCTGACCACTGGTAGTCTGAGAAGGGCCTTTTAAGAGAACTTCTATAAAGGATATACTCATGGTCAGTGTCTGCATCCACAGATTAAAGATTCCCAGAGCACTAAGTACTTAGCCAAGACAGGAGCAGTAAATTTCTGCACATGAGAGCTGTAGGAGGAGGAAGTCAGAGAAGTGGATTGAAAGGCAATGAAAGTTATCAGAGGAGGAGGAGCAGAGTGGGAGGGGAAGCTTGAAGAGGCAGAAATGAGAGGGGACAAATGATAAAAGTAAAGAAAGCACAATCTAGGTAGAAGAGGAGTTAGGGTCTCCATAGGGAAGTCAATTCAACAAATTTTTCTTAAGCTGCTATTACATGCCTAGCACTACACTAGCTATTGGGACCACAAAGACAAAATCAAGACAATCCCAGCCCCTCAAGGGTCTTGCACTTTATATTGTTCAGTTGTTTTTCAGTCACATCTGACTTTTAGTGACTCCATTTGGAGTCTTCTTGGCAAAGATACTAGATTGGTTTGCCATTTCCTTCTCCAGTTCATTTTACAGATGAGGAAACTCAGGCAAACAGGATTAAGTGACTTGTCTAGGGTCACATGGCTAGGAAGTGTCTGAAGCTAGATTTGAACTCTGGAAGATGAGTTTTCCTGAATCCAGGTTCTGTGCTCTCTCCACTGTACCACCTAGCTACCCCACAATATGCACATAAACAACTAAAATAAACTATTTATTTTTATTTTCCCCCCAATTTTATTAATTTATTGATTTATTAACGATCACTTCCATATACTTTTGAGTTGAAAATTTTTCTCCCTCTTCCTCCCCTCCACCCTCCCCAAGACGGCGCACAATCTGATATAGATTTTACATTTACATTCCTATTAAACATATTTTCACATTAGTGAAGTTGTAAGTAAAAATTAAAACCAATAGGAGGAACCATCAGGAAGATGAAACAAAACTCAACAGAAGGTAAAAATAAGTGATAGCAATTCGACTTCCATAGTTCTTTCTTTGGATGTGGACAGCATTTTCCATCCTGAGGCCTCTGGAGATGTCTTAGATCCTTGTGATGCTGAGAAGGGCTCAGTTTAACAATATTAGTCATCACATAATGTGGCTGTTATTGTGTACGAAGTCCTCTTGGTTCTGCTCACTTCACTCAGTATCAGATCATATAGGTCTTTCCAGGTTTTTCTGAAGTCAGCCTGTTCATCATTTCTTATAGCATGATAGTGTTCCATTACATTCATATACCACAACTTGCTCAGCCATTCCCCAATTGATGGGCATCCTCTCAACTTCCAATTCTTTGCCACCACAAAAAGAGCTGCTATGAATATTTTTGTACGTGTGGGTCCTTTTCCCATTTGTTTGATTTCTTTGGGATACAGCCCTAGAAGTGCTATAAAATAAACTATTTATAAGGAAATTCAAAGTAACTGCAAGAGGGACACCTAGTAGGTCTTGGGGGAGGAGGATCAGAAGTGTCATTTGACCTGTGCTTTGAAGGAAACTATGGCTTCTAATAGACAGAGGGGAGGAAAGAGAACATTCCAGGCACTGCAGGACCACCTACAAAAAGGCATGGGAGGAGGAAATGAAAGGTAGTTTCCTACAGGAAGAATGCATGATGAGAAATAACATGAAATAAGACTAGGATGGTAGGAGGGGATTAAATTGTGGAAGAATTTTAATGTTAGGCTGGCTGTTTATTTTATTCTAGTAGCAATACGGAGGCATTTCTGATTTTTGGGGCAGGGGAGTGACATCTGTGTCACCTCTAATAACACCTAAAATTTGTATAAAGCCTTATTTATTCACATCTGCTACTTCATTTGAGTTGCATGATTACCTTGTGAAGTAGTTAGGGCAGGTATTTCCATTCCCATTTTACAGATGAATAAACTAAGGTTCAGAGATTTACTTTTTTCCCCCCAGAAAGTCACAAAACTAGTAAATGGCCAAATGGGTACCTAAAACCAGATCTTCTGATTCTGAATGAAGCTCCAAATTGAATTCATTTCAACAAAGCATTATTACGTTCTTACAATCTTTGCTATCAAGGAGTTTACAGTCATATAGGGAGGGGGGAAAACACCGTATACAAGATAGAAGGGCGAAGGAAAAATCCTAGCTAAAATGCTCTAAGTGTGGGAGAATTCACATTTAGTTGGACTGGGGTGAGTTAATGATGGTGGGAGTGTGAATCAGGAGTCAGTGTCTTTTGAGGTGGTGGCAGTCATTCTAGAAGAGGCCCAATGACCTCAGGAGGGTCATGTCTTGACTTGCTGGTGAAGGTGGTAGTAGGGAAGATCCCAAGCATCACATAGGGGAGTCAGAATACTGATAATCTTTAAAGGGAAGAGCATTTCAAAAGGCAGAGTTGGGAAAGATGTGAATTCCAGGAGTAGGGGACAGCCTGCACAATGAGGAAAAGATCATGGTTAGGCTTGAATGTAGCATTTGTGAAGTGGAGTAGTGTGAAATATGCAGGAAAAAGAGGTTGGAATTAGACTGTGGGGGGCTTAAAAGTGCCAGTCTAAGAAGTTTTTATTTTATCATATGGGGGGAAGAGGATCACAAAATTAAGATTCGGAAGAAAGAAGTTAGAGGTCATATAATGCAGGGCCCTCAGCTTATCAATGAGGAAACCAAGAGCCAGGGGTTAAGTGACTTGGCCAGCCAAGATGACACACATTCTAAATTAGGGACACCAAAATCCAAACTCAAACCCTTTGATTTAATCAAGTGCTCTTTTCACTTTGACTGAACCACACTCTACCCCCCTACTCAACTCTGTCTCCTTCCCTCCCTCTTTCTCCCCCCCCAACTCTTTTCTTTCCCTTCTCCATCCTTCCCTTCCTCTCTCTTCTCATGCTCTCTGTTTATCTTACCCCTCCCCTCAAGGTTTCTGAGCAGGGGGGTAACTTGGTCAGACCCATAGTGCCCTTTCACATCCTGTGTGGTTATGATATGTAGGGCCTGCCTCCCACAATTCCTCTCATCTGCCTGCATTTAAAATGACAACATTATCATTCCATTGGGTTAAGGCATTGTACTATTGTTGGGTCCTCTCAATGACAAGTAGTTGGAACCAAGGTCATTTCATGCTTGCATAGAGGAAGCAAGATAATTTTGATTGTGGAGCACTCTCCTAGGAGAGTTTGCTATGTACATGGTCCCTCAAACCAGGAAAGAGCCTGAGGACTGTAAGTGGGCTGGATGAGAATGGGGGAGGGGTGTCGAGATGCTTGGTGACAGCCTACTTCCTGCTTCACCATTTTAACTGGAACTGGTCCAATACCTATATCCACATCTCATTCCTATTATGGAGGTGAAATTCCAGAATTCTGATTCTCATCTTATGCTCAGTAGAGAGTGTTCTCTTCACATCTATTTGACCTATCCTTTCCTAACCTCCAACTTCGAACTTCTGTTTGGAGGATATGAAAACATATATATATATATATATACACACACACACACACACACACACATATATACATATATATATATACACACACATATATACATGTATATATAAACTTTAATGGTGAAATAACTCACATTTCATAAATGCTTCAAATTTTACAAAGCAGTTCATAGAAATAGGGAATTAGAGAGAAGGGACTTTAGAGATCGTGGGGGTCCAACCCCTTCATTTTACATTTGGGAAAACTGGGCAGTGACACAGCCAAGGTCACACACAGTGGCAGAGTCAGGATTGGAATTACGACTCCAGACATCCCAGGCAAGCGCTTTCTCCACCATTTCTGAAGTGGCCTTCTGCCGCAGGGGCAGCTTCAAAGACTGGCATGTAAAACCACCTACACTGACACACACCTTGGGGTGTTTACCCCTTGCCCAGCCGGCCGATTTCTCTCCCAGGCCCGCTCCACTCCTCTCTTTCTTCGTCTCACGGCGCTGGGAAGAAAACAAGCCAGTTCCCACCCGCTGATGAAATGACTGGAACGCGGGCGTCTGGAGCGAACGACCCGGCGCGCAAAGAGGAGGAGGGCGGGGGTGGCATCTGCGGTCCTTTCGGGGCACTGATGCTCCCCTGAGCCCCAGGAGCCAGCGGAACGAGCCCGGGGCCTGCCAGGGAAGCGGGCTGGGCTGGGGGCTGGCGCCGCCGCGCCGAGGGGCAGCGGGAGGATAATTGGAGTGAGCCAGGGGTCAGTGACACAGCGGGCGGGTCGGAACGTCTTGCCTAATGCAAGCCGCAGCCTTGGAAGAGGACAGGAGGGGAAGCGGAGGGGAGTGAAGGTGAGTGGGGGCGGCTGGCGAGGAAATAGGCGAGAAATCAAGGAGGCCAGGCAAGCGTTACAGGTGTGACAAATGAAAGATTATCCACGCCGGGAGCAGTGCGATTCAGGGCGGTGCATTGCATAGTGTGTGGTTGGCCACCCCGGCGTCTCGCTCCCCGCTCTTGCTTCCCCTTTCTCCCAGTGCCGGGGCGCAGCGATGCGCTCCCAGGCTTTGATGGAGCGGAGCAGCCAATGCCCTTCGCTCTAGCTCGGGGGCTCTTTAGTCCAGCTGGCTGCCTTCCTGACAGACCCGAGCGTCTCTCCGCGGACTCCGCCGCTTCCTCCGGTTACACCCGCTCATTAGCAGTTCCAGACTCCTGGCCCTCCTCTCCTCCTTCCAGTCCTGCAATTACCCAGCTTGCTGGCTCAGAACGCGCCCCGGCTGTACCGGGGAGCGAGACAAAAGGCGAGTGGGCGGGGGAGGGGAGGGGAAGGGAGGAGAGCAAAGGGAGGAGGGCAGGGGAGCCGAGCGCAGCCCGGACGCCTCTGGAGCCTGCAAAGCTGCTAGCGAGATAAGAGCGGAGCAGGTAGGGGCAGCGTTTGAAATGAAAATTAATCCAGCGAGGAGGGAAGAGCTAGCATCTGCAGCAAACTGTACAAAAACACGGAGATGCGGGCATAGCTGATGCCCTTTCGGGACAGCTTTTATGACACAGTGAAACCTCCCAGTTCCCCCCCCCCCCGCCCAAGCAGTCCGTGGAGAGGATACAAAATGATGTTTTGATGTTTGTTACACGTCCTCCTCATCCCTCACCCTCTCCCACATCGCCCCACCCCCACCAAAAGGAGCCTCTGTTTATTAGCAATATACAGTAGGAAGCAGATGAATTCAATGAGCTTCGCTTTTACAGATCACGGAGTAGAAGCGTAGCATTTATAGCCGAAGAGCATCTTAGCCATGAGCTCTAGTCAAACAGCCCTCATTTTCACAAATAACGAAGCAGAAACCCGAAGGGGGTTAAGCGACTTGCCTAAGGTCATGCAGGTTGTAAGTAAGGTTATCCCTTAGAAATCCTATAGTGCTAATCCAGACCCCTCACATTACAGATGAGGAAACATCATGTACTTTACTCTCCTGTGCCTTTGCTCCGTCTATTCCCCCGTGCTTAACGTCCTCCCTTCCTCTCCTTGCCTGCACTTTAATGCCCTTTCGTCCATAAAACCTTCTTTTATTTCTCCTATTAATAATAACCTCTCCCCAGGCCCTCACATTGCATTTAGTGTTCTTCTCTAATGTGCCTATCTAATCTAATGTTATTAATAATAATATAATATTGTGTGCTATAGTAATCTGTGTCTCATCCATTCCTAAGGCAGCAAGCTCCATGAGGGTAAAGACCATTCATGTCTTGTATAGGGCTCTATATGCATAATAAAGGCAGGCATTTGGAACAATGAATTGAAGTCACGGGATCAAAGATCTAGATTCCGAAGAGACCTAAGAGACCATATAGTCCAACTCTCATTTTGCAGGTGAGAAAATTGAGGGCCAGCAGGATTAAATGACTTCCCCAAAGTAAGAGTTAAGTGGCAGACCCAGAATTTACACTCTGATCCTTTGCTTGGCTCTAGATCCGGTATGCCTTCCACCGCCCCTTTTGAGGTTAAGGGGGGCCCCCCAAGCCGTCCAGCTCTTGTGATGGTGGATGGAGTGCCTCATGATCAAGAGAAGATCCGTTTTGCTGGATTGTACAGTTTGGTACAGGGAATAACAAAAACTAGGTTAAGGGCACATTATGAAGGGATTCAAAAGCAGAGGTGTTTAGTCACCGATCTGGAAGCCAGAGACCCTAGTCTAGGGGTGGGGAACCTGTGACCTGGGGGCTATGTGGCCTCCGTGCCAAAGGTTCCCTACCCCTGTGACTAGTCCAAGGATCTCATTTTATGGATGTGGAATCTGAGGCTTGACAACAGAGGCTGGGTGCACAAGTAAGCCTCAAAGGCCAGCCTCCGAGGTTAATGTTCTTTGCTATCATTCTGCCTAGTGGTAATAGGGGGCACTGGAGTTTATTGTGTATCCGTGTAACACTATCAGGTCTGTACTTTAGAAAAATCAGATTGGCAGTTGTGGGGATGGAGGATAGGACTGGGGAGCAAATTGAAGCAAGGAGAACAAGTAGGAGGCTGTTCCAATAATCTAGATGACAGGTTATGAGACCCTGGACTAAGGTGGTGGTAGCTTTGTGAGTGAAGAAAAGGGGTTGGATGAGAGAGATGGTTAACTGATTGGATATGTTGCATGAGGGTGAGTGAGGAATTAAGGATAATGCTGAGATTCTTGAACCTGGACAACTGGAAAGAATGGTGGTACTTTCAAATGAAATAGGGGGAATTTGGTTGAAAGATAGATTAGAGGGGCTGAAGAGAATTAGTTATGTTTTTACAATTCGAGTTTGAGTTGCTTTGAGTTTAGTTCATCAGTTTGAAATGCAAAAGAAGTAGTTGGTGATACAGGACTGGATGCTCAGGACAGACACTGGAGCTGGTTATATAGATCAATGAATAATCTGTGTAGAGATGATAATTAAACCCATGGGAACTAATGAGGTCATTGTGAAAGTGTAGTGATAGAAGAGAGGAGAGGCTGGGCCAAAGCCTTGGGGTACACTCATAGTTAGGGGACAAAATACGGATGTGTTCCCTATGTGGGTGCTCATTCATGTGTGCTACTTAGTTGTATATTCAGAGTTCCCACTGTTAGTATGTATGGGGAAAATGATCTTAACTTTTTTTGCTATGTTATTTCATTAAATGTCTTTGTTTTGAACTAAATGAGTCTTCTGCCTAGTAAAAGTATTAATGGAAACTCATTAGTGATGTTTTTTTGGGGGGGGATGAGGACCCCTAAAATCTTGGGGGCAGCTTTTCTGGAGGACCCATGGGCAATAGGAGAGGGATCCCAGGTCTAATATTTTAGGGACACATTCTAGATCTCCATTTTGGATGCCCTGGTAATGCATGCATCCAATGAAGTACTTCTTGTCACTTTGTGACTAGACAGCAGGGTTTCCCCCTGTGTATGAGGTGAATTATAAGGTGAATTCAATTTAGTTTAATAAACCATTCTAACAAAATTTAGGCCAGTTATTTTTAAAATAATTATTGCATCATTGTGTTTAAATGCTGATGTATTGTGCTGTTGTGTACATTGTGAGTACAATTTAAAGTAAAATGAGTAACATAGAAATGAGAACATTTTAATTAAAATTTTTAAAATTAATTTTTATTTTGTTTTTAGTTCTACATTTTCTCCTTCCCCCTTTTCCCCCCCATTCAAACAATGAACAGAACCCCTGTTAACAAACATTTATAGTGAAGCAAAACAAACTCCTGCATTGACCATGTTAAAACAAAACAAAACAAAAATCTTCAATCTTTACTCTGAGTTCATCATCTCTCTATCAGGAGATGGGTAACATGTCATCTCAAGTCTTCTGGAATGGTGGTTGGTCATTGTATTGATCACAGTTCTAAAGACTTTCAAAGTTGAAAAAAAATTAAAAAAACAAAATAAAACAAACCTTTCAAAGTTGTTTATATTTACAATATTGCTACTATTATATTTACAATATAAATTGTTCTCCTGGTTCTGCTCACTTCATTCTCTATCATGATATTCATACAAGTCTTACTATGTTTGAAATCATCCCTTTCTTAAAGCACAAGAATATTCCATCACATATGTACATCATAGTTTGTTCAACCATTACACAACTGATTAGTCCCTCCCTCATTTTCCAATTCTTTTCTACCACAAAAAAAAAGCTGCTATAAATATTTTTGTACTAATAGGTTTCTTTCCTCTTTCTTTGATCTCTTTGGGGTTTGGACCTATGCATGGTATTGTTGGGTATTGTTGCAATTTAGTAGCTTTTTAGGGCATAGTTCCAAATCAATTTTAAGAATGGCTGGACCAGTTCACTGTTCCACCAACAATTTAATAATGTCCCTGTTTTCTCGTAGCCCCTCCAGTATTTATCATTTCCTTTTCTCCTTCCAACGTTGCCAATCTGATGGATGTAAGATGGAATCTCAGAGTTGTTTTAATTTTCATTTCTCTAATTATTAGTGTTTAGAGGGTTTTTTATAAGCTATTGATAGCTTGAATTTCTTCCTCTGAAAATTGCCCATTCACATCCTTCAACTGTTTATCAATTTGGGAATGGTGATATTAAATCTTTAGAACATGGATTTGTAGCAGTATACCTAGGGCTACATGGAGTTAAATGCCTCAAGAGCTAAGAGATAAGAACATTGAGAATACCTTAGGTGATGCTGTATATATCTTACAGAAAAGTGGAGTACACACTTAATGAGAGGAGACATCAAACCCTATCTGTTTTCTGTAAATTATCTGAATGACTACATTATTGTAAAATAAAATTTCAAGGCTATGGAGAAACTGAACCATCAGTCCTCTCCCTGAGGATGAGGAGATACTATATCAAGTCAAAACTATCTTAAGCTGAGGAGTGTCCAAAGAAAGATTGATGCTAGAGAAAGAGACAGCTACAGAATTAAAGCCTGCTAAAGATGCTCATAGGTCTCTGTACTCTCCAGTACCTTAAACTGAAGTTTCTCAGGGGACGAACCATTTGAGATACATCACTGAAATGCTATAGCCATAGCCAGGGACATGGGAAATGTTCTGGAACAATTGATGGAGAACCTCAAAGGTTGAACATTTGGTCTCATACTAGGTTTGACCAAAGCTGCCATGGTAGAATATTTGCAAGGGCCAGAGACTAAATTTAGTGGAACAAAGAGAATTCAGAATGCCTAGGTTCCGTTACTTAATATCACAGTGAATAGAGTGCTGGGCTGGAGTCAGGAAAACTCATCATCCACTTTAAATCTGTCCTCAGACACTTATTATTTGTGTGACTGGGCAAGTCACTTAACCCTGTTGGCCTCAGTTTTCTCATCTGTAAAAGGAGCTAGAGAAGGAAATGGCAAAACACTCTAGCATCTTTGCCAAGAAAATCCCAAATGGATTCCCAACAAGGAGTTAGACTGAAAAATGACTGAAACAACAAACAACCTTAAGGGGTGAAGGCATCTGATTTTGTGACTCATGTGAATGGACACAGCTCTACCAGTGAAGGTGGAAGAAATGAGTGATGCCTGACTTTTACATATGGCTAATGATTTGTGGGCATCCTGGAACTAAAGGGACACCTCCATGGCATTTTAGGAGCCTGACAGTGGATTGACTATGACCGTGTGTTGCAGAGACAGAGAGACACTGAAAGCATGACTGTGAAGAGTAAGGTAAATGCCAAAGAAAAATTAATTTTTTTAGCTCCAGAACATTTTGGGTGTGGGTCATGGATCCAAGTACTTAGATCCAAAGGTAAAAAGGAGCTCTGGGAAATCCTGGTGAGACATGGACCATTGGAGGGATCAGAGAGATCAGATTATCTGAACGGAGCTCACTTTGGCTTGCTGGTGGAAGACCCTGGCCAAAGAGACAGAACTATCTTCTGGCAGTACCAGACGAGACTTCTCCCTCTATGAGAGTCCCAGGGGGAAAAAAAAAGTTGCAGTTCACAATACAGAGAATGAGAAGCTCTCTTATTTTAAAATGCTGCAGACCTCCCTGCCCTCTGCAAATCAAGTGGCATGCACTGGGCAAGTTGGTTCATATACCCAGTTCCAGAAAGGTATCTGGGCTCTGGGGGAGGGGGGGCCCTTCTCCCTTGTGATGCCTTGCACCAAAAAGTCCCAACAGAGTTAAGATGACAGGTTTCAGTTGCCTTCCAGATGACATATAAGAAGTCTTAAGCAGTTTCTTTGCATAGTTCTTAGACAATTCCAAAATTCCAGGCTTTAGGGAGGGCCCAGCAGACAATGATCAGGCTCAAATGCAAAAATTAAATAAACTTGAACCAGGAGAACATTGCACACAGTAACAGCAACATTGTGCGATGATCAACTATGATAGACGTAACTCTTCTCAGCAATACAATGATCCAAGACAATTCCAAAAGACTCTTGATGGAAAATGCTAACCACATCCAGATAAAGAAGAATGGAATCTGAATGCAGATCAAAGCAAATTATTTTCACTTGTTTTGTTTTTTGTTTTTTTTTTCTCACGGTTTTTCCATTTCACTCTGATTCTTCTTTACAACATGACTAATGTGGGATTATGTTTAACATGATTGTACATGTATAACCTATATCAGATTGCTCGCTTTCTGGGGGAGGGGGGAGGGAAAAATTTGGAACTCAAAATCTTACAAAAATAAATATTGAAAACTATCTTTACATTTAATTGGAAAAAATACTATCAAATATTTGTTTAAAATTATGCAATGTCAAAAAAGGACAGTTGACAGCATTTGTTATCTTCAGGGCATCGTTCTTAAGATACAGAGCACATTCACACCTGTCCCTGGTTTCAGAATGCCCAAAGAATGTTTTCTCTCACATTACCTTGGAACAATGGGGGATGCCAGTACCACCAGAAATACCACCAGAAATAAAAGCACAGAGGCCACCCTAAGATCACCTAGGACACTCAGTGAGGATACAACGGATACCAGGAGAGCTGCAAGAATACAACATTGCTTCAGTTGAGAACACCTTCCCTGACTCTTTGTAGGCCAGGCTAGTCCACTAGTTAAGTCTGAGAGAGAACAACCCTGGGCTGACTTTTGTAGTTGGGCCACTAAGAAGCTACATCAGTTGTCCAAACCTTAATTCCCCTAGATCAATTAAGTTTTAAAAAAAATTGTATTTAAAAAAATCATATTTTCTTTTTTTTTAAATCATCATAGTATCTCATGTATTCCTCTCCTTCCTCCTCCCAGACAGCCATCTCATATGACAAATATTAATTTTTAGAGAAGAAAAAACACAACTTATTGATACATAGTAAAAAAAAATCTAAAAACCTGTAATGTATAGCACCTGTCAACCTCCTACCTCCAGAAAGGTGTAGACTGGGGGTATTTCCTCATATCTCTTCATTTGAGTTCCCCTTGATCTTTTTAAAATTACATTATATTTATTTATTTTTAGTTAACAAGCATTTATTTTTGCTCCCTCCCAAATTTGCTAACTCCGCTGAAAATAAAACCTTTGTAACAAACATGTGTATGTAATCAAGCAAAACAAATTCATACATTGGCCTTGTCCAGATCAGTGCAATGACCAACCATGATTCCAGGGGATGGATAAAGAACATAATGATATTCAAAACAAAACAAGAGATATTTTAGAGTACTAGTTATGCACAGGTCATCATTGGAGGTTATCTCATAAGAAGGAATTTTTAAAAAAAATTCCTGTCCTCAAGGAGTTTACATGCTACTGTTTGATAAAACATGTAAACAGATAAGGACCAAATATAAAATCTTGTGATTTTTTGGGTTACATTTTAAGTTCTGACCTGTCTCCTTCATTACCCTGAAAGAGAAGCCACCATTTGATGCAGATTTACAAAAACATGCAAAACCATATTATGGGTACTTCTTTTTATCTCTTCTTTGAAGATGGATAGCATCTTCCTTCATAAGTCCTTTATAGTTGATTTGAGTTTTTATAGTATTCAAAATAATTTGATTGTTCACAATTATTCAGCAAACAATATGGCTGTGGTTCTACTTCACTCTTCATTATTTCATGCAAGTCTTTCCATGTTTTTCTCAAATCGTTTCTTACAGTGCTATAGTATTCTATTATAACCATATACCAAAATGTGTTTAGCTTTTCTCCAATTGATGGGCCCTTCAATTTCCAGTTCTTTATCACCACAAAGAGAGCTGATATAAATATTTTAAAACATATAGGTTCTTTTCCCTTTCCAGATCACTTTGGGAAACAGAACTGATAGTGGTATACAAAGGGCATACACAGTTTTATGAATCCCACTTAACCTTTATAATTTCATTATCTTTACTTTTGATTTTTTTTGGGTGTGGTGTTCTTTTCATTTACATTGTTGTAGTTACTGTGTATATTGTTAAATTGGCTCTATTTAGTTCACTCGGTATCTCCTCATATAGATCTTTCCATGCCTCTCTGTATTCAATCATACACACATATCATTTCTTACAGTGTATAGTAAATATTCCATTTCCTTCATATACTCCAGCTTGTTTAGCCATTCCCTAATTTATGGGCATCTATTTGGTTTCCAATTCTTCGTCATCACAAAAAGTGCTACTATAGATATATTGAAGTGCATGGGATCTTTTTTGGATTCATTTGATGCATAGTAAATTTTATTCTATCCCCTCAGTTTTATTTTATGTATGTCTTTGTTTTTTTAATGGTTTCTTATAGGCAACAGATTGTAGGAATCTTTTTTTTTTAACCCAATCTGTCACTCTTTTTTTTTTTACTGGATTGTTTAATCCATTCACATTTAAAGTTATAAGACTTAGCTTTATATTTTCTTCCATCTGTCTCTGAAATTGTCTTTTTTTTCAAGTTATGACTTTTTTTTTTCTCCTGCTGTAAACACAGCATTATGTTCCTTCGGTTATTTTACTTTAATCTTTTTTTAAAGGTGGCCCTGTTCTCACTGGCTCTCTATTCCTTACCCTATCTCCAGTTCTCATTTGTTACCTTTTCCCTTTAGAGTTTTATTATTTTTAGTATGCAATAATGTGCATGTTTTCTCACAGCCCCTCTCCCATTTGTCATTTCCTTTTTGCCCTCCCAAATTTGCCAGTCCAATTGGTGTGAGATGGAGCCTCATAGTTGTTTAAATTTTCATTTCTCTGATTATTAGTGATTTGTAACATTTTTTCATATGGCTATTGATAGCTTGAATTTTTCTCTCCTGCTTTTATATATTTCTTCCCCCTCTTTTTTCCCTCTTAGTCAAGTAGATTTCCCTTTCCTCTTCTTCTGCTAATTATTCAGCTAATGCTCCTTCATTTCATTAGTTTTTTAAAATTTCTTTGTGTGTGTGTGTGTGCCTCTTTCTAAAAAAGGATTTCCCTTATTCTCTTCATTATCTAGCTTCTCTTTCTGTTTACTCTAGACCCTCATTCTCTGATTCATGACCTGTATAATTATCTAGTCTCTCTTTTCTCTGTATTCTTCATGTAATTGAAGCTTCCCAAGTATCCATTCTAGTATCTCCCCTGTAGGGGCTTTCTGCCACTGCCTTGTAGAGTTTACCCCAAGTATTCTTCTTTTCCTCACTCTAGGAACAGTGCTAATTATTACAGGTGTCAGAGAGGACTCAGCCCCAAGGTAAGGCCCCTCCCCCATAACTGTATATCACAGTATATCCTCTTTTATTGACATTTTCCCCACCCCATCATTTGTCTGGGAATCTCCCTATGTCCATACTCTCCTATTCCTCCAGATGCCTTTCCCTTATTGTTAGCCCTTGATTTTTACCCTGGTATATCACATACTCCTCTCCATCTTCCTTTGCCCCTGCCCCTCTTTTACATACCCTCTCATGTTGTAATGTAGTCCCACAAAAGAAATATTGATTCACCTTCAGGCAGAGGGTCAGGTTTGTCCATAATACCCCTTGGCTGCCTTTTCACTGTTACTTCTATCGGATTTCTGCCTTCACCCTTTTCTTCTTATGTACATTTAGAAAGAAATCTCTTACTGGTCTTTCTGCTGTTACTCTGTTGCTGTTACTGTCCTTGTCTGCTACATTTATTCACTTCTCTTGCATTTCTGTTGTTTGGGGTGTTTGAGCAGCAAATAATCTCTTCAGATCTGATTTTCTTTCTAAAATGTTTCAAACTCTTCTTCATTATTGAATGTTCATCTTTAGTCCTGTATGGTCAAGCTCAGATTTGCAGGATAGGTCACAATGGGCTGCTTCCTGAGTTCCACTGCTCTTTGGAACATATTATTGGAGTAATCCCTCCTCCTTTTTCTAGTGGATGTAGAATAGTTTTGCATTATTCGAATGTCTTTTCCTTTGTATTTGAAGGTCTTTCTCCTGATGGCTTGCTGAATTTGTTGTTTCTGAAATCAGTTGTTAAATTTAACTTCAATGTGTCTTGGAGTTTGTAGCCTTGAGTATTTTTTTTTTTCTGGAGGTGATCTGTGGATTCTTTTGATTGGAATTTCATTTTTCATGTTTGTAAGTTCTGGATAGTTCTCTTCTAATAGTTCCTTCATTCTAGTATCAAAATTTCTTGTCCTGTTGTGTTCTTGTAGGAGAATTTTATGATCCTTAGGTTGTCTCTGCACATCCTGTCTTCAAATTTAGAATTGTTTCCTTGCATAGTGAGCATGTTTTCTTTTAATGTTATTCTTTTTTTGCTTCTCTTCTTCTAGGCTGTCTTTTACTTCTGTGTGTTTGCATTCCTAATCTACTATTCTCTCTTTTGTTTCTTTGGTGAGGCTTGGTATTTCAGATCCAAGTTTTCTATTCTGCTTATTATTTTTGCTATGCAGAACATAAATTCTGATCTCACAATTCTCATTTCTCTTTTAAACCACTCAGGAACATCATATGATTCCATGTTTTCACATTCCTTATGCTCCTCTATCTTACCAAGTATTAGATAATTTTCCTTTATTTTTTGGTATTTAATCATAAATGCTTAAATTCATTTATTGGATTGGGAGGCCTTCTCTTGTTACTGTTTTTTCCTGTTAATTTATCAGTTGATATTCAATGTCTTTGAGTTTTCTTCTTCCTGAAATTTTTGTTTTTTTCAAACTCCTCCCCCCTTATTTTCTTTCTCATTCACTTTCTGATTCCATCCTTTCTGATTGTGGTTTCTTTGAGGACTGGATCTCAGTGTGTCAGCCTCCTCCCTCACTGGACAATTCATAGTTCACCAGCCTAGGTCTCTGTTTCAACTGGCATTTGAGTGATCAGATTGGCCCCAAATGGATGCTGTGCTCTTTCCCTCAAACTTGGTAGAGTACTGCATGATCCCCCATATGCATGGTGTCCTGTCCTAGTGACCTGTCTCACTCCCTCAGATCCTGTTTGCTGGGCCAATTTCCCCTGGGATTGGCAGTTCACAATTTTGCTTTGCAGCACTAATACTTTCTGGATGCAGTCCCCAGCAGGCTTTTGCTTCTACAGGGTATGGCCAAGCTGGTTATTGAATGAGGTCTGAGCAAAATTCCATAGCTTGGAATTATGCTGGAAGAAGAGGCCAGGGTTATAGAGATGGGTTTTGATTTAAGCCTGCCCTGTGTCCTTGAATCTACTAATGCCATGTTACTGCTGATATTGTGGGAAGTGGGGGAGGGGTCTTCAGTGAGTTAGCATCATTTCCTGTTTCTTTGTTCTTGTTTTTGTTTTTACCCTCTTTTGGATTTTGGGTATCCTAGTCCATGGAGACTGCTGAAGTTGCTTTATATTTGACACATAATTCCTGTTTCTGAGAAGTCATAGAGATTGGAGAAAATACCTAATCTGCTGTTTGTTGTTCATGTGACCCAGAAGTAATCAATTAAGTCTTGAGGATAGAATCCATGTCTTTTAAGTGGACCTGATATGTTCTAGCTCATTATCCTAGAGCCAGGCTGCTAAATTGTCCCCCTCAAGGTTGTCAGAGTACTCCTGAGGGGTTGGAATGTCTTTCCCTAATACTATGGGCTTGATTCCCCATTTTGGGTATGTTCCTTCCCACTGTTAGTCACCAATGACTAACTCCTTGGTTCTGTTTAACCAATTAACACCAGTTAACTTTTGCAAAGGAATACTTACTTTTAAGTTATAGCAAGAACAAAAGTGCATTTCCCTCCTAAACCTCTAGGCACACTCTCCTCCATACCACTTCATTCTCTGGGGACAGTCACCTCACTCAGAACAGTTTCTACATAGAATTTGTACCACCAAGTTCACATCCAAATATGACATTGCTGTTAGATGAAATGTCATCTCAGCTACCACTGGGCTGATGGCATAGTCCTAAAAAGACTGTGCCAAGAATGCTAAAGCTTAGAATGGGCTGAGGTAATTTAAGCTATATTGGAAGAGAAGAGGATTAATAAAAGGACAGGCCTTTACTTGGAATAGATGGAATTATTATAACTGAAAACAGAGAGGAAGCAGAATTGCTCACTAGTTACATTGTTTCTATTTTCTCTGCAAAGGAGAATAACCTTCACACTGGAAATGACTGAACAAAAATGATTAACAGGAAGGTCATATCCAAGGTGAGTAAGGAAATAATATGAAACTACCTAGCTGCCTTTGATGAATTTAAGTCACCTAGACAAGATGGATTATAACCTCTAGTAGCACAGGAGCTGGGAGATGTGATTGCTGAGGCACTGTCAATGATATTTGAAAGATATTTGAAGCAGGTAGATAGTCAAGTGGATAGAGTGCTTGTTTAGACTCAGGAAGACCTGAGTTCAAAATCAGCCCCAGATACTTCCTAGCTGTATGATACTAGGCAAGTCACTTAACTGCTGTCTGCCTCAGTTTCCTCATTTGTAAAATGGGAATAATATTAGACCTACATCTCAACACTTAGAGGTGCCCAATATTGGAATGGGCTGCTTGGAGAGGTGGAGGTCTTTGGACAGAGGGTAGATGACCACTTGTTGATTATGTTATAGTAAGGATGCCTTTGGTGTATGGGTTGGACTAGGTGGTCACTGGGGTCCCTTCCAACTTTCAGTTTCCATAATTTTTATTCTTTCTTGTTTTCTTTTCTTTTTTTAAATCACTGTCAATACCCTTTCCTTTCCCCAACTCTCTTTCTCCTCCAAAAGAAGAATGAAATCCCTCCCTTGCAACAAATAACTATAGTTATACAAAATAAATCCACAAATTGGCCATTTCAGAAAATGTGTATTTCATTCTGTGCCTCTAAGGATCACAGAATTTATAGTTGGATTTTTAAGTTGTTCTTTTTCTAGTTTTTTTTAGTTGTATGCCAAATTCATTGATCTCCTTTTTTTTCTATTTTATTTATGTAAGCATTTAGAGATATAAAACTTCCCCTAAGAACTGCTTTCACTGCATCCCATAAGTTTTGGCATATTGTCTCATTATTGTCATTCTCTTGAATGAAATTATTGATTGTTTCTATGATTTGTTGTTTGACCCAATCATTTTTTAGGATTAGATTATTTAGTTTCCAATTATTTTTTAGTCTATCTTTCCATGGCCCTTTATTACATATAATTTTTATTGCGTCATGATCTGAAAAGGATGCACTTAATATTTCTGCCTTTCTGCATTGGATTGTGAGGTTTTTATGCCCTAGTACATGGTCAATTTTTGTGTATGTGCCATGTACTGCCAAGAAAAAAGTATATTCCTTTCTATCCCCATTCAGTTTTCTCCAGAGGTCTATCATACCTAACTTTTCTAATGTTCTATTCACCTCCTTAACTTCTTTCTTGTTTATTTTGTGGTTAGATTTCTAGTGCAGAGGGGGAGGTTCAGGTCCCCCACTAGTATAGTTTTGCTGTCTATTTCTTCCTGTAACTCCCTGAACTTCTCCTGTAAGAATTGGGTGCTATACCATTTGGTGCATATATGTTTAGTAATGATATTACTTCATTGTCTATGGTGCCTTTTAGCAGGATGTAGTTTCCTTCCTTATCTCTTTTGATTAGATCTATTTTTGCTTTTGCTTTGTCTGAGATCAGGATTGCTACCCCTGCTTTTTTTACTTCAGCTGACTCATAATATATTCTGCTCCAGCCTTTTACCTTTACCCTGTATGTGTCACTCTTTTTCAAATGTGTTTCCTGTAAACAACATATTGTAGGATTATGGTTTTTAATCCATTCTGCAATCTGTTTCCATTTTATGGGAGAGTTCATCCCATTCACATTCACAGTTATGATTACTATCTGTGTCTTTTTCTCCATCCTTTCCCCCATTTATGCTTTTCTTTCTCCTTTTTCCTTTCCCCTTCACTAGTGTTTTGCTTTTGACCACTGCCTCCTTCAGTCCTCCTCCCTTTTATTATCCCTTTCCCTTTTCTTCCCCTTTACTCTTACTGCTTCTTCCCTTCTTCCTCCCCCCTTTTCTTTCCCCTTTTCCCTCCTACTGCCTATAGGGCAAGTTAGATTTCTATACCTAACTGATTATTATGCCCTTCTTGAGCCAAATCTGATGAGAGTAAGGTTCAAACAATGCTGATCCCCCTCCCTTCTCCTCTGCTGTAATAGGATTTTGTGTCTTTTCCTGTAATGTAATTTACCCTTGTCTGCCTCCTCCTTTCTCAGTACATTTTCTAAGATCATATTGATCCACTTATTTGGATCCATTTAACCCACTTGATTAGATTTTTTTTTATCATTACATCAAAGTCAACTAATATCCACCCTCTTTATGTATACTCCTTTAACATGGTGTAATAACAATACAGTTCTCAAGGTTGCAAGTGTCATATTCCCTTGTAGGGGTTTAAACAGCCCCCCCCATTATTAACAACATATTGTATCTTTCTGTCCCATTTACCTTTTTATGTCCTTCTTGAGTCCTGTACTTGAAGATCAAATTTTTTGTTGAGCTCTGGTCTTTTTATCAGGAAAGTTTGGAAGTCTCCTATTTCATTGAATATCCATCTCCTCCCTTGAAAAATGATGCTCATTTTTGCTGGGTAATTGATCCTTGGCTGCATTCCAAGCTCCTTTGCCTTATGGAATATCATGTTCCACCCTGCGGTCTTTTAATGTAGAAGCTGTGTAATCCTGACTGTGGTTCCATGATATTTAAATTGTTTCTGGCTGCTTGCAGCACCTTCTCTTTCATCTGGTAATTTTGGAATTTTGCTATTATATTCCTTGGATTGTCAATTTGGGATCTCTTTCAGGTGGTGATTGGTGGATTCTTTCTATGGTTATTTTCCCTTCTGGTTCTAGGACTTCCGGGCAGTTTTCCTTTATGATTTCCTGAAAGATACTGTCCAGGCTCTTTTTTTCATCATGATTTTCAGGTAGTCCAATAATTTTTAAATTGTCTCTCCTGAATCGATTTTCCAGGTTGGTTGTTTTACTGATGAGGTATTTTATGTTTTCATCTTTTTCATTTTTTGTTTCTGTTTGACTGATTCTTGCTCTCTCATAGAGACATTAGTTTCCATTTGTCCAATTCTAGTTTTTAACAGATTGTTTTCTTCTGTTAGTTTTTGTACTTCCTTCTTCAATGGCCAATTGTGTTTTTTACTTTTGTTTTCTTCAGTGTACTCTTCTGTTAGTTTTTTTCTTCCTTCTTCAATTGGCCAATTGTGTTTTTTAGGGACTTGTTTTCTTCAGTGTATTTTTTTTCCAATTGGCCAATTGTATTTTTGAAGGACTCTTCTACCTCTCTCATTTGACTATTAAAATCCTTCTTGAGCTCTTCTAAGAAGGCTTTTTGGGCTTCAGACCAGTTCATATTCCCTTTTGTTGTTGCAGATGTGGGTTTGTTGACAATGTTGTCCTCTTCAGAATTTCTGTCTTGATCTTCACTCTTCTCATAATATGAATCTATGGTACTTTTTTTTTTTTTTACCCGTGGTGTTTCTTTATTCCCTGGCCTTTAAAGAGATTGAGCTCTTCTGCTGGGGAACAGAGGGCACTGACCCAAGCTTCTTGTGTTGGGAGCCTAGGTCTTGGTCACTGGCTTTGTGTGCTGGGGCCTCTTGTGTTGGCAATTGGAGGCTGTATGTTTCTGGTAGCTTACCTGGAGTTGGGCTGGAATCAGCAAGGCTGGAACTTTCAGGCAATTCTAGGTTGCCTGCTTTTCCTTTTCTTTAGCTTTCTTCAGCTCCTTTTAGATGGGTGCTGCAGGGTGTGTTTATCTGCCTGGGGCCTCCTGCAGTGTTTTCTCCCTCGTTTCTGCTAATGCACTGGGAGATTCCTTTGTGGTAGAGTGCCGAGGCACCTGGTGGTTTTCTGAGCTGGTTTCTACTGGTCCTGAGCCCATCCCCCCCCCAGATGTCCAGGTGTTGGTGTTTGCTTGTTCTACCACCTGGGCTTCAGGATTTCTTCACAATTGGAGGCTGCAGGGCTCTGACAGCTTACCTGGTGTTGGGCTGGAACCAGCAAGGCTGGGGCTTTAGGAAGCCTTTAGGTTTTTTTTCTTCACCTCTTTTCAGATGAATGCTGCAGGGTACTTATCTGCCTGGGGCCTCTTGTAGTTCTTCCTCTCTTATTTTTGCTGAGGCACTAGGAGACCCGTTTGCTGGGCTGCTGTACTGCTGCTCCCCATATTTCTTCTAGTTCAGCTGTTCCAGGGTATTTTTCTCTGGGGTGATATTTTCTAGGTTTTCGGAGGTTGATAGGGGAGAGTGAGAGTGACTACCCTTTTACTCCGCCATCTTGGCTCCCAGGATCGGAAGTCGAATTTATAGTTGGAAAGAACCTTATTGATCATCTGGCCTGCCTTCCCATTTTTGTTTATTTTTAAAATGTTGTATTGGTGTTTAAAAAAAAACATTGCTATCATTTTTTAATACCAATTGTACCCCTAACAGAGCCTTCTTTTGTCATAACAAAATAAAATTAAGCCAAACAAATCAATATATAGCATAAGTAGACCTTGTAATTACTATCCCATTTTCTACTTGTAGTGATAATTTGGATCCCTAATACAGAGCTGCTACATCCTCTCAGGGCTCTGGGGGTAACCCTGATGGGCTGGGGAGGGGTCATTTTCTAATGCTACAGTTCACGAGCCCCCAACATTGTGCTTTCTATCATGATTACCAGTTGATATCAATTAGCCAGACTTAATTATTTTTTAGAAAGAAGTATTCACTATGTTATTATGGTTGATGCAAAACATTCTCCTTTCCCAAAGACGGTGACAATACTCTCTCATCATTAGGTATATACTCCAGGGAAGTGGGCTGAAGTTTTAACATGCGTTGCAAAGGGATAGCTCACAGTTCCTGGAAATGCTTTTGTGCAAATGAGAGCGATTGCATTGTCCTCAAATATCCCCTTTTGGTAAAGTGTAGTTCCCTGTCCCTGCTTCCCTCCTTCCCAAGGCTCTTTGCATAGAGAAACTAGAATAATCTGTTCTTGGCTCCCAGTACAGACCCTGCCACCAATCATTGCTAGTGGCCATACCAGTCCAAATCCTCCAAACTTTCCAAATTCTTGAGGTCCTCTTTCTACCCAAGGGGACTGGGGTAGAGGCTAGGATATAGAAGCTAAGGATGAAGCCTCAGTCTCCCATTGCTGCCTATCTATTGATTTATTCTCAGGAGTTTAACTGGCTCTCTCCTCTACATTTATTTCAGCTCTTGGGTTAGCGCCTTTGTTTTATATATGCCCCACAAGGTTTTCCCAAGTATCTCACCTAATTGGAATAAATTTCCCATTACATCTATACTTACCCCTCCCCTAGCTTGGGAGTTAAAGGCATGGCACCCCCACCATCTGGAAAATGCACATAAATTTTTTGGACCTCCCTTTTTACCAGAGAAGAAGTCTGGATTTTTTCTTTTTCTTTTATGGGTCATTAAAATTTAAAATATATTGACATTATACATTACTATACATATATTTTACGCATTTCTGAGTTTCTAAACTTTTTCCTGTGTCCTCTGCTGGCCCTCTTGTGTCATCTGTGACTTTCACAAAACTCTGCCAAAATTCCTATTTAATTAAATTTCTTATGCTGACCTTGATATATCTAAACCTATGATGGGGAAAGTCTCAAAGGGATAACTGTAGCATCTTTGATTGATTTGATTTGTCTAGACCTTGTTCATACCTAGTTCTGACTGAGACTACTATATGTAGAGATACATAAGCACACTCTAGAAACCATATCTGCTAGCAGTGACTATTCCTCCAGTTCCCTAGATAAATCTGTGGAGCTTAGCTGATAGAGAGAGGGAATCTGAGGATGATGAAAATTGGGGAGGTAGGAAGATTATTGTGTTTGGTGATCTCTTACTGCCTAGGGTATCCCTTTACAATCCCACTGAATTGTCTCTATTACTCCATCAATGGAGGTGAGAACGAAGGTGGGGGGAGTACATGTGCTCCTACTGCTCCCTAGAACCTAGTGAAATAGGTGTCATTTTAGATGAGCAGCAAGAGTGGCCTGCAAGTACAAGTTTGGGGGTGGAGTAGTGTATAGGGCACTGGATTTGGAGTCAGGGAGGCCAGTGTTTAAATCCTGCCTCAGACATTTACTGGCTTTATAACCTTTCTCTACCTCAGCCTCCTCATCTATAAAATGAGGAGGTTATACCTGATGGTGTTGAAGGTCCCTTCTAGCCCTAAATTTATGAATTTATGTTGGTTGAGAAATTAAGAGCAGGTTGGGGAGGACCTAGTACTGAAAGACTGGTTGGCTCTCTAGTCTTCGAAGGCTGTGGTAGAGAGAGTGGGCTGGACCTGGATGGAGGAGCTGGGTACACATCCCGCTCTGACTCTTATTAGTTGTATGACTAACAAATTGATGAACCTCTTTGAGTCTTTCTTCATCTGTAAAATGGGGATAATACTTGTGCTACTTACCTCAGGTAGATGAAGTATAATTATAATGAGAATATTCAGTTATGAACCCAGAGGAGTTGGACTTCTACAGGAAAGCATATATCTAGAGACTAGTTCCAGAGTAAAACATGGAAGAGAAGACAGACCTTTGATGAAAGAGGGCATAGAAGAGGGGATGGAGTATAGAAAAAGAAATTCAGTCTTGATCACAGAAGGTAGGACTAGAGATAGAGATATCCCACCTCACTTGGACATGTAGGGTCCATACCATGTGGATTGCCCCAAAGAGGAATAAAGGTCTACACAACAGGAAACAACATGCACTGAAGAGTAGGGATTGTCCACTTTCCTAATACAATGAGTCATACAGACTATATAGATCCACAGGGAAGGTTCCAAACACACCAGAGGGCAGAGTTGCTTGATGTCGTCTCAAAAAGGAAATAAAGTTTTTCTGCCTATCAAGGAGCTCAAGTACAAGCCTATTCTATGTTTCATTGTTGTTGCTGGCTGGGTTAAATAAAATTATCTTATTTGCAATGAGTTGTTCACCTAAATGCTTATAGGGGAACTAAATGGACTTAAGAGAGATGAACCAAATCGTGATATCTCCAGGGGAAACTCTGGGTTTGGACATGAGTCCAAGAAGTTTTGTGACTGATTATCATACTCTGCCACCAAGATGGCCTTGGTCTCTAATGTTAGGTCCTAGGGCACAATTAGCACACGGATTGCATTATTATTACTGTTCAGACTCTAACATAGGTACAGATAATTAAGAGAGGAACCAAGTGGAGAACACTTTGCACATAATTGCCAGACTGTCTCTAGGACGTGGACCTCTTGCCATATAAATCTTGATAACCAGTAGTGATAGTTGATAAGATTTAGATTTGGAAAGGACCTTAGTGGTCATCTAGATCAATTCCCTCTCCTTATAGATGAGGAAACTGAGGCCCACATCCTGCTTTCCACTAGCATTGATTCCTCTGTGTCTTGACTCCTTTTCTTTGGTTCCTATTCTCTTTTTCTGAATTGTCCTTACTGGACATGCTTGCTTCCTCTTTTTCCCAGTCTCCCCACTTTGAAAATGTGAAATGGTCTCCCTAATGACACCTCTCAATCGATCTACTCCATGTACATCACACATACTCACACAATCAATAACAATTATTACCACTGGAAATCCTGGTGAAAAATGGCTTTGCTCCAAGAATAAGAATTCATAGGTGGTGGTTCACAGACCCCCAGTACTCTTTGTACTAGGCATAGTAGTAATAGTGAATTCAGCCTGGAGGGAAGCTAATGGGTCCTTACCTCCATCTCCAACATACCAGTTTAGTGGTTTATGGTCATTAAATTGAAAAGAATACCCTTGATACCTCTGAGAAACACTGCAGCTCTAAGTCTGGGGCAGCCAGGAACCCCTCTGGTCTAGCAGTCAAAGTGAACCATCAATACAACATGTAACATCAATATGGCAATATGACAAACAGTGTGTACCTGGTGATCTGGGGATAAGAAGTGCTGCCATCTGAAGGGAAGGGGTTGGAGTTGGGCTAGAGAGGACGCTGGGAAAAGGGAAATAGGAGAAACCTCTAATGAGTCTCTATTGGGAACATTTCAATTGAACTGCATTTAATTATCTAAACATACTGTAAAGAAAGAAACACAGCATATTTATTCTAAACTGGGTCATGTGAAATTCAAGAAACTGATCTGGATCATGCTGCTTTGATGGCTGATAGGAAAATTTGAAAGAGAACAAGGGGGAAGAGAGAAGAAGGGAAAGAGAGGAAGAGAGGGAGTGAGGGAGGGAAAGAGAAACATGGAGGGAAGAAGAGAGAGGGAGGAAGAGAAAGAGAAAGAGAAAAGAGAGGAAGAGAAGAGAGGAAGGGAGGGAGAAAGAGAGAAAAGAGAGGAGAGGGAAAGAGACAGGAAAAGAGAGAGGAGGGAAGGGAAAGAAGACAGAGATAGATAAACACACACAGATGAGAGATGGGTCAAGAGAGAAGTGAGGCACAGACTTAAAAAAAAATTTTATTCTGAACTTAAGAAATAAAACAAGTAGAATAGAAAAAAGATGATTGTATATGAAACTGCAAATCAATTATGTACAATTAGGAAATACAATTGCTATTCCTTTTAAATGTATAATGAAGTTATCATGTAAATTTCTTTTTTTTTCCATTTTTTCTTTCCTTCCCCCTTCCTTCCCCTTGCTTGCCCCAGAGATGGCTACCATTAAACGCAAATACACACACATACACAAACATATTCATGAATATATGTAAAACCATTCTATACATACTTCTCTTTATCTTTCTCTGGATGCAGATACTGTCTTCTTTCACATGTCCTTTGTCTTCATATGTCCATATGTAGTTAATTTGGGTATTTATAATAGTCAAAATGACTTATTCACTCAAAGTCATTCTTAAAACAATATCGCTGTTACTGTACAATGTTCTCTTGGTTCTGCTCATTTCACTCTTCATTATTTCATGCAAGTCTTTCCATGTTTTTCTAAGATCATCGAGCTCATCATTTCTTATAGCACAGTAGTATTCCATTACAATCATGTACCACAACTTGTTCAGCCATTCTCCAATTGATGGGCATCCCTGCAATTCCCAGTTCTTTGTCACCACAAAGAGAACTGTCATAAACATTCTAGAATGTATAGGTTCTTTTCCTTTTTCTAGCTCCAGAGCCCCAAATACATAGGGGAGCCAGTCATCCTATATCTAGACTTCCTGTGATTATAGCCCTAGGAGACTCTTGGATGAGATAATTCTCCTATTTGAGCTTATTTCTCTTCTTCTTGAGATCTTACTCTCAGCTAAATAGCTCATTTACTCTCAGGTGCTCTTTGGCATATTCCAATCAGTATAACTCCTACAATTTGGGTTTGTTGCTTTCTTTGATTAATAGGTTTACTAGGTATTCTAGATGGTCTTTTGTGTAGCTAGAGTTTGTTGGAAAGAATACGGTATGAGTAAACTAAGGGTTAACCTTCCCCTTAAGAATAATCAGGGAAATGGCTTTTCATTCTGAACTTAGAATTTGACCCCTAAATTAGATATTTGAGTGTGGCAGATAGATGTAATTCTAGCCAAATACCCCTCTTAGAGACTGGAGGAATGATCTCTTAGCCTTAGATGTTCAGGACCCTATCAGCCCCTCCCCGTGCTGGCTACTGGTCATGCTGGCAGGGCCTTCTATGTGCCATCCAAAAAGGTGTGCCCGATCACAGACCATATCTTTCCATGCCAGTCAAAAGTTGTGTCTTTATATGCAAATATTAGATGTGATATATACATAATCTTCTGTATATAAAATACGGAGTGTAAATGTAAGTTGCTGCTTGCTGTTTGTCCTTCATTCTCGAAGAAGACCATGACATCAGGAAGGTGATTCCATGACATGCGAGTGAATTGGATTTAAGTGAGTGAGGGCTGTGCAAAGTCACCATGCTCACTTTCTCCTTCCAAGCCATCTGTGGCCAGTGGCCAGATATAGATCAGGACAACTGGAGATGGCCTTTCAAGCTAAGATCTTTAACAGGTCTCAGTTTGACTGAGGCAGTGCCCATTCAGTGATTAAGGCTTAATATTGTTTGTCCTTTGTTCTTGAAGAGCACCATGATATCAGGGAGGTGATGCCAAGACATTCAAGTGAATTGGATTTAAGTGAGGAAGGGCTGTGCAAAGTCGCCAACCTCACTTTCTGGTTGAATGCTAAGAAACTCACATTCTAGAGCTGGTCCTAGAACCAAACCTAAATCTTGGGGTGCTTTTTTGATAATTGAAGGCCTGTTCTAGTGGCATAGGGCAGTGGTCTCTAGAGTTTTTTTGATCATGTGCCCTTATCAATAAAAATTTTTTATCATGCATATCCACTATGTGTATATCTACTTGTATGTAAATTATATATATGTATAACTTGCACTGATAATTATGTACATTATTAAGCTTATACAAAAGGATGAAATAACATTTGATTCTAAAGTCGCTGGAGTTTATTGATCTAAGAGAGTGACATTTTCAGACTTGATAGGAAAATCACCTTGTAAGGTGTGTGAAAGATGGATTGGAGGTTGGAAAGACTTGAGGCATAGGAGACCAATTAGAAGGCTATTGCAATTTTCCAGGTGAGAGGTGATGAGCTCCTTCTGACCCCATTTAGGGTTTTCTTGGCAAAGATACTGGAATGGCTTGCCATTTCCTTCTCCAGCTCATTTTACAGATGAAGAAACTGAGGTAAACAGGGTTAAATGACTGGTCCAGAGACTAGTAAGTGTCTGAGGCCATGTTTGAACTCAGGTCCTCCTGACTCCAGGATCTGCACTCTGTCTATTGTGCCACTTAGCTGCCCTCCATGTGGAGATAGACATGACAAAATATGGCAAAGATATGTGGGGGTGAGAGTGAGGGATTGAAGATGAAACTGAGGTCATCAGTCTGGATGTGTAACGGCCTTGACTGAAAGTATGGTAGTGCCCTCAGCAGTAATAGGGAAGTTTGGAAAAGAAGTGATTCGGGGGAAAAGATAATGCAATGAGATGTGCTCAGTAGTGGGGAGGGGGCATAGGGCTATTACCCACTAGTCACTGTCAGAGATCATGGGGCATTCCCTGCAATCATGAGGTGATAGAATGCACAGGATAGGAATGCTGGGAGGTTGGAGGTATATGGAATTTTCCCAGTGGTGCCTGTGTATCTGTGGTGGGTGTCCTGGTAGCAGTCAAGTTAAAACTGCTCTGAGGTCGGTCCTTACACCTGGCTTGGGAGTAGAGGAGTTGAGAGTTTTTACAGCAAAGAGATGATGAAGAATGAAGGAATTTTAGGCAGTAAGGATAGGTATAATTATATCTGAGTCAAACCCCCAGTGTCATGGAGATGGTGGAGTATGAGTCATCTCCCTGTCCTCTAGTTGATTGATTGCATAGTCTTTGGGGGTCGGTCCAATACATCCTCTTTTTTTTTTTTGTGGAAGTAATAGGGATTAAGTCACTTGCCCAGGGTCATACAGCTAGTAAGTGTCTGAAGTCGGATTTGAACTCACATCCCTCCTGACTTCAGGGCTGGTCTCTATCCACTGTGCTGCCTAGCTAACCCCCTTCTCCCCCCTAGTCTAAGGCATTCTGGACAGGCCCTCATTTTACAGAACATTGGTATAGAGGAAGGAACACTGGATTTTGAAGACAGGAGAGCTGGACTAGAATTCTAACTCTACTCCTTATGCTTTGTGTGTGACTGAAGAATAGTAACAACCTCTCAAAAAATAAAGGAAGTAGGCAAGATAATGTGTAAAGTTCCTTCAGTTCTAAAGCTTTAGCCTGGACTAGATTGGTCTGGACTAAGCCCCTCCTCCTCTAGTTTAAAGAGCAGCTAGATGGCATTAGTGAATAGGGTGTTGGGGCTGAAATCAGGAAGACCCATCTTTATGAGTTTAAATCTGGCCTCAGTTACTTGCTAGCTGTGTGACCCTGAGCAGGTTACTTAACTCTGTTTGCCTCAGTTTCCTCATCTATAAAATGAGCTGGAGAGGGAAATGGCAAACTACTCCAGCATTTTTGCCAAGAAAACCCCAAATGGTGTCATAAAGAGTCAGACACCATTACAAAATGACTGAACAAAAAGGTCTCTAGTTCAGAATGGATTCTTAAACTAAACTAGAGCAGGACTACAGCCTCTGGAGAAGGAGGCATGGAGTCAATAGCCAATCCCTTACTCCTGTTCTAGGTTGGAATAATGAGTGCACTGAATTTTGTCAGTATTTATACTTGTCCTTTCAATGACAGGTAGTGTGGCAAAGAAGATGACTTCAGAGCCAGAGAAAAAAAAGTGTTCAAGTCTCACCTCTGACCCAGACTGTCTGTGTAGACCATAGCCAATCACTTAACCTTCAAGTGTTCCAGGCAACTTTCCAAGACTCTTGAGTTGTAGAGAAGGTGCTGACCTGCATGGATAGGTGGAAATCTCTATGCATATGAAATCCCAAGTCAGTCCCTATTCCTTCACAAGATTGTAAGTTCCTTGTACTAGGATTAGATTGTAAATTCCAAGTCCTATAGGGACTATATCTTATACTTCACTGTTTCCCTCCCACACTGCGTAACATAAACACAGCTAGTGCTCAATAAATATTTATGAGTTGATGCTATGCCGAGGCTGAGGAACAAAGCCTGTACATAGTACCTCAGTTTCTTCACCTGTAAAATGAGCAAGTTGGATTAGATGTTTTTTCCATCTCCAGATTCTAGGATTTCACTCAGAAGGGTAGCCTTGGTACTCAATAGCTTTAATAAAACTGTGTTGCAAGCTTGCTCTGTTATACTGAGACCCTCATGGTAAAGTATCACCACATTCATTGAAAATCCACTGAGTTGAAATTTGTTATCATTCAGACAAGGTCTTGGCTTGAATTTATCTTTATTCCATATATGAAAAAAAGGATCACTCAGCAAATCATTAATATAACCAACATGGGAGGAGAGGCTGTTTAATGTACTTGTAGGAATAAACTATTTTGAAGCATCTTAGAAGCAGCATTTACAATGAACACATTAATTACACATTATTCTTTTACAATTCATAAAAGTAGGTCCAAGGACCTCTTTCCAAAATATTTTTTTCAATTTCACTTCAATTTAACAAGCATTTATCAATTGCCTATTTTATAAAAAATGCTGTCTGGTAACAGGCTTTTTTTTAAATCTTAGTTTGAGTTATTACATAAAACTAGAAAAAATAAACATCACTTATTTTAAAATTCATTGATTTAGACTCTTAACTAATTTAGACTTGTAATGGAAAGACCTTACATTGTCAATTGCACTGCATAAAATATTTTCAATCCCTTCGACACAGTGGCTAGCAGGAACTCCTAAAACTTGCAGTCTTTGATGAGGGTACAATCTCCCTAATGTATACCAACTTTCTAGTAACTAGAAAACTATGGTGATTTTCAAAGGCCAATCTCAGTCACTTTGTTCTACAACACTGTCATGATACTCTCCATATAATAACACGAGATACAGTAAAACAACTAGTCTGATCAGAAAAATTTAGTGGGTGGGGGAAAACTCCCTTTTACTGTCAATTGCATCCTGGAGAGAAGGAAAAATGTAAACTATCTTCAGTGAGTTTTAGCAATTCTGGAGAAAACAGACTCAACTTGACCCAATATTCAAAGCAATCTCACTAAAGAAGACCCCAAATTCCAAAAAAATTGAAAATTATTCTCATTGAGAGTTACCTCATGTATGACAGAGCTGAAAGCTGAAATCCTAGACATCTTCCTGGTTTGGGGTTAATTTAATACTACTCACAATAATGTTCACAAAACCTCATTCACTGAATCTCCTCCTTTAGACTAGTCAGGATTTATTAAATGACCTCATATCAGAGGGTTAACAAATATGGTTTACTTAAATGAGAAAGTACTGTGATGTTAAAAAAAAAATACATTAATGCCAGATACTCCCAAAACCTGTGACCTTCAACAAATCATCTTACCTCCTCCCAACTCTTCCATCTCTCTCTTTGCCCATTGATGTAAGTATCGTCTAGTCCTGTCCCTAAGGTCAACCTAGGAAAACTAAAAATATCGTGATACGAACTATCCCTGATTACAGAAGATGATACATCCTGGCTTTAAGTATGGATCACCAGTGCTGATATTCTTGAGGAAGGCTGAGAGATCAGGAATTAGCCACTGCTGCTCCAATTAAAGATGGTTTGAGGACTTCCCAGGGTCTTTAAAAACATTACCATGCTGACTCTTAGTCTGAAATGGAAACAAAAGTCATTCTCAACAGTGGCTCCTACCCTCTGTGTAAAAAGTGTGTATCAGAAAGAGAAAGGTAAACCCTTGAAACCCTAAATCCCCTGGGACATGACATGGCATAGGTATGACACAGAAGTCACATTCAGCATCAGCAGACATATTTTCCCCTCTTTACCTTCTGTTTTTCTTTTCATCCAGGCACCAGGTTTTCGGGAGTATGAATGTAAAGCTCTGGAAGCATCACTTAGTGGTAAGGGTAATTTATATTATGGTTCCTATTACAGGTGCAAGGGGGTTTAAATAAGTGAGTTCTCTCTCCACCATCAATTTGTGAGCTTACTTCTACTCCTATTAAATATGGTCATGCCCATGGACACCTTTTTAAAAGCACAAAAGGCAACCTTGTATTAGAAGATGAATGGGCTGATTTGGAGCCACCATTTGACACTCTCTAGGAATGGGTTTCAGTAACTGGGGTTGACCCCAAGATGATTTGATTGATTAGGATGCCTGAGAGGATGGATTTTAGTGGGAGGAGCCACCTCTTTGTGATGGCTTATAAAAGTGAACCTACAGACCTGCTCACTTTGTTTTTTTGTTCTCCTTTCCATCATTTTTTTTTCCCCCTTGTGCATGTCTTCTGTAATACTGAGGGAATAGGGAAGGAGATTTCTTTCTCAGTATGCCCACTTTCAGGAACATCTAATGAAGTCTTGCAGCATAAATACATCGAAAACTGCATGTCTTTGCTCAGATGGCCTGTCTTTGTTTCCCCTTTTGATTACAGGGCAGAGAACAGAGAGAACCCTGAGAATGGACTTTCCCAGCCAAAAGATGGCAGCGGATGGAACAGTGGCAGAGTATCAAGAATTCCTGTAGAAGCACCCACATTTGCCTACAAGGCCTGAGACATGTGTTCATGAACAATATTTTGGAACCCCAACTTTTAGGGTAGAGAAGAGAGGATTTTAATGTCCTAGGCTGTGCAACCTCAGAGTCTAGCCTTCTAGCCAGGTAGGGGAGATTTTTTTGGGGGGTAGCAGTAGCCTTAACAATTCCCTTGAGTACTCCTAAATTGAAAAGTTAGGCAACATACTTGGTGCTGATGGTTCTGAACGGCATATGTCTTGAACAGAAGGAATTGCCCACATGGCCCCCACAGCTGTACAAACAGTAGAAGGGAATTAAAGCCATTATCTGAGAGGGGTAAGAGATGGGGATGTTGTTGTCCCCTACACACACACACACACACACACACACACACACACACACATCCATTACTATGAATGATTGATTCGAATATTATAGATCCAGTGGGAAGGGGGATTACCTATTCAGTATTTTCAAAGTGTATTTATCTTCCTGGGAGAGTCCAAATTGCAAAGTAAGACTAGGAGTCTTGGAAAGATTGTGGGGAAAAAAGATTTTGCTTGAATGTCAAGAGGTGGTCCTGCTGGTAACTTCAAGTTCAATTTCTTTTCAAGTGGGACTTTTGAACTAATGTGAATATTCAAGTGTTTTGTGTATCTGTTGAGTGAACCATTTGTATCTTATTTGTTTCCTGTGAGCGTGAGAGACTGCCCTTTTCCTGTTATGCATTGGTTATCTTTAGTGCTTGTATAGGATCTGGGGAGCCCTTTTATCCACAACCTGGACAACATGATCATACTTGTAGATTTTCTTGCATTAACTCTGGCTGGGAACAGGAGTCTAAAAAGTTACTCTTTAAGATCATCCTTTGAGATTGGACACTGCTTTAGCCCAGAGCTTGGAGGGTCTGGGCCATAACATAAAGAAAAAACATTTGCCCTTCTGTCCTGTGGCACTTCTCTTGTTTTCCCTGATCTTTCAATGACATTTTTGTTGAATAAATGAGGAAATAAGTGATGAATAAATAAATGAATGAAACAGGAGAAATCTATATAACTAATATGCAATACTTGAGATGTGATGAGAAAAAGAGAGAGTTCTTGTTATTTGGTGACTGCAATTCTTTTCTTATATTCCCTTGTCCCAAAATTTTGCCCTCATATGCCTTTTTCATCATGTCTTCCTCCCCACCACTCCTTTTTCTTCTGCCCTATACTCTTAGCCATCAGAGGCCAAGGTGTTTAATGTTGGGTTGGAGGAGGGAAGAACGGTATTGATGATAATAAGGGGAGGGAGAAGAAGAGGGGAGTCATTCTATTTTCTTTGCTACCCCCCCCCCACCAGCCCATCTGTTCACCTTAGGCAAGCGATCCTGTGTTTCGAAACAAATTTTTTCCCTTGGAGAGTACTGAGGGTAATAAAAGATGCAGATTGAGTAGGCAGGATGTATTAAAGAAAAAAGATGGCAAGTTAGATTTTTAATGTTTCGCTGAGACATTGCAAAAAGCCCTTCATTATGGGAGGGAAATGCTTGGAAAATAGCTTTATAATTAATGTGAAATGAAAGAATCTCCCTTGGAGCAAGCAGGACTTGGCAGCTATGCGAATGATGTCAATGAGAGAGCATCTCCTGAGCAGGGTGATCTGATCAGCCCCGATCCCAGGATACATTCAGGTTGTAAAGCCCATTCAGCATAAATCCTCCAATCGAGGCCTTCCACAGCTCGCTGAATTACTGCTTCCCAGAAAATGCTGAAGCCATTGATCTTGATCTTTTTAAATCATTAAATGTTTTTGGCATTCAAACACGTGGCTGGTCTGTGCTCACTGACCCCGCTAGAAGCAGAAACTGATTCGGCAATGGTTCACGCAGAGACGGAGCAGGGAGCAGGCTCTCGCTGGGAGCCTCGTCAGTCCCACGGCAGCAGTACAGTGACCTTTAACATGAGCATGCGAGGCTGCTTCTAAATAAAAGAAGCAAAATGCCTTCCTCTTTTTTATACCCTCCTAACCCCTCCCTCTGAGCATCTCAATACCCACCGTGCATTTCTAAGAGGCCTTAGATGTCGCTAAGAGCTGGAGAGCTAGAATGCCACCTGGCAGATATTCTCCCCAGTGTGTCATTATGACGCATTGTGTGTGTGTGTGTGTGTGTGTGTGTGTGTGTGTGTGTGTGTGTGTGCGTGTGTGTTCTTGGGAATATACCTTCCACATTTTGACTTTCACCATGGTGGTTTCAATATATCGTGGGTCAGCATAAGAAATTAAATGGGAATTTTTGGGGAGTTTTGCGGAAGCTGCAGATGACACTCGAAGGCCAGCAGGCAACACAGAGCCTATGACCAAAATTTCACAATAAGGTACTATAAACAACCTATAAAAGAAAAAGAAAAAATTCAGACTTCTTCTCTGGTACAAAGGGAGGGCCAAAAAATTTTACAAGGATTTTCCATATCTGGGGTGGGAGGGGAGAGAGTTAATGTGTGTGTGGGGGGGTAGGGATTAGGGAGTGGGGGGTAGGGAAGGGGGAGCACTGCATACCTAACCCCTGTGATGTGGAAGGGATAGCTGTACTTTCATTTCCATTGTATATTTCATTCACTGATTAGAGGTAACTTTGTATAGTAAAAAGGGCCCTAATATTGGAGTCAGTAGGACAGGGTTTGAGTTCCCTGCTCTGCCCCAGTACTAGCTCCATAAGGTTGGCTAAGTCACCTAACCTTTCTGAGCCTAAGGTGTCCCCTCTGAAATGTGGGGATAATGGTCACTGGAACACCTTAGAGGGTTGTTGTGAAAACCCAGTGGAGCCCTATATATAGAAGATGCTGGATAAATGGGCAGGGACGACACCTGTGATTTCATGGACGGTGGGAACCCTCTGATATTGAGTTTACTCTACCGATGTAGGTCAGTGCCTTCTCTGAAGTTTGTAGTCTTGGAGAGTGGCCTCTAGAGCGCTAAGAGGGTAAGCCAGGATGCATCAGAAGTGGGAATCAAACCCGGGCCTTCTTGGCTTCAAGGCCAGCTCTCTTATTTACTGTACCACATTGCCTCTCATTATTATAAACTTGGGGGTGGGGGATCAGATTGAGGGCTGAGATTTTTGTTTTGGCATTTAGGAATGGTCCTGTGCAGAACAAACACAGTGACTGGTAACCAGGCTGTGACTAAGAGAAGAAGCCCACTGGGGAGTAAGAGGTGATAGAGATACAGACTGATGTAAAAAAACAAACCAACAAACCCACATCTCATGTACAATAAAGACTATAAAGGACCTTTTCTGAAACAAAGGGATAGAAATACACTCTCTCTTCCACCTCTCCAATTGTTGAGTCATTTCAGTCATGTTTGACTCTTCTTGACCCCATTTGGGGTTTACTTGGCAAAGATACTGGAGTGGTTTGCCATGTCCTTCTCCAGCTCATTTTACAGATGAGGAAACTGAGGCAAACAAGGTGAAGTGACTTGCTCAGGGTGACATAGCTAGTAAGAGTCTGATGTCAGATTTGAACTCAGGAAGGTGAGTCTTCTTGACTTTAGACCCAGTACCCTATCTACTGTGCCACCTTGCTGCCCCATACAGATACAGATACAGAGCTGATATTAAAAACAAACAAACAAACAAACAAAAAAAAAACCCTCAAGTCTCATGTACAACACAGCCAACAAACTTTACTGAAACAAAGGGGTGGAAATACCCTCTCTGTTCTCCCTTCCCAAAATATATATTAAAATCCACCTTACCATTTGTGACTTGTTTTTGTCTTTAGGGCTGTTCTTGATGCCAGTTTTAGGCAGATTTCAATTGTATGAAATGTTGGGGCGGGGGAGCAGACAGAATGTGACTGGCCATCATACTGAGGCTGGAGGCATCTTCCTTAATATCCTACTATGATCATATGGAGATTAACTGCCCAAGAGTGCAGAGGAAGGAATGATAGATTTCTAGTACTGGTCCTTTCCTTTTAGCCAACAAATAAATATTAATGAACTCTGAAAACTGTAGACTTCTTGCCTATCGTCTATGCATCTTTATAGTTAATAAAACCATAGAATTTCATAACTAGAACATTAGAGATCATCTAGTCCAACCCTAAGGGCATCTAGAAGGCACAATGGATAGAGCGCTGGACCTGGAGTCAGGAAGACTCATCTTCCTAAGGTCAAATCTGGCCTCAGACACTTACAAGCTGTGTCACCCTGGGCAAGTCACTTAACCCTGTTTGCCTCAATTTCCTCACCTGTAAAATCTGAGCTGGAGAAGGAAACAGGAAACCACTCCAGTATCTTTGCCAAGAAGATCTCCAAAAGGGGTCATAAAGAGTTGAATCCAAAAGGAGTCAAACAGGACTGAAAAAGACTGAAGTCCAACCCTATCATTCTATAGATGGAGATACTGAAGTATAGAGTTAATTACACAAGGCCATATCACATATTAGTGGAAGAATTGGATCTGTTGACCCTCAGTCTGGTACTTTTTGTTATGCTCCTCATCCTGTATATGGTAGCTATTGATTTTATCTATCTTCAGGTCAACTCAATACTTTATGTTAATGGGGACATATGAGTATGTGTTTCAGTCTTGGACCATGAGCACCTTAAGTGCAGGGAATGTGTCTTTTGGGTCTTTTGTATAGCCCCATGGAAATCAAAACATATTGATTGGTGATGTTATACGTGTATGAGGCCTATAAGCTTATATATCTATTTATCTCAGCTTTAAAACCAAAGAGAAAAAATTAAAATGTCTTGATACATGGCTGGTTTTATGGCTTCATTTTTTAAAAACAGGTTTTCCAATAATTAATTTAATTGCTCTTATTCTAACCCTGGGGGCAGCTGGGTGATGCCATGGAAAGAGCACTGGGTTTGGAATCAGGATGACCCATCTTCATGAGTTCAAATCTGGCCTCAGACACTAGCTAGCTGTGTGATCCTGGGCAAGTCACTTACCCTGACTGCCTCAGTTTCCTCATCTGTAAAATGATCTGGAGAAGGAAATGACAAACCACTCCAGTATCTTTGCCAAGAAAACCCCAAAATGGGGTTGTGGAGAGAGGAGACTGAACTACAATAATAACAAATCTAACACTTCATATACTCAATACAGCAGTCAAACTAGACTCCAAGCTGTTCCTCAGATTCATTTCTCTCTGTCTTCCAAGTTTTTATAGTTCTCTACCACTACTAATTGAAATTCTTTTCTTCCTTTGAGGCTTTGCTCAGATGTTACCTTCTCCTGGAAGGCTTCTTTTACCTTGATCTCTCCTCATAGGAGCCTTCCTTTTATGCATTCCATTCTACTTATTTGCATTCATGCCTTTCCCTACCATTGGCTTGTAAGTTCATTGTGGGTAGGGATTATATTCTTGTTTATCTTTGAATCCCCATTGCCTAACCCAGTGCTAATTTTTTTTTTGTTAGTGAGGTCATTGAGGTTAAGTGACTTGCCCAGAGTCACACAGCTAGGAAGTATTATGTGTTTGAGGCCAGATTTGAACTCAGGTACTCCTGGGACCGGTGCTCTATCCGCTGAGCTACGTAGCTGCCCCACCCAGTGTTAATTATTAATAATAATAACAGCTAGTATTCCTGTAGTGCTTTAAGGTTTGCAAAGGGCTTTATATTTGTCAAAAGTCAATAAGCATTTATATAAACATGTACTATGTGCGAGGCACCATACTAAGTGCTTGGAATGCAAAGAAAGGCAAAAGCCAATACTGGCTCTTCAAGTTCAGTTTTCTCAGAGTAAGGGCAAACCAGATTAAATGTAATTGGGAAGTATTTAACAAAATAAATTAAAACTACAATAAAATGTAGATAATATTACATTTCAAAACTAAACCAATATGCATCCTTCACAGATAAATATAGAACAAATTGGAGATAATCATCAGAGGGAAGGCACTAAAGTTAAGGGGAATCAGAAAAGGCTTTTTGTAGAACGTAGGGGATTCTATTCCATCTTTGGTACTTTTAGGTACTTTATTCCCATTTTCAGTACTTGAAGGAAGTCAGGAATAGGCAAAGATTAGGAGAGAAAATATTCCAGGTATGGGGAACAGCCAATGAAAATGTTCAGAGTCTGCTAACAGCCCTGTGAGTTGTAGGTACTATTGTTATCTACATTTTACAGATGAGGAAACAGGCAGAAGAAGGCTAAGTAACTTGTCCAGATTCTCATAGCTAGTAACAGTCTAAGACAGAATTTGAACTCAGGTCTTTCTCATTACAAGTCTAGTATTCAGTTTGCTGCACCATTTAGTCATCTAATGTTTGGCAAATAACCAGGAATATATTGGTAAATGTTTAACAAATTGGGGTAGTGGTGGTGGGAAACGTATGCTTGACACATCCAAGCTTAATCTGCATTAGTAACATTTTCTTCATCACTTTCTTAAGTCTGGAAAATTTGAAAAAAATCAAGAGTTGATTGGTAGCATTTGCTGATCTCCAAGGTGTAAATGCTCACACCGAAAATTGAACAATTGGCTCTCTTAAGCTCCAGAGCTTACATTTAGATATGTAGTACCTGAGAACACTGTTCCCCACCTCCCTGCCCTCAGCAGCACAATGGGTCCACTGGGTTCAAGGTAGTTGGTGGGTCTGCATCCACTCAAAGTCATAGCTCATAAACCCTCACCAATGTGTTTTACCTTTTCTGCTCAGAGAAACATCAAACTCAAACAGAAATGGGGCAGATGAAGCACACATAAGGATCCCTGCGGTCAGCATATTGACTTAGTTTTGAAATGTAGTATATCTATGCTTTATTGTATTTTTATTTATTTTGTTAACTATTTCCCAATTACATTTTAATCTGGTTCAGCACCCTTGAGAGGTGTTATGGACCTCATGGGTCCTATGTTTGACCCCTCTGAGCCAGAGGACACAATTCAAAACAAAGGCATTTAACAAACTAGCATAGTAAGTATAATGACAACAAAACATTTTCCCCATAAACGTGGGGCACACTTTCCTACAAATATACATGCCACCAGTGGGAATTGTCTGGCTATTTATTAACCAGAACTTGCTATTCCTTGCACATGGTACACCACCTCCCATCTTGATGCCTTTACTGGCTGTCTCTCATGCCAGGAATATAAGACTCCCTTCTCATTTCCATCTTTTAGAATCCTTGCCTCCTTCAAAACTCAGCTGACACACTACCTAACCCACACGAAACCTTTCTTCTTTCATTCAGCTGCCCACCCTCATTACATTGAATTTATTTTGTGGATACATTGCATATATATATATATATATATATATAAATTTTTTTCCCGGAGATAATTTGGAGTTTTGAAGACTGGGACTGTTTGATTTTTGCCACAGTACTTAGCATAGTGCCCAGCATACAGTTGTTGTTATTGTTTGTCCTTCGTTCTTGAAGAGGACCAATGACATCAGGAGGGTGATGTCTTCACCTGCAAGTGAATTGGATTTAAGTGAGGCAGAGCTGTGCAAAGTCATCAGCCCCACTCCTCTAGTATCATCAGAGTCCAGTGGCAAGACATAGATCAGGAGAACTGACCATGGCCCCTTATGCCATGGGGGACCTTGGCCTTTTTAAGTTAAGGTCTTTTCCAGGTCTCAGTTTGTCTGAGGCAACAACCATTCAGTGATTAAAGACTAGGTAAGAATTAGGCAAAAGATAGCTTAGTTTGATGTCACGAAAGAATCAGTCAAGGAGGAGAAGACCCTCAGAGTTTCTCCTGGCATATAGTAGGTGCTTAATGAACACTTTTGATTGATTGTTTCAAGATTATTTAACCCAATGAGTGTCTACCATGTGCATAGCTTTGAAGAGAAGAAACAAGACTACTAATCAACATGTATTTATGGAGTACCAAGACATTGTGTTAAACCCAGGGCATCCAAACAAAAAAAAGGCAAAATAGCTCCTGCCCTCAAGGAGCTTACATTCTAATGGGGGGAAAAAAACCGCAAATAATTACATTTATAAGCAGGGACTTGCTGGAGCCAATTCAAACCAGCTTGAGATCACTAAATTTTCCAGTCTGAGTATTTTACACCTCTAAAATCAGCAAATGCTACCAATCAGGGCTTAATTTTTTTTTCTGTGGATTTTCAAGAAAATGTTGGAGAAAATGTTATGATGCAGATTAAACTTTTAAGTGGGTCCAGTGTATAATTTTGTTTCAGAGAGCAGGTTGTAAAGCATTTGTCAGCATACTCTTGCATACAAGAGATAGGTAGAGTAGATGGGAGGTCTCATTGGGGAAGACACTTGGAGGGGTGTGGAAGAGGGCAGGAAGTCCTTGTAGAACTGGTATTAGACCTAAATATTGAAGGATACGAGTTCAGTCTCCTAAGGAGCTTAGTTTCCTCTGGAAAACAGAATCAACACACAGTGCCTTAATAGCTCACATTTATATAGCACTTTATGGTTGCAAATTATCTTGTATACATTATGCTATCTTATTCTTGCAATAGCCCTGTGAAGTGGATTACATGGAAAAAAAGCCCTGGACTCAGAGTTAGAACAAGGGGTGACTAGGTGGCACAGTGGATAGAGTACTGGGCCTGGAGTCAGGAAGACTCATATTCTTGAGTTCAAGTTTGGCCTCAGATACTTACTAGCAGCATGACCCTGGGCAAGTCATGTAACCCTGACTACCTCAGTTTCCTCATCTGTAAAATGAGCTGAGAAGGAAATGGCAAAGCATTCCAGTATCTTTGTCAAGGAAACTCAAAGTGGGGTCACAAAGAGTGGGACATGACTGAACAACAATGGAGTTAGAACACCTGGCTCTGTGACCAAGAGCAAGTCACTCAACTTTTCTGAGCCTCAGTTTTTTCATCTGTAAAATGAGGATAAAAGGTGTTGTGGCAAAAGTACTTTGTTGAAAGTGTAAGTAAGAGTAATGCATATTATTTTATTGGAATGCCAGGCTTTGGAATTCAGTTTTGCTATGAAGAGAAATAGGGAGCCTTTGAAGGCTGTTGGTGGAACTATTTGTGGAAGCTTCCTTAAGGAATCTTTAAGGAGCAGGGTCTTGAGCTTTATAGGTAGTTCCTCTCCTATGGCTTTGGAATATCTACCACCAGAATGAAACCAATGAGGAGAATGGTGGCTCCCCTTCCCAACCTGGCACTATAGCTCCTCTATAGCCAGTTGTACCCTTGAATCCTGGCTCGTGTGGACCAGCAACGCTGATTTTGTCTGACTGCCTCATTCATTAATGCCTCTTGATCCGCCAAAGGACTGCTCTTCACTGAGCTGTCCAGAGGATCAGGTTTGATGTGTGTGACAAGGCAGCCTTTCTAGGCTAGGATGATTTGAAGGAGGGAAATTTCTGAAGATTGGGTATGAGATGACAAATGCCCCATTGAAATGCACGGTAAAATCCCTACTTCCAAAACGTTAGGATTATAGGGAAAGGAAAGTCTTTAAATTAATCCTTAATGTGTAGCTCCAAAACAAGGGAGATTTATTGTGTTATCGTTATCGTGGCAAGTTGAAGTGATTGGGATGGGGAAGGGAGAAGTGAGGGGAGAGACAGAGAGGTAGGAGGCAGAGAAAGACATGTACAGACACTGGAATGTTAAGCATTTGAAGAGCCCAGAGGACAGAGGAACTGATCCTGTCCCAGGGCATGTCATTTCTGCCTCTAGAAGGTTGCTTCCAGCCATGTGATGGTGGTGATGGCAGAGGCATTACTATCCTCTTAGGGTACAGATAACCTGCCTGGGGAAAACGATGGCTGTATATAGTCCCCCTAATCCACCAAGAAGAGTCTCTGAACAAATGATAGCATTCTGTACAGAAAGAGCATTTATTTTCCTATCCATGCTGTAGGAACAAACAACACTCCCCACCAAAAAAAAGACCTGAAAAACGAACAAAAACGCACAAAATGCAACTGTTATCTGGTTACTGTGCTCTGGGGAGAGGGAATGTGGGGAAAGTGGGAGATGGGGAGAAAAAGACTCTCTAGCAGGGCAGTGAAGTGGCTACTGACTTTCTCTGAATAAATTCATTGTGACTTTGTGTGGAGCAGATACATTAAAAAGGTTCTCAAAGACTGGGTGAGAGAAGGTGGTATTTATGAGCTTGGAGTCGAGTGACAGTAGTAACAGCAGATCGGTTCAGATGGCATTCATCCATTTGTTGGGTGGCTCCTGCTACTCTGAAAAGATCATTTCTAGCTTCTAAATTCTGTCTTTCTCAACTCTAGCCCTATCTCTCTAGCAAAATCACATAGACTGTTACTAGTCTTGGGGAGTTTTCATTCATTTATTACAAGATATTATTGCATATCTATTATGTGATAAGCATGGTAGGTTGATGTTTAAGAAATAGGAGAAATTTCTACCTGATGAAAAATTCTAAATTTAAATAGGTTGCATTTTAAGTGGACTTATAATGAATAATTTGGAAGGGGAAATGCATTTTCCCATAGAAATGTAATAAAAGGAGGTTAGTTTCCACAGCCCACAAAAAAATCTATTCAATCAATAAGATAGCTGGGAATGTATACTCCTTCTGAGGGAGAGGAAAGGAGATGGTAGGGAAAAGCAAATGAACATTGTTAGAAAATGTCTTATATTTGCCATCAAATGGTCCCCTGAGAGGAGGACAACTTGGTTGCAGCCCAGAACAAGTAGGACATGGGATGGGGAAGGGAATTTCAGCCTTATAGTAGATCATGGCACAGGCAGCCAGTGTTTAACGAACCATTGCAATCTATAGGATATTCTCAAGTTAGGTGTTGGTAACTGTACATGACATAATCCCTCCTCTTAAGGAGCTCAGTTTTATAGAGGACACAGAATAAAATGACTAGATTTTTAGATGCCACAAAGACTATGGGGGGGGGCAGTGGGCAGCTTAGATTGGCAGAAGGCTGGATAAAGCCTAGAGTTTTTGTGGTGGAGGGTCCTTGAAGTCCAAGTAAAAGGCTTACTCCCAGAAACCTTCATGCATTAGCCTCGAATCAGAAGTGGTTAGGAAGTACACCTTCTTTCCTTGACAGAGGCCACCTTGCGATAAGATGAAGGCAGAGAAAGAAAGTAGTGAGGGAGACTTACTTACAGTCACTTTATGTATCTAAGAAAAGGAATGTGCTTGTGCTTGACTGAGTTGACCAGTGAAGGTCTCACCACAGATCAGAAATAAGTTGTGGGAGGAGAGAAGGTGAGCCATGCTTCCTACCTCTCAACACAAGTGATAGTCTGAAGGTGAAGAATCAGACATACATTTGCAAACACAGCCAAAGGATAGATTTGTTTTGCTCCACTATGCTTATTGATTCCAGGTTGTTTTTTTTTTTTAATGGGGTAGGAGAGAATTAGGGCAAGAGGTGGGTAAAGACAGTGAGGCAGATTAAAAAAGAATGATAAAGACATCGATAAAACATGAAAGTGAACAGAACAGGACTACAGAAGGAGTTTCAGAACACAGACAAGCTGGACAGTTTGGGGTTAATATGCTGAATGTATTATGTACTTTTTTTCAAAAAGCTACAAATAATGGAGATTTGCAATTCATGTACATGTTCTCTTTTTTCTGTGGGGTTTTTTGGTATATGGAAATGCTCATATTTGTTGGTACTTGTCAACTTCAAAGTGACAAAAGAAATTATTTTAGAAAAAGAAAGAAAGAAACTTGTTATCCCCCTCCACCCCCAACTCAATGCGTTGTGGTGTATGGTGGCTGGTAGTCTCTGAAATGACAGGTCGAGTTGCTCTGTACTAAAAAAAAATGACAGAGCACCTTAGCAGCACAGGTGGGGTGCTCTTAACAGTAATGACAGCGGCAGAGCATCTGACAGGACAAAGTCAGACAACCCCTAGGTGGTAGAATTCCAGGTGGTAGCAAGGGACTAGATCAAAGGCAGAGTCCTTATAAAAAGTATAGAGGTAGTTGGAGGATGGAGTAGGGCTTCCTCTGAACTGTGGCATGAGAGGATAATCTGGATGTCACCAAGTTTGCCTGATGGATTCCTATCCACCCTTTAAATACTTCAACATGTCAATGGATCTGGCATCTCCATACTTTAAAACCCAACTCAACTGCTGTCTTGTCCATGACTCTTCCCCTGATTGCTTTTCTACTGGTAACAATCCTTCCTTATTTCTACCTCATTTTGTTCTTATTGTTGTCTTTTTCACTAACTCTTCATGATCCAATTTAGGGTTTTCTTGGCAAACATACTGGAGTGGTTTGCCATTTCCTTCTACAGCTCATTTTACAGATGAAGAAACTGAGGCAGTCAAGTTAAGTAAGTGACTTGCCCAGGATGACACAGCTAATAAGTGTCTGAGGCCAGATTTGAACTCATGAAGATGGGTCTTCCTGATTTCAGACCCAGAACTCTATTCACTGTGCACTTAGCTATCCTTACCTCATTCAGCACTTTGTTTTGTCCCATTAGATTATTAGATTGAGGGCAGGGACTGCCTTTTGTCTCTTTTTTGTATCCCTAGCATTTAGCATAGTTCCTAGCACATAGTAGATGCTTAGTAAATGTTTATTGAATTGGATTATCCCTCTCCAAGGCTCTTATCATGTATTAGTTTATATTGTAATTGTCTGTGTGTCATATTTAGACTGTCAGCTCTATGGGCTCTGGGATTGTCTTCTATCTAGACTTGGTTTTCCTCTCTCCTCCCCTTATTTACAAAAAGGAAAACACATTGAGTTTAAAGGAACTTTTCATTCATGTAGTCTCTGATCTAGTTGAAGTGAAGGATTACCTAAAATAGTCCACAAGCCTTCAGTATCCGTAACTAAGGGCAGAGAATGTCTTTTAGTTAGATTTAAGGTTTGGTAAGGGAAGCCAGAGGCCCAGTGGATAGAGCACTAGGCCTAGAGATCAAACTGACCTCGGACACTTTTATTAGCAATGTGTCGCTGGGCAAGTCATTTAACTCCTGCCTGCATAAAACTAAAGAAGGAAATGTCACCACTCCAGTGTCTTTGCAAAAAAACCCCCAAACAACCCCCCGGACAGTTTGATAGGGTCATGAATAGTTGGACATGATTGAAGGATTGAACAACAACAAGGTGTACTTACAGTCCAGCTGGGTCAGATTTCCGGGACTGGGGATGGAGGCAACTCATAGTCGATGATCTGTGTGCTCTGCAATGGATATCTTGACCTCCACTTTGCTATAACTTTCTCTTTGAAGGGTAGGGGAATCTGGGTCCTGGTAGGAGCAAGTTGAATTCATTTTATGTTGTAGCCTAAAGAAGACTTGGAGGCGGGGTTGGTTGACATGTATGGCAAGAGATTCTGGAAGAATCCTGGCCTCCCCTGCCAAATCTGCTAGCTCATCCCCTGCTTTTGTTATCCCTGTACTCAATGCAGAGATATCTGCTATATATTCTGTGCCTGGAATACTTGGTGCCTCTGGGTTTCCTTGGCTTCCTTCAAGACTCAGGTCAAGATCCCCTTTCTGCAGGAGGTCTTTCCTAGTCCCTCCCATGGCTAGTGCCTTCCCTTTTAGATTATATTCCCTATACTCTGAATATTTATTACATGTACTTATTTACATGTTGGTGTCCCCCTTCCCCCATTAGAATGCTAACTCCTCAGGGCAGAGCCTGCTTTGTCTTTCTTTGTATCGGGAGCAGTTGGCACAGTGCCCAACACATGGTAAATGCCTAAAGGCTTGTTGACTGACCAACTGATAGGAATAATAGCGTTTAGAGTTGTAAACAGCCTTTGAGGACTCAGAGTCCATTCCCCCCCCACCCATTTTATAGATGAAACAGACATTAAGAATCTTGTTCAAAGTCACAAAACCAGTAGGCTTCAGAAGTGGAATTTGAACTTAGGACCTCTACTTCCAAATCCAGCACTGCTTCTCAGCTCCATGAAACTTCACTTGGGCCTTGAGCATAGAGATTAAGGGTATTTTCTTTTTCTTACTCTCTTTCTTTTCTTTCCTTCTTCCTTCCTTCCTTCCTTCCTTCCTTCCTTCCTTCCTTCCTTCCTTCCTTCCTTCCTTCCTTCCTTCTCTCTCTCTCTCTCTCTTTCTTTCTTTCTTTCTTTCTTTCTTTCTTCTTCACTCTCTCTCTCTCTCTCTCTCTCTCTCTCTCTCTCTCTCTCCCTTCCTTCCTTCCTTCCTTCCTTCCTTCCTTCCTCTTCCTTCCTTCCTTCCTTCCTTCCTTCCTTCCTTCCTTCCTTCCTTCCTTCCTTCCTTCCTTCCTTCCTTCCTCTCCTTTCCTTTCCTCTCCTCTCCTTCTGTTCTTTCTTTCTCTTTATTTTTTTTTCTGGAAAGAGTCTATGATAGGGGTGGCTCACGGGTGTGACATCAGCTTCATGATTAGCCCTATAAGCCTGATGTTGGGGGGTGGGAACCACTAAAGCACAAATATCACACACACACAGATCTGCTAGGAAAGGAAATCTATTTGTCACTTCAGTATAATATGTGGATTAAGTATTGACATTTTGGAAAATCTATCTTGCAGGCCTATGTCTGTAACACTTGTGAATTCTGGTCCCGGCCCAGGGTCTGGTTGGCTGCTCTTAGCCTTGACCCAGCACAGTTTTGCACTGTTCTCGGCTTTAGTCACTTTCTTTTTATAAACAAGAAAGAAAATTGGTGTCTTCAATATGAGATCACCTTGGGCCACAAGTCTCACACTTGAAGTGTCTGACTAAAGGACATTGAATATAACCATTCATATACTGCTATAGCTGGGCGCAGAAGGTTGTCTTAAAGGGGAAAAGGGCAATGTGTGACAAAAGTAGAGACTTGCTAAAGAGAACAAGTCAGTTACTGACCAATCCTGTTTGGGGAATCAGTAGCTAACTTTCCAGCAAACAGCATCCTTTTCATCCTCCTCCTCTCCATCTCTGTCCTCTCTCCTCACCCCTTCCCCCACCCCCTTCAACCTCCACATGTTATTCTTGGTGCAAAGAAGATTTGTACTTTTTCCATTCCACCATCCATTTTGGATTCATTTTCCTCTCTTAACCAGCCATAAGAACGCCAACTATCTTTTCCCACCTCCAAAATGGTATTCATCATCTGTCAGGAGGGAGCTTTTCCTTAGTAAGGGAGTGGGGCATAGGCAGGCCAGTGCTCAATGTGTCAATGTTATTTTTGGTTTACTTTTTTGTAATGTCAGTGCTCATATTTCCTGACTTTCAACTAGATTCAAGTTCAGTTACAGTGAATTTTTCTTAAAGCATTTAGAATTGTTTTGTCCTAATGCATCATGTTTAAATTCCTGGGCTAATTAACACCAACATATAAGAAGTCAGTTGAAATTCTTGGCATAAATGAACTTGAATAACCTTTCCCCTTTATACATGTCAATGAAATACCCAAGGTTGGTTTTCAGTAAGTGCCACATTCTACTTCAGACATCACCTACTTTACAGGGAAGGAACAGAAGAAAATAAAAATTAAAGGCAATGTATGTGTGTGTGTGTGTGCGCGCGTGTGTGTGTGTGTGTGTGTGTGCATAAGTGTGTGTGTATGTCTTTGTCTTTCAGTATCAAAATTCTAAAGCAATTAGGGTTTGAAACAGGATTTATATAAAACTTTTTTATAGAATCATGGAATCTCAGAGTTGTGAGAGAACTTACAGATGATCTAGTTCATCTACCCATTCACTTAGGCCCAAAGTGGGAAAATGTAGAGGGAAGAATAATTTCCCCCTTTCTAGGGTCATAGATAGAGTTAGAAGTGACCTTAGAGTTCACCTGCTCTAATCCTCTCATTTTACAGAAGCTAATCAAGGTTAAGTGACTTGTCCAACGCCACACAGGTAGTAGCAGATGAAGGCTCGGAACCCAGGTCCTCTGGCCTGAGCCTGTTAACAAGCATTTATTAAGCACCTACCGTGTGTTAGGCACTGTCAAGGGCTGGGGGATGCAAAAGAAGGCAAAAACAATCCCTGTCTTCATGGAGTTCATGATCTAATGGGGGAGACAGCATGCAAATGACTATGTACAAACAAGATATACGTATGTATGTATGTTTGTATGTATGTGCTCAGGATAACTTGGAGGTAATTCCAGAGGGAAGGAACTAGCATTAAGGGAGATTTTTTTTTTTTTTTTGTAGAAAGTGGGGTTTGAAAGAAGCCAGGGAAGCCAGGAGGTAGAGATGAGGAAGGAGGGGACATCCATTTATATCCAGGCATAGAAGGAGTGACTTGTTTGAAGAATGACAAGGGCTGGATTATAGAGTTCATTTAGGGGGGTAAAGTGTTAGTTTGTGTATTTGATCCTGGAGGTAATGGGGAGCCATTGGAGTTTATTGGATAATGTGTGTGTGTGTGTGTGCATCTGTGTCTGTGTGATATTGCCAGACCTGCATTTTTAAGAAGATCACATTGATAGCTAGTTGGATGAGAGACTAGAATGGAGAGAAATTTGAGGTGGGGAGACCAGCCTGAAGGCTATTGCAATAGTCCAGGAGTGAGGTGATGAGGGCTTGCCCTGGGGAGGAAGGACAGGGCTGTATAAAAGTGAAGAATGACCTTGAAGCTCACTCTAGCCCTGGAATTCGCACACTGGAAATATCTTCCATTCAGGGGATGTGGGGAAAGAAAGTATATTAATGAACTGATGGTGTGGTTTTGAATGGTTAGACCATTCTGGAGAACAATCTGGAATTATGCCCAGAGGGCTAAAAAACCGTGCATATCCTTTGATCCAGCAATACCACTACTAGTTCTGTATCCCAAAGAGATCAGTGAAAAGGACCTATACATACAAAAATATTTATAGCAGCTTTTTTTTTTGTGGTGGCAAAGAATTTCAAATTAATGATTGTAATTAAAAGCTGTTGTTCTATAAGAAATGACAAGGGGGATGATTTCAGAAAAACCTGGAAAGACTTACATGAACTGATGCAAAGTGAAATGAGCAGAACCAGGAGGACATTGTATACAGTAATGGCAATAGTGTATGATGATCAACTGTGAAACACTTAGGCATTCTGATCAATACAATGATCCAAGTCAATTCCAAAGAACTCATGATGAAAAAATGCAATCCACCTCCTGAGAAAGAACTGATGAACTCTGAGTGCAAATTGATGCCTATTTTTTCACTTCATTTTTTCTTGCTTTGTTTTGTTTTGCAACATGACTAATACAGAGATATGTTTTGCATGACTTGACATGTAAAAATAAATAAATAAAGATGGAAGGGATGGGGGGGGAATATCTTCCACCACTGCTGCCTTTCTCTCTGATTGGATGTTTCTTCCTACAATCCTCTTTTAAGAAGGGTGCTCAGGACCTTTTTATTCTTCTCCAGGCTGCATTCTGGATTTCCTCTGCCATGCCCTGCCTAGGTGCCTTTATTTCCCCCTTCCCCTTTCAGCTTCTTTTCATATGTTGTCTTTGCCCATTGGAATGTCAGCTCGTTGAGGGCAAGGACTGTCTTTCCACTTATATTTATATTCTCAGCAATTAGCACAGTGCCTGGTGCTTAATAAATGGTTGTTGACTGACTGTCTAACTCTTACATTATGAACTCTGTGACAGAGAGAATGGTGGTACCTTCAGCAGTGTTAGAAAGAGGGAAAGGATGGGGGAGGGCAGTAGGGGTAGAGATAATGAGTTCTGTCTTAGGCATGTGAAGTTCAAGATTTCTACATGACCTCCAGTTTGAGATGTCTAATAGGCCAGTGATGTCAAACACAAATAGAAATGGGGACACTAAATCATACTTAAGGATTCCTGTAGGCATATATTGACTTAGAAAACCACATATCAACATTAGCTATATTTTGTTGTATTTTTATTTATTTTTAAAAATATTTCCCAATTACATTTTAATCTGGTTCAGCCCCACTGGGGAATGTTGCCATTGTGATGTGGTCTCCTTCCAGTGTCTGACACTTCTTTTTTTGTTTGTTTTTATCGATTAGTCATGCCTGACTCTAACTCTTTTTAAGATGAAAAAACTGAGGCAGACAGGATTAAGTGACTTGCCCAGGGTCACCCAGTTAGTAAGTGTCTGAGGCTGGATTTGAACTCAGATCCTCCTGACTGCCTCTAGGCCTGACACTCTATCCACTGCACTACCTAGCTGCCCTTTGACATCTCTGAAATAGGCAATTGGAGATGTGAGAATAGTGGTCAGGAGAAAGGTCAATGGATCTGAGAACAGTGCTCTTTCCAAGGTACCACGCTGCCTCTCTTCTAGTTACGCTGAGCAATGGAGAGGGAATATAAAGGGAAGAAGATGTGAAGGGGTTTATGCGATAGCTCTGGCTTGTGATATCCCCGTCACCCCTGTCTATATAGACAGGTCATAATGTGAGGGAAGAGATAACATGGCACAGTCAAGACAGCATAGGACTGTGACTCAAGAGAACTGAGGTTCTAGGTCCACTACTAACCATCTGGGTTAGCTAGTGCAAGTCACCTGACCTCTAAGCATCCTAGTTTTTTTTCCATCTATTTACTAACTGAAAAAGGACCTTTGGGACCTTTTCATCCTTTCTGATCCCAATACCCTTTCCCCACTCTCATCTCCCTTAGTCTAACCAATTACTGACTCCAGTAACATGTATGTGGGTCAGTGGGCAGACCATCCTTATTACAGTGAACAGTGACGAATAAGTTGGACAGCTCAGTGAGAGGATTCTTTTGGGGACAACCTTGCCATATCTCCCAGAATAGTTTAATATTTCATGGTTCTGTCATCTTATTTATAGTATACATAATATGACAATCATTATACACATAATACATATATTAAAATATAAATAATAATATTTGACATGAAAAAGAATTAAAATATATATCTTATTAAATGATGTTATCTATACTATACATTAAAATAGGATATATATGTATGTATGTGCATATGTATGCATGCTTGTTAATATATACATACACATGCATGTATGCGCATATGCATACATGTGTGCACACACATATGTATGCGTATATGTATATATGTGTGTACACACATATGTATGTGTGTACATATATGTATACATGCATGTGTGTGTGTGTGTGTGTGTGGTGTGTGTGTGTATAAGGAGAGAGAGAGAGAGAGAGTTTGCTCCCCCATCAGAGCAGATCACAAGCCATCCATATTTTTTCATATTTTGCAAGTAATTCTTATTGGAGAGATCCTCTAACAAATATTCACCCAATGTACTAGAAGCTTTTCTCTAAATCTTTTTACATTTTGTAGTACTCATTACTGCCCTTGTTGTCCATCTGTTCTCCCTCCCTGTTGCCACATGACCAACCTACCTTCTTTTCAGTCATACTTCTCCTTAATGATATCCCTTTCAGTAGTTCATACACACACACACACACATACATATGTATGTATGTATGTATGTATGTATGTATGTATGTATGTATTCATTGGAAATATGCTAAAGCCTATAGCTATCTGGGACAGGAATTGCAAATAGACCATGAGTTGGATCTAGGACTGAATAGGAGGAAGAGAATGGGCTGGATTCCATTTGTGAAATCATGCAGTGGTTTCAATGATCTCAAACAGCAACCAGCCCAAAGGCTCATCTTTTTTAAATGCAATTTTTTCTCCTGGTGATGCCCCATGGCTCTGAATCTTGGGCGAATGCCACCACCAAAGAAACATAGCTACATGTGACTGAAAAAGCATTGCAGAAATGCATGATGGGGACCAGTCATCTGTAGTTCTTGAGAAAATGGTCAGCACTCAGTGGCACAGGACCACCTAGCATGGTATGCCCACATCAAAGAAGGCTCTCTTTGAGCAAAGCAGAATTGTAATAGTCCAAAAGAAACATGAGATGCCCAAATTTAGACTCCAAATGTTCATATGGACTATTTGTGCCCAATCTGTGGTAGAGCATTCTGAGCTCGTGTTGGTCTGATCAGTCACAGTGTGGGACATGCTATACCTTAACCCCAACATAGTGATGTTATTGTGATCCTCTTCAAGAATAAAGGACAACAGAACCTCTGAAAACCCAGAAAATATCACCCCAGAAAAAAACCCTGGAACAACTGAACTAGAAGAAAGACGGGGAGCAGCAGTACAGCAGCCCAGCAAACAGGTCTCCCAGTGCCTCAGCAAAAATAAGGGAGGCAGAACTACAAGGGGCCCCAGGCAGATAAGCACCCTGCAGCATTCATCTGAAAGGAGCTGAAGACAGCAACCTAAAGTCTTCCTAAAGTCCCAGCCTTGCTAATTCCAACCCAATACCAGGTAAGCTGTCAGAACCCTACAGCTGTCAACCAGGAAGAGATCCTGAAGCCCAGGTGGTAGAGCAGGCAAACACCAACATCTGGACCTCTGAGTGCCTCAGCAAGGTTGGGGGAACTGGTGGAAACAAGCTCAGAAAACCACCAGGAACCTCAGCACTCTACCACAAAGGAATCTCCCAGTGCATTAGCAGAAATAAGGAAGGCATTATTGCAAGGGGCCCCAGGCAGATAAACACCCTGCAGCACCCATCTAAAAGGAGCTGAAGAAAGCTAAAGGAAAGGAAAAGCAGGCAACCTAGGATTGCCTGAAAGTTCCAGCCTTGCTGATTCCAGCCCCCCACACAAGCTAAGCTGCCAAAACCCTACAGCCTCCAATTGCCAACATAAGAGGCCCCAGCACACAAAGCCAGTGATCAAGACCTAGGCTCCCAACACAAGAAGCTTGGGTCAGTGCCCTCTGTTCCCCAGCAGGAGAGCTCAATCTCTTTAAAGACCAGGGAATAAAGAAACATGAGTAAAAAGAAATGTACCATAGATTCATATTATGAGAAGAGTGAAGATCAAGACAGAAATTCTGAAGAGGACAACATTGTCAACAAACCCACATCTGCAACATCAAAAGGGAATATGAACTGATCTGAAGCCCAAAAAGCCTTCTTAGAAGAGCTCAAGAAGGATTTTAAAAGTCTAATGAGAGAGGTAGAAGAGTCCTTAAAAAATACAATTGGCCAATTGGAAAAAAAGTACACTGAAGAAAACAAGTCCCTAAAAAACACAATTGGCAAACTGGAAAAAAAGTACACTGAAGAAAACAAATCCCTTAAAAATACAATTGGCCAATTGAAGAAGGAAGTACAAAAACTAACAGAAGAAAACAATCTGTTAAAAACTAGAATTGGACAAATGGAAACTAATGACTCTATGAGAGAGCAAGAATCAGTCAAACAGAAACAAAAAAATGAAAAAATAGATGAAAACATAAAATACCTCATTGGTAAAACAACTGGACTGGAAAATCGATCCAGGAGAGACAATTTAAAAATCATTGGACTACCTGAAAATCATGATGAAAAAAAGAGCCTGGACAGTATCTTTCAGGAAATCATAAAGGAAAACTGCCCGGAAGTCCTAGAACCAGAAGGAAAATAACCATAGAAAGAATACACCACTCACCACCTGAAAGAGATCCCAAATTGACAACGCCAAGGAATATAATAGCAAAATTCCAAAATTACCAGATGAAAGAGAAGGTGCTGCAAGCAGCCAAAAGCAATTTAAATATCATGGAACCACAGTCAGGATTACACAGGACCTTGCAGCTTCTACATTAAAAGACCGCAGGGTGTGGAACATGATATTCCATAAGGCAAAGGAGCTTGGATTGCAGCCAAGGATCAACTACCCTGCAAAAATGAGCATGATTTTTCAAGGGAGGAGATGGATATTCAACAAAATAGGGGACTTCCAAATCTTCCTGATAAAAAGACCAGAGCTCAACAAAAAATTTTATCTTCAAGTCCAAGATTTAAGAAAGACATAAAAAGGTAAATGGGACAGAAAGATACAAAATGTTGTTAATAAGGGCAGACTGTTTACATCTCTACAAGGCAAGATGACACTTGCAACTCTTGAGAACTGTTAAAAGAGTATACATAAAGGGGGTGGATATAAGTTGACTGATGTAGTGACAAAAAAAAAATCTAGTCAAGTGGGTTAAATGGATCCAAGTAAGTGGATCAATCTGATCTTAGAAAATGTACTGAGAAAGGAGGAGGCAGACAAGGGTAAATTATATTATAGGAAAAGACAGAAAATCCTATTGGAGCAGAGGGAAAGAAGGGAGGGGATGAGCATTGTTTGAACCTTACTCTTATCAGATTTGGCTCAAGAAGGGAATAACATAGTCAGTTGGGTATAGAAATCTAACTTGCCCTATGGGCAGTGGGAGGGAAGGAGGGAAGAAAAAGAGAGGGGGGATAGAAGGGAGGGAAGAAGCAGTAAGGGCAAAGGGGAAGAAAAGGAAAAGGGATAATAGAAGGGAGGAGAGACTGAAGGAGGCGGTGGTCAAGAACAAAACACTAGTGAGGAGGGAAAAGGAGAAAGGAGAAAGAAAAGCATAAATGAGGGGGAAAGGATGGAGAAAAAGACACAGATAGTAATCATAACTGTGAAAGTTGAATTGCTATCTTTTTTTCTCTTCTGTTGAATTTTGTTTCCTCTTTCTGATGGTTCCTCCTATTGGTTTTAATTTTTACTTACAACTTCACTAATGTAAAAATATGTTTAATAGGAATGTAAATATATAGCCTATATCAGATTGTACGCTGTCTTGAGGAGGGTGGTGGAAAATTTTAAACTCAAAAGCATATGGAAGTGATTGTTGATAAAACAAATTAATAAAATTTAAAAAAGAATAAAGGACAACAACAAGAACATGAATCTAATTGAAAATGTTCTTTATACAAACAGAGAAATAATTGGAGAAACAGGTATTGCTCATGGGTAGGTCTAACCAACATAGCAAAAATAGCAAATACTATCTAAATTAATTTACTTATATAGTGCTATACTGATCAAACTTCCCCAAAAAATTTGGTAAAGCTATAAAAAATATTAGCAAAATTCATCTGGAGGAAGAAAATGTCAAGAATTCAGAGATAATAATGAGAAAAGTAGGAAGGAAGGAGATCTTTTAGTAGCAAATCTCAAACTACTACAGAAACAGTAATCAATAAAACGGCATGGTACTGATTAAAGAGAGAGAGGTTGATCAGTGGAATACAACATACAGAAGCAAACAATTACAGTGTCATAGAGTTTGATAAACCTAAAGACCCAACATATTAGGAGAAAGACTCACTATTTGACAGTGACTGCTGGAGAAAATGGATAGCAAGTCTGCCAGAAAATAGGATTAGACCATAAATCTATGATGCTATGGTCTCACTGAATTCTGTTAACAAGCACCCTGTGAGTTAGGGTTCAGAAAAGGGGTTAACAAATATAAATATATAAAGGAAAGGAAAGGGGGAAAATTGAATAAATAATTAGGAGTGAAGGTCATTCAAACACATAAAGATCATTGAAACAGTGAGAAAAGGAGATGGGGAGGAATGGGGGGAGGGGATTAGAAACACATTTCTATGGGAAATGAGCAAAGGGTAGGCCAATGAAATTCTCCTTTAGAAATCTCATCTTTTCTGAGAGTCATTAAGAGAAGCAAGAGAGAACATTCACAGGTGAACCCCATGAAGCAGGAATGGGAATTATCCTAAAGGTTGAATGAGTTGGAGGAATATTAGAAGGGAATAGGTTCAGTGATATATGAACTGGTGCAGGGTGAATTAAGAGAACCAGGAAAAAAAATATACACAATGACTTGAGCAATGTAAGTGGAGAAAACCCTGGAACTGAATGCTATGCAATTTTAATGATCAGGAAGCTCAGTTGGTCCTAGAGGAGGGATGAGAAAATGTACTTCCCTCCTTTCTTTGCAGAGGTGGAAGACTATAGCTATGGAACATTTCACATCCTATCAAACTCAGTTGATATATTGGTTATTTTTTTAACTGAACTGCTTTTTTCTCTTAAAAAAATTTCCTTGTTACAAAGTATGGATCCTTCATAAGTGAATTCATAGCTCTCAGGTGGGACTGCACAAATGAAAGCTTTTCATATGGGGAGGCACAAAATTCAGAGATGCCCTGCTGTCTAATCTGAGTAAGAGAAGAGAGGGAAATGGTGTTTTTCAGATCTCTTGCTTTGTCTGAAGGCCATTGGGAGAACAAAGGAAGAATATTTGAGGGCAGGGGAAGGAATCATCTCTATTTGTAGACAATATGATTGTCTTCCTAGAAAACCCTAAAGGATAATGAAGAAACTAATTGAGACAATTAATAATTTTCACAAAGTAGCAAGATACAAAATAAGTACAAAAAATCTTCAGTGCTTTTGTGCATTATGAACAAAAGCCAGGAGGAAAAGACAGGAATAGAAATTCCATTTAAAAAACACATTATGCATAAAATATTTGGGAGCTAACTTACAAAGATGAACATAGTTCTTGTATATAAATGTAGTTACAAATAATACTTAGAGAAATAAAGGAAGACCTGAATAATTGCAGATATTTTCAATGTTCATGGCTAGGCCACACCAATATAATAAAGAGTCATCATCATCATCAACAACAAAAACAAGCATTTATTAAGCATCCCTTTTTTATAATAATGTAAATATATTATGTATGTGTAATATATACTTATATATGCAGTGTTAATATTGCATATAATTATTAAATATCTATATATTTATAGTTATATATAATAGTTACATATAATTATGTATTAGACATATATATATTTATTAAGCATTTATGTGCCAGGCACTGGGCTAAAATGCACAAGATGGTGGTACTGTCTAAATTAACTTGTGGGTTTAGTCTCATACCAATCAAACTACCAAGGGGTAACTTTATTGCAAAAGACAGTGAGCTGAGTCATCCAGGTATCTGCCGCCTACCTCTGGGCCCTTTCACCCATGGACCTTTTTCCATTGCTCCAGAAGTCATTGCCAGAGCAGATCTCTTTCCCACTGCCACTTGCTGCCCCTGACTAGACTCCCTCAGGCCATATTTCTGTCAGACCTTGCCTACTGTGAGGAAGGTCTCCTGGGCCTCACAGAACATAGTATCATCACCTGACACAAGGTTGGATCTCATGGGAGGGACTTGAGCAGTCTAATTATTTACCTGTTTCCCTCCCTGGGCCTCTCTCTTCTTCCTTAATGAATTAGTATACTCCCAGTCTTTCCCCAGTGATTTTGAACACCAAACAGCCATTATATAAACTTCATTCCTGTACTGCCTGCTGTCTTCCTCCCTTCCTCCTCAGCCCCACTCTCCATCCCCAAATTCCACTCCAGGTCCACTTGTCCCTTCCATTGTGCTCTCTGGATTCGTTGTTCAGTCATTCAGCCGAGTCTGACTTTTCATGACCCCATGGACCAAAGCACACCAGGCCCTTCTCTGTCTGGATTTACTGCTTCATAATTAACAAGCTTCTTTGATCTTAAATTTCCTACCTATTCTTCAAGACTTGAATTGAAATCTCTCAATTAAACTTTCATTGATCTCCATAAGCCAAAGCAATTGTATTGTCCTCTTCTAATGTCATAATTCTGTATACTCTCTTTGGACACCCTTTCCAACACTGGTTACATTTCCCCTCGTTTTTTTCCCAACTCCAAATATTTCTTGCGCCCTGCTGATAATTCCAAGTTCATGCTCCACTACTGTTACTCAGCAACTTCTCCTTTAGGGTCTAAGCTATTCAGATTTATTATTCAATCCACTGCCTGGTGGCAGTTATCAATGGACATTCTCCCTCCTTTTATAATGAGTTCAGTGCCCAGCTCAATTTTTCTCTTTCCTCCTGTTCTTATACTAGGTATATCAACATAAAACCCATGTCCTACTCCTCCTTTCCACATTACTACTCATATATCCTTGATATTGCCTTCACCCATGGGCTCTGAAATTCATTTATCTGATTATGGTATTCTACCAATTCTATCTTTCCCTTCTTTTTATAAGCCACTGGTCTTTTTTCCCTCAAGTTTATTATTATTTTATTTTTTAAAAATTTTAATTCATTTTGAGCTTAAATACAAAAAGAGAAGGAATAAAAGAACATTTCCATGTACACAGCAGAACACAGAGGATTCAATATAAAACCATAAGCCACTGGTATTAGAACCTCTAACCCTGTTCTTCATACTCTCTCTGTCCCTCAGCTCTTCCCTGGCCATCACTTCTGTACTGGCCACACTCTCCTCCCTTTTGTATCTCCATCCTTTGGTGAATCAGTTCAACCTACACTATCCTCTATGCTTAAATTCCAACAATGACAAGCCCCTACCTGGGATTATTCCTAGCATCCCACCTTCTTTGGCCCTATTCACTTACTACTAAGTGGAGCTTGGAAAAAAATTACAAAACTGTTCTGACTGAATCCATTATAAATTTCCTACATAATCTCAACTGGGCCTCCATTGCAGCTAGGCACTGTTTTATATTTCCCTAATCAGTTTGTTATCCCACTCACTGCAGGGGCTATTCCAAACAATCATATTTCTTTGCAAGCCTTCTAGGACACCCCACACCCTCTCAGCTGAGGATCTTGCCTTGTATTTAACTGAAAATATTGCAGCAATTCATTGAGAGGTCCCTCTTCTCTCCTCCTCCTCATCTCATGTCATCCAGACATGTTCCTCTTCTATCACCCCCTCTCTTCATATCACATGAAGAAGCAGTCCTTCTCTTTGATGAGGGAAATCCTGCGACATGGACCCTTGATCCCTTCCTCTTCTGTCTTGTCTAGAAGATTGCATCCACTATCATTTCCACTCTCTCCCTACTCTTCAGTCTCTTTCTAATGGCTGCTTCCCTGCTGCCTATAAATATGTCTCTACCTCCCTCATCCTTAGAAAGCCCTCATTTTGTCTGACCATTTCCTCTATCTTTTGTTCTACATCTCTTCTTCCCTTCTCAGCTGAACTATTTGAGAAAGTGGTTTACACTCAGTGCTTCCACCTTCTCTCCTCTCACTAGATTCTAAGCCCTCCGCAATTTGGCTTTCTACTTCATCATTCAACTGCAACCATGGGCTTTTCTTGGTTTTCATCCTTCTTGATCTTTCTGTAGCTTTTGACACTATTAATCAACCTCTTCTTTGATACTGTCTTCTCTTCTGGTTTTCCTCCTACTATGTGACCCCTCTTTTTTAGTCTCCTTTTCTGAATCTTCACCCAGGTCTCACCCAATACCAGTGGTTGGATCCTGAGGCTCTGTCCTGGGTCCTCTTCTCTTCTTCCTCTATACTTCATGATTACATAAGGCTCTCATGAGTTAAATTTTCATCTCTGTGAAGATGATACAGGCCTGCATCACCAAATATATTTTGGACATCTCCAACTGGAAATTCTGGAGGCATCCTGTAGGGGTGTGTGGATGTTTAGGGAAGACTACTATCTCTGGTTTGAGGACTTGCTGAACCTTTTTAGGGCTGCTTCCTACCTTTGATGCCCAATCTGTCACTCAATTCTCACCTGTGGCTCCAAGAAGCTATAGCATGCCCAGCAGCCACACCCCAGTAAACCATTTCAGCAGATGAGTTAAACCAGGTTGAGAATAACCAACAGGCCTCAAATCTATCATCGACGTAAGGGGAATGTCTACCCCAAGCATGTGAAGACTTCCCCTGGCAGAATGAGTGGATGCAAACAGTTGGTTCCAATGGCCACGAAGGCAGCTGAAGCAGGCACTGGGGAGCCCTTAGAGCTTGGCTAGACATCAAAGACACCAAGATCATCCACTGCATCCTGTCCTGTCACCAGCCATCTTGACTTTTGTCTTGCCACTGAACTTAGATGACTCTCGAAGATAGTGAGGCTGATGATTCCTTGCAACTCTGCCTCACATATAATTTATACTTGAGTCAAAAGACATCACCCATATCATTTGCAGTAGTTCAAAAAAATGTGAGATGTGCAAATTTAGAGACATTTTCACCCCAAATATTCATATGGATTATTGGTGACCGACCTATGGTAGAGCCCTGTAAGCTCACGTTGGTCTGATCAGTCACAGTCAGATATACTACATCTTGACCCCAACATAGTGATGTCATTTTGTTCTTCAAGAATGAAAGACAACAACCAATCAACCAAAAGATGGAGATATCAGATCCATCGACATGTTGAAGTATTTAAAGGATGGATAGGAATCCATCAGGCATTATTTTGGACAATAGACATTCTGCATCCACCTGTATGGATGGTCTACCTGTATTGACCTCCAACATAATGATGTCATTGTGGTCTTCCAGTACAAAGAACAATAACTAGGTATCTCAAACTCATGTCCCAAATAGAACTTATCTTTTTTCCCCCAAAAACATTCCCTCTTGATTTTTTGAAATATGGTGTCCAGACTTTTTACTTGGTCATGATTTTCGGGAAATCTAATGATTATTAAATTGTCTTCCTTTGACCTATGTTTCTAGGTCTGTTTTTCATACTTCTGGATGTCTTATAGATATCTTAAACTCAACATCTTCCAAACTAAAGTCATCTTTCCCCTAAAAACCCTCCCCTCTTCCAAACTTTTCTATTACTGTGAAGGGTATCATCAACCTCCCAGTGATCCAAGTTCACAACCTAGGTGCCATCCCTGACTTTTCACTCTCATTCATCCCACATGTCCAATTTGTTGCCAAGTCCTGTTGACTCTTTTCTTCTCTGATTCTGCCACCATCCTCATACAGACCCTCATCACCTCACTTCTGGACAAGTTCAATAGCCTGCTTATTGGGCTTCCTGTCTCAAGTCTTTCCCAATCTGTCTTTCTCTTAGCTATAAAATAAATCTTGCCAAAATACAGGTATGTCACTCTCTGCTTTAATCAATAAACTCCAGTGGCTAAATTGTCTGTTGCTATTTAAAGCCCTTCACAACCTTGTTCCTTCCTATCTTTCCAGTCCTCTTATACTTTACACCCTCCATATGTTCTATGATACAGCTCTAGTAGTCTACTTGCTGTTCCCCCAAGCATGACATGCCATCTCCAGATTCTGTTTCTTTTTGGCTGTTCTCTATGCTTTGAATTCTTTCCCTCCTCACACCTGCCTCTAGTTTTTCTTGGCATCCTTCCAGACTCAGCTCAAATCCTACCTTTTGCAGTAAACCTCTCCCGATGCCCTCCCCTTCCATACCCCCATTTTTTATCTCCCCACTTTCCCTCTGAGGTTACGTTATAGTTACACTGTACATATATTATGTGTTCATTGTTATTTTCATCTCATCTTCCCTATTAGAATGCAAGCCTGTTGAGGGCAGGAATAATGTTTTTGCCTTTCTTTGTGCTTGGCATAATGCCTGACACATTGTAAGCACTTGATAAAGGCTAGCTGACAGTTAAAAATGATAAAAAGATTCATTTAGAATGACAAATGATAAAGAATTTTGAAGGAAACAGTGGGGGGAAGTAGGAAAGAAAGGGACCTTGCATTACCTGGTCTTGGGTGATGAGGTAGCCTCTTTCTTTGACAAAGCTAACCTCTCTTCCTGTAGCCTTGTTCTAATACGTTCCTGTCTTCTCCAGCAGATTTCTTATACTCTTTTCTTTCATCTTTAGTTTTTACCTATCTGCTGGTAGCTTGGTGACTTCGTCACTCCACCTGTGGAATTCAGATCTTGTTTCTATCTTCACAGCATCTCTGTCACACATTCCCTCCTTTCTACTCATAAAGCCACCATCCTAATTCAGGCTTTTAGCACTTCTTGCCTGGACTATTGCGGTCACCTCCCAATTGGTTTCCCTGCCTTAAGTCCCTCTTCACCCAAGCATATCCTCCACACAGCTACCACACTGATTTTCCTAAAGTGTAGATCTGACCATGTCATTCGTCTACTCAGTAAACTCCAGTGATTCCCTATTACCTCTAGAAAAATAGAAATTCCTATGTGGGACATTTAGAGCTCTTCCAAACCAGGTGCAATGCTACCTTTCCTGCTTTACTACCCATTACTCCCCTCCATGCTTTGGACCAAATAAACTGGCCTTCTGCTCTTTTTGACACCCTCCCTCCTTTCCCATTCTACTTGAAATCCAAGAATGTGAGCCTCTCCCTTGGCCTTACTCGATGGTATTGCAAGACCTGGTCTTGCTCCAGCTTAGGACTTGGTGGAGCAGTAGAGGCCTGACAACCATATGGCAAATGCTCTAAATCACTAATGAAAGAAATGAAAAAATTTAAAACCTGAGACTTCGGAACTCTGATCAACACAATGATCAACCACAATTCCTGAGGATTTATGATGAAACATGTTAGCCACCTCCTAAGAGAGAAGCAGTGGACTCAGGGTGCGGATCAAGACCTATTTTTTAAACATGGTCAGTGTAGAAATTTGTTTTGTTTAGCTGCATACTTGTTACAAGGGTTTTGTTTTTCTTTTTCTCCCAGTGGAGAGGGTGGAGGAAGAAGAGAAAATAGATTTTTGTTAATCTTTTAAAAAGAGAAAAATTGATTAAAAAAAGAAAATTAAAACAATTTGAAGTATTATCTTACATACATCATGTTGGCCAAGATGATCAATGTTTCAGTGGCTATGGGAAGACAGGAACTCTAATATGCTATTGGTAGAGCTGTGAATTAACCAAATTGTTCTGAAAAAGATTTGGGGATTTTATGTGAAAAGTTATTTAATTGTTCATACCACCTACTGGGTTTATACAACCAAAAGGTCAAGGACAGAAAAAAGGTCTCCTATTGTACCAAAATACTCACAGCAGTATTATTTGTCGTAGCAGAAAGCTAGAAGTAAATTATGTACCTAAGGATTGTGGGGAACAGTTGAACAAAGTATAGCATATGAATATGATGGAATGTTGCTACCTGGCAAGGAACAATGAATGAAAAACATTCAGAAAAACACAGGGAAACTTGTTTAAACCAAAGCAAATAGAATCAAAAGAACAACAGACACAGTGAAAAGTAGGGTTCCATTCACACCCAATTAATCTATCAATCAAGAGAGTAAACCAGGTTTTAAGGCATTTTCCTACAATTTCATCACAGTATGTGGACAAGACTTTAATCAATTTAAAAGGACAATGAGGCTGGGCCATTGGATGACAGGCAGATGACAGCTCAAAGATTCCTTGTTATTACTAAAAACCATCAAATTATGTCTCTGGACCTATATATAAAAAGGGCAAGCAGTTCAGAGTTGTTCGTCCAGCTGGAAGCTGGTTGCAGAGCACCTCCAAACAAACCCCTCAGAGGAAATTTTGCTCAGGAGGAAGAGAGTTTCTACCTCTCTTCTCCCCACAAAGAGTTGTAATTGTGGGAATTTCAGAGATCCTGAAGTCTAATCAGAGGAGAGTTGACCATAGGAAACTTGAGATAGACATGCTAAGGTAGCAATCCTTAGAACTCAGTAGAGAACTAAACCTAAGGGGAAGTCAGGAAGATTTCACAAACAGAGAAAAGAACATCGGTAACCAGGAGTTATTATGACTCTTTTCTTTAGTCACATATGTGAGAGGCACGAATGTGCCATACATGACTATTATAGTCTAAGTTTGAGCTTCTCCTCAGAGACCTAACCTTGAGAAAAGAAAGAGTGTGCTCCCCATTTGGGGAAAATGTTTATGTAACTACTGTTTTTGCTATACATTTCCTCCCCCCTAAAAGCTAATTGATGCTACTAGCTGATAATGATAAAGGAGTGTGAGGAAAAAGTACTGGAACTCTAAAAGTAGTAGTCAGCTGCCCTCTGGGGACCTGGCTTGCCAATTCAAGTGGTAATTGGGGAAATAGCCCCAGAAGGGATGCTATATGCTATGGGTCTGGTATAATTTTGAGATCCTTTGCATTTACAAGGACTCCCAGGAGAGATTCTCCATCTGTGTTTCTCATTCTTGGATATCCTCTGCTGGAGATTATTCATTAGAAAAAAATTAGAATTTTTTTAAGATTGGACAGTCTATTTTCTGGTATATTTCCTTTATAAATCAGTACTGTGATTTTGAGATTAACTTTTTTGCTTAGTCATATTAATAAGTTCTGATGTATTTATTAAATCCTTAACAAGTATGGAGGCTGATAAGAGTAGTGTGGATTTTGAGCCCCTAAAATACTCGTACCTTGAAGTTTGTTTAGAACATACAATAATAGATCATAATGTTCATTTTCTTCTTTTTTTTTTTTACTTTTAAGAAGAGCCAGACAGTCCTCCTTATTTGTAATATAAGTCCCCAAAGCTTGTCTGAAATCCTTATGGACTATAGGTCCATAGGATGAAGATTGCTGATGACCTTGGAACTCAGAGTATTAGACCCTAAATGCTGAATCTCATTTGAGGAAAACCATACGTACATCTTTTTAGGAAGTAGTCTGAGTTTATCCTTTTAAGTTAATCTAAATAACCTTAGTGAGAGGTTCTACCTGCACATTGGTAGGGATCCTTTGGTGTTCTACAGTGGAGACCTGCAGGAAATCTATTTCTGGATGTATGGTGGGATCACTTTATGTATGAAAGGAATCCTTAGCAACAAATGCTACTGGGATACTGGGAGATTTTGTTCATGCTTCCAGGTGAATCGCTTTATTTGCTAAAGAGAATCATGGAGAAATTTTCATCCAGGACAGTTTAGTTTCTCACCCAAGAGTGAAGAGGTTCCTTCCAGTTGATCCCAGTCTTTAATCCTGTTGTGGAAGGGAGGCCCTAAGATGTTCTGAGAGCTCTGTAGGGACTAGAGTTTCCCTACAAAGCGGAGAATTGACTTTCTTCTCCTTTTTCTTTCCTTTGTTGCTTTTAGGTTAGAGAAATCCTCTACAAACACCAAGTCAGATGAAACCTAGCAGGAATTTATAAAATTATATCTTTTTTTAAGTGGCATCACCAATGTATTTGGAAGTATAGAAGAAGGCATATGGAAGTATGTAAGAAATAAATTTCCCAGTTATTTGTGAACTATGTCACATAGACTTTTTCTTCTTACATGTCTTTGCTCAAAAGACCTATTGTCTTTGTCTAATATAAACCTATTTCCTCCCAAACCTGGGATGGGGTTCCTTGAAGGACAGCCCTGTGACTTGTATGCTGTGTCCTTGGAAGGAGAAGTGGTTCCTGATTGGCTGAGAGATGCTCCCTTCCCCGAGACAGGACACTGCATAAGGTCAACATGCTTTAGGAAAAGTAGGTGGGGAGAGAACAGTTACAAAGAAGCAAATGTGGCATTTTTTAAACTTTTTTTTTTAAGGCAATTGAGGTTAAGTGACTTGCCCAGGGTCACATAGCTAGTAAGTGTCAAGTGTTTGGTCTGCGGCCAGATTTGAAATCAGGAGAGGACCAGTGCTCTACCCACTGTGCAACCTAGCTGCCCTTGCAAATATGGCATTTTGAAGGAGAGACCAGATATCTTCCTGGAGTTGCAGACATGAAGGGAATCTGCTGGTTCTCACTATGTCCTTGTTTCCTACCACCAATAACTGTAGGCATTGCTAAGAGTCAACTCCTGGTAGTGATTTTTCAGAGGTATGCTGGTAAATGTTTACCAGATCTCTGAAAACACATGGCATACTTTGAGGTTTTTAAATTTCATATACATTTTCTTCATCACTTTCTTAAGTCTAAACAATCAACAAAACAATACAAATGAAGCCCTGATTTGTAACATCTATTGATTTCTGAATTGTAAGTGCTCCCATTGACTATTGAAGTCAGCTCCTGCTAGTTAGTAAGAGCTGGCTCCAGCACCCCATTGGACTGTCCTGTCCTTCGTTGAGCTGAGTGCTCATCTTATTCTCAAGTGAAGAAACGCATTTCGTCTTGTACTCTTTGTTCTAATTTGCATAATTCACCCAATTTTTGTTTATTATTTGCTTTGATAAAGAAGTGTACTAGGTATTTATTCATGATGGGTTTTGTGTGTGTGTGTGTGTGTGTGTGTGTGTGTGTGTGTGTGTGTGTGTGTGTGTAACCAGCATTTGGTGTGAAGAAGCTAAGCAGGTGAATTTAAGCTAAGTATAACCCTGCTCTTAAGAGCATCAGGGAAAGTGCCTCTTATTCTGAAACCCTTCATTATACTCATGAACTACAGCTCTTTGGTATGGGGCATACAGACACAGGGGCAGCTAGGTGGCACAGGGTGGAGTGCTGGCCCCGGAGTCAGGAGAATCTGAGTTCAAAAGTGGCCTCAGACACTTACTAGCTATGTGTCCCTGGAAATGTATGATGCCAGGGCAGCTTCTATTCTGGAGGTGAAGAAACTAAAACTTACAAAGAGTTAAGTTTCGGGGGCAGCTAGGCGGCACAGTGGATAGAGCACCAGACCTGAAGTCAGGAGGACCTGAGTTCAAATCCAGCCTCAGACCAAACACTTAACACTAGCTGTGTGACCCTGGGCAAGTCACAACCCCAATTGCCCTAAAAAAAAAAAGTTAAATTTTCTAGGAAGATGGCACAGCAGGTCAGAAAATTCCAGGCTTTCTAAATTTCCTCCACAAACACAACAGAACATCACCTCAAAGTGAACATAGAGCAGAAAAAATAAAGTGGGTTAAAGTAGTTATCCTCCTAATACAACTTGAGAGGGCCTCGGGAAATATTCAGCCTCCAGGAGAAGTTTGGCCTAATTGAAGTGCAAACACCTCCAGGCCAACAAGCTGTGGAGGTCAGCTGAGTCAGGAAGTAGACTTGGCCCTCAGGAGCTCACTCCCACAGACAGTGTGAGGTCTGACACTAAGAAAGTGAGGAAGATTGAAAGACGCTGTGCTGTCTTAGGATGTTAGGTGAAGCTGTGCTGACCAGGTGCAGTCCTGGGCTGTGGCTGTGGATGAGAAGGAGCTCACAAGTCCAGTGAGTGTGGTAGCAGAGGGGTGGGTACCCTCCTGGCTGTGGGCACTTTGAGGAGAGCAGAGTCTCTGGTTCTGGCTCCAGGGCAGCTCCAGAAGAGCTGAAGTTTGAGGCTTGGGACGGATGCAGGGAGCAAGAGCTTTTGTGGGACAAGGTGGCTTGGGGGGGTGGGGCCTAGCCATGGCTTGTGGGTGAAGAGGATTACCTGAGGTTGGGCCCTCAGGCAGAGTTCAGAAAATAATATAGGACCTGAGGCCTGGGGCACAATTACCCACACCTTGGACTAGAACCTGATTATAATAATAAGCTGCTAAAAAGAAAGCAAAATAAAAACAAAATGAATTCAGCAAAGGAGAAAGAACCCAGCCATAATCAGCTGCTATAGGGATAAAGAAGATCTGTGTTTATATTCAGAGGAAGATAAAGAAGTAAAAAAAAGCCACTTTTACCTCAAAGAGAAACATCAAATGGTCACAAGTCCAAAAAGAGTTCTTGGAAGAATTTTTAAAAAGGACTTCCAAAAATCAAATGAGAGAGATGAAGGAAAATTTAGGGGGAAAAAATAAGAGCTATCCAAGAACATCAAGAAAGTTATGAAAAGAGAGTCATCCAATTAAAAAAAGAGATCCAAGTATTTAAGGAAGAAAATAACTCCTTGGAAACTAGAATTGGACAAGAGGAAAACAAATACTATTATAAAACACTATGAAATATTATAAAACAAAATCAAAAGAATGAAAAAATAGAAGAGAATTTGAAGCATCTCATTAGAAAAACAACTGATCTGGAGAACAGATAGAGGAGAGACAACATAAAAATTGTTGGAACTACCTGAAAGTCACAATAAAAAAAAAGAATCTTGAAACAATATTATAAGAAACTATTGGGCAGCTAAATGGTGCAGTGGATAGAGCACTGGCCCCGGAGTCAGGAGGACCTGAGTTCAAATCTCGCCTCAGATACATAACGTTTACTAGCTGTGTGACCCTGGGCAAGTCACTTAACCCCAATTGCCTCACCCAACAAACAAACAAACAAACAAAACCAAAACAAAGAAACTATCTAGGAAAATTGCCCTCAAGTTCTAGAACAAGAAGGGGTAAAGTAGAAATAGAAAAAATCCACCAATCACCACCCAAAAATCCCAGGATGAAAACTTTCAGGAATATCATAGCCAAGTTTCCAAGCTCCCAGGTTAAGGAGAAAATATTATAAACAACAAGAAAAAAAGAACAAATTAAATACTGCAGAACTACAATGAGAATTATGCAAGATCTAGCAGCTTCTACATTAAAAGACTGTAGATCTTGGAATATTATATTTTAAAGATCAAAAGAGTTGTGTCTGGGGATTAAAATTATCCGACCTACAATAAAAGAGCTCTGAGCCAATGACACTTTATTAAAGGTCTATGGTCCCCTCCAATGAAGTGGACCTCAGATCTTCCTCATGATCTGAGAAGCTGCCTTCTTCCAGGAACTTGTTTTTATAAAGTTTGATACCCAAATATACAAAAGAGGCATGGTGCAATATAGAATCTCATTGGTTGATAGACCTTGCTTTTGAAGGCCAAAGATGACATATTAACAGGGAGAGTAACAGGTTGGGCAAAGCATGGGCCATCTCTACTAAGTGGTCAGAAGATAGTCACTTGCTCATGTTGAATGAGAGAGAGAGATCAGGAGGTACAAAAATAAACTAAGGGACTTTCCAAAGCATTAAGGCATCCCACCCATGCTGGGTTTGAGGCCCACTATAAGAACCTATGTATCTAATAATCCCTACATGATTTATGTAAAATATCAAACTGATTAATACTAATTGGAACAGACTAGGGGTCCAAATGAATTATTTCTTATGTTGGTTTGTAACCAAAAATAAATTACTTAGCAAAGTTGAGTATAATCCTGAATGGAAAAAAATGGACATTTAATAAACTTTTCAGGCCAGAACTCAATGAAAATTTGACATATAAGATCCAGGAGAAACAGAAGGTAGACATTAAAGACCAACTATAAAGGACTCAATAAAGTCAAACTGTTTACTTCTTACATGTGAAAATGTTATCATTATTCTTAATACTATCATTATTACTTAGGTAGTTTGGAAGAAAGGTTGGGGCTAAGCTTCGTGTGATGGAGTGATTCTAAAAAATAAAATTGGGTAGAAAAAGGTAAAATGGAGTAATTATCTCATATGAATGAGATGTGAAAGGAAGAACTGATACAGAGGAAGAAGGTTGGGGGTGGAGGGCTACGGACCCTTACTCTCATTGGATCTGGGCCAAAGAGGGAACAATGTGTACATCTAGAAGGGTGTCTTCTAAATTTATAAAGAAATAAGAGGTTGAAGGGACAGGATAAGGGAAGGACTTTTAGAAAGGTATGTAGAATAAAATTTAGGAGGTGAAGGAAGAGGATAACGAAGGGACTCTTAGAGGAGTGGGTTGAATAAGGAATAGGATGGTGAAGGGAGAGGATAAGGAAGGGATTCTTTATAAGGGTGTGGGTTAGGGAGATTGTGGTTAGAAGTAAAATTAGAAGCATGAGAAGGAATAGGGTAAAAAGAAAGGCTGAGGACAATAGTGAAGAAAAATAGGATGGAGGGAAATACACAAATAGTAATTATAACTTTGAATGTGAGTGGGATGAATTCACCCACAAAACAGACCATAGATAGCAGAATGGATTAAAAATCACAATCAAACAATATGTTGTTTATAAGAAACACATTTAAAAATGATAGATGAAGAGTTAAAAGAAAAAGTTGGAGTAGAATATATTATGCTTCAGCTGATGTCAAAAAAAAAGCAGGAAAATAGCAATCATGATCTCAGATAAAGTTTAAACTAAAATAAATTTAATTAAAAGAAATAAACAGGGAAACTACATTATGATAAAATGTTCCATAAACAATGAAGTAATATCAACACTAATCCTATATGCACCAAATATTATAGCATCTAAATTTTTAAAGGAAAACTTAAATGAATTACAGGTGGTAATAGACAGTAATACTATAATGCTGGAGGACTTTAATCTTATTCTCTCTGAACTAGATAAATCTAACCAAAAGATAAATAAGAAAGAAATCAAGAAAGTGAATAGAATTTTAGATAAGCTATTCTGGAAATAATTGAATGAGAATAGAAAAGAATACATCTTTTTTTTTATCAACAGTACATGGTACCTTTAGATTAGCCATGCATTAGGACATAAAATTTTTTTTTAAATTTTCTTTTTTTAAAAAAAATTTTATAATTTATTTTGATTTATCAACAATCACTTCCATATGCTTTTGAGTTGAAAATTTTTCTCCCCCTTCCCCCCCCAAGATGGCTCACAGTCTGATATAGGCTTTACATTTACATCCCATTAAACATATTTTCACATTAGTGAAGTTGTAACTAAAAATTAAAACCAATAGGAGGAACCATTGGAAAGATGAAACAAAACTCAACAGAAGGTAAAAAATAAGTGATAGTGATTTGACTTCCATAGTTCTTTCTTTGGATGTGGACAGCATTTTCCATCCCGAGGCCTCTGGAGATGTCTTAGATCCTTGTAATGCTGAGAAGGGTTCAGTTTAACAATATTAGTCATCGCATAACGTGGCTGTTATTGTGTACAAAAGGGCATAAAATTTTTAAAGTTAAAAGCAGAAAAGCAGAATTGTTAAATGCATCCTTTTTAGATCACAATGCAACAAAATTATATTTAATAAGGGACCATGGAAACATAGAATAAAAACTAAAGTGGGTTAAAGAACATATCATAGAAGCAATAATTTAATGAAAGAGAATGAAAATAATGAAACAATATATCAAATTCTGTGGGATACAGCAAATGCAGTAATCAGAGGAAAATGTATATCTCTAAATGCTTACATCAACAAAATAGAGAAAGAGCAACACCAATGAATTGGGTATGCAATTGAAAAAAACTAGAAAAATAACAAACTAAAAACCCCCAGTTAAGCACTAAATTTGAAATCCTAAAAATTGAAGATGAGATTAACAAAATTGAGTTTAAGAAAACCATTAAATTGATAAATAAAACTAGGAGTTGGTTTTATGCAAAAAACCAATTAAGTAGATAAATCATTGAATATGATTTTATAAAAAGAGAGAAGAAAACCAAATCACTAGTATTAAAAATGAAAAAGGTGAATATACCACTAATGAAGATGAAATCAAAGCAATTACAAGGAGTCATTTTGCGCAATTATATACCAATAAAATTAACAATTTAAGTGAAATGGAAGAATATTTACAAAAATATAGAGTACCTAATTAGCAGTAGAGGAAATAGAATATCTAAATAGATCTATTTCAGAAAAATAAATTGAAAAGACCGTAAATGAACTTCCTAAGAAAAAAGCACCAGGCCCAGACAGATTTATAAATGAATTAATTCTATCAAACACTTAAAGACCAACTAATTCCAATATTAAATTATTTGGAATAATAGACAAAGAAGGGGTGTGACCAAACTCCTTTTATGTAACCAATGTGATATTGATACCTAACCCAGGAAGAGTAAAAACAGAGGAAGAAAATCATAGACCAATTTCATTAATGAATATGGATGTAAAAATCTGAAATAAAATTCTAACTAGGGAATTACAACAATTTATTACAAAGATTGTACATTGCAACCAAGTGGGATTTATACCAGGAATGCAGGGATGGTTTAACATAAGGAAAACTATTGATATAATTTATTAAATCAATAATAAAAGTAACAAAAATCATATGATTATATGAATAGATGCAGAAAAAACTATTGATAAAGTACAACACTCATTTCTATTAAAAACATTTGAAATCATAGGTATAATTTGGTTTTTCCTTAAATTGATAAGAAGCACTTACCCAAGACCGTCAACATGTATTATCTATAATGGAAAAAAGCTAGAAGCCTTCCCAGTAACATCAGGTGTGAAACAAGGATGCCCAGTGTCACCAATATAATATTGGAAATCCTAGCAATAGCAATAAGAGAAGAGAAAGAAATAGAAGGAATCAGAATGGACAATGAGGCAATAAAACTATTTCTTTTTACAGATGATGTACTTGGAAAATCCTGAAGACTCAACTAAAAAAGTGGTTGAAACTATTAATAATTTTAGCAAAGTAGCAGGATATAAAATAAACCCACATAAATCATCAGTATTCCTATGTATCACCAGCAAAACCCTGCAAGAAGAGATAATAAGGGATGCCCTATTTAAAATAGTTCTAGAGAGTATAAAATGCCTGTGAATATGCTAGCCAAAACAAACATAGGAACTATATGAACAAAATATTAAAAAACTTTTTGTACAAAAAAAATCATATTTAAATAATCAGAGAAATATTAACTGTTCATGAGTAGGCAGGGCCAATGCAAAGGAAAGAGGTTTAGTAGTACTAGATCTTAAACTATATTATATATAATACAGTAATCATCAAAACTATCTGGTACTAGCTAAGAAATAGAAAGTTAGATAAGTGGAGCAGAGTAGACATAAAATTTACGGTAGCAAATGAACTTTGTGTTTGACAGTATAATAAGGTTTTGGGATAAGAATTTATTATTTGGTAAAAATTGTTGGGAATGCTGGAAAGCTGTTTGGCAGAAATTGGGCATAGACCAATATCTTACACTATTTAACAAGATGAATTCAAAATGGATACATGACCTGGCTATAAAGGGGGATGTTATAAGAAAATTGGAAGAACATAGAACATACATTACTTATCAGATTTATTTATAGGTGAACAATTTATGAATAAACAAGAGATAGAGAGTATTTGGAGGTGTAAAATGGATAATTTTGATTACATCAAATTAAAAAAAGTTTTGTATAAATTAAACCAAAGTAGCCAAGATCAGAAGGAAAGGAGAAAATTGGGGGAAAAATTTTATAGATAGTTTCTCAGATAAAGGTCTCATATCTCATATATAAAGAACTTTGTCAAATCCATAAGAATACGAGTCATTCCTCAATTAAAAAAAATGGTTAAAGATATAAACAGGCAGTTTTCTGATGAAGAAATCAAAACAGTATATGGTTATATGAAAAATTCTCCAAATCATTATTGATGAGAGAAATGCAAATTGAAACAACCTTCAGATATCATTTTATACCTATCAGATTAATTGAAATGATAGAAGAGGAAAGTGACAAATGTTAGAGGGGATGTGGAAAAATTAGGACACTAATTCATTGTTGGTAGAACTGTGAATTAATCCCACCATTTTGGAGACCAATTAGGAATTATGCTCTAAGAACCATGAAGCTGTTTATACCCTTTGACCCAGTGATGCCACTATGAGATCTCTTTCCCAAGATGACTAGGGAGAGAGGAAAAGAACCTATAAGTTCTAAAATATTTATGGCAGTCCTCTTTGTAGCGGCAAAGAACTGGAAATTGTGGAGATGCCCAACAATTGGGGAGTAGCTTAACAAGTTGTAGTATATGATTGTGATGAAATACTACTGTGCTATAAGAAATGATGAATTCAATGATCTTAGAAAAACATGGAAAGACTTGCATGAAATAATGAAGTGAAATGAGCAGAACCAAGAGAATGCTGTATACAGTAATAGCATTATTCTTTTAAGAATAACTTTGAGCAAATAAGTCATTTTGACTATTATAAATATCCAAATTAACTACAAAGGACTTATGAAGGAAGATGCTATCTGCATCAAGAGAAAGAACTGACAAATAGAAGTATGTATAGTATGGTTTTACATATATATTCATAGATAAGTATGCACACATATTTGTGCCTAATAGCAGCTGTTTCTAGGGTGGGAGTGGCAGGGAGGGAGGGAAAAGAAAGTTACATATTAACTTTATATTTAAGAGGAAAAGTAAGTTGTGCATAATAGAGTTGCAGTTTCATGCGCAATTCTCTCTTTTTTTTCTAATCTACTTTGTTATGGAAATGATTGTTTTATTTCTTAAGTTCTGAATAAGAATATTTTTTAAAGTTAAGTTTCTCACCTAAGTATTCATATTTGGCATTTAACAGAGCTAAGAATGGAAGCCTGCTTTCTTGGATCCTGTCCTAGTGTACATCATGGTACGATGTGCAGACAACCAGATTTCTAGCAGTATGCTGGTCAGTATTGGTACAGTGGATAGAGAATCAGGGAGATTTGAGTTCAAATCCCATCTCAGACACTTCCTAGCTGCCTGACTTTGGGTAAGTCACTTAGCTTCTCTCTCGCTTAGTTTCCTCAACTACAAAATGAGGATATTAATAACACCTACTTCCCAGGATTGTTGTGAGGATTGAACAGATACTTGTTAAATGCTTAGCACTGAGTGTGGCACATAGTAGGCACTTAATATATGCTTGCTCCCTTTTCCCCTCTTCCTATATAATACTTGGCCACTTCAACCCCAACTCTTCAAAGGAATTAAGATACAATTCTAGTGCCAGCGTGCTTAGTCACATTTAAATATGAAGACCCAACAGCTATACAAGGATAGTCTAGTCTATACTGCATGCGGTAGTAGATAAAACCTGGGTTCCAACCTGGCTTCAGATACATACTGACTCTGCCTCTTCAGACAAGTCATTTAACTTCTCAGTTGCCTTAGGCAGCTCTAGTTCAAGGCTATCAGTTTGCATAATTGGTACTTATTTATATTGGTAGAGAGTTTTCACATCAGAAATTCCTTACAACAAGGAAATCCCCCAAACCACCCCCTCCACTTGCAGAAAGATAAAATTCACCTGAATTATTAAAATAAGAACATTATTATAAGTAACATTTAATGTGCATCACTCCACAATAGAATGTAAGCTTGGCTCCTTGGGGCCATTTTTATCTTTATAGCTCCAGTGCTTTTTGTTAAGTCAGTACTTAATATATATTTGTTGAAATTTTGAATGTTAAAATTGTGAGATATGATTGTAATCAAATATTATTATGACATAAGAAATGATGAGCAGGATGATTTCAGAAAAACTTGGAAAGACTTACATGAACCAATGCAGAGTGAAATGAACAGAACCAGGAGAACATTATGCACAGCTATAGAAATATTGTATGATGAACAACTGTGAATGGCTTAACTGTTGTCAGCAATACGATAATCCAAGAGCTCTACCCACCTCCAGAGAGAACTGATGGCCTCTGAAAGTAGACTTAAACATTCTCTCTCTCTCTCTCTCTCTCTCTCTCTCTCTCTCTCTCTCTCTTTCTTATCCCTCCCTCCCCCCTTAAATGGATAGTAATGGAAATGTTTTACCTGATAACACATGCATAACCTATATCAGATTGCTTACCATCTCAGGGAAGGGGGAGGAGAGGGACAGAAAGATAGAATTTGGAACCCAAAATTTAACAATGAATGTTAAAATTTTTTTACATGTATTTGGGGAAAAATAAAATATTTAAAAAAAAAGAAATTTTGAATGTTACTACTTTGATCTCTACCTTGAAGAAACCATGGCAGCGTTTGCATCGCTGGCAAATAGTGGGACAGATGGGCAGGCAGAGCAAATCTAAGGTAGATTGGGTGGGAAGTCACTTTTTATTTAGTCTGGGTCATAGCTGTCTCATTTTTAATAGCAGATTTATACCCTATTTTAAAGATAATTACTAAAGTCCTAAAAATGATGAGATGTCATCAAATCATAGATTCATAAATGAATTAGAGATCAATTATGTAGTTCAACCTCCTCATTTGACAGATGAGGAAACTGAGGCCCAGAGAAGTGAAACGATTTGTCCAAGTTCACACAAATAATAATAAAATAATTAATAATGATGAAATTAGTAATAATCTGAACCCAGGTTTTCTGACTCTTTACTTCTCTTTAGGGTCCTGGGTGTATAAGTGGAGAAAACATGGTCACAATAAATAACTCAATTGTGAGAATTAATGCATTACTCACTGTCCATTTATATTAGTAATAGCTAAAGAAAGCTGTCACAGGAGCTAGCCATTTCTCTCTCTCTCTCTCTCTCTCTCTCTCTCTCTCTCTCTCTCTCTCTCTCTCTCTCTCTCTCTCTCTCTCTCTCTCCACCTCTCCCTCTCTCCCTCTCTTCCTTCCTTCCTTTGCTTTATTTCCATTTTCTCTCAGAACTGGAAGCCAAATTGAAGACCTCACATCATAGGTTTTTAAAAAATAGTATTTCACCTTTGAAAAGGTGAAATAACCCAGGAATAGGTAAAGAATAGGTTGCACGTGGCCCATCTCTACTTCAGGGACTAATGAAATTGGTCCACTTGCTTCTTTGGGTAGCCCCTAAATATCAAAAGGCAAAGATGAAGGCAGAGAGCAAATCTCTTCTTGGACTACAAATGGAAAGAGACTTAAAAATAAACCCAAGGTTCAGGTTCTAATCCTCCAAATGTCAATCAAATGACTCTTTTTTTTTTTTAAAACATGTTTGTGAGACTGGAAGGCTTATTTGAAAACAACTCTTAAAAGGGACCTTTCTCCTCCCACCCCAGGTCTCTGAAATTCTGTTGGACTAAGGTCACACTTGGGTTTTGTTATTTTTTTAGATGAGGAGTGGGTGTGGGAGAAAGGGAAACCTAACTCCCTGAAGTTTTTGACTGAATTTTAAGTTTTTATATTTATCCACTTAGGAAACAGGCTCATCTATGAGGTTTTCCCTGGAATGTCCCAGCCCCTAGCTCATGTGCTGGTCTCCTCAACACTCACTACTACTGGCAAGGTTAGAGACCCCATATTAACTGAAGTTGGGGTTGATGAAAGTGGGAACCAAATGGGCTGGTAGTAATTTCATTCCTGGGGCCCAGCAGTCTGTGAAGTTTCCCATGATGGAGTCAGCCCACCAAACAAATTACCTCCCTCCACAAATGTGATCACCAAACCCAGTGAAAATGATGGAAAATGCACCCAGAATGGTCATTCTAAGTACTGCAGTGAGAAGAGGTCAGGAACATTTTCTACTTTTATTAACTCCCCATCTCATTTCCCACTGTTTCTCTATCCTCCAGCTCCAGGCAGCACTCTCCTCTCCTCACCTTTTATATTGCAGTAAATGACTTCTCTGAGAAGATTGAGGCTACCTCATAGGATCAGATTAGAGCTTGGAGGGACCTTTGAGACATTTAATCCAATCTCATTTCAAAGGGGCCCAAAAGTCACTGAGATCATATAGGAAGTAAGTGGCTCATCCAGGATTCAAACCCAGATCTTCTGCTCTCAAATTGAGTGTTCTTCCTCTCCTTCTCCTCTCCCCACCCCTATAAAGGGGGAAAATGTCACCTAAAATCTTTAGTCAGATGGGTATTGTATCATGATAAAAATTATAGTTTGATTCAACATCAAAGTCTATTTCCTTTGGAAATCTGAGTACTGACCCTACCCACAGAGCTCTATATACAGAGGACCCCCCCCCACTCTCTCTGTCTCTCTCTCTCTCTCTCCTCCTCTCCTCTCTTTTTCCCTCTCTCTCCTCTCCCCCCTTGCCTCTTTCTCTCTTTTCTCTCTTTCTCTTCCTGCCTAAAAGCAGCACCTGGTACTTTGTGGGTGATGGACAAGAAAGGGATATTAGCCACAATTACCCCATCATATAGTTCCCAAGAGGAGAGAATGAAGGGCAAATTTCACTTCTTGGCTTGGTTGGTCTCCTGCCCACATCCCCACTTCACCCTAGACTCATCATGAAGCTATGTCCAGATCAAATCACATGCCCTTTTGCTTCATCCTGTCTTAACCAAGAACCTCCCCACCTCACTCTCCACTAAGTACATAGTGTGAGGGAGAAGATGAGGATTGGGGAGATGCAGCCAGTAAGGATGATAGAAGGTCCAATTTCAGACTCTCTGCCTTAGCCCAAGGGCTCAGCTCCCTCCTCACGCCTGTGCCCACTCCCCAAGTGGTCCGTATATCTTGAGATGGCTGGACAGGATGCTTCTGATGTAAGAGATGACTAGGATTCCAGAACATTGCTTCAATAGCCTTTGGAGACCATGTGCCATCTCTAGGTTGCATGTTAGAGAGCAGAGGGCTGCCAGTGATTAAAACAGAACGCAAATGGGATTAACCAGAGGGAGAATGTGAAATAGGTTAAAATCTCTGGGATCGTATTCCTTTACAAAATACTGGAATGCTAAGTAGTGACTCAAAAAACTATGAAATTGTCAGCATGATGAAAGGGAAAGTCTGGAGGAGACCAAGGTATCTAGGTTGTTAAAGAGGCCCAAGTCAGTCCTGACCCTGGGGAAATATTTGCTCAAGAAATGGTAGAGGCCTACCATTACCCAGCTGTGGAAAAGCAGATCATGTATTTGGTAAACCTAGTGTATTTTCTATTAGCTCAGCCAGGTAGCAGAGTCCAACCTTGATAGCCAGGGTAGCAAAGGCCACTTGGATGAACAGTGAAAGCCAGGGTACACAAGAACCACATGACTGACACCTCCACCCCAGCCTCCCTTGTTCAGCCTAGGCCTCTTCAGGCCCCTCCCCTGCCACTAAGAGCCCTGTTCTAACTTAACGGAAATAGAGAAGTGAGGGAAATGGCAGGTTTAAGAGGAAAAATGAATTCATTTTTAGATTTCTCGAGTTTGAGATGCTGGCATGATATCTGGATGAAAATATGTACGTGACAGCTGATAATATGGGCCTCAGGTTATGGAGAGAGGTTGGGGTGGACATATACATTTGGAAGCTTTCTGCATAGAGGCAATAACTGACACTGGTTTTTTAAAAAATATTTTCTCAAATTATATGCAAAAACAATTTTTAACATTCTTTGACACCATTTCTCATTTCTTACCTGGCTGCACTAGTTTGGGACTTCTCTGCCTGATTTCTCCATGCTACAGCCTGGGGTACCCTCCACAAGTGCCCCATATCCCTTCTCCCTTTTCAGTTTCTTTTTGCATGTTGTCTTTCCACAGTTAGATTTCAAGCTTCTGGAAGACAAGGGCTAACTTTTTTCTCCTTCTGTATTTATATCCCTTTTGCTTTAGTACAGTGCCTTGCACATAGGAAGTGCTTAACAAATATTTAATAATTGATAGACCATAGGAATGGAAGAAACAAAAATAAGAAGGAGGAGGAGGAAGGGGAGGAGGAGGAGGAAGGGGAGGAGGAGGAGGAAGGGGAAGAGGAGGAGGAGAAGAAGAAGAAGAGAAGAAGAAGAAGAAGAAGAAGAAGAAGAGAAGAGGAGGAGGAGGAGGAGGAGGAGAAGAAGAGAAGAAGAAGAGGAGGAGGAGGAGGAGAAGAAGAAGAAGAGAAGAAGAAGGAGAAGGAGAAGGAGAAGGAGAAGAAGAAGAAGAAGGAGAAGGAGAAGAAGAAGAAGGAGAAGGAAAATAATAATAATAATAATAATAATAATAATATTAATAATAATAATAAGAAGAAGAAGAAGAAGAGGAGGAGGAGGAGGAGGAGGAGGAGGAGGAGGAGCTGGAGCAGGAGCAGTAGGAAGGAAAGAGAGAAAAAGAAAGGAAGGAAGAAAGGAGGATGAGAAGGAAGAGGAGTAGGAGGAGGAGGCTGCTTAGAATGGAAACTCAGTTTTCCACATCTGAAACCATGGAGGTCTCTTTGAATCTTCCTCCCACCTCTCGGATACAGTTACCAAATTCCTCTGATTTCACCTCCACAACATCTCTTGCACCCATCACTCAATTCGATTCAATTAAACAAATATGTATTAGGTGTCTACTCTATACCTTGATTGAGAAGCAGCATGGTGTAGTGGGTAGAGAGTAAGTCTGGAGTCAGGAAGATTCAGGATAAAATCTAAATTCTGACACATGCTGGCATCTTGATACCTAGCAAATCTCAACCCCTCAGTGGCTCCCAGGCAATTGCAAAGCACATCATGATCTGTACTGATAAGAGGGAGTTTCCTCCCTGTGAATTCCATAGTCTTCTGACTCCAAATCCAGCTCCCTCTACCAGGTGCCATGATGCTTCCATATTTTGTGCTATGTCTGAAGCAACAGACATTTACAAAAAGGAGAAAGGTGGGATGGGGGAGGGGAAGAGGCAGAGAGCACAAATATACCCTCCCTGAGCCTGTCAACCAATTCCCAACTCCACTGTTCTGCCTTTTCTTTGGCGGGGTAGCAAGTACAGCTGTACAGACTTGAAGAGTTATAAATCAATGCCAACTCACATCTTTCCAGAAGCCCAGCTCCCTGATCAGAACTAATAAGCAGATCATTAGTGAATTAAGGAATGGGAGGGTGGAATGTTGTTTTCCTTAATTCAGGCTATAGGACAAGTGCAAAAGAACTCAACTCTTTTCATAGGGACATTAACATGTTAACACTAAAGAAACAGCTTAAAAAAGACCATGCACACACAAAACACCCCCCCCCCCCATTTCCCACCCTCCAGAGCTGCAGAAATCCCTACGTGTCCGTCCCAGGCTGCAATCTTCTTTCTTTCTTCTTCCTAAATGCTGGTTAATGATCCATTGTCATGAGCCAGTTAACCTCCCCAATCTCCCCAGATGGTCGCCTGCTCTAGAGAGTGATGCCCTTGGTCCAGCCTGCCCCAAACTCATTGTTAATTGCAGCATCTGGGCTCTAGGAGGCCTCCAACAATGCCTGCCAGGATGCGGTCTCCTGAGGGTACAAAGTTCATCGCCCAGCTTATTTCCCTGGCTAAAGACCATTATCTCTAATTTACATCTAAACTAGTTTTTCATACTATTTTAAATGCTGCCCCTCCTCCCTGTAATCTCAATGCAAATGAATTAAAAGTTTATTCTTTAAATGCTTAAATCTTGGGGGTAGTTTTTTTTCCTTTTTTTTTCTGCTTCTTATTTAAATCATATGCTGTTTTGAACTAAACCTTTTATTTCCTCCCAATTATTATTTCTGGTGTGTTTTCCAGAGCTTTACAACATGGCATCTGATTATACATAAAGCTTCAGAATAAAGCCCTGTTTTTCCCTTCATTAAGGACACAAAGGATTCCTGTGTGAGCCAAACAGCACTTTGTGATTTAATACAGCTTTACATTCTAAATCACACCCTGGCTCTCAGCAAAGCAGATTTTGGAGTGAATCAATGCACTCCCCTCCTGCCAGCAGTACCCTCGCAGATTCCAGCAAATTCTTTCGCCACATAGAATTAGCATTTGATTAAGCTGTGCCGACACGTTCAGACTCTTACCAGCAAGCTCTGGCGAGGCCATGGTAACCTCCAAAGAGTGGGAGGTCAGAATGAGCAACTGCGCTCCCCATAGAATTTCATGGTTCACTCTCAAAAACCATTGCACGTGATGGATGGACAGCATTTGGTGACAGGGACTGCTTTTCAGCTGTGTGACCTTATCCAAGTCTTTGTTCTTTGGGTCTCAATTTCCTTTCCACTTCTGTAAAATGCAGAGGGGTTTGGCTTCAGGGAGAAGTAGAAAAGTCATTGGATTTGGTGTCAGAGAACAGGGGGCAAATCCTGGTTTTGCTACCTTTGTTACCTATGACCTCAGGCAAATTGAGACAAAGAAGTCTGCCAATGAGGGAGCTGGACTAGTTCATATCTAAAGTTCCTTTCAGCTCTTTATCTCCCCCTCTACCGGGAGAGTGGGAAGCAAGTATGAAAAAGAATGGAGTGAAATAGAGGTCAAAAGATATCAGATGAATCTCTTGATAATCTTGTATCTTTCTATCTCTCCTCTTGTACTCTTCTTAAACTCACTCTTTATCCTCACTTTGAGCTTTATTCTCTATGTGCTGCAGCGTTATCTCAGGTCATCACCCATGCTCTGGCTAATATATGTATAGTGCTTTGCAAACCTCAAAGCACTATGTCAGTGCTAACTATGATTATTATTGCTGGTCATACTCTCTCTCTTCCCAATATCGATCACTTGGTGAATCAGTTAAATTCTACATTGTTCTCTTCTCTTGAATACCTTGCCCCCTGCATCCTATCTTGGCAGTCAATCTTGCCAAGTGCCCTGGATTACTTCCACCATCCACTTTCTTTACTCCTATTCACATACTGCTGAACAAGACTGATGGAAATCACAAAATGGTGTAGACCGGCTCCACAGACATTTGCCCTAGGTAATCTCAATTGTGTCCTCATTGCAGAAGGACAATCTGACGACTCCTATTATGATTCCCTATCATACTCAGCACAGCAGCTGTTCTGAGCAGCTGGACCCAAGATTTCTCTTTTCTCAAGTGTTCCAGGACAGATCTTTCCCCAACCATCTCATGTGAGTTCCTAGACTGAAGGCATGGCTGAAGAAAATTGAGGCCATTCTGTGAGAGTTTCCCCTTGTCTCACATGCCTCTGGCGTCATCCCTCACTATCTTCTTTTTCACTCCGATCTCTGATGATGAGACTGCCTTTTTGCTTGTCAGAGTCAATTCCTGTCGTATACTCTTGCACTCATAGTGGGTGCCATATTCTAATGCCCAACCCCATTTATATTAGACTAGGTTTTTTTCTTAAAAGATATGGAAACAATACTTGAGACTTAATTGGCCCACAATGAGAAGGGGAAGGGAGGGGGAGCAGGGAAGGGGAAGGAGAGAGGGAGAAAATTTGAAACTCAAAAAATTTAAAAAAACCCCAAATGTTTAAAAATGTTTAATTGAGAAGAAAAATTAAATTGGAAAATAAAAAGGAGACTCAAGTGGCCCGATGGACTAAGGCTTGGGCCATTGATAAAGCTTCCTGGTCATCTGAATTTTTTTTAAGTGGCCAACTCAAAAGGGGCTGGAGCTCCTTCTCTGGGTTTTGACCATCACACCCAAGACAAATGCAGAGAAATTGTGTTCAACTGAATTAGGGCTTCATTCTTGTTTGGTATCTTTTGCATGCTATGAAGCTCCTTCCTCTGCTTTTGTTGAGTAAAATCTACTTTTGATGACTCTTACATGGACTGCTTATGGTTTATTTCATTCCAATCTCAAACTAGCATAGCCTGAGCCAAACTGGGCCTACTGTAATCTGGTCCACCATATCATGTCTTCCCATGTTATACAGAAAATTGCTTCCACTTAATTAGTCACAAATCTTCAGTATTTCCCTATTTATTGTTTCCTTCCTTGAGACCTACAAACATGCCTGTCTTCTCCATCCTTAAAAAACCAAAGCAAAACCAAAACCAAAACAAAACCTCACCAGACCCTACCATGCCTACCAGCTATTGCCCTGTATCTCTCTAATTGTCTCAGCTAAATTCTTTGAAAAAGTCATTTTGTACCCCCTACTTGTGGACATTCCAAGGCTCTGTCCTGGACCCTCTTCTCTTTTCTCTCTATACTCTTTCACTTGATGATCTTATCTGTTCTCCCCACCAATTCAGTTATCATTTCTATGCAGATGATTCCCAGATCTCTCTCTCTCTGGCTCTGTCTGTCTCTATCTCTCTCTGTCTCTGTCTGTCTCTCTCCTCTTTCCCTCTCTCTCTGTCCCTCTCTCTTCCTTCCTTCCCTGACCTGTTCCTACTAGACACTTTGAAATGGAGGTCCAGTAGGCATCTCTAATTCAACACGTCCAAAACAGAACTCATTTATCCCCTTAAGTCTAAGTCAAAAAGCATTTATTATATGCCTACTGGGTAGCTAGGTGGGGCAGTGGATAGAATGTTGTGCCTGGAATCAGGAAGACTCATCTTTCTGAGTTCAAATCTGGCCTCAGACATTTACTGGCTGTGTGACCCTGGACAAGCCAGTTAACCCTGTCTGCCTCAGCTTCCTCATCTGTAAAATGAGCTGGAGAGGGAAATGGAAAACCACTCCAGTATCTTTGCCAAGAAAACCCCATATAGAGCCATGAAGCATTGAACACGACTGAAATGACTGAACAACAACAACAAATGTGCCTACTATTTTCCTGGCACTATGCTAAGTGCTAGAGATACAAAGAAATACAAAAACAGCCCCTGCCTTCAGGGAGCTCCCAATCTAATTATTGTAATAATCTACCCATCTTCCTAACTCCCTTGTTACTTTTGAGGATACCACCACGCTTCCAGTAACTTGAGTTAGCAACCTCCGTGTCATCTTCGCTTTCTCTCTCTCCCCTATCCCACATATGTAATCAGTTGACAAATATTGTGATTTCTTTCTCTGCAAGATCTTTCACATATGTCTCCGCTCCATCTGCTTGGTTAGCTTTCCCCTGGTCCAGGCCCTCATCACCTTTCATCTGGACTACTGATATAGCCTTCTAGTTGATCTCTCAGCTTTGTCTCTCTCTGCTCCATTTCATTCTCCACTCCACTGCCCAAATGATTTTTTTCCTAAAATGTCGGTCTGACTGTGTGACTTCCCTGGCGAGTCAACTCCAATGACTCCCCTATTAACTCCTAGGATCAAACACAAACTCCTTTGTTTGGCACCTTCCTATTTTTTCTAATCTTTTTTTTTTTTTAAACACATTACTACCCTCCCTGACTTCTACAATCCAGCCATATAGACTACTTGCCATTCTGACTTTCCTCTCTCCATACCTGGAATGTTCTTCCTCCTAACCTGTGTGTGGCTTCTCTAATTCCTGGCTTCATTTAAGACTCTGTTCAAGTGACAAATCCTCCAGAAAGGCCTTCCTGGTCCTCCTAGCTTTCCTTCTTAGCTTACCTTTCATCTAATTATCTCATATGGGCTGATTTATGTGTTATCTCCTCCCCATATTCCTTTCCCCACCTTGTTCCTTAAAGGCAGTGGCTGCTTTTTAAAAAATTTTTATTCTTGGTATTTATTTAACACAGTGCCTGGAACACAGCTGTTATTGTTGTTTGTCCTTTGTTTTCAAAGAAGACCAATGACATCTTGACTTGCACATGAGCTAGATTTAGATGAGCAAAGTTGTACAAAGTCATCAGCCTCACTCTCTCTACCAGAGAGTCATCAAAGTCCAGTGGTGGGACAAAAGTCAAGATGACTGCTGATGGCCCAGGCAGTGGATGACCTCGGCACCTTCAATGTTTGACCAAGCTCTAAGTAGTTCATAGTACTTGCTTCAGCTACCTTCATGGCCATTGAAACAAATTATTCTCAGCTGCCCATTCTACTGGAGGATGTCTTTACTTGCTTCACATTCAGGAGGTAGACACCCGCCCTCACCCCCAACTCACCAACAGGTTTGAGACCTGTCAGTTACCTGATTTAGCTGTTTACAGGAGTGTGGCTGCTGTGCATGCTGCTTCTTGGAGCCCCAGGTCAGAGTTGGGTGAGAGATGGACACCAAAGGTGGATGAGCAGCCCTGAAAAAGGCTCAGCAAGCCTTTACACCAGAGGTGCTGGTCCTCCTTGACCACTCCATAGGTACCCTGGAATATAGTATAGTTATTCCTTCCACATCTCTGGAGGCAGGGGTTCAGTGCCCTCTCGACCTGGAAAATCCAGTGAAATGTTTGGCTCTCCCTTTGTACCAGAGAAGAAGTTTGAATTATTATGGTATTAAAAGATGCTGATATTATACAATACTATACATATGGTTTATGCATTTCTGAGTTTCTAAATATTTTTCTGTGCCACATGCTGGCCTTTGCAAAACTCTCCCAAAATTCCCATATAATTTCTCATGCAGACCCACAATATATCAAAACCACGATGGGGAAAGTGGAGATGTGGAAGGGATAACTGTGTTTAATAAATGTTTGTTGATTGATTGATTTCTTCTGCTCTCTTGTCATAGTAGCCATTTGCTTCAGACTTGCTGCTAAGTTAACCACTCTCTGTGTTCAGGCAGGTCAGTCTTATGGTTCTATTAGTAGGACCTGCTACAGGGCCTTGATGACAACTTGACCTTCAAAGGGAGGCAGAGGTCTCACACAGAGACTGGAAGGATATTTTTCTGGTACCTTCCTAGCAATATCATTCAGTGCATCCTGGCTTTGGGATTCCTTTAATGGGACTCCCTCCCCTCTCTCCAGCTCTTTATCCTCTTCAGGGCAGAACCAATAAAAACTATGTCTCCCAATAGTCTTGCTTTAAAACATCAACTACTTCCATTATGTAAGCAAGAAAAATCTGAATCTAATCAAACGTGTGCTGGGTACCTTGAAAATATATGGGATGGGATGGGGAGCCATAAAGTCTTTATTACTGCAACTTTGGGATGACCGTCTCTGATGCAGGAATATCATGATTGAATTGTGGAAGTCTTCTCAAATTAGCACTTTATGGTCATCCATATCATCCTCTATTTTGTTTGTGTCACTTTTGCTGGCTTTTTAAAAAGTCTGTTACCTAGATTTTTAGAATTGTTAGTGCTATTCATATTTTTGATACACCTGTCTGCCTCAGTTTTCTCAGTTGTAAAATGGGCATAATAATAGCACTGACCTCTCAGGATCAAATGAGATAATATCTGTAAAGTGCTTCATGCAGTATCTGGCATATAGTATAATGTTCATGCATGTTTGTGCCCTTCCCCTTCCCTCCCTTTTTGTCTAATATTGCCACCCATGATAATACAATGTCTGGGACATGGGACACTGCATTAATAAATGTTTGCTGATTAAAACATGAATGATGGAGTTCAGTGTCACCTGTAAATGTAGATTCAGTCAATTATCATCCCAGTGGTCCAATTTTAAACTGGATATTTTATCTGTATGTTGTGTAATAACAAGTCTTATGATGATTATTACTATGAAGTAATAATAAATTGTGTGTGAGGACATTCTTGAATCCCGAAGCAACCATTAAAGAGACCCTCAAATGTGTCCGTGTGTCCATTTTTATTGTTGTTCAGTCATTTCAGTTGTGTCTGACTCTTTATGACACCGTTTTGGGGGTTTTCTTGGCAAAGAACAGTTTGCCATTTCCTTCTCTAGCTCATTTTACAGATGGAGAAACTGAGGCAAACAGGGTTAAGCAACTTGCCTAGGATCACACAGCTAGTAAGTGTCTGGGGCCAGATTTGAACATTGGTCTCCCTGACTCCAGGCCCGGCGCTCCATCCATCGTGTCACCTAGGTGCCTCATTGCCTCATGCGTCCATTTTACAGATGGAGAAATAGAGGTAGATAATGTATCTTTCAGGCAGCCAGCAAGTTTAGGGCAGAGCCAAGAGCAGACTCCAAGGCTGGTGTCTTCTAAGTCCCTGCTTTAGGTGCTGGCCCTTACTGGTTTTTTAAGAACAAAATTAGCATTTTATTTTCCATAACCTGAGGTCAGGCAGCAGTGACATCTGCTGGCAAAATCAGAGCTGGCCAGAGTGGGCTTTGTGGATGAAGCTTGCAGCTGGGCTGACAGGTTTGAATACAGATGGAATCTTTCTGTATACATTAATAGCTGGGGGGTGGGAAAGGGGGCAGAATTCCTCCTTCAGAGGAACACATGGCTGAGATTTCAGCATATTATGTAACTGGCACAGAAAGTTGAATACATACGGTAAGATTTTTTTTTTTTAGTAGTTCCAGATTCCTGTAATTCCAAGGGCCTCTGAATTCCAGGACAAGGTCCAACTCACCAACAGAGGAACTGAAAAGCTCTGAGCTGTGATTCAGCCTCCTAGCTTGTATATGCTGCAGATAATGGGTCCTCCAGGGGGCCTCCCCAGTGACTGGATGGATTCTAGTCTATTGTTGGGAGGGGCTAGAAAGACACAAACAATGCCCCCATTGAGGGCAGTGTAAAAGGCAAGGAAGGGGGTCAGCAGAATTCTCTGCTCCAGTCCCCATGACCTCCCTCCTACTCAAAAATTTCTACAGATCTTTCTATTTTGCTTTTGTCACATTCCTATTGAGAATTGAGGGTGTCTAAACTTGAGTCTGAGGAGGTAGAAGCCTTCCCTCTTTTTAAAGGTAGGAATACATGACCCCACACTATCACCCCCTCCAGTGTGGAAAGGGAATTCTTTGTCAGCCAGAAGTTATGTTGTTCATCTCCTGTCCCAAATCTCTACACGGCAGGAATGTGTCATTTTCCATCTTCCTAAGTCAAGGGCACCCATGACTAACACAATCCACCATTTCTTTGGACTTTCAAATGGGCATTGTAGTTGTATTCTCAACCAGTTAAATAACGAATTTGGGGTAGAAAGCATGGGTCAGCACTGCCATTTAATATCTGCATGATGGTGGGAACATCACTTAACCTTTCAGGGCCTCAGTTTCTTCTTCTATAAAATTAGGCGGTTGAGTTACATGATCTCCAAAGTCCCTTCCAGCTCAAAACCTATGATGCTAGGTGATGGCTTTGTAGGAAGGTGATAATATATGACATTTATCAGTTAATTCATGTTGTTTCATAAGATTCAACTTCTGGGCCGCCCTCCACTTCTCATTGCTCTATCTGTTAGCATATACACTCACTGCTTCCTGAGCCCTTAGGTCCTGAGATCCATTCTCCATATCCATTTCCCAGCAGTTTGAAAGTACAGAGAGAAATCTCCATCTTGCTTCATCCACATAAAGATGATATCTCAGTATTTTTTTCTGATATATAACTCCCCTCCCCATAAAAATAGAAACTTTAATTCCTTGAAATGTCTTATACAAAATAAATGCTGTTGAGTATTTATTTCAGGGTTCCGTTCTTGAGGGAATCATACCCCCAGTCTGTATTATTATGATTACTACTGCTAGTACTACTGTTATTGGTCAATTGTGTCTAATTCTTCATGTCCCCATTTTTTTTTTGGCAGAGATAATGGAGTAGTTTGCCATTTCCTTCAGCTGATTTTATAAATGAGAAAACTGAGGCAAACAGGGTTAAAAGTAACCTGTCCAGGGTCACATAACTGGTAAGTGTCTGAATTTGAACTTATGAAGATGAGCCTTGCCTGACTCCAGGCCCAGTATGCCACCTTGCTGCCACCACCACCACCACCACCACTACCACCACCTATTACTACTACTACTATTATGGCATATCTTTATAGTGTTTTAGAGTTTGCAAGACACTTTCATTAGAAATACCTTGTCATTCACATACTTTTATTTCAATTTCAAAGATTTATAAACTGAAGTTTACTATTAAATGACTTAAACTAATTTCCTAACAGTTTATAGGCAGCAGAACCAGGTTTTTTTTTTTTTGAGAGAAGCCAAACCTATGATTCCATGGATGTAGGGGACTCCCAGGGTGGAAATTCCTTCTAATTTATACTATCTAAGAGTATAAATTGTCAGTCTGATACAGATTGGTAATGTATACTCAGAGATTTGCTGCAGAGGAGTGGGGGAATCTAAGAGGTCAGATGACTTGCCTATAGCTAGTATGAAAGCAGAGAATAGTGGTGCATAACTATAGTCCTGTAAACCTACTGAGTAGGTTGAAGCTATTGGATCCCCTGAGCTCAGAATTCTGTGCTGCTAGGGGCTGTACCGGTTGGTGTCTGGGTGAGCCTCAAGAAGTGGGAGTGGGAGGTACATGTGTGTGTGGGTGTGTGTGGGGTGTGGAGATGGAGATATCAGGTTGCCTAAGGAGGGGCAAACCTCCCGTGTGAATCAGCAGTGGGATTAGCCCTATGAATGTCTCTTGTTCTTCCAGCTTGGGAGTGACAGGAAGACTCAGTCTTAAATAAAAAACCAAAAGCTGGCATATGTCAAGGGCAGAACCCTTGCTCTTGACCCCAGGCTCTCTATCTCCTACACCAGGCTGCTAGGATTTACAATGACAATTTTGCATGTTATGGAGAAAGTGCTTTGTAAATTCTAAAGTGCTAAACAATGCGAACGATTAGAACATCAATGAAGGACTCACACGATCTAGCGCTTTAATGTTTACAAAGCATCTTCTTTATTACAACCCTTTAAGGTTAGTAGCCAAGTATTATTTATATCTATTTTCCAAATGTAGAATTTGGGGTGACAGCACTTGGCATGGAAATGGAGAATTCAAATGGAAGCAAATAATACTGAGACTTTAATGGTTTTTTACTCTGAGTAAACCAGCTGAACAATTACATGCTTTATCTAGCTAGGGAAGGGCTCCTTTTTAAAATCACCTTCAAGTACTCGTGTGTTGGATTGTTACAGGTGTAACGAGATGGTTTCCAAGGTCTCTTCAGAGAGTACCTGAGTGCTGTCCATGGTCCAAATATATTAAAGATTTGGGAGCTGCTGTCCAGTGCTGGAAGCTACATATGCTTGGAACTGGAATTGTAGAACCACCTTCCACACACCCTTACCCACCCCCTGTAGTGACAGGGAATTAGATGCATCTTTGCCCATCTCAAATGCCTGGGCAACTGCTATAAAAACTCAGCAGGCCTCAATGAGTGCAAACATTGATATCTGGCTAAATTTTCATTAGCAGCTCTTCCAACTTGCTAGGAAAATTTCTTTCTCAGAGCCTTATTTTGGGTGCTGATGCAGCAAATGAGCTTCCTAATAAAACCACACATTTGTGGAAACTTAACTTCTCCCTGGTGATTGAGTCTCTTTCCATCCTTCTGTGTGTTTCATTTTTTCCCCCGTTTCTTACAGGAGTCCATGCATCTTAGATGTTTGTGTGAAAGGGTAGACTGCTCTTCATATCTGCTTCTCTGTATCTCTCTGCAGCTTCAGAGCAGGCCAGTTTACCAGAAGTTGTGGTCATGGCTCTAACTGGTCACAAGTCAGCCAATCCTCTGGCTTCAGTCTTACTCACTCAACTGACTCCCTGGATCTATGAGTCATCCAGGGGAAAAACAATATATGTCTCACCTTCTATCTCTATGATTTGGTTTTTATGTCTCTTTAGTTTCAACATTCTTTCAAATCCTTTCAAAATCAGCTTCCTTAGTATCTTTGCTCCCATAGCTTTCATCCTGTGATAGGCCCAAGGTTAAGGTAACATGTCTCAGAAGACAAGTATTTGGCCATTGGCCTGTGAAGTAACTTTCATTCTTTGGGGGGAAAGGGGACAGATTACTATAACTGCCTGCTGCTCCTTATAATTTTAGCCTGGTAGTTCAGCATCATGGAGGCTTTCACCACCTATAGCATGGTCATTTTTTGCTTGTGTCAGGATGGGGTAGCAGAAAGAGCACTACAGTTGTGGGCAGGAAGTTCTGACTTTGAATTGCGGTTTTGATACTTTCCAGCTGCATGACTTTAGTTAAGTCATTTAACTTCTCAGCCTCAGATTCCTTATATGGATAATAGAAACAATAATATTTGCATTACTTACCCCAAAGAGTTGTTGTGAGAAAGATTTCTCCTTAGACTGTGTTCCAATGGTGTGACTAGTGGTCATGACTATGTTTTGCATTTGGATCTCCTTTTCCCTTCAAGAGGAATTGTAGTATGGGCATGGAGAAAGTGCTTCATTGTGGAGGGGAAGGAGTGGTACTATGTGGGCCACCAATAAAAATTAAAAATATTTATTAAATACTTACTTTGTGCCTATCACTGTTCTAGGAAATGTCAAGGGGTGATAGAAGGTTTAATTAAGACATGGTTCCTGTCTTTTATAGTTTACAAGAGGATAAGATATAATATTCAGTACTATATGATAAGTGCATTAGATAAGTGCATTACAAGGCAAAGTGATACATGAAATTCTAGGGGAAGATCATTATTGACTAAAGGGATCTAGGAAGACTTTCTAGAGGGGGTGACATTTGAATTGGTCTTTAAAGGATGAGCACAAATTCAACTGGCAAAGAGAAGAAAGAATGGCATTCTGGGTATAAACAACAGTGTGAGCAAAGGAATAGATCATAGAGAACCAAATGCATGTTCTAAGGAGCAGATGGCAGTTCAGTGTGGCCGTAGGTTAGAGGTCATGAAAAAAGGAAGGAAGTAAGCATTGATATAACACCTACTATGTACTAGGCACTGTGCTAAGTGCTTTAGAGTATTATTTTATTTGATCTTCACAACAATCCTAGGAGGTAGATGCTATTTTTATGCCGATTTTTAATTGAGGAAACTGAAGCACACAAAGGTTAAGTGCCTTGCCCAAGATCGAACAGATGTTAAATGTCTGAGGTCAAATTTGAACTCAGGTCTTCCTGACTTCAGACCCAGTGCTTTTTCCACTGTACCACCTAGCTGCCAAGGAAAAAGACTATGGGACAATACTAGAGAAGAGGACTGGCACCAGATTGTAGATGGCCCTACCTCAAGTGTGTACTTTATTTGTATGGAAGAATAACTCAGCACTTGGAACTTTTAGTCTGCAGGGGATAATTAATAAATTAATTATCCAAGCATTTCTGATTAGAGAAAGAGAATCAAATTATAGTGCCCTCCCTCCTACTCATTGGAATTCTCTCTAATTCTCTCAGTGTGAACTTACCTTTTCACAGTGATCAGGAAATAAAGACAACATTCTACAGATCAGTAAAACAAGGACACAAAGTTCAGTTTTAGTTTTTTGTTTTGTTTTGTTTTGTGTCGCTTAACCAGAGCTATAGAAATGTTAATGTTGGAGGTGTATCTTTGCAGATGATCTATCTTCCTGGAAAATTAAGGTCAGATTCAGGAAAAACAATAGGATCACCTCTCTTACTGTAGACCTTGATAAACTAAGGGACATTTCATTTTATTAACAAAAGAGACATTCCGTCTTTAACCTTCCTCCAATAATTCCCTTTTTGATCCAGTTATAGGTGAACAAAGAGAAAACAAAACAAAACAAAATCAAAACTTAGTTTAGACATAGAAGGCAAAGCCTTTCAATTTCAGGGAAAAAAGATCCTTTCCAGAACTTGACTGTCTCCTGCTACCAGAAACTCATCAGGACTTTGATAAGTATGAAACCAATAACTTCAGGCTAGGACATTGACTCCTTGGCATTGATTAAGCCTTCTATTCAAGGAAAACTGATAAGGTTTTTTCATTCTGGAGAGATCAAAGGCTACTGTCATATTATTTCATAACATTTCTTAGACAAAAAAGATGCCTTGGTGGATATACTTCCATATTTGGTATGCAGTAAGATTTTTGAGTAGAAGAGTGACGTGCCCAGTTTTATGTTAGAAAGATTATTCTAGCAGGAATAGGAAGGATGTACTGAAGGGGCAGAGCATGGGTAAGGAGACACAACTATGAACATACACACCACACACACACAGATGTGACTCATTCCTGGAAAGATCAAAAGTATAACTTTTTCATATTTTCAGACATTTGGGACGTTTGCATATAGGAAGAAAGAAAGGAAAGAAAGAGGGGAGGAAGGAAGGAAGGAAAGAAGAAAGGAAGGAAAGAAGGAAGGGAGGAAGGAAAGAAGGGAGGAAGGAAAGAAGGAAAGAAGGGAGGAAGGAGGAAGGAAGGAAAGAAGGGAGGAAGAAGGAAGGAAGGAAAGGAAAGAGGGAAGAAAGAGAGAGAGGGAGGGAGAGAAGGAGGGAGGGAGGAAGGAACAAAAGGAAGGAAGGAAAGAAGGAAATTAGTTATTTATTAAATACCTATGGGCCAGGCACTGTGCTAAGTGCTTTACAAATATCCCCTTTGATCCTCATTACAACCCTAGGAGGTAGGTTCTATAGTTCTTCCTATTTTGCAGTTGAGGAAACTATAGTCAGCACATCTTATGAGTTTATAATAGGCTGAAATCTGTTGCCTGAAAACCAGTTAAGCTAAGCTGGGAGTGACATCACCATGTCTGGCCAGTCAAACTAAAACTCAGTTGTTCTGGGATCTCACTGATAAGGGCATTCTCTTCAACAATGTAAATGGAAACTTGTCCATGTTACCCATTTTCTATGACTCTTCTCTATGCCTTTCCATAAATTCAACATAAGAAGTCCTCGGAATGTGCATGGAATCCCCCTGCAATTTCTCCTGACATTGTGAAGATACCAGTGAAACTCATGACTTTCCACTGGTTATCTCTTACCCCAACACCACTCAGCTTCTCCATTAAAAAAAGTTTCTTAAATAAAATATTTTTTTCGTTTTCTGTCAGATTTTTAACAATTCATTTCCCCATGACATCTTTAATTCTAGTTATTACTAGTAGTAGTAATAATAATAATGATAATAACAACTAACATTTATAACTTTCTCCCCCAAATCTTAAGTCAATCAACAAGCATTTATTAAGTGCTTATTATGTGCCAGGAACTGTGGTAAATGCTGGGAAAAAAAGAAAAGCAAAAAGATGGTGGTGTGTATATAAAAGATATAAACAGTGCAATATTCATGCCTCTCCACTGACTATGCCTGTCTCTGGAATCTTCTGCCTCCTCACCTCCACCTCTTTTTTATTACTTCTTTTAAAAAAATTTTAAATTTTTTTTTATTAATTTATTTTGATTTATCAACAATCACTTCCATGTGCTTTTGGGTTTAAAAGTTTTCTCCCCCTTCTTCCCCACCACCCTCCCCAAGATGTGCATAATCTGACATAGGCTATACATATACATTCCTATTAAACGTATTTTCACATTAGTGATTAGTGATGTTGTTAGTAAGAATTAGAACCAATAGGAGGAACCACCAGAAAGAGGAAACAAAACTCAACAGAAGAGAAAAAAATAGCAAATAGTATGCTTCGATGTACATTCAAACACTGTAGTTCTTTCTTTGGATGTGGATAGCATTTTCCATCGTGAGGCCTTTGGAGATGTCTTAGATCCTTGTATTGCTGGGAAGGGTTCAGTTTAGCAATCTTAGTCATTGCATAATGTGGCTGTTATTGTGTACAAAGTCCTCTTGGTTCTGCTCACTTCACTCAGCATCTGACCATATAAGTCTTTCCAGGTTTTTCTGAAGTCAGCCTGTTCATTTCTTATAGCACAACAGTATTCCATTACATTCATATACCACAACTTGCTCAGCCATTCCCCAATTGATGGGCATCCTCTCAATTTCCAATTCTTTGCCACCACAAAAAAAGCTGCTATAAATATTTTTGTGCATGTGGGCCCTTTTCCCATTTGTATGATCTCTTTGGGATATAGCCCTAGAAGTGCTATTGCTGGGTCAAAGGGTATGCACATTTTTATAGCCCTTTGGGCATAGTTCCAAATAGCTCTCCAAAACAGGTGGATCATTTCACAACACCAACAATGCATTAGTGTTCCAATTTTCCCACATCTTCCGCAACATTCATCATTTTCTTGTATTGTCACCTTGGCCAATCTGATAGGTGTGATGTGGTACCTCAGAGTTGTTTTGATTTGCATTTCTCTGATCAATAGTGATTTAGAGCAGTTTTTCATATGACTATAGATGGCTTTAATTTCTTCATCTGAGAACTGCCTGTTCATATCCTTTGACCATTTATCAATTGGGGAATGACTTGTATTCTTATAAATTTGGCTTAATTCTCTATAGCATTTATAACATTTTAAATTGTGCAAAGCACTTTATATGTGTTGATTTCATTTCATCCTTACAACAACCCTGTGAGATGGGTGCTCTTATTATCCCCATTCTATACATACATCAAGAAACTGAGGCTAAGGAGAGATTAAGTGACTTACTTGGGATTAAATAATTAGTAAGCATAGGAGGCACAGTTTAAACTCAGGTCTTCCTGACTTCAAGTCCAGTTCTCTATCCATAGCTGCACTTACTAGTTCTTCTAAGTTCCTTGTTTGTTATGTCATTTCCGGCTCACACCTACCATATGCCTCTCCATTATCCTTTGAGTGATATTCATGTTTAATTCTTCAGAGACTATAGTGTTCTGTGACTTTCAGCCATATAATTCTGTAAGAATATTGGTATGAAAAAGATGAACCTTTATTTCTCAGAGAAGTTAGTGGTCATTAATAGAACTTTGTCATTTCTTGAGGATAATTGAGCCTGATCTTCTATTCAATTTTGGGCCCAATTTGTTGTCCCTTCATACCATCTATTAAAAATTTAAATACAAATACATACAGACATGCATATATATGCACACACACACATATATGTATGTATATATATGTATGCATGTATATATATGTGTATAGATAGATAGATAGATAGATGTCTTGGGCAGACAATACAACTGTATAGACAAGGATGAAGTCAATAGGTTGTCTGTCTAACTTCATGTTATATTCTGGACAGGAGTCATTCTCCATACACCTGTGTGGATGGTTTACTGTAAGCGTGTGAAGACTTTCCTTGGCAGAATGGGTGGATAAGAATATTTGTTCCAAAGGATATGAAGGTGGCTGAAGTTTGGTGAGACACTGAAGATGCCAAAGTCATCCATTGCATCCTGGGCCATCAACAGTCATCTTGACTTTTGTCCTGACACTGGACTTTGATGATTCTGGTAGAGAGAGTGAGGCTGATGACTTTGTACAACTCTGCCTCGCTTAAATCCAATTCACCTGCAAGTCAAGCCATCACCCTGTGGTGACATTAGTCCTCTTTAAAAACAAAGGACAAGCAACAACAACAAAGGACAGCTGGGCCAAACTCTTCTGAGTGATTATGGATTTCTTCCATAATGTTCCGGGTCTTGAGAAAACCAGTACAACGCCATCCTCAGTTAGGAGCATCTCTCTTCATCTTCTCAGTGATAATGAGAGACACCTTTAGTGAGGATGCTTCTCCCTGTTTTATGCCTCAACTAATATTCATAATCAAAGGCTCACCAAATGCAGTGATTAGTTTTCTTCTGGCCACAGCAGCTTTCAATGACTTGTCAATAAGATTTTAGAGGGTTTGCATCTGCAATAGTGGAGGAAGCGCTAATGAAGTTAAGATTCTTAAAATATTCAAATATAATTACTAAATTGGGGCGGAAGTCACTCCTACTGGACTTCACCCTATTTGGCTTGTATTTAATTGGATTTGTTTTACTTTTCTGTGCATTTCTGTGCACTTTTCTGTGCATTTCTTTACTTTTACTTTACTTTTCTGTGCACTTAAAAAACAAAAACAAAAACATGGGCCCCTGTATACCTGCCTGAGTGCTGAAAGTCAGCCTTTTTTTTTGCATTACAAGGACAGTATATGTAAATTTGTGTTACTCATGATATAATTTGTTTTGCTTTACTCAGATAAATATCCCCAGCAATCTTTTCTTTCTCTAGCATCCAGTCTGGGTGTCTTAACAAATTTGAGTTAAATTTTTTTTTAAAAAAATTAAAATAAATAAGGGGCAACTAGGTGGCGCAGTGGATAGAGCATCAGCTGAAGTCAGGAGGACCTGAGTTCGAATTTGACCTCAGACCAAACAGTTGACACTTACTAGCTGTGTGACACTGGGCAAGTCACTTAACCCCAATTGCCTAAGAATAAAAAAAATTAAAATTAAAATAAATACAATTGCAAAGGAAAAATAATAATAAATCAAGCCATTTCAGTAATTTTGATCACCATTTCCATCCTCTAAGGTTGGAAGGCAATACAAATGGCATATAAAAAACAACTCATTCATTCCATGTAAAAGTTAATAATTTGAATCTTCTATGCCTTTTCAGCCTCATGTCACAGAGGAAGCCAAACCATAGACAGTCCTGGGAAGCCCTAATGAAAACCACCAGAAGGCTGATAAACATTAAGAGCAGAGTGCAGATAATTAAAGCCTCCACTGAATGCTAAAGGCCAGGAGCCAGTGGTTGCTAGTAAAGGGACTGACCTCCCTTTACTAGTAGCCCCTACTGTGACCACTGATTATCAATCTTTTCTAGAAATGTTGTGATACTTATGATGATTATATTCTCCATAGGCATTTGTACCATTCCTTCAACCATTTTGAATAGTATCTCTGGCTAAATGGGACTGTTTACCATTTCCTAAACACATCCTATGATTTCCTGCATCCAAGTCTTTGCTCACACTATTATACCCTCTATCTGAAATGCCCATTCCTGCATCCTCCCAGTTCTTTTAACCAATTCCTGCCTTAGTGTCAAGGCCCTGGTCAAATACCTCCTATTCCAGGAAGCCTTTCCTGATCTTTCTAGCCAGAGGTAACAAAGGATAGTGGAAGTAGTTTACATGTAGTAGGTTACAAGTTAGGAGGCATGTGTTCTAGTCCTGATTCTACTGCTAACTTGTATGTAACCTTGGGTAAGTCTTTGCATTTCCACTTTCAATACTGTAATCTTTGCCCGTTTCTATTTTAAGATCTGTCTACAAGTCCTGAGAGGGGATAGTACTACATTGTGAGCTTAGAGTTGGAAGGGACCTTATAAACCATTTAGTCCAACTACTTCATTTATAGTCAATCAAAAAATCATTCAACAAACACATATTAAGTGCCTTCTGTGCCAAATGCTGGATAGGTAAGGAAACAGATGATCAGAGAGGTTAAGTGACCTGTTCACAGTTAGATCCCTTCCATTTCTAATATTCCATGATTCTAATCCTCCTTTTTTCTGCATTACCACAGGCACCTTACACCTCTCCTATTGTGTTTTTACATTTTACTTGGTCTTGTTATTTATGCCTCCTTCATTATACTGTAAGCTATATGAGGGAAGAGACTGTGTCTTATTCAAGATATTTGCTATTGAATGAATTGCAGAATAGCTCAGAGATAGTAATGAGCATTGATGAACTCTCCCATGTAAGGTAGAGGGGTGTGTGTGTGTTTGTGTATGTGTGTGTGTTTGTGTGGGCTCACTACATAGTGAGAGAGAGTCACTTGTGTTCTGGTTTGAATCCTACAATCCCTAGCTCACTGATGAGCCATGTCACACAAAACTAATTGGTGTCCAGGTCTCATAGAAGAATGATATAAGAAGGTGCTAACCTTTCACCTCTGGCAATTATAAAGACAAGTGGATCCTAATGTATAAATAAGCAAAGGCTGTAGTCTTGAGGTACCTAGTTCTCCTTTGGGTGATAAAGGTGAGCAGAAGGTCATGAATTATTTACAGATTGCTCCCACTGAACTCAACTCAGTGAAAGGTAAAGCCTTGATTGGGTACATACGTGTAAATGCGTTTCCAATTTTGTATCACTGTAGAAAATTTTTATCTGAAATTCTACTAGAGGGTGGGTTTGCTCTTGAGGAAAAGAGAAAAGGGCTCTCAAACTGTATTCAATGAAATCACCAACCTGTGAGATGGGATTCCAAAACATTGCAAACCTGTTTTGCTGCCTGAGTCAGTTTGAAATAGTATGTGTATTTGATCATGCAGAGAATCATTAGAGATGGGTCAAGATACATCATGTGGTCAGAAATTGACTTCTTATTGGTCTGGAATCAGTCGCTGAATTTGCCCATTGATCTCTGATGCAGTTACATGATGGTAGGCCTGTCTCAGGCTAGTCCATGTGAAGTAATTGGTACTCATTTATATTCCCCTACCCACACCTCTCACCTCCATTCCCCCCATCAGAAAAGGTTTTGTGAAATAGATGGTATTTGACTTGGATCTTGACAGGTGGGAAGAAACTGGACATAAGGAACTGGGAGGAGGAAAGAGAAAGCATCCACCAATCCCTCTCCCCATTAGCATTTTTGTACCAATGACTATTATGGCTTATGAGATAAAAATGGAAAATTAGAATAGACAAGAAAACAAAATCATCAATAATCAAGAGATGGCTGACAAAGTAGGCAGGAACCTACTTACAATACTAAATCTTAATTTACACTAAATTAACACTAAATCTTAATATTATGATGGCTATGTCCAATTTAATGCTAATTCTAGTGATTTTGATGAACAATGGGGGTTTCTGTTTCTTTTTGTTGTTTGATTTGGGCATTAATAATTAGTATTAATTAGTAATTATTAATAGTTACTATCCATAATTAATCTGATTGTCTATTTCCTCATCTATCTAACACTTAGTAGAATTGTTCGATTCAGAATTATGATTTTCATCAGTATAAGAAATCCTGACTGCAGAACTCCTTTCACCAATATAGATTAACAACTAATTCTTAGTCTTAACATAGTTACCTGGGGCACCAAGAGGTTACGTGACTCAGCCATGGTCACATAGCAAGTGTGTGTGCATTTGTTTGAGTTAGATTTCTAAATTAAAAGCCCCTCTAAAAACAGTTTTAGGAATACAGCAAATTCAAGATTCATTTGTTTAAAAAAAACCCAACCTCAGTAAATTAGAAAAGATTCTTACAATAAAAAAGAGAAAATATGATTAACTGAAATTATCTTCTCCAACCCCCCAAATAGAGGCTTATATAAGTAAAGGGGACAACGAAAATTGTTGTGGAACATTTTATGAGGTGAGCTATCACATTCAATTTTGTTTCCAATTATAAAACACTTATTGATAATGAATAATCATATCTTTCTCACCAAGTAAGTAATTTATAATATTATTAGATTTAAAATAGTTGATCTGAACATATAAAATAAATACTTCAGTCTTCCCTTATTTGGAAGCCTTAGTAGTTGGCATTAAAAATTATGTAAAAATGAGTTTATTTTGGCCTAGCGGAAGAAGAGTTGAAGAGCCAAATGACCTGAAATTCCTTTCTAGCTCTGTGACCACTTGTATAACTGCAGACAAGTCTGGGTTTGAGTTTTCTCTTCTATGAAATCTGGAGATGGGACTAGACGATTTCTAAGGTTCCTTTGAATCCTAAAATTCAACAACCCTAAGCCCTGTTCAAACGTTCTACCCCTGCCAAAGTTTGAGAACCATTGAGGATGCCAACTGGTACAGGGAAAGAAAGTACTGGGGCTGCGTTCCAATTCTGTCTCTATCATGTACTACCTACAGGACCCTGGAAAAGAGAAAAGGGCTCTCAAATTGTATTCAATTGCCTCTCCTCTTTGATCGGAGGGCTGGAGGGTAGAGCAATAAACTCTTCCCTTTCTAGAGGAAACATCATGCCTTCAGACCTGGCATCCTCCGGCGCCCTGCCTGCCAATCCCCATCCCTTTCAGCTTCCTTTCATGTACTGTCTTTCTGTATTAGATTGTAAATTCGTTGTGGCTTTCTGTTTCTTATTTGTATCATTGTGCCTGGCACTTAACAAATATTTATTGACTACTTACCGAATTGGCTAAACCTATGATATAATAATAATGACAATCATCATCTTCATCATCATCATTATCATCGCTAGCATTTATGCAGGCATATCTTGGAGATATTGCAGTTTCTATTCCAGACCACCACAATAAAGCAATTGCAATAAAACAAGTCACATGAATTTTTTGGTTCCCCAGTGCACAATATAAAAGTTATGTTGACACTATACTGTAGTCTATTAAGTGTTCGATAGTATTATGTCTAAAAAACAATGTACACACCTTAATTTCAAAAAGACTTTATTGCCAACAAATGCTAATCATCATCTAAGCCTTCAGTGAGTGGTGATCTTTTTTTTTTTTCTGGTGAAGGGTCTTGCCTCTGTTTTGATGGCTGCTGACTGATTAGGGTGGTGGTTGCTGAAGGCTGGGGGGGCTATGGCAATTTCTTAAAATAAGACAACAATGAAGTTTGCCATATCAATCAACTTTCCTTTTATTTGAATAGTTAGAGGCCATTGTCGAGTTGTTAATTGGCCTAATTTCAATCTCAGGGAATAGGGAGGCCTGAGGAGACGATGAGAGAGGGGGAACAGTAGGTCAATGGAGCAGTCAGAACATACAACATTTATTCATTAAATTAGAAGTCTTATATGGGTGGGGTTCATGGCACCCTAAAATAATTACAATAGTAACATCAAAGATCACTGATCACAGATCACCATGACAGATATAATAATAATAAAAAAGTTAGAAGTATTGCAAGAATTACCAAAATGTGACACCAAGACATGATGTGAGCGCATACTGTTTGAAAAATGGTGCCGATAGGTAGACTTGCTTGAGGCAGGGTTGCCACAAACGTTCAATTTGTAATAGAATGCAACATCTGCAAAGCACAATGAAGAGACGTGCAGTAAAATGAGGTATGCCTATATAGCACTTTAAAGTTTACAAAACACTTTACAAATACTATCTCATTTGATCCTCACAACATCCGTGGGAGGTAGATACTATTATTACCCCTATTTTATGGATGAGGAAACTGAGACAGTCAAAAGTTGTGACTTGGCCAAGGTCATATACCAGATATGAAATCAGGTCTTCCTAACTCCAGACCTGGTGCTCTAGGTATCATGCCAACATCCATTCTTTGTGATATTTGATTGAATTCATCATATATATTGAACACCTCATACACAAAATGCACTGTGCTCAGTACTGGGGGTTTTCCAATACACTAGTGGGTCTACAATTCCATTGATACACCTATTTCCTCCAAAATGCGGATCACGACTCATACCAACTTCTCATGAGTTCACTACCAGGAATCACCCATTGTGGCCTTCCTGTAGTCATCTTGATTTTGAGAGGATTCTTGTGGAGCATGTGGGCTCTTGGGTGTTTGTTGCTCTCACTGTATGACTGGTCTATCACCTTTTTTGATCATATATTTCTTTGATCATGTTCTTTACACCACTTCTTCATAATTCTTTGTTGTATGCTATGCATATCCATCATGGGCCTCTCATAGAAAACTCATAGATTCAGAGTTTGAAGAGACCTCAGAGGCTATTGAATTTAACTCACTTATTTGACAGTTGAAGAAACTGAGGAAGAGAGGTCATGTGACTTGCAGTGGATGGTAATTGTCTGAGGCAGGTTTTAAACTCAAAAGTTTAAAATCTTCCTGACTCGAGGCCCAGAGCTCTAAAATTGTGCTGCCTCTGACATGGAGTTCTTCTGTATACATTAGGCCTTTTCCAGCCACTTTTCTTGTTCTTTTCAGGGTCATTTCTACTTCCTCTTTAAGCACTTCTAGGACTATAATGCAGAGTCCAAATGTGGTGGTTCTGGTATCCTTGATGATGAACATAGTTTATTATAAAACTTCATAAACTTTTCTCTTTCATTATGAACTTAACAAACCATCAACAAATTTGAACATTTCCATATAAAGGAGCAGCTATGTGGCATAGTGGATAGAGTGCCAAGCGTGGAGTCGGGAAAATCCATCTTCCTGAGTTAAAATCTGGCCTCAGACACTTACTAGCTGTGTGACCCTGGGCAAGTCACTTAACTCTGTCTCTATTCCTCATCTGTAAAACGAGCTGGAGAAGGAAATGGCAAACCACTCCGGTATCTTTTCAAAAACAACAAAAACAAACCCAAATGGGGTCATGAAGAATCAGACATAACTGAAATGACTGAACAAAAACAAATATACAAAGAACAGAAAAAGATTATATATGAAACTGAATTTTAAAAATACATTTAAAAATACATTAACTTTTAAAAATACACAGTAAATTTAACATAAGAGTATCAACACTATGCTGCTAAACTGTGTCCCCTTCTGCTCTTCCTTCTTCTCTCTTTTATAGGTATATTTTTTCTATTTCCTTCATTTTCTTTTATTTTTTCTTTTTTTCCTTCACTATTACTGCCCACCCACTCCCAACCCATGACTCCTTTACCCAAATAAAAGCCATTCTGTGTAACAAATAAGTATAGTCAAGCAAAACTAATTCATATGTTGGGTATATCTGATAATGCAGTCCACCACTTCTCTGTCATGAGATGATAGGAAGCAGAATTCATTATTTGTCTTCTAGAATAGTGATTGGCTATTTCATTGAACAAATGGTGTTAAATAGATGCTTGTTGACGTGACCTGACTTTCAAAGTTGTGTTCTTTCACATTATTGTAGTCATTTCAAAAATTGTCCTCCTGGTTCTGTTCATTTCACTCTTTATCAGTTGATACTAGTTTTTTCCCAGGTTTCTTTAAATCTGTCCCTTTTATCATTTCTTATGGTGCTTTTTAGATGTTTTCCACATGTTTTCTGTAGTCCTTCTTTCAATTTGATCCTTTAATATATTAGAGATAACTTTGTTTAGTTGAGCATCTCACTAGCTTCTTTATGTTGATTTTTCTTCTACAGTTTTTCATTGTTTTATAGGCAATGCTCCTCCTTGTCTTCTACCATCTTTCTCTCTTAGATTCTAAAAATGAATTTGTAGTCTTAACTAGTATTGTCCTCTCTATGTAGCAACAAGATCAAGACTAATGGGTTTTTAAAAGGCTCTTTTGGTATCCGTGTTGTAATAATTAATTTACATTGGTTAAACTTCTATGCAAAACTATTATAAAATTTGTGATGTCCTTTCTTCATCAGTTTCACATTTTTTCAGTATTGACAACATGTTTAAATACACCAGATAGTCATTATTTTAATTGTACACTGTGTCTTATAAATGTTTATTCTTTCTTCTAGTTTTGTGTTAATTTTTTTTCTCTGATAATTTGGGAACCTTACAGACAGCAGACTGAAAAATGACCACACCAATAACAGATAACTTCCTGTATGTTAATGTGATGTTATTCAGACCTCTCAATTCTTTATTTTTATTTATTGGAAAAACATTGTTGATGCTAGATATGAGGCTTCTCTGTGCTCTACAAGTTTTAGTTTCTCTCATTCCTTTTTCTAACATATTTTTCTAACATATTTTCCACTGTTTTTACCTGTGCCCATTTTTGCTTTGAAGTCGCCAATCATGAAAGAAACCTTACTTGGGATTTACGTTGGAGATTCAATTAAATTCTTCACAGAATTTGTTTAACATCATCATCTGCAATGGATAGGGGCTTGTAAGGTCCAATTATTTTCATGATGGTCCTTCTTTTCTTTTTTTTTTTTTTGCAAATCATTACCATGAATGATGTAATATAAGATGACCACATATCAAAGGGGGAAATACACACACACACACACACACACACACACACACACACAGATACACAGAGACACAGAGACACAGAGACACACCAATTTCCTTATTTACTTCTTTGAGGAGAACCCTTGAGCCATTCTTCAATTTAGCTGATATTTTCTTTAGTCTTCTGCTTCAGTTATACTGAGAATGACAAGGCAGTGGGTCTACAAAGATAAAAACCCAAACCCAAACCCAAAGCCTAGTGCAGTTCTTTATTCTCAAAGAGTTTCAGTCCAAGAAGGTAGGTGCAACATCTTCACAAGTAAGTATGCTGCAAGGTATAGTTGGATTAGGTAAAGAAGAGATGCAAGAAAAGGTGCTCTGAGAACATCTGTGGAAGGAGAGAACACTTTTGTTGGGTTCATGAGGGAGGTGGCACCTGAACTCAACGTGGAAGGAAGAGAAGTATTTCATCAGGTAGAGATGAGAAGAGTGTGAGTTCTAGATGCTAGGGCAGTTTGTGGAAATTCATGTAGGTGGGAGAAGGCATTCTGAATGTAGTAAACAGTAATATAGGCTGTTTAGCAGTATATAGCAATATAAAGTATACGAAGAGAATTAATATAACAAAGTTGAAATGCTCTCTCTCTCTCTCTCTCTCTCTCTCTCTCTCTCTCTCTCTCTCTCTCCCTCCTCCTCATGCCTTCCTTCTGAGTTACTTTCACTTTGGTGTTGCTATTCGGTCATTTTTCTGCTGTATCCAACTCTTCCTAAACACATTTGGGATTTTCTTGGCAAAAATACTGGAGTGGTTTGCCATTTCCTTTTCCAGTTTATTTTACAGATGAAGAAACTGAGGCAAAGAGGATCAAATGACTTGTTCAAGGTCACATAGCTAGTAAGTATCTGAGGCCAGATTTGAACTCATAAAGCTAAATCTTCCTTACACCAGGCCCAGCATTCTATCCACTGTGCCACCTGGCTTCCCTTCAGTTTACCCTGTACGTATCTTATATGTATATAGCTGTTTGCATGCTTTCTCCCCCATTACAAGGTGAAATTAAGAGCAGGGACTGTTTTTGCCTTACTTTGTATCCCCAGCACTTAGCATAGAGTTTGGTACAAAGCAAGTACTTAATAAATGCATAACTTGATTTGAAAAGACAGTGGGAGCCAGATTGTATATGCCCCTAAATGCTACACTAAGGATTGTGTATTTTATTCTATAGGCAACAGAAAAGTGATTTTGTAAAATGGGAAGATTATTTTTAATAACTGCATAAGGATAATCTATAGTCAATAAAAAATGCTCTAAATCATTATTGATTAGAGAAATGCAAATTAAAACACCTATACCACCTCACACCTATCAGAAATGTCAAATGCTGGAGAAGATGTGGGAAAAAAGGTACATTAATGAACTGCTGGTGAGTTATGAACTTATAAACTCCGAATATTCTGGAGAACAATTAGGAACTATGCCCAAAGGGCTACAAAACTGTGCATACCCTTTGACCCAGCAATATCACTATTAGATGTCAACCCCAAGAGATAAAAGAAAAAGGAAAAGGATCTGTATGTACAAAAAGTATTTGTAGCAGCTCTTTTTGTGGTGAGAATGAATTGGAAATTGAAGGGATGCCCATTTTTCATGTAATGGCTGAACAATAATGGCATATAATTGTGATGGAATATTATTGTGCTATAAGAAATGAAGAAGGGGGCACTTTCAGAAAAAGAAAGTCAAGACCTATATGAACTGATGTAAAATAAAACGAGAAGAATTAGGAGAACATTGTACACAGTAATGACAATATTGCAATGATAGTCAACTGTGAAAAACATGGCTACTCTGATCGATACAATGATCCAAGACAATTCCAAAGGACTCATGATGAAAAAAATGAGAAAGAACCAATGAAAAAGAGAGAGAACTGATCAACTCTGAGTGTACTCTTCTTACTTTTTGGGGTTTTTTTTTTGGTGATATGGCTGATATGTAAATGTGTTTCACAAGATTCCACATGTGTAATTAATATCATTTTGCTTGTCATCTCAGTGGAAAGGGGAGGGTTGGGAGGAAGAGAGAGAATTTGGAACTCAAAATTTCAAAAAAGAAAAGAATGTTAAAAATAAATAAATAATAAATTTTATTTTTAAAAAAACACATCAAGGTTGGAGAAGGGGAAAACTGAGAGTAGCAATCTGACTTGGATCAACTGGTCTTGGCAATTGATTTGATGGAGGGAGTCAGCAAGATGGAAGTCAGCAAGATGGAAAGTGAGAGATTCTTCCAGGGTTTAGGCCCTGGGGGGCTGAGAAGATACTGATGCCATTAGCCAAAATAAATTAGGAGGAGGGGCAACTCATCTGAGCTTGAAGTGGTGGGTAACATCTAGGCAGAAATGCCATATCACTGGCAGATACTTGGAGATGTGGGAACTAAAGCTCAAGCAGAGATAGGAATCATTCACAGTGCTGTGATGACTCCCATCAACCCATGGGAGTGAATAAAACCACCGAAAGAGAGAGCAAAGACAAAGGACAGAGTGTAGGCAGGTCCCCACATTTAAGGGGCTGAAAGATGCTGGTGAACAAGCAAAGGAGATGGAGAAGAAATGACTGACAGACTAGAGAAGAATAAGGTGACGACAGTGTCATTGTAAGCCAAAGGAGGAGAAATTGTCCAGGAGGAAGGGCTGTTGACAGTGTTAAATGCTGTAGAAATGCCAACAACGAAAGAGATAGAGTGGCATAGATGTATTTCTGACAACTTGTGTATAAATCAATATGTCAAGGTTCTCTGATTTCTTCACTGGGAACTCCCTTTGCCAATGCAGATCTCAACCCTTCTATACTTTAGTAGATGTCTTACCCTATGGAACTTCCCACTTAACTCTTTCTTAGAAAGTTGCTTGAGTCTCAGGGAAGTTAAGTGACTTGTTCATGGCCATAGGTCATCATGGATTTAGAATTCCAGGGCACCCAAGAAGTCATCTAATTGAAACCCCTCATTTCACAGGTGAAGGTAATTGGGTTAGTGAGAAGTTAAATGACTGACCTGAGGTCATCAGGTAGTAACTGAAAGAACCTGAATGGGTATCTACATCCTCTGATGACAAATCCCAGTCTTTTCAATCAATTAACAAACACTTAAATTCCCTCTTTGTGCCTGGCACTGTGCTGTTGTCATTGTTTGTTGCTTGTCCTTTGCTCTTCACGAGGAGCAATGGCATCGGGAAGGTGATGTCTTGACTTGAGGGTGAACTGGACTTAAGTGAGGCAGAGCTTCGAAAAGTCATCAGCCCCATTCTGTCATCCAGGGTCATTGGAGTCCAGTGGCAAGACACAGGTCAGTAGGGTTGGTGATGGCCCTAGATGCAAGATAAAAAAGGCTACTAAGGTAAGAGTGAAACTGAGAGGTAAGGAGGGAGAGCATTTCAGGCACAGGAGACAGCTAGCGCAAAGGCCAAGAGAAAGGAGATGGAGGGTTGTATGTGTAAAATGGCAAGTGGGACAGGATGGCTATCCCAGAGTGGTATAGTAACATGAAGGAGTAGTATGTAAGAAGACTAGAAACATAGGAAGGGGCTAGAGTGTGAAGAGTTTTAAATGCCAAATAGTGAAATTTATATTTGATCCTAGAAGTAATAGGGAGCCATAGAAGGTTAATGAATAGTGGGGTGACATGATCAAACATGCACTTCAAGAAAATTACTTTGGTGTGGAGGATGGATTTCAGGGAGAGAGATAGGCAGATTAAATAGGCAGCTATTGCAATAGTGTAGGAAAGAGGAGATGAAGGCCTGCGCTAGGACAGTGGCTGTGAGAGTGGAGATAAGGGGGTAGTGTAGAAGTAAAAACGACAAGATTGAGCTCCCGCTTATACATATGGGTCAGTGAGTGAAGAGTGAGTGAGAGTGAAGAACTAAGGCTAACACTGAGCTTGTAAGACTGGAAGCCTAGAATGATGATTATGCCCTTAACAGTAACATAGAAGTTGGCAAGAGGTGTGAGGTTGAGGAAAAAGATAAGTTCTGTTTTAGACATGAGGGGGAAGGGTAGGGAGAGAACAAAGATTTAGTCTACCGTGTGCCAGAGCCTGTGCTAAATTTACAAATTTACAAATACAAATACAAACTCGACTCATGCTGAGTTTGAGATACCCGTAGGACATCCAGTTAAAAGTGTCAAGTTGGCACCTGGTGATGGGAACTGTATATCAGGAGAAAGCCTATGCATATACCTACATAATAATACATATGCACAATAAATATATACATATGCATCTATCTATCTATGTAATCTAACTATCCATCCAAATAAATCACAGAAATGCATAGAAATGATAATTGAATTCATGGGAGCTGCTAAGATCAAGAACTGAGAAAATATACACATATCCCTTCCACATTTTGACTTTCCCCACAATGGTTTCAATATATCAGAGGTTGGTACAAGAAATTAAGTGGGAATTTTTTGAGAGTTTTGCAAAAGCCATAAACAACAGGTGAAGGCCAGCAGACAACACATATGATATTTTTACTTAACATTGACCTATATATAGCCTATGACCAAATACTTTTTTACAATAAGGTACTCTGAACACCCCATAAAAACAAAAGAAAAAAATTCAGACTTCTTCTGTGGTACAAAGGGAAGCCAAACATTTTACGTGGATTTTCCAGATTGTGGGAGTGCCATGCCCTTAACTCCCAAGATGTGGAAGGGAAAACTGGAGGGAGAAGTGAGACAAAGGCACAAGACAGACCTTTGAGTTACACCCATTATTAGTGAGTGCAACTACATGCAGGATAATCTATCAAAGGAGACTGAAAAAGAGCAAACAGGTAAGAGGAGAGGAGTGTCTCAAAAACTCAGAGAGACTTTCTCTGTACTTAACTCAGGATTTTGCAAATCCAATTTTACTTTGAAAAGTACTAGTTAAAAGAAACTCATGATTTAGGCTGATAACGCTGATAGATTCCTTCACATGCGTAGTCCCGTTTTAGCAGTTCTCTGAGGTTCCCTGGCCCTTTCCTTCTCTCTTTCTCCTCTGACCTGTGGCTTGGATCTGAGAGGTAATGGGCACTGGAACACAAGGGCTGTTTAGTGTCTGGTGGAAAACATGCTTTCTCCCCTAGTGATTTAAGAACCCTTTTCCTTTGGCTCCTCTACAAGTCAGCACTGCCTTCTCCTATTGTTAGGAAAATTGCAAAACCTGGAAAGGTCTCTCTCAAATCCCAGAGGCCATTGGCATCCCTCTTAAGCTTCCTCCTAGGGACAGAGTGGTTCCAGGGAGAGAGGACATTAAGCTTGACATGGCAGTCATTAACATCATCTGCTCCATACTGAGTATTACAGAATGGCAGACACAGTGGTGATAACATATTGACAATGATGCGGTGGTCCAGCTGCTGCCTTTCCATTGGCTCCTTTGCTGGTCTTGGACTTGCTGGGAAAAACTGGGGCTTGTAAACAGGACCCTGTGTCCATGGCAACGGGCTCTCCAGCTTTTCCAAACACATAAAGATGATTCATTTTGTTTTTCTTTCCTTTCTCAAAACCCAAATTTTCACGTGAGTTGGGGTTTATTTTTATTTTTTTCCCTAGGTCTCATGGAGTCATGAGAAGGTTTGAATCTATTTTTAATTTGGCTGTCTAACCCCGACCTGGGGGGGCTGGCTGGAATGATAACACTGTTGGACCACACCAGACTTAAAGTCAGCTCTTCAGTTTTTATGAGGCAAAGGCTTCAAATGGGTGCTGAAATATTAACTTTCTTTATAAGAACACCACTAATGAGCTTAATTAGTGATTACAAACCTCTCCAAGAGAATGAAAGACAAGGAGACTGCTTGACTGATTCACAGGCTTTTCAGGGAAAGAGTGGCCTTCCAGCAGTGATGTGGGAAATAGGGCTAGCAATGTCTTAAAGTAATTCAACATTTCTTCATAAACTTTATAATGTCCTTGGAATTTCTCGTCCCTAAACTGGTATTTTATTTTATTCTTTTGCCTTGTTCATTCATTGGTTCATTTATATTTTAAGCTCCACAGTGGCCAAATCACACAAATCTTCAAATACATAAGCAATAAATCATTGTATATGAAAATGATCAATTCCATTATTTTCCATTTCCATGCTGGTATGTTAGCCCCTCCAGATGCCTACTGTGGGTAGAGAGGCTCCTGCTAGTGTTTTATTTATTTATTTATTTTGCAGCACCTTATTGGAATTTTGTCCCTAAATATATTTGTGCCTAAATATATTTCTTTACACAGGAAGAGAACCACTTCCTCAGCTTAAAATGTCCTCTCTTTCTCTCTGCTTCTATGAATTGTCTTTTCTTAATGTAGATATTTCTTTACCCAGATTTAAGTACCACAAACACATGACACTTCATTATACATCTTGTATTTCAATTCTTACTTCATTCCTTCTCACATCTGCTCAATGATAACTAATAATTAACTTGTAATAATACATTGGGATAGGACTAGAGTTCCCTTTAGTTAGACATTTGCAATTAGCCTAGGTCAAACTACTTTGGGATTCTTATCTCCTAAAACAGTTGTGGGCTTAAGAAAAGTTTTCTGTACCATACATTGTAGTATGAACCTGAGACTTAATTGTCTATTAATCAATGTCCTCTTGTTTTCATTTCCAAGTTTCTCTCTCTCTCTGTCTCTCTCTTTTTCTCTCTCTCTATAACATATTCCTTCAGCCCACTTTCCTCCCTTATTTTCCCTGCTTTTTCTCATTGTCCCTGCCTCTATGCACTCTTCAAGGTCTTTCTCTTCTCAGCCTTCCTAGTTTCCTTCCTGTCTTCCATTTTTCTCTTTTTGTGTTCTTTTTTCTATCGCTTTCACTTTCTCTCTCCAAGTCCAATGTCCTTCATTTCCTTCTTTCTACAGTTATCCCTTCTACATCTTGACTTTCCCTACTGTGGTTTGAATATATTGTGGGTCGGCATAAGAAATTAAATGAGACTTTCGGGAGAATTTTTGTAGAGGCCAGTGGATGACACAGAGTCTGTGATCAAATACTTAACCCAAATTTTACAATAAGTCACTGTAACTATCCCATAGAAGAAAAAGAAAAAAAATTCAGATTTCTTCTCTAGTAGGAAGGGAGGGCCAAAAATTTTACATGGATTTTCCAGATCATTGGTGCTCTGTACCTCTAACCCCCACAATGTGGAAGGGATAATTGTATTTCTGTTTTTGAGTTTTTCTGCTCCCTTTTTGTTGCTTTATACCAATCTATTTCCCCAACCCCTTTCCCTCATTTCCTCACTTTGTTTTTAGTCTTTGTTTATGCCATTTCTACTTCTGGGTCTGTTAGTCTTGATCATCTCCTTTTGATTTTATTTGGTTCTGAGGCAATAAGGGAAGCCATTGGAGCTTATGGAATTTAGGAGAGGGACACAGTCAAATTTGTGCTTAAGGAGAATCCTTTTGGCAACAGTGTGGAGGATGGGCTGGAGCTGGGAAGAGACCTGAGGCTGGAAAATAATTAGGAAGCCATTGCAATAATCCAGGGAAGAGGTAATGAGGGTCTGAACCAAAGTAGTAGCAGTAGGAGTAGAGAAAAGGGATTATATTCAAGAGGTGTTATGGAGGTCAAAAAGGCAAGATTTGGCAACTGAGTGGATATATACAATAATGGGGAATGAGGAATTATGAATAATGTTAAAGTTATGAACTGAGGAGGAAACTAGAAGAATAGTGGTGACTTAGGGAAATTTGAAAGAGAAATGTATTTCTGGGTAAAGATTAATTCTGTTTTGAGCATGTTGAGTTTGAAATGTCTATGGGACATTCAGTTTGAAAGGTTATATGAGATAGGCTTGGGGAAGAGATTAGGAATGGATATATAGATTTGGGAGTCTTTGGCATAAAGATGATAATTTAACCCATGGAAGCTGAATAAGTATGTGTGTCTGTTGGGGATGGGGAAGAAAGGGAAGAGAAGAGAAGAGAAGAGAAGAGAAGAGAAGAGAAAGAAGAGAGAAGAGAAGAGAAGAGAAGAGAAGAGAAGAGAAGAGAAGAGAAGAGAGAAAAAAAGCCTAGGACAGAACCTTGAGAGCAATGGTACTTAGAGGCAGTACCTGGTTGATGAACCAGCAAAGAACTGAGAATAACTGTTAGACAGGTAAGAGGAGAATTAGGAAAGATTGGGATCATGAATGCGCAGATAGGAGAGAGTATCTAGAAGATGGTCAATAGTGTCAAATGGAGCAAACAGATTGAGAAGGTTGAAGACTGAGAAAAGACTAAGATCTGGCACTTTTAGAGATCACTTCGAGTTTTGGTAGGACAAGTTGTTAAGTTTTGAAGTCAGAGACCAGATGGCAAAGAATTGAATGAGTGAGAAGAGAAAAGTAGAGACAGTAAGTGTAGACAGTTCTCACTTCCAGGGGTTTGAGAAAAGAAAAACAATAACTTAAGGGTACAGGCTATGGCAAAGTCTAATGAGGAAGCAACCAGATTGCTCAGTGGGTAGAGCATTAGGCCTGGAGTCAAGAAGACCTGAGTTTAAATCTGTCCTCAGACACTTAATAGCTGTATGACCCTGGGCAAGTCATTTAACCTTCATCTACCTTATTCCACTGGAAAAAGAAATGGTAAACCTCTCCTAGTGTCTCTGCCAAGAAAATCCCTGGACAACATTGGTATGCTGTGGTCCATGGGGTCACCAGGAGTTGGACATGACTGGACAACAAAAAAGGTCTCATGAAAAGTTGTTTGTTTTTTTGTTTGTGTTTTCAGGATGAAGGAATGTGAAACCTGTGAGTGTTTGAATGGCATAGGGAAGAAACCAACAGATGAGGAAAAGTTGAAGATTAGAGAAAAGAGAATAATTAAAGCTACAATTTGCTGGCAGAAGAGGGGATGGAGTCAAGGCACATGGAGACAGATTGGCTTTGCAAGGAGATGGGCTACCTTATTGTCAGGTACTGAGAGAAAGAAAGAGAGAGTGAGGGTCAAGGTCTTTTGAGATGAAGAGAAAGGGAGAAAAAAAGCTAATGTTGAATAGCCTTGATTTTCTCAATAAAGCAAGAGGTAATTTTCTTAGCTGAGAGAGAAGGTAAGAGGTAAAAGCATGGAAGGCTTGAGGAGAGAAGAGGTTTGTAAAAGCTTATGTTGGGAGTGAGATGTAGGATGAATTAGGGAATAATAAAAGGACTGCCTTGTTGCAGTGAGGGCTCAGTTGAAGTCAGATAGTATGAATTTAAAATGTACTCAGTCAACATGGTAATATGATTTCCTCCAGGCCTGCTTAGCAGCACATAAGCAAAATCAAACAATTGGAAAATGGGTGACCCAGATCTGAAGTTTGGGAAGGCAAGAGTGGTGGTGATAGGAGAAGGGGGTGAGGAATTTGAGAGTAGGAGACACTGTAGAGTTGAATTGGCTAACTACTGGGCCAGAATTGGAGAGGAATAGAAGTGGAGTCAGTCAGGCATAATGTTCTCAGAAATTAATGAGAGGTCTTAATGAGGATAAGATTGGATTTAGGAGGAATGAGGCGGAATAGGGAGAGAGGGAATTATTGGAGATTATGGTCAAAGAGAGAAATGTCAAGAGTCTTTAATTAGGAAAATGGAGCCCTTTGGGGGGCAGTTGTGAGACATGGTGTGTAACCATCCATTGAGGCTAAAGTGGAGTGGAGGAGTAGGTCATGGAATATAAGGCTATTGAAAAATTGGGAGGTGAGGGGAAAAGAGGTTAGAAGTGTACATTCTGCCTCCCTTTCAGGCACGTGACACCCCCATGCTACATGTAGGGACAACCTCTTACAACCATATAAGAAAAATGAACAAAACATCCTCCCTCTATACAATACTGGAGTATTTACTGTGGGCCTGCGGAGCACAAAGACCTGGGCTGGTGGTTTTCTTTAAGCAATATTAGTTTTTGTAGTTGACATCTTTTTAGTCGAGGGGAAATAAGATGTATATTGGTGGAACAATTCCGTATGGTTTGGCATTTGTCCTGTGGAGGAATCAAGCTTGTTTGTGATTGATATTCTCTTACAGAGGTGCCATTAAACAAACAAGCTAGCCATGAGCTCTTTAATTTGGCATCAATCAATCAATATTTTTGACAATCAGGGGCACCACACTTATTTATGACCACTGGGCCTTAACCTTTACAAGCCTTGTCCAGATCAGTCCTACTAATTTTGGGAATTGGAATCTCTGTATTTATTCTGTTTTTTTCTTCTAATAATTGGGGTATTTTAAAAACATCTTGATTATAAATATGAGTTGAAAATGTCTTTTTGAGGGGGAGGGGCAATGTCTGGAGCTATATTTAATTGGGGAGAGGCCAAATGGATAATGTTGGACTTTGAGTTAAGAACACCTGAAATTTTAAAAAAAAAAGTCAGAGGCAGCTAGGTGATAAAGTGGATAGAGTACTGGCCCTTGAGTCAGGAGGACCTGAATTCAAATCTGGCCTCAGACACTTTACTAGCTGTATGACCCTGGGAAAATACTTAACCTTTTTGGAATCTCGGTTTCCTTATTTGTAAAAGGAATAGGTTGGACTAGAAATTCAGCACTTCTTAAACTGTGGGCTGCAACCCCACATGGGGTTGAAAAAAATTTGGCAAGAGTAAAAGGTTTTTGAACATGCAACAACCAAAAATTAATTAAAAAATCAAATGCATAATGAATCCTAGGTGTTTCTGGTAGCACTTGGCCCTAGTTGCATAGCTTAACTTCACTGAATCCTTGGTTCTGAACACAAAGCATGCACACTTTGCGCTGCACATGTCCTGAAGCCACACAACGCCAATGCACACTGTCAAAAACACACAAAAAAAGAGGTCCCCAGTGGAAAAAAGTTTAAGAAGCTTTGGACTGGAAGACCAAGCTCTTAATTTAAGATCTTATAAAGTCCCTTTGTCAAAACCCCACTTACTGATGAAGATTGGCAATTTACCTGTGACTTAGTCTTAGAGAGTTGTCTGGGAGCACCTAAGACATCAAATGACTTACCCAAGTAACAGCTAGTGTGTGTCAGAGGTGAGACTTGAATCCGAGTCTTCATGATTTCAAGGATGACTCAATATACACTATATCTAATTACTTCTCTGGACAGCCTAAATGGCACAACAACATTTGGAATTATGAAGATTATTGTTTCATTTTCATCGATGTGTTTACCATAGCATGGGCACAATCTTAAGACACCAACTGAACAATCTGTTAGCAATGGGTGTGGTGGTTGAAGAACAAGCTTGGGGCCAGTCACCAGAGGTAAATGTAAGAGATGTCACCTCTATCTAGGAAGAGGAGCTATTACATTTTTTTTTTTTTTGCTACAGTTAGTGCTTATTTGAAATTGTCAAAATGGGGCCATTTTGGTAAGATTCTTGGCAGTGTGTAGGGGAGAATACTGAAGTGAAGGATAGGACGAAACTTTGGGAAATTTGTAGTACTTCAGCTGTGGTGCTCTGGGATTCCTTTCTTCATTTTCTCCATGATTCTTTTGAATGGTCACGGCTGTGGAACTATTGGGGAAAGCAGTCAGGAACTCACAAAGTATGTCTGTGTTTTCTAGGGTTCCCCTGTGTAGTCCATGGTTGGGTTCTGTGATGCTATGGATGGAAGATCCCCAAAGTCTTCTAAATTCAGTGGTGTGTCAGGTGTTAAGGCTGAGTGGTCCTTAGGGCGCAGTGGCAGGGCAGATGGTAAGGCCTTATTGCAAGGATTGTAATTGATTACTCTGTTTATCCAAGCAATGTGAGCAACCGTATCTGCTCCAAAGAGAGAAAGACAGTGGTGTCTGGAGGGGCCTAGCTTACCACCATTGGGAAAGAGGAAGTAAACCTGAGGGTCTGAGTGGAATGGGGATTCTGGATTCCCTCCTGCAGGAGAGGGGATGAAATAGTCAATGTCCAGCCAATAAGGGAAAAAGTGAAGAAGATATTGGTAGGAATGTTGGGGGAGGACACCCCAAAGCACTTGCTTTTCCAGTCTCTCTGACATCTGGATGGGTTCTGAGTAGCTGGGTAGTGATAGAGGGGAAGGAGCCCTAACTGATGGTAGTGGTCTTCTCTGGGCACCAGGGGTACCTCACTGGCTACAGCTTCTCCATTTGGCCCCCACAGTATATTGAAGCCCCAGAGTGATCACCTTGATTTTCCTTAATGCTTGTTCTTGGTACTTTAGTTGGGGGCACTAAGGTCATCTTTGCTTATGTCATAATTTTGTCCAGTGTAAATATTTATTAAAATAACTATCACTTCCATTTAAAGTGGTTGATAGTGAATAATCAATATGCTTAATTGCATTGCTTGTAATAATTTTTGAAGCTAGAAAATGCATTTTTCCTATTGAATTAACCAATGCCTCTACTCTGCCCCCCAACGCAATGAGATACAAAAAAGTATCTGAAAGAATTACCAGCAACATTTAAAAAAAAATTAAAATGCCAGAAGAATGACTTAAAAATTGCATCTGTTTCTACTTGGATTTTATTTGTGTTTGATTGTTTTTCTCCCTGCATAGGCATCATCAGAAATGTCAGATATGAAGCAACACCAGTTCTGCTGTTTATGTTCTAATGAGGACAATGTCTATTACTTCTGACATTACATTGGGCACAGAGACTGAGCCATGAATTCCAATGTTCCACACTTTCCATGTCTTCAATTTTGAAGGAAAATACTATAGTCCATCTCTATGTCCTTTAGGATTGACAGTAAAATCTCCATGAACCAGAATGTTTTGGGGAATGGAATGTTGTAGGTAAGTGAATCAGTCAGATTCAGTAAACATTTATTAATCACTTTTAATATGTCAGGCACTGTGCTGAGCTTGAATAGTTACTTTACTGTCCCATTAAATACAATATATTGAATTTAGCTGAACCATTGATTAATCTTTGTCCCATGTATCTCTCAGTCTTCAGGGTAACAGTATTCAATTCCCTTCAATTCAACTTAATTTAGGCAAAATTTATTATTAAGTCTCTATAAGGCATTGGGGCTACAAAGATAAAACTAAAACCATCCTCGACCTCATAATCTTTCATTTTATTTCAAGTTTAATAAAATTTTATTAAATGCCTATTACAGACCAGGCACTATGCTAAGCATTGGGCATACAAAGAAAAGCAAAAACAAAACAAAACAAAACAAAACAAAAAAAACTTGCCCCTGCTCCCAAGGAGCTCACAATCTAATGATCACCAATATTGGTTTGGTAGTACTGGTGAAAAGGGTCTGACATATAGACAGATAAATATACAAAGTTTGAGATTAATGGGGCAAAAGAGAGATCCACAAAAATCCTCTAGGCATATTTTAAGGAAAGAGAAAACATTTTCAGTTAGGGAGATGAGAAGTCTACCACAAACCTTAATTTTTACCAAGTTTCCTAACAGGTCTTTTCAACTCCACTCTGTTCTCCACCTCTCTATCCATTCTTCACATCAATGAAATAATAATCTTGTCATGTCCCTTCTCTGGTCAAAACAGTCAATGGCTCTTTATTGCCTACTGAGTAAAAATTATGCTGTTTGAGTATTGTTTGACTCTTTCTGACCCCATGGACCATAGCACCCCAAGCCATTCTATCCTCCACTATCTCTCAAAGTCTGTCCAAGCTCATGTTAATTGTTTCCACAACACTTTGTGTGCATCTCATCCTCTGCTGTCCACTCTTCCTTTTGCCTTCAACCTTTTTCAACATCAGGGTCTTTTCCAATGAGTCTTGTCATCTTATAGCCAAAGTCTTTAAGCTTCAGATTCAGTATTTGACCTTCCAGTATATAGCCTGAATTAATTTCATTAAATATTGACTGATTTGATCTCCTTGTTGTCCAAGGGTCCCTCAAAAGTATTCTCTAGCACCACAATTCAAAAGCTTTGATTCTGTAGTGCTCAGCTTTCCTGTGAGAGTACAACTCTCACAGCCATACATTGCTACTGGAAAAACTATAGCTTTGACTATACAGACCTTTGTTGGCAAAGTGATGTATCTGCTTTTTAATATGCTGTCTAGATGTGCCATAGCTTTCCTTCCAAGAAGCAAGCATCTTTTAATTTCATGGCTGCAGTCACCATTTGCAATGATCTTTGAGCCCAAGAATATAAAATCTGACACTACTTCCATTTCTTCTCCCTCTCTTTGCCAGGAAGTGATAGGACCAGTTGCCAAGATCTTAGTATTTGTTTGTTTGTTTTTTATGTTAAGCACAAACCAGCTTTTATGCTCTCCTCTTTTACCCTCATCAAGAGGCTTCTTAATTCCTCTTCATGTTCTGCCATTAGAGTAGTAGCATCTACATATCGGTATTGTTGATATTTCACCCAGCAACCTTAACTCCAGCTTTTGATTCATCCAGCCTGACATTTTCTGTGATGTACTCTACATGTAACTTAAACAGAGAAGGGGACAATATACAGTCTTGTTGTTTTCCTTTTCCAATTTAAACAAACCAGTTGTTCCCTGTTCAGTACTAACTGTTGCTTCTTGGCCTGAATACAAGGAGACAAGTAAGATGATCTGGTACTCCCACCTCTTTGAGAATTTGGCACATTTTGTTGTGATCCACGCAGTCAAATGCTTTAATGAAGTCAATGAAGCAGAAGGATATGTTTTTCTGGAACTCCTTTGTTTTCTGCATAATCCAATGAATGCTGGCAATTTGGTCTCTAGTTCCTCTGCCTCTTTGAAAACCAGCCTGCTCTTCTGGCAGTTCCTGGTCCACATATTGCTGAAGTCTAGCTTGCAAAATCTTAAGCATAACCTTGCTGGCATATGAAATGAGTCCAATTGTTAGCAATTTGAATATTTGGAGCCATTCCCATTTTTCAGGATTGGGATGTAAACTGATCTTTTTTTAATCCAGTGGCCACTGTTATGTTTTGCAAATTTGCTGGCATATTGAATGCAGCACTTTAACAGCATTGTCTTTTAAGGTTTTTAATAGCTTAGCTGGAATTTTGTCCCCTCCACTACCCTTATTGTTAGCAATGCTTCCTAAGATCCACTTGACTTCATTCTCCAGGATGTCTGGCTCTAGATCAGTAATCACACCTTTATGGTTATTGATGATATTAATCTCCTTCATGTAGTTCTTTTGTGTATTCTTGCCACTGCTTCTTAATCTCTTCTGCTTCTGTTAAATCCCTAACATTTTTGTCTTTTATCATGCCCATTTTTGCCTGAAATGTTCCTTTCTTATCTCTAATTTTCTCGAAGAGATCTCTTGTCTTTCCCATTCTAATATTTTCTTCTATTTCTTTTCATTGCTCATTCAATAAAACCTTCCTATCTCTCCTTGCTATTCTCTGGAATTCTGCATTCAGTTGGGTATGTACTTCCCTTTCTCTTTTACCTTTTGCTTTTCTTTTCTTGGCTATTTGTAAAGCCTAACCAGAGAGTCATTTTGCTTCCTTGCTGCCTCCTGTACAATATTGTGAGCCTCTGCCCATAGTTCTTCACACACTCTTATCTGCCAGATCTAATCCCTTAAATCTATTCATCAAGTCCACTTCTTATTCATGAGAGAATTAGGTCATACCTATATGGTCTAATGGTTTTCCCTACTTTCTTCGATTTAAGTCTGAAGTTTGCAATAAGAAGCTCACAATATGATCCTGATCCATAGTCTGACTTTTAAGGTGCTTGACAATTAGACACCATCCCACCTTTTGAACTATGTCATACTGATTCCTTCCAGCAGTTTCTGCTCTTGCCAATCTAGACTACTCTATGTTCTCCAAATATTCTTTGTGCTTTTTTGCTTTTATGCCTTTGGCTTACACTTCTCAGACTCCTCTTAATTTCTTCTCTTTCCATCTCACCTGTTGAATATTTCCTATTTGATAAAGCCCAACTCAAACACCACCTCCATGAAGACTTCCCTAAAGCCCTCTGTCTATGATGACTTGCCCCATGTACCTCACAGAGCACTTGCTTTGCATCTTTCTAATGCATTTACTATGTAACATTGTGTATTGTAGTCATCTGTGCCTGGATCTCGCTCCCCTGTAAGACTGTAAGTTCCATGACGGATTCTCATCTCCCCAAGTGCCTAGCATAGAGCTCTGCCACAGTCAGCACTTAAGAAATATTTGTTGAATTTGTTGGACATTGTGGGGGAAAAATCTGGGAAAACAAAGCCACTTTTCATGCTAAAAATGTGATGCATGTGTTCAATACTTTTGATACAAATTATTTCTTATTTACTATTTTGGGAGGAAATGTTGCCTTCTTTGATATTGTCTTGTCCCAAAACTCTTAGTGCAGTTTTAAGGTTTAATAACTTTAGAAATATAAAGGCTACAAACTTTTTTAAAAAAAACCTATTATTTGAAAGTTTAACTGTTTAAATTTATTTTATACCTATTTAATTTGTGACTTTTTAATAATAAATTCATTTTTTAAAAATTTTAGCAAGACAGAGTACTCTGTCAATGTGTATGATGTGTTTGATAGTTTCTGGATGCCACTTTTCTCAGACTGGTGGTTTGGTAGAGGAGGTTCTTTTGCTTGGGTGTGCTGGTTGCCTGATTTATCTCCATTAGACATTTTTTTTGTGTGTGTGGGATCACATCAAAACTGCCACGTCTAAGTCAAAACCTCATTCTTTGGATAATCTTAAGGCTAAGATTACAGATGCAATCCTGAGCAACAGCTGATACAAGTATTTACAAAATTTTAAAAATTGACCTACTATGCATTAGGCATTGTGCCAAATTCTTTACAAATATTATCTCATTTTGTCCTTACAACAACCCTGGGAGGCAGGAACTAGTATTATATCCATTTTATAACTGAGGAAACTGAGGAAGACAGAGATCAAGTGAATCACCCATGGTCATATAGCCTGTAAATGTCTGAGGCTGGATTTGAATTCAGGCCCGGTACCCTATCCACTGTTTTACCTAGCATCCTCTAGGCAGTTGTGTAGCACAAGACAATGGTTATATTGAATTTTAATAAGAAACACATCAATATCTCAAAATATGAACAATTAACTTTTCATTTTTTTTCCCCTTTTGGCCAGGCAATGGGGTTAAGTGACTTGCCCAGGGTCACACAGCTAGTATGCGTTATGTGTCTGAGGTCGATTTGAACTCAGGTCCTCCTGAATCCAGGGTCGGTGCTCTATCCACTGTGCAATCCAGCTGCCCCAACAATTAACTTTTCAAATGCTGTTTTCTATGAGTTCATAGCATTTTATTTCTGTGGGTGTTAAACCTTAAAACTGCACTAAAACTTTTGGGATGCCCTCTAATATCCATGTTCACACTGAAGGGGACCCCAGAGTTCCATGGATATGATTTGGTAAATGTTCATCTCAAAACAAGTAAATATGCAATACTTTCCTGAGATCATGGATTTTGACACAGAAGAAACATTAGATTTAAAAGACTCTCATTCCCAAGTCATTGAACCAAATCACAGATAGTCAATTTTTGATTATTTGAAAGTGGGTTGGAAGAGTGCTTATTGAGATGGCTCCATGAATGCTTACTGAGAAGCCTGGATTTCTCATATACATTCTGGCAAATATCCTAAAAGGGCACCAGACTGAATGACCATCAAGAAATCCAAAGGGAAAGGACAGTAAGAATCTTAATCTATCCCAGAACTACATAAAAAAGAAAGCTAGAAGCCTATGAGCAAGCAGACTAGTATAGCTGTATTGTGGAATTTGTTTAGGGGAGTAAATTGCAAGAAGACTGGAAAGGTAGGAAGGGTCTAAGTTGGAAATGTCAAGTAGAGCATTTTTTAATTGATCCTGCAGGTAGAATAGGGAGCCTCTGAAGTTTATTGAGTAGGCAAGTGATAAGGTAAGATTTGTGCTTGAGAAAGATCAGTTTGGCAGCTGAGTGAAGGATGGGCCAGAATGGAAAAGAGATTTGAGGCAGAGAACACAACCAGGCTGTTGGAGAAGTCCAGGCTTGAGGACTGTGGCAGTGTCAGAAGAGAGGAGCATATCAGAGACCTCCTCCCAGATATTCCATTTAAGGAAAGGATCCAGGGCAGCCGCTTCACAATTTGCCACCTGGCTACTCTCCAGAAATTAATTTTCCTACAGCATCATATCAGTTCTGAAACTCACACCTCCTTAGGATCCCCTGCCCTTGGGGACCCTCCCTTCCTCAGATCCTCCATTTAAGGAGGAGGGCCTAGGCAGGCCACTTCCTCATTTCCCACCCAGTGACAAGACTCCATCATCCCTCTCCATCCCCTGCACTAAGTACCTTTCCCCTTACCCCTACTTTTCAGCTTATTTTTCTAAGATATTTTCCCCCATTAGATTGTGGACTGCTGGTGTGCAAGAACTGTCTTTGGCTTTTCTTTGTATCCCCAGCACTTAGCACAGTGCTTAGCACGTGGTAGGTGCTTAATAAATGTTTATTAACTGATTGATATTGGTTGTGGTTGTGTAGTTTGTCCTTCATTCTCAAAGAGGACCATGACATCAGGAAGATGATGCCCTGACTTGCAAGTGAATTGATTTTAGGTGAGGGAGGACTGTGCAAAGTCACCAGCCTCACATTCTCCTCTGGAGCCACTGGGATCCAGTGGTAAGATATAGATCAGGATGACTTCAGATGGCCCTGGATGCAGAGGTGGGCCTTGGCCTTTTCAAGCTGCGGTCTTTCCCAGTCCTCACTTTGATTGAGGCAATGTCCATTCAGTGATAGAGATGTTGCAAAGGTAGAATTAACAGGACTTGGTGGGGGAAAGAGAGAGTAAGGAGTTGATGACAACACCGAGTTTGTAAGCCTAGGTGACTGAAAGATGGTGGCACCCTCAGCATCAACGGACAAGTTCAGAAGGGTGAAAGTTTTTTTTTTTAAGATAATGAGTTCCATTTTGGACATTTTGAGTTTAAAATATTTATGGACCATCCAGAAAACAAGAAAAAGGTAAAAAGCAACTGACCTAGAAACTCAGGTTAAGAAGAGATAATTCAAGAATCACTGGATTCCTTGAAAATCATGATCAAATAAAAACTCTGGGTATCATGTTTAAAGAATTATAAATGAAAATTACTTAGATTTATTAGAACCAGAGGGAAATGTAAAAATAGAAAGAACACATAGATCAGCTCTTGAAAATAACCCCAAAATGAAAACTCCAAGAAATGGCATAGCCTAAATTTAGAATTTTTATGCCCCCCCCAAATACTGCAAATAAGGGAAATAATGAAAAAAGTAAGGAGGAAAGGGGCCTACTGTTATCAGATCTCAATCTACACTACAAAATCATATTCATCAAAATTGTTTTGTAGTAGTTAAAATAATAGAAAAGTTGACCAGTGGATTAGATTAAGTATACAATGTAGAGAATCAAACAAAGAAAGTAGCAGTGTTCAATAAACCCAAAACCTCAATTACCAGGGTAAGGAGTAAGGACTCATTGCTTACAAAACTAGAAAGCAGTCTGGCAGTAATTAGTTTCAGAACAACATCTCACATCATACATCACAGTAAGTTCCAAATGAATATAAAATCAGTGACTTAGATATAAAAAGGTTATGTCATAAACAGATTAGGAAAGTTGAGAAGGAGATACTTGTAGAGGATCACAGGAGACTAAAGTCACAATTTTGATTACTGGGAAAGTTGGTTTTTTTTTTTTTTTGAACAGTTAAAACTAGTGGAAAAACAGTTAGCTGGGGATTTTTTTTTCAGATAGTTTCTTTGATAAAGGCCTGATATCCAAGACATATAGGGAATTAATTCAGATACATAAGAACAAGAGCAATTCCCCAATAGATAAATGGTCAAATGATTGGTACAAGCAATTCAATGCTCCAAATTGATAATAGATAAGAGAAATGAAAACAAAACAAAATAAAACTCTGTTCTTCTACTTCACATTTATCGGACTGATGAATAGAAAAAGGAAAGGTGAAACCCCAGTTTCAAAAGTCTCTTGTGTGGAGGTTTCCACAGAACACAAGGATTCTTAATCTGGCATCTGTGAACTTTTAAAAAAAATTTAATCTTGATAAATGTATTTCAGTGTGATTGGTTTTCTTTGTAATTGTATGAATTTTGTTTTATGCTTTTAAAAACATAATTTTGAGAAGGGGTGCATAGGGTTCACCAGATTGTCAAAGGGGTCCATGACACTCAAAATAATTTAAGAACCCCTGTTATAGAGATTATTACTATCCCTTTAAGAAGGTGAGAAAATAGAGGATACAGTAGTAACTATGACTCTATGAAATGGTTTTTCCCTATGGAATTAGAGAGTTTATGAGTTTAACTTTGATTTATGAGGATCTGTGAGATAAATGGTGGAAAAAATAGAAATAAGGTGAAGAGAAACATCTTGTTAGAATGGATTAATTTATTTTTATGAAGAAACTTAAAAAGAATTTTATGAGGAGTGAATCTGGAGAAAATTTTTTAAAAACAAGGGCTTGAGATAAGCAGAAGATAGTTTTTCCCCATCCCATCTGGAAAGAATCTGAGAACAGAGAGAAAGAAGACAGTTATCTTCTTTCTTTATCAAACCATTGTAACCTTTATCTTGTGAAAAGGATGAAGAAGATTCTTGGAAACAGACTTCATTTGTTATTCTGAAAGAATTAAATGTTATGAGATTTTGTTCTTAGAAGTACAGTTTTAGTGGTGGTATAAGAAGATTCTGTTTGTGTTCTTTTTCACAGCTAAAATACTGTGAATGTCTTTTATTATTAATTTCATTGTTAATAAATTTTATATTTGGTAACTTTAAAATTTAATTATAGGCAATTAAGGGATTCAACAGGGAGGTAGGGTAAACACTGTTTGGAAAGGTAGTTTTTCTGGATTGTAAAAAATAGCTTTTTGATAAACTGGGGTTTGGACTATAATCTTAATTGAAAGATATGTTGAAATGTAATTAATTATTTGAAAATATACACGCAGCCCTCTGGATTACCTTAGAGCTCAAAATGATAAGATTAAATGGGAATGAGTTAAGTAAGAGGCTAAAGGGGTGCTTAGTATATTAACGTGATAGATAGCCCATGTAATGCTGTTGCGCATGGGGAATCTTCCTCCCTTTTTGGGGGCTTGTCTAGAATGGACTTGTTAGAAAATAAATGGCAACTGTTGCAGAGTCTATGGCAAAACAGGAATACTTATGCATTGTTAGTGGAACTGTTAATTGGCACAAGCCATTCTGGAAAGCAGTTTGGAATTATACCCTCAAAGTCACCAAACTGTGAATACTTTTTGACTCAGTGATGTCTTTATTAGGCACATATACCAAAGAAATAAAGAAAGATAAAAAAGACCTATTAATACAAAAAATATTTATGGTAGTACTTTTTGTTGTTGTTGTAGCAAAGAAGTGGAAACTAGGGGGAGAATGGCTTAACCTCCCCCCTCCTACCTTAGACACGTGGAAGGAAGTTTTCCTGGAACTGAATTCTATTCTTGGCTTCAACCACTTTTCAGCTCATTCCTTTGCCTTATGTTTATTTATCTACTCAGTCAAGTCCCACTCTTAAATTAACTCCCCATTCCTAAATTTTAGGGCTTGCCCCTTTTAGTTGACTCCATGGCTGACCCCATGTTCTATAAATGTGAATATACCGATATATGATTTTAAGAAATTATTAAAGGGATCCATTCAGAGAAACCTGAGAAGACTTGTATAAACTGATACAGCATGAAGTGAACAGAACCTGGAGAACAATTTATACAATGATCATAAAAATGTAAATAAAAACAACTTTGAATTTTCATCAATGCAACCACCAACCTCAACTCCAGAAAACTAATGATGAAACTTTTGATAGAGAAGTGATTGGAATAACAGTGCAGAATGGACATTATCTGTCTATCTATCTATCTATCTATCTATCTATCTATCTATCTATCTATATATCTATCTATCTATCTATCCATCCATCCATCTATCTAACTATCTATCTATCTATCTATCTATCTATCTATCTATCTATCTATCTATCTATCTATCTATCTATCTATCTATCTATCTATCCATCCATCCATCCATCCATCCATCCATCCATCCATCCATCCATCCATCCATCTATCTATCTATCTATCTATCTATCTATCTATCTATCTATCTATCTATCTATCTATCTATGGGATCTCAAATATGCATGGATTTTATTTTGCTTGATTATGATTATTTGTTACAAAGGTGAATTTTTAAAAATTAGATGGAAGAAAGAGGCAGATACTAACAGTGATGAAAAAAATAAGCAACGAAATAAAAGAGGGTCATTGAAACATTTGAAAATTCAAAGGAAAAAACAGAGTGAAGTACCAAGAGAAGTTGGGCAGCTAGGTGCTGCAGTGGACAGAGTGCCAGGCCTAGAGTCAGGAAAACTCATCTTCCTGAGATCAAATCTGGCCTCAGACACTTGTTGTGTGACCCTGGGCAAATCACTTAAAACTGTTTACCTCAGTTTCCTCATCTGCAAAATGAGTTGGAGAAGAATGTGGCAAACCATTCTAGTATCTTTGCCAAGAAAACCTCAAATGGAGTCACGAAGAGTCAGACACTATTCAATGACAGAGAGAAGGACAGACAAGCAGAGCAGGTTTGGAACTGCCATATTAAATTAATTCTACACTTAAAAAACACTGTGTATGACAAAGATTCACAGCTTCATATTTTTTTTTAAAGAGGATTATTCACTTAGGAGCTGCTGAGTGGTTTTCCAGGGCTTCCTCCTAAGGCCCCTGCAGATCTGGAATTGATGGTAGTTGGTGTAGGATCAAGAGAAGATAACATCCAGCAAAAATGGGTAAGTAAAGGACTGAACTTGGGCATCTGTGTTTGAATGAAAGCAGTTCAAAGCCCAATTCAAAGTATTCATAGATCTGGTCTTTATCATTGGCAGCACCACTTTTCCTCCTATGGAACACCAGCAAAGGCATCTGGGAGTGAGCAAAACTTTGGCTCACTGCAGGCTCCTTTTGGCAAATGGCTTGCTGTTTGTCCAGTGCACCTGCCAGGTAAGGTAACTCACAGAAAATAGACAAACTAATCTCAGAGATACTTCCACAGAGAAAAGGATCCATTGGCAAATAAATAAATAAAAATAAATAAATAAATAAATAATAAATAAATAAATAAATAAATAAATAAAATACGTACACATATATATGTATATTAACTACACTCCTACTCCCAAGTACCAAACACAAGTTCATCCTCACTGGTGTCAGTGATAAGGTGGGATTCACAACCAGATAAAGAGATGAAATCTCTAGCAGAGGGTTACAGAATCCTAGGCTTAGAGCTGGAAGAGACCTCAGAGCTAAGTCCTTTATTTTAAAAATGAGGAAATGGATGCCCAGATAGGTAGACTTGCCTGGGGTCACTCAAGGAGTACGTAATCAGAGTTAAGATTTGCATTCTGGTCCCCTCCCTCCAAACTTTCGGCTCTTCCCACTGTCCCCTGCTACCTCAAGGCCTCACCCAACTTCTCACTCACTCAAGGTCAGATACATTTGCCTTCCAGTAGCACAGGTCATGCAGATGGAAGGGTGCTTTCTTTGGGAGCATGTGTTTTCTGTTTCTTCCAACATTAAAATTTCATTCACCACATGTCAGCCCACTTATTAAGGAGCTCCCAGGCGCTTTTTACTTCAACTTGCTGCCTGCCGCTAGCTCTCTGTTTGCTGCTGCTTTCTAATCTATTTCTTTGTATTTCATAAAATGACTTGGTTGCAGCTCAGAATACACAGCACGGCTGGAGTAGGGAAAGGTCACGCAGCTTGTATATATCTTTTGGGGAAGGGGCAGTGGAAGAAGGAAGGGAGAGGGGCTAAAGGGCCTGACCGGGTGCTATTCATTAATTTTCACTCTTTGCTTTTCACCAGAGCCCCGAGATACCCTTCCCTCTCTCCTCCCCTCCTCCCGCCCGAACATTTGGAAGGATGTGGCCCGGGAGCTGGATTCTATTCTTATCTCTAGCTAACTCCTTCCTTATCTCTGAGTCCTTCTCCTTCTCCTTCTCCTTCCCTCCTTCTCCTTCTCCTTCTCCTCTCTTCTCCTTCTTCTCCTTCTCCTTCTCCTTCTCCTTCTCCTTCTCCTTCTCCTTCTCCTTCTCCTTCTCCTTCTCCTTCTCCTTCTCCTTCTCCTTCTCCTTCTTTCTTCTCCTTCTCCTCCTTCTCCTCCTTCTTCTCTTCGCATTAGTCAAATCTCATACTTAACCCGCCCCACCCCACACTCACATCCCTGCCCCTTACCCCCCATTTCCTAATTTTAGGGATTGCCCTTTTCAGATGACTCCTTGGCCCGCTCCAAGTGCGATCTAGAGATCTCTAAGGCCCCCTTCCCAACCCCCGGGGCGGGGAGGAGCAAAAAGCCAGGGGAAAAAAAAAGCCGTTGCCGTGTTTGAAGTATAAATAGGTTTAGTATGTACATTTAAAAAAAAAAAAAAGAAAGAAAAGCTGATAGCGCTGATAACCACAGGTGCGCTAAATGCCGAAGCCCAGGCTCTGCTGCAATTCATCAGTTCTCAACAAATGTTTCTTTATAATCGTGTGTAATAGGAAACTGCTTGCCCTCCAGCCATGTGAGTAGAGAATGCGCCCCTCCTGATCCCTTCCTGCCCCGCTGCGCAGGGAAGGCTGACATCAAGCGTGTCAAGGTTAAAAAAAAAAAGTGTGCGTGTGTAGAGGATGGGGGTCAGGAGAGGAGGGAGAGAGCTGCTTGTACTTTGAGGAACGGGCTTTCAAAGGCCCCTCAGAGAAGATTCTGGCTTTTTTCCAGTATGCAGGATCAGCCAAAGGGCAGCAGGCATTCCTCACACAATATGCAACCTTGGCAGGTGCACCAGAAAGCAGGCTGCTTGCTCTTTCTCTCTTTGACCAGCTCCCGCTGCATTAATGAAGAATGACACAGGGGTTGTTGGGTAACAGACCCCTGTTTTCCCTTGGCAGCGGGGAAAACACTCGGGAAATTCTAAGTTTCCCCCGCGTTTTGAGGCTAATTAGCTCCAGGAATCCACAAAGAGCCTGGTGCCCACTTGCAGACCAGTGTTGTACTGGGGCAGATATTTAGAACTGCCCCTTGCAGAGACGTATGGACATGTCTTTGGGCTCTGGCCAAAGTATAAGTCTTACGGTTTTTTTTTGTTTTGTTTTGTTTTGCTTTGTTTTTTGACAAGTACGGTGATGTTGTTAGCTTTTAATTTTAAACTGAATCCTTATTTAGCTAATGATCCAACGTATCTCACACTAGATAGATTTCAGAGGAATTAAATAAATTTATTAAATGCGATCAAGTTTAAATTTCTAAGCAAAAATTATATTGTGCTTTAAGGTTTGCAAATTTGTAAATATTATCTCATTTTATCTTCACAACCACCCTGAGAAGTAAGTGCTATTATTATCCCCATTTTACAGATTAGGAAAATGAGGCAAACAGAGATTAAGTGACTTGCCCAGAGTTACGCAACTAGTAGGTGGATAGATTTGATGAGAGAGTTAAATTCAAATAAAGATGCTTACATTGTTATAGCACCACATATGCAAATTGAAAATAAAACAAGAAAAAACTCCAGAGATGGAAGCAAGGGATTAAGCTCAAATAGTGACTTTGGCACATGGAACCAGACTAGTATCAAAGCCACTACATAAAGGTGCCAATTATTCTGGTACAGCTCAGTCTGGGCCACTATAAATGTACTGATGTGAAATCAGTTTTAGGATTGCATGTCACCCTAGTCTTAAAAAAGAAATAAAATCTCTCCTATAGCTCCCCACCCCAAACTACTGGAAAATAGAACTACGGAAAATAGAATTGTAGAGTTTAGGCTAATGAGCTGACTGTCTTCTTACATGCTGAATGTGATAAGAGCATGGTGGGATGAAAAATCTGGAGTGGTTAAGTAATCAAGGCAGAAATAATTAGGTAGACTAAACCCCAACAGAAATAATCCATCTTTTGGAAAGAAATGTCATTTTGAAAAATTTAAAAATCTTCATCAAGCTATTATGCCGCTGAAATATATAAGTGCTTTGCATTATGTTTTCTTTCCTTGAAACATATGCAGCCCAGGCAAGAGTAATTAAGGGTTTTCACTCCATCCCAAGCACTTCATCTCAATGATAGCAGAGCTGGACACTGGAGAGTAATATAAATAACCCATAAATTATCTTTCCTAAATAAATTGTCTATCGGTTTAGAGAGAACATTATTTTGGATTCAGGTATTTCAACGAGTCTTACTATGTACTGCAAGCCTGTTAGGATGTTTTTTTTTTTTATTTCTCAGTGAGCAGGTGGATCAAGTCCTTTTTTGAAAGTTTCCATGAAAATCATAGGCTAACTGATTTTCCCTCTTTCCATCAACCCTCTTTTCCCATCTCATTAGTGAATTTTCAATGAACTCCCTCTGAAACAGAGGGACTTATTCAAGACGAGGTTGTAGAAGAAAGGTTCTCAACAAATTGTATCCATCTCTGAAAAAAAATGGATTTCTGCATCAATCATTTTGAAATAAAATTCATTTAGACTCAAAAGATATTTATTTATCAAGTGCCTACTACGTGCGAACTATTGCACTAGGAGCTTTGAGATAAAGAGAGGAAGACCATTTCTGTCCTAAAAGAGCTTATGATCTGAAATGGAGAGGAAGAGGGAGAAAGGACAAGAATAAAAATCACTTGTGACAAGCAAAATACTATCTAAACCAAAGGTACAAGGTGGTTAAGAGGAATGGAGGGATTCCATCTGATTGGCTGGAGGAAATCAGGAAAGGCTCTCAGGAAGTCACAGGCTGGGTCTTGCAGAAGGGAAAGGCTTCTGTCAGTGCTTACTCAGGTCCCAGTTGTGTTCTGCCTCTACTATATCCTACAGAGAGTTGGGGGTCACAAGGTAAGGTAGAGATGGAGGCTTTTAAAGACGCTGTTCAGAAGCATTATTATCCCATGTGGTTCATGCTAGTCACAGGAGTGAAAAGTGCCACATATGCTCACAGCCCTATGTTGCTCCCCAGAAACCACACAGGACTTCTCATATCCTCCTCCTTTATGATGCACTCAGGCAGCCTCCAGTCCAGCTTAATGACTTACATAATGACTGTACATAAACCCTTCTTAAGCTTTTCTAACATCTCATAATAATTAGGGTCCATTCTTTAGTTATCTGCCTTTCCCATGGAGTCATGGCTGTCTCTTGGTTCAGTCAGAAACAGTCTGTTTCTCCCTCCCTATATCCTTGAGATAACAAGCTTGCAACAGTATATTCTTAAAGCACAGCTAACAAGGTTATTGCAAATACAGTTGAAAGACTTTCTACTTCCGTTCCCTCAGGGTGGAGGAGGCCCATAGCCCAGCCATTTTTCTGTAGGTGGGATTGTGAAAGAACTGAATTTCAGGCCTGGAGAACAGAGTGTGGAAAGTCTGAGACACATTGATGACATTTAAAAGTGGCCCCTTTTCTTGCCCTCCCATTCCCCCTTCCCCACTCCCCATGTGTTACAGTTAACCAGAGGGTTTAACCTTTGCTATGCAACACTTGTGATTCGACTAATTGCAGAATAAATACAGCCAGGTCCCAATTAGTGCCAATAAGGAATTTACCAAAGTGGTGGCACTATTCAAAGTTATAATTATGTAAATATGGTAAATGAATTAGCCCACTGAAAATATGTAGTGAGAATTCTAATAATGCAACCACTAGGGGAGAATTTGTTGTTTGTCCTAATAGGGACCTAGCTGTATCTATATGCCACGAAGAGGGTCACTAAATGTATATGAAGTCATTAAAAATAATATTAAAATGTGTTCTGTATTGTACTTCCTAGTGTACTGTGGGCAGCTAGGTGTTGAAATGGATAGAGTGCTGGGCTTGGAGTCAGGAAGACTCATCTTCCTGAGTTCAAATCCAGCCTCAGACACTTCCTAGCTGGATGACCCTGGGCAAGTCACTTAACCCTGCTTGCCTCAGTTTTCTTATTTGCAAAATGAGCTGGAGAAGGAAATGGGAAACCACTCCAGTGTCTTTGCCTAGAAAATGCCAAATGGGGTCAGAAAGAGTTGGACACAATGAAAAAGGACTGAACAGCGGCAGCATGTACTGTACCCAAGATTGCTGCTTATCGGTTTTGGCTCCATGTATTGAGGGAGAAATCTCAGTTAAGGCTGGACTGATGTAATGAAATTGAAATTGTGGCTTGAAATGATCATTTTGATTTGGGTCCTCATTCCACTTACTAGTTGTGGGACTCTGGGCAAGTCAGTTTGCCTAGCGTGAACCTTGATCCTCATCTCTAAAATGGGTATTATAATAGCTACTTCATGGAGCTGTTTTGGTGAATTAAATGAGATACTGTTTGTAAAGTATTTTGTAAATATTGAAGTGATGTATAAATATGGGTTATTATTACTATTAAGCTTAGTGTCTCCGGACCTTAGTTTCTTCATTTGTAAAATGTGTGTGGTTGGTCTAGACCATCTCTAAGATCCATTCCGGCTCAAACGGTTGATTTTATAAATGGTAGGAGTTTTGCTAAGTAGCCACCACCTAAATCAGCCATCTGTGAGGAGGTGCAACATGAACAGCTTTATGTCTGCTTACCAAGGCCTCCCCACCTGTGCACACCAGCACTGGGTATGCTTGTGCGCACCACAGGCAGGCACCCCCAGTTGGTAGGCAACCACTTAAGTGGTCCATTTACAAACTCAGTAAGGAAATATCTTGGGGCTGTCGTAGCCCCTCCTACTCACGAGTCTGAAATTGCTGTAGAAACAACCACCTGGCCCTGCTGTGAGATGAAGCAGATTTATTCCCAGTCAACAAACAGGGCAACTGGAGCACGGAGTTTAAATGACTTCCCCCAAGCCACTCCAGGAATGTAGAGCGGAACAAGAAGAGGGCTTATGGATCCCAAGTCCCTCCTCTAGGAGGTAACCTGCAGACCTCTGGCCCTCCCCAGGTACCTCAGGGTGGCTGCCGGGAGTCACAGAAACCCTTACCTGGAACAGGCTCTCCTGGTTAGTTCTTCCCCTCCCCGCCCCCTCCCCCAGGACAATGGTACAACTTCGCTAATTCCCACATCAGCCATTCTCTGAGTCTGGTAATTTTCACAGGAGACCTAGTGGTCTCAGCCCACTTTTCAGCAAGATTTAATAGCAGAAGGCCATTGTGTGGCCTGGAAGAGAAGTATCTGCAAATCTGTGGTTTGGAGAAAGCTGTGTCCAAAACAATTCAGACCTTCACTTGCAGCCGATGGATTTGCAAGGGAAAGGATTTCTGGTAAGATTACAATTAATGGGGCTTTATCGGAGTGTCAGGTTCACTTCCTGCCTTTTAACTCTTTCACTGCTTCTCTCTATGCATTGTTGTTTGGGCTGGCAGAACCATTTTGCTGAGACTGGCCTTGGGCCAAGACAATTTGGGAGCTAAGGTACTGGAACCAGACAGCTAGTGAACCAGTGTGGCTTCCCACACCCAGCAGAATGGCAAGATGTCAACCTGCAGGGTGATGTCATAGCATTCTTTTGTATGTGTGAGTTCTGATAGCATGAGAATCCACAGCAATTTCCAACTTAGCTCTCCATCTAAGACCTGGTGTATTTTACATTGCAAAATACATCCAAGAAGTTAGTGCCTCCAAACATCTAGAGAGGAACCCCTGGCCTGGAACTATGAGCTGCTGTTTATGGACTAGTCCTTCTTATTCATGGTTACCTGGTTCTCTTTCAGGGACTCATCTAGCCACCCTGTTGTTGATTTTCTTCTAGGACATACCAGGTAATAGGGATGTTTACTGCAGCCTTTGGCTAGGAATTTTTGTTCCTGGGACAAGCACAAATGTGTCTGGGGCAATGATCTTGGAATGCACTTTTAGCTAGGGTGGGAGTGTGTGTGTGTGTATGTGCGCGTGCGCGTCGTATGAGGAGATAGACCCTAGTGGAAACAGAGGGAAGCCTCAGCACACAGTATTTCCTCACCCCCACCCCCCATATCTTTTCATATTTGGCATGTAAGGAGCCTTACAAGTGTGAGGTGAGGGTAGAATGGTAATTCTTATAGCAAACAGATGCTGGGGATGGAGAGGGCTGAAATCTCACCCCCTCCCTCCCAAAAACACCCCCAACAACTTTCAAAAAATAATGTTAGTATTGAAAGGAGTTTTAGGTACCATTCCAACCAATTCCTTCACTTTTCAGCAGAGGAAAGTGAGGTCCCAGAGACAGGGAGTGACTTGTCCTAGTGAAAGGCTCCTTCAACTCTTATTGAAACTGAGATTGTGGGCAGCTAGGTGGCATAGTGAATAGAGCTCTGACCTTGGAGTCAGGAGGACATGAGTTCAAATCTGGCCTCAGACACTTAACACTTACTAGCTGTGTGACCCTGGGCAAGTCACTTAACCCCAATTGCCTCACCAAAAAAAAGAAAAGAAAAGAAAAGAAAGAAACTGAGGTTGAGGTTAGATTCAAATAGAGGCCAAATCTCATAAGCTCACAGACTATTGGAGCTAGATGGGACATTATAAAGGAAAGGCTTGAACTCAGGTTTCTTGATACCCAGTTTAGCTCACCTTCCCTTGGTTTCTGCAATTTGGCCTCTCCCGTAGTTCTTCCAGAATAAAGCTCCTGATCTCATGACTAAGGAGAGAAAGGGAACATTTCTATCATTCAGGGCACATCCTGTCCCCAAGGTCAAGGTGTCTCTGCTCTCTTGCACTGGCAGGCAAGTTTGAGAGGTTTGGAAGGATGGAACTTAGGGAGAAAATAAAAGTATTCTAATACCTCCAAGAAGGCATAATGTCTTAGCAGGTGTTGAGGACCTACCTTGTGCCATCTTAAGTCCACCTCCATTTCCTATTCTAAAGGCACCTGAGAACTCTGAGACCTGTGGAGTCATCCTCAGGAGCCAGGTAGCTGTGCCACTATCCTCTCCCGACAGAACCTGCAAGGGTAGGCTTTGAAAAGGGTAGGCTGGTGGTAAGGAGGAGACTGGCTTGTTGAAACCAGACCTGGGTTAGGACTAGACCTCTCAGCCCAACCCTAAGCTGGTACAGAGCTCAGATCGCATCAGTTCTTGCCTTCAGTTTATCTCCTCACTTGTAGGAGGAGCTCTGGAAGACAGAGTCACATTGCACTGCTATCCCAGTTGAAGTCTCTACTTCTATCCTTTCTATTTCCTCTAGAGTCTACTCTTGGAAGAATTAGACACAAATTGAAATTCTCAACATCTTTGCTCACCAAAGATTCTGACTACCATCGGATTTTCCTTAGAAGGATAAAAGTGCTGTCAATAGCCTTTTAAATTCCTCGTCTTCACACAGATTTCCCACTTTTTTGCAAAGCTTCTGGTTATAGTTCTTACCTTGGTTATAGTTCTGGTGTTTCTATCACAAGTTTTAGGATGTTTTAGACCAAAGAATTAGAATGAGTAGAGCAAAGACCAATGGATAAACAAAGGAGGAATTTTTCAAGAAGAACACCATGATAGGTAAGTAGGACTTTTCTTCAGAATCTTCATGAATGCATAATGTTTTTTTCTGGGTATAAGGAGATTGATTTATCCCCCCCATCCCCAGCCATGAGTAAATACCAGTACTGAGAACATGAGATGATGGAGCCAGGTAAGAAAGGGGTGAAATTTCATATTGTTGTTTGTTTTTTGTTTTCACAAAACACCAATGATGTCACAGGGTGATGTCTTAACTTGTGGGTGAATTGGATTTAAGTAAGGCAGAGGTGCACAAAGCCATCAGCCTTACTCTCTCTTCCTGAGTCAGTGACAAGACAAAAGTCAAGAAGACTGGTGATGGCCCAGGATGCAGTGGATGACCTTGGCGTCTTCTGTCTTTGATGCCTGGGCCAAGCTCTAAGTGCCCCTGCTTCAGCCACCTACATGGCTGAATGTAAAACTGAAATTGAATGTAGTTGGCTTTATGAAAGAGAACAAGAAGGGAAGTCATTTGGCTGGTCCTGATTCTTAGTGTAATCTTTATACTAGTATTCCCAAGCCTAGCTAGTGCTATTGGTATTCTGAAGGATCAATAGCCAGCTAGACAGGGACTGCCTGGGGCTTAAAACTGGACCTTGTCATTACAGAGAAGCAACCTGGAGTCTTAATCTTAGAATCAGAAAGACCCGAATTCAAATCTTGCCTCTAATATTAACTGAGAGAGTCTTGGCAAGTTGTATAGTGGCTTTGACCCTCAGTTTCCTTATCTGTAAAAGGGTACTTGCAATATCCACTTCACAAAGTTGTTGTGTGAATCAGATGAGAAAGTCTATATAAAATGCTTTGTAAACCTCAATGAACTTCTTAGGTCCCCGCTAATGTTATGAAGGTTCACTAGCCCATATTCAATCACCAAGGAACATTTATTGAACACCTATTGTGAACAGGGCAGAGTCCTAGGTGGTATGAGGAATATATAATATAAAACAGATACCTTTACTATCTAGTTGATATGACAGCGCACACACACACACACACACACACACACACACACACACGCAAATAGCTGGCAATAAAAAGTGTGAATTCCTTTGACTCAGATATTTGCTTGCTTTAATGATACTAATAACAGCTAACTTTATTATGGCATTCTAAGGTTTAAAAATGCATTGCATATATTATCTCATTTGATCTTGACAAACTTGTGTTGTCAATAGAAAAAGTATTATTATGCCTACCTTACAAATGAGGAAACTGAGGTAATCAATAAGCATTTATTGTGCCCAATACTGAGAATACAAAACCAAAAATGAAATAGCCCTTGCCTTCAAGGAGCCAACATTCTATTAGAATGTAAATGTAATAAACATATAAGAGAAGTTAATGACTTGCTCAAGGATACATAGCTAGTAGAATATATCTGTGTATGTGATATATGTACATAATATGCATGCAAGTATGTGTGATCACACACACAAATGTAATGGGAAATGATCAGAGAATGCCCTGATTATCTCCCCTCTTCTCTTACACATGTATTGTTCCTCCTTTGAGGCAGAACAATGCTATCACAGAGTGATGTCTTTATTGATGTATCATCATAGTAATGTGTGTCCACATGGGTTTGTAGACTAGATGTGACTTGAAGGGAGGAGGGAATGAATAGCTCTAGGGTCTTTTCTGCCCACCCTTCTCCAAGGAAGACTTTGCTCCTCGTCAGGAGGGAAACAGGAGATTGATGCCAGAGGTTGGTCACTCTCCTCTCCTCAGTGAAAGAGGATAGGTACCATGCTAGAATTATACCTCTCCACGTCCTCTAAATATTGTTAGTCTAGAGGAAATAATTTTTAGGTCCACGCTGCACTCCTGATCACTATCCCTTATCAGGGAAGGAGCTATATATACAAGCTATGTATAAAAGACTTAACTCTATTCCCACCAAATATCAGTTGTAAAAAGATATATCATGACTAGAAAATAAACCCATTTATCCAAGCTGATAGCAAACAGAAATCAGAGAAGGTATAAAGATGAGAATATACCAGACAAAACAGAATGAATGACCTCTCTTACTGGCAGTGAGATATCTCAGCTCAACTAAGTGAGGGTGGAGGAGAGTCCCAGATCACATTCAAGGGGAAATTCCCTGAAGTCTCTAGTGCAATAAGTTGGGGATAGGGATGTGATCAAGGGGCTGGCTCCTTTCCATATTGGCTTCTTCCCCAGAGACTTTCTCTCCTTTCAGCACCTCTCCCTGCAGAGAATCTGGAAATCAGTATCTTTTCTCTTGAAGGTGGCAACTAGAAGACCAAGATCTCGCTTCTCCCAAGCTCTCAAGGACTCTACCCTTCACACAGTCTGGGAGCACTGAGTAATCAGTCTCCACCAATGAGGAGAACCTATGCAAATGAATTTTGAGCTGTGGGTTAAATGTAAATTTTAAAATGTATATTTTTCAATCATTCCAAAAACACTAAGCACCAAATCTACATATGGTGCTATTCTAGGCTGGGAAGGAAAACAAGTAAAAGATGTATTTCTAGTCCTTTATGGAGTTGGCAGTCTAGTTGGAAGGGAAAAGCATAATAAACACGTGGAAAGTTAAATGACTACATGAGTTAAATCATTATACAAGACAACACTAGCAAGTTTATAACTGGGCAGAAGATAAGTATCACTTTGGTTGGACAATGTCTCTGTTGCAGGAAAAATATCTGCCATGGGTTCCTGGACACCTAAGACTCTGCCATGTAAACTGGGTTAGTTTCTCTTTAGTCTCTGCCACACAGGCCACCATAGTTTTTTAGTTGTTTTTTTTTTTGTGGGGGAAAGGGTTGTTTGTTTTTATCCCTCCTAATTTTCCTTATGTAGCTTTTCTAGGAGCATTAACAATAACTAGGGAATACTCTCCTGGCATTATCTTTGTCCTCCCTGTCAATTTCTTTAGTATCCGTTGGATTAATCTCTTTGAGTGAATGAGATCTTTCTCTATATATACTATTTAGAGGAGTTTCCATATGCCATCAGAGGGGCTCTTACCACATAATGCCATGCTACCATATCTGCTTATCTGATCACTACATCTTCCTTTAGGATGAAGTAGTAACTTCTCACATGCTCCCCACATACTCTGTATCAGCCTTACACCATTTAGTCCATGATATGATCCAAATGCCATCTTGATCAAATCTTACTATGAACAAAATGTTGTAGGTTAGAACTGACTCAAGCTAGTCTGATGGTTTAGGTTCAGGATTAGAATGAGATGAGACATTTATAGACTATTAGGTAGTTAATAAAAGAGGTTTACTTAGCCAAACCATGGAAAAGATATTCATCAAGGATACTATAGCACTGGTTTAGGTAGACAGTGCCCCTCATCTCTATATGGGACTGTGTGTTGACTTGTATAGTCATGGAACAACCATCAAGACTTGAAGAGCACTGACTCTTCATGGGCTGGCCTTTTAATGCCTTAGGTAACTGGGAGGCCACATTAATGGTTCACATTTAATCTCCTGGACCAATCAAGTCTTGAAGAGAACTTCTCTACTTTTTAGGGGAAAATGTGCCCAGGCTATGTGGCTAGGCTTAGGGGAAACTTACCTAGCCTGTGACATAACCTAGACAGTTATGTCAATGACGTAAGCTTTAGCCCTCTAGATCAGTCAAGTCTCAGGGACAGTTTCCCTGCATTTTATGAAAAAGCCAAACCAAATCAAACCAAAACTGAACAAAACCTAGCCTAGCCTACATAGTAGATATTGGGCAAAGTTTCAGCAGAAGATTCTTAAAGAGGAGAAGATTTGACATCATCCCCCTTATGGAGTTCCCAGGAAAGAAGAGTTTTTTTTCTGGTGGGCCAAGGATCAATGATTAAGAGTCAGTCCAGAGTGAGTCTAGGCATTGACTCAGATCCTAGTAAAGGTTTCTTTGAAGAGTTTTATAATCTCATAACTATAATATTTCAGGTGACCTTGACTGGTGATAAGCATGGATAACTACATTTCTGTGCTGTGGTCCTAATGTTCTTTGTGCTACTTCTGTAGAACATCCTTTACTTTGGGAGAGTTCATTTTGTTTTTATTTATTTATTTTTTAGGCAATTGTGGTTAAGTGACTTGCCCAGGGTCACATATATAGTAAGTGTCAAGTGTTTGGTCTGAGGTCAGATTTGAACTCAGGTCCTCCTGACTTCAGGGTCAATGCTCTATCCACTGTGCCACCTAGCTGCCCGTGAGGGTTCATTTTAGATTGCCCTCAACATCAAAGAACACATGGAAGGTCTCTGATGGGGAAAAAGTGAAATCTGGGGTTCCTGGTCTTTGTTCCCTACCATATTCAATCACCCTGGTACTGAATTACTTCTGGAGTTTGCACACTGCTTGTTTTTTTTTTTTTAACTTTCTTTTTGTTTTTATCTTACACGCTCTAAACTTCTCCAGTGATGTCTGTGCCTAGCTTCTCATATCAGCATTGTCTAGTAAAGTCAGTAAGTTGCAGAAGTTTCTTTAAAAACTTTTAGAGGGGCATCTAGGTGGCGTAGTGGATAGAGCACCAGCCCTGAAGTCAGGAGGACCTGAGTTCAAATCTGGCCTCAGACTAAACACTTGACACTTACTAACTGTGTGATTCTGAGCAGTCACTTAACCCCAACTGCCTAAGCAAAACAAAAAAAAAATTATTTATTAAAAAAAAAACCTTTTAGGGATTTGCCACCAATGGGTGGGTGGTATGATAGAAACAATGTATACCATGGAGGCTAGGCTTTTTTTTTCTTCTAAAAGATTGGGAAGCTGTCCCTGAGACTTGAATGGCCTAAGAGGCAGAGGCTTATTGCCTAGGGCATTAAAAGGCCAGCCCACAGGAAGTCAATACCCTTCAGACGTGATGGATATTCCATGGCCATTTAGGTCAACATGTCTTTCTGACTAGACAGATGTATGCAGATGAAAGAAGGATCTGAGTCTTCCTGAACCAGGATTGTATCCTTGTTGATTTTCCTTTCCGTGCTTATAGATAAGTAAAGCTCTTTTTGTTGACATAGATGGTCTATGAAAGTCTCACTGTTTTAGTCCTAAACCTGAAACACCAGACCGTCTTGAGCTAGGCATCACAGACGTTTGGAGACTGAAGAGTCAGTACCATTTGTACTGTCAGTGAGGTAATCCTTACCTGGGACAGAGGCAGCTTTGTTAGAGTTGTGGGCAGAGCAGGAATGTCGACTGAAGAGTCAAGTTGACTTAGTCAGTAGAGTTCTTAGACCATCAAGAACCGACAGGTTAGTTAGAGATAAGTAGGAAAGCTGGTTGCTGATCAGAGATTGCGGGCTGAAGAGCTCCATGTGTGATCAGGAAGCCCAAATAAAGCAAATGTCAAGGTCCTGATGATTTGTCAGATTCACCCCAATTCCCCGCCTACCACAGTTTCTATCCCATCTCTTCAAGATGGGGCTTGAGCTAAGAAGAGACAGGGATATGGGGACCGGCATAGGGAATGGCTTGAAGCAGGTAAACAAAATTTTCCTGCATTTTTTTCCCCCTAATGCCCTGACCCTGATTCGTGAGACCACTGATTTATTTCATATAGAGTCTACAGACCTTCCGGATAAATAACACATAGTATATTGTTCCCTGAGGGCAGCTAGGTGGTTCAGTGGATAGAGCACTAAGTGGGCCTGGAATCAAGAGGACCCGATTTCAAATCTTGCGACAGACACTTACTAGCTGTGATCCTTAACGCTGACTGCCTCAGTTTCCTCATCTATCAAATGATCTGGAGAAGGAAATGGTAAACCACTGCAGTATCTTTGCCAAGAAAATCTCAGATGGGGACATGGAGAGTTGGACAAGACTGAAGCAATTCAACAATAGGAACAATATTATACCCCAATGTGTCACAGCCCTATATCCAAAAAGACAACTGTCTTCCTATGGTTATTGTCACAAGCATTCCTTGAGACTGAAATTTACCTTCTCTCCTCATGTTTTCCCTCCTCAGGTTGTCCCATATGGTTGTCCTTTGTCCAAAATCAGCCTTAACTTTCCATAGCTACTTCTGTCACACTGTCTGTGAACTTGTTGGTTTCTAGGCAACTGGTGGCACAGTGGATACAGTGCTAGGGCTGGAATCAGGAAGACCGAAGTTCAAATCTGGCCTCAGACACTTACTGTGTGACCCTGGAGAAGTCACTTAACCTCTGTGTTCCTCAGTTTCCTCAACTTTAAAATAAATAAGTAATAGCATCTATTTTGAAGGGGGTATCGTGAAGACGATACAAGAAAATATTTGTTTAAAAGTGTTTATAGTTCAGTGCCTAGCACATAGATAAATGCTTATTTCTTTCCCTTGCCCTCCTACATCTAGGTCTTTATTCTCTAAGTTACATATTTCCTGGCCTGATCATCAGTGGTATCTTTTGCTCTGGGCCCACCTGAGTTCCATTAGCAGCAGAAGAGATGATAATGAACATCCAAAAAAGTGAGAGTTGTTATTATTGACTGAAATGATAACTGCAAAGCTATCCATTTGAGAATGAGAGCGCTGTAATTAAAACCCTCTCCCACTCTGCCTGCAAAAGTTGATAGTCCTAAATGAATCATATTAAGATAGGATTTGACTCTCAGATGATCAGGTTCAAGCTTGTGGAATGTTAGGCCTGTTGGGTGTCCTTAATGCAAACCCTGTATGCCAAGCATAACTATAGCACTATCTTTTTGGGATCTCACATTGAATTTTATTAAATCTTCCACAAACATTGTCCTATTTGTTGAAGATGACTTGCCAAACTGCCCCAGATGTTAGATCTATCCTTGCACCTTAATTTGCCTGCTCTGTATTTGTCCACATTTACCTAATTATGGCAAAACATTTTAAGTATCATTTTTGAAATTCTTGGTGAAAGATTTCCTGCCACCCTTGAGATATGTTATCTGCATATTCTTAAGAAACAGAACAATAAACAAAGATACTTTAAAAAAATACAGCTTTCCTGACTGCCAAGTAAAATATAACTTTGTTATGGAAATCTTTTGTTCCTCCTCTTCAAAATCTTAGATTATGTGTTTGTAGGCTCCTTCCTTCAGTAGAAAAAAATAAGAACTTGTTGGCTTCAAACCAGTCCATGAGACTTTGAACCAATATGAGTCTCCTATCTGATATATAAGAAAATAATACAGTGGGTCATTAAAGACGGAGGGGAAAAAATTGGAGATATCACCTTAATTTTAACTACTGGATCATAGCCAGTGGATGAAATGGGATCATTCCCATGTATTTCTTTAGCTTCCATATTTCATAGTTGCCCCTTCATAAAACATTAGGTTTACATATAGAAGCCTGGATTGTGTACTTCATGTTAGAGGTAAATTATTCCTCATCTTGCATTGTAGGAAGGTGCAAGCTTTCTATATGTAAACAATACTCTGGGGTTCTGAGAAGGATACAGATTATGATGCTGCAAATGGGTCTTATCAAATACCCTGCCTTCTAAGCTAATGAGCCATGAATAGTGACTGAGCTTTGTGCACACCATTACTGTGAATTCTGAACAAACACTGTGTGTCTTAAAAGGATGGGAGACAGAAACTCACAAGGTGGGGGAAAGGAGAAGAGGAGAGGAAAGGAGGAGGGGAAGGAGAGGGAGGGAAGAAGAAGGGAGAGGAAAAGGAAAGAGAAAAAAAGGGAGGGAAGTGAAAGGGGGAGAGGGGAGAAGAAAAAGGGAAAATGGAGAGGAAAGGAGAAAAGGAGGAGAAGGAGAGGGAGGGGAGAAGGAAGGAGAGAAGAAAGAAAGGGGAGGGAAGGGGAGAAGAAAAGAGAAGAGAGGAGAAGAAAAGGGAAGAGAGAAGATGAAAATCCTGTAAAGCTGCATAGTTGGTCACCTGGGATGTAATTTAGTCGTCATGTTCAGCCCTGAGATGGATGTGTAGGGACTTGTCCCTGCATTGTGATTAATTATTGTCCCTACAGCCAGTGGTGGCTGTCTTTCACTAAAGCATGAGTTCTTAACCTGGCGTCTATGAACTTGAGTTTAAAAAAATTATTCCAATATAATTGGTCTCCTTAGTAATCCAATATATTTTATTTATGCATTTAAAAATATTATTCTGAGATGGGCCCTTTAGGCTTCACCAGACTGCCAGAAGGGTCCAGGACACAAAAGAGGTTAACAATCCCTGCATTAGAGGAAGTATTCAGACAAACCTCTATCACTGGACACAGATTGCCGGCTCACCTGTACTTTGCTCTGTATATAGCTTGTGTATTGAGGTCTAATCTATGGTATTTCAGACAGGAATCTAGCTCCACACATCATGTTTTTGTTTTTGCTGCTTGGAGATTTCCTTTCTGTGTCTTATACATAGTCATATCTATGGCCCCTGGGGCCAGTCTTTTTATCCCTCAGGGTTTCTTCCACACTCAGTCCCCTAATGCATTCACAATGATGGTAGTAGTAACACAGGGGAGCCTGATGCCAACAGGTGCTCGGTAAATCCAGGGAAAGTATCTGACAGGACGGCAGGCACCCAAACCTCTTTTGGGACTGAAGCCAGTATGACCATGTCTAGCTTATTTCCAGCATTCCTCTGATGCTCCCAGGGTTGCATTGTTATTAATGCTTTTTAAAGTACCAGGCCTCTGCCCATTTTCAAATTGTTGTGCATCATTTGCATATTGGAATCCAGGAGGCCCTAACTCTCCATATGTAAAGTGGAATACAGTATAAATAAGATAAATGAATTAGGTCAACTGACTGTGACTGCATTCGTGCCCAACACGTTAGGGCACGACACACATGAAATACAGAAGAGAGTTTTTTAAACTAGCCAATTTATTCCCATCCTGAAATAAGAGAAGCAAACACCCAGATGACAGAACACCCATATACATCGTCATCTGTTCACCCCACAGAAGGCTTAGCACACACCAAAAGCCCTCACACCGAGACAGGGCAAAACACACACACACACACACACACACACACACACACACACACATCTTACTACTATATTGTGCAAATTGAACCCTCAGTAAATACCTTTAGAGATATTCAAAGGCCACCTGTGAAAAAGTACAATTTTCCATCCAACTGTGGGTGGTCCTTCTAAACAGGTTTCATTGTGCATTTTAATTGATTGATGGACAGATTGAGAGATAGGCAACTTGCCCCCACATTAGAGGGAATCCCAGGAGGCAGGGTGGCCCTACAGTCTAGGCCTCCCCCCTCTCCTCTCTTTCTTATCTTTTGTTACCCTATCATTAGGTGTGGTGGTTTAAAGTCAGGAAGACCTAAGAACCCAGGAAGTATCTTAACCTTGCCCAGCTGGTGGAATAATTACTCTTGGCAGCCTCCCATTCTTTTCATCTCCTCATTCCCCACCCCTTGCTTGCCAGGGGTAGGCATTTGCCTTCTTTTTATGCCTGACATATGAGTTGCCAAAGCTGACCCATACCTTCTCCAGGCACTTACCATCAATCACTATAGCCCTGTTAGAGACAGCAAGCAGTCCATCATTTTCATCAGCAGAATTTAGGGGAAAAAATACTGGAAAAAAATGGTACTTATTACTGGAATTAATATGATGTTATATGGTACACCTTTTCTAATTAGGGAATTGGCTTAGTTTGTGAGATGGGCTATTTTTGGTCTTATGTCTTGAAATTAATGACCCAAGGTGACAAATGTGAAAAAAGAAAGAGAATTATTTAAAAAAAAAAGAAAAAGAGAAAGAAGTTCTCCTCCTGTAGTGGGCCAGGACTGACTCCATCTGGTCGGATACCTCATATTTGAGATGAGAGTGAAACGAGACACTCGTGGCTCATTTAGCTGTTAAGGAAAGGAGGCTTACTTAGCCATGGCTAAGGAAGGAAATTCAGGAGAGGGAAAAGATATTTATTGAGGACATGGCTTTGAGTGAGTGGGGTGAAGCTTCCTTGTGTGGGTGTTGTTCATGTGACCAGTGTGTTAGCCAGAGACCTGAGAGAAAAGCAGGAGAGCAAGACTGCTAAATGGGTTTATTACAAGGGCAAATAAAACATGTATAGTCAGAAACTTAGGGAATTAAATGCATTGAAAACAACAGCAGCAACAAGTACCCAATCCTAGACCAGGTGGGACCTAATCTTCCCATTTTTCTACCTTCCTACAGTTCCCCATGTCTAGTTCAGTCTAGTGCCCTCTTCAGGTTGGGAGCCCTGTTGCCACTACATCTCACTATCTCCTGGCTCCAGAAAAAAGTGATGCCTTCTGTCCTAGGATAACCACTGCCAATTTGGCAGAGACACAAGCGAGTGCCATCGGATAAGTGTAGTGGTCCATTTTACAATCCCGGGATCCCTTGCAGCCAAAAAGGAATCCTTCTAACTGCCTGGCAGGCTTGTAGATGTTCCATTCATATCCCTATCTAATCTCTGCTTATGTAACCCTCACTGAGCAAGAAAAAAAGAAAAAGGGAGGAAATACAAAACAAGTAAGGACAAGGTTCCTAACAACTCACAAATAATGACAAACCTCTAAAAGTACACAAAAAAATCAAACAACAAAAATTTCTTAAATATCTATTACATATTAGGCACTGTGCTAGGCACCTGGGATAAAAGCCCAAAGCAGCAAGACAGTTGCTGTCCACAAAGAAGTTCCAGTTACCTAGGAAAGTTGAGAAGTGCATACGTTTGGATGCATGTCTATGTAAAATAGGAAATACTCATGGAAGATCATTTTGGGGACTAAATACTAACAGGTGGTAGTATCCAGAAAGATTTCATGTAGAAGAGGTTGCTTGTTTTGAACCTTGAGGAAACTAGGCATTCTGAGAGATGGGGGTGAGGAAGGAGCGAATTCCTGACTGTGGAGACAATCAGTGCAAGGGCATCTCTCATCTTGAGAGATGGAGCGCTTTGAATAAGGAATGAGAAGAAAGGGAGTTGGAGCTAAAGAGTACTGTTAATAAAGGATAGTAATATGCAATAAAGTTGGAAAGGTAATTTTGGAACCCAGTTATGAAGGGTTTAAAATGCCAAATAGAGGAAATTGTATCTGATATACTAGGGAGCCATTGGAGTTTACTGACCAGTGGAGTGACACTGTCCGACCTACGCTTTAGGAATATCACTTTGGCAGCTCTGTGGAGGGTGTGCTGCAGAAAGGGTGAGACTTGAGGCAGGGAGACCAGTTAGGAGGCCAATTATTTTGGCAGTACAGGCAAGAGGTGATGAGGACCTAGTGTGGTTGCTGTGTAAGTAGAATAAAAGGGAGAGGTGAGAGATAGGTGAAAGGAGAAAACGCATTTTAGCAACTACTTGAATATGTGAGACTGAATGGAAATGAGGAGTTGAGGATGATTTGGAGGTTATGAATCTAGGTGACTGGTGGGATTGGGACTCATTCAACAGTAAATAGGGAAGTTTGGAAGAGGAATGGGTTTGGGAAAAAGGTAATCCAAAAATTCTGTTTTGGACGTGTTGAATTTCACACATCTATGAGACGTGTAGCTCAAAATGTCCAAAAGGCAGGAGAGAGACTAGGGCTGGATGGACAGACCTGAGAGTCATCTGCACATAGCTGTTAATGAAACCCAATGGACCTGACAAGGTGACCAACTGAGATTGTATAGAGAAAAAAGAAGAGGACCTAGGGTAGAACCTTGGAGCACCAGATAGGAGCAGGCTATAAATGATGCCTCTTTCAATACCCTGATCTACTTTTTCAATCTACTTAGTTCTTATGACCTACCCCTCCTCCATTCCAACTCAGCTACACTCTTGATCTTGTCGCAATCACAAGTGTTCACTTCAATCTCTGATGATGAGGTGGATTTTTTTGCTATCTGAGGTCAACCTCTTTTCATACACTTTGATCCAATCCCCTCCTGCATTCTCTAGCAGACTGCTGCACTGTCGCCCCTACCCCCACCCCCTGCCTTGTTGTTCAGTTACGTCTGACTCTCCATGACCCCATTCTGGGGTTTTCTTCGCAAAGGTACTAGAGAACTTTGTCATTCCTTCTGCAACTCATTTTACAGATGAAGAAATTGAGGCAAACAGGGTTAAGTGACTTGCCCAGAGTCACACAGGCAGTAAGTGTCTGAGGTTGGATTTGAACTCAGGAAAAGTCTTCCTGACTCCAAGCCCAATGCTCTATCCGTTGTACCACCTAGCTGCCCTCCCCTCTCTCATTAATATTCAATCTCTCCCTAGCTACTGGTTCTTTCCCTGCTGCCTAGAAACATGCCCCCTTTCCCCATCCTAAAGAAATCCTTATGAGGTCCTACCACGCCTGCTAGCTCTTGTCCTGTATCTCCTCTCTCCTCTCCTCTTCTCAGTTAAACTCCTTTTAAAAAGCAGTCTCCACTTGCTGCTTCCACTTTTCTCATTCTCCCCTCAACCTGCAATCCAGCTTCTGACTTCAACTGCAAATGTTCTTTCTGAAGTTTCTTATCCTCATCCTATGTTTGGCACTGTTGACTAACTCTCGCTGCATGCTCTCTTTCTCTGGGTTTTCATGACTGTGCTTTCTTTGGAGTCTCCTCCTACCTGTCTCTCTGTTCCTTCTCAGTCTTAGTAAGGAGGTCAGTGTGGCTAGCCTCTATAGAGGAGGGTAATGTGCAAGAAGACTGGAGAAATAGGAAGAGACCTGGGTATGAAGAATTTTAAATGTCCAACAGATGAGTTTGTATTTGATAGTAGAGGCAGTAGGGAGCCATGGACTGAGTAGGACAGTGATATGGTTAGAATTGCACTTCAGTTAAAAAAAAACAACAAAAAAACAAAACCCAAAAACAAAAACAAAACTTTGGCAACTGAATGGAATAGGGAGAAAATTGAGTTGGAATAGGCAATGAGGGACTCACCTAGGATAGTGGGTGCCTTAGTGGAGACGTATGTGGGAGATGTAGAAATCACAAGAAAGGAATTCAAATGACACTAAGATTGTGATTCAAGATGATTGGAGAAGTCGAGATATTTAGACATAAAGATGAAGAAGAACAGTATATTAATACAAATTATGCCTTGAAGCAATATATATCAAGTAGCTCATGAGCTAAATAAGTAATCCTATGGTGAAGAGGAGAAGCTAGGCGGCACAGTGGATACAGAGCTGGCCCTCAAGTTAGGAAGACCTGAGTTCAAATCCAGCTACAGACACTTACTAGCTATGTGACCCTGGGCAAGTCACTTAACCTTGTTTGCCTCAGTTCCTCATCTGTAAAATTATCTGAAGAAGGCAATGGCAAACCACTCATGGATCTTTGCCAAGAAAACCCCAAATGGGGTCATGGAGATCTGGACACGACTGAAACAATTCAACAACAATGCAATGAAGAGAGCCCACTGTTGAGCTAACGTGATCTGGTAAGGCTTCTTGGAAGAGCTGAGGCTTGAGGAAGGCTAGGATTTTCGTAGAGACTCTTAATGCTGGAGTGGCCTGAAGCCAATGAATTTTTTTTTTCTTTTCTGAGATTGGGTCTCCCTATCTCATTCAGACAGGAAGTTCAGTGGCCACTCATGGAGATTGCCAGTCCATTATGGAAGCTTTGACCTGGTCCATTTCCATCCTGGGCTAGTGGCTGTATCTCCTGGTGACCTCAGCTCCTAGAGGTTTACCATATTGGTGCTGGACTTGTGGGGAACATTTGATTCACTTAGCCCTACTGCAGCTCCGATTGAAGCGATCCAGTGGCTCTCAGCCTACCCATAGCTGGTACTATCAGCCTGAATCATCAGGCCTGGGTGGCCCAAGGCCACAGAGACAACAGCCTTAATAGAGAAAAAGCACCTAGAAGTGTGAATGGGAGAATGGAAACCTGTAGTGAAAATAGGGTACAAATGGAGATTTGGATAGATAAAGGAAACCTAGCAAGAGGGCAGGAACCAAAGTGGGTACCAAAGAATCCTGAACATTTGGGTGCAATTCTATGTCTGAAGATACGTTCCTGGCATGATGGGACAATTTTACACACATACACACACATACGTATATGTATACGATATATATGTATATGCATATGTATATGTATATATATATACGTATACACACACACACACTCTATATCTGTATCTATCTCTGTATATCTGCATCTATCTGTCTGGCAATCCTAGCTTTATTCCCTGTCCCCTATTAGCCAAGATGGGATTTTTCATTTCTGCCCCTTCAAATGGCATTCTTCCTGCCTCTCTGCCCCATACCCCCTGCCAATCTTGGCACTGGGTATAAATTAAAGAAAAGGGATTACAGTCCCATTTACATGTTTGAGAAAACTGAGACCTAGCTCCAACCCTGCTGAAAACTATATGTGTGTGTTTAGGTAAGTTCCAACTCCCAGAGACTTTGGGTTCCTCTCCCTCCACCCCCAATGTATTTTCCCCCCTATATCCACGACTTCATTGGTTTGTAAATTCCCTCAAGCCATGCAGATCAACACCGGTGATGTAACTTTATAAGGGAGAGTTGCTTGATGCATTGAGAGATTAAATGACTTGCTTAGGATCACACAGCCGATATTTTATCAGAGGTGGGACTTGAACCCAGGTGTCTATCCCTGACACCAAGCTGCCTCAAGTCTAATTTTAGTCATAGAGAAAATGGAGATATTGACCTCGATGATTTTTGCTGTCCCTTCTATCCCTGACATTCAATGACATATTTATTATACTCTTCTAGAGAGACTTGGACTAGCAGGTGGTTAATGAATATGGAAATGACAGAATGGAATTACATCTCCAAGTTAGGGTTGGGGAGTTCAGTCTCAATAAGGACAAGGAAATAAAAAAGAAGGAAATCAGTCAACCAATCAATAAGTATTTATTAACTACCTGCTTTGTATATAGTTTATATAGGTTATATTGAAATACTGCATTGCTTATATAGTTATAAATGACATATTAATATATTTATAGATAATAATTGATAAAAATAATAGCTAAGATTTATATAAAACTTTACTTTTTTTTTTTTTGGTGAGGCAATTGGGGTTAAGTGACTTGCCCAGGGTCACAGAGCTAGTGAGTGTTGTGTGTCTGAGGCCGGATTTGAACTCAGGTCCTCCTGACTGCAGGGCCAGTGCTCTATCCACTGTGCCACCTAGCTGCCCTGAACTTTACATTTTTCAAGGAACTTTATAAATATCTCATTTTATCCTCACAACAATCCTATTATCCCCATTTTACAGGTAGTGAACCAGAGGCAGCCAGAAGTTAAGTAATTTGTCCAGGGTAAAATAGCTAATAATAATGATGATGATGATGATGGTGGTAATATTAAATTGACAAGATTTGAACTGTCTTCCAGACTTGAGATCCAGTGCCACCTAGCTGCTGAGGATACAAAGAAAAGCAAAAATACAAAAACAGTTCTTTCCTCAAGGAGCTTACATTCTAATGGGATATATATACAATACATAAATGTGTGTATATGCAAATATACATATTTATGTACATGTTTGTATGTATATATATACATATATATGCATATACATATATATATATTTAATATGCAGAAGAAAGGGCAAAACACAAATAGCTGAGGTGGCAGTGGGGTGGGAAGAACAGGGATAGGGAAGTCCTCTTGCAGAAGGTACCATTTGAGCTAAAACTCTAAAGAAGCCAGAAATGTCAAGAGGGGAGATCAGGAGGGAGAACCTTCCAGGTAGGGAAGACAGCCACTATGCCAGTGCAGAAATGAGACATGTGATATTTTTTGGGAGGAAACACAAGTAGGCTGGTATTGATGGACCACTGAGTGAAGAGGAGAAAGGGGTGAGAAGGCTGGAAAGGTTGGAAGGGACCAGGTTGTGAAGAGCTCGAACACCAATCAGAGGACTTCATAATGATGTCATAGAACAATGAAAGCAGCTAGGTGGTTTGCTAGTTGGGCAAAGATTAAGAATAACTATCCCCCACTGCCTATTCTGAAAGATGTTAGGGGGAAGATATAGCAGCAGAGTGCACTGTAGTTGTAGTGGGGCATTGTGTAGTCCTATAAATTTCCTGTTCCAAGAAGGCCCAGAGGAATTGCTGACTTATCTTTCCAGAAGGAACTGTCGAGGGAGCCAGGTGGCATCTAACAGGAGTATGAGGTCAATGTGCCAAACAGACAGGCTCAGCAGGAAACCCATCTGTGATATTGCAAGTGTGGAATCACAGGCAGAGGAGAGGGAGAATGGAAGAGAGGAAGAAAAGAGGGAGGGAGGGAGAGCTGGAGGGAAAACGTGAGAGAGAAAAGTAGGGCAGGAGAGAAGTCCACGTGGCAGGGTAATTAGTGGCACTGGGGATGTCTCATGAAAGGAGTTACCTACAAATCCTCTAAGCATTACCAAACGGCTTGTCACCAGATTAGCAGCAGAAAGGACTGGGGTCAGAACTGGAATCACTCCTTATTCCCTGGTGATTTTTCTGGACTCCAGCTTAATACTGCACAGGGTAGTTACTTCCCAGAAAGCTTCACTCTACAAAGAAATCACAGAAGACTGTAAGTTTCTCAAGGACAGGATCTATGTTCTCTACTTCTCTAGTGTATCTGCACAGCTATCACAGCAATATAAAAATAATGGGTGCTGAACAAAGGATGAAGGGGACTGTGATAATAAAAGCAAAGTACTATTCTGTCTTACTGGATAGGAGTTTGTATCTGTGGTGTTTTTATACTGCAGTGAATGCCTGGATGAAGGTTACTCAGCTCATGCCAACATCCGCTGAAACGATCAGCTAAATTCAGAAATGTTAGCAGGAAAGGACCTGTTTTTTACATTAACTAGATGGCATTAATACCCATGGATACATTTGCTGAATTCCTGGGAATTAGCTATGAAATGTGGCTTGAATTTGCCTTATTCCTCTAGAGGTGTGGTGCTCCACGAGTCTCCCATGGTGTTGGTTAAAGTTTTGTGGGGCTTGATGGTCAAGGGGGATGGGGAGGGTGGGGCAGTAGATAGCAGTATAGGATGTCTGTAAGGAGCCAATGATGAGAAGTCAATAGCCAGCTTAGCCAATGGGAAGAAGTTAAGACAGTGTCTATTTTCCAGAAGTTAGTCAACAACAATGAGTTCTTGGACCGATGGAAAAATAGAATCAGCAACCAGAATGAGCAAATGCCAAGTACCGAACAGATTAAGGAAAAGGTAGTATGATACAGCAGAAAGAATATTGGGGGGTGGGAGTGGGTTGGGAGATTTTGGTTCAAAACCCAGGTCTCATACTACATTAGTTAAACTATTAACATAGCCTCATTTTCCTCCTCATATATAAAACAGGGATAATAGCAATTGTATGGTCTTCCTCAAAGGTATTATAAGGAAAGTGCTTAGTAAAGGTGAATTATTGTTATTATTACTATTTATATTGTTGTTGTTATTATTGTATAATGGTCCAAACTCAATCAAAGAGTTTCACACAGTTGTCGTGCTCAGTATACTAAGCATCTCTGTAGATTTCTAGCTGGCTTGTGAGAGGCTAGTGCTAGCCCATCTCCTTATAGACAACTCCCATTTACCTCCACTGCCCCTTGAATGAAAGGCAAATGTGTTGGAAAGGAAGCAGGTAGAATTTTAATGACTGTGGCAATAGACACGATAGTTGGTAGTATAAGACAAATTTTGATTTAAAAAAAAAGTCTTTTCTCCAAAATGACCTTAGGAGGCACACATGGGAAAACTCTTACCTTTGGTTTGGCAAAAGACCATAGGAACATTATAGAGAAACTGTGATTTGGTCTACGTAGACATTTCAGAAGCTGGGAGCTTCACTCTGGCCACAGAATGGTTCTTTCCCATTCCTTCTACATAAAACAAAAACAAAACCTTAAGATTTGTACTATCCTTCTCATGACATTAGGAGACAATACCCAGCAGCTGGGATGTTACCTACAGGGGACAGAGGTAGCTCATTATTATTCATATGAGCCTCATGTAGGTCTGTTACAATTCCTGGTTATTGTTGGTGGTGGTCTGTTCTTGAAGGGGACCAATGACATCAGGAGGGTGACATCTTGACTTGCAGTAAATTGGATCTAAGTGAGGTAGGGCTGTACAAAGGTATCAGCCTCACTCTCTCCTCCAGAGAGAGTCATCAGAGTTGTCAGAGTCTGGTGGTAAGACATAGGTCAAGATGACTGGTGATGGCTTCAGATGTGGTGAGGGACCTTGGCCTTTTTTAGCTAAGGTCTTTCCAGTGTCTCAGTTTGTCTGAGGGAAAGCCCATTCAGGCCATTTTTTGCCTCAAATCTTACCTAGCCTTTAATTACAGTTCCTGGTATCTCAGGGAGGAGCTGTGATCCATTCTTCTTTGCCCATGTTACTGGATCTCACTAGGTCCATTCTTCTTATATATCATCCCAGCTCCTCAGTCATTTGGAGGGCAAATAAAACTCATAGGTGTGTTCAAAGCATGGGCAGGTTATGCTGGGGGTAGTATTCCTATTAACCCTACTCTTAACCCTAGGTTTCATCTGAGGTATCTTACTCTTTGGGCAAGGGCCAATGGTAATATATGCCCAGGGTGTCTTCACTAGCCATGCTCTATACATATCTATGTCTAAAACCACTCAGCTTCCTTCCCCCCCCCCATCACATCTAAGTGCATTCTGATTTAAGAAAACATCATAAAATGTTAACCTACAAATCAGGCAAATTAGGGGATGATTCATAAGAACCCCTCAGGGTTCCTTTAAATAACAAGCCTCCCCCAGGGTGTTTGAAATGTGATTAGATTCACAAAAATTTGATTTGCACATAATATTTGGTGAGTCTATCTTATGAGTAAGGAACAAGGTCTATCAGCAGAGGAAACAGTAGTAGCCTGTTTCTGTCTAGAACTACCAGACATTTGGAATTACTCCATAAGTACTAAACTGTACATAGCCTTAGACTCAGCAATGCTACTACTAGACTTCCACCCCAATAAGTTAAAATCAAAGGGAAAGGATCCATAGGTATAAAATATTTATAGTAATACTTCACTGTAATAGCAAAGAACTGAAACAGAGAGGGTGCCCATCAGCTGGAGAATGGCTGAACAATTCTGATATAGGAATGTGATAGAATATTACTGCAAGGGAAAGGATGGATTCAGAGAAACCTGGAAGACCTGTATTAACCGAAGCAGAACTAGGAAGATGAGTTATACCATGATTATAACATTGGCAAAGAAAAACAGCTTTGAAAGACTTAAGAACTCGGGTCAGTGCTGTGACCAACATAAACTATGGAGATCCAGTTACAAATCACAATACTATTTGGCAGAGAAGTGATGGATGGGAAATGTACATTTTTGAATGTGGCTGTATCGTGTATTTGTGTTGCTTGACAGGGCTTATTTGACGCAAGGGATTTTTTTTCTTTTAAATTCAGTGAAGGATTTGAGGAAAGAAAAGGTGACTCATAGTGATTAAGCATTTTAAAAACACACAGAAGAAAACAGAGGGAGGTCCAGAGGGGGACGCAAACAAGCAGGACAGCTTTGAAACTAACATGCTGAATTTATTATATGCTATAAAAAAGAGGAAAGCTGTTTGTAGTAGAGATTCATGGTTTCATATGCAACCCCCCTCTTTTTGGTTCTTCTTTGTATGAGGAAATATTCATTGTAATAGTACTTGTTTAGTGCAGAATAATGAAAATTTTTTAAATTGCACTGCCACCTTGAACCCCATCCCCCAATAACTTAGCTAATATGTCAATAACAAATTTGAAAACAAATTGAAACATTCTGTGATAACATAAAAACAAATGGGAAAAGTCCTGCTCCTGTCTTGAGATGCTTATTGAATCAAATATTACAATATTGATTGTATTATATGTTTTCATATTTAATTCAATGAAAGCCATGGGATCTAAAGACATTCTATTCCCCTAAAGAATTTCCCACTTTGCTGAAGAATTTATTATTGGCATGCCACCCAAATCTGATTATGATTGAATAAAACAGTGGCTGAGCTATTGAATCAGGACCAGGATTCTAAAGCCACGGCTGAATCTTCATCACCACTTTTGCACACATATACTTCCCAAACCCCATTTTGCTCCACAATGGTTGGGTTTTTTTCCCCTTTCCGAAAAGCAGCTTTTAAATATGGGTCTTATGCTTTCCTGGGAATTCATTTTCTTGCCTGCGTGTTTTATCTCCCCTACAGGCACTGTTGTGTACACATGCACACCGAGTGCACATGCAAATTCATCAAATAGATATATTTAATCACCTCAACTCCAAGCAGAAACAGAACTTTAAGACAATATCCCAAACCTGCCTGGCCTTTAAAGGCTGGTGTCCCAAATTTTAGATTGTAATTTTAGAGGTCAGGATGAGAACAAAATTTCAAATATATGACCTAAAAATAGCATTTCCCTCCCTCTCTTCATCTCCCACATTTTTTTTAAAGCAAAACATACAGATATAGGGCCTGTAACCAGTATAATGCTCATCTCGTGTTTTCCTTGTTCATTAAGGATATGGAAGGTTTTTTCCTCCCCCATCCTTCCATTCCCCCCTCGAGATGATGCTTTTGTCAGCCCTAGAATGTTCCCATATTTCTATTTGTGGCTGTGGCCCCTGGCTGCATCCTGAAAGTCTAATCAAATGCTCTATATCACTGTAGAAAATCGCCCTGTCCCTGTAGTGAGACTCTGAACCAATAAATAATAAATCAGTTAGGGCTTTGACAGACGGATATAATGAAAAATGCAAAATAAGAAAAAAATATATAAATATATATAGAGAGGACAGCATTCTCCCCTCTCTCCTGTCCCAGCTCTAGCACAACAGGGTTACTTCCTTCCGGGCCCTGGAGAAGCATTTCATTCTCTCTGTATCTCTCTGTCTGCACGGACACGTGGACACCGTCAGGCAGAATGTCACAGCTAGAACTTGAAGAGAGGCACTCATAATGCAGAGAATGATGAAAAGTTTTGTGTATCAGGATAAGGTGTTACTTCCCTCCAGTCCTCTGCAGAGATTGGTGTGTGTGTGCCAAGAGGGCACACGGGTTGTTTTTTTCTTGGGTAATTAGTTCAAGAGTCCCTGGCACCCCTGCTTCTTGCCCTAGGGAGGGCAGCTGCTTATCCTAACAGTTATCAACTGGCACATGACCACATAGTGTAGTAGAGCTATCAATTGGCTTTGAGTTAGCAGATCTGGGTTTGAACCCTAGCTCTCCTACTGGCTGCCTATGTGACCCTGGGCAAGTTATTGACCTCTCTGGCTGGACTTTCCACTGAGGCAAAGAGGCTGAAGTGAGTAGTTAGGTAGATGTCCAGAGGAAAAAAGGGAGGAGATCCATAGCACATAGAGGAAGTTCAAAGACTCCAAAGAGCAATTGTTAGGACAAACCATGCAACCTGCTTAGATGCCAAAGAAGTCCTGCCCAGAAATAGATCAAGTCTATTCTTATACTGGCTAGTACTTAAGTGGTCTCAATGAACATTAATAGTTATATCTCTTAAAAAGCTAGTGAAGTAGGTCAGTTGTGACTCTCTCTGTTTTACAGATTAATCCATGGTAATTATATAAGTGGAGTAAGGCTTACATTTTACATCTGTAAAATCAGGGAATTGGAGTAGGTAAATGCCAAGAAACTTATTAGTATATTATTATTATTAGTATATTAGTAATAATTATTGCCCTACCTAGCTCACAAGATTATTGTGAAGGTCAAATGAGAGAATGAGATCACAGAGTAAGAAATGAAAGGGACCTGAGAAGTCTTCTAGTCAAATTCCTTCATTTTGCTGATGGGGAAACTGAGGCCTAGAGAGAGTAAGTGTCTTGTCCAAGATCTCTCAGGTAGTAGGTAGCAGAGCCAGGATTATAATCTAGGTCCTCTGATCACAAATCAAAACTTTTTTTTTTACAGTACCATGCTGATGTAAAAGTGCTTTGTATCATCAAATGCTATATAGACATGTGTCAAATTCAAAGTCCCTGCCTCACTTATATTTGACCTAATTGTTCTCTTAGCTCATATCCCACACTCTACTTCTGACCTCTTTTTATTAGCATTCCAAATGGAAAAAGATCAGTGCTTTGATGTATTCCTTTTAAAAGATCCCAGTCACTCTTCTAATCTCACTTTTTAAAAAACCAAGTATTTATGTATTTCATTCATTCAACAAATGAACAAGCTATCAACAGAGCAGTGTTTAAAAGCCTGGGGAAGAGGCAAAATTTAGGAAGTACTCTGTGTCCTTAAGGAACTTGCAATTTATTGTTAAGGGAGGCCTAGAGGACTTGCACTCTTTGCTCATCCCTGGGAATATGCCTGGTACTTGAATTCAGGGTGAAGAAAATCCTCCATGCGGTGAACCACCACCAAGGTCAGGCTAAACACAAGTCAAATCCTTGTCATACGTGAGCCTTCACCTAAATTGGTTGGTAGATTGGTTGTTGTCTTTTGTTCTTGAAGAGGACCAAGATGACATCACTATATTACAGTCAAATTACAGTGTATTCGGCTGTGGCTGATGAGACCAATAGGAGTTCAGAATGCTCTACCACAGGTTGGGCACAAATAGTCCATGTGAACATTTGGGGTGGATCCTCTAAATCTGTTCATCTTGTGTTTCCTTTGAGTTCCTTCAATCCTGCTTTGCTCATAGAGCACAGAACCCTCTCTGATGAGGATATGCCATTCTGGGCGGTCCTGTGCCAGTGTCTCCCACGCCACACAATCAATTCCAATTCTTAAGAGAGACCTTGGGAGTGTCCTTGTATTGCTTTTTCTGACCACCACATGAGTGCTTCCCCTGTTTGAGTTCACCATAAAATAGACTTTTAGACAAGCATATGTTTGGCATTTGAACAAGGTGGCCAGCCCATCAGAGTTGTGCTCTCTGCAGTAGAGTTTGAATGCTTGGCAGTTTAGTTGAGAAAGGACTTCAGTATCTGGTATCTTATCCTGCCAAGTAATCTTCAGAATCTTCCTAAGACAATTCAAATGGAAGCGATTCAGTTTCCTGGCATGGAGCTGGTACACTGTCTAGGTTTCATAGGCATACAACAATGAGTTCAACACAATGGCTCTATAGACCTTCAGTTCAGTAGGCAGTCTAATATCTCTTCTCTTCTAATATTCTCTTCTTCTTCTATTTCTTTACTTTCCTCAGAGCCTCCTAAACATTAAACTAGTTCTGGCAATGCATTACCTCATTATCCATGTGTACATCCCTGGAAAGTATCCTGCCAAGGTAAATGAGCTTATCCACAGTAGTAAGAACTTCTCCATTTGCTGTAACTGATGGTTCTATGTATAGATGATATGGTGTTACCTGGTGGAGCACCTGTGTTTTCTCAGTGTTAATTGTTAGACCAAAATTAGCACAAGCAGCAGAAAATCGATCCATACTTTGTTGCATCTCAGCTTCAGAGGTTGCACTGAGTGCGCAATCATCTGCAAATAGGAAATCATGCACTGGTACTCAGTCGGCTGTGGTCTTGGCTTATAGCCTTTTCAAATTGAAGAATTTGCCATCAGTATGATAGCTGACCTTAATGCCATGTTCATTCTCATTAAAGCATTTGGCAACATGGCTGAAAAACATCATGCCAAAAAGCACGGGAGCAAGCACACAGCCTTGTTTCATTACATTGGCGACTGGGAAAGCACGAGAGTATCATCCATTATCCAGAACCTGGGCAAGCATTCCATGATGAAACTGATGTACAGTACTGCTGAGTTTCTCTGGGCAACCAAATTTTGACATAATTTTCCATAAGTCCTCATGACTGACAGTATCAGAGGCCTTGTTCAGACCTACAAACATTGTATGCAGACTTCTGTTCTGCTCTTGATATTTCTCCTGGAGTTGTCAGTCAGCAAACACCATATCAGCCATTCCTTGGCCTTTTCTGAAGCCTCTCAAGTAGATGACCATGTTCCAGGCAAAGGATCAGCCTATTAAGGAGCACTCTGGCAAGAATCTTACCAGCAGTGACTAAGAGAGTCTCCCCCCACCCACCCCGGCATCGTCACAAGATAATCTATTTCCTTTACCTTTATAAAGATGGACAATGGAGGTGTCCTTGAACTCCTGGGGGATAACCTTCTCTTACTATGTAACCCAGAAAATTTCAGTCAGCTTTTGTATGACCAATGGACCCCCCACCTTGTAAATCTCAGCTGGAATAGAATCGGCACCAAGTGCTTTGCCACATGAAAGGCACCTAATAGCATTCAAAACACCTTCTTCGGTTAGAACTTCAGCTAGGGAGGGATTGACTTCAACCTGAGGTAAATGGTCAATGGCTTCAGCACTGATTGATGATGATCTGTTGAGAACACTATGGAAATATTCATCCCATCTCTCCAGCATCATGTCCTTATCACTAATCAACGTGACTCCATCAGCCCTGAGTAGTTGAGATGCATGAAAATGTCTTTGGCCCATAAATAGCCTTCAGGGCATCAAAAAAGCACTTCGGATTGTTATTATCAGCATAAAACTGAATTCCATCTGCCTTCTTTACTGAGCCAAGAATCCTGCATCTTTCTAATCTTTGCTTGTACTTTACCTTTGATGGAGTTAAATGCTGCCTTCTTAGAGATGGATAAACCATCCTGCTGGTAAACCCTGTGGAGTTCTTGTTTTTCATTTAGCAGCTTCTGAATTTTGCCATCATTTTCCTGAAACCAGTCTTAATGTTTGCAAGTGTTCTGATCCAGATGAGCAAATGCAGTGTTGTGCACCAAATTTCTGAAAGCTGCCCACTCTTTTTCTTCTCCACTGTTGCCAGCCACGTGTTGGCTCAATTTTTCCTCCAAGTTAGCAACAAACCTTTCACATTTGGAGAAGCAATCTAATCTGTTGACATTAAGTCTTCTGGTAGTCATTTTGCTTTGGGGCTACCACTTTTGTTGAATGCAAATATTTAACTTGGAAGGCATAAGTCTATGACCAGTCCAGCACTCTGTGCCCCACATTGCCTTAGTCACTCTCACTTCCTGTCTGTATCTTCTCCTTACAATCACAGTCTGTTAAATGCCAATGATGTTTCGAGGGTGCATCCATGGAGATTTATTGTGTTTAGATAAATGAAAGACAGCCTTGGTGATGAAAAGGTCATGAGATACACAAGTCTTCACCACACTACAAGTAGTTAAGTGACCGGTGATGTTGCTGTTTCTAACTCCATCCCTCCCAAGGACTCCCTGCCATGTCTGGTAGTCTGAGCCTACTCTAGCATTAAAGTCACCTCAAATTATAAACTCGTCCTCTTTTGGCACATTGATGATAAAGGTCTCCAGGTCTTCACAAAATTTTTCTTTGACCTCATCAGAGTTTGTCATGGTAAAACGGTGTAAATGGGAGCGCAAACACTGATGATGGTAGTAAGGTGTTTTCCTCCAAGTGGCAATTACATTGTCATAAACCTTCACTCCTTTTGGTAGGCCTACGAGCTTGTTGACTAGTTTGATTTTGATTGCAAAACTTATTCCAGCTTCATGGTATTCCCCTTCACTGCAGTCATCCAGAAAAATGTGAAGCCAGCTCTGACTTCAGTAAGCTGGCCTTCATTTGCCAACCTTACTCAGGGCTGCTATTTAGATGCAATGTCTGCTGAGTTCTCTTGCTAACAGGAGCTGTTTGTCTGTCAGGTCTACTGGATTTTGTGTTATCTGTAAGTGCACACATTCTATGTACCGATGGTGAGTGGCATCGTCTTTGCAGAGGTTTTTTAAAATATGTTTTTGTGTTTCAACTGTAGGGTGGGACCCTACCTGTTTTGGTAATTGGGCCAGGGTTGGGTAAGCAGACAATTTTAGGGCACCTTTTCTCACACCAGGAAGTGAGCAGTGTGGTCCTTAAAATGCTGCTCAGACACCCGGGGGCTGCCAAATCCCACTGCTTCCTCCAGTGAGAAGATGACCCTATGGCCTGGGCCACCTGTGTGCAAGGTTGTGACTACAGCTCCTGGTGTATCTGCACCTGCTGCTTCATCACTTGCTTGTTGCCGCAGGACTTTGAGATAGGTAAAAATGGTAAAATATTGTGGGTGATGTCTTTTGATTCATGCATAAATTGTATTTAAGTGAAGCAGAGTTGTGCAAAGTCATTGGCCTCACTCTCTTCCAGAGTCATCACAGTCCAGTGGCAGGACGGAGTCAAGATAACTGGTGATGGCTCAGGATGCACTGGATGACCTTGGCATCATCAATGTCTAACCAAATTCTAAGTGCTTCACAGCACCTGCTTCAGCTATCTTCACGCCTGTTGGAATAGATTGTTCTCATCAGCCCATTCCACCAGGGGAAGTCTTCACATGCTTGGGGTAGACACCCCCCTAACTCAGATGGGTCTGAGACCCTTTGGTTACCCTCAGCCTTGTTTAGTCCATCTGCTGAAATGATTCACCATGGTGTGGCCACTGTGCCTGCTCTCCTGGAGCCACAGGTGAGAGTTAGGTGGAACAGGTAGACACCAAAGGTGGAAAGCAGCCCTGAAAGGGGCTCAGCAGCCCTCACACTAAAGTTGCTAGTCTTCTCTGAACACACCCTACACCAGTCCTTCATCTAGAGACCCTATTAAAGCCACAAACAATGCCAAGGGGAGTAGATTCCTCATTTCTAACATAAGCTCAGGTCTGGTTTGAATAAAATCATGGTACAGGCCATAGTATTCCCAGTGGTTGGGACATTTGTGGGCTCATGGAGAGGTGAGGGAAATGACAATGTGAACCCCCAATCTGAGTCTTAGAGTCATCCCGAGACGACAAAGTACCCTGTCTCTCCCTATGTATCCTTTGATAAAGCCTATGCTAGCAACAAAACCATAAATATGTTTGTCAGGCCTGGGAATTTCTTCTCGCTCAGATTTACTTTTGCCTTCACCTTCTTTTGAGAGTGGCTATCATTCAGTTAAGAGGATCTTTTCCCTTTCCTTCCATTTCCTATTTCAAAGCACTTCTTTATTTTACCTAAAAGGCCCCACCTGTCCCTTCTCCCCTTTCTCTCCCCCTGCAATAATCACTTTCAAATGTATTCTTTCCAATCCTATAGCAAGTGAAAACAGCAGAGCTCCTGGCTTATGACACCCATATTGGTTTCTATACCTGAACTCTTCATTGAGATACAAAAGCTGGGCATAGTAGATAGAGCTCCAGCCTTGGAGTCAGGAGAACCTGAGTTCAAATCCGGCCTCAGACATTTGACACTTACTAGCTGTGTGACTCTGGGCAAGTCACTTAACCCCGATTGCCTCACCCCCCACCAAAAAAAAAAAAGAGAGATACAAAGGCTGGAGTTGGTAGTTGGGGTGAGTGGCCAGAGAAAAAGGGAAGAAGGAAAGAAGGAGAGTATGGGGCATGTGGGAAAAGGACAAATATCTTTGGGAAGGAATTGTTAGGATAAGCCATGGAACCTAGTTAGATGCCAAAGGAGCCCTGCCCAGTAATAGATCAAGTCAATGATGTATAGTCACCATCTTCTTGTGTTGGCTGGTACTTGGTTGGTACTACAGAGATGAATTGGGAGTGCTGCCTGAAAGAAGAATGAAAACATGATTGGCCTTCTTCTGAAAGTGGAGGTTATGAGAGGAACCAGCCAATCAGAAGATGAGACAACAGAGTCAAGGATATTTCCAATGTGAAAAGTAGTACAAGGAGGAGTGAGCTTCCAGGGTGAAGAGGTTTCTATGACAAAGTAAACAAAGTCCTTTGGATCTGAGTTAAAAGGGCAACCCGAAGTAGAAGGCCTTCCATTAAAGCCTGAAGTAACCTTGAGAAGCTGTAGTCCCTCTAGGGAAGAACCAGCAATAACACCCTTTCTGAAGTTGGTTGGGTGTTTTTGTTTGTTTTTTGGTTTCCTGGAGGTGAGTGAGGTAGTTTGGTTTAGCCCTCTTGAGTATAACCAAGGTGTGTGTGTGTGTGTGTGTGTGTGTGTGGTGTGTGTGTGTGTGTGTGTGTCCCACTAAGGCTCCATTCTGATGCCTCATTGTGGTGAGTTGGTGACTTTCAGTTCTCAAAGGTTATGCCAGTGGGTCACAAACTCTGATGGATCCTGCCCACCTGGAAAGGCTTCTGGTATGAGCTCTGTCTTAGATTGCTGTCCAAGGATCATAGGACCATAGTTTTAGACCTGAAAGGGACATTAGAGTTCAACATTCTCATTTTACAGATGAGGAAACTGAGGCTAAGACTTGCTGACTAGTGTCAGCCTAGCTACAGTAAGTTCAGAGATGGTGGACAAGGTGGTGGTAGGTTTGACTGGCTTGTTCGGAGAAATTCATTGTCAGAAGGTTAGCCACTAGGGGATGATTTTTTTTTTCCCACAGCAACTCATGAAACTATCAAAGTGTGGAGGAGGGACAATCTGTGTTGGTGAAGGGAGTAGCCACACTGTCCCCCCAAAAAATGAATGAGTGGATGAAGCATGTAACTATGTGTCACGGCACTGGCTAATTGCTAGAGATACAGATAAAAAAGCAAGATAGTCCCAGCTCTCAAAGAGCTCACATTTTAATGAGAGAGACAGATGGAAAAGTCTCATGATCCTCATAGTGCAGTGGCAAAATAGATGTTCATGCTTTTTCTTTAATGTCATTCCCACTGATAAAATTGTATCTTTTTTTAAAATGTTGACAGGGCCACAGGTTTGGTGGCAAGAACTTTCTTTTCTGGGTCTTGGGTAGCTGTGACAGCATCGCCTGCAGGAGTAGTTCCCAAGATGCATCTCCCCAGGGACTGCTTCCCAGGATGTTGGCTGAGGGCACTGGGCTGGAAGAATTGTTATTGCCTAGTTTCTTGGGTTGAGGACCCAGGGCTATTTCCATCAGGGTCTGAGGGGAGATGGTGAGCAAGGTGGTGATGGTAGTTTGATTTGCCAGGCACATGCTACTTCCTGTCTCTCCCTCAGGACACCTACCCAGGGAGATAACCAGTAGTCACTGGAAGTTTTCAGTTTAGGAATTCTCTCAGGAATGTTGGAGAGGGAGTATTGAGCTGCTGTGATTTTGCAACCAGGTTGTTTCCAATCTTAAACCTATGATCCTATTATTTAAAAATTGCTCAGTCACGGAAACTGAGGGTTTTGTTTTTAAACCAAACCGAACCAAACTCTTCTCTCTCTTCATGAATGAATTTATGAAAGCACAGCTTTTCAAGTATTGCAGTAGACATATTACTTAATTCTAAATTCTTAATTCTATTCTCTCAGAATCCTTCCATCTCTAACACTCATGAGTCTTTATATTCCATAGCTATAAAGACAATCAGCCTTAATAGTTTGTAATGAAACCATAACACACACAGACACACACACATACACACACAGATACCTCTAAGATCTTCTCTAATGACAATCTCTCTGAAGAAGGTATGGATCTGTGAGTAGGAGGACCCTGGGCCTTGGGCTGAGTATAATTCCCAAGGAGACCCTGGTATTTGGAGAAATGCTGGGATTCACAGAGAGATATAGCAGGCGTTAGAGCTGCTCATGAGCCCAACTATTTGGTCAAGGAAAATGTTATTATTTGTAGATGATTAGAGAATCACATACTAAGTTATGCAGTGGATGGAATGATGGGCCTGGAGTCAGGAAGTTTTTTTTTTTGTTGTTGTTGTTCAGTTGTGCCTGACTCTTTGTGACCCCATTTGGGGTTTTCTTGGCATAGATACTAGAGTGGTTTGCCTTTTCCTTCTCCAGCTCATTTTACAGATGAGGAAACTGAGGCAATCGGGGTTAAGTGACTTGTCCATGGTGACACAGCTAGTAAGTATCCAAAGCCTAATTTGAACTCAGGTCCTTCTAACTCCTGGACTGGCACTCGGTCCACTGCCCCACCTAGCCACCCCAGACTCAGCAAGACTTATGTTCCACTGTAGCCTCAGACACTGTGTGACCCTGGGGAAGCCACTTAACCTTAGTTTGCTTCAGTTTTCTCATCTGTAAAATGGGGATAATAATAGCACCTACTTCCCAGGGTGATTGTGAGGATGAAAGGAGATAATATTTGTAAAGGGCTTAACATAGTGTCTGGCACATAGCATGTTCTTAATAAATATGTGTTTCCTTCCTTTAGGAAAATTTGGGTACATATTAGCTTTGTGACTATGGATAAGTCATTTAACTTCCTAATTAAGTCTCAAATGAGTTGCTGATATACATTAGCAGAAGGAGTTTTCACACTAGGAGTTCCTTACACCTATGAAATCATAAATCCTTATCCTTCCAAAAATATTCTTTAGAAATAGAAAATTTGTTAGCTGATTTGTGTGTATGTGAGTGTGTCATTTAACAGTGCAGAAATTTGTGCCACAAATATATTTTGTTTTTAGTTTTATAACCAGGAAGAACAAAGGATAACATTGACATACACACAACACTAACATTACGCACATTAATATATGCACATACACCCACCAAAGCAGGTTGCTCCCTTTGAACATGACCTCTGAATTCACAAAAAGGAAGGAAGGAAGAGAAGAAGAAAGGAAGACAGAAAGAAAGGAGATATTTCCTAAGTGTCTACTATGTGCCAGGTACTGTGCTAAGTGCTTTACAAACATCTTATTTGATCATCGCAACAACCGTGGGAGGTAGGTGCTATTATTATTCCTATTTTACAACTGAGGAAACTGAGGCAGACAGTGGTTAAATGACTTGGTCAGTGAGTTTCTGAGGCTGATTTGAATTCTATTTTTTCTGACTCCAGACCCAGAGCTCTATCCACTGTGCCACCTAACCCCCTCTAGGTGAAAAGAGTCATGGTGCACATATACTTTGAGGTTTGCAGTGGCACTTACTACCTCATAACTAAGAAGTCACTTATGGCATGATGGCTGCATCTACTAACCCTCCTGAGGCAGCCTCATAGTCCCTATGGGCATGGATGAAAATGAACAGATGGGCAAGGTGCCTCATCTGGCATGGGAGGTAGTGCATTGTGGGAAAAGGAGTAGATCTGGAGTCAAAAGACCTGATCTGCTCCCTTTATGACCTTCAGACTTTCCCTCCCTGAATCTCAGTTATCTGGAATAATAGGAGGTTGAACTAGGTGATTTCATTCATTCATTCATTCATTCATTCATTCATTCATATGTGCTAGGTGCTGGAGTTACAAAGACAAAGAAACACTATGTTGTCTCAAGGAGCTCACATTATACAAGGAGAAAGCATGTTGTTGTTCAGTCATTTTTCAATTGTTTTTATCTCTTCATAATCCCATATGGGGTTTTCTTGGCAAAGATACTGGAGTGGTTTACCATTTCCTTTTCCAGCTGATTTTACAAATGAGGAAACTGAGGCAGACAGGGTTAAGTGACTTGCCCAGGGCCCCACAGCTAGGAAATGTCTGAGAAAATGAAATGGATAAACCCTATAGGTATTCTTCAAGCCTTCTCTTACCCAGACATAGCCAGCTGGTGCAAAAGCCCAATGCAAGTTGTTGTTGATGACTTAGAAATGAAAGAGGAAACAATTGGCGTGTTCACATGTATGGGAAATATTTCTGTTTTGAAATTTAAGCAGTTCGCCCATGGTAGATCCAGGTTCCCATTCTTACACAGTCCCTCCCAAACATCAAAGGGTTGGATGTAAATATTTTTACTTCTCTTCTCTCCCCTCCCCCTCCCTTCTATCTCCATGTCCATGCAGGCTGTGAGCCCAGCAGATACCAGGAGAACCTTTTGACTTGGAACCAGCAGGGGCGTTTTTGGAAAAGGGCACTTCCAGGTCCCAGCTGGCAGCCAGCAGCTGAACCTGACAGTGGTTCCAAACTCCTCAGCTCCCGGCAGCAGGTTCCTACTTTGGCGCCTGTTTCCATGGAGATGAACAGAGCCAAGGATTGGTGGGAATGGGAGCGTTAACCACGCTGGCTGTTTTTCAAATGATCTCTCGCTTTATATTCCCTGCTCTGACCTCCCCGTGTCCGTGGGAGCCGGAGCCCAGAAATTCGCTGGAAGCTGTTGCAAACCTTGGCTCAAAAGGCCTGCAGATGTGGAAGGCCACACAACTGCTTTCAAAACTCCACATTTTGCAGGGTTGGGGATAATGCAAGTCTCCAAATAAAGGGCTAGAGAGAGAAACAAAACAAAACAAAACAAAACACCTTGCCCTTATCCTTCATCAATCCCGAGTTTGTGTCTTCTTCTGTCTTCTTTCCCTTTCTCTGCCTTCCCTTGATTGTTTATCTAGGCAGTAGCTAAAAAGGATGATGTAATAACTCACACTTATTATAGTGCTTTCTGGCTGTGTGATGCCTGGCAAGTCACTTAACATCTCAGAGCTTTAAGAAACAAACTATAATTTGCAGAGAATCTGCAGACTTGCATAGGTAAAGGGAGTTTCCTATTGTGGGAATTCCCTATACTAGTGAATTCATAGGTGCAGTCCCTTTCTTTTTTATTGGTACAAAGCACTTTCTGCACAGGCAAGCTGCTACTACTACTGCTGCTGCTGCTACTACCACTACTAGCTAATATTTATATAACATTTTTTAAGATTTGCAAAGCATTTCACACACATTATCTCATTTGATCCTCATAGCTCTGTGAGTTAGGCATTTTTATTACCGATAGTTTACAGACAAGGAAACTGAGGTTTGGAGAGGTCAAAAGATTTACACAGGTCACATAGCTATTCAGTGGCTGGGGTGGATTCAAACTTAGGTCTACTTGACTCCAGGTCCAGCCACCTTGACTTAACTAAGAGCAAAGAGCTAAGTCTAGATAGCTGAGCTGAGTTTAGAAGTCACACAGGATCTTAAGGGCTGAAAAGAAACTTAAAAGACATGTAGTATGTATCACCCCACCCCCAATTTTCAAATGAAGAAACTGAGGTGAAGTGTCCAAGGTCATATGGCTAGTTAGTGGCAGAGCTAGAATTAGAATATAGGAATTCTGGTCTACAAGTCCAGTGTACCTTGGGTCACTCATTGCTTCTGGACTGAGGTTTAGGCTAAGGAGATTTGGAAAGAAGGTCCACTGAATCTTTCCTTATATTTTATACTAGATATTTTTTATTGGATCACTGTGGATAAGTCATTTCCCCTTTCTGAAGCTGCTTCTCCATTTGTAAAATGGGGAAAATGAGACCTGCATTGCCTACTTCATAGGGCTGTTAGGAGACTAGAGCTTGGTAAACCTTAAGGAGTTATAGAAACGGGGATGGTGGGAGAGGGGAAGGGAGTGAGGTAGAAATAGCTGGGACAAAATGCTGAGACTTGTGGGCTCAGACACCAAAAACTCATTTCCGAAGAAAAGGTGGAAATGTCAACCATAAGCAAGCTCTAAGCAGCTCTGGAAACAGGCAGGATGCTTCCTCCTATCGACCTAGGAGACATAGATAGCATCTATAATTAGAAATAGAAAAAAGCTGCTTCTATGTTGAGAGAGACAGAGGCAGAGACACAAGCAAAGAGACAGAGAGTAACAGAGAGACAGAGTGTGAGAGAGAAATATAGAGACAGACAGAGAGTCAGAGAAGAGACACATAGAAACAACAGAGAGGCAGAGACAGAGGGACAGAGGAAGACAGTAAAAGAGAGACAGAGAGATACACAGAGACAGAGAGGGACAGACACAGAGAAAGAGACAAACTGAAACAGAGACAGAGACAGAGAAATGGCAGTAGCTTGAGCAAAAGCAGATGTATCAAGCTTTGAAACAAAGTAACAAACAAAAATCCCACAGCTGTAAATATGCTGATACATTGTCTCCCTACAAGATTCTGAGTTATAATCTTCAATTCCCACTTGGAGTAGCCGGATGTTGTATAGATCCACCCTTTTCTTTGGTAGAGTTTCTTTATGGCCAGGAACACAATGACAAAGAAGTATTCAGGAGATGGGCCAATCAGAGAACTGAAAATTAACTTACCGTCATTTCTCATTCTTGCTTGACTGCAGATCAACTTCATCCCCAGGTTAAGATAGTTCTAATTTCTTAAGACCTGTTAGGAGCTGGAGGACAAGCAATTGGTATTTTGGAAATCCAGGAAGCCAGAGGATAGCTAAGAAGTTCTGTTTTTCTCCTGCATTATTAAAAGTAGCAGGAAAACACTTAATTCTGGGCATCTTTGGAGCATTTGTTCTCCTGCCTAATGAATCTGATCTGGGAACTACAGTTGGAATTTGAAGTGAGAGAGAATCCATTAGAAGGAAATACTGCAAGGAGAGTGGGGGCCCTGCAATGTTTGTGGCAGATTGATTGCCCTTTCTAAGAGCTGTTTTTGGAAAACTCATTCCTGCTGTAGGAAAGTAAATCGGATTATTCCAAACACTTAAGAGATCATTTTCAGAATCGTTTGGATGCACGCTGGAGCACTGGTACATTTGCTTCTCATTGTTTTTTAATCACTATTTTGTCAAGTTTAATTGCTGCTCAGCTAACAACCCGAAGGGGAACTAAACAAAATAGGAGCTATCTATCACTTGGCCAAGATTTTTGATGAAACATTTGTCAGTTCAGATCCTTTTCATCAAATTAAAAAAAAGAGGGGACACATAAAAGGTTTTCCATGGCTAGTGCAAATAAGGACCATCCATTTTTGTTGGTAGTGTGGGGAACTCCCATAGTTAACAGGCCAGACTATAACAAAAGCTTTCATATGCACCTTTTTGCTCATTGGGTGGATATATTTTCAAACTGCCATCAGAGCAGCATCTGGAAAATGAAGCATCCGGGGAAAATTCCAAGATACCCCAAAGCTGATGTGTTCAGGATCATCATAATAACCCTGAACATCCCACGTGTTATGGGCTCCCAGACCAGTTGGTTCATGGGTAGTGTCTGGGATCGGGGCAGTTGAGCTGAAAAAAGGTATATCCAAGAGAAGGGTATGAAGATGAGGAGGGTGACCCTAACATAGACAAAGGAAAGTGCTTCCTCTCCGCAAGTTATTAGCATGTGGAGGGTATGCTTCTTTCCAATGCATGAGAATGAAACACAGAGGGAGTATGCTGTTCTTCTAATGTGTAAGATGAAACAGAGGGAAGTGTGTCCCTGCTCCCAGATTTTGCTGAAGAGGAATTCTGTTCCCTCCCTAGGATGAAAGGGTTCTGGAGGGCAAAACTCATTGCTTTGTACTGTTTACAGCTCTGTCTGGAGTACATACTTTTGCCACTTAATTTTACTTTCTTGTGGGTTTGATTCCCATGACTTTTTAATGGTTCTTGGCACCCTTTCCCCTCTCTGACGGTTTTCCTTGAACACTATTTTTGGCTGCATGAGGGGGTTCAGGGTTTTCAGAAATGAAAGGAGGGATTTCAGGGTTTCAAGCCTGGACCTGCCCTTTACCCCAGGGGTTCTAAGACTTAAAAGAGAAAAATTCAATACTTATCAAGCATCTCTAGCGTGCCTAATGCTGTGCTAGGAACATTGGATTCTAGGGACAAGGGGAAAATGCCAGGTTCTTGGATATCATGGAGGAAATACTTGAATCCAAACAAGGAGTATATTATGGATTCTCTTGATAAAGAGAGGTCAGAAATGGACCCAGCAGGGCTGCCAGCTGGCAAGAAACACTAAATTACAACCTGACAATATACTAGTCCTTCAGTTCCCAATACCCATGTAAATGTTCTGTGTTGGAAAGGGGATATTTTATTTTTATTTACTTTAAAAGTTTTATATTTACTTAATTTATTTTTGGGTTACATTTTGAGTTTCAAGTTGTTCCTCTCCCTCCCAAAACTGCATTAGAGAAGGCCAACATTAGATATAGATATATGTGTGGAACCATACAATACATCAGTCCTTTCTCCGAAGGTGGATTCCTCATTGATTGGAATGTTCATATTACTCCGAATAGCTTAGCCATTCACTGTTACTCTTTGAACAATATTTCTGTTACTCTATACAATGTTCTCTTGGCTCCGCTCGTTTCGCTCTGCATTATTTCATGTGCGTCTTTCCATGTTTTCCTAAAATTTACCTGCTTGTCATTTCTTATACCAAAGTATTTCATTACAATCTTATAACTTATTCAGCCATTCTCCAATTGATGGGCATCCCTTCATTTACCAGTTCTTTGCTGCCACAAAGGGAGCTGCTATAAATACTGAAGAACATACAGATTCTTTTCCCTTTTCACTGATCACCTTGGGAAACAGCCTAGTTACCACTGTATTGCTAGGTCAAAGGGGTATACACAGTTTTACAACTCTTTGGTCATAGTTCCGAAATTGCTCTCCAAAATGGTTGGATCAGTTCACAATTCCACCAACAGTGCATTAGTGTCCCAATTTCTCCACATCTCTCCTAATATTTGTCGTTTCTCCCCTTCTATTATTTTAGCCAATCTGATTAGATGTGAGATAATACCTCAAAGCTATTTTAATTTGCATATCTCAAATCAAAAATGTTTTAGAGCATTTTTTCATATGACTATACATAGCTTCGATTTCTTCTTCCAAAAACTGCCTATTCATATCCTTTGACCACTTATCAACTGGGGAAAAAAGGGATATTTTAGAAGGTGACAGATAGTCTTGCATATTAATCAATATTAATAGAAAGTAGACAATCTGTCCCAGATAATTACATAAGTTTAAAAGTCAGACCTCCACATCAGATTTTGTCATTGGAGTCATTCTATAGTCTTTTCTTACTACCTCCACACCCCCCCCACCCTGAACCCAGAAGCAGTCTCCCTTATTTTATTGGCCCCCAAGAAATGGAGGGGATGCTTGGGTGGGATTTAGCCTACTAGATCCAATTATATTATGGCCCCCACTCAATAAACTCCAGTAGCCTCCAGGATTGAAGGCAAAATCCTGTTTGGCATTCAAAGTCCTTTATAACCCAGCCCTGCTCCTACCTTTCCAATCTTCTTATACATCACTCACTGCCATGCACTTTTCAATTCAGTGATACTGACTCCTTGCTGTTTTACCAACAAGACACCCCATCTCTCAGCTCCATTTTCTCTGGCTGTCCCCCATACCTGCAATGTTCTCCCTCCTCATCTCTGCCAACTACCTTCCCTGTTTTCTTTTAAATCCCAACTAAAATTCCATCTTCTACAGGAAGCCTTTCCCAACCCCTCTTACTTCTAGGGTCTATGAGTAATGTCCTATATATTCTGTATGTAGCCCATTTACACATTTGTTCATTGTCACCTTCAGTAGATTGTAAGCTCCTGGAGCGTAAGGATTGATTTTTTCTCCCTCTTTTTGTATTCCCAGTTTACCAGCTTCCATAGCGTGGTGCTTGGCACATAGTAAGTGATTAATAAATGTTTATTGACTGACTGATATATGTGATGAAATCCCTAATTCCATCTTATATAATATGACCCTCTTTTAAAATGTGAACAACCTTGAGCAGGCTAACATTATGAATTACAAATTAGTAGATAAGTTCAGATGACCTATCAAGATGGCATATGGGAAGGGGTAGGAGGGCATTAGAAGAAAGGGGAAGTACTAAAGCAAATTTTTGTTACTCCATAATTTTTCCTAAGACTAGCCTCATTAATCTCCATTTCAGACCCCAGACAGTAGGAGAGTAAGAAGATTTGGAGTCAGAAGACTCTGGTTTTAGTTCTGCCTATGCTAGAAGAAGGCCTTCAGGGTAGTGCGAACCCAATAAAATATGCAATAAAAGTGTAACCAGAATTTGGAGGCTCCAATTGTAAAGGTTTGGCTACTGGGGAGGAGAGAGGAGCCAAGAGCCTGCGTGCTGGTGGGAGTTTTTCCTTAGCTTTCCTTGAGCTCCTTAGATCCCTTATCCCTTATCAAATCCCTTAGATTTGACCAGGGGGAAGACTGGCTGAGTGTTACTCAGCCTACTCTTGGAAATGGAGGATTGTGAGGAGAGGAAGCAGAAGTGGAAGCCATTAATAGCAGGATCCTGCAATGAGACGTAGGGCAGGACATACCATTCTGAGTTAGAGGAGAAACAGAGCAGATCACTCTTGGACAGTGTTCACTGAGAAGCGAGACTAAGGAAGTGTGGTAGACAGCCAATGTGTTGTTGACCCAGAGTGAGCTGGAGTGAGGATAGTGCATATTCTTCCCTTCCTTCCCTTCTTTCTGCTTTCTTTACCCCAGCAAAAGCAAGTCTTTCTGATACATATTGATTTCTTCCCCATTTTGTCTGTTTAAATGGGATAGTTTGGGACTTGAGAACATTGGATTTTTTTCTTAAATGTTTACATTTGTTCCTAAGCTCTTAAAATGTGATAAAAATGTTGGCCAAGAAAAATACAGACTGCTTCTTGTGATTTACTCATTAGAAGTAAGATAAGGGAGGGGAGTGGATGCTCCTTTATGGAGAGAGACAGTAATGTGAGAACTGGATCTGGGGAATAGAGCCTGAGGCAAAGTAGAGAGGTTTACATTGGACATTTATTATCCTGGGGGGAAAAACAACCTAAGGCCGCAATAACCCATAAAAGTCATAGGAGCCAGCAAGGAGTTAAGCCAGCCTGCATTTCTCCTTTCATGCATCCGGACTACTAGTCACTATAGCAGAGAACTGGGCATCTTCCCTTCCTCAGCCCAGGCAGCCTACAGGCAGCCCCTCATAAATGCGCACCACCAATTGCCTACATCAGAATACTGCTCTCTGGCTTGCCAACCAGTAGGAGCATTTGAAGAGCCTTTTACATTTTTTACCCAAATACTAGTTTGCTCAGCTCAAACCAGGTACTAGATTTTCCCTCTCGTCTAAACCCCTATCCCCAGTCTGACCAGAGGAAACCCAGAGTCCCACTCTATTCTGACCCTTGGGCCCACAACCTCTTTCCCAGCAGTCATTGGTTAGGGACCATCTGTCTTTCCATATCTAAACAAGGTCCATGGTTCCTTACCATCTGCCCTGCTGATCTGCCTGCCAGACCTTCAGCACCACCTGGCCTTTCCATCTGTCATGAAACTGAACTCTTTTTTATCATTTGCTTCCCTTAATTAGAACAAAAGCTCCCTGAGACCAAGGACTACCCCAGTTTTCTACTTGTATCTTCATAGTACCCAGTAATTGCTTTTTGGTTCCATTTCATTCCTTCTCCCTAGAAACCAGAGGGTCTATGGGGATTGAAAGGAAAGTTATACTACAGATGGGGGAACTGGTTGATAGGGGAGTTTCATGACCTAAAAAGGAGGCCAGGAATTCCTTGGGCATCCAGTTAGCTCCAGGATCCAGGGAAGACTGACAGCTTAGCCACTCCTGTTTGCCAGTGACACCTGGCAGTTTTTAAAGGACTGACTGAAGAAAATGGGGATGCTTATTTGACTGGGAGAAGACTTAAGTGGAGGTTATCTGTTAGCTGTCTTTAAATATATAAAAGCCTATCTTATGGAAGAAGCATTAGAATTGTTTTGCTTGGCCCCAGAGGGCAGAATCAGGGGTAGTGGGTGAATATTTCAGAAAGAGAAATTATGGCTCCTTGTAAGGCAAAACTTCCTAAACACTAGAGTTGTCCAAAAGTGAAATGTTCTTTCTTGGAATGCCAGGGTGTTCCTCATCACTTTGGTTCTTCAGACAAATGACTACTTGATAGAGATGTTATAGAGTGATTTCTTGTTCGAGTGTGGGTTGAACTAAATGATCTCTGAGATGATTTAACAACTTGTTTGTACTTACTAGCTGGGTGGCATTGGATAAGGCACTTCATCTTTCTGGGCCTCAGTTCCCCCATCTGTAATATAGGGGAGTTGGGCTACAGGAACTCTAGCTTTTCCTTAGTATTCCTTGAGTTCTAGTCCCTTGTACTGGACCTAACTACCCAGACTATCCAAAGTGCTACTCACCCTCCCCTTAGGGGAGGGTAGTTAGGTACTGAGAGATACAAGAATGAAGACATAAGTGAGACTCTAAATGAAGCCAAAGACTCTATTAACTTTATTTTGTTTTTTTGTTCTTTTGATGAGGCAATTGGGGTTAATTAAGTGACTTGCCCAGAGTCACACAGCTAGTGAGTGTTATGTGTCTGAGGTCAGATTTGAACTAGGTCCTCCTGACTCCAGGGCTGGTGCTCTATCCACTGCACCACGTAGATGCTTCAACTTTATTTTTTTTAATTAAGATTTTATTCATGTCTTCTGTTTCTTACATCATAATAATTATCCCCAGTATCCTTCCTCTCCCCCTCCCAGAGAGCTATCCCATATAACAAATACTAATTTTTTTAAAGAGGAAAAAAAAATTAGCACCACTGATGGATACGTTGAAAAAGTCCAGAATACATGTGTATTGTGTAACACCTGCAGAGCTCTCAAATCCCAGCAGGAGTGTGTGGGGAATGTCCTTCCATATACCTTCTTTCAAATCAAGCTTGATCTTTATAATCTTGTCACATTCACTTTTGATTTTTGAAGTCTGATTGTTCTTTCAATTTACCTTGTAGCTATGGTATATATATATATATATATACATATATATATATATATATATATATATATATATATATATATATATATATATATATGTATATATATATATATGTATATATATATGTATATATATATATATATGTCTTATTTTCATGATACTGCTTATTTCACTCTACTTTAGTTCATGCAAACCTTTCCATTTCCTCTCTAAAAATAAGGAAGTTAGGTTAGACAATTTCTAAGGCAAAAATTCTTAACCTTTTTGTATGTATGTGTCATGGGCCTTTTTGGCAATCTGGTGAAGCTAATGAATCCCTTTTCAGAATAATGTTTTTAAATTCATAAATAATACATGATATAATAACATAATAATAACATAAATAATTCAAAGGATTACAAAGGAAAACAAATGAGATAAATATTTGATAATAATATATTTATAAACATTATAAACATACAAATTTATAGAAGTATTTTATATATAAATTATGTTACATATAATATAAAGTATCAATATATTTATAATTGTATAGAGAAAGAAAGATGTAATTTCAAAAAAATTCCAATTCACAGACTCCCTGAAATCTATCCATGGGGCCTCTGCTCTAACATGAGGAAAATGAGACTCAGGAAGGTGAGTTGATCCCTGTGACCTGAGTTTATGATGAATCTATGATAATAATAATAGTAGTTCACATTCATATATTACTTCATAGTTTACAAAAAGCAATTTGCTCTCAACTACCCTATGTGGTTCATAAGGGAGCAGTTTTTTAATCAACTTGATAGTCCTGTAGCCTCTGTTTGGGATTTTTGAGAGCATCATTTTATGGACTGTGTGGACACAGCCATTGGCAACTTATTTGGAGGGCTAAGGAAATTTTCTCATGAAATCATTATGATTAGGGCTGCTCCGAAGATGCGCTGATTGGCCTGTTCTCCTGAGAGATGGGCTTTGTAAAAGAAGATACGCAGAACCCACTTAAAAAAAGGTGAGGTTATTTGTATAGTCTAGCTCCTTCTCCTTTTCTCCCATTTCATCTTGTAAGATCCTGAGAGAACAGCAGAGATAAGAGCTATTAATGGCTACCTCAGGGCAAGGTACATGGATGCTATATGAACTCCCCAGCTCAGATCCAAGAGGAGAGTTCTTGGCCCCAGCCTCGGTGAGGTGGTGGCATAACCTTTTATCTACGTGGAGAAGGAAATCACTTGATCCAAATGGTAGGAGTGTCCAAACCCCAGCTTCCTCGAGGGGTATTAAGCCTCCTTGAATCTCAGCCTCCTGAATATAAATTGAGAGATTTCCTGGGTACTATGAACTTGGTATCCAGCCTTAGAGAAATGCAGGGAATTTCCTGGGTAGCACCAGTCTTGAAGGCTGCCTCTTTAGTAATCCCGAGTTTGAGAGATCTAGTAGTCAGCTTATTATCAGAAAGGAGGGATTTCTTAAGTTCCTCACCTGGTGAGGAGAAGGTTGTACGCTTTCCCCCTGAAGTGGGAGGATCAGGAAGGGAACAAGGCTATGTTGTTGTTGTTCGGTGGTGAATGATTCTTTGTTTTCTTGGCAAAGATGCTGGAGTGGATTGTCATTTCCTTCTCCAGTGGATTAAGGCAAACAGAGGTTAAGTGACCTGCCCAGTAAATTCCTGAGGCCTAATTTAAATTCAGGTCTCCCTGACACTAGGCCCAGTGCTGTAGCCACTGAGCAACCTAGCTGCCTCCCAAGGCCATATTATGGGGATTTAAATGACCTGGACTTTGTACTTCACTATTACCATGAGTTATTCAGACTGTGAGGGTTCAGTGGAAAAGGATCTGTATTCACAAGCTCTTTTCCCTGCTAAGAAGATTCCAAATCATAATAGGGTGATACTATGAGACTTTCAGAGCAGTTAGGTGGTGCAGTACATAGAGTTCTGGGCCTGAAGTCAGGAACACTCATCTTCATGAATTCAAATCCAGCCTCAGACACTTACTTAGCTGTGTGACCTTGGGCAAGTCCCTTAACCCTGTTTGCCTTAGTTTCTTCATCTGTAAAATGAGCTGGAGAAGAAATGGCAAACCACTCCAGTATTTCTGCCAAGAAAATCCCAAATAGGGTCACAGAGAGTCTAACACGACTGAAAAACAACAAATGAGACTTTAGGATCCAGGGGGAAGGTGTGACCCACTAGGGAGGGAGGAGAACTGTTCCGACTGTTTATTGGCTGCTGTGAGTCTTTTCAGCGTTTTCTATATTTCTATGAAGTAGAATAAAGATGGTTCTGTACCCTGAGTGATTAGGCAGGATCTTCAGACTCTTTTACCTCTGTGAGATCCTAAACACGAGCTGTGTTCTGATAGTTCCCATAGTGAAGCCTGGGCAGGGGCATAATGAAACAAAGAACTGTTGATTTTTTAGGTCAGCTTCTAAGATTAAGCCCATTCTTCATATATCTAGAGCTTGGGGCTCTGAACCATGGGTTCTAGGCAAGTAGTTCCCCATTACGGATTTAGGAAATGTGCTCAGAGAGATTGTAACTTACCTAAAGTTATATGGTTAGTAAGGCAGGATTCAAACCCAGGCCATCTACCATCAAGTCTTTCATTTGTGCCAACTTCATACCATGTGGTTATTCTCCCAAGGTTCTATTGATTGCTACTTTTTCTCCTAGGAAAAAGATGAGGGTTACAAATACAGATGGGTCATAGGATTTAGAATGGGACAGAGTCTTATAGAGCCTTTCAAACTCTCTCATTTTACAGATCAGAAAGCTGAGGCCCAAAGAATTGAGATCACATATCCAATGTCACACAGATATTTCAGTTGTGTCTGACTCTCCATGAAAACCATTTGTTTTTGTTTTTGTTTTTTGGCAAAGATACGGGAGTGGTTTGCCATTGCCTTCTCCAGCTTATTTTACAGGTTAGGACACTTAGGCAAATAGAGAGTTAAGTGACTTGCCGAGGATCACACAACTAGTAAGTATGAGAAGCTACATTTGAACTCAGGTCCTTCTGACTTACTGTCCAACATCACACAGGTAAACAACAGAGCCAGGATTCAAACTCATGTCTTCTGACTGCAAATTAATTTCTTTTTCCATTATGGCACATATAGATCTGCATGGGAGGAGATGGCCAAGAATGAATGTCATTGAGTTAGTAATGTTAGAGATATTAGTCTTCCTTGTGATAAAGACACAGCGGGGAATTCTAGGCTATACCCTGCCAAGCGGCTTTTGCCACCTATGCCCCTTCTTCCAACAGAATTTTCTTCCTCTTGGCCTCATTCCCTCTGCCTCTTCATTGTTCATGCTCTCTTTGCCAGTTCCACTGTGGTTGGTCAACCCAGCACTGACTGTGGTATCTCGGCTGGAGGCAACACCTCCTGCTGTGTGGTAAAGCAGCTTGTCTAGAATCAGTGAAATTCCTTATCCTTCCAGCTGACAGTTGGCACCCCTCCCAGATGCCTTGGTGTGATAACCAGAAGGGCCACTTTGCTCACTGACCCACAAGTCTTTCTCTCTCTTTCCCCCTCTTTTCTCTCCTCTCCTTCAATAAAAAAACATAGTGTTCACACATACATTCCCCCCCACAAAATAAACAAAAAAAGAAAATTCCCAAACGCCTTTTAATTGGTTTTTCAGAATTTTTATAGTACTCTTTATATCCCACTTCTTCCCCAGATTTTCTTCATCTGTTTGATAATATCTTCAACAAGTATTTAATAGCTAGTCAGAATTTACATAGTCCTTGAAGGTTTATAAACACTCTATAAACATTATCTCATTTGATCCTCACAACAACCATAGGAAGTAGGTGCTATCATTATCACCACTTTACAGCTGAAGAAACGAGACAGATAGCACCCAGGGTCACACAGTTTAGCGAGCGAATGAGGATTGAAATTCAGGTCTTCAGGATTCTAAGTCCTATGTTCCATCAACTGTGCCTCATAAGTATATATTTAATACACAGCAAGCAATGTGGTAGAATTGAAGAGTCACTAGATCTGGAGTGAGAAGACCTGGGTTTGAGTCTTGTCTCTGGGTAACTTTGGGAAAGTTGGAAAGTAGGGAAAAGAGGAAAAAGGAAAATAGGGTGAACAAAAGGGTTTCTCTTGGTTTTTTAGCTGTAATGATAACCACTGTGTGACCTCAGGCAGTGGAATTATATATGGTGCTCCATTGATTATCCTATCCACTTAAAAGTAATAACCTTTCTTGATAGAATCAATCAAAATAGAGTGTCGACAGGACCTGTATTCCTCCTTGAATCAGTCAAAGTCATTTTAACTTGGTTCCCTAAGGAATTTGAATAAAAGGGTGATGCTCTTTCAGAACCAGATGGAGATTCCAAAGATTGGAAGCTTAGAGGTAAAAGTGAAGTCCTTCGGAACTGAGAATAAGAATTGGCAGCACTGGGGCAACAAAAAAAAGGAAAAGAAAAAGAAAAGGTAGGCTTGAGCTATGGCAGAAAAGGGAGATTAATGAGTTGGGCCATTGGGAAGCCAAGTCCCCAGATAAGGTCTACTCTTTCCCCAACTTCTCTTCACGCTGCCTATCTAATATTCTGTACTAGAATGTTGTTTTGTTATACAAATGTTCCTAGGTACCCCAATCTTGCCTTAACTACAAAGAGGCCAGCTCCTCTTAATTCCAGCATCTTCTCTCACTAATCATTTCTTATTCATCCTGGAATTCATTTGGGCAGCAAGGTGGAGCAGTGGATAGAGTGCTGGGCATGCAGTCAAGAAGAACTGAGTTCAAATCCAGCCTCAGATGCTTACTAGCTGTGTGACCTTGGGCAAGTCACTTAACCCTGTCTGCCTCAGTTTCCTCATCTGTAAAATGAGCTGGAAAAGGAAATGGCAAACCACTTCAACATCTTTGTCAAGAATGAGGTCATGAGGAGTCAGATACTATTGAATAATAACAAATTCATCCTGGATACAGCTTCTTTATATGTATTTGTTTGCCTGTTATCTCCCTTATTAGATTGTGAACTGTTTAAGGGCAAGAACTGGTTTTTTTTTTTTTGCCTTTCTTTGTATTGAAGCACTTAACATGATTCCTGGCACATAATAGGTGCTTAATAAATGCTCATTGACTGCCTGACTGAGAGGAGAATGATCATTATGGGCTGGGATTTGTCAAGACAGGCAGGCTTTATGGAAGATGTGAGTGGGATATGATCTGGGCCTTGAAGGACAGGCAGGATTTGGTGAGGTAAACAGATGAGAGGAGGGTATTCCCAGAAAGCACAGCCAGAGTGAAGACACCGAGATGAGTATGAACAGTGTGTGTGTGTGTGTGTGTGTGTGTGTGTGTGTGTGTGTGTGTGTGTGTTGCAAATATATCATGATTCCCCCCACTGTGGAATGTTTCACACCCAGAAGCCTCTCGGTTCACCCAGCCATTCATTACCCAGAGGACATTGAGAATGAAAGGGGATGGGTTTTTAGGTTAGAGAAATGAGTCTCCTGGTGAGCTTTGACACAAGTGCAGAGAGGAATCCTAGCTTCTGCCCTGCCAAGGGACCTGAGCTGGCAGCTTGCCAGGAGCCGGAGGGCTGCTCCTAATTTGGACGGGCATTTACATAATGTTTCTCCTAGAGATGAAGGCTCTTTACAGCTGTGCATTCTTATGTAGGCTGCCCACCCCTCTCCTGATTGACAGCAGCCATGACAGGGTGACCCCCACAGCCCTGAGCAAAATCATGAATGGATAAGATCTCTGTCGGCCCCAAGGAGTATGCCATCTAATTTGGACATGTGCAGTCCAAATGGTAGCCAAGGACGAAGCTAGCAGCAAATACGGTGAGGGAAAAGGTTAGTGTCAGCAAGCTGTGAGAGGGGAAAGCTTTTAATGAAGGAAATTAAGGAGGGACTAGGGGAGGGAAAGCCTTTCTAGGCTAGAAGAAGGGAATGGGGAGGGGTTACCTCAGGTCTGCGGGGCAGCAAGGAAAAAGAGCCTAAAGTCAAGGACAGGAAGCATTGAAAAAGCGGAAGGAGAAAGTTGGGAACTATGTGATGTGGAGGGAGAATACTCAGAGATGTAAAGGGGCACCAGGAGAGTTAGGAAATGTGATAAAGTCAAGTAACCAGGCCCATAGTTGGGAGGCCACATGCACACATGACTTTCAGGTTAGAGCAAGGCTGTGGTGAACTAAGACAGACAAGCAGGAGTCAGGGTACCCACAAATGCTGGAGGTCAGACAGACAAGCTGGAGTACCCAATGCCAAAGAATGCTGCAGCGTCCCAAGCAGGAAATCAGAGAGGAGGAGATTCAGCAGGATATAAGGAAGAGGAAAACAAATCGAGTGACAGAAACCAGGAGATCCTTCTTACTTAGTCGGACTTGTGTCTTAGAAGCTTCTTATATGATCTCTGTTGTGGATAGAAACCAGTGTTTAGGCCTAGCTTTGCAGTGAGGAGAAGAGCAGGGCCTGGAATCATGAAGACCTGAATTCAAATCCAGCCTCAGACACTTAATACTTGTGTATTATAGCCCAAGAGAAAATATCCCAAGAGAGTAAGTAGAAGGGATGTTGACTGGTGAAAAAGGGTAGGAGATAGTGATAGTGAAGAACCTTAAAATTTGTCAGGCAGAGAAGCAGACCAACTGAGTAAATATTTCCTGGAGGACTATACTTGGTTTTCTGATATTTGGAACTATTTGGCTGACGTGTCCAATGTTCCATCAGGATGTATTTAGACATAACCTATGATTTCAAGGAATCTACAGCATGCTGCTGAACAGCCCCTCCATACCTATGCACCAAAATTTGGAGGATCTAGGATCCTCAGGACGGTAAGATTCATTCATTCATTCATTCATTCATTCATTCATTCATTCATTCACTCATTCATTCACTGACACTTATTAAGCACCTTCTAACACAGCAAGGATCTCATAGAAATCTTGGAAAGCACATGATTCTTAGCTGCTGGCCATCATCACTCCAACCCCGTTCGAATTCAGATTCTTGTCCCTTCCATCCTCATCTCCCCCTCTCTTATTCTCATCCCTTTGAACCCAACCCTTCCCTATGTCCCATTCAAAAGCTATCTGTTATGTCCTCTGGAATGTCTGCTTGGTAACACTGGATGCACTTTCACTAAAACTCCCCAGCTCCCCAACTCCTTGCTCCCCATTGCTATGTCCAGCCTTTCTTTTGGCTTTCCCTCAGTAACCTTACTTCTCTTGAAGGTCGCTTGATCCGTATCTGTCACCCAACCAAAATTTTGGTAGCTCTTGTCCACAGGCCTCTAGGACATTTCCCTTTCTTCTTCAATGAGTTTAATTCCTGGCTCACAATTTTTTTTTTGTCCTCATACCCTACTGGCCCTCCTACTAAAGGATTTCACATAAATGTTGATACTCATTCAAACATTCCAACCTCCCACTTCCTCATCTTACTCATTTCGAGTGATTTTGACCCCACCTTGGCTGAACAGGAAGATGGTCATACCCTTACTCTTGCTGTCACTCACAAATGTACTATTTCCGTGTTCATGAATAGTAAAATCCCCTTGCCCTATTACAGTCTGTTGTCATTTTACCTCTCCCTCTGGTTTGCAATACCAAACCCTGTTTTTCTTTCCCAGCCCAGCACCCTTGTACTGGCTATATTTTACTCCCTTACTCTGGGTGAAACAGTTTGCTTCTACATTGTGCTCTCCTGAGCTCCTTACCCCTTTAGTCTACTGCCAATCTTGCCTTGCCAACCCCCAGCCTTGGATGACTCCCCGTGATGTAGGATTAACATTTACTAGAATTTTCCTGACACAGTTTCTTTCCTCTACCCAGAGCATGGAGTGGGCCCAGGACCTCCATGTAACCTCCTTCAATGGAATTAATTTTCCCTAAAAGAAGATAAAGCTCTCTCCTGGGACAGGATTTGCCCCCGGTGTCCCTAACACAGCTTCCTGGTCACTTAAAGGCAGAATAAAAAAATCTCTGTCATGGGCAGTTGGGCTTCTTCAATTTGGTGAATTTCTGAAGACCAGATGAGTCATAATACACCATATCCTTCCCTGGTGACCATATAGAGAGGAGGAGGCCAGGTCTAGAGACTGTAAGTGTTGCAGCATACTCATTTTATATCCTTACTATTAGGGCAGAGTAAACCTCTTTTTAGTAACTGTTCAATGATTTTCAAGTACCTCATTTTGTCCCAACATCAAACCTGGAATGAATGTGAACCTGAACTAAGACATATTAGAGCCACCTCTGATAACTGCCTTCCCCCTATTCATTTCTGCTTCTATCTCCTCCTTTACCCTTCTTACCTGAAGAGGTGGACTTTCTCTTTGACAAAGCAAACCTCTATTCAGTAAATTCCAGTGATTTCCTATCATTTCCAGGATCAAATAACATAAAGTCCTCTCACATTCAACAGTCCTCATAGCCTGGCCCCTATTTCTACCTTTCCATTCCTATTCACCTTATTCTTTTTTTTTTTTTGGCTTTTTGGTGAAACAATTGAGGTTAAGTGACTTGCCCAGGGTCATACAGCTAGTAAATGTTAAGTGTCTGAGGCCAGATTTGAATTCAGGTCCTCCTGACTCCAAGGCCAGAGCTCTATCCACTTCACCACCTTATTCTTTCCCACAAACTCTAAGATCTAGTCCAGCTGGCCTCCTGGCTACTCCTGGAACAAGACACTCTATCTTCTAACTGTGAATTCTCACTGTCTGTCCCTCATGCTTGGAATTCTCTCCCTCCTCATCTGATTCCTGGCTTCCTTTAAGTCCAAGCTAAAATCCTACCTTTTACAGGAAGGAAACTTTTCCTTAAGAACTCCAATCAACTAAAGGAACAACTCTGATTCCAGTAGTGAGTCAGTCAATAATTAAGCACTTACTATGTTCCAGGCACTGGGCTAAATACTGGGGATAGAAAAAGAAAAGTAGCAAAAGACAGACTTTGCTCTCAAAAAACTCAAAAAGTGTGATAGGGGTAAAAACATGTGAGTAACTCTTTTCAAAGAAGATATAGGATACACACAAAGAAGATAAAAAGATACAGGATAAATTGGAGATAATGAATAGATTATCATATGGTTAATAAAAAAGAATGCTGTCTGCCTCATGATGGAGAGATGATGGATTAATATGTGGAGTAAAAATGCATTTGGACATGAAAAAAAAGTATATGGCCAGAAAACTCCAAAACATATATGTCTAGCCCTAACCTTGCTCCTGAATATTATCATTTGCCTGTTGGACATCTTCTCCTAGATGTCTTGAAGGCATCAGAAATTCAACAAGTCAAAAATGGAACTCTCCTTATCTTCCACTGCTAAACTTATCTCTCTGCAAGCTTCCCTATTTCTGTTGAGGGCTATGTTCCTAATCTTCTGAAATACTCTCTCTCCTCACTTCCATTCTGGCTTTCTTCAAGCCTTAGCTAAAATCCTACCTTCTGCAAGAAGCCTTTCTTGAACTACCGTAATACTAATGCCTTCCTTTTGTTGATTACCTCCAATTTATCCTCTATGTTATCTTGTTCATACATAGATGTTTGCTTGTTGTCCCCTCTATTAGACTGTGAGCTTCTTTAGGGCGGGGACTGTGGGTTTTTTTTTTTTTGCCTTTCTTTATATCCCTACATCTTAATACCATTTCTGTCACATGGTAGGTGCTTAATAAATTATTTTAAATTACAAGTTTAATGATTAAATTAAAATCTAATAATTTCATAATTATTTATAATTAAAAATATTTTAAAATTATAAGTTACTGTTCCAGCCCTCATGGAGTTTATAGTTTAGTAAGGGAGATAAGATAGATACAGAAATTAATAGAATAGAAAGTACAAAGAGAAAGGATAATAAAAAAGTTTGGAAGTGCTATAGGAATTCAGAGGAGGGAGAGATTACTTTGGGGGGGGGACCAGGGAAGATCTCACAAATGAGATGGTATTTGAACTTAGCATTAAAGGATAGGTTTGACATATATAGAACTGATAATATGTTGTGGTCTAGGGGTGCTAAGAATCCCAAAATGCAAGGGTAACAGGTGCAGGTCTGCCTTGAAAGAACTCAACCATTCAAGCCTTCTTTCAGTCCAAGTAGTGAGTGTATTATGACACCAGTTGGGGTGGGTGAGATTCCTAGTGAGTCTGCACAATTCTGACACCACTATAAGTGGGCCAGATTTTAAGAATCTGAGCAATTTAATGGGGGGAAGATTGATATTTTATATGGGAAGACTGTGGGGAGATCTGGTTGGGATCTAGGAGTGGCAAGTGCCTGGGGTGGGCCAGGTGCAGACAATTAAGAGAGTTAAGTGGCCAGAGAGTCACAGTGAAAGGGCAGTTAAAAGGATTATTGACTGGTATGGGCTGAGTGTCTCAGGCAAACACCAGAGATCTGGGTTCAGGGGCTTTGGGGTCCAGGTCCCAAAGACATGCTCTTTTCCTTTTGGGGTCCAGCACTAATCCCAATGCCCATCAGAACTGGGACGGTGGGGAAATGGCATTATAGGCTCAGGAAACAGTTTGAGCAAAATCATTAAGAGTGGCAAAAAACGAAAACAAAAACAAAGCCAGTTTGGCTCAAATATGAAGTAAATAAATAATATATTGGTAGATAAGGCTAAAGAGATATAGAGGGGCCAAACTGTAGAGATCTTTGAATGCTAGGCAAAGGACGTTGGACTTTCATCAACAAACAATGGGGAACTATGGAAGGTGTCTGAGCAGGGAGATGTTGTGATCAGAACCATGATTTAGGCAGATAAACAGCTTGTGTGATGGAGGATTAAGGAGAAAGGTTAAAGATGAGAAGACCAGTGATAGGTTTATTAGAATAGTTCAGACAAGAGATTACAAGGGTCTGAAGTAGGGGTCTGGAGTGAGGATGAAGAAGCAGAGAATTTCAGTGTTGGAAAGGGGTTCAAAGATCATCTAGTCTAAACTGGCTTAAACAGGAATTGCTGTTACAATAGTCCCAACAAGTGACTACAGCCTCTGCTTGAAGACTGCCATTGGGGATGGCCAGAGGAATCTGGGAGTGAGAGGCCATTCCACTCCTGGAAGAGCTCTAAGTTTTTGGATGTTTTCATTAACGCTGAAGCAAAATACATCTTTGTGCAGTTTTCTACCACTGATTCTGGTTCTGATCTCTGGAATGAAAGAATTCAAGTCTACAAATTCTCTTGGAGGACAAATTTTCAAATTATTCATTCATTTGATTTAAGTACCTATTGTGTGCCAGGTTTCATGCTAACCACTCTTGGGGTACACAGACCAAAATGAAACAAGTTGCTGCCACAAAAGTGTATACATTCTGTTGGGAAAATAATACACATCTAGAAAAAGTAAATGCGAAATGCGTGTAAAGCAAATCCATAGTAGTTTTCATGTGGTGAAAAGCGCTAAAAACCATGGGAATAAGAATCAGTTGAATTCAGGAGGTGACAGAAGAGCCGGCCTTTGAAGAAAGCTAGTAATTCTAGGAGGCTGAGATGAAGAGGGAATACCTTATAGATCTGAGGTCTGCTTGTACAGAGGCATAGGGGCATGTAGGAAGTAGGTTAATTTCTCTTGAATATAGAATGTAGAGGAGAGAATAATGCATATTATTCTTGGCAAGGTAAACTTGGAAAGGTAATGTGGAACCAAATTTTGAAAGGATTTAAATGCCTAATGGAGGAGTTTGTCTTTTATCCAAAAGGCAGTTCTTGAAACTTTTTGAGCAGGAGAATAAAGTGGTAATATTTGTATTTCAGAAATATCAGTTAGGCAGTTGTATGGAAAATGGATTGAAGAGAGAAGAGACTGTAGGCAAAGATTATTACAAAAATTTAGGAGAGAAATGAACTTAGGTGGTGGCCATGTAGATGAAAAGAAGAGGATGGGTGTGTAAAATGTGAATGTAGTATCAGAGAAATTGGGTAGAATGGAGGACTGGCCCAGTCTTGAGAGTGTGGGCATTCGGCCCTGCCTGGTGCCAAGCCATATGAATGCTTGGTGAGCTTGTTTCTGGAAATGTGTCATAATGTGGAATGGAGGGGCCTTGCTTGATTCAGGGTATGCACAAGTATTGTGTGACTGTTTCCTGTCTGAAGTAGTACTATGGTGAATTGGAGTCTTTTGTTTGTCTGCTTAGCCCAAACTGAGAGTTAATATTAAAAGGCTCTAGTGGACAAATTAACTCTCTCTTTCCTTCCTTCTGACAAGGGAGTATAAGGACAATTCTTTGAGCTCCAGAGGTCAAACTTCTAGCTCCCTCCCAACCCCCACAACTTGGTGGTCTTCCTAGGTTAACCTGTGTCTGGCAAACTTATGTCTCCTCCCTCCCCCAACCTCCATTGCTTTGAAAATCTAGTCTAACATTTACAAGGAATCTCCTTTTAGTGACTGATTCAGAATTTTAAAACTGGCTCTATCTTACACTCACCATTGATTTACATAGCATATGTCCTTACCTAGCGGGTCTCCTCTAGAAATTACCTGGAAGTTTGTTCCCTTTATGATTTGCATATCAAAGGTGTTGGGCCAACTTTTCCTTTTTCCTTCCTGTAGAAATGTTTGGAAATGTTGTGGAGAATCAGAAAGATATATATCTTTTCCTTTTGGGGTCTAGCACTAATCCCAATGCCAACCAGAACTGGGAGGGTGGGGAAACGGCATTATACTCTCAGGAAACAGTTTGAGCAAAATCATTAAGAGTGGCAAAAAACAAAAATTAAAAAAAAAAAACAAAGCCAGTTTGGCTCAAATATGAAGTAAATAAATAATATATTGGTAGATAAGGCTAAAAAGGTATAGAGAGGCCAAACTGTAAAGATCTTTGAATGCTAGGCAAAGGATGTTGGACTTTCATCAACAGACAATGAGGAACTATGGAAGGTGTCTGAGCAGGCAGATGATGTGATTAGAACCATGATTTTTATCTTCAAATGTCTTCCTAGTTTAGCTAAATAATAGATTTTTGAACAAATTTCATTTCCTCTTGACTTTTGTAACTCTTGCTCCAGCTTTTTCTGTGCTTTCTCATAAAGGATAAATAATCCTGGTTGATTCTAAATGAAGTTGTTTGACAATTTCTATTTTTCTCCTTAGTGGCTTATAAAATCTTCTCTTTATTGATCTGGCTCTGGAATTTGGCAAAAATATATTTGGATGATTTGAACATGATATTTCTATATGAATGTTGCTGCTAGATTCTATAGAATTGTAGTCTGTCCCTTAATCTTACTACTTCTCAGGATGGTTTTTGAGTGATTTCCTGAAAAACAGCAGTTAGGATCTTTATTTCCATTTTTCTTCTGGGGTAGGGGGAGGGAGTGGGGAGAAGATCTGTTGATTCCTAGACCGTTTCTATGAAATCTGCTTTCTAGTTTGATCATCTTCACTTCCAAAGTTTTAAAGTCTGTTGAGTTAGGCTTGGACCTAGTTTTGCTACAATGTTTTGCTAAGTTGCCTTCCAGTCTGAAAATATTATTTTCCAGTAATGGTATGCTCTATTCAAATTTTCTTCTTTCTTTTCCATGTTGTTGATTTTTGTTAATTGATTTTCTGTTTTTTATTGATAATAGATCTTTCATTACAGCTCTTTATGGAAATCATTTTCTCTAAAGAGGTGGTTTTTTTTGTTTTGTTTTTTTAGCATGCTGTTTGATATGTCTTACATAGATCCAGCTTTATTTCTGGGTCCATTGAAGTTAATTAACTTTTTTTGGGTGGCTTATCTTAGGGATCTTTTAATCCATAATATTTGCTTATTGTGTTGAAGTTTTTCTTTTTTGCTCATTTCCTTGTTCTTTCTTTTTCCTTATCTGAAAAGCTATTCGGTGTGGAGGCTTTTTGGTTGCTCCCTCCTTTGCTATGTGTCTGTTTATTTTGCTATGTTTTATCTCTATTTATGCAGAGAGGATTGAGGAATTGAGTTCTTTAATAACCATTCACTCTGTTGATTTGCTGATCTTCTCATTCATTCTATGCTTGTTCAGTTTATTCTTTTTGAATCAAGCATGAGACTTAACATTTATCTCTATTACACTTCATCTTATTAGTTTTAGTTCTACATTCCAGTCTTCGAGATGATTTGGAGTCCTTTTTGGTATCCAGCATATTAACTATCCCTTCTATGCTTGTATCATCTGAAAATTTGGTAAGCACACCTTCAGTTAGGTCCTTGACATGACTATTTTATGTCATGAAATCAAAGCAGAGTCCTCATATTTCCAGGGTGCTTTATCAAATAGTGGATATTCCATTGGAATAAGGGAAGGTAAACAGGAAAAGATTGTGGGGACAGAATTAAGGAGAATTAGTGACTTATTGGATGTGGAGCGTGAGGGAGATGAAGGAGTAAAATGATTACAAGGTATTCAGGCTGACAGCCTGGAAGAATCATGTATAACAGTAATGGGAAAAACAAATTTTAAGGGGCAGATGAGGAATCCCATTTTGGATACTTCACATTAGTTAGTTAGACTTTCACTTGTAGATAGAGGTCCAGGAGATGGCTGTAAATGTATGTCAGGAGTTTTGGAAAGAAATCATAGAATTATAGATTTAGAGCTGGAAAGAACCATAGTTCTTTACAGTAAGTAACCAATAAGTTTAATCTCCCTAATTTTACAGGTGAAGAAACTGAGGCTGAGACATGTGAAGAAATTTGCCCAGAGTCAAAGCTAGTAAGAACCTGAGCGCTTAGAATAAAGGTTAGCACATAGTAGGTACTTAATTAATGCTTCTTAATTTAAGGTAGGATTTGAACTGAGGTTGTTTTAATACTCCAACTTTAAGCCCAATTCTCCATCCAATGTACCATCAGTTATTCAGATGCATAAATTTTGGATTTATCTGCATAGAGGCAATCTTGGAAGTAATGGAGTGTGGATAAATCACCAAAGGAGGAGAGTATAGAGGAGAGGAAGAAAGAGCTGAGGATAGCACTTTGGGAAATGCCAAGTGTTGAGGGGTAAGAGAAGGAAGAGTCAGTGAAGGAAATTGGAAGTGTAAGAGAATTTTGGGGTCCTGTTCTTCCTCTTTGGGGTCTTTCAAACTTCTATGTTTGGCCAAAGATTGTATCAGATACAATTAAAGAGAAGGGGAGGATAGGAGTTTGCATAGGAAGGGTGGAGTCATAAAGCGAAAAGATGCGAAATATAGCTTAGGTGTGCAAGTAACAAGCCAAGAAATGCAGGTGACGTTTCTTTGACAACTAAGATGCATTTAACCTTCCAAATATAGGCACCTTGTTATTAATGCTCTTTCTTCTTCTCTTGCTTTCCCTTTCAGCCCCTAGTTAACCTGGTGAATTCAAACTTTCTTCTCAAAAATACTATCCTAGGGACATGAAAAAGTTTTGCCCTTTCTGTAAAGTCCTCTGTCTTCCACCTTAGTTCTCTTGTTTTTGGAGCTCTGGAATTATAGCATCTATTGAGTGTGTAGGGTAGAAAGAATGTTTGAATAGCTTCCAGGTTATCCAGGATTCATGACTCTGCCTTTAACCCTATCTATAGGACCTTGAATGTAGAACCAGAAAATACTCTCCAATTCAAAGATTCACTTCCTGAGAGACATAAGGAATACATGTGGCCAGGACACCTTGTGCTTCCTGTGTTTCAGGGTCACCATTCTGGAGACGTAATTGTGTTGTTCTTTGCTGGGTCTATTCCCAATCTGGGTATTGTGTGACATGAAGTGTCCACCAGACACCTGGTTTCTAATAGTCATTGCTTCCTACTGGTCTTGAAAGGTTACTGCTCTCCTGATTCATGACTAAGTGTAGCAGTGGATAGAGTACTAGCATGGGAGTCATGAAGATCTGAGTTCAAATCTTGCCTCAGACGTGTAATAGCTGTGTGATCTTAGGCAAGTCACTTAAATGTCCTCATCTCTAGAACAGGCCAATAATAGCATTTACCTCCCAGGGTTGTTGTGAGGATAAGATAAGATAATATCTGCAAAGTGCTTAGCATAGTGTCTGGCACATCCTAGGGCTTAATAAGTGTTATTATTATTATTATCTATTGTTGCTGCTGGGTGTGGCAAAGCTGTGAAGTTTTTTTCTCTTTCTAGCTTCTCCTTGAGTCCTTAGCTGGAATGCTAAATCTTCTTTTTTATTTTACTCATTTATTATTTATTTAATTTTTAAAAATTTTACTAACTTATTTATTTTTAGTTTTCAACATTCCCTTCCACAAGATTTTCAGTTCCACATTTTCTTTCCATCTCATCCCTCCCCCCACCCTAAAATGGTATGCATTCTGAATACCCTTTCCCCTAATCTGCCCTCCCTTCTATCTACCTCCTTCTCTTAGCCCCTCCCCTTCTATTTTCCTGTAGGGCAGGATAGTAAATCTTCTTTTTAGAGGAATGAGTGAGTACAGTCATATTCTTTTAATTTAAATCTCCAGCTCTTTTAGAAAACAATAGCTCTTAACTAACACAGCCAGCCATTGGATTGGAGTAGGGGGAACCTTCCTGACTTCTCCTCGTAAGTATAGTCTTTCTGTTTCTTAACAGGGCCTTGGAATAAGATTTCTTCTCCAGAAAAAGATTCCTTGATATAGGCACCAAATTATTTGGAACAAACTGAACAAACTCCTGGCTACCTATTAGTCTCATGCCTAATTCTATTTTTGAACTATATTTTCTGGTCATTGAGCAGTTAACCTGTCTTTAGTTTAGATCAAGAAAGTCTACGTGGCTCTCTGCTTAGTTTCTGGATAGCTAACCTACCTAGTCATTATTCTTAGAGAGGCTACTTTTCCAGAGTCCCCCAGTTTCTTAATTCCCAAACCCTTTTTCTCTAACACACAGATTAAGGAGGAAAGGCACTGGAACAAAATTAAGGTGGGGTGTTGCAAGGAGAGGCAAAGTTATAAACTTTCCCTCACCTAGCTACATCTCTGTCTTCATCATGTTAGTGAGTTCTACTATATAACTCGACATAGGCATTTCCCCAAAGTATAAAGCCATGCAAAATTATGCAATATAAACCACAGGGCTTATGGGGAAAATGGAATTGAGATTCAGAACTCAAAAATTTTGTCAGTGGCATGTAAAAGGAAAGATAGGAACCTAATGAGAATGATAGGACAACTTTATACATGTTAAATGGTTAAAAGATACATAAATGTAATAAACAATTTAATAAACTCTCTCTGGCCTTGAGCTGTTGCTCAGTCTCTCCCTGCCCTGGGCTATGTGGGTGAGTTGGGTAAGCCGCAGCTCCAGGCCCAGGTCAAAGAGGAAGGTGGTATGGGAGTGTGGGTGGGGGTGATGTGGACTAGCTGATTTTGGCTCACAGGGTCTACACACCAGGAGGTATAAAATAAATATGACACTTTATCTTGATAAAGACCTGAAATTTGCTTGTGAAAGTGGGCATAGGAAGGGTTGCAGCTTGTGTGTTATTGTGAAATGGTGCATTTTTCTGCAAAAGAAATCTGGCATAAGCCAACTTGAGTTATGATAAGAATGTTCCCCAATGTGTGAATCCCCTTGGAACAAATGTGTGTTTTGGAAACATATGGCATTGCAGAATTGACTGTGTGTATGTCCAGAACACTCTTCCCAGGCTCTGAGCCTTATACATCAAATGAGACTGTTGGGGAAGATGAACTTGGAGTTACTTTCTAGCTCGGTAACTTTGGAGTGATCTTCTCATCCAGATAATCCCTTGGAAAACTTGATGTAGGCTGCACACCATTGGTGGTGTCAGTCTTCCAGGACACCTTCCCTCTTTTTCCATGTCATCATCTGGTCCTTTTGAATGGTTCCTAAATTGCTGATAATTTGAGAGTTTCACTGGGTACCTCAGACCATGTTTGTTTTAATTTATGTTGAATGTGTTTGTGTTCAAAACCATTGCCCTTTCTCTTCAAAGTCTCTATCCTAAGGAAGTAAGGTCCCTTCCATTTCTCACCAGAGGACCACCAAATAACAGTGGAATAGGCCCAGTCTTCCTGATGTGGGAACTACATTGGCTTTGATGGAGAATTTCAGCTTGCTAAGGGCCTGGGTCATCCCACCCCTCCAACCCTCACCCCTCAACTGGGTTGCCTGAAGCTTTGCACACCATCTTTTGTTCCATGGTATTACAATGCCATACAGCAATCACATATCTGCAAACCTTATTCCCTGACTACTGGGAGCATCTGAGTCACCTAGACCCCCCCTTAGAGGAGTCAGGGAGAATATCCCATCTTTAATCACTGTCTAAAACCAAGGGGTTTTATTTCCTATGTAAGAAAATGTCCCCCACTTGAAGAGAGCTGTAGTGTGCCTTAAAGGGAGCCCTTTCCTCCCTTTCTTTGATCTTCTGAGGATTTTACACCAGCTAACGGCTCCTTATGAATTAAACGAAAAAGGCAAACACCTCAGGATTCGGCAGCAAGAAGCCATCCAAATTGTGCAAGCGTAGCTGTCAGGCTGTTGGAAGCAAATTGGGAAGATCACAAAGGGAGAATTCCGAGATGCAGCCTTCTCTGTCTTCTTGGGAGCTAGGTTATCAGGGTAGGGGTGGGAGGGGGTGTTGTCATGAGGAAGCAGGATTATACTGGGAGCAACCAATAAGCCTTTGGGAGGGTACAGATGTTTTTAAGGAATGAGGGCATGGCTGCCCCCACTTTTGAGCTCCTGTAAAGGGGGATGTTGTAAGATGCATGTGCCCAAGGAGGCACAGGGTAAGCCAATTAGTATAGGGCAAGCCATAAAGAAAGGACAGAAACAGCTCTTCATGGAAAGACTGAGGTGTGCAGGGATGCTGGTGTGCTTACTTATAGGTGTAAGGTCAATGTACCAGGCAAAGGAGCTGCTTCTTCCTCTGTGAGGATGGCTTCCCCAGAGGTAGCTGGGGTTAATCTAGAAAGCTTGGATCACTAGCCAGTGCTCTGCTCTTTGTACTCTTAGCTGTCAGAAATCGATCAATTTATCAATGCTCAATTATTAAGTCCACCAACTGGCTAAACCACTGGCAATACAAAGAGAGGAAAAATAGTCCCTGCCCTCAAGGAACTTACATTCTAAAAAGGGAGATGGCATATACATAAATTGGCATATACAGAGTAGATGGGAGATAGCCTTAGAAAAGAAACACTAGAAGCTGGGAATATTGGGTTTTTACAAAAGCCATTGCTCTAAGGGCATTGATGTGGAAGAAACCAGTTAAAATCTGTTCACCACTTTGAATTGCTTCAAGGCTTGACAGATACAGAACATTGTTTTTCTTCTTCCCTTTTCCTTTTTCTGTTTTTTTTTCATTTAACACTACTGATCTATTGTATATAGCTACCTATTGTCCACCTTATGTTATCAAGTTAGATCAATCAATAAGCATATATTTAGCACCTACTGTGTGTCAATTGAATACCCTATTGAACTCATATATCAGTATATTTGTCTTGGACAGATCTTGCAAATGGACTGTGAATTGGTCTCAAAATTAAGAGGGAGGAGGAGAGACAGCTTGCCTTTGGGAAATTGCAGACCTCCTTTAATGACTCCAAACTCCTTCCAGAAATAAAGGGCCATCTTTTTAATACCACTATTCCACTGGTGATGTTGTATGGCTTTGAGTCATGGAACACATTAGTCTTCAGGGAATTAAAAACGAATATTGTTCAGAGGGCAACAGAAAGGTAAATAGTGAGTGTGATTAGGTGGCAACATACAACAAAGAAAGAAATTTGAAGAACCAAGGTAAAGATACTTCCTAGCTGTGGTACCCTGGGTAAGTCACTTAACCCTGTTTGCCTCACTTTCCTCATCTATAAAATGAGCTAGAGAAGGAAATGGCAAACTACTCCAGTATTTTTGCCAAGAAAACCCCAAAGGGGGTCACGAAGAGTTGGACATGACTGAAACAACGGAATAACAACACAAGTGTGTCCGCAAAGACAGCAAATGAGAAAGGCGCTAGACTCATTGGGTACGGCTCCTCGTGGCAAACTTCTGGAAGGATATGGACAGAAGTACCCAGAATGGGCTGGCAGGAGGGGGTTTAGGATCTCCATAACTGGAAGAAGCATCAACATTTATGAGATCAGGGATCCCCTTAGGTATTGAGAAACAGCTGGGTGGTGCAGTGGACAGAGCATTGGCTCAAGAGTCAGGAAGACTTGAGTTTATATTTAGCCTCAAAAATTTACTGGCTGTGTGAGCCTGTGCAAATCCCTCTACCTCTGTCTACCCCAGTTTCCTCATCTGTAAAATGGGGATAATAATAGCAGCTATTTCCCAGGGCAGTTGTAGGGGTGAAATGAGATAATAAAATGCTATATCAACACTAGCTTTTATACATTTTACCCCGCCACTCCTACATGCAGTATCCCTAAAGCCTTAGGGTAGTTTAAAAACTATCAAATGCTTAAAAGTGCCCTAAGACTTTTGGGAACATATACACATCTATATATACACACATATATGTATATGTGCACACACATATACAATACACATTATATCACAATGCATATAGGTACACACATACATATACAATATGCATGTGTAGAACATGCATACGTATATGCACACACACCAGTACACTCATACATACATACAGATAAATCTATGTTTGTGTAAGTTAGCAAAAGCTTAAAATTGCCCCAAGACTTTTTGGGAATCCTGCCTGCACGTGTGTGTGCTTTGAGCATAAGCTTGATGATGGACTGCATGCTTGTCATTTGAGGACCTACTTAGGTAAACCAGAAGGAAGTCATCAATAGAAAGTTGATGGTCAGGTAATATCTATATCTACATTGATATTTGTGTCTACACCTACATCTATATATATCTATATCTATATCTATATCTATATCTATATCTATATCTATATCTATATCTATATCTATATCTATATCTATATCTATATCTATATCTATATCTATATCTATATCTATATCTATATCTATGTCTATGTCTATGTCTATGTCTATGTCTATGTCTATGTCTATGTCTATGTCTATATCTATATCTATATCTATATCTATATCTACATCTATATCTACATCTACATCTACATCTATGTCTATAGCTACATCTATGTCTATATCTATATCTATATCTATATCTATATCTATATCTATATCTATATCTATATCTATATCTATATCTATATCTATATCTATATCTATATCTATATCTATATCTATATCTATATCTATGTCTACATCTACGTCTATAGCTACATCTATATCTATATCTATATTTATGTCTACATCTACATCTATAGCTACATCTATATTTATCTACATCTATATCATCTATATCTATACTTACATCCCCATTTACACCTACATTTATATCTCCATCTCCATCTAAACCTACATCCACATCTATATCCATATATGTACACTCGTACCTGCATATCTGGCTGCCAGAATAGAACACAATATTCCAGATGTACTCTGACCAAGGCAGAATATGCTGAAACTCTCACCTTCCTCATATTCAATACTAATCCCCTTTAGATTCAGTCCAAGAATGTAATCGCTTCTTTAGCTCCCAAATGGTACTGCCTGCTCATGTTGAGCTTGTAATCCACTCAAACCTCCAGATTTTTTTCAGATGAAGTGCTGTTTGGCTGTGCCTTCTTCCATCTTGCATTTATGAAGCTGTTTTTTTTTTAAAATCAAAGTGTGGGACTTCACATTCAGCCCTAAATTTCCTCCTATCATATTCTAGCCTGCTGAGATCTTTTTGCATCCTGACTCTTATCCAGTATGGCAACTATCCCTTCTAACTTTAGGTCACCTGCAAATTTGGTGAGCATGTCATTTATGCTTTTATCAAATTCACTGATAAAACTATTAAATAGCATGGAGCCAAACACAGATCCCTGGGGAACCCCTCTAGAGACTTCCCTTTATATTGATATGTTTTTGGAAATGTTGTTGGTGTATTTTATTTTTATATTACATTTTACATTACATATCAATATCCATATCTTCATGACTTTGGATGTTATCATTTGATCATGTCTGAATATATATACTATCATAGAGCCCAAATTTTCTCCCACAAGGAAAGCATGAGAGAATTTGTCAAATATTTTGCTAAAATCTAAGTGAATTGTTATTTGACTACCAAGGAGCACTGCTGGCTACTTTCCTAATCCTATGCAGGGTCAAGTGCTTGTAATTCCATCCTCACTTTGGTGATTATACCTGCCTAATACAAGAAGGCAGTTGGGGGAAACCCTAACGTTTTATTACTCTCATAGAGTCAGCTACCCCTATCCTCTGGCTCTGATCATTTTGTGTACAGTGGTACTGATCTCATTGGTTTAGGAGTATATTTTTTAGGGATTTAGCAAAGTCATCTCTTAGTCCATATATCCTCTGAGAAGCTGACATCCTTCTGCCATGTTGAGCTTCAAGGGACTCTAATCATGTGTAGTGGCACAAGGCAGTCTACCACACAAGCAGTTTGACTGTATACAGTTCTTTACTCATTACCAAGTAAGCAAAAAGAAAGAGAGAAAGAAAGAAAGAAAGGAAGGAAGGAAGGAAGGAAGGAAGAGAAAGAAAGAAAGAAAAGAAAGAAAGAAGAAAAGAAAGAAAGAAAGAAAGAAAGAAAGAAAAGAAAGAGAAAGAAAGAAAGAAAGAAAAAGAAGGAGAAGGAGGAAGGGAGGAAAGAAGGAAGGAAGCAAACCAAATATATTAAAAGAACTACCATATAGACTGCGCTTTCATAGCCTGTCCCATATCTAGGAAGCCCTTAACCAGTGATGGGTGCCCTCCAAACCCAAGAGAACCAAGAGCCCATTTTAGGTGCATTCATCCAAATCCTCTCATCAAATACTCTAGCTACTAATACCCCTTTCCTCCTTTCCTCGTCTGCTTGTTGCTCACAGCCTGCTGGAGGTTAGTGACAGAGAATTTGGACCCAAGGCATAGATTCTGCCATCCTGTTGCTTTTCCTCATTCACTGCTGCATCAGTGGCTGGGCCTTTGACAATTCCCTACTTTTGGTTTGCCTTTATAGAGCTCTGTTCACTCCCTGATGCTGCCTCAGCACTAGAAGAATAGACATAGAGGGAGTCCCTAGCATGAACAGAGACGCCTCCCAAACCGTCATTCTTGCCTCAGCACTAGAAGAATAGACATAGAGGGAGTCCCTAGCATGAACAGAGACGCCTCCCAAACCGTCATTCTTCCCTCTAGAGCTTAAGACCAGTCTCTACCCAGCATAGACTACGTAATTTCCACGCCATTTAGCACACCTCTGACAGCTGAAGCTTGGTTGACACAACCACCTTTGGAAGCTCTCTGGTTGGGACTAACCTGAGGCACAGGGCTAAAGGCTTGTCAGGTGGGACATAGATACAACCCTTGTTATACAGACCTCCAGTGGCATGCCTCTGATCTGTTGGTCAAATGGATCTGTCATCTCACTGAGGTGAATGTTTCCTCCAACAGTGCAAGTTGTAGTCCACTCCTATCTGTTCATCTTGCATGACTCTTGTTCATGTTCTCCCATGATTCACATCAGATCCCCCCAATATGTTGGAGTCCTCCATGACTTTTTTCTGCCATCAAGGGAGTACGTGAGCTGTTCACTGTTATCTCTTGCTCTCACCACATGATCAACTTGCCTTTTTCTTCAATCATACAACTCTTCAATGCCATACTTTGGCTCTTTTTTGAAGTTCCTTGTTACATGTTACATGTTACATGCTGGAGCTTGTGCAGAATCACCATTTACCTTTCCATTTCTCTCTGTGTAATACTCACTTTTAATTCTTTTAATTAGAATATTGTAGTATTCTTTGATTTATATGGAACTACCTGCACAAAACTGGCATTGAAAAATCAATTAGTATTTAAAAATGAGCCTTTATTTCTGAGAAGAGTTTAGGGTCACCAAAGGAAATTTGCAGTTTTCCAAAGGCAATCCTACTCATTATCTTTTTTGCTTATCTAATTCTGAATCCAATGCACAATCCATTTGTGCAATTGCATACACGCATATATAATCATATGCACACACATGCTATTATATATAAATATTGTATAATATTATATATACATAAATTCTATTAACTATGGATACACAATGGCAACGCATACACGTGTATATCACAGAACATGTGAATTACATACATGTATGTCATAAATACGTGTGTCTGTGTACATGCTCTACAAGTTATCTATTTTGCTTCATGTGTTATAATTTGGATAATAGACATTCTTTGTCCGCACGGTTTTTCCTATGTTGATAGTTAGACTAAACTTTTTTGAATATTTATGAATCCCTCCTAAGAGGCTCTGCAATGTTCCAGGGCTTCATGCAGCTGTCATGAGCAAACACCAGGAAGACCTCACCATCCCTAGAGAATCTCTCTTCAGCTTGGACTCTAGCTGGAGATTTTCAGGCAGAGGCTGAATGGCCATTTTTCAAGAATCTTCTAGAAAGGAGCAAGCTAGGCAGATTGAATACTGGGACTAGAATCAGAAAGACTTAAGTTCTAATCTGGCCTCAGACACTTAGTAGCGGTGTGAGCCTGGGAGAGTCACTTAACATCTATCTGCCTTCATTTCCTCAACTGTAAAACATGGATAATAACAGCACCTACCACCTAGGGTTTTTGTGACAACCAAATGAGATAATATTTATAAGATACTACTTGAAATATTTGTAAAATACTTGCCGCATCTTGTTCATGAAAATGGCATACACCTTTAGTCTCACCTAATATTTATGATAAGAGTTACAGAACAAGGTTATTTCTCTTGCCATATCTTTTAGGAAATCTTAAATAATTTTGACGCATGTATAGAAGATGATGCCTTGTTGAAAGAGATCCTTTGAGGCAGCATTTTGCTCAGTCAAGGAACCCTGACCTGGGGACTAGAGTAGGAGAAGGTAAGAGAACAAGTATTTATTAAGTGCCTGCTATGTGCCAGATACTATGCTAAGCATGTTCCAAATATTATTGCGTATAATCCTCACAACAACCCTGGGAGATGTGTTATTATTATCCCCATTTTACAGTTGAGGAGACGGAGGCAAGCAGAGGTTAAGTGAGTCACCTAGAGTCACATAGCTAGTAAATACTCGAGGTCTGATTTGAATCTTTCTGGCTCCAAGCCCAATACTCTATTCACTGCACCACCAAGCTGACCCAGGGTTAGGACTATCCTAGAAATAAACTGGGTCTGGCACAAACTACTCTTGATGAAGCCAGACTGGAATTTTGTGATGACTGCTTCTCTTTCTAGATGTTTACCAACCATCCCTTTAATAATGCATTTTATTATTTTCCAGGAATCAAAGTCAAGCTCATTGACCATTACAGACTTGTCTACCTTCCCTTTTTGGAAAATTGGGAGAACATTTGCCCTTTTCCAGTCCCGTTACACTCCTGTCCTCTGTAATCACTGACAGTGGCCCAGGAATCGCATCTGCTAGCTCTTTCAGTACCATTTAAAGTATCTTAATGACTTTCCTTTCATTGATTCTGATAATACTCCCACAAAAGAAATCGTGTATTCTCTGCCCTTGTCTGATTGGAATATGTATCTTTCTCAAAAAAAAAAAAGGAAAAAAAATCTTTCCTACCAAAGTTTTTGAAGTGCCACCTCCACCTTCAAGCCTATATTGGATCAGAGGATAGCACAATTGAACTAAGCCCTGCTATACTTGGATATGGATGTTTCAATTCTACTCTTACTGCTTCTTAGCCCACTCACCCTTGCCTGTGGTGTAAATTCTTTCTTATACCTATGTAGGGGGTTAAAAGTACCTTTCCTGTTCTGTGATCTGTATGTTCTTTGTAAATCTATTTGCATCTGTGTGATATGTTTCAAACGGTAAACTTCCAGCTAGCTAGAAACACGTCAAGCTAATTCTGTGTCGTTCCTAGCATAGGGTTGTACACAAAGACCTTAAAATACATTTCTCATTGATGGTGATGAGGAGGACAAGGAGGAAGAGTGGATAACCCCCAGTCATATATATACCAAGTCTGGTTAGAAGGATGAGAAAAGACTAGGCTTCCTACTAAATTTTTCATACACTCAACAATGTTCTGGCACTTAAGAAAGATGGAAACAAATGGGCCTTTTAGAAGTCATCTAGACCTGAAGTGGCCCATGGGTTGCATTGTGGGGCACAATGCTCCTGAGTGCTCCTTGAAACAGATGAAAACATAATTGGGAAATATTTAACAAAATAAATAAAAACAATAGAACACAGATAATGTTAGTAGGTGGTTTCCTAAGTCAATGTATTGCTTGCAGAAATTTTCTGCTTATTGCTTAGAGGCCCGACTTTTATTTGAGTTTGACACCACTGATGGAAGCCAACTTTCCAGTGACGCAGAAGGAAGGAAATAAACATTTGTTGTTGTTCAGTCATTTCAATCATGTTTGACTCTTTATAACCATAATTGGAATTTTCTTGGCAAAGATACTGGAGCAGTTTGCCATTTCCTCCTCTAACTCCTTTTACAGATGGGGAAACTGAGGCAAACAAGGTTAAGTGACTTGCCTAGGGTTGCGCAGTTGGTAAATGTCTGATGCTGGATTTGACCATAGCTCTTGATGACTTCAGGCCCAACAATATCACTGCACCACCTGGCTGCATTTATTAAGTGCCTATTATGGACCAGGTACTGTTCTAAGCCTTTTACAAATATTATCCTATTTGATTGTCACAACAACTCTACAAGACGGGTGCTAGTATTATTTACATTTTACAGTTAAGGAAATAGAGGCAAATAGATGTTAAGTGACTTTCCCAGGCTCACACAGCTAGGAAGAGTCTGAGGCCAGATTTGAACCTAAGTCTTCCCGAATCTAGTCCCAGTGCTCTATCAGCCTAGCTTCTTTCTTTCTGGAGGATTCCTGAAAAATGGCCATTCAGCCTCTGCCTGATAATCTCCAGGGAACTCACTATTTCACAGGAGATACCTTTCCATTGCTGAAGAGCTGGAGTCATGTAGAAGTTCTCCCACACATGGAGTGAAGTCACCCTTATTTTATTTCTATACACACACACACACACACACACACACACACACACACACTCCTTTTGCCTAGCTGTACTACTACCTAGATGTTCCTCCTCTTTTGAGCAATACAGAACAAATCTAAGCCTTCCTCAAAAACACAATAGCTATTCAAGTATTCTCAGGTATTTGAAGTCCACTTTCCTGTTAAATCATCTTTGCTCCAGGCTAACATCCTCATTTATATCACCTAGGACAAATCCCTTCATCTATGTAAGTCTCAGTTTCCTTATGTGTAAAATAAAGGGATTGGATCACATTATCTTCAAAGTTCTTTACAGCTCTAATCTGCTGTAGGTGGTACAGTGGATAGAGTGCTAGGCCTAGAGTTAGGAAGACTTACCTTCCTGGGTTCAAATCTGGCCTCAGACACTTACCAGCTGGATGACCCTGGACAAGTCCCTTAAACCTGTTTGCCTCAGTTTCCTTGTCTGTACAATGAGCTGGAGAAGTAAATGGCAAACCATTCTAGTATCTTTGCCAAGAAAACCCCAAATTGGGTCAGAAAGAGTAGGACATGACTGAAAAAAGGCAACTAAAAAGGAGCCCTAAATCTTTCTCACATGAACTTGAAAGAGCTGAAACCCCTTCTGAAATAAGAGAATTCAGCAGCTGAGTCTCCTTAGGAGGAGAAGGAAAAAAAAAAGAAAAGAGAAAGATTTATGCCATTCCAAGCTCCAGGGAAAGCCTGTGGTGCTTCCTTCATCCTCCTTCCCCCATAACCAACACCTCTTGGCATAGCCCATCAGGCTCTCTCTCCCCTTTCAAGTATCTCAGGATCATTTTCATTACAAAGACCGCCCTTCAGAGGGAAAGCGAGACAAAATGTATTTCATGTTTCTGTCTATCTGGAAGGAGCAATTTGATTACTGGCACAGTGGCTTTTGCATTTCAAAGGTTTGGCACATAATGCCAGGGAGCTCCAGAGCACCCCGGGGTTCTGTTTGCCTAATGACAATGCTGACTGGGTTAAGTAAGGCCCAGCATCTTGGAGCCATGTCTGGTTGGAAAGGAGAAGAGGCGGCTCAGGAAATAAGCAGTACACTGTTTGCTCCCATTTGCACGATTTCCTTGTGTGCCTTGTATCAACAAAGGCAATCACACCTTAAAGTTGAAAGGGGGCCTTGATTCATTCAACAAGCATTTATAGAGATCATCCAATACAATCCCCTTATTTGACAGAGAAAGAAACGGAGGCCCAATTTTTTGAGAGGTCAAGAGGCTTCCCTGAGTTTATGTGGCCAGTTTCATCCTCTTCTCTCCCCACGCCTCCCCTTCACCTCCTCTAAGCTTTCCTGTCAGCAAAAGCTGAAACAAGATTGTGTACTTGGCAAAGTGCATTCCTAACCTCTCTTTCTCTCCTCATAGATCATCCCTGCTCCCACCTCAAGAATTCAGTCTCATGCCTGAGGATCATTGCATTTAGAATTGCAAGGGATATCACACATCATCTAGTACAAACCCCTCATTGTACAGTTGATGAAATTGTGGCCCAGGAGACTTTCACTGAGTTGCTCAAGGAAGCAGGCAGGTAGATGGTGCAGTGGATAGAACACTGGACCTGAGTTCAAATGCAGACTCAGACACTTACTGGTCTTTAGACCCTGAGGAAGTCACTTAAGACTCTGTGTGCCTCAGTTTCCCCATCTGTAAAATGGGGATGATAATACCACCTATCTCCTAGGGGCATTTTGAGGCCCTAATAAGATAATTGTAATATGCTTTGCAAACTTTAAAGTGCTTTATAAATGCTAGCTAAACACAGGTAGTAAGTATCCAAGGCAAGATTTGAATCTTCCAATCCAGAAATCTTTCTATTATACTGTTCTTCATTTCCCTACTGCATCAAAACCTGTTCTCCAATGCCATAAGAACTCAGTGAAGATAGAAATTACAAGGGGGAATGGGGCAGTCTTCAAGGAGGCAGATGGGACTTGACCAAGGCATTGACTATTGATGAAGATTTAAGCAGGAGATCTATGTGATGCTTCCCTTCATCTCTTTTGCATGTCTCTCAGAGAAGGCTGGTAGGGATTGGCCTTGAGACTTCCAAGCACAAGGCAAATTCCACCTTCTGCCGCCATCCTGATCTCCCTTCTGGAATGTGGAGAGCCTCCCTTACAGAGAGGAACAGCCTTCCCTTTGACCTTAGGCTTTCCATCTCCTGCTCCACGTGTCTCTTGTGGGAAAATGAAGAGCAAAGTGTGGTGGAGTGGGACTTCCATCTCCTGCTATCCAGGTTCACCTTCCATCTCCTGTCTAATCTCCAACCCTCAGAGAGAAGAGAAGTGAAATGGGGCCTCCATCTATCTCTGTGCCTTCCCTTTGTTGCCTCCTCTGGGAAGAGAAGTGGCCTTCTACTCAGTGATGAACTTGGAGTTCATCTCAGTAATTCTGAAGGCCTGTAGGCCATCATCCAAACTCCATTCCCCATCTCCCACCATTCAATTTCTTATTCTTATACCCCTCAACCCTACCATCCCAAAGTCCTAACCAAATGCCACCCATCCCTTCCATTATGCCCTCTGAAATGAATGCCTGTTCCATAGGCAACATCCTATTCATTCTAAATCTTTTCTACTTTTACTTCTTCTATCTTTTAACAATCACCAAGACTTGGGTCTTTCTCATAACACAGCCTTCCTGGACACCCTTTCCAATACTGGCTGAACCTTCATTTATTCCCCCTTGGCTCACTGGTGAAAGCAGGGGAATTGGCATACTCCTTTCTTCCCATTGCTACTTCCATTTTCTCCCTCTACCTCCATCATTCAGTAACCTTTCTTTTGAGGTTTATGCAATCTGTATCTACCATGCCATCAAAATCCTGGTAGCTTGGTACACCTCTAATTCACTTTCCTTCCTTTCTCAATGAGTTTAGTATCAGGCTTACAATTTTTGTCTCCTCCCCAGCTCCTGCCCTCATGCTGGGAGACTTCAGCAGACACATTAACTTTCCGTCAAATATCCTAATCACTCAGTTCCTCAACCTACTCATTTCCTGTGACGTACTTCTCTACCCTACCAAAGTCACACATAAAGATAGTCATGCCCTTGATCTTGCCATAACCCACAAATGTATAATCTCCATGTTCATGAATTCTGAAATCCTCTTATCCAACAATAATCTATTGACTTTTGACCTCCCTCACTGCCTTCCCTCACAGAACCCTGTTCTTCATTCTCATTGTGACTTCTGATTTCTCAACTTCTCAGTTCCCTCGGAGGCTCACAACCTGGGTATCATTCACTACTCCTCACTATCTCTCAGTCCCCCATATCTAGTCTGTTGTCAGGGCCTTCTGATTTCTCCTTCGCAACATTTCTCCAATATGCCCGCCTCTCTTTTCTGATACTGCTACCACCCTGGCAGAGGCTCTTATTGCCTCACACTTGCAATAGCCTGCTAGTGGGCCTGTCTGCCTCTAGTATTTCCTTATTTCTCCATTCAATTGTTAAAATGATTATTCTTAAAGTTCAGGCCCCACGACATCACCTGCCTAATCAATAAATTCCAGTGGCTCCCTCTTGCTTCCAGCATCAAATGCAAACTTCACTGCTTGGTGTTGAGACCTTTATAACCTCTCCCCCTACTCCAACCATGCACCTTTCCTGTCTTCTTATACCTTACTGTCCATCATATACTTTTCAAACCAGTGACACTGGTCTCCTGGCTGTCCCATACATAAGATACTCTATTTCTTGGCTCTAAGCATTTTCTCTGGCTGTCCCCATGCTTGGAGCACTCTCCTTCCTTCCCTCCAACTACTGACCTCTCCAGTCTCCTTCTTAAGTTCCAACTAAAATCCCATTTTCTTTTTTTCTTATTTTATGTGTATTTAGTATATTATTGTTCCCAGTTACATGTACAAACACTTTTTAACATTTGTTTTTAAAACTTTGAGTTCCAAGTTCTCTCCCTCCCTCCCTTCCCCCCTTCCCCCATTGAGAAGGCAAGCACTCCGATATAGGTTTTACATGTGTAGTCATGCAAAACACGAAATCCCATTTTCTTCAGAAAGCCTTTCCCAACCCCTCTTAATTTGAGTGCCTTCCCCCTTTTAATTATTTCCCATTTATCCTGTATATAGCTTGTTTGCACATATTTGAACTTTTTGTTTTTGTCCTCCACTCATGACTTCTACATGTAAAGGCATCTAGCAGAAGTTACACTGTGCCGGGGAGGGCATCTTCCTCCATATTGCCCAACAAGTTTCCGAGTAGCCAGAAGGTTTGTAAGGAAATAGTTAATCATCTCCAGTGTGCGGCAAGGGGTTGTGACAATGTGGAGGAGCTCTTCTCTGTGCGGAACTGTGAGGGTCGTTCGTTGCTTGAACAGTTTATGCTTATTCATTAGTTATCACAGATCTCTGCATTTTTAACAGCATCTGTGACCCGGACAGTGATGTGACTGGGACAGTGAACCTCAGGGAGGCCTGCATCCATTAGCATCTGTCTTATGAGCTTGACATTTTGCTGCTGCTGCTGACGGTAGAGGGCTTGTCCTTTTGCACTCCTGTTAAGGTTCAGACAGATTCCAGAGCACCAGGCAGAAGCATGGGTGAGAGGGAGATTGTGAGAATGAAGAAAGCCAGGACCATACAGTACCCATCAGTGAACTTGTCCTGGCATTATAGCCACCAACACATTCAAAGGCTGTCCCAGAAATGATAACCATTTTGTGTATCAGTCTGTCCCACTGCCTGGAGCACTGTATGTGTGTAATCCTGCAGAATGGACTTCAGGCTCTCATCATCTCATGCCTTTACTACTGCAGTAGCTTGTTGTTTGATGTCTCTCACTGTTGCAGTCCATCCTCCACCCAGCTATCAAAATGACAGTCTGGCTTTAAAAGCCCATCATAACCTGGCCCAATTCTACCTCTCCAGTTTTCTTATACCTTACTGCCTGTCCCCCAAACCTCAAAACTCTATGATCCAGGGCCACTGACCTCTTGGCATTTCTTCACATACCATGCTCCATCCTCCAGCTTTAAGTATTTTCATTGGTCATACCCCCATGCCTGGTACTGCCTCCTTCATCTTGCCTCCTTGCGTCCCTGACTTCCTTCAAGTTATAGTTAAAAATCCCACCTTTTGCAAGAATCTTTTTGCAGTCTTCCTTTTTAATTTTAGTTCCTTTCAAAATTTTCTTTTGAAATTATGTCCAATTTATCCTGTATATATTTTGTGGGTATCTGGCTGTTCTGCATATTGTCTCCCTCAACAGAGTGTGAGCTCTTTGGGTATGTGGTTTGTTTTTTTTTTTTGCCTTTGTATCCCTAGCACCTCACACAGGGCCTGTCGCATAGTAGGTGCTTAATAAATACTTGCTGACTAGCTTCCTTGTTGACTGACTGACCAATTTCATTTTCAAAAGTAATTTCCCCGTATTACCAGGCTGTGTCACACAGTTGTGTTCCATCTACTGAGTGAAGAATTTCAAAAGTGACAGTCTTGGGTACTGGTGGGTCTGATTTCTTTAGCAGTTCTCTGAGATGGTGAGCACTGTCATGGCAAAATATGTCCTTTTGGCGTTTTGCAGTTTTTCCTTTGGATTGTGAAGGTGGTTCCCTGACCTGAAATAAATTTCACAGACTAACATCATTTTAGCTAATATGAAAAGAGTGGAGTCATTAGAAGAAAAGAGAGATGAAAATAATGGTGCTGTGTCTATTTTGGGGAAATCATTGAGCTCTTATTCCAGATCAGCTCTGAGTCAGGAACCATATTGAGTGAGGGGGATACAGACACAAGCAATCAACATAGCCTTGCCCTTAAGAAGCTTACATTGCAGTGAGGGGAAGACAGCCCATGAAAAGGTGCAGGAAAGCCAAGGGAGGAACTTCTATTATTTAATATTCCCTTAATTTCCAACTCCTCAAACCCACTTTTTCTCTTTTTTCTTTTTTTTTTGGCAAGGTAGTTGGGGTTAAGTGATTTGCCCAGAGTCACGCAGCTGGTGAGTGTTGTGTTTCTGAGGCCAGATTTGAACTCAGGTCCTCCTGACTCCGGGGCTGGTGCTCTATCCACTATGCCACTTAGTTGCCACTATGCAATTAGTCTCCCCCCCAACCCACTTTTTCCCTATGCCCTCTGAAGCTCCCCCTTGCTCCTAGAGGGTGCTCCATGTTGAAGTCTTTCTTATTCTTCAAGGTCTAGTAAAGGTCTTATCTTTTCCATGAAGCCTTCTGAGACTTTTTTCCCCTCAGCTCTTCGAGCGTTTTATTCAAACCTCTGGTTGTTGTTGACCCCATTTAGGGTTTTCTTGGTAGAGATACTAGAGTGGTCTGTCATTTTCTTCTCCAGCTCATTTACAGATGAGAAAACAGAGGTAAACAGGATTAAGTGACTTGCCCAGGGTCATGGAGCTAGTAAGTGTCTGAGGCCAGATTTCAACTCATCAAAATGAGTCACTTTGACTCTAGGCTCAAACCACTTTGCCACCTAGCTGCCCAAATCCAAACCTGTACAATTCATATTCTATTTTTATTTTTATTACTTATGCCAACATCTGATTTCCCTTACTAGGTTATAAGCTCTTCCGAGGACAGAGATTGTCTCGTATCCTTCACAGCACTGAGCACACATTTAACAAACGTTTATGATTTTAGTTCTTTATTGATAGAAGGAATCCCTCCTAGAAGGAATGACACTAGCTTCTGTCACATCTCTTATCAAGGCCTGCGTAATCTTTGAACTCCTTCCCCAGAGAAAAGGGGTGTTCACAGCCACCTAGGCAGGAAGCTGTTAGTCAGCAGACCCCTTCATGCTTAGGTGGCTGAACATACCACCATGAGCACGAGAGCAGGAGGAAAGCTGTAAACAAAATCTGCATTTTTCAATGCTTCTCTGTCGTGAAATAGGGCACAACTTCTCTGCTTAAGAGTTATTGGCTATGACAGCTGCATCGGCTTAGATGATATTAAAAAAAGAAAAGGAAAAGGAAAAGAACAACAACAAAAAAAAGGGATGAAGAAAACCCTTCCTTGTTCTGAAATTACTACAAAGTCACCTTTTTAATGCAAACACACACAAAACATTCTCAGCTCCGATTTCATCAAACCATATGCCGAGGCTGCTGCTGCCGCCCAGGTCCTGGGGGATGGGTTTTTTTCCCCTTCAGCAAACCTCCAGAAATGTCATAGAAATTTATATGCTTATTCACAGAGCCGATAAAGCAGAAAACCGGCATTTCAGCTATTTTTGTTTAGCTTTGCAGATGGATAGTAAAAGACATAAATCTCTTCCTTGTTGCTCTCCTTTCACTCCTGACTCAGTTTTGCTTCAGACCCTTGGCCAATCAGGATTCCTGGGGGCTGTCATCTGCCTCTCCTAATTCTCCTGACAATCCAGAGGAGATGAGGACCACTAGAAGGTTAGGGCCCTAGACAATATTTTCCTTTTCTTGGGGCATGGAAGTCAAGGGTTCGCTCTTTCCCTATAATAATTGAAAGCTGAGAACTATTCTGGAGAGGGGGAAAAAAATGTCAAGAGTCCCCGGCTTTACAGTTCTTCCCAGGAAACTGCGATCTTGTTTGCGTTCCAGATCCTAGTTCAGATCTACATCCTGATGAATGCTCTGAGCTGTCAGTATCTATAAATCAATGAAAAAGTGGAGCCGCAGGGTCGAGCCTGACCCTCAGAAAGTCCTCAGGGGACTAAGAATTGGGTCATATTTTAGAACTGCTTGGTAAACAAGCTCATTGAAGCTAATAGGGAAGGAGCTTGATCAACATATTTCTGCAGCCCATACTTAAGGGCAAAAAATTACTTTTCACATCAAAAAAATTTTCCGATTTCCTCAAAGATGTGCAGGCGTTCCTGGAAGGGCAGGGCTGCTTCTGCCAACCAGACAGGGGAAATGTCTGCAATGCTGGACCCATCAGGGGAGCCTGAAGGACTGGAAGGCCTTGGCTGTGCCACAGCTGAAAATGGCCAACGGGCAAATTACCTCCACGGGGGCTCCAAGCATCTGTTTTACTGCTCTCTGGGACTCTCCAGTCCTATCAGAGGCCAGTCACTGACACTAAATATCTTAGCATTTCTGAGCTGGACTCACTTTGTAAACATTTTCTCATGAGTTCCATTACCCTCTGCCCATCTCCTTCTACCCTCAAACCCTTCCCTCAGTCCTCCATCCCCAACCTTTGGAATACAATTCCTGAATTATTATGATCAATTATAAAGCAAGGGAATCTTATGCTTTTCATATTCTGGATCAAGAATTTGAGACACAGATAGGTAAAGTGTCTGGGGAAGAGTCATACAGCATGTCAATGGCAGAATTGGAAAGAAAACCCAGGTTACCTCCTTTCAAACTCTGGACTCAATTAATTAGAATACCCTCCCTCTTGTGGGCCACTCTGAATAGCCTCAGGTGAAACACAGCTTTAGATTTTAAATGTTTTACTCTATGTAAACAAGCAAATAGAGAACATTTTAAGCACTCAATTGCCCACTCTAACTGCTGGCATTACTGGCTCCAAATTACTGATAAGAGAGGCAGTGTGGTACTGTAGAAAGAAAGCCTGAATTAGTATGGAAGCTACATGGTTGGAAAGAAGGTGACAGATGCAAAATGTGTTGCGGAGTTAGGATCACCAGGAACTGGGTGATATGAGGGATGAAGAAGGGAAAGCATCAAGAGGGACTCCAAGGTCAAGAATTTAGGCAGAGTCAACAAGGATTTGTTAAGCACCTACTACGTGCAAGGCAATTATTTTAAGTGTTGGAGATACAAAGAAAAGCAAAAGAAACAACAGGAACAAAACCCAAACAAACCCAGTCCCTGCCCTCAAGGAGATCACAATCTAATGGAAGAGGGAAAAAATGCAAAGAGCTACGTCCAGACAAGTTACAAATGGGATAAATTGGAGATGATCCCAGAGAGAAGACGCTAGAATTGAGGGGCATCAGGAAAGGCTTCTCTTAGAAGCTGAGATTTCAGCTGAAACTTGTAAGGAGCTGGGGAAGTCAGGAGACAGAGAGCATTCCAGGGGACTGGGAAGAAGACCTTCCATAGAATTAAGGAATCTTGGAGGAGGGAAAGATAATGATATCTATTTTGGATGTGTTGAATTTGAGATGCTTTCAAGACATGCTGGAGGAGATCTCCAACAGACAGATAATAATGTGACTGAACTAAGGAACAAGGTTAGGGTTAGATATGTACATTTTGGAGTTTTCGGTCTACATTATAATACTTTTTTTTTTCATGTCCAAAATGCATTCCATCCTGGAAGCATTCTTCTTTATCAGGCCACTGAAATGGATCATGGTTGGTCATTTAGCTGATCAGAGTTCTGAAGTCTTTCAAAATACTTTGTTTTATATAATATGAATATTATAGGAAAATTATTTTTCTAATTATGCTTACTTCACTCTGCCCAAGTTCATATAAATCTTTCTATGTGTTTTAGAAATCATCTTTCCTCTAATTTCTTACAGCACAGTAGTATTCCATAACATTCATATAATTTGTTCAGCCCATTGATAGGCACCCCTCTACTTTCCAGTTTTTTTTTTGCCATCGCAAAAAAGCTGCTATGAATATTTTTGCATATATAGAGCCTTTTCCTCTTTCTTTTTTTTTTCTTTGGGGTAGAAGCCTAGCAGTGATGTGACTGGGTAGATCTACGAATGAGTCCAACCATTCTGGAAAGCAGTTTGGAATAGTGCACAAAAAGCTACCAGCAGTGCTACATATGATATTTGAATGAGAGCATGCAGGTAAGAGAAATGAGAGCATGCAGATAAGGGGACCAGGATAACCTCTGAGTGCCATCTAGGCTAAGGGACCAAAGATAGAGAGATAAGCAAAAATAAACTGAGGAGTAAATACCTGACAGGTAGGAGGAGGAGCAGGAGAGAACAGTGTCACAGGAATCAAGGGAGGATGCGGTCTGCAACATCATCAAAAACGGGAAAGGTCAAGGAGGATGATGCCTAGGAAAAGACTTTGGAGATAGCACTGATGACATTGGAAAAAGCAATTTCTTTTGGGTGGTGAAGCTGGGATCCAGAATGCAAGAGACTGAGAAGTGAGTGGGTGATGTGGAAGGAACGGCATCCCACGTAGATGATTTTTTCTAGAAGTTTGGCAGCAAAAGGGAGAGACTTAGGATGAATGTTTGATACCTCAGGTTAATTTTCCCAAGGAAGGATAAAGGGGAGAGTGAGTAAGGAGATTTGTTCTCTAAAATTATACTCCTAGGCTAATAGCCATTTCTAAGTCTCTTTGCTTCTTGGATATACCCTTTTCTTCCATCTCCATCCTAAAGAAAGAGCAATACATAAAAGCAATAGCAATTGCCATCCTGGGTTGGCTCAAGCCAGGATTCCGATGCCAGTCAAGCCCCAAGAGACATGCCATGAGCTATCTATCTTCATTGTCATTTTTCCCATGGTCCTTAAAGGTAAGGTAGGTCTCAGGTTCTCATAGCAGCCCTTTATATCCTTTATTCATAAATCTACCCAAGCCCTTTAAAAATCCACTTATATTTTCTGACTATAGCACCTTTTTGGGGGAATAATTTCTTCTGCAAATTTTGCATCTGCTGGGGAAAATACTTTTTTTTAAAAAAATGATCTCTACTTCAGTATGTGCAAATTTCCAAGGTGGGGGTCAGGGTTGGGGAAAATCTTCTATTTCAGGATTAAGTGAACAAGTTTCATAGGGTTTGGGAATTTTTTTGACATATAAAAAGATATTGCGGAATAGTTGTAAAACCTTAGCAAAGAACTTAGGGAACCTAGATTTGAGGCCCAACTCTGCTATTAGCTGTGGAACGTTGCATAAGTCACAACTTTTCTGAATCTGTTTCCTTATGTGTAAAGTAAAGGGATTGGCATAGGTCAGGGGTTCTTAATCTGGGGGGGTGTCTGTGAATTTTTAAAAGATATTTTGATAACTGTTTTGATAACTATTTCAATATAATTGGTTTCCTTTGTAATCCTATGTATTTTATTTTATGCATTTAAAAACATTCTGAGAAAAGGCTCATGGGCTTTATAAGACAGCCAAAGGGGCTCCCGACCCCCCCCCCAAAAAAAAAGTTAAGAAGCTCTGGCTTAGATGATGTCCAATGTTTCTTCTAGCTCTAACATTCTGAAATTCAATGATTGTAGATGAGCTTTATTTTCACGGTGATCCTTGCTAAGTCATCTTCTGGAAAGCAGGTATGTAACTCCAGGTTGGGCATGGCTGGGGCAGAGGAGTGTTCTGGGAGTAGGGGAGGAAAGTTTGTTGTTAGAATCAACAACACACATAGACTGGCAGACCTGGAAGGAACTTTAGAGGTCAATTAGTCTAATCCCTTCATTTTCTAGAGGGATACTGAGGCTCAAAGATGAAATTACTTACCCAAGATCACACCATTGGTGATAGTGGTGGCAGGGGGAGGATCAGGGGTGGGATGGTGTCCTCTTATTCCACTCCTCACGTCAGAGCAGGGAGGGATGCCCTCTCAGGACCACACATTCTCCCTTATGCCTTGTCAGATAAAAAAAAAAAACCAGTCCCAATTTTCACTTGCATTTGGGAAGATTTCAAAAGACATTCCATGTATTCAGGAACCTTAGCAAGCCTCCCGGGTTCCCTGAGGATTAAAAAAACAAAATAAAACAAAACAAAACAAAAAATGTGGAGGCCATGGGGTTGAGATGGGGAGGAGCAGAAGAAGGTGTCGCACATTTCAGCCACGCTCCATGGAGGGAAGCTGGAGGCACTCAAACTGTGACAGATGTGAGACACAGCGTGATTGTGTGTGTGCTGATGATGTCTGCGGATTCTGGCTCTGAATCACCATGGGAAGTGAGAGCTTCCTGAACACTTGATCCTTTTCTGTCTGACTCTGCCCCAGGCACGAAAACCACAGGAGGGGAGGGTGGAAATATCCTTTTTCACAAACGGAAAAACCTGCATCTTTGGTGAAGCCCGGATGAAATCTCCTATGAGATGGGTTTATCGGTCATGAGGGGAATTCCTGGAGCAGTTGGGCCTATACTAAGAGAACCAAATTCAGTGACCTTCATGAGTTTGCTAATCCTAGGATTCTGAGCTAGGAGAGAGATTAGAGATAATTTTTTGTTGTGTCATTTCAACTTTATTTTATTGATATCTCTTATTTTTATATCATCTTCATTTTTAAAAATTCCCCTCCCACCCCTGCTCAGTGATCCATCTCTTAAAAAGATTTCTAAATAGAGATTTTTAAAAAAGCAATTCAGTAAAACCAGTCAAGACATCAATTGTGACTGATTGTATGTGCAATATTCCACACTCATGGATATCATCTCTACGAAGAAGAGAGGTTGCATTTTCTCATTTTCTTCTCCAGAGCCAAGCTTAATCATTATATTTCTATAGCATTCGGTTTATTAATATTTTCCTTTGACATCATTGAAGTCATTCTGTATATATTGTTTCTGGTTCTGCTTACTTCATTCTGCATCAGTTCATTTAAGGAGATGACCTTGCCTCTTTATTTATTTATTTTTACAATGCCTCTTTTTTATTAAATTTTTTTCAATTAATATTCATCTGTTTCCTTTCTCTTCCACCCCATTTCTGCCCCTACACTGGGGGTGGGGTGGGGGAACCCTGGAAACAAGAATGCATATTCAAGCAAAACACATTCCCATATTGGCCATATCTAAACATGTACAAGCAGTGGTCATCTTATCTAATCCTTGATTTCATAGATGAGGAAATTGAGGTATGGAATTATTTGTCCAGGAACACTGGAATTAGTAAGTATGAATTAGTTTTTCTGAGCTGCTTTCCTCCCCCATCTGCCCTCTTACAAAAATATCTATTACAAAGAATGGCTCACTGAGTTTTGACTCCAGATCTTCTTGGTTTCATTCCAAACCAAGTGATCTTTCTATTAAAACATGATTTTTCTGTCTAATCCTGCCATTCCTTTATAAATTTGGTGACCATGTTTTCTCAACAGAACTTTGACAAAGACATTCTTTTTCCAAAGCATCATTGAAGTCATACTTTATTGAAGTATTCTGGAAAAACTGGGTGATGTGCATGTGTGTACACATGCATCTGCATGTGTATGTATGTATGTGTATGTGCTTTTCGGACTGTCAAATGAATCAGAAAGGCAGCATAGGTGTGTAGGACCTTGGGGAACAGTGATCTAGTGTGGTTTATCAAATACATTTATGCATTCTAATCTAGAATGGGTCACTGTTCTCTTGACAGGTGGGAAAAACTTAAATATGGGGTCAACAGAGCTACAGGGTCAAATTCTTCCTTCCCTCACTAGGGAAAGAGCCTGGATACCGTTTTAGCTAGGCGGAAAGAAGGCCAATTTTTTGGTTGGATATGAGCCATGTATATCAGCAAATGGTCCTGGAGGAAAGTTTGAGGCTGTATGTTCCTGTCAATATTCATTGAGGCTACTTTGCGATGATAGATGGCTGCTTGGAATCTCTGTGGCTCCTACTGCCTTTCAGCCCTCAGCTGAGCACCAGTTATCCCCCTAGGAGTTGCTGTTTCAGAAGGAACAATGGCTCATCTCCTCTGGCACCTGCCTCTGGCATTGACCTCTAGGAGATGATGCTGAGGAAAGGGAAAAATAGCCTCAGAGTGTGCCTAGTTAACTGTATCTCAAGACAACTTACTTATTTTTAATTTTTGCTTTTATAAAGCCCTACTCACTTTTCTACTTTCTGTGCAGAGGGAGTAAGAGATTTCAAATGAATTAAATGCCACAAATGTTTTTATGAAATTAAGAATGCACTGTATTGGAGACTAGGGGAGAGGCAAATTTTAAATAGGACCTGGTACCTTGCCCTCATGGAGTTTACAATCTAGGAGGAGGATAATTAAAATACACAGTTAATTTTACTACCCCAAATTATATGACAAATGCATTAGAAAGGTACAAAACAAAATGGTATAGGGAGCAGCTAGGTGGCAGCTAGGTGGTGTAGTGGATAGAGCGCTGGCCCTGGAGTCAGGAAGTTCTGAGTTCAAATCTGGCCTCAGACACATAACACTCACAAGTTGTGTAACTCTGGGCAAGTCACTTAACCCCAATTGCCTAGCCAAAAAAAAGCATGGTGACGAAAACAAAATGGTATTTAAAGTTTGAGTGACAAAATAGTCTTTACCAACGAGAGGATAACTCCCTGGAAGACGTAACATGTTTCCCCTAACCTCCTTGTTTTACAGATTAAGAAATTTAGGCACATAAAAGTTGAGGGATTTTGCCAGTAGCAAGTACAGGATGCAAACCTAGGTCTTCTGCTTCCAGAGGCAGTGTTCTTTCTGCCATGCCATGATGTTGGACAACTGAAAGAGATTGGATTAGTCATCCACAGAAGAAAAACAAAATGGAGGAAGAATTTACATCACAGAAGAGCAGGTAGGCCTGGAGTCGAGGAGGAAGAATGAGAGAGGGTAGAGTCCATGTGCCATATTGGTTCCACCAGAATAGTAACAGGAGACTTCTAGTATGCTAGGTAGATTCTTCATGGATGATTTATGGAGTTGTGAACAGCCTGAACTCTGCTGTGGTAGAAGAAGCACCCATGATTCTATGATCAATTATGTACAAAGTGTTAAAGCTTAAAACTACACTAAGACTTTTGGGACATACTCTACATACAGAAATATGTATGTGTACATATTCAAGGTGTCGTAAAAGCCATTATATGGTTGAAAAACCTCATGACATATAAAGTAATCATGTATTTTATTTAACACAAGACCAAGCAATACATGGTTTTGTGATTGTAAACATTTTCCCTGACTTATTTTTGTTTCAAAATAGACAAGTTTTCACATAGGTAAAAATATAACAGTAGTGATATTACATCTATTACACACACACACACACACACACACATCAGCCATCCTCCCTCTTTTTCCTCTATAGACCTCACAAGCTTTCAGTGTAATAGGCAGTATGCTGTGGCAGATCTGTCTTTGCACCTTAGTGCACATACTTCCTGGGTGTGTGACTATTGGTAAATCATTTAACCTCTCTGACTCTTACTTTCCTTATCTGTAAAATGGGGATAATATCTCATAGAACTGTTACAGGGCATATGCTTTGAGGACCTTGATATGCTATAAAAATGTGAGTGATCTTGTCACAAATTAGTTAAAAGGAAGTGAGGAGACTCATGATTTGGAGTCAAATAAAACACCAAGGGTATCTTCAAAACCCAATGGGCATTAGATGGCTACTTGCCCTAGCAAATTTTCTCTGTGTGCATGTAAATACACATGTGTGTGAATGTATGCATACATACATGTACATATACATATATGCACATGCACATACATGTGAGTGTTGCTTCAAATGGGGAACTGGACTAGATAACCTCAAAAATTCCTTTTTCTAAGATTCTATGATTCTAAGTTGGGTCTTGAGTAATGAGTAGGAATTCAGTAGGAAAAAAAAGTCATTCTAGGCGTATGGAACAACACGAGGCATGCAGGTAGAATAGTTCAGAATTTAATTGAAGCTCCAGGAATAGTCTGGTTTGACAGGATCAAAGAGGTCACGGAAGGGAGTAACATGAGACAATTTAGTTCCTCATTCTGGAGAGCTCAGAAAGTTAAGCAAAGGATTTGAATTTCTTCAGTAGGCAGTAGGGGAACTATTGAAGCTTTCTGAGCAGAGGAGGGAGATGACCAGATCTACGTACAAATATTAGTTTGGCAGTGGTATGAAGGGTTGGTTAGAGGAGGAGGACACTGGAGGGAGGTAGACCTATTAGACAGTTACTTCAATAGTTCAGTTAGTCCATGTGGGTGATAATGAAGACCCATACTAGGGTGGTGGCCTGGGTACCTCACTTATTCCATACCTTCTGATTCATGAAAGCCCAGGACTCCCACTGATTATCCAAGTCTACCTCCTCTTTCCTTCATAACATCCTATACTTCAGGGATAGTGTGTTATGGAATAAAAATATTGGTTTCAGGGTCTTATGACCTTGATAGCTCAGTAGCACAATGGAACCTAGATGTTCTTAACTTAGGTCTGTGAACTTCTCAAAAACATTTTTTCATAACTAAATATTTCAATACGGTTTTCTTTGTACTCCTGTATATTTTATGTGGAAATGTTTTATATTGTTTGGAAAACTTATTCATAATTATAGTGTTTAAATCCTATTTTATGGGGTTAGAGATTGTTTGCACCCAGACTTTTTTCCCGACCTCAACAACTTGTCAGGAATGCCAGAAATGGCTGCAAAGAATTTTGGATTCCCCCAGGTCCTGGATCCACACAAAACATTCTTGTTTTGGGCGACCACACTCAGGTCTTGTTTTGGGTCCATCTAAGCTTATGTTTTCAGTTCCTTTTGTATTTTTGCTTTGTCCAAGTTTTATTGAATATTTACATTTACTGATTTCCTCTCAATCTACCTTGCTCTTGTGCACATACCCTTGTCTAAATCTTATATAAAGTAAACCTTCCACAGCCTGGATGAGAGAGAGCTACACCTCCTTTCTGGCTTGTTCGCTGCCAAATGACCTAATAAATTTCTTTCTATAACTATTTGGAATTAGATTGGAATATTCCTTTGCCATTAAGGGATAGCAATCAGGAGAGCCTAGTCCTCTAGATTAACCATTATTTGGGGGTTTCATAGATATAATATTAATTCAGTGTCCCCTTTCTGAGGAAAGCAGAACAGGCTAGCCTCAACCTCTTGCTCACCTCCAGGCAGGGATGTGGACTGAATAAAATTCTAGAGATCTTTATTCATGGAAACATCTACTCATATTCACCCTTCCCTGTTAGCCCTGATCAATGATCACGTTCTTCTTAGGAAGCTGTCTAGAACTCTGCAGATTAAGTATCTTGCCTAGGATCATACCACCTGTGTAGGTCGGGGAGGTACTTGAATCTAGACTTTCCAACTCTGAGGCCAGCTCTCTACCCATTATACCACTCTGCTCCTCTGCAGCAATGACAACAAAAACCACAACCACAACCTGAACGGAATTTATATAGCGCTTAAATGTTTACAATGTGATCTAATAGGTACCTCATTGGATCAAATGAACACACTGGAAATCCCAGTGCTGGTCCAGCTGTCTGGTTGCACTGAACACTTGGTCCTTTGGCTTATTAAAGTCACAAGGTAGGAACACACAAAGGTCTACTTTTTCTTTGTTTAAAGGTCTAGTGAAGTCTTTTTTTTTTGGTAAGGCAATTGGGGTTAAGTGACTTGCCCAGGATCACACAGATAGTAAGTGTCCAGTGTCTGAAGCCAGATTTGAATTCAGGTCCTCCTGACTCTAAGGCTGGAGCTCTATCCGCTGCCCCACCTAGCTGCCCCCAGCCTTTTTTTTTTTTTTAACAAAACAAGGATTTCCCCATATCCTTCCTCCCCCAAAATTCTAACTCATAGAAACCTTTTTCACAATGGAAAATGGTTATCAAAACAACCCTAGTCAGCAACTACATCTGATGGCATATGCAACATTCAGTCCCTGTGGTCTGCCACCTTTTTGCCAAAAATAGAGAGACGTGTGTTATTCATTCATTCATCTATCTATTTATCTGTCTATCTATCATCTATCTATCCATTTATTTATTCATTAATTCATTCATTTATTTGTTTATTTGCTTATTTATTTTTTATTCATTCATTTGTTTGCTTACTTATTTATTTATTCATTCATTCATTTATTTGTGTATTTATTTTTTTATTCATTCATTCATTTATTCATTTGTTTGCTTGCTTACTTATTTATTCATTCATTCATTCATTCATTCATTCATTCATTCATTCATTCATTTGTTTGTTTGTTTGTTTGTTTGCTTATTTCAGAGGATAGATCTCTGGAACCAATATTTACCGTGGCCTTTAATCTGAGTTTGGCTACCTTTTAGTCTTAGTTGCAGTTATACCATTGTAGTCATGTGCATAGTCCTCATGGGTCTGCTTTATGATAGGATTGTTGTTGTTCAGTTGTTTCAATTGCGTCTGACTCTTTGTGACCCTGTTGTGGGTTTTCTTGGCAAAAATACTGGAAGTAGTTTGCCATTTCCCTTCTCCAGCTCATTTTACAGATGAGAAGAAAACTGAGGCCAATGGGGTTAAGTGACTTGCCCAAGGTCACACAGTTAGTAAGTGTCCGAAGCCAGATTTGAACTCAGGAAGATGAGTCTAAGGTCAAATTTGAACTCAGGTCTTCCAGACTCCAGGTCTGGCATGGTATCCATTCTGCCTTCTAGCTGCCCCTTTGATAGGACTAGCGTTTCCCTCATTCAATTTCTTTCAACTGCCTCTGGAGCCTGATTGGCCTAAGCTTCCCAAATTCAGTTTCTGTTTTTTTACCCTCTCAGCCCATGTGGGATGGGCCAAAGACAAAGCTGTCCTTGGAACTTCACTGGTCCTGGCTTCCCTGATGTGGCTTCTGGGTCTCTGAGGGGCATAAAGAGTCCCAGCCATGTACAGCTTGGCTCTGTCCAAGCCTACGATCACCATCCTAATGTACTGACCAGACACATTTCCAGGTGAAGCGGATCTGGGAGATACCCACACTGCACACATAGATGCTAAATGCTACTATATCCTTGCTGCATATTCTTGCTGGGTTAGGGAAAAACAAACCTCCTTTGTTAGATGTTCAGTGACTTGTGAGTGCCTCATTTCATCCCGACAATGAATCTCAACAAGAGGATGGCAGTATGAGAGCTGCATCTCCAACATGCTTTCTCCACCCACCTTTTGGACCATAGATTTTGATTCAGAAGTGGGTGGGCCTTGGCCTTCTGTTCTTTCTCATTTTACAGATGAACTGGAAAGAAATGAAAGTTCTTGCCCAAGGTCACACACCCCATATCCAGTCCTTGTTCCCCTGAGCTACCCTGCTGCTTCTTAAGAGGGGCCTGGAGCAGGAATAGGAACGGCAGAAGTGTAAAAAGATGGATAACAAAGAAATGTTAATTAAAAATAAATAGAGAAGCCAATATGCACCTCCCCCCACACTCTCAGGATCAGACCTTAGATAAATGTGAAGAAAGAGCCCATGGAGAAAGAGACTAGGTTAAATCTATAGAGTTGGTGATGATTATTTATTTTTATTTTCATTTGTAGAAATGGCTGATATTCTTCTGAATTTTCCTGAGTGATTTGTGGCCTGTGCTTGTGCGTTTTACACTGTTGGAGGAAAAAAGTACTGCCTTTTAGTGTTTAGCTGTCCCCGTGGTCCTTGCTAATGGAGAGGGAGAGAGTGCTCCGCTGCCCCCTTCCCTCATTCATTACCTCTGAGCTTTGCTTCTTGCCTAACCCACATGGTTCCATCCTTTTTGTTTGTTTGTTTGTTTAGGGCTGCAGAGGCATGGCAACTCACCTCCCAGTGTAAGGTGTGTATGTATGTGTGCTGTGTATGTCGGTTATGTGGATCCACATGGCTTTTTCTACATGGGGCTCGCAGGGAAGTATAAGTATATTCATACGTATTACATATACACAGAAATATAAATATGCGTGTATACTTACATATATAAAAACATATACATATGCATGATTGGCACTTGGTGGGAAGGGAGTCAAGCCCTATGGATATAGCTTGGGGCATTCCTTCCCAATTAAGGGACAGTAACCAGAAACACAGTTGGAGCCAAAAAACAATTTCCCCTAGACCAGCAGATATAGAGAGGCAGATTTCTTTCCAGCAGCTTCTCTCTGAGGACAGGAAGGTAGCCACACTCATGGCCATGGTCTCCTATTGTCCTCGTGACAGGAATCAAAATCTCCCATGGAGAAGGGTGCGCAGAGGAGATATGCATGTATACACCTAGAGAGACACCCATGTGTGCACACATGTATGTACACATGTATGCACATATACACATGTGCACACAAAGGGTATATATGTGTACACAATCTGTGCATGCATACACATTTGTGCACATGTATATATATATATGCACGTGTATATATAACACACATATGCCTAAGTGTATGGAACTTCACTGTGCATGTAGCCTCAGGTGCAATTGAGGGTGCTGAATAAAAATAAGAGGGTGGTGGAAGCATAAGGAAAGAAGAGAAGAGAATTTTGAAAAGCCGTTTGTACGTGTTTCATCTGTTGTGTAACAGAATTAAAGTTACAGTGATTACATTATTTTCCAAACAAACACTCAAAATGCAAGTTATTACCCAGCAGTGGTCAAGTCCCTTGTGCTATACATGCACATATAATCCCTGCCAACCCTTCTCCAAGGGGGATTTTGATCCCTGTCATGAGGAAGGTGGGAGACAGGGGCTTGAGATTTTCTACCCTGCTCTCCTCAGAGACGGTTGCTGGAAAAGAAATTTGCCTCCCTATTTGCTGGTTTAGGAGAAATAGCTTTTAGATTCAAACTGTGCTTCTGGTTGCTATCCCTTAATTGGGAAGGAATGCCCCAAGCTATATGCATAGGGCTTGACTCCTTTCCCATCATATGCCAATTACATGAGGGTCATCACACAAAGTGAATAGTGAATAAACCCATTTAACCAAGCTTTTAGGAAGCAGAAATCAGAGAAGTTGTTATACAGATGATAGGATATATTAGACAACATACAAGAGTGAATGAGCTCTTCTGTTGTGAGAACAAGATATCTCAGCTTGACCATCAGAGAGAGGGAACCTCCACTCTCACCAAAGGGAAAGTTCTCCAAAGTCTATGGCGAATAGTCTATAGATAAACTAGGAGCAGGGACATGAACCAGGAGCCAACTTTTCTACATGATGGCTTCTTTCTGGGGAACTTTCTTTAAAAAGAGTTTAGGAACTACATATGTCTTCCCTCAAGACAGAAGCCAGGAGAACCTAGATTTCTCCTTTTCTCAAACTCTAGTAACTTAAGTCCCAAACTAAATTTTCCCAAACTTCTTTGGCCTACTGTACCCTTTAAAAAAAAATACTCAAGTGGATTGAGCACCAGCCCTGAAGTCAGGAGGACCTGAGTTCAAATCCAGCCTCACACCAAACACATGACACTAGCTGTGTGACCCTGGGCAAGTCACTTAACCCCAATTGCCTGGAAAAAAAAATACTCGGAGCCCCCCCTGGAAATCTACTTTCTTGAACTCTTCAACATTTTAAAAAATGTGTGTCATTTTAAAAAATATGTAAAATATTTTTTAAAAAATGATGCATCTCAAATTTAATAATTTATTGTAAATTTGTGTTTTTTTCTACATTGAAATGTTGATGATGCAATATTGCATCATGTAACCATATAGTATCATACTGTAAACAAGTCATTACATGCACATATTCCTGCCAATGCATGCTGGACTTCCTGATAATGCTTGCCCACCAACACTTGCTTCTTAAGACCTGTTGGTGGACTTGACCGCTGATGGGTAATAACCTGCATTTTATTTGGAAAGTAACATAATCACTGTAACTTTAACTCTGTTACACAACAGGTGAAACATGTACAAATGGTTTTTCAAAATTCTCTTCTTTCCTTATGCTTCCACTACCCCTTATTTTTATTCAATGCCCCCCAATTACGCTAGAGGCTACTACCACCTCCTGGATTGTTCCAGTGCCCCCAAGGGGTGCTATCACCCACTTTGGGAGCCTATACTTCCAGCAGGCACAGAACATGAAATAATCATTCTCTCCAGTAATGGGTTAAGTCTTATGAAAGTATCCAGTTTGAATCCTGGGCTTTGACCTGGAATTGCCATCCCCAGCTCTGCCTGGCCTAGAGAACATAATCCACACAGTGGAGACCATGATCCAGTGCAATGACTTTTCCCCTTTTCTGTGTCCTGGATCACCTTGGCTATCTGGTGAAGCCTATGGACTCCTTTTTGGAACAATGCTTTTAAAAGAATAAAATGAAATACAAAAGAATTCAAAGGGAACCAAAGGTTGATGAAAATAAAGATGTAATTTTTTCTCCAATAAAGTTCACAGACCCCTAGAAATCTGTCTTAAGGAGTCTGTGGACTCTGGATTAAGAGTCCCAATTTAGGCCAAGGAATGCCAACAAGTTCAGCTGCAAAGCAATGTATTTTCCCAAGAAGAATATTTCCCCATCCTACCATGGCTCCCTATTGTCCTTAGATTATAAATCATAATATAAAATTTAACTTCTTTTGTTTGGCTTTTAAAGCCCTTTAAATGACCCTCAATTACTACAAATTTTCACACAGTCTATAGTTGAGCCAAATTGGCCTACTTGCTAGTCTCTACAGGTTTTTTTTTCTTCCAAATTAGGTAAAGAGGCCATTCTCTGCTTCATTTCTTACCTAGCCTTAATCATTGAATGGGCACTGCCTCAGTCAAAGTGAGACTTGAGAAAGACCTTAGCTCCAGATGGACCCGAAGGAGAAAGTGAAGCTGGTGACTTTGCACAGATCCTCCCTCACTTAAATCCAATTTGCTTGCATGTCAGAGCATCATCTCCCGGCTGTGCTCTTTGAAAATGAAGGACAAACAACAACAATTTCTTAGAATTCTCTCCTCCAGCATAATTGGTAGATTGATACATCCTATACTGTCCCCTATCATGCCATATTCCTTCTTGTACTTGCTCTCATGTGCTTCCCCTGCGAGGAATGCCCTCTTCCTTCAACACCTTTTTCAAAATCCTTCTCTGTTCTTCAAGGCCAGTGGGCTTTGGCCAAGCCCTGCTGAAACCCCAAGTGAAATACATGCCTGTGAGAGCCGTGGGCACAGTAAGAATTTAACTGGGTGGTAACAGGTAAACAAGATTGTAAAACAGAGGAAGGAGAGGAAGGGAGCAGGAAGAAACAAGGTTATAAAATGTAAAATAGATATGCTTCAAGTCGCATAGACCTTGTCTTCACTATTGCCCAGGCAACCACCAGCCTGATGCAGTATAGATCATTTGGGGATAAAAGCAATTGCACTGGCCAGGAAAGACCCTCACCTTGTGCTGGCTGCTGTAAGATTAAAACCTGGGACAAGCCTTACTATGGGGTAACACAACGAGTCCCAGGGTGCCTGTGCAGTGACTGCAACACACAACTGTTATTGGGTCCAATCTTGTGTCATGTATCCTTGCCCTCTGTTTGACAAATGTATCCTGACCAGTTAAGTAAACCCACATATGTATGCATATGTGTGCCTATGTGTGTATCTAAACATGCATGTATATACAGGTGTATAATTTATAGACCTATATGTATTTGTGTACACATACATAATTATACATATGTGTACCCATAGGCGCACGTATCAATCCATCCATCCATCCATCCATCCATCCATCCATCCATCCATCCATCTGTCTATAAATACACACATACACATATTGGCTGCTGTTTGTAGAAATGGAACTGGAATTGCCTTCAGTAGGCCTTAGTTAGACTCAAGCTCTTTCTTGGTTGATATATGTATATATACACACACACACACACACACACACACACACACATACATATGTGTAGATAACAATCATATGTGCACGTATGCATGTATATTCGCAGTACACACACACACACATACACATATAGTCTTGTGCTGGGTCAGTCATTTGCACTATCTATATACTTGGGCTTAGGACAGCTTTTGGAGATGCCTAGCACACTGGCCAGCTCAAGTTGTGTTTCCTCCAGGAAGCTTTCCTTGACTACTCTACCCACCATGACCTCTTTCTCCAGTAAATACATAGCATTTATTGCTTAGCACTTAATCCTCTACTGCCTTGGAACATCTATTGCCTTTTTGCCTCTAATGTGTTTATGTATTATGGCAGTTAGGTGGTGCAGTGGATAGAGTGCTGGACCTGGAGTTAAGAAGACTCATCTTCCTAAGTTCAAATCTGACCTCAGATACTTACTGGCTGTGTGACCCTGGACAAGTCACTTAACCTGATTTATCTAAGTTTCCTCATCTGTAAAATAAACCGGGGAAGGAAATGGCAAACCATTCAAGTATCTTTGCCATGAAAACCCCAGTCTGGGCCATGAACAATTGGAGAAGACTAAACAACAACAAAAAAAGTATTTATTTATTGTTTCCCTAACTTCATTACAGCCTGCTAGGTGGTCCAGCACTTGAATTTATACTTTGTATTAATAGGATCATAGGATTTAGAGCTGGCATGTACCTTTTTCAATCCTTTCATTTAAAGATAAGGAAATTGAGACCCAAATAAGTTCAATGACTTGCCCAAGACCACCCAGGTACTAAATAGCAGTCCTGGGATTCAAGCTCAGAACTGACTCTAAATCTATGCTCTTTCCACCAGACCATAGTGGAAAGTTCTTATACTGTGATTTCCTTCTAAGCCTAACATATTATGCAAGTACGGGACTGTATGGAATATTCAAATAAGGACTAGATAAAGCATTTATTGAATGAATGAATGTTTTGGGTTTTTTTAAGGCCCTCTGATAACACCATACTAAAGAAGCTAAAGTGTAATGAAAGGAGCTCTAGATGTACAGGCCAAATGAACTGATTCTTAGAAGGCTGTGTGTGAAGGTGATTGGGATTAGTTCATGCAGAGTTCTGGGAAAAAGAAGGCTGAAGGCAAGAGAGATATAAAGTTCAAAGGAATGGATGAGTTCCCCATCTTTGGGGAGAGCAATGTAGGGCAGTAGAGATAATCTCAGATTACCTCCTCCCCTTCACCTGAATCTAGAAGACTATGAGGATCACCAATTGAGAAGGTTTCATGGGAGGTATGACCCATAAGCTTCCAGATGAAGCTGGTTTGGGGGGGGGCCCTCAAAGATGTGCCCCTTCCCGTAAAGCTATAAACAGAAGGGGAAAGGCTGTGAACTATGCCTTCTCTGATATCTAAGCAGGAAGCCTTTTTCCCAACCATCTGATCAGAAAGCTCCTGGCTGGTCTTTTTCTTAGTGCGATCAGCTTTCTCCCTCCCCACCAAGCGTTCTGTTCACTTCTCCCCTTTCTATTCTAATTATTTCTCTCCAATATATAAAACTAATTCAGCCTGCTAGCTTTGGTTATGTAATTATTTGGGGAGTTCTGGCAGTGCAAGGAGAGGGGGGTAGAGCAGAGACAAAGAGGTAGACAGAAGACAGTCTGGAATAAATGTAACAGGGCCTCCAGTGCACGGAGTGGAAGCCAGCCCGGGGCGGGTGAGCAATGAACTACCCCTGGGAACTCTACAAACCTGTGGGGCCAGCTGCAGCCATTTTTAAAAACCAGTCCAAGGTTATAAGTGGGAGAAATAAATAAAGACCAGAGAGGGTGATTTATAATCAAACTTGAATTCCCCCTAGACAACCTATATACATATTTTATGTCTCAAGTCCAGTAGCCAAGGACAAAAAAAAAAAAAGATAGAGGCGAGGGATTGAACTGCATGGGGATCCCTATACCCTTGGTACTTGACACTGTGCTGCACACACATACACACACACACACACACACACACACACACACACGGCTTGGACTACCTCCCTGTCATGTGTGCAAAATGCTACACAGTAGTCCTATGTGCTACATAAGCACCCTTTCACTTATCTTTATCCTTAGCTCAAGGCTATTTTTATTATTGTAGATGAGGAAACTAGAGGCTTATAGAGATCAGCATGTGAGTTCAGATAGGGTGGGAATAGAGGGCAGCTGGATGGTGCGGTGGATAGAGCACCAGGCTGAGAGTTAGGAAGAGCTGAGTTCAAATCCAGCCTCTAGCTGTGTGACCCTGGGCAAGTCACTTCACTCTGTTCACCTCAGTATTCTCATTTGTAAGATGAGCTGGAGAAGGAAATGGTATACCGCTCCAGTATCTTTGCCATGAAAACCCCAGATGAGGTCTTTAAGAGTCAGACATGACTAACGGCACTAAGAATAGGTAGTAATATATGTCAGGCATAGGCGTAGTATAATGGAACCTTTTCTCTTTCTTTGCCTGCTAACTTTGGAAGGAGGAAGAAGATGAGGAAAAAGAGAAGAAAGCAAGTCTACAAAGGGAAGTATTAGGACTGGAATGGAAGTACAATGGGAAGAACCTTGGGTATATCTTCAGGGGACCCGAGTTTTAATCTCAGCTACATTATTTATTATGTGGGTCACCTTGATTCTCAGGGCCACAGTTTCCTTGATTGTAAAATAAAAAAGAAATTAAAAAAGAAGAGTAGAAGAAGCAAGTGGAAAAGGAAGAGGGAGGAAAAAAGGTAAGAGGAGGAAGACAGAAAAAGAGAAAAGAGATAACATGTTTATTGCAAGATGCTTAACCATCTGGTCATCATTTTGTCTGCATGACTGATTGTAGGCCTCATTTGGGTTGGCCCACTTGTTTTCTCTTGAAGATCCCTGTGAGATAGGGGTCACAGCAATTGCTTAATAAGCCTTTGCTATCAACAGTGATAATTTTTGTACTAACAATGGCCTGGGAATAGCACTCAGAAAGTTACTTTCACATCCAGTGTACTCTCCAAGAAACTATACTGCCTTGCCTAGGCCTTTATAGCAAGTCCTGGATCTGAATTCAAAATGAAGTTAGGCAAGATTGCCCCCTCTGTATCAGGAATAACACTTTTCCTGGGCCATACTTATCCTTTCTTGTGCTGTGAGCATTAAATGAAATCATAGGATCTGTGGGGACCTCATAGTCATCTTGTTAAATTCATACTGGAAGCATCATATCACTGGGTCATGGTACCATAGATTGTAAGCTGGAAGAGACTTCAGAGGTCACCTAGTTCAAAGCTCTTATGTTGCAAATTAATTTCTTCTCTGAGATTCCCAACAAGTTGATCCTCCTGCTTTTACTTGAAGACTTCCACTGAAAAAGGAATTCATTATTTTCTGAGTAAGTCCATTCCATTTTGTGATGGCTATAATTTTGAGCAAGTCTACATCAAAAGTATTTGTACCTCTGCAAATTTTGCGTGTGACCTCTAGTTCTGCCCTCTGGGACAAGCAGAACAAATTTAATTTCCATTCCACATGACACTTTTTCAAATATCTGAAGGCAATTATTATGTCTCCACCCCACCTCAAGTATTGTCATCTTAAGCATTAACATTCACAGGTCTTTCATCTGATCTGCCCTTGGCATCATCTTCTGCATTACCCTGACCATTGGCAGGTGACCAAAGGCCCACCTGCTTCTACATCTGCTCCAGCATTTTTCTAATGCAGGGCAGCTCAAAGCCTGGGAGGTTTGTTGAGGTTCACATGTAAAGGCAGGCAATGTAGGCCAGGAAAATTGAAAACCTTGGCCTGTAGCTTAGCGATTATGCTTGCTTAGATTAATTTGCATGATAAGAGCCAGAGGATTGGGAGAAATGAGGGAATACTGCCTTAGACCCATACAGGCCTTTGAGGTTAGTTGGAACACAGTTCCCCCTCCTACCACCTTTTCTCTTTGAATGAGAATGCAAGTTAACAATTAAAAACTAACTAGAGTTAGAGGGCAGCTAGTGAGCTCAATGGATGGCTGAGCTTGGAGTCAGGAAGACCTGAGTTCAAATCTGGCCTCAGACACTTACTAGCTGTGTGACGGTAGGCAAGTCACTTAACCCTGTTTGCCTCAGTTTCCCCATCTGTAAAATGAGCTGGAGAAGGAAGTGGCAAACCACTCCAAGATCTTTGCCAAGAAAACCCCCAAAGGGATCCTGAAAAGTCAGACATGACTGAAACGACTGAACGACAACATCAGAGTTAAAGGGGACATTCTAACCCTCAGTCAGATATAGACTTGGGATGTAGATGTTGATCATGTTTTCAGGGGGAAACAAACTAAAATAATAGACTTAGTCTTATCCTGGAGGGTATTCAACCTGGCTGTTGTTCTATTCCTTGGGTGTAGTTCTTAAGGTCTTGACTCTGATTAAAGAGTTATCATCCCGTCCTTATCTGGAGGGAAGCTTTCCAATCACTATGTCCTAGCACAGTGATGTCAGATAGAAACTATTGACTTATAAAACCACAAGTTAACATTATCTGTGTTATATTGTATTTTTAAAAAAATTTTGTTTAACGTTTCCCAATTACATTTTAATCTGGTTCAGGGTATTTGGGACTTTTAGAGGGGCTTGGAGTTATAAAAGCTAAGATAGAAAACAGGTATACCGAAGAGACAAAGCTGAGAACCTGGTGTCCGAGAGTATTGATAACCATGAAAGCAGCAGAGATCAGTATGCCCAGTGAGGACAGGCCCATTAGAGAGGGATGCTCAGCAGGGAGTAGGTGCAGAAGCAAGCAATATGATATCACCAGAAAATATTAGCAGTCCTGAGGCATGAGTTGTACTTTTGTTTGTGTGCACTGGTGACTCCTCTTCCCTATGACTAGACCTCCTCCCATGTGATTCCTATATACATCCATTCTTCCCACTGTTCATTCAGTCATTTAATCATTCATATGTTTATGGGAACACATGACTCAGGTTAATGAGGAGAATGTTCTATTGTTACCTTTCTTGCTATTTCATTTCATGAATGCATTTGGTCTGACCAAATAATATCCCCCTGTTGAACAGTAAAAGCTTCCATCGGTGGAAGCTCATGAAATAGGGGAGATGGCTCCATAGCGAATCTAGGCACCTGGTACAGCTATAGATAAAGCGCTGGGCTTAAAGGCAAGAGGGTCCAAGTTCGAATCCAGCCTCAGTCATTTTCTAGCTGTGTGTCTCTAGGCAAGTTCCTTAAACTCTGGTTGCCTCAATTTTCTCAACTGTAAAATGGGGATAACAACAGCACTAAGTTGCAGGGTTGTTGTAAGGATCAAATGAGATAACATTCATAAGGCACTTAGTACAGTGACCAGCACATAGTAGATGCTATATGAATGCTTATCCTCTACCCTCCCTTTCTTTTAAACCCCAGGGGTTTAGTGTGGTTTAATGTGGGAGGTTGGGTTTTCCCAGGTGCTAACTAATATTTGTCGACTAGAACTGAGCACAGTACTGTAGCTGCGGTTTGACCAGGCTAGAGTACAACAGGACTGTTGCCTCCCTTGTTCTGGACACTACGACTCTCTTAAAAGGTAACTTTAGGATTCTATTCACCTTTTTGATGGCTTCTCATCTTGCCGATTTGAGTGGAGCTCATCATCTGGTAGAAACTCCTTTTCACAAAAACTTTCTAGCTACGTGTCATTTATTCTTCCATTTGTGTAGTTATTGTATGACAATGAATGAGTCACTTTCTGAGCCTTAGTTTCCTCATTTGTAAAAGGGATATAAAAATACCTGCAGAACCAATCTTATTGGGAGTATCAAATGAGATAATGTATTTGATTTTTTTATTATGGAGAACAGGACTCAAAGGCAGAAAGATTTGAAGTCAAGCCTCTCTTCTGACACATATTGGCTGTGCGATGCTGGACAAGTCACAACTTCTCAGGGCTCTAGGGAACTCTGTAAGACCATTGGTTGCAGAGAAGGTACTAATATGTTTTGGTAGATAGAGTTTCCTCACCTGGGACTTCCCTAAATCAATGAATCACAGATTCATTCCCTACCCTGATCTGTAGTTAAACTTAATGTGCTATATGAATGTTAACTGTTATTATTATTGCTCATTTGGTCCCTCAAATTTCTGTCCAAATTCTGCTCTTTTGCCAAAGAAGATTTCTCAGACCTTCAAGTTAGCTAATGGGCAATAAGTCTTTTTCAAGGGAATAAAATACACATGAGTAGGAAGGAGTTGTGCTAAAAATGTCATGGATGGGGAGACCCATTGCTGATTTTTAAAATTATAGAATCTTAGAGTTGAGAGCAGCCCAAGACAGTACCTACTCCATATTTTACAGATGAACAATCTGAAGCCCATTGAGATGAAATAACCTGGCCAAGGTCACAAAGCCTGGGTTATAACCTCAGTCTTCAGATCCTTAATTCTTTCTACTACTATTCTCTGTTTCTCTTGTAATGTAGTGGTTGGATCAGAAGAGTTCCCGAATCACTACAAAGTGCTAAACCTTTGATTGGGACTTTGGCAACATCTCCCTATGGAGGGTATGGACATGCTATGGAGAGGACCAAGGACATCTCCTGGAGGTTGATGAAGAGAATTCTCTGATCCCCCTGATGAGTATGTACAGTAATGAGACCTCATTTAGGACTTTTAATTGTATCTTCCTATGGATGTTGTGGACGTGGCTCTTGACACTTCTCGTAGGAGAAATTTCAGAAAGTGTAGATTAATTGGTTAGCTCAGACTTCTGTGGCTCAGACTATTGTGGGAAAACCCCACCCTTTGAGTTGTAAAGAGAGTCTTCATCTTGGACTCAGTCCTTTTTTCCCTTTTGCATATTTGTCTATACGTGCACACACACACACACACACATATATTCATATGTACATACACGTGCACATATCTGTTTGTATATAGATACATACATGTGTTAATAATATATGTATATATATGCATATGTACCTCTGTGTGTGTGTGTGTACATATATATATATAGATATAGATATAGATATAGATATAGATATAGATATAGATATAGATATAGATATAGATATAGATATAGATAGATATAGATATAGATATAGATATAGATGTAGATATAGATGTAGATGTAGATACACACATTTGGGGTGGTGATGTTTGTTTTCCTAGCAATATGCTCAGAGAACAGCCATACTCAGAAAAGACCAGAGTCCTGATAGGGGGAAGGTTTATCAGCCAGAAGCTGATAATGTCGACCCTGAGTTTCTGGTGCTGGCCTTAGAAAGACACTGGCATGATTTCTCGAACTACACGGCAGTTGTGGGGAGGGGAACCACATGGCCCAAGTGATAAGAGATCCTGTACTCTAGTCTTCTGGATAAAAAGTATTTCCTAGTCAGTGCACCCCTAGGATCTGGCTTTTGAGTGAAAAGAGGGGGATTTCCTGGAAGATTGTTAGACTCATACCTGCCTTGCCAGTATCCTTAAATTTGGAAGTTCCAGAATATAGTTTACTGTCAGAGAAGGGTAAATTCCCAAGAGTTCTAGTCTCTTGAAGAGAAAAGGATATCATACTTCTACTACTACTACTATTACTACTACCACCAACAGTATTATTATTACTTCTACCACCACTACTACTACTAACTACTACCACCACCACCATTATTACATCTACTGCTACTACTACCACCACCACACCACCACTATTACTTCTTTTTCAAGCTAATTGGGGTTAAGTGACTTGCCCAGGGTCACACAGCTAGTGTCAACTGTCTGGTCAAGTGAGGCTGGATTTGAACTCAGGTCCTCTGGAGTCCAGGGCCAGTGCTCTCTCTATTGTTCCACCTAGCTACTCCAACTACTTTTACTTCTACCACTACTACTACTACCACCACCTTCACCACTACTATTATTTCTTCTACTGCTACCACTACCACCACTACCACCACCACCACCACCACCACCACTATTATTTCTACCGCTACTACTACTGCTACTACTACCACCATTTCTACTACTGCTATTACTACTACTATCACCACCACCACCACCATCACCACTAATAATAATAGCTAGCATTTATATAGCACGTACTACGTGCCAGACATTGTGCTACGTGCTTTACATTATTATCTCATTTGATCCTCACAACAACCCTGAGAGGTAGGCACTAGTATTATCCTCCTTTTAAAGTTGAGAAGACTGATACAGATAGAGGTCAAGGGACTTTCCCAGGGTCACACAGCTAGGAAATATCTGAGGCTGGATTTGAACTCAGGTCTTGCTGACTCTAGATCCAGTGCTCTATCCTCTGTGCCACCTAGCTGCCTCCATGTCCACACGGTCCACCTCCCAACCTCCCACCTGGAAGATGAACGAGGGGCTAAAGCCATGATATAAGTGATTAAAGTACTTGAACTTTGTCCTCTACAATTGCTATGAGTAATTTTGGTGATCTGGTCTGGTAGGAAGGACATTGCTTCTCTAGCAACCCCCGGATCATTTTCCTTCAGCAGCTGTCCATACAGTCAGGAGAGTGACATAAGGCTAAGCACCTCTCTGCAGGTTGTTCCATTAGTAATTCCTAGTTCGTTTCCTTTCTGAGGAGTCTAAACCACAGATGGATGTATCTGTGAGTCTAGGGAACTGAGGAACCTGGGGGTGTGTGGGGTAGGGGTGGTGTGACCCAGTGGAGAGGGAAGAGAATTATATCAATTGTTTATGACATTGCTATGAATTTCAATGTGGCTTTGCATTTTCTCTGGGTTGGAATAAAAGCTGTCTTATACCTGGGATATACATGTTTTATCCTGAGTGTTTGAGAAAGCACTAATCTGTGGAGAACAAGACATGAGTTATTTTGGAGATATATCTAGATATTTCCAGTAGCAACTTTAGGTGGGAGGGGATGATAAGAGCTAAAGAGTTATTGATTTTGTGGGGGTAACCTCAAAGATTGGACCTCATCAAGTAAACCCAGAGCTTGGGCCCTTGTTCTTTGGAACACAGTAACAAACCAATGATCCATAGATTCCCAAAGTGGGCGATACCATCCGCTGTGGGGTGCTGGAATGATCCAAGAGGGGCAGTAGTAGCCTCCGGTGCAATTGGGGGTCATTGAATGACAATAAAGGGGCAGTGGAAACATAAGGAAAGAGGAGAAGAAAATTCTGAAAAAAAAACTTGTACATATTTCATCTGTTGTGTAACAGAGTTAAAGTTACAGTGATTACATTATTTTCCAAATAAATGCACAAAATGCAAGTTATTACCCATCAGTGGTCAAGTCCATCAACAGGTCTTAACAAGCAAGTGTTGGCAGGCGAGCATGTCACACATTGTGGGGATGTTCAGCATGCATCTACAGCAATATGGGCATGCAATGACTTGTTTACAACATGATACTACATGGTTACATGATGCAATATTGCATCATCAAAATTTCAATGCAGGAAAAAACACAAACTTACAATAAATTATTAAATTTAAGACGCATCATTTAAAAATATATTTAATTTTTTTTGAAATGATGTGAATTTCAAAAAATTGTTAAAGGGTTAAAGAAAGTAGATTTCCAGGGGGCGCTGAGTAATTTTTTTTTTAAGGGAGTGGTAGAGCAAATAAGTTTGGGAACATCTGAATCCATTATATTTGAACTGGCTTTTGAATTTCCAAAATGCTATAACATGCATTATCCCGTTTGATCCTCACAGACATGAAGTAGGTAGGGCAATTATCATTATTTCCATTTTAAAGATGAGGAAACTTGACACACAGACATGGTAAGTGATTCATCTAAGGTCATGTTCCCTGTTAAAAGTTAGAACCTAAACTTGAAAGTAAGTCTTGTGAAGTTCATTTTCTATAGTTCTATACCAGGCTCCGTGGGACTCTGTTTTTTTTAGCTGTTTGGAAGTTCCCTGACATGCATATTCCTAACACGTAAATAGCTAACAAGAATTGGTCACTGGCCATGCTGTCTCCACTTCTTGGAATTTCTTTCTCCATTGTCAAAGCTCACAACTTTACAGGTAGAAACATTTGGAATATAGTGCATTTGTAGGTCAGGACTGCCTTATATGTCACTTAATAAATTCGTGTTTTAGAAATCACTTTGAATAAAGCTTTTTTTAAATGGGATTAGCTGTGTTTTTATGCCAGAAATTTACCAGTTATAGACCTGCAGAATGTTAGGAGCTAAAAAGAACCTTAGAGATTGTCTGATCTAACCTGATTTTACAGATGCGTAAATGGAAACGAGAGATGTGAGGTTACTTAATGGAGGCCACATATCACGTTGGTAGCAAACCAGCACCTGGAACCTACATTTCCATCTTCTTCCTAGTATTCCAAAATGTTCCCCTGTAAACATCTGGAGCTATCAGATACATCTGTAGAAGAAACAGATATGCAGCCTAGAGCGCATATGAATTATTATATCATCACAAACTCACTCACCAAAGAAAGAATTTGACATACCCCTTGGGTACGACCAAGAATGGTCCTAGTCATGAGAAATCTAGAAATTGCAAGGGAATTACAGATACTTATCCCTCCAAGCTGCTTCCTAGAGTCTCTAGGAACCCTATTCTACTGCAGCTCTCTCCTTCCCCACATACCAAAGGCTTATTTGAATCAGGGTCTCTCTCCTCAGTTATTTTATCAGTTTCTTTTCTCTTGAGTCAGCTAGATGGCCCAACAGATAGAGCATTGGGTCTGGAGTCAGGAAGACTTGAGTTCAAATTCATCCTCAAACACTTACTAGCTGTGTGTCCCTGAGCAAGTCACTTAAACTCTATCTTCCTCAGTTTCCTCAACTATAAAATGGGGATCCTAATAGCACCTATCTCCCAGGATTGTTGTGAGGATCAAATAATATAATATTTGTTAACCATTTAGCACAGTGCCTGGCACATAGTAGATGCTTAATAAATCTTTATTTCCTCTCACCCACTTCCCTCCATAGATAAACCAGTTCTGCCCAATGGCAACAGCATTGCAACTGGTCTTACAATGGTAACGAGGGGCTAGTGCCTGAACTAGACATCAATACTCTTTGCCCGGTTCAAATCGTACAAGTGGGACTTTGGGAAACCAGTTTCCAGTGATGAGTGACTGAGGGGCTGGTACCACGTGGTGGTACAAAGGCTCCTAATTGGCTTCAGGGCTGGAAGATTGGGAGAGGTTGTGCCAAATTACATGTGCATACCAAAGGTTTGAGGGAAAACTTTCTCAGTCTCTCCCCCAGCAGCTTTTGAGTGAGGAGAATAGCTGTGAGTTGATGGGGAGAAGAGAAAAGCTCTCTGGCATGTACCTGAGCACGTGATATATGTCTTCTCTTTGTTTTTTTTTTTTTTTGCTAATCTTAGGTGAATGAGTATTGCAAGGAGAAGAGGGGAGGTCTCAGGCAACCAGGACATCTATCAGTGCCATCAGAGGTCCTACTGACCCATAGAGTTGGTAACAGAGTCCACCATAGTGGTGGTGGCTAATGACAGGGGAAGAAACTAGAGCTGGAGGTGGAAAGATATCCTCCAGGATGGCAGAGACCCCTAGTGATAGAGAGAAATGCTGTCCATGAACTCTAGAAAGTAACTAATCCTCAGAGCCCAGCAAAGACCTGCAATGAAGGGGAACCTCACAAAGACTTCATGAAGAGAAAGAATAACTTCTAGGGTCAGGAGTCAGGAGGCTACACATGTTCTCCACACACGTACTTCATTCACATTACACTTAAAGTTTGAGATCCTTCTTCCCTCAGAAACCTTGCGTGTGAAAAGAGAGAATGTTCCCCCCAGGTCAATGTATTATGACTATTTTTCTTATTTTAACTTCCCAATAAACACTATTGTAGAAGCTAATAGGATTTTACTGGCTGATTAATATCAAAAGGGCATACTGGATGGGGGCTTATGAGTGACAGTACTGGAAACCTCAACTCCTCAGAGTTATGCCCAATACTATGAGAGGAGAAGCAATCAGTCACCATCTGGAGACTCAACTTGCCATTGGTAGTGGAAGTTGGGAGAATGCTACATGTCCATGGACAATAGTGGAAGATAAGACCTTGAGGCAAGGGCAAGGGGCCATTCTAGTGTGTGTTTCTATCCGTAGGCATAGTGCCTTGTACAACATAGACAATAAATTATTATTAAGTTAAATTGACTAATAACTATCCTTCCATTTTCTTAATTACCTAACTATACACCACTTCTGCACACAGGAATGGTGGCAAAGTTACTTCTGATTTTTTATTTTTATAATGTTTTGTTATTTTTAAATTTATTTTATTGTTTTAATATATTATTTGTTTATTTTATAACTGTTTTATTGTTTTCCTCACATCTGCAGTTCTACTTGCTTTCTAATGTTAAAATGCTAACAATTTGATCTGAATAATCTGCAGGAATTCAAGGTCCTAAAAGGGATAAAAATGATTTAAATTATTTTAATATGAAGGAGTAGATTTAATATACTGGAATTAGTTAGGTTATTAACTAGCACAGTGGATAAGTGTTAGACTTTGAGTCAGGAAGACCTGAGCTCGAATCTGACCTCAAATACATACTACATATGTGACACTGGAAAGTTGCTTAACTTCTATTTGCCTCAGTTTCCTTATCTGAAAGGTGAAGATATTATTATGGCTATTTACCAGAAGAGGGCTGAGATGAACAGAAAATAAGGATATCACTTGGGCCAAGGGAAGGGAAAAATTAAAAAATTATTTGGATAATTTAGACAACTGTCTCCTCTCACTATTAAGAAAGGAAGGATTCATCGTATGATATATATGTACATCTTTTTAAGTGTATCTTGTATATCTTTATGTATATATTTATATACATGTATATCTTTATAAGCATAAAACACCATAGAAAAGTAGGCTAGATTGATGGATCATTGTTTTCATAAAAAGAAAGTCATGTGGGGTAGTGGAGTCAGGAAATCTAGATTCTAGTCCCAGTTCTGCTGATAATCTTAAACAAGTTACTTTACCCTAGTTTCCTGATTTGTTATAAATATGACATATAATAACAATTCCTTATGTTTGTATAGAGTGCATCGTTTATAAAGCACTGTCTTCATAAGATGCCTTTGTGGAAGACAGGAAAAGTATTCTCATTCTATGGATGAGAGAAGTAAGCCTCAAAGAGGTTAATTGACCTGCCCATTATCCCACAGCTACAAAGCCATAACTGGGAATTATTGTGCCTGGGGAAAATTCATTTGGGGGATACAGAGTGGTAGCCATAGCAGAGAGGGCAGTGTGACCTTGGTTGAGAGAGGAGGACAGCTTATCTCCCAGACAGTCTGACCTCATACTGAAGGTGGGACTCTGGGAGAGAGGAACCATGGAAATGGGATCCTAGGGGTAGCCCAGGGGTGGCTGCTCAGCTCAGAAGAGAAGGCCAGAGGAGGTCTGTGAGACAAGATAGAAAGTGATTTATCCATAGGAAAGAAGCTCACTCCAGGCCCCACCCCCAGCACCCCAAATGCTGGTGCCCTAGGGCAAAGCCTCATTTGACCAAAGCTAGTTATAAGCTCTTCCTGCTTTTAAGTGACAGAATTGGGACCAGATTCCAAGCCCAGTGAATTTGTTTGTTTGTTTGTTTGTTTTAAACTATACTGAAAGTGTTGGCCTAAACAGAGTTTAGTTCTCAAGTTCTTTTGTGTATGTTATGGATCCCTTTGGCAGTCTGGTAAAGACTATGAACCCTTCTCAGAATAATATTTTTAAATGTATAACATAAAACCCATAAGATTACAAAGGAAACCAATTATATTGAAATGTAGTTATCCATTTATTTTTAAGTTCACGGAGCCCCAGTCAAGAACCCTCGGAGGTAAGTTTCTAAGATCCTATCCAAAGTCTAATGTCTCATGATACTATAATAATAGCTTTTTTTAAATCTGTGAGCACATAGTCCTATGTTAGGATGCTATAATAGAAATGTTTTTGCCTTCTGGACACTTGTCATCTAACATGGGTCATACTGGCAAGTTTAAGCAGAAAGGCTGGCTGATACAGATACAGCAGATACAGGCAGGCTGAACCAGTATTGTACAAATACATTAAGAAAATATGGGAGAAAATTTTTTTAAAAATATACCCAGCTTGCCAGATAATTTTCTGTTCTACCATACTTTGCTTCTGCACACCCAGAGAGGTGATTCATTGAGCTCAAACAGTGAGCCACTTGATTGTGTCCCTGCAAGGGAGGAATTTCATGTAAAAGTCAGTAGTTTTTTTTTTCCTCTTCAAAATAAAAGAAAGGCTGGGTAAGAGTGAGGACAGAATTCCGGGCACTGGGCATTCTCCTCCAGAAGATCACCTTAAACAAACTTCCCAGTTCTCTTGACCTCATCCTTGCCCCCCCACCCAAAAAAACCCCCATAAATAAATATGGAAAAAAGAAAAAAAAGAATACTGCCTATCATCCCAAGAGAACCTACCCAATTGAAGCCGCTCTCAACCTAGGGGCTCCAGCAGCTAAGGCAGGAGTGAAGAGCAATACAACTCAGCTTGAAAAGAGTCGTTTATTGAGACAAACTGTGGGTGAAACCCCTCCTTCTATACATCAAAAGCCAGCCAGCCTATGTGACTGGGGGCTCTTCAAACCAGCGTGGGGAGGGCAATTGAAGAGGAGGGTGAGGAGGGAGGCAGCAGCAAAGTTACATGACATTTTCACACTGACCTTTACTCCAGGGAGGACTGGAAAGTCCCTGACTTCAAGCGCAGCTTTGAAAAGGAATCAGAGTGTGACCTTCACAGAGACGGCTTGTTTCTACTCGTAATGCAGCAATCCACTGAATATTTGGAGTTCAGGGTTGGTTCTGACTGGCTCTAGGGACATTCTGAGGCCTCTTCTAAGGGGCAGAGGCTCTTAGAACAAGGCGGGGGTGCTCAGGATTGGGCTGGGTTGCATGGTGGGCACTCAGCGATGGCGACAATGATGTCATCTTCTGAGTCTGCCTCTGTCCTTTATCCTGGCTTTCCCCAGCATGCTCCCCTCCTCCTGTCCACCTCCTTGAATCCTCTGCATCCTCCAAGGCCATGATCCAGCCATGTTTCTTAGGTGGAGGATTGTCTGACTATAGCAATCCTTCCCCACCTCTGAAATTCCATAGCCCTTAATGGTCCTCTCAAACCACTCATTTGGCAACTGCCTTGGTGGTAGGAGGGAGATGTTAAGGAGGACAACACAGTTAGCACACACTGCTGCAAGATGACATTGTTTTGGGCTGATTCTCTCCATAAAACAAACAATGGTTATCCTGTAGCACCCATATCCACCTCAGTCATGGAGTCTCACAGCTACCATGGAACTGAGGCAGTCTCTTCATCATCATGCCCTCAGAACTAGAAGAAGCCAACCAGATGATTGACTATTTAACAGGTATAAATCAATTAACAGTTTCTCGCATTGCTAGTGGGAAGTATGTATGGGAAGAAGACATATGTGATCAGGGAACACATGAAAAGCGTCATACCTGTGGGCAATACATGTGGCCAGGGAGGCATACATGCAAGAAATATGTGTGGCCTCGATACACACATAGGAAGAACACAGAATGGGATACATTTTGGTATAGTGGAAAGAATGTGGTTCTGGGGTCAGAGAACCCATGTTCAAATCCTGCCTCTGATGTTTATGATGTGTGACCTTGACTAAGTCATTTAATTCCCTTAGCCTCAGTTTTTGCAGCTGTAAAATGAAGTGATTAGATTAGACGTACTCTGAGGATTGTGGATTATTATTTATCATTTATTAATGTTATTTGAACCTAACTTTATATAACTGGAGATTGTTTGAATCCAGAATGTCTCCCTGGCCACAGTAACTCTCCGGGAAACCTGGAAATGACTATGAGGAATTTTGAATTCCCCGGTTCCTGGATCTACCCCAAACGTTCTTGTTTTGGGTTTCCACACCCAGGTCTTGTTAGGGGTCCACCCACACTTATGTTTGGGTTGCCCTTGTGTTTTGACTTTGCCCAAATTTTGTTGAATATTTATATTTACTGATATTCATCCAAATCTACTTTGTTTTCAAGCTTCCCTCTCTGCAAAATTGTTTAACTGCATATGTGTGGTTTGTGTGTGGGTTCCCTTGTCTAAATCCTGTATAATGTAAACCTTCCAGAACCTGGATGGGACAGAGCCGCACCTCCTTTCTGGTTTGCTCTTCTCTACCAGATGACCTGATAAGTTTCTTTCTAACACTATTTCAGATTTTGTGATTTGTTCTCACAAGCAACAGGACCCTTCTAGCTCTGTCTCAGGAGATAGTCATAGCTACTGACACTTTTGGTGCTGTAGGGCCACAACTTTTTTCTGGTGACATCATTGAGATGCTCTCTAGGTATCATATCTCCAATCTCTTCTGGGTACTACATTGTCTCTGTTGGTGTCTAGATTCAGTGTTTGCTGAATGGTTCTCTGTTGTCATCTGCTGGTTGTCTTTTTTTTTTTTTTGATATCTCCCACTCTCTGCTACCCTTTGCTTGAGTGCAATGGCTAGTAAGCCTTTCCCTGGCAAGAAAATGCTAAAGGTTTTTTTTTTTCCCTTCTATGTAGATGAATGCCAGGAGAACTGTACCTAGACAGGCAGCCAATAAGAGCAGATGTCCTCAGGCTAAGATTAAGTCTGTCATTTCCTCCTCTGTCTGCTGCTCTTAGTTGATATCCTTGGCCTCAACAAACTCTTTGACAATTCCTTTTGACTCCTGTCAAATCCCAGATTGCCAGTCTGTGTTACCTGAAATGATTCCACCCAACACAAACTACTCAGAGAATGAATGAGGCTGGGGCCATGAAGCTGTCATCAATCACCCGTAATATTTCTTGGTGGGCATGTAAGTGAACCTATGCCAAGGAACAAAAGGGCTAAGAAAAACTCTTGGAGTATTGGCCTCCACCTTAGATTCTTGCCTTTATTATAAATACTCACCGGCAACAGAATTACTGGTCTTTGTGCAGGATTATTGCTGGAGGACAAACATTACTGGCCTCCGTAGCCCTTTTTTTTCCTTCCATATTCTTTTTCTGGACCTACACTTTGTTTCCTCTATTCCCCTCCCCACCCCCTCTACCTATCCTGCTTCCCTCAACTTGCTTTTGCTTTAGATTCATTGTTCCTGATTGTGACATATTCCTTTTTAATAGTCTCTTGGATCTGGCATCTATCTCTTGGAGTTCTGCCTTTGGCCTTTGGATTATGTTATGATTCACAACATCAGAGCTAAAAGAGACTTTAGATATTATCTAGTCTGAATCCTTCATTTTTTAAACAAAGAAAGTGAAGTCAAAGGAAAGTTAAGTCAGTAAACACTTATACTATTTTCCAGGTACTGTAATAGCACTGGGGATGCAAAGAAAGACAAAAGCAACCTGTCCTCAAGGAACTTACAGTCTAACGGGGGAAGACACAAAAAGAAGCAGAAAGAGGAGAGGGAGGATTAAGGAAGGGCGTGATGCAGAAGTTCAGAGGAGTGTGGTCTGCTGGGAAATGAACAAGCTAGGTATTGAACCTAGGGCCTCTCCTTCCAAGTCTAGCTCATCTTCTGGCTTGCTCATTTGTCAGATGCTAATGTTCTAGGGCCTTTCTCTACCTAAGACCCTGTGGACTCTTCCTACCTTTTATTCTTACTGACCTTTATATGTGTCTATGTCTAGAATGTAAACTTCAGGATAGGAGTGCTGTCTTATATATTGTTTATGTCTTCCACAGCATAGAGTAGGTATTCAATAAATGCTTTTTGATTAATTGGTTGATCTTCCTTCAGTAGAACCTGTTTCTTTTTTTCTAGCCCAATGGAATGAAGAAGTTCCTTCTTTGTGGAAGGGGTAGGGTTACTTCTGAAGCTGCTTGGGTAGGAGGAAAAGGCGAACAGGCCCAAGAGAAAGTCTGGCATTGAATTTAGTCATGCAAGCAGATTGGCTGCTCTGTCCCCTCTCCTACCTACCATACCTGGCCCAGGAATTCTATCCCTTTGGGCTACTTTTTCCTCACAAAACTCCATAAGGGCTAGGGCTGGCAGAGGAATATGAATTTTGGGGATGGTAGTCTCTGGATCTTAGTTAATAGGAGAAACATGCCCACTCCCAGATAGCAATTCCTGGTTAAAAGTCCCAAGCAACCTACCCTACTTTCAGTTCTGGTTTTGAGATGGCTTTTATTCCAAAAAAAAGCCTAGCAAGGAAAATTCCCTAATGAAAGGGAACAAAGTAAGTATAACAATGTCATGTTAGTAGGCATTGACATAAAAATGCTATTTTTTAATTTAAAAATTTTTTTTTATTAATTTATTTTGATTTATCAACAATCACTTCCATATGCTTTTGAGTTTAAAAGTTTTCTCCCCCTTCCTCCCCACCACCCTCCCCAAGATGGTGCACAATCTGACATAGGCTATACATATACATTCCTATTAAACGTATTTTCACATTAGTGATTAGTGATGTTGTTAGTAAGAATTAGAACCAATAGGAGGAACCACCAGAAAGAGGAAACAAAACTCAACAGAAGAAAAAAACATAGCAAATAGTATGCTTTGATCTGCATTCAAACTCCATAGTTCTTTTTTGGATGTGGATAGCATTTCCCGTCATGAGGCCTTCGGAGATGTCTTAGATCCTTGTATTGCTAGGAAGGGTTAAGTTTATCAATATTAGTCATTGCACAATGTGGCTGTTATTATGTACAACATTCTCTTGGTTCTGCTCACTTCACTCAGCATCAGACCATACAAGTCTTTCCAAGTTTTTCTGAAGTCAGCCTGTTCATCATTTCTTATAGCACAATAGTATTCTATTACATTCATATACCACAATTTGTTCAGCCATTCCCTAATTGATGGGCATCCTCTCAATTTCCAATTCTTTGCCACCACACAAAGAGCTGCTCTAAATGTTTTTGTACACGTGGGTCCTTTTCCCGTTTGTATGATCGCTTTGGGATATAGCCCTAGAAGTACCATTGTTGGGTCAATGGGTATGCGCATTTTTATATCCCTTTGGGCATAATTCCAAATTGCTCTCCAAAATGGTTGGATCATTTCACAACTCCACCAACAATGCATTAGCGTTCCAATTTTCCCACATCTTCTCCAACATTTATCATTTTCTTGTTTTGTCATCTTGGCCAATCTGATAGGTGTGATGTGGTACCTCAGAGTTGTTTTGATTTGCATTTCTCTAATCAATAAAAATGATATTTTTTGCATTAAAAATTTTTCGAGTATTTATTGTCTTTTTCTCACTGTTCTTCCCAAATAAAAAAAAAAAGAACAAACAAAATAAAACCCCTACAACAAATATGGGTAGTCCAGTAAAACAAATTCCCACTCTGGCCATGTCTGAAATAGTATGTCTCATTCTATGTTTTAAGTCCATTACCTCTCTGGTAGGAGATGGCTATCATGTTTTACCCTCAGTCTCCTGGACTCATAGTTTACCATTGTATTGATCAGAGTTTGGAAGGTTTTCAAAGTTGTTTTTCTCTATAATGTTGTAATTGTTTAAATTATTCTGCTCACTTCATTCTGCCTCAGTTTACAGGGATCTTCCTATTTCCTCTGGAGCTCTCCAAGAAATGCTATACAATTTTAAGGAGGGAGGGAGGCCAGTGATCCTTAAAGTAATAATAATACATTGCATCTGTATAGTGCTTTATATATTTCACAGAACTCTTAACACTCATCGAAACTCTGTATTCCGGATATATTTATAGATAAGGAAATGGAAGTTCAGGTTCTTACACAGTGCCAGAGGTTTGAGTAGAGTGCCTCTAAGGCCCCCTCCGACTTGAAGACTTTATGATTCTGAGATCCTATCCAAGGTTAAGTAAGTGGCTTAGCCAAGGGTCACATAGCTCCTTAGAGAAAGGACCAGTAGTCAAACTTGGGTCTCCTGATTTCCCAGTCAGTGCCAGGGTTCTTTCCATGACAACAGAGGCCTTTTCCCAGACAGTCTCCTCAGGGCCAGAGCTGGCTTGTCAAATCTAGCTGGACCAGTCAGTACTCCAGGCTCAGTTTTTCAGCAGACTTTGTATTAGGGGGAGGAGGGAAAACAGAGCAGGTGGGATGAGATCAATCGATAAAAACATCATTTGCTGAGAAAGGCGAAACAAAGGTGCCTATGTGCTCTACCCTTCTCTCCCTTGTCTGCCACAACACTTCGGAAAAATACGAAGTCTCTGGTTGTTTTCTTCCTCTCTCTGCAAAGTCTCTCTCCCTCTTTTGTAATTAGGAGGTGAGAGGCTAAGAAGAGGCCCAGGTGGGGAGCAGCAACATGGTTGGTCCTGGAGTGGTGCTCAGGACTGCTCCTGATTATAGAAATGCTCAGCTTGGATAAGGACCCCTCATGTGGGAAGGAAAAAGGAGGGGGGGTAGGTAGGATATTAGTTCCTGATACAACGAGAGACAAGTGAATAATTCTATGAGGCCGATGTACAACAAGCAGAAAGAGAAAGGCTCTTTTTGCACGACAAGGAACGAGATTTTAAAATTTCATTTGCACAGCTGCAGGTCTTGCCAATTGGATCCTTTCCAGGAAGCAATCTGCTAAGTCTGACAGTCTGGAGAAATACAGGGCTGCTGAGCAAGGAGAGGCCGGGTTTTTAAAGGGTTTATTTTTCATCCAAGCTCTTTGTGAGCTGAGGCTTCCCCCCCACAACCCCCCCTTTTTAAGAAAAAGACATGCATTGACACTCTCCGTGAGGTGGGGAAGGGCTTCCCTGCCCATCTGAGCTGCAAAGAGACCTCAGGGAAAGACTGCCTTTGTGTGGGGGGAGGGGAGCTCCAAATGCCAGAGTGGCCGGCCAGCATTTATCTTTGTTGCCACTCACTCCCAGACCAGACTGGCCGCTTTCTCTGAGCAGCCCTTATCTATCTCTTGCGGGGCTCTGATAGCCCACCCAGACGTCTATTGTGTTTGCATTACGGGGGAAGCTGCATCAGCATAACAGTTTGCTTCAGAGCTGTTTCTCTGTCCTTGCTCTGGTTCTTCCACTTCACTCTCCCCTGCCCCTACCTCCGTTCTCTCTCCTTTTTCACAGGCATCCTCTCTCTCTTCTCTGTCTCTCTGTCTCTCTCTGTCTCTCTCTGTCTCTGTCTCTCTCTCTCCTCTCTGTCTCTCTCTGTCTCTGTCTCTGTCTCTCTCTCTCTCTCTCTCTGTCTCTCTCTCTCTCTCTCTCTCTCTGTCTCTCTCCCCCTCTTTCTCTCCTATTTGACAGTCAGGCCTCACTTTGATGTCCCCTGGGTCAGTGACCATGGGGATCATGGAAGGTAAGAAGGCTTGGAAGATGGATTTGGATTTTGGAATGCCCTGATGCATAAGCATAAAACATTTCACACACACACACACACACACACACACACACACACACACACACACACACACACAGAATCACCCATAGACTTGATTTTTCCAGCCCTGCCCTCAATAGCATTAATGCTAAAGACAAGATACAGATAGAAATGCGAAAGTGGTACAACTGTAAAAATGGTAGCCTGATCATGTGCCTGAGCTTGTTTCATTTCTGAGTCTATGGACAACCTGAGCCCTGCCATGCCAGCCAAGGTGTGGTATACTAAAGGACAAGAATTACTAATGAAGGAATTTTGATATTGTGCCATAGGTGTCATGGAGATCCAGGGAAAAGGAAGGCAAAACAGAGCTCTAGAAATGTGCCATGTGTGCCTTTAGTTTGTTAGGGTAAACTGTGGAGGCAGGGTTTGTGTTGCTCTTTGTACTCTGAGAAGGTAAATTCTTTGCCTCCCCAAGAGTTAAGTCCCAGAATGTGGTACTGACCTGACTGGTGTTTAATTCTCAGAATGCTCCTGGAGCTTGGAGAATAGGTAAAACCTAAGCTTCAGCTTGGACAAAGAAAGATTCAAAATGAATCACAGGGTGACTCGGTTATTTCATGGCTATGCCTGATCCAAGGTAATGCAGGAGGGGAATGAGGGGTTGGAGGAGGTACACAAAAAGAGAGAAAGGTTTGAGTTCTCTTCTATTCCTTTATTTCAGATTTGCTATAACCTTAGACCTGGAAAAGACCTTAGAGATTTAGTCCAAATTCCTCATTTTAAAGATCAGTTAACAAGTATTTATTAAGTATCTCCTGTGTGCTAGACATTGTGCTACATGTTCAGGATATAAATACAATGAATGAAACAATCCCTACTTGCAAAGAGCTTGCATTCTACTGGGGGAAACAACTACATTTTTGCTGTTGTTCAGTTGTCTAAGTTGTGTCCTACTCGCCATGACCCCATTTGGAGTTTTCTTGGCAAAAGTACTAGAGTAGTTTGCCATTTCCTTCTCCAGCACATTTTACAGATGAGGAAAGTGAGGCAAACACGGTTAAGTGACCTGCCCAGGGTTACACAGCTAAATAAGTGTCTGAGGCCAGATTTGAACTCAAGAAGATGAGTCTTCCTGACCCCAAGCCTGGTGCTCTATCCACTGTGCCACCTAACTGCCAAAAAATTATATATTCTTTGGATACAATAAAATTCCATATGTACAGAATAAATATAAAGAGAATAAAATGAAATAAATACAAAATGATCAAATACATAGTAGTTTGAGAACACTTGTAGTTGAGGGGATCAGGAAAGGATTCACAAAGAAGATGGTGCTTAAGTTGCACATAGAAGGAAGATAACAATTCCATGAGGTGGAGGTGAGGAAGGAACCGTTCTAGGTATAGGAGATAGCCAGTATGAAGTCATGGAAATGGGAAGGTGAGGTCATGTAAAAGGAAAATTTGCCTGGATTGCAGAATTCAGGAGCAGAGTAAGGTACAGCAAGTCTGGAAAGGTGTTCTGGGGTGTTGTTGAACAGAAGATTTTATATTTGATTTTAGAGGCCCAGATGAGGAAACTGAGACACAGAAATGAACTGACTTGACCAAGATTTCCTTCTTCGGCTTCATATCCTTACTCCTACTGAAGTCTTTTCTGTCCTCATTATACTCTGGACCCTCATACCTTCTCTATTCTCCTAGCCCATCAACCTTGTTTTGGCTTTCACTTGGGTTCCGGTCCAATCTTGACCATCATGATCAATTGTGTCAACAAGGTACTCTCCTTCTCTGTTGAATCCTTTGCCCCTTGAACTTCTGTAATTCCTGCTGTGTAATCCCCAATTCTGTCTAATTCTATCTAATCTTCCAATTCCTGGAGTGATGAACACTGGTGGAAAAAATGTATAAACAAGTACTGATTGTATGTATTGAATGCATGTATTCAAAGTAGCCATAGTTTGAATCAGCACAACGTACTGATGTACTTGCACGGCAATTCATGTATTAGTTTCTTATTGACTCGCCATCAAATCCACAGCAGCTTCTCCATTCTGCCCCCCTTTTAGAAGGTGATCTTGACTCTTACTTTACTGGGATCAATGTCATCTGATGTGATCTCCCTCAACTTTCCTTATTCAGGCCTTATGGCCTCTGTGTTTCTCTATTGATTCTTCCCTCCCTCTACCCTGTCACAGGAGAAGAGGTGGCTTTCCTTCTTACTAACGCTTGAATCTTCCTCCTTTCTCTTCTGGGACCTCGTTTTATCAACCATTTCCCCCCTTTCTTATGTTCAGTTTCATAATATTTCCTGGCTCTTACCCGTATTCCTGAAAACATCTCCCCTAGATTATAAATGTCTTTTCTTGACCTCTGTTCCACATCCAGCTTCCATCATACCTCTCTCCTCTCCTTCATGGCTACATTTCTTTATAAAGTTCTTAACATCAGATACCCCAACTTCTTCACCACCTACTCTTTCCTCTACAATCTGGCTTCCTACCTCTGCTTCTTGATTGAGTCTGTTCTCTCAAAGGTCACCAATAATTTTGTCATGGCCATATTTAAAAAGGCTTTTCTCATTCCTCACCCTCCTTGACCCTCCTGCAACAGTCGATGCCATTGACCATGCCACACCTCTATCTATCCACATTATCACACAGTACTTTCCTGGTTCTCCTCTTACCTCTTTGAATTCTCTTTTTCTGTCTTGTTCAAAGGAGCCTCTTCTATTTCCTGTCTTCCTTGCCCCATCTAAATGTGAAATCTTCTCATATCCTGTCCTTGGCACTCTGTTTTCTCACCCTATATTTTATCCCTTAACAATCTCATTCAGTCTCATGGCTTCAGCTGTTAGTTTTCTGTAGATGAAACAAGTCTATTTTTCCAGCTATCCTCTGTCATTTGAACTCAAATTCCACAAATTTCCAGTGTCTACTGTCTGTCTCCACTTGGATGTTAACTGGCATCTCTAAAATTAAACTCATTCTACCTAACTTTTCCCTCTCTCTAACATCCCTAGAACATTTAATAGCACAACCTTTATCCCTTTCATCTAGGCTGGTAGCCTCAATATCACCTTTGACTCTTCCCTTTCCCTTATTCTTCATATCCAATTAATTGCTAAGTCCTATTGATTCTACCTTTATAATATCTGTTTGACCTAGACTCTCCTCTCCATTTCCACTGCCATTAGCCTAGCTCAATTTTTCATTATATGTATACTATAATTAATTGCAAAGAATTTTTGCAATTGTCTCCTAACTGATCTTCCTGCCTCTAGCCTCTAGTTTCTCTACTTTAACCTGTCCTACAAACTATTGCTAGAGTAATCTTCCAATTGCAGAACTCTGGTAGTGTTCCTTTCTCAGCCAAAGCCATTCAGTGATTCCCTAGAGCCTGTAGATGGCAGCTAGGTGGTGCAGTGGAATAGAGCTCCTGGCTGGGAATCAAGAAGACTCATCTTCCTGAGTTCAAATCTGGCGTGAGACACTACCTAGCTGTGTGACCCTGGGAAAATCACTTAACCCTGTTTGTCTCAGTTCCTCATTAATAAAATGAGCTGGAGAAGGAAATAGTAAACCACTCCCGTATGTTTGCCAGGGAAAATGCCAAATAGCATTACTAAAAGCTGGGCAGGAGTGAAATGACTTAACAACAGGGCCTATGGAATTAAGTCCAAAGTCCTTGATTTGGCATTCAATGCCTTTGGCAAGGTTGTTCCAACTTTCCCAGTGGCCTTTTCTTGGACCACTCTTCCACAAATTCTACAACACTGCATTTTTTGTTGTTCTCCAAACTAATTCTACCCTCTGTCTTTTCTAATATCTCTTCATTTGATCATATCACCTTCACATGCTGTCAGGCGTCACAAAGTCTGCAATATGTTCTCTTTAACTTATTTCCTCCTTTATCTCTGCTTTTTGAAACTCTCTCCTGTCTTTCAAGGCTCAACTTCAATGGTCACTTCACTGTGAATCTTTTCGTCATCCCCAGTCAGAAATAATTTCTTCCTCCTCAACTCTCTGCTTAGAACTTTTTGGTACTCTATCAATAGAAAGACCAGAATTTAAGAGTACCTTGGAGGACCAAGCTGCGTTAATTGACTTGATGCATTTCTTTTTAGTCATAAAGTAAATAAAATACAGATAGGAGAAATTACATAGTAAATTATAGTACAATTAAGCATGTGTCAATTGATAGGCTTTTAGTGTGAATTTTTTCTATCCTATTTTGTGTTAGAATTATTTGATATATGTACCTTCTTCTAGACTGCAAGCTCCTTGAGCTCCTTGAGCACTGATTTTTATTCCACTTTATTTCTTTCTTATTTTCTTTTCAGTTCTCTGAAATAAGTAATTGTTTGCAAATTAAGTTGTATTTTCTCCATCAGCATCCAAGAGGGGATATTGTTCAAGTTGGGGGCCATCTCCAGTTGTTCTGATCTCTATCTTGCCACTGGACCCAGATGGCTCTGGAGGAGAAAGTGAGGTTGTTGACCTTGCACAGCCCTCCCTCCCTCAAATCGAAGTCAATTGCAAGTCGTATCATCAATGCCGTGATGTCATGGTCCTCTTCAAGAATGAAGGACAAATACAATTGTTCAAGCCAATCCATACTCAGGAAGAATCAGGCTTAGTAGTATCAGTGAGTGATGACTTACTGTATGGTTCTCTTATAGCAGAAGATTCCAAAACACTTCACTGACAAATCTCCCTTATATTTTCTTCTGTTGCCTAGTCTGGTGAGTGAGTATGTGTGTGTGTGTGTGTGTGTGTGTGTGTGTGTGTGTGTGTGTGTGTATGTGTGTGTGTGTGTGTGTGTGCCCTGTCCACTCCCTGGCCTATAGCTTCACCTCAGTTTTATGTCTGTATGAAAAGCCTTTGGTATAAGGTGCAGATTTGACTGCAGACGTTTCCTGAGCTTTTGGACAAACTATCAATGTTCTATGTGAGCAAGGCAGAGTGGCATGCTGGTAGAGTACTTAACTTGGTGGTAGGAAGATCTGAATTAAAATTCCACTAATGGCATTCACTAGCTGTATGATCATGGGCAAGTCACTTAACCTTTCTGAGTCTCAGTTTCCTAGTCCTAAAAAGAGAAGATTCCTAAGGTTCTCTGCTGTTTTCAATCTGTGAGCAGATGATTGCCCCATTTTCAATGTATGATTTCAACTATCTTGCTTTAAAAATTAAAATTAGAGTTTGGTTGAGATTTTCTTCTCTTGATGTGGTCTCCACAAGGTCCCTAGGGGATAATTGATAGTAGAGAGGGGGCAGAAATTCTCAATATTTTTGTTGTTGTTAAGTCATTCTCAGGCCATTTGTGTCCAACTCTTCATCACCCCATTTGGGGTTTTATTGGCAAAGATACTGGAGTAGTTTGCCATTTTCTTCTTCAGCTCTTTTTACAGATGAGGAAATGGAGGCAAATAGGGTTAAATGACTTGCCCAGTGTCTGAGGCCAGATTTAAACTCATGAAGATGAGTCTTCCTGACATCAGGCCCAACACTCTATCCACTTCACCAGCTAGCTGCTCCAACTTTTACTTTATTGCTATTTTCTCTACTAAGAAGAATGATCTGACTAGTTAGGATAGAACAAAAATGGTTAGCCCAACCTAAATGCAAGATTACACAGAGCTGATAAGAGAGCACCTGCCTGTCCTCTGTGAGTTTTGGTCACCAACCTTGATCCCATTTTATCTCAAAGCACTAAAAGTGCTGATTGCTGAGCTGCTACTGATGCCTTGAAATATTGTGGCACCATGGGACAGGTCACAGACAAGTATTGACTGGATTTTTAAAAAGATGAAGTTGGTAGTTGGTAGAATCTTTAAATTATAGGTCAGTGAGCTTAGCTATTCCTGACAAAATTGTAGAATGTCTTTTTTTTTCTAGTTGTTTGTAAGCACTTAAAAGGGAAACAGTGATCCCTGTGAACTAGCATGGGTTCATCAAGAGCAATTTGTGCCAGACTCCCTTCCTTCCTTCCTTCCTTCCTTCCTTCCTTCCTTCCTTCCTTCCTTCCTTCCTTCCTTCCTTCCTTCCTTCCTTCCTTCCTTCCTTCCTTCCTTCCTTCCTTTCTTTCTTTCTTTCTCTTTCTTTCTTTCTTTCTTTCTTTCTTTCTTTCTTTCTTTCTTTCTTTCTTTCTTTCTCCCTCTCCTCTTTCTCTCTTTCTTTCAATAATGCTTCTAGATTGATATGGTAAAGGAATGGTGTAGATCTAATTTATTTGGATTTCAGTTAAGAATTTCAATTCTCTCACAGTATCTTTATGGACAAGATGGAGAGATGCAGGTTAGATGATAGTATAGTTATATGAATGCAGAACAGTTTCAATGACTGGTCCCAAAGAGTGTCAATTGATGGATGAATGTCAACTTAGAGAGATGTCTCTAGAGGTGTACACCAGGACTTTTTCCTTGGATATGTTTATTCAACAAGTGTCCAACAGTTTCTTAGTTTATAATTTTAGTTTTCTGGAATGCATAGTGTTGAAATTACTGATTTCTTATCCTCATGTCATATAGCATGTCAAGACTTACATGATTCAGCTCCTCCAGAAATATGTCCCCTTGCTGGCCTAAGATCTCGAATTTAAAGTATCAACAATCAAAATGCAATTTTTTGATGATCTAAAACTCTCTAGCCCCTTCTCTGCCACTCCACTGCCATCACTGCAGAAATAGAGGGCAGTTGCAGATGACAGAGGACCATCTTTTATTTTTCTTTGTTTCATGGGTTGCTATGGAAAAAATAATCATTACCAGCTGTCCAGCCTACTAGTGATGTGCCTCTCTATAACTAGCTAGGTTGGTCCTTGGGTGGCAGTGCAGGAGATTTAGTATGTTAACTGGAGCCATACTCAAAGATTTTTTAGCACAGCAGTTATCTACTAGACCCTGTCCTCAGTTGGCGTAGACTTCAAGAATGCAGGGTCATCTCCATGACGTGATGAGGCTTCAGAGTAGGGCTTTTCAGGGGAAGACAGAAAGAAGTTGCTGCTTAGTGGAAGGATGGCTCATAGATATTCCTTAGAGAGACAAAGAAAGGGGGTGGTGGAGTGGGTATTACTGTATATTCAGAAACTACAATACACATTGTTTCATGGAATATTTAGAGATCAAATATTATGGTTCTATTGATAACTATTTCTAAAAAACAAAAGCTACCATGAAAATAATTGTGATTTATGCACCAATATTTGTTGCCAAAGATAAAGTGATCAAGAAATTCTGGGAAGAATTCAGTAAGATCCACAAAATTAAATCAACATATACTCTGATGCTATGTTTGTTAAAAGGAATAGGGTAAGGAGGGCGAAATATATATGGGCAAGTATGTTTTAGGAAGAAGGAATGAGAGGTCACAGATTTGTAGATTACATTGAAAGTTCACACCTCTCTATCATGAACACATAGTGAACACAAAATAATAGCACAAACGATTATTTTAATAACAGGACAAACTTGTTAATGTTGGGATTATTTCTGAGGGAGCTGTCTATGGACAGTCAGATCATCAACATAATAGATGTAAGAAAAGAATCTGTAAAAAAAAAACCCAACAGAAAACAAAACAAGAAAGAATAAATGGTGAGAAAATGTATGGAGTACAGTCAAAATATTGAACATTGACTTATTTAAACAAGTAATTTCACAGTGAAAAAATGGGAAATAAACAGCAGAGCTGATGTAGATATACTATAATTTCATTCAGAAAATTTGACTAATATAAATGAATTGCCATAATAAGGAGACCAAAAGAGTCCAGAAAGTGCCTCAGTCAGCAAATATTTGACATAAAATTGAGAGAGCTGGTTCCCAAAGGCAACGTTAAGTTGGAATATCCTCTTGTCTGTAAAATATTACATGGAAGAATGATCAACAGTTAAGGGTAGTATTGTTTTATGAAGCAGAGAGAAGCAGTAGAAGGCATTGGGTGGCATAGTAGATAGAGGACTGGGCTAGGAGTCAAGAAGACCTGAGTTCAAATCCCACTTCAGATGCTTACTAACTGTGGACAAGTCACTTAACCTCTGTTTAACTCAGTTTCCTTAACAGTAAAATGGGGGATAATAACAATGCCTATCTCCTTTTCTTAACTGAAATCCAAATGCAACCTTGTTGTATTTGATTTCCTAGAACAAAATGTTTCCAAACAAGTTATTTTATGGCAAGTTGTCTTTCATCTATACATCAAGATCTTTTGGGATGCCTTGGAAGAGATCATAGAAATAATCGTGTTCAATGATCTTTTGATAATAAACATCAGGCAAGGCATGAGACAAGCAGATGTTTGGTCAGTGTGAGGAAGGAGATGTGGTGCATTGTCCAGGTGAATATGACACCTTGTGGATGGCAGGGTCCTCCAGATGCCCCTGTCTGGGGATGATATTGTGCTAATTGCATCAAGCCCCAGGACATTGCAGAGCCTTTTGGAAAAGGCATGTAATCCTTTAAAACCAGATTTTAAGAAGTTGACAAGTTGTGTAGCATGCTGAGGCAGATAATTGGAATGGCGAGAGAACTAGAAACCAAGCCATAAAAATGATCAGTTAAAGAAACCAGGTTTATTTAGCCTGGAGAAGAGAAGATTCGGTCGAGACAGAATAGCTGTGTTCAGGTATCAGAAAGGCTGTCATGGGGAAGAGGGATTAACTTTGTTCTGCTTGGCCCCAGAAGGCAGAATGAGGAGTAATGGGTGCAAGATGAAGACAAGCAGATTTTGGCTCAATAGAAGAGGGGAAAACAAAACAAAACAAAACAAAACAAAACAAAACAAAACAAACAAAACAAAACATCTTAACAATTAGATCTGTCCAAAAGTAAGAATGGCTGCCTGAGGAGCCTGGCAGTTACTCCCTCATTGGAAGTCCTCAAGAAGAAGCCAGATGACAAGTTGTCAAAGCTCGGCATCCAGTGGCCCGAGGGCATGATGGAGGCGGTTGGTGGCAGGAAGCCATACATTAAGGTGTGAGGCAGGACTGTCTTCAGCTTTTGAGGCTGATTTGGGGGAGGGTAGTGAAGTAAGCAGCCCTGAGGTCTCTGAGGGAAGGAGTGAAAGTAGTACAGGAGCAGTGCTGAGAATCTGGTGGATTGGGCCTTCCTTATTCCTCCCCCCCCCACTAGAACCAGTGTTTGTGTCCATGGCAAGAGGAGACAGGAAAGGTAGGAAGTGATGAATCATAGAATGACATAATTGGAAGGAACTTTAGTGATTACTTATCTCAGCTTCCTCTTTTATAGGGGAGGCTCAGAGGAGGGTAGGACACAGTGAGGAAATAGAGGTGGTGTTGGATCAGGCTGACATTTTGTGTTCAGTTTCTATTTTCTTGGGATTTGATTCAAGGTGGTATGGTAGTGTGGAGAGAGTGTTGACCTGGGTTCAAATCCCCCCTGTAACACTTAGTAGCTGTGGACCATAGGCAAGACACATCACATTTTTGAGTTTCTGTAAAATGACGTTAATAATATCTCCAGTCTTCTTCTCAAAGAGCTGTTGTAAAACTTAAATGAGATAATCTAAGAAGAGGAACTTACAAGTTTTTAAAGCACATTTCAATTATCATCATCATGGAATCATTCTAAAGTCATACTTCATAGACCAACTGTAAGATGAGGATATGATATATGTAGTTCCACAGGGTACCAGGAATGCCCTTCACCCTCATCTCGGATTTTAAGCATCTCTTCCAATCTTTCCTGCCAAGATCAAGTCTCATCCATGTTTTCTAAAAAACCTTCTGCCCTAGGCCAGACCACAAATATCTCATGCCTCTAAACCTGCAGAACACTGGTATTATGCCATTAGGTTGTCTGTTAAGGGGGAACCTGTGACTTTAAGATGATGGAGGGTGGGGTATAAGAGAATATTGGATATTTGAATACATTTTATAACAAGAAGTATTCATCAATATGCCCATCAGTGGTAATGAATTTCATTTTATTTTTCTCAGAACTGGACATTCATTCATTCATTCATCCATCCAACCATCCATCCACTCAACAGGCATTTAAGGGCCAGACACTATGCTAGGCACTGGAGATAGAGAGAAAAAAAAAATACTATCCCTGCCTTTAAGAAGTTTTATATTCCATTGGGGCAACCAACAGGTACCTATATAAATAATTAAAAATAAATAAAATTAAAAATAAATAAAGAACAATTTTTGCAGATTGGAGCACTGGTACCTGAGACTGGGAAAAGTCCTTTGTAGGTATTGGCACTTGAACTGTGTTTTGAAAGACACTAGGAAGCATTTTATAGAAAGTGGTCATATGTTTCAGAGGACACTGAATGAGGAAACATTTGGTTAATGAAGAATGGTCAGGTGCTGCCCAAGTCATTGCGTGATGATGCGTCTGTGTGAAAGAAGACAGCCCCCTCTGGTACAGGAGTGTGCTTGTGGAAGTGACTCTGTCTGCTCCTGGAGGTCAGCCACACTTCTTCCTTCTGACCATCTCAGCCCCCACGGAGCTCAGAAATGTAAAGTGTTGGGCCAATTTGGATTAAGCTAGGCTCCATAAATTCCTCCCCCACATGCAGCCCCAGAGAATAATAGCATCTCCATGGATGGCAGAAAAGCACCCCTAATTTTTTCCCGGGCTTTGAATACCATCTTCATTGAAAAACACCTCTGATTTGTGCTGAAGCTCTCACCCGGCCCTCAGGCCCCCAAAGGGCAGGCTTAATGCTTCTTTTCATGTGGCAAAATCTGATGTTACCAGTGTGGGTTCTTTCTGTCAGATATTACAAGTGGTTATTACCAACACAGCACAGCTGCAGCACGGGGCTCTGAGCTCTCTTAGGATCTGGTGAGCAGTTTCGTTCAGCATCTGAATTTCTCCTTCTCAGAGATCTGAATTCGATCTGGAGGAAAGAAGTCTTTTTTTTTTTTGTGGCAAAAAAGTGGGGTGGGAGTAAGGAGGGAAAACCAAAGAACAGAAAAACATAAGAGGCCCAGATCACCTTTCAGAGAAGCTTTTCTTGTTAATGAAATTGCTGATTTGTTGGCTGGTGGCAGTGCCCTTTGGCAGATGCTAACTGGGAACATTGGCGTGCCAGAATGCCAAATAGTGACAGTTTGGACCAGCAAAACCATCATAGGGTATCTTCTGCACTCATTTCCTGCAGCTTAAATTAGAGTGGTCTTATGTGAACCAGGTGTACCCGGGAATTGCATGGTTCCACACACTTTCAAAGTAGCATAGATGGCAATGGGGAGGAGGGCTCGAGTAGCCTCCTGGATCCATCCATATTAGTGGAAGTCAAGTGGCTGAATTTCTGTGTATTTCTAATATGGGTTGTCATCAAGATGAGCCATTTATTTCTGCATTGGGTGTTACAGGCCACATAAGGGATAAAACCCCTGATTCTAGGTTGTGTTTGTCATGCAATGGACTGTGCAGGAATAATCTTTCAGGCTAGGGATCTCAGCATCCTAGAGGCTTTTCAAAAGTTTGCAACCAACATAAAACTCATTGCTATGATTCTGTTATTGAGAGAGAGAGAGAGAGAGAGAGAGAGAGAGAGAGAGAGAGAGAGAGAGAGAGAGTGTATGTGTGTGTGTGTGTGTGTGTGTGTGTGTGTGTGTGTGTGTGTGTGTGTAGGCATATAAGACAAGTGGGAAGGTCATCAGGAGACCTGATGAAAGAAATGAGGAAGGCAGCAGAGACATATGCTGCCATGTACACCATGCTCCAGATATCACAATTTAATGTGTTTGCAGTGGGATGGCAGCTGTTACATGAGAAGATTAGAAAGCAGCTGCAGGAACTGTCTACTTTTTCACAGCATGTCTGTCTTCTCCCACCACGGCCCCAGAGTGGGCTGATATGGCAAGGTGGGCTGGCCATTTTTTTGTGTGTATGGGTTTATTTAAACTGAGAATCTGCAGCTTTGGCCCTGGTGAACTTTTTTTTCTTCTAAAACATCAAACAGCTGTTGATAACTTGAAATAAACCACCGCTCTGGGCTGGCAACACCAAGCAAGCCCCAGACATTCATGGAGGGAGTGGGTTAAGTTTAAAGACCTCTGTTTGCCTTTACAGACAGACCCCACACAGAGAAGAGTGAGAAGCCCAGGGAAAGAAGCCTTTTGAGACCCTTAAAGCAGGGTTTAGGGTGGCAGCTGCTCTTAAGCAATCAGCACTAGCTTTCTTCTTTGAGAAGCTGGGAAGGCATGATTATATATTGTCCGTTACCAACCAATTCACATGGAATCAAGACAACTTGAGGAGAGGTATCATGGTGCAGCAGATAAAAAGCTGGACCTGGAGTCAGGAAGACCTGAGTTCAAATCTTACTTCAGACACTAGCTGTGTGACTCTGGGCAAGTCATTTATCAGTCTGCCTTAGTGTCTTCATCTGTAAAATGGAACTAATAGTAGCTCCCAAGGTTGTTGGGAGGATCAAGTGAGTAAATATTTTTAAAGCTTTTTGCAAACCATAAAGCACCATATAAATCTTATTATTATTTTTTCTCTTTTTTTGGGGGGAGGGGGCTAGGCAATGGGGTTAAGTGACTTGCCCAGGGTGACACAGCTAGTAAGTGTCAAGTGTCTGAGGCCAGATTTGAACTCAGGTCCTCCTGACTCCAGGGCTGGTGCTCTATCTACTTCACCACCTAGCTACCCCTAAATCCTATTATTTTTTGTTCTTAAGCAGCATGCAAGGCATGCAAAAAGAAACTAATTTAAGTAGCACATGCTCTTACCACTTATTTCCCAAGACAGCTTTTTTCCCGCCCTCCAGGGATTATGGGATCCATGAAATTCCATGTGCCTTTATTTGTCCATGCCCACTTTTTGATTCAAGGAACACTCAATGCTTGACTCACTAGATGAAGAGGCAGAATGTCAGGAGGAATGCTGGGTGTGGGACTCAGGGCCCATGGAACAGATCTGGGACTTAGGTGGCCTCAGGAGAACACTGAAGCTTCTCTAGTTGATGATGCTGTCCATTCTGGCTCTCTTATCCTGGCAGGGGGCTCTGACTTCATCTGGCTGCAAGATGAGTGGACTCAGCAGCCAGCCCTGGCAAAGAGTTCCATGACCCTCATCAGTCCTGGCAACCCTCTCCAACCTTCCATGAGGCCTTGTCTGCTACAGCTGCATCCACCCTCCTTATTTCCTCTCATTGCATGATGGGGGTAAGGGGAGTGGTAGGGGGAGACGGACACTCTATCAAGCTGTTTTATGATTGGACACCCTGATGCTTTTGATGAGGTCCACAAAGGCTGTACAAAGCACCCAGAGATCCAACCTACCCCTTGGTATTGTGCTGAGGAGACAAGTTTAAGATTCATGTTATGTTCCAGTTCTAGGTGCAGCTAATTACAGCTACCTGGTCCAGGGAGTGGAGTAGATCATGCTCATACTCAAAGGTTAACAGTTCAAACTGTAGAACAAAATGTAGAGTGCTAGAACGAAGAACTGGTGTGAAACGAAACTCTTGTGATTTAGCCATAAGTCATACAACTATTAAGTTTTGGAGGTGTTGTTTTGTCTTATTTCATGTCTAACCAGTCAGTCAATAAGCATTTATTAAGGACTTGCTATGTACTAGACACTGTGCTAAGCATGGGATACAAGTAAGGCAAAAGATAGAGCCTGTCCACAAGGAGCTTACAATCTGATTGGGGAGACAAGAAACAAACAGTTATATACATACAAGATGCGTACAATTGGGGGGAATCAGCATCAGCAGAGGGAAAGTGATAGCATGAAGGCAGACTGGGAAAGGTTCTTGAAAAAGGTGGGACTATAGCAAAGACTTGAAGGAAGCCAGAAGATGGAAATGAAGAGAGAGAGCATTCCGGGCAGAAAGGACAATCAGTGAAAACACACAAAGCTGACAGATACAGTTTCTTGGGCTAGCAAGGAGGTCAGCCAGTATAACTGGCTGAAAGAGAATGCAGAAGGTGTAGAAAGACTGGAAAGATTGGAGGGGGCCAGGTTATGAAAGGTTTTAGGTGCAAAACAGAGGAGTTTTATATTTATTCCTGGAGGTAATAGGGAGCCACTGTAGTTTGAGTGTGGAGAGGGGTGACATAGTTGTAACTGTGCTTTAAGAAAATCACTTTGAGGGCCAGCTAGGTGGCACAGTAGAGCTCCAACCTTGGAGTCAGGAGGACCTGAGTTCAAATTCAACCTCAGATACTTGACACTTACTAGCTGTGTGACCCTGGGCAAGTCGCTTAACCCTGATTGGCTCGCGCCCCCCCCCAAAAAAAAAAGAGAAAAAGACTATATTTGTCTCACAGTAGGAATTTGGTAGAGTGTTTTCTTTTTCTATTTTTATAAAAGTTTATAAGGCAAAGAGATTCTTCATTCTTTAAATGTTTTCTGTAATTCACTTGTAAATCTTACTGAGTTAAGAGTTTTCCTGTAATGGTTTATCTTTGGCTTACTCATTTAATGTTTTTCCATGAGATTAGTAAATTTATATTTTTATGGATATTCATCTATTTTACATTTTGTTGGCATATAATTTAGCATAGTATTGTTGAATACTTGAATATTCTTGAATTCCCTTTATTCATTTTTGAACTTGGTAATTTTGTTTTCCTCTCTCTTAAAAATTATTTTTGCTAATAGTTTACCAAATTTTTCATCATGAAACTTGATTTTTGTTTTGCTTTAGATTTTAATAGTCTTTTTGTTTTTAATTTTGTTGATTGCTCCTTTGATTTGCACAGTTCATTCTTTTGTGTATGTTTTTTTTTAATCATTGACTTGATTGCTTTCTAGGTTTTACTAAAATGAACATTTGATTCATTACCCTCTCTTTTGCTATTTATATATTTTCCTCTAAGTGCTGCTTTAGCTGCATCCCATAACTTTGATATGTTGCTTCACTATTGTCATTTTCATTACTATCATTTATCATTTCTACTTTGACATAGTAGTTAAGATATCATTTTTATTCTCCATTGGTCTGTATATTTTGTTCATATTTTCTATATTGATCATAATGTTATTGTGTTATATAAAAAGGATGTGTTTAATATTTCTGTCTTTTTGCATTTGTGAGTTCATTATGCCCTAACATGCGATCAATATTTGAAAAGGTGCCAAGGAGCACTAAAAATAAGTGTCCTCTTTACTATGACCATTCAAAAATTGTCCTTAGGCACTCTGAGGGATTGGGGTGTCTCTCTTTGCTCTGCAATTGACCCCACTGGCTATGTTCTCTCTATTGTTAAAAGCCTGTTACCAAGACTCCATTTCCATTTAACCACTTGACATCAAGAAGCTTTTAAGAGGGTTATTTACTTCAAAGGTAATAGGAAGAGCAAAATACAACTATTTTCCCCCAGTACCTCTAGGACATCCTCTTCTCTATAGTACCTCAAACTCTCAGAGTAAAGACTTAAAATTTCCTATACTACCTCAGACTCTCAGAGTAAAATAAAAGACACAGAATTGGTTTCATCAAAAATTCAGATACAAAGTTGGCATTGCTGCTGGATGAATACTCATTTCAACTTCCATTAACTTGAATGGAGAAGGATACTCCATCGAAAAGACTCCTCCAGTCATTGATGTTGAATTGACTGCAAAGCCTGAGCTAGATTCTGATTCCAGGATTTCTGTGGAAGTGAGCAAACAAATAGGCCAAAGACTGCATAGTCTCAGAGGAGAGAAGAAGGCCCTTTGACTTAATATTTGGTCATCTGGGAAGAAGAATCACTGAGCTCTCCCTAAATTCAAATCAAATAGAGAGAAAGTAGTTGAAGCTAACAGACTTTTTTGATGCCTCTAGAACCAATCAAAGAGCCTCTCCTCTATTACAAGGTTAGCTGAGCAGAACTAGTCTCTCCAAGGGACTTTACGTGCATATCATCAGGATTCTCCCAGAAGCCATCTCTCCACCATCCTTCATGTAGAGAGGTTACATCAGCTCAGCAACCTGATGAGGTCTACATATGGGCCAGACCCCCATTTTCCACAAAAAGATTTCTATAAAACTCCAGGAGGCAAATAGCATTGATGCCAAAGATTTTACTATTATAACCATGAGTTCTGAAATAGCTTTGTCCTCCTCCTGCTATACTGGGGGATTAGTAAGAATTGAAGGGTATTTGATTTATAAATCCCATGAATCTTGTGAGAGGTTTCATTTATTTGTGTATGAAGGCAGAGAATGTTCCCACTACTTGCTTCTCTCCCCTCTTGTCTTGATGCTATATCTACATTGTAGTTAAAAGCTTTTGCTGTTGGATTGGTATCCCTTACATAGTTTGATAACAGAAAGTGTTCTATCAAATGGGAGTATGGGCTATGATTTATATAACTGATCAATTGGAACCATCAAATTAAATATGGGGAAACTCACAAAGGATTGATTCCTGAACCAAAGTTCTCAGAGATTTCAGGGACTCCTGTTATGTATTTCCTTGATAAAATTACATAAAAACAATTCCATTGATGGTGATAAATGGTTATAATCCATTTATACCTGTTATGAGTGTCTTCATTGGGAGGAAGGGGAAAAGCATTTAAGTGACTAGTATGTGCCAGGCACTGTGTGAAACACTTTGCAACCACTATCTCATTTGAAACTCAGAAGGATCCTGGGAGGTAATTGCTGGATTGGAACTCAGGTTTTCCTGACTCCAGGACCAACATTCTATCCCCCACTCCAACAGTTGCTTCTATACTGTCATTGCTTTTTGAGTGACTCACAATTTTGAGTCTTTGGAGACTATAATATTTTATGATTAAAAACCCTATAGCATTACCAGAAGAATATTGATGCTAACAGATGGGTTTTTGTTTCACCCAGTTCATCCAATGATTACTTACCAAGTACCTTCCATGTTCCAGATACTCTGCAAGGTGATAGGTATAAAATGAAAATAATAAAGAGCAGACCCTGCAACCCAAGAAGCTTGGATTTTTGATGAGGGTGAAATTTCAGAGAATCTGCCATCTTTTCTTGGTGTGTTCTAAATTCTGCATCTCTGTTATTTGTCTTTTATTCCTATGGTAAAAGCTCTGATTTCCAACCTAATTTCCATTTCTCATGTCTTTTCAAAAATTTATTACTCAAATGAACCATTCCACAGTTTCTTATTGTTTCATATATTCAGAGAATTCTGTTTTTGCAACAAAATTTGGGGTTCAGTTTACTTTTTATTTATTTAAGATAGTATTTTTAAAAATTTGCTTATTTTTTTTTCTTTCTTTGTGAGTCTCTCTGCTGGTTCTTCTACTTGGGAGCTAGGCTGCCTTTACCCAATTGTTCTCCTTAGGGCACTTGGGATTTCGACCTTCTTCTTGTATTCCTAGTAGATTATCTCTGATTTCTCTCCTCCCTCTACAGCTCCTTCCTTTCCCACTACTGCACAGACTCATTCCTACTCCCTCCACTCAGATTAGGTGTCTTGTGTAGGCAGCTTTCTCAAATTGGGGAGAGGGGGTGTCATGACCAACTGGCTCCCTGCCCAGAATAAACTCTGCAAGGAGAAGACTGACTGACCCCAGCTGGCTTACTATTCTCTTTTTCCTTGGGCATGAGAACTCCACCCCACTATAGCTAGCTTGCTCTAACTTTCCCTTCCTTTTTCTCCCTTTTTTAGTTGTTGTTCCTTTCTTTTGAGTTCCTTGACAAAATGCACCTTGTGGGATGAAAAAGGGGAGGTCATAGCAAGTCTTCATGGAGTAGTCCAGGGATCTGTGCAGTTTTACTCTTTGTTTAATCAATAACTTGGATAAAATCATAGGAGGCATGCTCATCCAATGTATGGATTGCACAAAGATAGAAGAGATAGTGAATGTACTGTATATAATTGGGACTCATAAGGATCTTGGTAGGCCAAATCATTGGGTTAAGTCCAATAAAATGAAATTCAGTAATGATAAATGCAAAGTCTTATACTTGGGCACAAAAAATGAACTTAAGTTCAAGATCAGGGACCTTGATTAGGCAGCAGGTAGTTATTTCTTAAAAAGATCTTGGGGTTTTAGTAGATTGCAAGCTCAATAATCAACAGCCCACCCCTCTGGAAAAAAAAAAGCAACCTGATGTGGTCTTGGGCTACTTCAGATACTGAGCATAGCTCCCAGGACTAAGGAAGTGATAGCTCCCCTATACTCTGCAGCTGAAGTACTGTGTTCAGAGTGTGCCACAGTTTAAGAAGGACATTGACAAACTGAATACTTCCTAGAGGAGGGCAAAGAAGGAAAGAAATTAGCATTTATTAAGTACTTATTATGTGCCAGGATCTGTGTTAGCTGTCATACAAATATTGCCTCACTTGATCATCAATACAACTCTGGGAGGTAGGTTCTGTTATTATCCCTATTTTTGAGGAAACTGGGGCAGACATCAGTTTAAGTGATTTGCCCAGGGTCACATAGTTAGAAAGTGTCTGAGGCTGGACTTGAACTCAGGTCTTCCTGACTCAAGGTCATGTATTCCAACTGCTACACAACCTGGCTGCCTCCAAGGAGATGGTGAAGAGCCTTGAGACTTCCAGGTTCTATGAAGGTTGATTGAAGAAACTGGGGATGGTTAGCCTGGAGTAGAGAAAACTCAGGGAGGATGTGATGCCTTGTGTAAGTATCTGAAGGGCTATTGTGGAGGAGGGACTTGTTCTAGTTGGGGCCCATGTGGGAGAACCAGGACACATGACTAAAAATGGGAAAGAGTCCAATGTCAGGAAAAGCTTGGTCACAATTAGAGCTGTCCAAAACCATGGAGGTCTTCCAGTAGAAGCTGGACGGACAGGTGTGTTAGAGTTGGGATTCCTTTTGCGTCAGGGTTGTTACACCAGATGGCCCTTGCTTGCCCTCCCAGCTGTCACATTCTGTGATTCTGTGGCTGTCATGGGGCACTGGTAGAGCCCTCCACAGTTAGACCCTCAAGACCAAATCTATAAAGCTGTCTCTAGAGTGTGGTGTAATGAGGTGCTGATGCTCCAAAGCACTTCAGTGAGCTGCTATTATTTCATCAGACTTTACCATAAGGCAATGTTTTTGTCTTCTTATGTGGATTCAGCTTTAGTTACTCTGTAATTGGTGCAAAATTCCATTTTTGTTATTCAGGTTTTTAGTCTGGGAAGTTCATGGAAAACAACTACCCTGCCATCTCATTGATTATGTGACTTGTTGATGGCTTTTCTTTGCTGCAAGGGAAGATTCAACAGAGAGGAATGGGGAAAGGGAGTGAGCATTTACATAGCACTTAGTGTATGCCAGTCACTGTGCTAAGCAATCTTACAAATGTCATCTTGCTTGATCTCACCACAACCCTGCAAGGTGGGTGATATACTTATCCCCATTTTACAATTGAGGAAACTGAGGCAAACAAAGGTTAAGTGACTTGCTCTGAGTCACACAGTTAGTGGTAATAATAATAATAACAATAGCTAACAATTATATAGTGCTTGCTATATGCCAAGCATTGTGCTGAGACTTTACAATTATTTCATTCGATTCTTTTTTTTGAATATAAATTTATTTATTTTTAGTTTTCCACATTCCCTTCCACAAGTTTTTGAGTTCCAAATTTTCACCCCATCTCCCCCCTCCCCCCAGATGTCATGCATTCTGAATATCCCTTCCCCTACTCTGTCCTCTCTTCTATCTCTCTCCCCTTCACTTATCCCCTTCCCCTTCTATTTTCCTGTAGGGCAGGATAGACTTCTGTACCCCATTTCCTATATTTATTTCCCAGTAGCATGTGAAAACATTTTTTTTTAAACATATGTTTTTAAAACTTTAGGTTTCAATTTTTCTCTCTTCCTCCCTCCCCACCCACCCTCATTGAAAAGGCAAGCAACTCAATGTAAGTTGTACATGTGCAGTTATGCAAAACATGTCCATAGTAGACATGTAGTGAAAAACTAACTCTATTTCCCTTAATCCTATCCTGCCCCCCCATTTATTCTATTCTTTCTTTTGACCCTGTCTCTCCTCAGAAGAATTTACTTCTGATTAACCCCTTTCCCAATCTGCCCTCCTCTCTATCATCCCCCTGCTCTCTTGTCCCCTTTCCCCCCTATTTTCCTGTAGGGTAAGACAGATTTCCATACCCAATTGAATGTGTATGTTATTCCCTCCTTAAGCCAAATCCTATGAGAATAAGATTCACTCATTCCCTCTCACCTTCCCCTGTTTCCCCTTCCACTGTAAGAGACTTTTCTGTTTTTTTTGTGAGATAATTTACCCCATTCTACCTCTCCCTTTCTTCTTCTCCGAGTATAATCCTCTCTCATCCCTTAATTTTATTCTCCAGATATGACCCCTTAATCTTCAGCTCACCCTGTGCCTCTATCTATCTATCTACATATACATACATATAATTTTTTTCCTCCAACTACCCTGATACTGACAAAGGTCTCATGAGTTATAAATATCATCTTTCCATGCAGGAATGTAAACAGTTCAATCTTAATAAGTCTCTTATGATTTCTCTTTCCTGTTTACCTCTTCATGTTCCACTTGAGTCCTGTATTTGAAAGTCAAATTTTCTATTCAGCTCTGGTCTTTTCATCAAGAATGCTTGAAAGTCCTCTATTTCACTGAATGACCATTTTTTCCCCTGAAGGATTATACTCAGTTTTGCTGGGTAGGTGATTCTTGGTTGTAATCCTATCTCCTTTGCCCTCCTGGAATATTATATTCCATGCCCTACAGTCCTTTAATGTAGAAGCTGCTAAATCTTGTGTTATCCTGATTGTGTTTCCACAGTACTTGACCTGTTTCCTTCTGGCAGCTTGTAATTTTTTCTCCTTGACCTGGGAACTCTGGAATTTGGCTACAATATTCCTAGGAGTTTTCCTTTGGGGATCTCTTTCAGGAGGAGATCTGTGGATTCTTTCAATTTCTATTTTGCCCTCTGGTTCTACTATATCAGGGCAGTTTTCCTTGATAATTTCTTGAAAGATGATGTCTAGGCTCTTTTTTGATCATGGCTTTCAGATAGTCCAATAATTTTTAAATTCTCTCTCCTGGATCTATTTTCCAGGTCAGTTGTTTTTCCAATGAGATATTTCACATTGTTTTCTAATTTTTCATTCTTTTGGATTTGTTCTACTGTGTCGTGATTTCTCATAAAGTCACTATCTTCCAATTGCTCTATTCTAATTTTTAAGGAAGTATTTTCTTCAGTAAGCTTTTGGACTTCCTTTTCCATCTGGCCAATTTTGCTTTTTAGGGCATTTTTCTCCTCATTGGCTTTTTGGACCTCTTTTGCCATTTGGGTTAGGCTATTTTTTAAGGTGTTATTTTCTTCAGTATTTTTTTGGGTCTCCTTTAGCATCACTCTCAGTTTTTCCTCTACTTCTCTAACTTGCTTCTCAAAATCTTTTTGAGCTCTTCCATGGCCTGGGACCAATTCATATTTTTCTTGGAGGCTTTGGATGTAGGGCTTTGACTTTGTTGTCTTCTTCTGGTTGTATTTTGGTCTTCTTTTTCACCAAAGTAAGATAATATAGTCTGACTCTTTTTGCGCTGCTTGCTCATGATCCCGGCCAATTACTTGAGTTTTAAACTCTTTGTTAAGGTACGAATCTGCTTCCAATGTGGAGAATGTACTGTCCCAAGCTTTGGGGGTTTGTACAGCTGTTTTCAGAGATACTTGTAGGGACCTGTTAATTTTCAGTTCTTCCAAGGTGGTATGATAAGGGGCAAGGTGTTTACTCCTTTCCTGGCCTGCGACTACAAGTACTCCTTTCTGTCCTGTAACTGTGATGAGGGGCTTCTCTCCACAACCACTACAAGCTCCACCAAGCCAGCGCTCCTCCTCACCCCAGCACCGCTGCCCAGAACTGTGGCCCAGATCCAAACACGAGCAGAGCAAGAGATTCCTGCCTCAGCACTGGCAAAGAGATCCCTGCAATCCCTCTCTGATCAGCCACTGGATTCCCCCTCAGTCTGTGGGCCAGAAGCTTTGGGAAGCGCCCCCCCAGGGCCAAGCTCTTGGGGAATGGAGCTGAAACCCTGCCTTCCTTTCTCAGGCACCGACAGAAACAGACTTTTCCCACTGACCTTCTAATTTGTCTTTGGCCCTGATGGATTGAGGAGTCTGGAAACCTCCACAGCTGCCCAAGATTCAGTCCTCTGAGGCCTGCTCCAGGTTTGCTGCAGCCTGCGCGCCCACGCTGCGGCCTGTGTACCCACGCTGCGCTGTGCTGTGCTCCCAGCCCGGCGCGATACACCTTTCTGATCAATCATCCAGGTTGTCTTGGGCTGGAAATTTGTTTCACTCTGTCTTTTTGTGGGTTCTGCTGCTTCAGAATTTGTTTAGAGCCATTTTTTATGAGTATTTGGAGGGGTTTGGAGGAGAGCTAAAGCAAGTCACTACTTTCACTCCGCAGTCTTGCCTCCGCCCCCCCTGTTTCATTCAATTCTTACAACAGCCTTGGAAGGTAGGTATGATTATTATCCCCACTTTACAGATGAGGGAACTGAGACAAATAGGGGTGATGTGACTTGCCCAGGGTCACACAGCTAGTAAGTATCTGAGGCCAGATTTGAACTCATGAAGATGAGTCACTTTGACTCTAGGCTCAATCCACTTTGCTGGATTTGAACTCATCTTCCTCACTCCAAGCCCGGTGCTTTATCCATTGTTACCTAAATGCCTGAAAGGGGAATATAATAGACAAATGATGGAAAAAGGAAAGGCACCAAGAAAAAAATTCTTAAGCAAAAAATGTTTGCTCTGGACACAACGCCCCTTAAAATTGAGGCTGCTTTTTCGGTTGTCATGTTACACTGCTTATTCATATTGAGTTTGTATTCCACTAACTACTACTTCCCTTCCTCTTCTTTTTTTCACAAGAAATCTCACCATGCCTCCCTGACCTTGTATAGTAGATCATCTGAAAAAAAAGACTTGGGATTTTTTCATTTATCCTCATGAAATTTCATCTTATTCAGTCTATTGTTCTAGTATGTCAAAATCTCCTAGAATTCTAACTCTCTAATGCAAATATGTCTTCAACACTACATAGGTGATCTCCTAAAAGTAACCACTTCCTCCAACGGTGTAGATTGCGACCCATCCAAGACTTCTCATCCCATGTGACTATTGTTCATATCTTCCCATAACTTCTTAAAGAGAGGACGGAGTGGGTTCACTCCATGTGCTGTGGGCCTTCTTCTAAATCTCTGGATATTGCATGGGTAACAATGGAACTAACATCAGCTATTCCTCAGTGTCACTGCATGATCAGCATACCTACTCTTTCAGTAATTCATCTCTGGTGACTTCCATCACAGTGCTTTTTTCCCATGAAATTGTTCCTTGATAGCTACCACCTTGCTCGACACAGCCTACCCACAACCCCTGCATTGCATGACACAACCTACACATAGCCACCATGCTATTCTTCATTGCTCTTTGAAAGTGACCTTTTGGAGATTCTTTTGTTTGTCCAAGACACATATTCATACACATGTGCCTCTCTTTTGTTGGTGGTTCAATAGTAACTTTGCCATTGAAGTTTCTGCATAAGGAAATAGAAATGGGATTAAAGAAAAAGATGGGAAAAAAACTAGACTAGACCAAGAAGAGGTACATGATAGTGGCAACAAATTTTCAAGATTTTGGAGGGATCAGTTTTCAAGATATCTGAAAAAAGGAAGCTATTCAATGCCTGAGTGAAAATGATGGATATTATAACTGAAAAAAAAAAGGTGATTCACAGACTATTAAAGACTATTGACCCATATTGCTGGCCTTTAGACTTCTATAAAATTTCTCTGTTTGTGTATATGTGCATGTGTGTCTTAGACCAACACAGGTCTACAAAAAATTGAAGTTGTGGGTTACCCTCAAAAGTCAATAAAGAGGTGCACAGTGAGCATGATTATGGTTCACAGTGAGCACAGGCTGTTCATCAAACTGCACCTTATGGTTAGGACAGTACCCATTCTTCATCCACTTGGTTTTTCCTTTATTGATATAGATAGGCCAAACTTTTTGGATTGAGTGTGGATCTCTTTTGGGAGTTTCAACAATGTTTTCAGATTTGATGTAAACTGCACAATATCACGTACCAACAAATATATCTGGAAAACCTTGTCATTGATCTGGGATTCCTCTGTCCTGAACATCTTCCACAATACTAGAAACATCATTAGTGAGTCTGTTTCTTCATTTTATGCCTTAGGGTTGCCAAGCAGAAGGTCATGAAACCAACTTATTATCTCTGTTGGTATAACTTTCAAGGTCCCTTTAATGATTTTGACATTTGCATGGGAGATCTTGTTGAAGGAGATAATTTCAGGCTACATTTTGCTCCATTAAATCAAAATAATTTTCTTCTTAGTCAACAAACAACAAACATTTTGGCATTTTGCTTTCTTTGTACCTTTCAACCAATTATGTGACTATGGACAATAAGTTAGCTCTTAAATATTGTATAAATTTCAAAAATTTTGGGCAGCTAGGTGATGCAGTAGGTAGAGTGCTGGGCCCAGAGTCAGGAAGACTCATCTTCCTGAGTCCAAACATGTCAAGACACTTACTAGCTGTGTGACCCTGGGCAAGTCATTTAACTCTGCCTTAGTTTTCTCATCTATGAAATGAGCTGGAGAAGGAAATGACAAACCACTCCAGTTTCTTTGCCAAGAAAACTCCAAATGGGGTCACGAAGAGTCAGGCAAAACTGAAAATGACTAAACAATAACAACAAAATTTCGTGGCACTTTAAACATGGGATCAATTTGATCAGTTTCTCCTACCCTTAGGTTGCTTCACTTAGTGGTAAATGCCTCTTCAAACAAGTGGATTCTGTGATAACCTAGAGTTCTGAATTAGAAATGGAAAAGGAAATACATATGCATATGCCACAACTTTTCTGTTCAAAAGATATTTTATTAAGGACTGTTTTTTATAGCTGGATGAAAGTGAGAATGGGATACTAGGGCCTGCTGCATCTGTGTCCTGACTGGGATAATATGTGACAGTTCCCCCAAAGGGAGGCAGAGATATCGTAGTTCCCAGGATGGCTTCCCAGGTTTCCCTTCTCTGACATATGTTAGAGATTCTCTCTTTTTTGAGGTATCCAGATTGGTGATTGATGGTGAGCAAGGTGTTATTTTGACCCTTCTGCTAGTCATTTAACCTTTATGTGGAATAAAGGGTTAGATTTTCAAGGTCCCTTCCAACTCAAAATCTATGATCCTATGTTCTTCTCCCTCCAGTTCCAGATCTTTTCCAGAGTGCAGTGATTGGTTGAGGAGAATGGGGGTATGAGATTGGAGTATCCCAAAAATGATTCAAGGTTAGCTAAGAAAAAGAACATGACGGGGTTTTATCTACAATCACAGGTGCTATGGGGCTGTTTGATGCCAGGTGAATACTTATCTAAGTTGTGTTTTTTTGGAAAATAGGGGGAGATCTTATTGTCTGGTTTTTAGGGGCAAAAGCAAAGAAAAAAAGGCAAAAAACAATTGACATTGACATTTATCAGCCAATGAGATGGGCATGAATCTTCCCAGGAACAAATTGTTTGGCTAGTGATTTAGAGCAGAGGTGGCAAACACCATTATGTAGCCCACAACACTCCTAAACCAGAACACTCAGAGCCAGAATAAAATATAATTGGGAAATATTTAACAAAATAAATAACAATACAATGAAACATAGATAATATTACATTTTTAAACTAAGTCAATACGTAACCTGCAGAGATCCTTATGTAGTTTAGAGACCTCCTTCTGTATTTGAATTTGACACCATTGTTTCAGAATACCAATAGATTGATATTGATAGCTGGCACAAGAATGGGATGGTGGTTACCACTGTCTGCTTCCTTTTCTACCACACTGTGTAGGTAACATGGTCACTGCAGAAGTAGAAGGGGTTTGATGCATAATTTAGGACCATTTTGTAGTATTCTTTGTTTAATGGGTGGCTATGGCCAAAGAATGCACCACTAAATGGAACTTCATATTTGTGTAATAGATTTCTTTATAAAGCCCTTTCACATACATGATCAAATTTGTTCCTCACAATATCCCAGTGAGATAGGCAGAGAAGGCATTACTGTTTCCATTTTCAGGTGAGGAATCTGAGGTCCATAGAGATTATGGTACTAGGTCACATGGCTAGCCAGTAAGGGCTGGAGATGTGACTTACAGAACCCAAGTCTTTCCATTCCACCATGAGGATAATTAATGAAAAGGATTCATAATCATTGTACAGATCAGAGGAATTGGTTCTTTTGTGGACTAGTGTAAATGGAACCAGATAGATTCACACCTTATTCAGTATCCCAGATTCAGAATATGGAGGGTGGTGATGATATGGGTTTGTACAGTGAGAGGGAAGGATAGGGTAAGGATAGGGGAGAACCTGGGGAAAATTAGAAGTCAACCATCTAGAACTTTGCAGGAATGAGCTAACGTGTAACAAAATCTGCTTGTTCTCCAAACTTCATTGTATGAATCAGTGTTCCTTGAAGTTGAGAAGGCCTGAGAAGCCATGTGACCCTGGATACAATTCACTTTATTTCTTTCTGTCTCATTTTCCTCATCTGTAAAATGGGGATAGTAATACGTATTATCTCATTTTCTCCTTATAATAACCCATCTCCTAGGGTTGTTGTAAGGAGAAAATTAGATAATATGTGTAAGCACTTTGCAAGCCTTAATGTGCTACATAAGTGCTAACTGTTGCTGTTGTTTTGCCTTTGATGGGCTATATTCACTGCACCATCAAAGAAATGCATACCAGTCTAGGAAGTAATTGAAGCCAAATTCAGACCCCAGGTCTGTGGCTCACTGTTTTTGTTCTAAACATTCTTTTTTTTTTAGGGGGGAAATATCTTATTGTTATTGTTCTTACTATGTAATTTCCTTACTTTGCCAATTCTTTTTCTTTTTTTGTGCGTGTGTTTTTAAATTTTATTAATTTATTTTGCTTTATCAACAATCATTTCCATATGCTTTTGAGTTTAAAATTTTTCTCCCCCTTCCTCCCCACCACCCTCCCCAAGACGGTGCACAATCTGATATAGGCTATACATTGACATTCCTATTAAACGTATTTTAAGTAAAAATTAAAACCAATAGGAGGAACCATCAGAAAGAGGAAACAAAACGCAACAGAAGAGAAAAAAAAGATAGCGATTCAACTTCCACAGTTCTTTCTTTGGATGTGGATGGCATTTTCCATCACTGGGCCTCTGGAGATGTCTTAGATCCTTGTATTGCTGAGAATGGTTAAGTTTATCAATATCAGTCATCGCACAACATGGCTGTTATTGTGTACAACGTTCTATTGGATCTGCTCACTTCACTCAGCATCAGACCACACAAGTCTTTCCAGGTTTTTCTGAAGTCAGCCTGTTTGTTCTAAACTTTCTTGATAAAGCCAACTTGACTGTTCTAACTTGGGCTATAATATCTTGTCAGTGTGGTAGCATTTTTAACCTAGGGGTCAGCATATGATAGGCATGGGTTTTTGTACAATGGATACAATGAGATACCCTATCTAATTTCACATTATTGAGCTCCAGAAGGAGGACTGAACCATTCCAGATGACTTCCTTCCCCTGGCCTCTGAAGTCCAAAGGCTTTATTATAGAAATATCTTTTACACGTCAGGGAGCTGATGTTGCCAGTAAGCCCCAATACTAATACTGAACTATTTTCTCTGACTGGAGTCATAGATACCAAAGAAAGAAGAATGTGTTGTAGGGACAGTATGTTAGCCATCCCCTTCCAAGAAAACCTTGGGCACAGAGCAAACATCTGGAGGGCCAATGCAGAAGTGGATTAGCCTTGCCTCTCTAGAGAGGTATATTCCAAACCTGCCTAGGGCTGGAAAAGACAGCGAAATTCTTCTGCATCCCAATGCTCCTTGGATAGTTGACTCTATCAAGAGAATCACTACACAGCCTTGGATAACTTGTCTCTGCTCCAAGCAAATTTGAGACTGGAAGAACAGCAGAGCTAAGAGGGACCTTAGGGAACACCTAGTCCAGCTCTCTTTATAGAGGAGGAGATTGAGGCCCAGAGTGTAGCTGACTTGCCGAAAGTCATAGAACTCATTAGTATCAGACTTTGACAAGAGTCCAGGCATTCTCTCTCCTAGCCCAGGGCTCTTTCCACCATACCAGGGAAGAGGTCAGTTTCAAACTGGAAATGGGATAGGCATTGTCCCAGCTGTGTTGAATCATCTGCAGCATCTGCCTGTCTCTTTCCCTAGAAATAAATTCATTTGACCTGTCTCTTTCCCCTATAGAAAATAGTTAGATTTCCTTGGTGGGTGAATTTAGGAGTGAGCAGGATGTAGCCTGTATTTCTCTGGAAATATATGTTCTGTGAGCCAATCTAATCAGCATGATGAAGATATAGAGAGCAGGTCTAACCCACTGGCATGTTTTCCTAATTACTAAATTGATTTGCCAGGGAAATTATCCCTAGGAATTTTCCTTTCCACAAACTCTGAATGCATACATTGAAAGAAACTCAACATGGACCAGATAGATTTTTGCAGAAAAAGATCCTTCTAAGAGAAGCTCCAAAGTCTGCTTGTTTTCTAACCCATTCAGAATGGCATTAGAAGTGGCTGTAATTTACCACCCAGCCCTTAGTAGGGAATATATTCATATATGTAAGGCCTCTCTGAAAATTCCCCAACTTATTTTCTCACTGTAGCTTGATTCTCAGGTTCTAGGAAGTAACCCCATGGGTTCACGCTTCTAACACTATAATGCTAGAGCTTACACCTTTATAAGGGGGCAGCTAGGTTGGGCACTGGATAGAGTGCCTGCTCTCAAGTCAGGAAGACCTGAGTTCAAAAATGACCTCAGACACTTACTAACTATGTGACCCTGGGCAAGTCGCTTCATCCTGTTTGCCTCAGTTTCCTCATCTGTAAAATGAGCTGGAGAAGGAAATGGCAAACCACTCCAGTATCTTTACCAAGGAAACCTCAAATGTGGTCACAAAGAGTCAGAAATGAAAAATGAAGACTGAAAAATGATCGAATACCTTTATGCTTCCAATCAACAGTCACAATAGGACGCACAATTAGCGCTTAACCAAGGCATTTGCAAAGCTCTTACTGTAAGAACAACTGGTACAAAATATTTCTCCCATAACCCTGGGACTCACTCTTCCATAAATACATGGGAAGAGTGGGTACAAAACCAAAATGTCAGTGGTGGTGAGGATCATGTATCATAGTCACATGTAGAAAATGAAACACACAGTTCCTAGCACAGTAAAGTCTAGACGCCCTCTCTCTCCTTGTGCAGTTCTTCTGAAGCTTCCTTTGGGGTGTAGCATCCCTGTGAGGTAGGTTGTTTGGCAGGCTTCCTGCACACATAGCTGGCCTTCTTCTCTGCTCTCGGGGGCCCTACTCCCCAAAGCTGTTTTCCTCTCGTAGGTGACTGTCTCTTTGGATCCCATCTTGATGGAATATTTGCCACCGCTCCCTGCTGCATGCAGTGTCTACTGGTCAAGTCCCTCTACTGAAATAACTGAAGAGGAAAGAGGAAAGAAATCCCCCACCCACTCATACTTCTTTCTCTCCAGCATGGGAACGTGGGTCTCCTCCCCCACAGCCTTGAAGTCTGGAGCTCTGAAATTTGTCTAGGGCTTAGCTATTTCAAAACCTCAGAGTCGCGGCTAATGTGTTTGCTCAATCAATTTTGTTGTTCCCTTCTTGACTCAGAGAGGTATTTATACTTCTTAAAGGGATCGGGGCATAGTTGGATCTCAACAGTCAGTTTAACACCTCATTAACACCATTTGATTATATTCTGGGCCTTCTCTGACTCTATCACCTAAGGTGGGGAGGGGGTGAGGAGGAAGGGGTCCTTCTTTCTCACACCAACAAATAGGAAGATGCTGGCTCCCCTTTATGTAGCAGTCATATGAACTTAGCTGCTTTTGGTTGATTTCTTCAGCTCTGCTGATTTTAATTACAACAATCACGAACACCTGGAACTCTTGCAGCTGACATATTCTAGACCTTGCCTCAATCACAAGTTAGGTTTGCGGGAACAGTGATCTCAGACAATGGATTTGGATGGGTGTCAAAGGAAAGGTTTGGAAAATGAATCATTAGGTACAGGAATAAAGGGAATCTGGTGTCTCATTTTATTTTATTTTTATTTTTTAAACTATTAATCCTAATTAAGAGATTTTGATTTCTTCCTGGATTCTATTTTTAAAGGCTGTCCCCGCCCCAACAATTATTTTTTTAAAAAAAGCATCAATCAACCCTTGTCTTGAATACATGCTCCCTCTACACCTCCGTTATTTGAAATTCTCCTTCTTGAAAGTGTAGCTTAGGTACCAACTGAATACCCCATGAAACTTTCATTGATATCTTCCTGTGGAAGGTGATCTCTCCCTCCTTACATTTCTTTAAAAAATTTTTATTTGCATATTTTGTTTCTGCATCATGTACATTTCCCAACATATCGCTTCTTCCCACCTCTTATAACAATGAATTAAAAAGAGAAAACAATTAAGCAAAACCAACCATCATATTAACTATGCCCAACATTATGTGCAGTGTTCCACATCCATAGTCCCCCACCTCTCCAAAAAAGAGAGGGTCGTATATACATCCTTAGGGTGATTTTTAGGCCAAGTTTACTCATCATAATTTTATGGCCTTCAGTTTGATTATTTTTGTTGTATATTTCCCATTTATGTTGTTGTAGTTGTTATATTGCTTTCCCTGCTCTGCTTGCTTTATTTTGCATCAGATCATATATGAAATTCCATACTTCTCTGTATTCACAATTTTCATTGTTTCTTATAGCACTGTAATATTCTGTTACACTCCCCAGTCCAGAGGCATTTATTGCAATTTCATTGCTACTACTACAAAAAAAATCTGTTATCAAGATTTTTGTGTACATGAGATCTTTCTTCTATTCAATGACCTCCTTTGAGTATTTGCCTAGCAGTAAGTTATCAGGATCAAGGGGCACAGGTAGGTATCTTTGTCATTTATTAGATATTTCTGAATCTAAAAGGGAGAGAATTTGTTATTTTATTAGCATAATCCCAAATTGCTTTCTATAATGGTTAGACCAGTTCACATTTCCACCAATAGTGGATTCATGTGTCTGTATTTCCATGGCCCATTCAACATTGTTCCCATCCCATTTGTCATCTTTGCCAAATGACTGGGTGAGAGAAGAAACCAAAAAGTTATTTTGAGGTATTAGTTATTTGAAAGTTATTAGTAATTTGAAACAGTTTTTAGTATGATCATTAGTAGTTTCTAATTCTATTTTTTTGAGAACTATTAATTCATATCCTTTGATTATCTATTGGGAAATGTTTTTTTTCTTCTATATTTTTGTTAGGTCCCAATATATCTTGTGTATTAGATCCTTGTCAGACACTTATCGATTTCTACTTATCAGAGATATTTGATTCAAATATTTTCCCCAATTAACCACCTGTCCTAGTTGTATCAATTTTGTACATGCAATACTTTTTCAATTTCATATTATTGAAATGATCTATTTTATCTTTTGTGATCACTTCTGTTCCTTGTTTAGTTAATAATTCTACCCCTTGCCATTGTTTTGAAAGCTATCTGATGTGATTCTCTTCTCATTTTCTATGGTACGATTTTTAATATTCAGGTTACATATCCATTTCAAATTTATTGTGGTATATGGTATAAGCTATTGGTCTAAAACTAATTTCTGCCAAGCCATTTTCCAGTTTTCCCTGCTATTCTTGGCAAATAGTTTTTCTTCAAGTAATTTATTCTTGGGTTTATTGAACATAGGGTTATTGAGTTCAATGGTTTCTGATTTTGCCTTATCTAGTCTGCTCCAATCATCTACTTTTCTATTTTTAAACCAATAGTACCAGGTAGTTTTGATAACTAATGCTTCATAGCTTAATTTGAGGTCTAGAAGTGCTATACTCCTTCATTTCTACTTTTTTCAATGTTTTCTTTAAGATCTTATGCTCTTTATTTTTTAAATAGTATTTTATTTTCCCCCCAATTATATGGCGAGACAATTTTTAGCATTTATTTTTATAAGATTTTGAGTTCCAAGTTTTTCTCCCTCCCTCCCACCCTTCTCCTCTTTTGAAAATGTTAGGCAATTTGATATAGGTTACATATGTGCTATCATATAAAAATATTTCCATATTATCACAGTTATGAAAGAAGAAACAGATCAGATGAAAAAAATACACAAAAAAAGAATAAAGTAACCGAAAAAAGTATGCTTCAATCTTCTTTCAGAATGCATAAGTTATTTATCTGGATGTGGATCGCATTTTCCTTCATGAGTCTTTTGTACTTGTCTTAGACCATTGTCTTGCAGAGAGGAGCTGAGTCATTCATAGCTAATCATCACACAATGTTACTGATACTGTGTACACTGTTTTCTTGGTTCTGCCCATTTCACTTTGCATCAGTTTGTACAAGTCTTCCCAGATTTTTTTTTATCTGCCTGCTCATCATTTCTTATAGCACAACAATATTCCATTACATTCATATTCCATAGCTTGTTCAGCCATTCCCCAATTGATGGGCATCCCCTCAGTTTCCAATATTTTTGCACATGTATGTCCTTTTCCCTTTTTTATGATCTCTTTGGGATACAGACCTAGTAGTGGTATTGCTGGATCAAAGGGTATGCACAGTTTGGTTGCCTTTTGGAACTAGTTCCAAATTGCTCTCCAGAATGGTTGGATCAGTTCACAACTTCACCAACAGTGAGCGCATTAGTGTCCCAATTTTTCAATATCCTCTCCAACACTTATCATTTTTCTTTTTTGTCATATTAACTAATCTGATAGGTGTGAGGTGGTACCTCAGAGTTGTTTTAATTTGCATTTCTCTAATCAAAAGTGATTTAGAACACTTCTCCATATGCCTATAGAAAACTTTGATTTCTTCATCTGAAAACTGTCTGTTCATATCCTGTGACCATTTATCAATTGGGGAATGGCTTATATTCTTATAAAGTTGACTCAGTTTTCTATATAGCTGAGAAATAAGGCCTTTATCAGAGACACTTGCTGTAAAGATTGGTTCCCAGCTTTGCTTTCCTTCTATTCTTGGTTGTATTGGTTTTATTTGAGCAAAAACTCTCTAATTTTATATAATCAAAATTATCTACTTTGCATTTTGTAGTGCTCTCTATCTCATTTGGTGATGAATTCTTCCCTTCTCCATAGATCTGACAGGAAAACTATTTTAGTATTGATATTACTTCATTGTCTATGGAATATCTATGGCAAAATGTAGCTTCCTTCCTTATCTCTTTCAATAAAATTTAGTTTTGCTTTTGCTTTGTCTGAAATCAGGTTGCTACTCCTTTTTTTTTAAACTTCAGTTGAAACATAATAGATTCTGCTCCAGCCCCTTACCATTACTCTGTGTGTCTTTCTGCTTCAAGTGTTTTTTTCTTGTAAATAACATATTGTAGGATTCTGATTTTTGGTCTTCTCTGCTATCTGCTTCCATTTTATAGGAGAGTTCATCCCATTCCCATTCACAGTTATGATTTCTGTATATTTCCCTCCATCCTATTTTTCCTCCTCTCTCTCCTTTTAGCCTTTCCTTCCCCAATAGTGTCTTGCTTCTGTCTACCACTTTCCCCAGTCCCCAGTGTCAGTACCCCCTCCCCACTTTTACTTAATTTCCTTCCCTCCTACTTTCCTGTTGGGTAAGATAGATTTCATTCTTTTGTTTTTCTTTGACTGATTCTTGCTCTCTCATAGAGTCATTAGCTTCCATTTGCCCAATTCTAATTTTTAACAAATTGTTTTCTTCTATTAGATTTTGTACCTCCATCCCCATTTGGCCAATTGTATTTTTTAGGGACTTGTTTTCTTCAGTGTATTTTTTTTCCCAGTTGGCCAATTACATTGTTTAAGGACTTGCTTTCTACAGTTAATTTTTGTTCTTCCTTTTCCAAGCTATTGACTCTCTCTTGCATACCTCTCATTTCTTTTCCCATTTTTTTCTTCTACCTCTCTCATTTGACTTTTAAAATCCTTCTTGAGCTCTTCTAAGAAGGCTTTTTGGGCTTCAGACCAGTTCATATTCCCTTTTGAGGTTCCAGATGCGGGTTTGTTGACAATGTTGTCGTCTTCAGAATTTTTGCCTTAATCTTCTCTCTTTCCATAATAAGAATGTATTGTATGTTTCTTTTAGCTCAGGGTGTTTGCTTATTTCCTGGCCTTTAAAGAGATTGAGCTCTCCTGCTGGGAAGCAGAGGGCACTGACCCAAGTTTCTTGTGTTGGGAGCCTAGGGCCTGGTTACTGGCTTTGTGTGCTGGGGCCTCCAATGCTGGCAGTTGGAGGCTGTAGAGTTCTGGCAGCTTACCTGGTGTTGGGCTGGAATCAGCAACACTGGAACTCTAGGGGTAGGATTGGTAGTGTGGCTCCTGGAGAATTCTTGCTCACCTTGGCCTTTCCTTCCTTTCAATTTCTTTAGCTCCTTTCAAATGGATGTTACAGGATGTTTATTTGCTTAGGGCCCCTTGGAGCATTGCTTCCCTTAGTTTTGCTGAGGCACTGGGAGAGCCAGTTGCTGTAGAAAGCCCAGCCACATGGTGGTTTTCCAAGCTGGTTTCCACCAGTTTCCCCCCAACCCCAATGAGGCACTTGGGGTCCAGGTGTTGGTGTTTGCCTGCTCCACCACCTGGGTTTCAGGATCTCCTCCTGGTATGCTGAGGTGGGGCTTTCTGCTAGCTTGCTAGGATGCCACCCCTTCTGTACTGCTTCCCTTCCCCCAGGGCAAGAGGGGCCTTTCCAGTTAATCCCTCAAGCTACCTGGGCTACTGGACTGCTACACCCCATCTTTCTTCTGGTTCAGCTGTTCCAGGGTTTTTCCTGGGGTGATATTTTCTGGGCTTTCAGAGGTTAATAAGGGAGGGTAAGAGTAACTTACTTCTTACTCTGGCTCCTGAAAGCAGAAGCTGTAGGTTTCTGTATTCAACTGACTGTGTACATTATTTCCACTTTGAACCAATACTGATGAGAGTAAGATTCAATTAATGTCCTTTGCCCACCCTCCATTCTTTCTCTCCACTGTAATAGGTTTTTCACACAGCTTCATGTGCAATAATTTATCCCCTTTTACCTCTTCCCTCCTTCTGCATCCAGTATACTCCTCTTCCTCATTCCTTAATTACTTTTTATGTTATTCCCTCAAATTCACGTTATACTCATACCCTCTGTCTATGTATATTCCTTTTAGCTGTACCATTAGTAGTACAATTTTTAAGAACCACAAGCATCATCTTCCCATATAGGGATATATAGGATATATATATAGGGACAGTTCAGCTTCTTTGAACACTTCAGCCTTACGTTATCTTTTCTCTTTTTACCTTTTTAGGCTTCTCTTGCTCTTGATATTGGAGATCTGTTTTTTTTTTCTGTTGTTGTTGTTCAATTCTGGGCTTCTCCTTATGAAAGCTTGAAATCCTTCTATTTCATTGAATGATCCTTTTTCCCTTGAAGTATTATGCTTAATTTCACAGAGTAGGTGATTCTTGGTTGTAGTCCTAGCTCCTCTGCCTGACAGAATATCATGTTCCATGATCTCTGGTCCTTTAATGTTGCAGCTGCTAAGTCCTCTGTAATCCTGATTGTGGCTCCCTGATATTTGACTTGTTTCTTTCTAGCTATTTGAAGTATTTTTTTTCCTTGACCTGAGAATTCTTAAATTTGGCTATGATGTACCTTGGATTTTTTATTTTGTGATCTCCTTCCTGAGGTGATTGGTTGATTCTTTCAATGCCTATTTTTCCTTCTGGTTCCAGAATATCAGGGCAGTTTTCCTTGATAATTTCTTGAAAGATGTTGTCCAAGTCCTCCTTTTGATTATGACTTTCAGATAGTCAATTGATTTTGACATTGTCTCTCCTGAATCTTTTTTTCCAGGTCAGTTGTTTTCCTCATGAGGTATTTTATATTTTCTTCTATTTTTTCCACTCATTTGAATTTGTTTTATTGATTCTTGATGTCTCATAGAGTCATTAGCTTCTACTTACCCAATTTTAACTTTTAAGGAGTTGTTTTCCTTGACTTTTTTTACCTCTTTTTCTATTTGGCCAATTTTACTTTTTAAGGAATTGTTTTCTTCAGTCGATTTTTATATCTCCTTTTGTATTTGGCCAATTCTACTTTTCAAGCAATTGTTTTCGTTTTCCAAGCTATTGACTCTTTTTTTCATAAGTCTTTTGCATCACTCTCATTTTCCCAATTTTTCTTCTACCTCTCTTATAGTATTCTTAAGTTCCTTTTTAAGCTCTTCCATGAGTTCTTTCTGGCTTGAGACCACTTCCCATTTTTCTTTGGGGCTTTGCTCAAAAGTGTTTTGACATTGTGGTCCTCTTCGAGTTGGTGCCTTGATCTTCCCTGTGGCCATAATAACTTTCTATGGTCAGATTCTTTTTTGTTTTGTTTTGTTATTTTTTCCATATGCTTTTGAGTTGAAAATTTTTCTCCCTTTTCCTCCCCCCAACCTCCCCAAGACGGTGCACAATCTGATATAGGCTCTACATTTACATACCCATTAAACATATTTTGACATCAGTGAAGTTGTAAGTACAAATTAAAACCAATAGGAGGGACCATCAGAAAGATGAAACAAAACTCAACAGAAGGTAAAAATAAGTGATAGCTTCGACTTCCATAGTTCTTTCTTTGGATGTACATTTTCATCCCTGAGGCCTCTGGAGATGTCTTAGATCCTCATAATGCTGAGAAGGGTTCAGTTTAGCAATATTAGTCATGGCATAATGTGGCTATTATTGTGTACAAAGTCCTCTTGGATCTGCTCACTTCACTCAGCATCAGACCATATAAGTCTTTCCAGGTTTTTCTGAAGTCAGCCTGTTCATCATTTCTTATAGCACAATAGTATTCCATTATATTCATATACCACAACTTGCTCAGCCATTCCCCAATTGATGGGCATCCTCTCAATTTCCAATTCTTTGCCACCACAAAAAGAGCTGCTATGAATATTTTTGTACATGTGGGTCCTTTTCCCATTTGTTTGATCTCTTTGGGATATAGCCCTAGAAGTGCTATTGCTGGATCAAAGGGTATGCACATTTTTGTAGCCCTTTGGGCATAGTTCCAAACTGTTCTCCAAAATGGTTGGATCATTTCACAACTCCACCAACAATGTATTAGTGTTCCAATTTTCCCACATCTCTCCAACATTTATCATTTTCCTGTTTTGTCATGTTGGCCAATCTGATAGGTGTGATGTGGTACCTCAGAGTTGTTTTGATTTGCATTTCTCTAATCAATAATGATTTAGAGCATTTTTTCATATGACTATAGATGGCTTTAATTTCTTCATCTGAGAACTGTCTGTTCATATCCTTTGACCATTTATCAATTGGGGAATGGCTTGTGTTCTTATAAATTTGTCTTAATTCTCTATATATTTTAGAAATGAGGCCTTTATCAGAGAGACTGGTTGTAAAAATTCTTTCCCAATTTTCTACCTTCCTTCTAATCTTAGTTGCATTGGCTTTGTTTGTGCAAAAACTTTTCAATTTAATGTAATCAAAATTATCCATTTTGCTTTTCATAATGTTCTCTATCTCCTGTTTGGTCATGAATTCTTCTGTTCTCCATAGATCTGATAGGTAAACTATTCCTTGTTCTCCCAGTTTACTTATGGTATCAGCCTTTATATCTAAGTCCTGAACCCATTTTGACTTTATTTTGGTATATGGTGTGAGATTTGGGTCTATGCCTAGTTTCTGCCATACTCTTTTCCAGTTTTCCCAGCAGTTTTTTTCAAAGAGTGGGTTCTTATCCCAGAAGCTGGGGTCTTTGGGTTTATCAAATAATAGATTACTATAGTCATTGACTACTGTGTCTTGCATATTTAACCTATTCCACTGATCCACCTCCCTATTTCTTAGCCAGTACCAAGCAGTTTTGATGATTGCTGCTTTATAATACAATTTAAGATCTGGAATTGCTAGGCCACCTTCCCCTGCATTTCTTTTCATTAGTTCCTTTGATATTCTGGACCTTTTGTTTTTCCAAATGAATCTTGTTATTATTTTTTCTAACTCTATAAAATAATTTTTTGGTAGTTTGATATGGCACTGAATAAGTAAATTAGCTTAGGTAGGATTGTCATTTTTATTATATTAGCTCGGCCTACCCATGAGCAACTGATGTTTTTCCAATTATTTAGATCTGATTTTATTTGTGTGAAAAGTGTTTTGTAATTGTGTTCATAGAGTTCCTGGGTTTGTTTCAGGAGGTAGACTCCTAAATATTTTATAATGTCTACAGTAAGTTTAAATGGGATTTCTCTTTCTATCTCTTGCTGTTGGGCTTTGTTGGTAATATATAGAAATGCTGATGATTTATGTGGGTTTATTTTATAGCCTGCAACTTTGCTAAAGTTGTTTATTATTTCAAGTAGTTTTTTACTTGATTCTCTAGGATTCTCTAAGTATATCATCATGTCATCTGCAAAGAGTGATAGCTTTGTTTCTTCTTTGCCTATTCTAATGCCTTCAATTTCTTTTTCTTCTCTTATTGCTAAAGCTAAGGTTTCCAGTACAATATTGAATAACAGTTGATAATGGACATCCTTGTTTCACCCCGATCTTATTGGAAATGCTTCTAGCCTGTCCCCATTACATATAATGCTTGCTGAAGGTTTTAGATATGCTATTTATTATTTTAAGGAAGACTCCATTTATACCTATGCTTTCTAGTGTTTTTAATAGGAATGGGTGTTGTATTTTATCAAAAGCTTTTTCTGCATCTATTGAGATGATCATGTGGTTTCTGTTGGTTTTTTGTTGATATGCTCAATGATGCTGATAGTTTTCCTAATATTGAACCAACCCTGCATTCCTGGTATAAATCCTACCTGGTCATAGTGTATTATTCTTGTGATAAGTTGCTGCAATCTACTTGCTAGTATTTTGTTTAAAATTTTTGCATCTATATTCATTAGAGAAATTGGTCTATAATTTTCTTTCTCTATTTTGACTCTTCCTGGTTTAGGTATCAACACCATATTTGTATCATAAAAAGAATTTGGTAAGACTCCTTCTTCACCTATTTTCCCAAATAGTCTATATAGTATTGGAATTAATTGTTCTTTAAATGTTTGATAGAATTCGCATGTAAATCCATCTGGCCCTGGAGATTTTTTCCTAGGGAGTTCATCAATGGCTTGTTCAATTTCTTTTTCTGAGATGGGGTTATTTAAGTATTTTACTTCCTCTTGTTAATCTGGGCAATTTATATTTTTGTAAATATGTATCCATTTCACTAAGATTGTCAAATTTGTTGGCATATAGTTGGGCAAAATAATTCCTAATTATTTTAATTTCCTCTTCCTTGGTGGTAGCTTCCCTTTTCATTCTTGATACTAGTAATTTGGTTTTCTTCTTTTTTTTTTTAATTAAATTAACCAAAGGCTTATCTATTTTATTGTTTTTTTCATAAAACCAGCTCTTAGTTTTATTTATTAGTTCAATAGTTTTCTTAATTTCAATTTTATTAATTTTTCCTTTGGTTTTCAATATTTCTAATTTGGTGTTTAGTTGAGGATTTTTAATTTGTTTTTTTCTAGTTTTTTTAGTTGTATGCCCAATTCATTAATCTCCTCTTTTTCTATTTTATTTATGTAAGCATTTAGAGATATAAAACTTACCCTAAGAACTGCTTTCGCTGCATCCCATAGGTTTTGGTATGTTGTCTCATTATTGTCATTCTCTTGAATGAAATTATTGATTGTTTCTATGATTTGTTGTTTGACCCAATCATTTTTTAGGATTAGATTATTTAGTTTCCAATTATTTTTTAGTCTATCTTTCCATGGCCCTTTATTACATATAATTTTTATTGCATCATGATCTGAAAAGGATGCATTTAATATTTCTGCCTTTCTGCATTGGATTGTGAGGTTTTTATGCCCTAGTACATGGTCAATTTTTGTGTATGTGCCATGTACTGCTGAGAAAAAAGTATATTCCTTTCTATCCCCATTCAGTTTTCTCCAGAGGTCTATCATACCTAACTTTTCTAATGTTCTATTCACCTCCTTAACTTCTTTCTTGTTTATTTTGAGGTTAGATTTATCTAGTGCCAAAAGGGGGAGGTTCAGGTCCCCCACTAGTATAGTTTTGCTGTCTATTTCTTCCTGTAACTCCCTGAACTTCTCCTGTAAGAATTTGGATGCTATACCATTTGGTGCATATATATTTAGTAATGATATTACTTCATTGTCTATGGTGCCTTTTAGCAGGATGTAGTTTCCTTCCTTATCTCTTTTGATTAGATCTATTTTTGCTTTTGCTTTGTCTGAGATCAGGATTGCTACCCCTGCTTTTTTTACTTCAGCTGCATAATATATTCTGCTCCAGCCTTTTACCTTTACCCTGTATGTGTCACTCTTTTTCAAATGTGTTTCCTGTAAACAACATATTGTAGGATTATGGTTTTTAATCCATTCTGCAATCCGTTTCCGTTTTATGGGAGAGTTCATCCCATTCACATTCACAGTTATGATTACTATCTGTGTCTTTTTCTCCATCCTTTTCCCCCTCTATTTATGCTTTTCTTTCTCCTTTTTCCTTTCTCCCCTTCACTAGTGTTTTGCTTTTGACCACCGCCTCCTTCAGTCCCTTCCCCCTTTTATTATCCCTTTCCCTTTTCTTCCCCTTTAGTCTTACTGCTGCTTCCCTCCCTTCTTTCCCCCTCCTTTTCTTTCCCCCCCCTTTTCTTTCCCCTTTTCCCTCCTACTGCCTATAGGGCAAGTTAGATTTCTATACCTAACTGATTATATTATGCCCTTCTTGAGCCAAATCTGATGAGAGTAAGGTTCAAACAATGCTCCCCCCACACACACTTCTTTCCCTCTGCTGTAATAGGATTTTGTGTCTTTTCCTGTAATGTAATTTACCCTTGTCTGCCTCCTCCTTTCTCAGTACATTTTCTAAGATCAGATTGATCCACTTATTTGGATCCATTTAACCCACTTGATTAGATTTTTTTTAATCATTACATCAAAGTCAACTAATATCCACCCTCTTTATGTATACTCCTTTAACAAGGTGTAATAACAATACAGTTCTCAAGGGTTGCAAGTCTCATATTCCCTTGTAGGGGTTTAAACAGCCCCCCCCTTATTAACAACATATTGTATCCTTCTGTCCCATTTACCTTTTTAAGTCCTTCTTGAGTCCTGTACTTGAAGATCAAATTTTTTGTTGAGCTCTGGTCTTTTTATCAGGAAAGTTTGGAAGTCTCCTATTTGTTGAATATCCACCTCCTCCCTTGAAAAATGATGCTCATTTTTGCTGGGTAATTGATCCTTGGCTGCATTCCAAGCTCCTTTGCCTTATGGAATATCATGTTCCATGCCCTGCGGTCTTTTAATGTAGAAGCTGCAAGGTCCTGTGTAATCCTGACTGTGGTTCCATGATATTTAAATTCTTTCTTTCTGGCTGCTTGCAGCACCTTCTCTTTCATCTGGTAATTTTGGAATTTTGCTATTATATTCTTGGCTTGTCAATTTGGGATCTCTTTCAGGTGGTGTTCGGTGGATTCTTTCTATGGTTATTTTCCCTTCTGGTTCTAGGACTTCTGGGCAGTTTTCCTTTATGATTTCCTGAAAGATACTGTCCAGGCTCTTTTTTTCATCATGATTTTCAGGTAGTCCAATAATTTTTAAATTGTCTCTCCTGAGTCAATTTTCCAGGTATTTTACATTTTCATCCATTTTTTCATTTTTTTGTTTCTGTTTGACTGATTCTTGCTCTCTCATAGAGACATTAGTTTCCATTTGTCCAATTCTAGTTTTTAACAGATTGTTTTCTTCTGTTAGTTTTTGTACTTCCTTCTTCAACTGGCCAATTGTGTTTTTTAGGGACTTTTTCTTCAGTTACTCTTCTGTTAGTTTTGTACTTCCTTCTTCAATTGGCCAATTGTGTTTTTTAGGGACTTGTTTTCTTCAGTGTATTTTTTTTCCAACTGGCCAATTGTATTTTTGAAGGACTCTTTTTTTTTACCTCTTTCATTTGACTGTTAAAATCCTTCCTGAGCTCTTCTAAGAAGGCTTTTTGGGCTTCAGACCAGTTCATATTCTCTTTTGTTGTTGCAGATGTGGGTTTGTTGACAATGTTGTCCTCTTCAGAATTTCTGTCTTGATCTTCACTCTTCTCATAATATGAATCTATGGTACGTTTCTTTTTACTCATGGTGTTTCTTTATTCTCTGGCCTTTAAAGAGATTGAGCTCTCCTGCTGGGGAGCAGAGGGTACTGACCCAAGCTTCTTGTGTTGGGAGCCTGGGTCTTGGTCACTGGCTTTGCATGCTGGGGCCTCTTATGCACTAAATATCCTTCTTATTATTTAAGTTCTTATTTCTTTCATTCAGTAAGCTTGTGTAATTGTAAACCTTTACATATTCGGAGTTGCCATGGTAGACTGATTTCCAAATATTTTATGCATTTTGTAATTATTTTAAATAAGGCTTTCTTTTCTATTCTAAATCCTCCTGGATTTTGTTATTGTTGTGTGAAATGAAATGCTGTCGATATCATAGGTTGACTATGTATCCTACTACTTTACTTCAGTTATTAATTGGATCAGTTTCCTTGCTGATTCTCTAAGATTTTCTAAATTATTATGTCATTAGCAGTAAAGGATAGGGTTTTTTTTTCTCTTTGCCTATCTTGCTGACTTTCATTTTTGTCTTTTCTCATTGTTCTTGCTACTATATCTAGAAAGAAGTTAAATAACAGGAAGGAAAAGAGGTATCCTTGTTTTAATTCCTTTATTTATGGAGAATTTCTAATGTTTCTCCATTGTAGGTAATGTTAGCTTTTGGTTACACACACACACACACACACATTTATCATACTAAAAAGGTCCATCTATGCTTATCCTCTATAGGGTGTTTAGCTTATATGAGTACTTTACTTTGTCAAAGGCTTCCTCTGCATCAGTTAGTAGGCTTAGGATGAGTGTAAATAGAGACTGTTTTCTGTTCTGGACAGAAACCTTAAAAGTCTTCCCCTTCCAAACTGATATTTTTGTAATAGTAAATTGGGCCATCTTCTGTCTCAATTCTTGCCTAGCCATCTTACCTAGCCAATCACCTAATTGAGACCTGGGAAAGACCTTAATTTAGAAAGGCTAAGGTCACATACCACATCCTGGGCCATCTCCAGTCCTCTTTACTTTTGTATTTTGTCTTGCCACTGGACTTCTATGACTTCAAAGGATAGAGTGAGGCTGACAACTTTGCACAGCTCTGCCTTACTTAAATCTAATTCATATGCAAGTCAAAATATCACTTTTGTGATGTTGTTATCCTCTTAGAGAATGAAAGCCAAACAACAACATATATTTAAAATAGCACATTCTTTAGACCTCTTTTTACTCCTACCACATCACACCTTGTAGTTATAGTTACTTATATAATGCACTCCCCAGTCCCCCGATTGTAAGTTCTTTGAGAGTAGGGACTATATTTTTTTCATGTTTGCATCCCTAGACCAGTGCTTTGACCGTACAAGTACTTAACAAATAATTTAATAAATGTTTGTTGAACTAAACGAAAACTCTTCTATTAATGATAATACTTCAGGTTTATATTGCATTATGTTGGACTTTATACGTATTATCTCATTTGTTGCTCACAATAACTCTGTGAAGTAGAAAGTGGGTACTTCCCCCCTTCATTTTACAGGTGAGAAACTCAGGGTGAGGCTTAGATCATAACTTTCAGATGTCCACTTGTCTGATAAGTGGCAGAGGTGGGACTCAAACCTATGTCTTCTGATCAGAGGACCAGTGTTCTTCCCATTACAAATTAATGTCATTGGAAATAACTCCATGATAACCATACTGAGGAATTAGTCTCCTTTCTGACTCCTAAGAATTACTAGTACTCCTTTGCCCTGCAGGTGGTAAACAGCACATTTCTCATCCTCTATATGACTGTAGACAACTCATCATCTCATTTGTAAAATGAGAGGATTGGATTAGATGTTCTCTCAGTATCTTCTGGTTATGAATCTATAAACCTTTCACTCTAAGTTTCATGTTACCACTTGCTGAAGGGGAATTCCTTTTACAACATCCCTAAAAAGTGGTCATCCAGCTTCTAATTGAAGACCTTCAATGAGTAGGGAACCTAATTTTTCAAATAATAAACACTTAATAAATGCTTCATTCATTCATTAATGACAGAGACCTTTCCACTTTGGGACAATTCTACTCATTTGTTGGGAGGCTGATATTTGCATCTCTTGAACTTCTATCTATTGCTTTTAGTTTTGTCCTCTGGGGCCAAGCTGAACGAGTCTAATCCCTTTTCCATGAAACAAGTCATCCAATACTTAAGGATGGTATTCCTTTCCCCTTCTCCCCAGGTCTTCTCTTTCCAAGTTCTCTCAACAAAACCTCTGGTGTGGTTTCACCTCTCACTTTTACCACCATGGCCATCTCTTCTGGATTTACTACAGCTTGACAACGCCCTTCCTAAAATAGCATACAGATTGTTGTTGTTCAGACTCTTCATGACCCTATTTGGGGTTTTCTTGGCAAAGATACTGGAGTGGTTTGCCATTTCCTTCTCTAGCACATTTACAGATGAGGAAACTGAGGCAAACAGGGTAAAGTGACTTGCTCAGGATCACACAGCTAGTAAGTATCTAAGGCTGGATTTGAACTTAGGTCTTCCTGACTCCAGGGCCAGCTCTCAATCCACTTTGCTACTTGTACCTAGCTGCCCTGGAGTGAAATACTCCAGATATGGTCTGACCAGGACAGAGTACAGGACAGTTAATTGCCTTGCCCATTCTGAACAATGTGCTTCTAGTAATTGCCCAAAATTGAATTAGTTCTTCTGCTTCCATGTCTTCTTTTCCCCAGCTCAATATCCCTCAGATTTCCTGGGATATTTTATCGTAAATAGTTTTATTAGGCAACAATGCAACCTATGTGACCTTGGCTGGGGATAGATAGGACCTACCTAGAACAAAGAGTTCAAGAGGGAAGCTCATTAGAAAATGACTTTCAAAAGATGATGGAGAAATTGATTTAGAGCTGGAAGGGTCCTCAGAGGCCAACTAGCCACCCTTTACCCCTTTCTTTATAGATGAGGACCCTCAGGGTTAGGGAACTTAAGTGATTTACCTAATGAGTAGAATTTGAACCCACATCCTCTGACCCCAGAGCCAGTAATCTGTTCTACTGTCTCATAATTTCCCATATATTCCAACTATGTAATAATAGATTTTATGTCAAAATTTCAGAATAAGGCTAGGAAGCAAAATGCCTTATAATAAGTTATCCAAAGAGGAACAGTACCCTATTCCTCATGAGTATTCATAGACTTTCTGACATGTCCACAAATCTGATTTTGGCCATTAAGTATTACAGCACGCTAAAATTAGAGACACATACACTGTACTTCTCATCTCCAAATATGAAGTCATCAAATTTTTTGTGGTATCAGAAAAATGATAGATGCCACAAATGCCATACCAAAATTCTAGAAAAAAACGTTGTGTTCTTAATCATAGAAGTAATTTTCCATAAAGTTACAAAATAAAAGCAAAGCGTTGTGAAGGGAATAGGGTCAGGAGAGAGGCAGGAAGTTTAAAAATACTTGGCACTCCTTTCCCCCTCCCCCATTACTTTGCAAATGTCTTGTTTGCTTATTACATACATGCTATTTCTTTAAACCCTTTGAAGGCAGGGCCTATATTCTTGGCATTTAGCACATTGCCTTACACATAATAGGTGCTTTAATAAATATGTATTGAAATGAATACAGGCATAATTTCCTTAATTCTCAGTGAAGTTCAGCAAAAGGAAACTAGGGAAACCTGGCCTAAGGAGGTGGGAGGTTGGAACTAGGTGGTACTAGAATGTAACATATGGTAAAGCAAGAGCAACGGGAAGCTGAGAACTTTCTGATGAGATGCTGAAGCCCGTTGATGAGGGTCAGATGGAGGTTACCACATAATAATAGATGGATGGTGCCTTTATCATGTGGTGATAGAAGGCCTCAAAGAAATGAGAGGACATAAACAAGGTGGTCAATGTAAACTAACCAAGGGGGTGGACAGGTCATGAGGTTGACATGGATGAAGAGATATGAGGACAGCAATCATTAGGAACCAACCAATTCAACGTAATAAGCATCAGAGCAGACGCAATAGCAACCAAAGAGATGCCAACTTGATAATGTATTTCAGGTAATGAATGGAACAACCATTTGGTGAAGAGTAAATATTTGGGAGATTTGCCATCATTTTTCACTCACTCCAAGCTGTTTCATTCAGCAGTAAACTCACAGTCACCATGATTTACTGGATACCTGTGACTCTGTTGACCTGTCCATTGCCTACTAGGTAACAAGAAGCCCTCCATCCCTCCCCAACCCCCCAAAACTGACAACAACAACAAAAACAACAAGATGAAGCTTGAGACAATGGAGGAGGGGCTGGCTGAGCTATCCTATCAAGTACCAGGTAATAGCCATTAGCCAAAGTGCCGTGGGTCAGCTGCTTACCATGAAATAGCCCTGTAATCATTAGAAGGTGTGATCTAGCCAGAAAACAAGGGTACTACGCATGGCAGAATGTAAAGAACAGTGGAACTTAGCTGTGTGGCCATGGACAAATCACCTCGTTTTCTCTAAGCCATAGTTTCTTCATCTGTAAAAAAATGAATATAACAACAGTCACACTATAATTATACTACCTTGACTCATGAGATTATTGAGCGGAGGGAAAATTGTCAATCTTAGATCTCTATATTTATATGAAGTCTCTGTATAATCATGCCATCTGTCTCTCTGGGAAAGGCGGCTCAAACCAACCAGATCTGGACAGGTGAGCCTCAACGAAGTCCATTATGACTCAAGTTCATAAGTTCAACAGGAAAGCAATGAGGGAGAAAGGTTATAACACTAGGTAGGGCTGGAATTTGGGAGGAAACAGATGGCTTTATAAAAAAATGGAGAAACACTAGGAATAATGATCACTCAATCAGTAAACACCTATTAAGCACTTACTAAAGGCCAGGTACTGTGCTAGGCACTGGGGATACAAAGAGAGCTAAAAGTCCCTGCCCTCAAGGATCTTGCAATTTAGTCAGGGAGACAACATGCAAACAAATATATACTGAACAAGCTATATACAGGATAAATAGGAAGTAATTAAGAGAAGGAAGGCACTAGAATGAAGAGGGGTTGAAGAAGGCTTCCTGTAGAAGGTAGGATTTTCTGTTGTTTGTCCTTTTTTTGGGAGGGGACATGGGGGTTAAGGGTCACACAGCTAGTAAGTGTTATGTGTCTGAGGTCAGATTTGAATTCAGGGCTGGTGCTCTATCCACTGTGCCACTTTTGTTTTCAGATGATGTCTTGACTTGCACATGAATTGGATTTAAGTGAGGCAGAATTGCACAAAGTTGGTAGTCTCACTCTCTCTCTTCCAGAATCTCAAAGTCTAGTTGCAGGACAAAAGTCAAAATGACTGGCTATGGCCTGAAATGCAGTGGATGACCTTGGCATCTTTGATGCCTGACCTTGGTGTCTTTGATGCCTGACCAAGCTCTAAGCATTCCATAGGGCCTGCTTCAGCCTCTTTCATGGCTGTTGGAACAAATTGCTATCTTTCTGCCCATTCAGCGAGGGAAATCTTCATATGCTTGAAGCAGGTACCCCTGCTAACTCATTGAAGGGTCTGAGACCCCTAGGCTGCCCTCAACCTGGTTTACATTTTTAGTTTAGGATTTTATTGGGGACTTAAAGCCAGGGAGTTCTCATAATCATAGTGTAGGAGAGAGAGAGTTTCAGGCATAGGGACAGCCAGAGAAAATGCCTGGGGCAAAGAGATAGAGAGCCTCCTTTGTGGATAAATCAGGAAGGGAATGTCATTGGATTGAACAATAAGGTGTAAGAAGATTGGAAAGGTAAGAGGGGGCTAGGTTTTGAAAGCCAAACAGAGCACTTTACACTTGGTCCTGGAGGTGATACAGAGCCACAGGAGTTTATTGAGCAGGGGAGTGACAAGATCAGACTGGAGCTTTAGGAAAATCACTTTAATGGCTGAATGGAATATGGATTGGAGTGGGAAGAGAGTTGAGGCCGGCAGATCCACCAGCAGGCTATAGCAATAATTAAGGTGTGAGATGAAAAGGGCCTGCATTAGAGTGATGGCAGTGTCAGAGGAGAGGAGGAGCATTAGAGAGACCTTGCAAAGGTGAAATGGCTGGCCTTGGGATACTAGAAGGCTGCTAGAAGAAAGAGCAAGTCAGTGAACTGCACGTTATTATTATTATTATTATTATTATTATTATTATTATTATTATTATTATTATTATTATTATTATTATTATTATTATTGTTTTGTGAGCCAGTTGGGGTTAAGTAACTTGCCCAGAGTCACACAGCTAGTAAGTTTTATGTGTCTGAGGCCACATTGGAACTCATGTCCTCCCGACTTCAAGGCCAGTGCTCTGTTCGCTTCGCCTCCTAGCTGCCCCTGAACTGGCCATCATTAAGCACTTATAAGTCCCAGGCAAAGTACCAACTGCTAGGGATACAAAGAAAGGCAAAAATATACACATAAACTTCTTGCTTTGGCCTCCTAAGGTTTCAACCCATAAGCATTCCTACAAATGAATGCTCTGATTGGGGTTGAAATTAGGTAAGATCTCAGAAGATTTCTCTTCATTTTGTAGGGGTGTGTGTGTGTGTGGTGGGGAAGGGGACGGAGTGGGAGAGAGAACAGCATTGTAGAGAGAACGCTGGATTTGGAGTCAGAGGACTGGGCTTAAAAATCTTGGTTTCCCAACTTAATAACTGTGTGACCTTGCACAAGCCACTTAAGGGACTTTTTGTTTCTCAGTTTCCTCGTCTATGAAATGGGGGAGGGAGGGAGGAGGGGATAGACAAGATGATCTCAGAGTTCCGGTCCTGCTCTAAATCCCATGTTCCAGTGACCCAAATGGCTGGAATTGCAGTTTCGCTGGAGGTTAGTGGCATCCAGGTTTCCTGATTCTCAGTCCTCTCTGCTCTCCACTCCCCCCCATAATTGATTTGCTGACAGACAAGACTATGGCATTTGTTAACCTACTTTGGGTGTCTGGCACTGCTGTAGGTGATACCGCCTGACTCCCCTCTGGGTATCCTCCCTCCGACGCCAGGAACCAGGTCACAGAGATGTCTGGAGGAACGTCTGCTGGGTAATTGCCGAAGCATTCTTTCTTCTGTGCTTTGTTCCTGCATCAGTGTTTTCTCAATAAACTACATTTCATTCCATTTCAATCGGGGACCTTTTATGCCAAGTTCATCCAGGAGAAAACGTCTGTGAATATAAAGTGTTTATTACGCAATCTTAAGCATCTGTGTCTAAAGGTGAAAAATCTCCCTCCCCCTTCCCCCCAAAACAGAGGCTTTAGATCAAATCCAGAGGCTCTTTGCCTTCATATAGCTCAAGGCCTCACTTATTTAAAAAATGAGATAAAATAAAAGAAAGTAAAATACAAACGAACCTGGCCAAGGTGTCTTTGAAAGATGAATCCTTTCGGTCATACCTTTCTACCTCCCCCACACACAAAAAAGTGATTACCTGTCTTTCTTCTCCCAACACCCACTCACTCTCCCCTAAACATTTTTCATTAGTTCTTTAGTAGAGGGCAGAGCCATAAATAGTATGGGCCAGATGGGGTTTTGACAGGGTGCCAGACATGGGGTGGGGCAGGGGGGGAACACTTCCTACCATGTTTTCTCCCCATTATGACTGCTGTACATCATCCTGTGTTCCTCTGGTCTGGGGGGAACCCCACCTGAAGGGAGATCTTTCAGGAATTGCCCCTTCCCTCCCTGCCCACCCAGCCCTGTCTCCCAACCCGATTATGCCTATGACTGCCTCCTCTGTGGGATTGTTTTCTGTACCACTGTGGGCCCCATCCTCCCAGGGAGACTGTGCAGTGTTATGCTGGGCACCACCCATAAATGAATACACAGCTCAGTTCTGACCATCAGGCTCCGTGAAGGCTTCTCTGTTGCAAAACTAGTAATGTTAAGCGTGATCATGTTCGCTCTTGCAGTGTTCCAACTATGTGGGATTTCAAAGGAGCTTCCTGCACATTCAAGTGAAGAGCTGGAAATCTTGGCGTTCTTCCCCCTGGTCTGTTATGTTTGTGTATTTTATATTATGCATGCACCCAGAGGCCCTCCTTGTGGGCTGTTTGTTATAACCACAATCAATCAATCCAGACCTATTTTCAGAAACTGCCTGTGGTTGGGACAACTTCTGTAACTTTTTGGAGACCTCTTTTCATTATTTAAAGAACAGTAAAAGAAGGCAGAAAAAAATACAAGAAACAAAAAGTCATGCTTACTGACTGACAGCACGCACGAAGGTGTCCATACCAGTTTGGGTGCCTCATAGTGGCAGAACAGGCAGAATGAAAACCCAAGTATTATTTTATATGTAAAGGTCTTTTACACATGTCAGGGTAAAGGGATTTTGTTTGTGCAAGACGAAACTGGATCGGAAGCTACTTGGGCTCAGCCTTTGGGGACGGCAGCTAGGTGGTACCGTAGTGCACAGAGCACTGGGGTTGAACTCAAGACGACTCATCTTCTTGAGTTCAAATCTGGCCTCAGAGACTTCCTAGCTGTGTGACCCTGGGCAAGTCATGTAACCGTGTTTGCCTCAGTTTCTCATTTGTGAAAAATGAGCCAGAGAAGAAAATGGCAAACCACTCCAGTATCTTTGTCAAGAAAACCCTAAATGGGGGTCACAAAGAGTTAGACACAACTGGAAACAACTGAATAACAACAGTGGGATGGGGATACAGCAGGGTGTAGAGGAAAGAGCCCTGGAAGTGGATTCTGGCTTCAGTGCTGCCATCCTGTGTGACCTTGGGCAAACCCTCTCTCTGGGCCACAGTTTTCATCATCTGTAAAACAGAACAGTTCAAAGTAGCTTGTCTCTAAGGACCCTTCCCATTCTAAAGTTCTATGACTGCCATG